>NC_140800.1:16842500-18305000 GCF_037176805.1 Vigna unguiculata | reverse complement strand
ATATGCAATATAAGTTCAAAATGTGAATATGATTTTATGTAACATACATTAAATTGATATTGAACATGAAGCAATGTAGTGCAAACATGAACTAAACTAATGAGTGTGGTATATGATAAGAGTAAAGATAAAGGTGTTAGAAAGAAATGGGAATTGTAGCTAGAGCAATTATGCAACCAACTAGATGCATAAGTTTAGACCAAAAAGAAGATTCACACTTGCCACACCATGACATATTTCGCTAAAATATGCACTGCAATTCTTACAATCAATTATGTGCAATGAGGTAAAGCTCTAGACTATGACAACAAAATCAGTGCATGACAATGCAACAGAGATTTCTAGAATTGAATGTAGATCATGAATGCATATAAACTGATGACATCAATGAATTAGCCCATAACAGTAGCAACACACCCACACTAATTCACTAAAATGCATGCTGAGAATTATGTCAATATGCTATGCAAATGCTAATGGTAGATTTAAGACCCAGTTCACAATCCAGAATTACCATCTGAAGTCATCCCCACTAGTTGGGTGATTTAATCATAATGCATATTTATTCTATGGAAAAGGACCTAAGAGAATTAATGTTAACAAAGGGTAGAATGTATGAACCTATGAAAAAATTGATGTAGGAAATTAAGGTAATGACAAAAAAAGTGCAAAATCAAAAAACAACAACAGAATGGTAAACTTAAAGATTTAGAATTAAAAATTGCAAAGAAAACATGAAACTGAGTACAATGATATGCTCATGGATTCATATACACTCGAGAAGACATCTCGATATTGTGTGCCCACTTTGGGGTCACTTGGTTTCCAAAACGAAACATTTATCTGTGCAAAATTGTGAATTATGCTCAATCATTAACTCAACAACACAAACTAAACTTAAAACTGGAAAATGGTGGTTGTCGTGCTTAACTAGATCTACATTTTGGAGAGGAAAATTGTGGTGAACAAGATGCGCGAAGTGGTCTAGTTTAAGGTGTAGGTCAAGACTCGTGTTTTTCCACAGGTGCGTCGCGATGAATTATGATCCAAAACTACTTTTAGAAATTTATTTTAAAAGAATAGCCTAAACAATTGTCCTAATTGAAATCTATATTAATGGACTTTTAGGAAGCTTGACGTCCTCTTTGGCCCATGAGATAAGCATTTAAGAGTCCTTAGGCCCATTGTGTTTCTCATCACTTCTTTGAAACTCCTCTTGTAATGTTTGATATGCTTGTTTTGCACTTGTGGCCCCTATTATTCTTGGAAAGATTGTGTCATCAACTGGTTGTTGAAAGGCAAATAAAGCCCTTGAATCCTTCTACTTGTTTTCCTTCAACATGTTCTTTTGAGATATAGTAAGAGTGGAAATGTCTTCCGGAATAACGAATCTCTCTTCTATAATGTGCCATAAGTCTTGGGAGCGAAAGAATGTCTTCATTTTGATACTCCAAAAATCATAATTTTATCATGTGAAAATAGGTACTGGAATTGATGATGTTTGATTGGTAGTGGCCATGGGTTGAGAAATTTTGTTTGAAGTTGTGTAGAATTGAGTTATAGTGTTTCTTTGAAGTAGTTGAAAATTTTATCTACGCCTAGTAGATGATAGAACATAGCTCTAGTACCATTGATAGTACTTTGAGGTTGTGAAAGAAATAGTTGATGGGATAGAGAAAATTGTGGAGAGAGTAGAATGTGGAAGTAGTAGTTGGAAGTTGTATGTTATGTAGTTGTGAGTGGTGTGTTAGATGTTGTCTTACTTGTTGTCATTCATAAAATAGTAGAGTACATGTGGTATGATCCTATCCAGCAAAGAGTACGATCATTTTTGAATTTGATAAGAACATGAGGCCTAAGCCAAGAACAAAGAGAATCATCTCTTTAATGAAATAAAATTCAATATATGACTAAAAGTGTCTACATTACTTTTTAGTACGTTTATATAGGCACAAAAGTTTAAGTAAACTTAGAAACTCTAAAAGAAAGCAAAAAGCCAAAAAAATATAAAAACATAAACTAATTTCTATAAAAAAGCCTAAAGCCCAAAAACATAGATACATAAATTAATTTTTGGCATAAATATACATTTGGTCTCTATTTTTGTTGTTTTTATTCAATTTGGTACTTATTTTCTTTTTGTGTTCAATTAGGTCCTTATTTTCGTCAAATTTTGGTCAATTTGGTCATTTTGACTAACCGTATTTATATAGTTAATGTTTTTAAATAGTACATGCCACGTGTCAACTCCTAGTTTTTTTTTTTTGTTTTTTTTAAATTTTTTTAAATTTTTTTCTGAATTTTTAAAAAAAAATTAAATCTTTTTTTTAATTTCAAAAAAATTGTCCATGTGTCAAGTCAGAATTGTGCCACGTGTAAATGTTAGTGTCACGTGTCAATTTGTGGTTGTATTATTTTTTTTGTTCAATTTAGTCTCGATATTCGTTATTTTTGTTCAATTGAATTCTTATATTCGTTACTTTTGTTTAATTTAGTCTAATTTTTTGTTAAAATGGAACAATTTAATTTTTAAAATTGATATTATTAGTTTTTTTGAAATTCAATTATAAATTATCATATTTAATTATAAATCGAATATAATTCTTATGTTCAATTGTTAAATAGAATATAATTATTTAAATATTATTAAAATTTTAAAAATATATATTAACATTTTGTAAAATTGATATTTAAATCTAAAATATTTAATATTTTTATTATATTTTAGATATTAAAATCTAAAATATTTTATATTTTAATTTTAATTTTAAAAGTATTTTAGAATATGAATATTAGAAAAAAATAATAATAATTATATTCTTATAATATTTTAAATAATTATATTCTATTTAGCAATTAAATATAACAATTTTAATCAATTTATAATTAAATTTAATAATTTATAATTGAAATTAAAAAATAATTAATAAAATTTTCAATTTTAGAAAAAATATTAATATAATTTGTATAAAAGATATTAAATGTGGTGTTAATTTGAAAAGGACAAAATTGATTTCTTTTAACAAAAATAGGGATTAAATTCAACAAAAATAGACTAAATTGAACAAAAAAAAATAACACAACCACAAAGTGACACTTGGCACTAGCATTGACACGTGGCACAATTGTGACTTGACACGTGGCACAATTGTGACTTGACACGTGGACAATTTTTTTGAAATTAAAAAAATTAATTTTTTTTTTAAATTTCTTTTACATTTTTGGGTTAAATATGTTTTTGGTCTCTTAACTTCAGTGAATTTTGAAATTAATCCATTTCGAAATTTTGGACCAATTTAGTCCTTCATCTTTCGATAATATATTTAGAACCTCACCACTCTTCTAAGTGTTTTTACTCAAAAATTTCACTCGTGTTTCACCCTTTGTAGGCTTTTTCTCGAATGTACTCTCTTGTCTTTTACCACTCAATTCCCTTTAGCGCTTGACATAAAACTCTAATAGCTTAATCAAAGAGTATACAAACAATGTGAAAAATGTTCCGAGATCTAAATCTTGACTCAAGAGGTCAAACAAAAACAAAACTCTAGACAAAGTTTCAAGAAATTTTAAAGACACAAACTAATAAAATTAGAAAATAATAGGACTACCAAAGAGAGTTAAAGGAGACAACACGGAAACTCTAACAAAAAGATTGACTGTAATTAAATATATCAATAAACCACAAATAAAATTACAACAAAAATTTGTGTTGAACTTCTTCTTTTTTTCTCTTGGATCCATACTTTTCTTTTTTCTTTTTTTTTTCTTTCAAAATATATTTGTTTCTTTTTAACTTGGATCCATAATTCTTTCTTTTCTTTTCAATTTTGTAGCTCAATACACAAACAAATAAAACTAAACATATTGCCCTTCAAACCCCATCTCCATAAATCAATGTAATTACACTTGCAAAAAGTTAATTGGGACTACAATTAACAGAAAAACACAAAAAGAAAAAAATTTCACAAATCAAATGTAGAAATACAATTTAAACGAAGAACATGTAAATAAAAACACGATACAAAATTGGACAAAATCTTATAGGGTTTACTCCTTATGAAATTCTAAGAATAATGAAACAAATAGAATTTCAAAACAAAGCGCAAAACACACAAACATTCAAAAAATTTAGTCTTTTTTTTTATATGACAGAAAAATAAGATAGAAGTGGAAATTCAAACCAAAAGCTTGCTTTAAGTACCAGATGATACGATCCTATCAAGGGAAGGGTACGATCGTTTCTAATTTGAATCTTCTAGAGGCACAACAAAATTAAATCAAATAAGAACGTGAAATAAGACAAGGATGGAGGACACCACAATCTAGCAAATTGATGATTCAAGTGAAGATTCGCCACAAAGATGTCAATCTTTGATAAGTACTTGAGGCCTAAGCCAAGAACAAAGAGAATCGTCTCTTTAATGAAATAAAATTCAATATATGACTAAAAGTATCTACATTAGTTTTTGGTACGTCTCTAATGGGCACACAAGTTTAAAAAATCATAGAAACTCTAAAAGAAAACGAAAAGCCCAAAAACATAAAAACATAAATGAATTTCTAGAAGAAAGCCCAAAGCCCAAAAACATAGAAACATAGATTAATTTTTTCTAAAAACTATTTTTCAAATGTGTTCATAATCTTCACATTCTTTAAGTTTCCTTCCTCATGGAACATTATAAGCTTCAAGGAGACATGTTTGGATCTTCAAGGTTGTCATAGATCCTTTGAATTGGAGATAGTCCTTTCTCAACATGAATATTTATAGACTACATCTCACTTACATGATTATCTTAGAACATTCTAATTAGAACTTATGTAGAATGTTCTTGATTTCTATACTAGAATTTTTATTACATTTCAATACTTTTATCTTAAGGTTTTTTAGATTTTTTAAAAAATTTGCATTGCAGAACAAATCCGAGCTAAAAATTACTTTTAAATCCAATTATACCTCAAGATAAGCGTAATTGCATTCATGAATCCTTCACATGGAACGTAGAGATATATCACCATTGTTGGGTATTGGGCTCCCTTCCTATGTGGAGAAAAGGCCCAAAATTTGAGAAGCCCATGTCTCACTTAAACCTAGTGGAGAGGAGGCTATAAAATAAAGAGAGAGGCAGAACAATAGAGCAAGAACACACTGAAAGCCCTAACACATAGAGGGAGAGGTAGAGGGAAAATTCTGTTCACGTTTTTCATAGAGCTGTCGCAGTAAATTCGGCGCTGCGGATTCGTTCACCGTTGGATCGGGCTGAAATTTTTACAGCAGGTTCGGAACTCATTGCTCTTCATTCTGACCGGTCGGATCTTTGATACGAGGTCTGAGTTGGGAGATATTAATTTCGCACTGCAGCAGTGATTTGTAGAGGTTTTCCTCTCTTGTTCTTCTCTATTTGAAAGCTTTGTTGCTTTGTTATTTGGTTGGGTGTTGGCACTAATTTGTGCTATTGATTGAGACTCTTTTGTACTCTTGTTGATCATAGTGAAGCTATTTCTTTGGTCTGGACGACTCGTGGTTTTTACCCTTGATTTGAGGGGTTTTCCACGTTAAAAATCTTGGTGCCTTTATTTGTGCTTTTGGTGGTTTATTATTGCTGCTCTTTGATTATTGCTCCTCATAGATTCTTGCAAGTTAGGGGAAATTATATCCGCTGCATTCTCTGGTATATTGTTTGTTATTGTTTTCCCCATCAGAGTGGCATCAGAGCTCTTGGTTGGGCTATATTTACTTGCTTGAATGATGGAGGCAAATGCAAAGATGATTACTTTGAATGGTACAAATTATCATTTGTGGAAGGGCAAGATGAAAGATTTATTATTTGTCAAGAAATTGCATCTTCCGGTCTTTGCTACACAGAAGCCAGATTCTATGTCTGAAGAAGAATGGGACTTTGAGCACCAACAGGTATGTGGTTTTATTCGGCAATATGTTGAAGATAATGTTTATAATCATATTGCTAATGAGACACATGCCAGAGCTTTGTGGGAGAAGATTGAGTCTTTGTATGCTTCTAAGTTGGGCAATAATAAATTGTATTTGTTAAATTGCTTGATGAATTTGAGGTACATGGAGAATTCTTCTATTTCTGATCACTTAAATGAGTTTCAAGGGCTCCTAGATCAATTGTCAGGAATGAGCATAAAGTTTGATGACGAAGTTATGGGATTATGGTTGCTTAATACTCTACCAGAGTCTTGGGAGGTATTTCGGGTTTCAATTACAAACTCTGCCTCGAATGGTGTTGTTTCTTTTCAGATGGCAAAGAGCGGTGCTCTTAATGAAGAGATGAGAAGGAAGGCACATGGTTCTTCATCTCAGTCTGAGATGCTTGTTACAGAAGCTAGGGGGAGAAGTCAGAAAAAGGAACATAAAGGTGGTAGAGAGAAGAGTAGGAGCAAGTCCAAGTCAAGATACAAGAATTTAGAGTGCCATTTTTGTCATAAAACTGGGCACATTCAGAAATACTGTTTTAAGTGGAAAAAGGAGAACAAAGACAAGAAGGGCAAACAGAGAGAGAATGATCATGATGATGATGATCGTGTCACTACTGCTACAGATGGTGATCTTGTTCTTCTTCGTGACTTTGAGTCCGTTAATCTTGTATCTGATGAGAGCATGTGGATTATTGATAGTGGTGCTACACTGCATGTTACACCTAGGAAGGAGTTCTTCACATCTTACACTTCTGGTGATTTTGGAGTGTTGAAGATGGGTAATGATGGTGAGTCTAAAGTGATTGGTGTTGGTGATGTTTGCCTGCAAACCAACATGGGAGTGCAGTTGTTGCTTAAAGGAGTCAAACATGCTCCGGATGTCCGTTTTAATTTAATCTCTGTGCAGTTGCTTGATGATTGTGGTTATGACAATCACTTTGGTTCTAGTAAATGGAAGCTCACTAAAGGTAACTTGGTTATGGCCAGAGGGGAGAAACAATCTAAATTGTATTGGACTAAAGCTTTGGTTGCTAAAGACAGTGTGAATGCTATGTATATGGAGGCATCTTTGTGGCACCGGAGGCTTGGTCATATAAGTGAGAAAGGGCTTAACTGCTTAGCTAAAAAGGATGTGCTTATGGGATTGAGAAATGCAGAATTGGAGAAATGTTCTCATTGCATGGCTGGTAAACAAACCAGAGTATCTTTTAAGAAGCATCCACCCTCAAGGAAGTCAGAATTACTTGAATTGGTGCATTCTGACGTTTGTGGCCCATTAAAGGTAAAGTCATTTAGTGGTGCAGTTTACTTTGTTACTTTTATTGATGATTGTTCCAGGAAGCTATGGGTCTATGCTCTTCAGCGGAAAGGTCAAGTACTTGAAAAGTTCAAGGAATTTCATGCTATGGTTGAGAGGCAATCAGGCAAGAAGCTGAAATGCATCCGTAGTGATAATGGTGGTGAGTACCGTGGACCTTTTGATGTTTATTGCAGGCAGCATGGTATTAGACACGAGAAGACTCCTCCTAAAACTCCTCAGTTGAATGGTCTAGCGGAGAGGATGAACAGGACCTTGGTTGAAAGGGTTACATGTATGCTTTCAGAAGCAAAGTTGCCTAAGCACTTTTGGGGAGAGGCATTGCTTGCAGCTGTGCATGTTATTAATCTCAGTCCCGCAGTTGCTTTGAATATTGAGGTGCCAGACAAAATTTGGTTTGGTAAGAATGTTAGATATGATCATTTGCGTGTCTTTGGTTGCAGGGCATTTGTTCATGTTCCTAAGGATGAAAGATCCAAGTTAGATAAAAAGACAAGGCAATGTATCTTTATTGGCTATGGTGAGGATGAATTTGGCTACAGGTTTTATGATCCTGTTGAGAAGAAGCTTGTTAGAAGCCGTGATGTACAATTCATGGAAGATCAGACCATTGAAGACATTGATAAGGTGAAGAAGACCACACCCGAGAAAGACAGTAATCTCACTGATGGTAATCCGATGAGGTTGCCCACTCACAATTTGGAGAATGTTGAAACGGAAGCTCAAGACAATGAGCAACATGGTGATGTTGATGATCAACAGTTTGGAAGTGGAGTAGAGGTTCCAATTGATGATGCTCAAGAGGAACATGATGATGATGACGATCTTGGTGATATACCTGAATCACCTCAAGTCCAACTCAGGAGGTCTAATAGACAAAAACAACCTTCTACAAGGTATTCCTGTGATGAGTACATAACCTTGACTGACGGTGGAGAACCTGAGTGTTTTGAAGAGGCTTTGGATAGTGAAGAGAAGAAACAGTGGCTGGATGCAATGCAAGATGAGATGAAATCTTTGCATGATAATCACACTTACGACTTGGTGAAATTGCCTAAGGGCAAAAGGGCATTGGAAACTAGGTGGATTTTCAGGGTGAAACAAGATTCAAATTCTACACTTCCAAGGTACAAGGCCAGATTAGTGGTGAAAGGTTTCAGACAGAAAAAGGGTGTTGATTTCAATGAGATTTTCTCACCTGTGGTGAAAATGTCATCCATCAGAACTGTGCTAAGTTTAGCTGCTACTCTTGATTTGGAGGTTGAGCAGATGGATGTGAAGACAGCTTTCCTTCATGGTAATTTGGAGGAAGAGATATACATGAAGCAACCTGATGGTTTTCTTGTTAAAGGCAAGGAAGAATATGTGTGTAGACTAAGGAAGAGTCTATACGGTTTGAAGCAGGCTCCAAGGCAGTGGTATAAGAAGTTTGAGTCTTTTATGTGTGAGCAGGGTTACATGAAGACTACTTCTGATCATTGTGTCTTTGTTAAAAGTTTTTCTAATGATGACTTTATTATCCTGTTATTATATGTTGATGACATGCTTATTGTTGGAAAAGATATTTCCAAAATTGACAGGTTAAAGAAGACACTTGGCGAGTCTTTTGCCATGAAAGACTTGGGAGCTGCTAAAAGGATTCTTGGCATACATATCTCACGTGATAGGAGAGAAAAGAAGATTTATCTATCACAAGAGCAATACATTAGGAAGGTGTTGCAGAGATTCCAGATGGAAAATGCTAAAGCTGTGAGTACTCCTCTTGCTACTCATTTTAAACTGAGTGTTAAACAGAGTCCTTCAAATGAAGTTGAGAAGACCAATATGAGTAGAGTTCCTTATGCATCTGCGGTGGGCAGTTTGATGTATGCGATGGTGTGTACAAGACCAGATATTGCACATGCTGTTGGTACAGTTAGTCGATTTTTGTCAAACCCAGGTAGAGAGCATTGGAATGCTGTGAAATGGATTTTGAGGTATCTTCATGGTACAGTTGATATGAAGCTTTGTTTTGGAGGTGATAAACCTACTTTGATGGGTTACTCAGACTCAGATTTGGCTGGGGATATTGATTCCAGAAAGTCCACTTCGGGCTATTTGATAAAGTTTGCAGGGGGAGCTGTGGCTTGGCAATCAAGACTACAAAGGTGTGTAGCGTTGTCTACTACAGAAGCAGAGTTCATTGCTATTACTGAAGCATGCAAGGAGGTGTTATGGTTGAAGAAATTCTTGCAGGAGCTTGGTTTTAGGCAAGATAACTATTCATTGTTTGTTGATAGCCAAAGTGCTATCCATCTTGGTAAGAATCCAACTTTTCATTCTAGATCCAAACATATTGATGTGAGGTATCATTGGATACGTGATGCTTTGGATGCTAAGTTGTTGGAGTTGAAAAAGGTTCATACAGATGATAATGGTGCTGATATGATGACTAAAGCATTGCCAAGAGGAAAGTTTGAAGTTTGTTGTGAGATCGCCGGTTTGGCGGTTATCTCCACATAGTTGTGAGGGGGAGATTTGTTGGGTATTGGGCTCCCTTCCTATGTGGAGAAAAGGCCCAAAATTTGAGAAGCCCATGTCTCACTTAAACCTAGTGGAGAGGAGGCTATAAAATAAAGAGAGAGGCAGAACAATAGAGCAAGAACACACTGAAAGCCCTAACACATAGAGGGAGAGGTAGAGAGAAAATTCTGTTCACGTTTTTCATAGAGCTGTCGCAGTAAATTCGGCGCTGCGGATTCGTTCACCGTTGGATCGGGCTGAAATTTTTACAGCAGGTTCGGAACTCATTGCTCTTCATTCTGACCGGTCGGATCTTTGATACGAGGTCTGAGTTGGGAGATATTAATTTCGCACTGCAGCAGTGATTTGTAGAGGTTTTCCTCTCTTGTTCTTCTCTATTTGAAAGCTTTGTTGCTTTGTTATTTGGTTGGGTGTTGGCACTAATTTGTGCTATTGATTGAGACTCTTTTGTACTCTTGTTGATCATAGTGAAGCTATTTCTTTGGTCTGGACGACTCGTGGTTTTTACCCTTGATTTGAGGGGTTTTCCACGTTAAAAATCTTGGTGCCTTTATTTGTGCTTTTGGTGGTTTATTATTGCTGCTCTTTGATTATTGCTCCTCATAGATTCTTGCAAGTTAGGGGAAATTATATCCGCTGCATTCTCTGGTATATTGTTTGTTATTGTTTTCCCCATCAACCATTTGCATTAAAAGTATAAAATTGAAATAACCTATAGAAGGTAATAATTTTACCTCTTAGAACGGCCATAATTATAAATTTGGTTTTTGTTTTTCTGTAGGTAAAGTAATTTAATATAAAATAATTAGTTGACAGTGATTTTTAACACCTTTCCATTTTCTTTTGGTTACAAGAACACCGTTCCTTTTGATGAACAGAGTGTAATGATCTGTAAAAAGAAGGCTGTAACGAGGCACTGTGATCTATACAGTCGTTGTGTCGATCGGGTCTTTCGTGTCAATGATTGTTAGCTTCCGTCATGAAGATAAACATTTTTTTTTTTTTACTTTTTAGGTTGGACTTTATATCTGTCCCCTTCTCCATTACATCACAAAAGAAGAGAAGAGCCCCCATGCCACTAGCTACATGCATAATTTAATCATGCTGATATACGAATAACCACATAACATTAGGACATCGATGATTGCAGCATATGAAAAAAATACAAAAGTGTGCTCATTACTAAAATAATAATTAATTCCTCCACGTTATCGTCTTTCAACTTTCACTTTAATTTCATAAATGTGAAGAAAATACACATTGTAAAGATATAAGACTATATTCAATATAATTTAAAAATACAAAGTGCAGAAAATGAATCCCATTATTGATTTATTACAGTATGAAAATGATGTAAGACCATACTGCAGCTACACACAAATTCATCTATGGCCAAAAGAAGAACCCTATAAACTCCAAAACATTGTTCTTGCGTTGAGAAATGACCCACTTGACCATATAGAATGTTTATTATACTTTTAGGTTAAATATTTATGGACCTCAATTTTTATTTTCTCTTTGGACTTGTTTGGTCACTTATCACATATTGCTATGGGAATCCATTATGTTCTTAGGGTTTCCATTTCCTTCTTCTCTTCTATTTGGATCCTCAGTAGCAATCTCAGTCACAGCACCACTGCTTATATGATTCAGCTCAGACGGTTCCATTCTGCTTATCTCCCCAATCTCAATAATCTCATGACTGTTTGGTTCTTGCAATTTCATTAGCTTATTTCTCTTGGCGTTTCTATAAATCAAATACAGCACCATCTGAATTATGCCGAATAGAAAACCTAGTGTATTTGGGAGCTGCATCATCCAAATGGAAACGTAAATAGAATTTTATTTTTTTTTTTGTATAGGTTATATCAGATCGAAAGGAATCAAATTAAAATGTTCAGCATATAAGTATGAGATGAGATTTTTGTTTTATATAATAATATAATAGGGGGACCCTTATTTTCATTTGACTTCTTTTTTGATATGGGACTCAATAGAGTGCGTACAGGTAGTAAATTATGATTAAATTGACTTTATCACTTATTAAAGCACAAGGAAAAGTAATGGGAAGGAAATGAGGAAAGTGATAGTGGAAACGACTTAGTCCGAATAAGACAAAAGTTTAATGGTGAATATAATATGAATAAATGCTCCTAACAAACCCACATAGCATCATGATTGAATTCAACTTACAGCGATGTAGTAGTCGTTGAGGAGAAGGCCATAGAAGAACCACATGATAGCATTTAAGGTCAAAAAGAAGGACAAACTTAAAGGCATGAATTCCACACTTTTCGTCTTTATCACACGTTTCTGCATGCATGCATCAATCATAAGAATTAACTTTTTAACACGATTTAAGTAATAATGGCCTTCTGAATGCTTACCATAATCCCGAGAGGAGCAGCGAATACGCTTATATTGAAAACGAGAGAAATCCATCCAATCACGGAAAGACGTTTGGATCCTTTTGTTAGGAAGAGAGTTAAAAGAAGCATGGCTCCGAACCCAAACACATCCAACAAGAGAATAATCATGATGGTCGAAAGCTGTGACATATTTCATACAAGGAAAACTAATTAGTTTTTGGATTTCACAACTACATTTTCATAATTTTCTCTTCATGATGTATTTTAAATGATTTTAGAATATATAAAAATGAAAAAAACAAATAACCACTTAAAAGATCATAAGAGAAAATTATCAAAAGGAATGGAAAGATTAGCAGGAATATGAAGGAGTGATAAGAAGGAAAACCCTGGTTTTGCTCGGTGCATAAACTAAGAAGACGACTAGGTAGAATGTCTCTATCACACAGCCAAAGGAGTTAATAGTAATGAGAAGGAGGGTACCCTCCCTTTTTACGAGTGCGTAATAAATCCAGAGCATTGAACTGAACAATGCAACAATATAAGGTAGTGATTGAAACCCTTCCGCAGACTTCTTCTTGTATATTTGGTAAAAAGTTGGTCTACATTTATCATATATATTCAATATATTAGAAAAAGCATATATGCTTCTCATCCATTAATTACAACAAGTGTGCTATATTAGAAAATCACTTACAATGGAGCGAGGAACACCATAAAGGAGATGATGTTGCCTAATTACAGGAAAACAAAAAACAGGAGACATCCATCAGTACCTATGAACAGATTGAGATTATTAATATTATTATCATAATTCATTATATTACTACAATAACCTCCTCCTCCTACTATTGTTATTCTTTCTACCAAGGTGCTGCCCTAATTCAATAGTGTTGCTTTCAAGTATTAGGATTTATTATTCTTTATAAACTACAACAATACCATGCAATGTTCGTTCCGCATATAGTTCAGATATCATGTTGGTAGTAATGTCTCACATATTTCCCATGCAGAAATAGTATATTTTTTTACATGCCGCTTTAGATCTCCATTAATGAGGTCAAGGTTAAAGATTTTTTGCGAATGGGGATAGCGTAATAACAAAGTGGAAAGTGAATATTACGAGTATTTTTGTATTTATTGATGGATTTTTATTGGAGGAAATAAATCCGTAGATAAAATTAAATTTATAATGTAGATAAAATTAAATTTATCATTGAAATTTATTGACAGTTTTAGAATTTAAATTACTGACAAATATTTCTTTGGGTAACAAATAGGTCGGTGAAATTCATCGGTAGGATCTATGGATAAATTATAATATATATTATCTTCCATCAATAAATTTCATCAATATTTTGTTATTCCTATTATCAATGAATATTTTTGTCAGTAAATATCAAGGGATACTTCCATCATGTCTTAAGAGGAGGAGGAGTAGGATGAGCAATATCGACAATGGCAAGGTGGTGACGGTGTCGGTGGTGGTGCAATAGAGGCTCATCGATGGTGGTGGTTGGAGTTGGAGGAGGAAGAAGAAACCGATAAATTTTACGACTACAAGAGTGCGTCAAAAATTGTCGACGGATTTTAGATCATCAGTAATTATTGACAAGTTTTGTGATTTGTCATAAATTTTATCAACCACTATTTTACTGGAAAATTTTTTATCGTTGATAATTTGTTGGTAAACTCAAATTGCAAACAAACTTTTCTTATTATTGAGAAATTATGTTCGTCGATAATACATAATTCTTTTATAGTGGAGGTTATGTAACAAATTAATACTAGTTTGTTGTAAGACAATGAATATAACAATAACACGATAAACATTAAAGAGTAATTAGTATAATTAGGGTAATAATTGGTAATTGAAGTAATCTTTTGTTATATTATCATAATGTTATAGTCCTTTTGGGATCAAAAGATATGTCAACATTATATTTTAAATGGTCTTCTACCTTGTAGTTTAGTGTTGTGGTGTTACAAAGTTGGAGAATGTTTTTTTTTTCTTTTGTAATCTCCTTTATGTATGCACTGGAGTGTGTCATTTTGTTAACGTTAAGCTTCTTGTGGTAGATTTGGAAGTTTTCTAAAAGAAAAATCTTCATATCCTCTTAATCTATTTATTTGAAACTATTTTATCTAGTTGACCAATATTTGTTGATATAATTTTTAAATAACTATTATAAAAATTAACAACATATCTTTTATATTCAAATTACATTAGTGCATGTTTTTTTTTCATAAAGATATAAAAACAGTAAATTTCTCATATAGAGGAAAGAGGTTCACTCGGGAGATATAATACCAATGAGACCTAAGACCAACAACAAAAGGGATTGACACTACTCTGAATTCAAAACCTTAAGACAATAAATTTATGGGTCTTCATCCTTATATAGTGTTTCACTTTCTCATTTCTACCCAATGTGGGACTTAAACTCAAACTTAAATTCCCAACAATGTCCCTCTCAAGAGTGAGTTCTTTTCACATTGGTACATTTCCTCTCCAGCAGAAACATTCCTAACAATAAGTAGCCATTTTCCATACTGTCGTTCTTTTTAATAGGACATGCTTACCTAGATCCTTGCCAAGAAGACTTTAGATAGAGGGACCATATATTGTAGTCATCTGAGCTGATGACCATAATCATCAGCTCTGATACCACTGTTAGATCTTTAAAGGGATGATCACTGGGGAGAAACCAATGAGACCTGAGTCCAACCACATAAGGAATTGACATCACTTTTAACCAAAAGCCTTAAAGTAATGAGTTTATGAGTCTTCATCCTTATAGTTCTCTACTTTTCCATTTATACCCAATGTGAGACTTATACTCACTTAGATTCCCAACATTGACACTACATGATATATATGAGAGAACTACACAAATGAAAATAATAAATAAAAAAATAAAGCGGGAATATGATATAGAGAGAGAGATATAGTATTAGTATGTACCTAGAAGGCCGAAAATGAAAGCCAAAGTTTGGTGATGAATGGCCATGTTAAAATGTGTTTACTCTACGAGTGGTCACGAAAAGGTGTAGATAAGATTCTCTCAAAATGAAAACCCTCCCTCACTTGAGCTTATCTCTTCTCCTTTCAATTGCACTTAGTAAATAGGGTAAGAATGGGAGTCTATTTATAGTACAATAAAGATAAGGAATGCAAGTCAAGTTGCTAAGACATGTCAAACATGCAATACTTAATCATTTTAAGTATATCGATACTTATCATATTATTTAATCATTTCTAATTTTAAAAAAAAAAAACAAGATTTTACCACACATATATAGCTAGTAAAGGATGTGATAAACTACTTATTATGTGTTTGAATGAAAAAAATTTAGTTTTTGCATAAGAAATTGTGTTAAGAATAGTTTTAAATAAATTTTGTTTGAATGTAACAAAAACAATATACAGTAAAAATCGAATGTATGAAGTTAAAGAACAAACAATTATTAGAAAACGACCACAAACTATATACTTTATGATTTATTAAACCAATATTAAAAAGGATTTTAATATGTGAAAAATCCTTTTTTTGAAATAAACTTAGGTTCTCTAAAACACAGCAAATTGATAAACAAAAATCCCAAAACATGGTGAATGTATATCATAATATTTTATAAAATTATAAAAATATAAAATTACCAAATTCAATAAAATTTTAAATTGACAAAACAATAAAATTATAAAATTATAAAATTATAAAATGAAAAAATAAAAAAATTATCAAAATTATAAAATGAAAAAATTATAAAATGAAAAAATTATAAAATTATAAAATGAAAAAATTATAAAATTATAAAATTATAAAATTATAAAATTATAAAATTATAAAATTATAAAATTATAAAATTATAAAATTATAAAATTATAAAATTATAAAATTATAAAATTATAAAATTATAAAATTATAAAATTATAAAATTATAAAATTATAAAATTATAAAATTATAAAATTATAAAATGAAAAAATTATAAAATGAAAATTTATAAAATTATAAAATTATAAAATTATAAAATTACCAAATTCAATAAAATTTTAAATTGACAAAACAGTAAAATTATAAAATTATAAAATTATAAAATGAAAAAATAAAAAAATTATCAAAATTATAAAATGAAAAAATTATAAAATGAAAAAATTATAAAATGAAAAAATTATAAAATGAAAAAATTATAAAATGAAAAAATTATAAAATGAAAAAATTATAAAATTATAAAATTATAAAATTATAAAATTATAAAATTATAAAATTATAAAATTATAAAATTATAAAATTATAAAATTATAAAATTATAAAATTATAAAATTATAAAATTATAAAATTATAAAATTATAAAATTATAAAATTATAAAATTATAAAATTATAAAATTATAAAATTATAAAATTATAAAATTATAAAATTATAAAATTATAAAATTATAAAATTATAAAATTATAAAATTATAAAATTATAAAATTATACAATTATAAAATTATAAAATTATAGAATTATAGAATTATAAAATTATAAAATTATAGAATTATAGAATTATAAAATTATAAAATTATAAAATTATAGAATTATAGAATTATAAAATTATAAAATTATAAAATTATAAAATTATAAAATTATAAAATTATAAAATTATAAAATTATTAAATTATAAAATTATAAAATTATAGAATTATAATATTATACAATTATAAAATTATAAAATTATACAATTATACAATTATAAAATTATAAAATTATAAAATTATACAATTATAAAATTATAAAATTATAAAATTATAAAATTATAAAATTATAAAATTATAAAACTATAAAATTATAAAATTATAAAATTATAAAATTATAAAATTATAAAATTATAAAATTATAAAATTATAAAATTATAAAATTATAAAATTATAAAATTATAAAATTATAAAATTATAAAATTATAAAATTATAAAATTATAAAATTATAAAATTATAAAATTATAAAATTATAAAATTATAAAATTATAAAATTATAAAATTATAAAATTATAAAATTATAAAATTATAAAATTATAAAATTATAAAATTATAAAATTATAAAATTATAAAATTATAAAATTATAAAATTATAAAATTATAAAATTATAAAATTATAAAATTATAAAATTATAAAATTATAAAATTATAAAATTATAAAATTATAAAATTATAAAATTATAAAATTATAAAATTATAAAATTATAAAATTATGAAACTTTTATGTTAATCAATTATAAAATTATTCATATATAAAATTATAAAGTGATAAAGTTATTAAATTATGAAAATGTAAAATTATAAAATTTGAAAGTAAAGAAATTTTGTAATTATGAAATTTTAAAATTATATTATATAAAATTGTAATATTTTAGAATTATAAAATAATGAGACAATAAGATTATGAGATTATAAAATTAATACATTAAAGAAATTATAACATTTTGAAGATATAAAATTAAAAAATTCTAAAATTAAAAAATTCTAAAATTGAAAATTTCTAAAATTTTTTATTTTTAAAATAATAAGATTAAAAAATTATGAAAATGGAAGGAATAAAATAATAAATACATCAACCGATTAGCATGAAAACTAAATTGTAAAAATATTTAGTTGAAAAGTATAAAATTCTTTAAGTTTTTTATATATAATAATTAATTGATATTCAAACGGTAAAGAACGAGTATGGACATGAATAAGAATATGTCCCACAAGTATTACCTGTTATTTGGGGAAACGAGAGTGAAATAAAAATTTTATACTTATTGTGTCTGAGATTGAGGATAAATATGATTTTTTGTTTGGAAATGAATTAGATAGTGAAACTGATTTTATTTCATCCTTTTGTCATCCTTATGATTGAGCATACCACACATCGGTAAAAGTGCATATCAAATCTTTATTTATTTGCAATTTTAAATTTTTTGTTCCAATTTTTCTTAAAAGTTGTAATTTTAATTTTTATTAAAATTTTATTTAATACTTAATGTTTTAATTCTTTAAGCTTAATATTTAATTGTCAATTGAGAAAATTCATAAGCACTTACGTTAACTAATTAAGTGTTTTTGGTCTCGTTATATAAAACCAAGGTTAATAGATATTTTAATTCATTATATGTAAAAAGTGAAATGAGCATAATAAATAAAAGGAGTTCAAAATATATCGAATAAAGATCAAATTCATTAGATGTAGTAATAAAAGTTATTTTCATTACTTAAATCCTATTTGACATCTAGCAATTGAAAACTAAGAATAGAGAACATGAAAAATATGATTAGAAGAGAAGATAAAAAAGAAATTAATAGCCTTAATTGAACGTCTACAAAAGTCATTACTCCTCTAATAATTAGTTGTTAGAAAAGTGTTGTATAATAATGTAGCTTTAAAATTATGTTCAAGTTCCCCGCTCCCCACCCCCACCCCCAAACAGTGACCCTTGAATCATTTACCAAATAATTGATAATTCGATTTCTTTTAGGAGATAATCATATTATATTTAAATTTTAATAAACGAGAAATATAACTTAAAGGGGAAGTTTAGACATATATATTCTTTATTCTTGTTTAACATTATAAATTTAATCATTATTATTTCATTATACTAAAATTAATATAAAATATAGATATAGCCTTAAAAACATATATATATATATATATATATATATATATATATATTTTATAGTGTTATATCAAATAGTTTACAACAACCGTATATGTTCCTGCAGAAAACAAATAAGATATGTCAGACACAAATATTATCTTACCCTGGTCCGTCATATCCTTAGTAGGCCTCTTCTCGGTTGATATATGTCGCTTATGGGTATCTCGGAGTGGTCGGTTTGGATCCGGGAGGGGTTACCTGCAGAAGGGACTCCGAAGCTCAAGTCAGCGAAATCTCTCAGAAAGTCAAATATGGTGATTAGGGAAGTAATGAATGCATACCTTTAATTTGTGGGGTCCATACATATTTATAGATTATTAATTATGTCTGGCCACGTAATGGGCTGGGCCCCTATTTAGGCTACAGGTGGGCCTGGGCTTTAGCCCAGGCTCTTAGTTTGATTATTGTGGGCTTGATGAATCTTAGAAGTGCCTTGATTTCGTTAAGTTCCTTAGAGTAGCCGGTCTAGGCCGGCTACTCTTTTAGCGGCTTAGGCCGCTATTATCCTTTTGTCAGCTTAGGCTGGTTATTCTTTTAGCGTCTTAGGTCGGTTAGGCTTAGGTCGGCTACTTTATTTGTTTCGCGTATAGATATGGTGATCGTTTATTATTATTATTTGGTTCGATCGGCTAGGTGTGGTACACCAGTCCCCCAGCCTTTGTCGATATAAGTATGGCGGTGAAGGATGATATGTGTTGATGTGTTAGCGAGGCCGGCTAGGTGTGGTACACTAGTCCCCCAACCTTTAAGTGTGATGAACAATGTTAAGGCTAAAAGTGCGAAGAGATTTGTGGCAGGTGAAGGGGTGTTAGAAGTCTAATCTAGAGAGGTTTTGCGCCGTCATTTTGATGATTCGTGACTTTTGGTGTACCTTGTGACGATTATAATGGGTTGTGACTTTTGGCGGGAAGGAGTTGTGATTGATGGCATACTTGTGGATGAGGTTGAATCTAGTCCCGAGGGGGATGGGGGGAAGGGGGCGGAGGATGCCGATGTGAGTGTTGATGGAGCGGTGGCGAAGGGTGCCGAGCACGAGACGACTTAGATCCGTTATTTTAATATTTCCAAATTGCTTAATGATTTGAAGTTTGTAATAAACCGTACACTAATTACTTTTGTGCTAATATGAAAGTTTTGTGTATGCTATATCGTGTTTGTTTGATGCCGATTACTTGTGTGATAGTGATGCGTTAGTGGTATGGTATAATTGTGAGTGGGTGTTTGATGTATGTAATGTTTGCGAATGCGATTATTTATTGAGGGTGTTCGACCCAGGCCGCTTACTTGTGGTAAGGGTGGGGAATTTAAACGAATCAAGTTAAGGGTGTTCGACCTAGGCCGCTTACTTGTGGTAAGGGTGGGGAACTTAAACAAATCAAGTTAAGAGTGTTCGACCCAGGCCGCTTACTTGTGGTAAGGGTGGGGAACTTAAATGAATCAAGTTAAGGGTGTTCGACCCAGGCCGCTTACTTGTGGTAAGGGTGGGGAACTTAAACGAATCAAGTCAAGGGTGTTCGACCCAGGCCGCTTACTTGTGGTAAGGGTGGGGAACTTAAACGAATCAAGTTAAGGGTGTTCGACTCAGACCATTTACTTGTGGTAAGGGTGGAGAACTTAAAACGTGTTGGAAGCAAGGTAAGGAGTAGTCGTGGTGTTAAGAACCCTTTGTTTATTCATGAAATTTGGGGTGGCTCATTAAAACCTCCCTGGCCAAAACCCTCCTTAGGGAAAAAAGACCAGGTGAGGGAAAAGAGTACACCCAGGGTTATAAGCATTCGGTACAAAGCATGTCTTTAACTAAAGTAAAACTTGAGATGGGATACATTCCATGTATTGGGTATGTCTTCCCCTGATAACTGCTCAAGCCTATATGCTCCTCCTCCAACATCTTCACGTATTCGGTATGGGCCGTCCTAATTGGCGGAGAACTTGCCATCCTTCTTTCTTGCACTGCTGGCCATTCTCCAAACTAAGTCTCCCTTTACGAACGATCTCGGGTGTAGGTTCGTATTGTACTTTCTTGCCGCTCGCTGTTTGGTAGCTAAGTTACGTATTTGGGCTTTTTCTCTTAACTCGGGCAGGAGGTTGAGGTGGGTACTCATGTTTTGATGATTTTGGTCGGGTCGTATAGTTCTCAGCGCAGAGATGGTTCGCCAATTTCAACGGGTATCATGGCGTCTGCACCATACACTAGTCTGAATGGAGATTCGTTTGTTGCGGATTGAGGGGTCACCTATAGGCCCATAGCACTTCCACTAATTCTTCCGGCCATCGGCCTTTGGCGTTGTCCAACTGTTTATGCAGTTCTACCAGTATAACTTTGTTTGCTGCCTCGGCCTGTCCATTGGTCTGTGGGTGTTCAACGCAGCTGGTTACATGTTTAATGCCTAAGTCGGTATAGAATTTAGCAAGTTCTTTGTCTATAAATTGGCAGCCATTGTCGGTTATGATTGTATATGGGACGCCATATCGACATATAATATCCTTCCAAACAAATTGTTAGACTTGTTGGGCTGTAATGGTGGCTAGTGGTTTGGCCTCTATCCATTTGGTGAAGTAGTCGACGACTACTATCAAGAACTTTACTTGGCCTTTGCTGGGGGAGAAAGGGCCAAGGATGTCCATTCCCCACTTTGCAAAGGGCCACGGGGATAGTATAGAGTGAAGCTGCTCCTGTTTCTGGTGTATGAGGTTGCCATGTTTTTGGCATGGTTTGCATCTTTTGACAAAATCTTGGCAGTCTGCTTCCATGGTCGGCCAGAAGTAACCGGTACGAAGGATTTGGGTAGTCATAGTGTGTGCACCAGAATGATAGCCGCATATGCCCTCATGTAATTTTTTAATTATGTACTAAGCTTGTTCTGCTGTGACACATTTGAGAAGTGGTTGGCCGTATCCGCGTTTGTAAAGGTCATCGCCTATTATTGTGTACCTGGCGGCTTTAGTTATCCAAATTCTGTCGGCGTTAGGTGGAGGGTTACCGGTTTGGAGGTAGTGGATGTAAGGAGTTGTCCAAATGTCGGCTTGGTGTTGGGTTAGGTTGTGGCAAGTACTTGTGATGGAAGGGGCGGATAATGTTTGCTGCAATAGGGATCGGTGGCGGCTTTTTAACTTGGTGTTGGCGAGTTTGGATAATATGTCGGCTCTCATGTTTTCGGATCTGGAAATGTGTTGGATGTGGACTTGTTCGAAGGCGAACTAGACGACTTTCCGGACCAGATGATAATATTGTAGGAGGGTAGGGTCTTTGATCTGAAATTCGTCATTCAAATGGCCTACAATAAGCTTGGAATCAGTTTTGCATGTTAGCGACTTGACACCAACCTCGCGGGCCAGGAATAAGTCGACGAGGATGGCTTCGTACTCAGATTGGTTGTTAGATGTCTTGAAGGCGAAGTGGAGGGATTTTTCGATGAGGATGTCGTTCGTGCCTTTTAGCACGATGCCAACACCTGCCCCTTTCGGGTTTGACGAACCATCAACATAAAGTGTCCATTGGTCCTCTTCAGGAGTTCTTTGGAGATCGTTGACAAAGTCTAGAAGGAATTAAGCTTTGATGGGGCCGTGAGGTTCGTAGCGGATGTTGAATTCAGATAACTCAACGACCCAGGACGACATCCGTCCAACAAGGTCTGGTTTCTGCAGTATCTTCTGAATTGTGTAGTTGGTTTTGACGATGATGTTATGATTTTGGAAGGCGGCGGACTGCATGTACCAAAGATAGTGCCAACTTTTCCACCATCTGGTATTTGGTTTCAGGGACTTGTAGGGTTCTGCTGACGAAGAAAACATGATGTTGGGTGCCGTCGACATCTTGGACCAAGACGGCGCTGACGATGTGATATGTGGCGGTGATATAGACCAATAAGGGTTGATGTATCCAGTTTATGGAGGATAGGTGGTGAGGTGAGGGTGGTTTTTAGCTTTTGGAATATTTGTTCACAATCGTCATTCCACGTGAACTTGGCGGATTTTTTGAGCAGCTGTATGATGGGTTGGGTTTGTTCGGCTAGTTTGGGAAGGAAGCGGGAAATGGCCGTGAGGCGGCCTATGAGGCGTTGTACTTCTTTGAAGCTGGTGGGGCTTCGCATGTCAATGATCGCATTGCATTTTTCAGGATTAGCCTCTATGCTGCGCTAGGTGAGCATGAATCCAAGGAACTTACCACGGTCGACGCCGAATACGCACTTGTCGGGGTTAAGGCGGAGGTTGTACTGTCGTAATGCGGAAAAGACTACTGATAGGTCCTGAGCATGCTGGTGATGGCTTGGGGATTTGACGACCATGTCGTCAACGTATACTTCGACACATTTGCCCATTAAATGACTGAAGACTTTGTCCATCAATCGTTGGTAGGTTGCTCCTGCATTTTTTAGGCCAAATGGCATGACCTTGTAGAAGTAATTGGCGTCGTCTGTGATGAAGGCGGTTCTGTTCATGTCGGATGCGGCCATGGGGATTTGGTTATAACCGGAGTATGCATCAAGAAAACTGAGGACCTTGTTACCGGCTGCGCCATCGATAAGTCGATCAATATTGGGTAAGGGGTAGGCATCTCTGGGACAAGCTTTGTTAAGGTCCGTGTAATCAACACACATCCGCCACTTGCCGTTGGCTTTCTTAACCAAGACCACGTTAGAGAGCCAAGTGGTATAGTGAGCTTCTTCGATAAACCCCGCGCTCAATAACTTATCGGCCTCGGCCTTGGCCGCTAGGCGTCGTTCCTCGCCAAGTTTGAGTTTTTTCTGGGAAACATACCGGGCTTCCTTGTAAATGGATAACTTGTGGGATGCCACTTGAGGGTCAACTCTAGGTAAGTCAGTAGCTGACCAAGCAAAGAGGTCTGTGTTGCCGACTAGGGTGGGTGTTATGATGTCACATTGTTTTGATTCTAGCCTAGTACCAAGTTTGATGGTGTGGCCATTAGGGAGCTCCAGAGGGGTGGTTTCCTGAACAGGTTCAAGGTAGACATCCCAGCCCACTTTGGGGTCTAGATTGTAACCAAACAAAGCGACAATGAGAAAGCAGATAGGAATTGTCTTTGTTTGGGCGTCATCGTGGAAGACGGTATGGAGGTCAATGTATTCGCGGGTGGAAACTTGTTCCCCAAAAAAGCCATAAATTGGTTCATCATATGGGACCATGGCGGTGTCAGGGAGTTGAAGTTTCTGGTACGTAGCCCAATAGAGGATGTCGACGGAGCTGCCTTGGTCGACGAGGACTTTCTTGACTGCGTAATTTTCTATTTCAACGGTGATGACCATAGGGTCATCTTGCTGATGATCGAGGCCTTGAAAATCGTCATCCGTGAAGGTTATGGGGGGCATGTGGCGTCTGTGATGAGAATTGGTGATGCGGTTGATGGATTGGATATGGCGGAGGTGTCTCTTTCTGGCAGATGATGTGGATCCTCCACTAGCAAAACCACCGGAAATGGTGTTGATAGTGCCGCGTAGGGGAGGGTCGGCAGGGGTGACGTCAGTGCGAGCCGGTTGGGGGTCATGGTTTGCGGGTAGGTTTAGGCGTTTATCGGGGCGAGAGTGACGGGGAGGGCATCGGTGGTCAGGACGAGGAGGGTGATAGGATTGGGAGGAATGGTATTCTCTACGGACAAAGCGACAGAAATGGCCAACACGGACCAGTTCTTCAATTTTAACCTGGAGTGCTTTACAGTCCTCTGTGGTATGGTCGTGGTTTAAGTGATAGCGATAGTATTTAGTCATGTCCGCGTTGGGGGGAGTGGTCGTCTTGCGTGGTGGTGGGATGAGGTCGACCTGGAAAGCCTTATCAAGGAGGCGGGATCTGGGAACATTTAGAGGGGCGTATCTGGTGAAGCGGGGCTGTCGGGGTTCTCGAGGTCTCGGATCAGGGCGGGGAGGTGGTGGAGTGGGGTTGGCAGTAGAGGGTATGTAATCATTGCAAAATTTTGTATAAAGGGTTTGCATTTCCTCCATACGGACGTAATCGGCGGCTCGCAGCTTTAACTCATGCATGGAGGCAGGTGGGTGTAGGTAGACATTGTTGGCGAAGGGGCCGGGTTGAAGGGTGAGGGCCATGCACTAGAGTATCATTTCTTGATTGAGGTGTGGGGTGTGAAGGGCAGCTGATGAGTGTGTATTTTTGCCCTCATTCAGTGTTTAATTATGGGTATTTAATTGAATTTGTGTGTTTAAAGATTGATTTAATTGGAATTTCCTATAATTGGGTTTATTGAGCATGAGGTACAAAAGCATGTTAAAAATAGCTTTTTAGTTGCATAAATTTTCTTTGGATATTTTGAGGTGTGTTAGTGCAGCTACAGCTAAGTTGAGCTCATGGAGGTGTGGAAATAAATTGCTCAAATCTTCATGACACCTTAAAGATAAATCCAAGAATAGGAAATCACAAAAATCCAAGCCAAGCATTCCATGAAGACGGCAAGAGAAGCTTGAAAAAGTGAAGAAGTTTGACTAAACCAAGAAGAGAGGAAAGAAAAATTGGACCTTGCGGTTTTCTTTATCTTTATGATAGAAGATAATTTGGGAAAATATATCTTTAGATATTTTATTTGATATTTTTAAATAATTATCTTATTTAATTATATCATAAAATATTAAAAGATAATAACTACCAAATCTTTTTAAATATGACAAGATCTTCTTGAATCTTTTTAGTTCCACAACAAACAAATATATCTTGAAGATATTGGATTATTTAGAAGATAATTTAAGGAGATTGCAAAGGGTTGATTTGGAAAATTAATACAAATATTAATTGGTGATAATTTATCATATATCTTTAAGTAATTAATTAATTTAATTATATTAGATATTGATATTATCAACCAATTATATTTGTCAAATAGTCTATATCTCTCCAAGTATTTTTTAATATTTATATTTATCTTTATTTCAAAAGATATTTGAGAGATTTTAGCAACAGAAAAGCCCAGTCCAATTCCTATATAAAGAGACCAAGGGAGAAGTAGAAAACAAGCTCGGGACTTCGGAGTTTTGGAACCCTTAGGGGTGCCTAATTTCGTTTCCTTTCTCTCTCTTTTCTTCTCTTTATTCTTCTTTTTATTTTGTATTCCATGGATTGCTAAACTTCTTGGGTTGATTCCATTGTAATTTCATTATGGATTTTGAGGTTAGAATGAATTAATTTCTTTGTTCTTTTTATTATTGTTGAGGTTTTAATTCATCTATGTCTTTTATCTTTGAATCTCGTAAAAAGTAATGATTTAAATCTATATGCATGTTGATCATATGAGTTCAAGGGTTTTTAAATTTAATTGAGACTTTACTTTGATTTTATTTAGAAACTTTCATGTGATTAAATGAGTTTTTACCAATAATTGAGACTTTACTTTGGTTAAAGGTATTTACTCTAATGAAAATTAATCGAGACTTTACTTTGATTAATTAAGCTTTTTATTTGGTGAGGAGATAAAAGAATAGACATGATTAGGCATAGTAAAATTTGATTGAGACTGTACTTTGATTGAATTTACTATGGATAATCTAAAAGTTCTCACTTTTAATTGAGACTGTACTTTGGTTAAAAGTGAGAACGCCAACAAATTAATTGAGACTTTACATTGATTAATTTGCAAATCTACAACAATAATTAATTGAGCAATAATCTTTAGATAACCGATGATGAATCTATTTTGAAAAAGCAATGGAATCAATCTATTTTCTTTTCTATTGTTTTTATTTCTTTTTATCTTTTAAATTTTATTTCTATCTTTGTTTATCTGAATCCCCTATATTTTTTATTTTGTTTGACTAACCGCTTTGTATAGTTTTATAAGAACTAATTTGTTAAAAATCAATTCTGTGTTCGTTGGGAGACGACTTTGGGTTACTTTACCCTTACTATTTTGTTGACTACTTTCTTAACAATACTGAAGTTGTTATAGATAAGTAGTATTAATTTGAACGCGTCAACGACAGCGTTATCAAATTGCCTTACTAAATCGATCAATGAATGCCCATAGCGTCTCGCCTTGTTCTTGTCTGACGCCGATGAGTGATATTGCAGTACTTTAATGTGGGCGGCTACCAGCGAAGTGAGTGGTAAACATGTGTGAGAGGGTGTCGAAGCTGTCGATAGAGTATGGCGAGAGGGTGGTAAACCATTCGAGGGCGGGGCCTTTGAGGGTGGTAGGAAAGGCTTTGCAAAAAATGACATCATGGGAAGTGTAGAGGGCGACGTGGGTGATATAGACTTTGACGTGTTCATCGGAGTTGGTTTCACCAATGTAACGCTCCAGTGTGAAGGGTTCCCACTAGGTGGGGAGGGGGATGTTGGCGATGAAGTCGATGAAAGGGTGACGACGCCTGAGTTGGTGAGATGGGAGCGGGTGAGGAGGGATGGGATGATGGATGAGGGTGGGAAAGGTGGAGGTGAAGTTGTGAGGAGGGATATGGGTAGTAGGGAGGTTGTAAGGGTTGTAAGGTGGGATATGAGTGGTGTGTAGGGTGGTGGGCATGTTGTAGGGTGGGACATGAGTGGTGGGGAGGGTGGCGACAAGAGTGGGAGCCGCAGTATGTCCTAGGAGGGTGTAGTGGAAGTGAGTAGGATGGGGTGACAGGATGGGAGTTTATTGGGTGGTGGTGAAGGTGTGCGGGGTAGGATTGTACTCGCTTTCCTCTTGAGTAGGCTGGAAAGCTGGGGACCCTGCGGCATCAGATGTTTCCTTGGCCTTTCCCTTTTGAGTGGGATCGACTTCGATCATTCGCCTTAGGCAAGAATTTTCCTGTCGTAGTGTTTTCATTTCATCAGCACTATGCTTCTTCAAGTCAGCCAGCTCCTGTTGCATCTTGGCTTGACCGTCTAGGATGGCAACCAGATCCGGAGTGATGTTAGCAAGTCCTGAGGGGCCAGCTTCAACTTGCTTGTTAACTCCTTCTTTGTTGCGGGTAGAAATCATTTTCGGAGAAAGCGGATTGTAAAGTACTATCTCGTGCCCCACGGTGGGCGCCAATTGTTCTTGCAGAGAACAAAATAGATATGTCAGACACAAGTATTACCTTACCCTGGTCCGCCATCTCCCCATTAGGCCTCTTCCCGGTTGATATATGTCTCTTATGGGTATCTCAGAGTGGTCGGTTTGGACCCGGGAGGGGTGAACTACAGAAAGGACTCCGAAGCTCAAGTCAGCGAAATCTCTTAGAAAGTCAAATCTGGTGATTAGGGAAGTAATGAATGCGTACCTTTAATTCGTGGGGTCTATACATATTTATAGATTATTAATTATGTCTGGCCACGTAATGGGTTGGGCCCCTGTTTAGGCTGCAGGTGGGCTTGGGCCTTAGCCCAGGCCCTTAGTTTGATTAATGTGGGCTTGATGAATCTTAGAAGTGCCTTGATTTCGTTAAGTTCCTTAGAGTAGCCGGTCTAGGCCGGCTACTCTTTTAGTGGCTTAGGCCGCTATTATCCTTTTGTCAGCTTAGGCTGGTTATTCTTTTAGCAGCTTAGGTCGGTTAGGCTTAGGTCGGCTACTTTATTTGTTTCGCGTATAGATATGGTGATCGTTTATTATTATTATTTGGTTGGATCGGCTAGGTGTGGTACAATATATATTTTATGTAATTTCTACATCATATATTTTATATCTTACATATTTTTCGAATAGTAGGAGAAAAATGAATGTTATTTATTTACTTTTCCTTCTTACTCGAGTACATATTACTATACTTTAGTTGGTAGGAAAAAACAAGCTAATAAGAGGGTTGATATGAACCATGGGTGGCATAGAGAAGGTAACCACTTTGTGTCCTTGTATAAAGATAGGTATGCTAGAGTGAAGACAAGAGTGAGGATTCGACTTCTTGTTTCCTTAAAGGTCATGGAGTTCTTAACCACATTTGTCTACCTTGCAAAGCCAAATATATCCTTGAAAGACTCAAACAAACACTTCAAACGCTCCAAGCCTCCAACTTCAGGGGTACTCGTCATCTCCTAGCCAAATAGGAGTTGTGTCTGTAGTAGGCACTCAAATGCTTAAGTCAACCAAGTGTGTCAGAAGGTAATACATGTTGTAATTAATGAACGTCCAAAAACATAATATAGCATAAGCATCTCACCGAAAACAATTAACTTAACAAGATTCCCCTTCTTAAAGACCTTATCTCACAAGATAAAACATATGTTACCATAGTCTCATAACCTATATGAGATACACGTCCAAATACATCATTATCTTATCCAGTCGTAACTATAAGGATATCACAAACTCTTACGAACCTGCACGCTCATATCCAACCTCTACGAATCTATCCGCTCGTAGTCCAACCTCTATGAACCTCCCTACATGTACTTCAACATGCGTGAACACAACCAATTACGAACCTCCCCGTTTGCATTTATCACGCGTCCAAGTTAATTACGAACCTCCTCACTCATAATAGATTCAAGCATATCATAAACTTAAGTTCTTAGTGAGAATAGATCACCATGGCATCACAATTATGCATGCAAAACACACAAAAATGTGCAAACTACCACTAGACCATCGCCTGGTGGAGTAGAAGCACCGTTGTGCGGTTCAGGAGCACTGTTTGGCGCCACGCTCTCTAGGGTCTCCTTGATTCACCTATCGCCTGACAGTCCAACAACATTGCCATGCATTATACCAATAGCGCGAAACTGCTAGTTTTGCACACACACACACACACACACACACACACACATATATATATATATATATATACACACACACACACATGCATTCCTGATGAGTTCAAATTTTTGCCCTCATTTAATATTTAAATTTGGGGATTTAATTGAATTTTCTGTGCTTAAAGATTGATTTAATTAGGATTTGTGATTATTGGATTTATTGAGTAAGTTTGGTAAAAGTGGCGTAAAAATTTATTTTAGTTGCATAAAATATTATTGGATATTCTAACGTTTGTTAATGCAGCTGCAATTTATTTTTGGTCATTAATAGTGTGGATTTGATATATTCAAAGTTACAAAATAAGTCCAAAATCAGGAAATTCTGGAAAAGAATAAATCAGGAGCTAAATGCACCCCCAGATTTTATTTTCACACTCCTTCTAAAGTGGACCACCAAAAACCTGTTATGCACCCCCAGTTTTCACTAAGTTGCACCCCTCCTACCACTTAAACTCCACTCAACCAGATCATGCCATGTGGCAATCCCCACCTTTTAAAATTAGCCAACCAGATCAAGCCACGTGGCAACAATCCTTGCACTAACAAGCTGTCCAATGGAAGGCTGCCACATCATCATCTTCATCTCCCAAAACAGAAACCCTAATTTTCCTCAAACCCTAGCCGCCACCATTTCCGCACAGCAGCAGCCACCGCGAGTTGGACAACAGCATCTGATAGGTAGTTAACGGGTCAAACTCTGGTCAACTGGTCAAATTCTGGTCAATTTTGTAAAAATGATTAAACAAGAGGGGCAAAATTGGAAATTGGACAGGAATTAAGTTGCTAATTAATTAAATAAAAATAAAAGATTTTAGCAACTGACTGATAAAGCCCAAAGTCCAGTTGAAGCCTATATAAAGAGACTTAAGGGAGCAGAAACGGGACACAACTTAGACACTTAGAACTCTCTGGTTTTGGCAGACACCGTCATCCATCACATCTCTCATTCTTTCTTTTATTTTATTTCCTTCATATCATCATGTATTCCATCAAAGCCATGGAGGGCTAAGCTTTTAGGGTTGATTCCACTGTAATTTCTTAACTGGATTATGAGGTTAGATGAATTTATGTGTTTGTTATTTTGATTATTGTTGTGGTTTTTGTTTATCTATGTCCTTTGCTTTTTAATCGAATAGAAAATAAAGATTTTAAATCTACATGCATGCTAATCATATGAGTTAAAAGGTTTTTAAATTAAATTGAGAATAACCTTTGGGTTATTCTACAAAATCATATGATTAAATAAGTTTTTGCCAATAATTGAGACTTTACTTTGATTAGAGGTAATTACTTTAACTAAAATTAGTCAAGACTTTAATTTGATTAATTAAGTTTTCTATTTGGTGAAGAAACAAAGGAATAGACATGATTAGGCATAGTAAAATTAATTGAGACTGTACTTTGATTGAATTTACTATGGACAATCTAACAATTCTCACTTTTAATTGAGACTGTACTTTGATTAAAAGTGAGAATACCAACAAATGAATTGAGTCTTTACATTGATTGATTTGTAAATCAACAACAATAATTAATTTAACAATAATCTCTAGATAACCAATGAAGAATCTTATTTAGAAAAAGCAGTGGAATTGACCTATTTACTATTACTGTGTTTACAATCTTCCGTGTCATTTTCTTTGCATATCAAAACCCCCTATTTTTATAGTTGCTAGTTTAAATTGCATTTTTAAGAATCAAATATTTGAGATCAATTCCGTATTCGTTGTGAGACGACTCAAGGTTATCTTAACCCTAACTATTTTGTTCACTACTAACTTGGCAGTACTGAAGTTGCTAAAGTTAAGTAGTGGTAATTTGATCGCCTAACGACAACGATATCAATTCCCAATTAAGACCATGCCAACACTTGAATTTAACAAGGAATCAATCATGCTCTTAGGGGACTCAAAGCCAACAACCAAATAATGCACCCAATTCATGCAAAGTCATAAAAATTATCTCAAATAGCGCCTGCACTAAACCCTTAAATTCCAATCCAAGTTAAACATAATCAGATAGTCATATATTTGTACATTAGACTCAACACATATTCCTTAGGTTCATTTTATGTCAATAGAACATCCATCCCAAAAGATGGACTCCCATAGCAATCCAATTTGCACCAACACACAAACAACCACATATTTTCTACTACACACTAAGCATCACCTGGCGAAGCCTAGCTGCCGCCTAGTGGTGCACCAAGATTCAGGTGTAGAGTCCAAAATCCCTTTGTCTGTGAGAACCCCAAAACCCAGAGGCTCAACTCATTCATCCAATTGCACGAAAAACACATTCAAGCATGCTTCTAGCTTTTATACATGTTCAATTAGACTTAGACGAACACAAAACCCCAACAATTTTAACCTTGACATCATGTTTTCAAGCCATCCCTAAGCCCCAAAATTAACCTTCATGTTTGTGCAATCATCAAATCATCAAAGTATCATCAAATTATGGAATTTCAAACAATCTATATCAATAACATTCAACGAGAACAAATGAATTTGTAGATGTTTGTGGTTGAAGTTTCCACCTGTGATGATTGTATAACTTTTGTTATATGGGAATAGATGTTGATGCATATGCTAGTGGAGATGCAAAGTTGTGAGGAGCTCGTGGGGAAGACTTGGGTGTTGATAAGTGTCAAGTATTAGTTAAATTGCATATCATTTGGACACTTATCTTGCATTAATTCGAAATAAAAATCATTAAAATAGCCCCTTTTTGCATATAAATACAGATTGAGGAGAAGGAAACCTCTAGGGTTGATCTTCAAGGATGGAAGCTAGAGCAACACTAAGAAATTATATGAATATAGGGCATGCCTATGTTATTTTCATGTTGATTTTATAAATCATTTTATAGAGAGAAACTCCATAGTTAGCTTTAGTTATTATTGTATATCTTTGAAAAGCTATGGAAGGAAGAAGGCTACTTCATGTTCTTATTGTATACATCATCATGAGCAATTAACATCTTCTATAGTTGGGATTGGATATAACTTCTAAACTCTTTGCACTACCCTTGATTATGTATTTATTATGTTCTTGTTTTATATGATTTGGTTTTATTACTTTGGTGACTTGGCCAATCATCATACCTGATCAGTACTAGATGTAGAGACATCTTGTATAATGTTTAGATCTAATCAAATTTCCTAATGCTTGACCTATACCAAACATGGATATGCGACTTTAGTTGGTTTAAAGAGTCTTGTTCTTAATGCAAGGGTTCCTCCCCCTGGATCGGGACATCTTGCGTCTGACACCCTTAGGTTATAACGCTTAGACACGAGGTTAGAATTACAAGTAAGTGTACTTCGAGGAACACTAAGATAAAGAACATAATTTGTAGATAATTAAGGGCAATGCAATTGAGTGAAAGAAGCCAAGTCCAATCCCATCGTCTTTAGTCAACATTACTTCTCTAAGTTCTAATTTCAATATATTTTTAAGATATTAAATCAAACCTTTTCTACCGTTTCATTGCCAAACTTGAAAAGATTATAAATCATTGATTTATTTACCAAATCCTTGTGGATACGACCTTGTTGTGCTACAATAAACCAAGTGAACTTGTTGGACAAATTTACAGACCCTAAACTAGGTCTCGACATGTTTTTGGCATCGTTGTCAAGGATTTGCACTAAGTTAAATTAATAGTTTGTAATCACCTTGATTTATTGTATATTTATGTAAATCATTATAGTAGTTAGTTATTTAATTTTGTTTTGAAATATCACATTGCTTTGCTCACTTGATCTTGAGTTGTTGTGCATGCCAATAAGAGAACAGAAAGAAACTTTGTTGTTTGATCTATGATGTGATCCCATTAAAGCTCATAGTTTGGGCCATTGACAAGACCCATTTCTTTTATCTTTGTTTTAAATAAATACATGTTATTTTGAATATTTTATTTTCAGCATAATAATTGGGCTCGTTTTAATTATGCAACCCATTGCTTTAACTTGCTCCATGCGTTGTGGACCACATACTTGGACAACCCAATTTCAACATCACGGGTAACATCAAACTCCACCTACGACCCAACGTCCAACGCACCACCATGTTTTTTTCTAATTGATTCCAGTATGGGTCGAGAGTCTCGCTTCTTCAAAGACATCCCATTGAAACCAATGTCTCAACTAGGGTTATTCACGCATTTTCCACTTTTCTTATCACCGAGTCAGTAGCGTTACGTTTCTTCTTTCATGCGTGCCAACCCTCGGCCATCCTTTGCTAGGGTATCTTTTCTTCCAAGCCTCACACGGATCCAACCTACATTACTTCCACATCTGCTTGGTTCTTTTCACGCCTAGTTCCACTCACGCGTTAGAACGTATCAGACTAGGGCTTTCGTTCACGATCTCCCTCCTTTAGCGTCTAGGGTTTTTGCCGTTAGGATTTGTTGTTAGACGACCAACCTCTCTTTTGCTCCTAGTTCTTTTGTTAGCTTTCCGTTAAACTATTGTTGTTCACATCGTTCACGACAGCTTTGCCGTTAGGATTCTTTTTCGTTTGCTTTCGGCTACCCTTACACTATAAAAGGTGTAGGCCATTTCATTATAAGCCAACTTGGATGAATGAGAGTGGTTGATTTTCCCCCCATTTCGTCTTAGCTCAACCAAAAACCTTAAATTAGGTTGTTAACCTCGTTGGGTTGCCCAAACCAGTGAGAAACGAGAGTTCCCCACTGGAACGAGAGAGATCTAATCTTAATAGAGTATTTCGCTGCATTTTCAGTTGATTCCACCGAATGAATCAACCTATGGAGGCCGTTCCGGACGTTCATCGTCGATTGGAGCCAATTTTCGCCGATTAACCGTGATACCGGCCTCATCAATATAGAAATAGAGACAACTGGAAGGAGAAGTAACAACAAAAATAGAAAGATGAAGCAATAGGCATAACTTGAGTAGTAACACCATTAGATTGAAGAAAATTCACCTTTTCCTAACTCAATTCAGCAAAATTTGGATGAACAAATGGAAGAACACAGTAAACAAAGGAGATTTTATGTTCAACAACAAGGGCCAAGGAAGTTTTCAAGCATGGTCAAACCTACCATGGGTGTGGAAATGAAACTTGCCTTGCTGTCACTTATAACTACAAACCAACTTGTAGGGTTGGACAATGAAGACCCCCTAGAATCATCTAACAACCTTATATGAATTGTGTGGCACCATGGGAATATCAAGAGGGGATGAAGCGGCAACTTACCTCAGATTGTTTCCCTTTCCCTTAACTAGAAAAGCAAAAATTTGGTTGTAATCTCAACCAAATCAAAGTCTGTTGAATTAGGAAGACGTGGAAAGGAAGTTCTTGACCATATTATTCGTACCATCAAGATACGTAGGTGCAGGTCAACAATTGTAATTTTTTCATGAGGAATAGATGAACCTTTATGTGAAGCATGGGAGAGATTCAAATCACTTCTCAAAAAGTGTCCAAACTATGGATTTGATGATGTGGCTGAACTTAACATGTTCTATAGTTGATTAAGGCCACACATCAAAATGCTTTTGAATGCTTTTGCAGAAGGATCTGTGATGAGAAAAGATGTGGCTAAAGCAAACAAAATCATAGAATCCTTGTTAGCTAGTGACCACTAAGTGCAGCATGATAGGAGCCAACACAATAAGAGAGAGATTTTGGAATTAGACGCACAAAATGTTATCTTAACCTACAATAAGTGGAGGAAATTAAAAAGCAAATGACTAAGATGCAGGTTGGAGCAATAACAATTGGCACATCTTAGCAAGTTCTGAGGTGTGATTTCTGTACTGGTGAGAACCCTAATGGCCAATGTTCAACAACAAAGTTTATTCAAGAAAATAAGAAAGTTTTAACTTCCAGTAGAATTCAAATTGGAGGAATAATCAATACCACAATTTTGGATGGAGGCAAGAAGTTAGAAATCCACAAAGGCATAATAAGGAAGCACCTTACCAAAGCCAACAACCATTCTAGCAGGATAAATTGAACAAATTGGAGGATGCTCTAGCTCAATTCATTCAGGTTTCAACAACAAATTAGAATAACACAGAGGCCTCTATAAGAAATTTGAAGGTGCAAGTTAGACAAATAGCCAAGGAGCTTGTTGACCACAAGAAAGTCAATTTTCAACCAACACTGAAGTAAATCCTAAGGAGCACTGCAAATTTATCACAACTAGACAAGGTACTGTGATAGGAGTGGGAATTGGAGACCATTTGAGTAGACAAAATTCAAAAGAAAGTAGGGAAAGAATAAGTTTGAATGAAAAAAAGAGAAAATAAAACTAATAGAAAAAATTCCACTAAACGGTGAAGGTGAACAAAACAATGTAAAAAAAGATATATCAGATGTAAATACTAAAGTAAATGCAAAAATAGAAAAAAAGGAGAGAAAAAGGGGGAAAAGAAAAGAAAAAGGAAAGAGAGATGTTGAGATGAAAAATATCCTTGTGACAAGTTTTCCTTATCCTCATGCGCTAACTAGAAAGGATAGAGAAATTTAATTCACTACATTCTTGGATATGATTAAGAGATTGCATATCAATATACCTTTCACAAAGGCAATGGAGCAAATGTCTACCTATGCAAAATTCATGAAAGATCTGCTTACAAAGAAAAGGAGAATTCAAGAGGATGAGAGAAATTGGAAGCTGGCTGCAATGCCATTATTCAAAATTCCTTGCCTTCAAAATCTAAGGATCCAGGAAGTTTCACACTACCAATAGCTATTGGCGGCTTAATAGTGGGCAAAAAATTGCTAGACCTAGGAGCAAGTATCAATTTAATGCCATTGTCCATGTTGAAAAGAGTTGGAAATGTAGATGTTCAGCCAACCAGAATAACAGTTCAATTGGTTGATAGATCTGTTAATATCCATATGGAATTGTAGAAGACTTACTGGTCAAAGTAGATAGATTCTACTTTCCAGTAGATTTTGTAATCATGGATATGGCAGAAGATTTAGAAGTACCTCTCATCCTTGGAAGGCCTTTCATCAAAATAGCAAAGGTCATCATTGATGTTGACAATGACAAATTAAAAGTGAGAGTGCATGATGAGGAGATCATATTCAATGTATTTGAAGCCATGAAGCATCCCCATGACCAAAAGGATTGCTTTAGAATGGATGTACTTGATGAAGTATTCTTAGAGATTAAAGAAAAAGTTATAGTAATAGACCCACTTGAGATAGTTTTAACAAATCAACTAGAAGTGTGGACTGCCAAGTTGAAAGAGGAAGTTCAAAAGTGCTTGGAAGATCTGAATAAAACCAAAGAAGTTTCCTCTTTTGTGGCCCCAAAATTGGAGCTCAAGCCCAAAAATGAAGAACAAGAGTAGTAACCAAAATTAGAGTTGAAGTAGCTACCAGGTCATCTTAAATATGTTTTCCTTAGAGAAGATCGTGGTCAACCTGTGATTCTGAGCAGTACACTCATAAGTGAAAAAGAAACAAGCTAGTGAAGGTGGTGAAGGCCAACAAAGGTGCAATAGACTAGGCCTTATATGACATGAAAGGTATTAGTACATCTTATTGTATGCACAAAATCTTGATGGAGGATGAGTATAAACTTGCGGCTCAACCCCAAAGACATTTCAACTGCAATATGAAAGAGGTGGTAAGAAAGGAAATGGCAAAGCTACTTGAAGCTGGAATGATGTGGACATCCAATATATATATATATATATATATATATATATATATATATAAGCTTCTTCTTGTCTCCATTGAAGCTAGCATGAAGAATGGAGGCTCCATGGATGGTGTTGGATGCGGAAGCATGAAGGAAAGAAGCTTAAGGTGTTTGGTTTGGTGTAGGTGGAAGGATTCTTAAGAGAGGTCAGGCCAACTCCTAAGGAAGAAGACTAGAGTAAACTAGAGAAGAGTTTACTCTAAGGTGAACCCAAAAGAGATTTGTGCACAAATTTGGGCAGCAATTCATTACTCAATTTCAAGCTGAAAAATACATCTCCTGAGCCTTCTATTTATAGGCTAAAATGAGACCAAGGAGTCTCCAAAAATTGGAGGGAAAAAGGAGTCTAGAAAGTTGAATTTTGGAGCCAAAAAGGAGCATGTGGGAGGTGTGACTTACCACCTAAGCAAGTCACACTTGTCTTGCCATGGGAAGCTAACACTCATCCTTGGAGAGCAAGTTTGAGAAGCTTCTAGGCTTTTCTAGAGTAGACACATTACTCTTGGCCCATTTGGCCCAATTCCCCTTTTTGGTCCAAAATTACTTCTAAAGCGCAATTTCCTCTAAGGCCCAATACATGGCCCAAAGAAAACCCTATTCTACTGGGCCCAAAATACAAAGCCCAAAATAAAATCCTAATCTTGTATTTACAAGCAAAATGTCCTAGGCTAGGTCTTCACATCTTCCTTGGCCCATGTGAAGTTCATCTTGGGCCTTGCATGCGCATTTAAGGCCCATTCCTTTTGTATTCTCCTAGCCATGGCTCTTGTTGTAGGTCCCTTGGCTCGAGGCATCTCATCATCCCCTCCCTCTTGAGAAGGATTTGTCCTCAAATCTGCAGTCTCTGCCTCATCATCTGTACCACCTTCAAAAGGTATTAAGTCAGCAACATTAAAGGTGGCATGCATATCATAGCCTTCAGGCAACTCGAGCCTATACGCATTATCATTTACCCTTTTCAGCACTTTAAAGGGACCATCACCTCGAGGGCTAACTTTAGATTTCCTTTTGCTTAGGAAATCTATCTTTTCTAAGGTGTAGCCACACCCAATCCCCTTCTTCAAAAATTATTTTCCTCTTCCCCTTATTGTTGTACTTAGCATACCTCTCTGTTTGTTGATGGATTTGGCTTTTAATCTTTTCATGCATTTTCTTAACAAAATCAGATTTTGCCACCCCTTCTTTATGAATAAAATCAAAAGATGTAGGAAGTGATAGCAAGTCCATGGGAGTGAGAGGATTAAAGCCATAAACAACTTCAAATGGAGAGATTTTAGTAGTCCTATGAACTACTCTATTGTAGGCAAACTCAATATGAGGAAGGCATTTATCCCAAGATTTATGGTTCCCTTTCAAAATTGCCCTTAACATAGTAGACAAAGACCTATTAACAACTTCAGTTTGCCCATCAGTTTGTGGGTGACATGAAGTAGAGAAATTAAGCTTAGTTGCTAACCTTGACCAAAGTGTTTTCAAAAGTGGCTAAGGAACTTGGTGTCTCTATCAGAAACTATGGTGCGGGGTATACCATGATGCTTGACCACATATCTAAAGAAAAGCCTAGCAATGTTACTAGCATCATCCACTTTATGGCAGGGTATAAAGTGTGTCATTTTGCTAAAACGATCTACCACTACAAAAATGGAATCAAAACCCCTTTGTGTTCTTGGGAGTCCTATGACAAAATCCATACTTATATCTTCCCAAGGGGCTGAAGCAACAGGCAAAGGGGTGTATAATCCATGAGGCATTGTTTTAGACTTAGATTGTAAGCATGAAATACATATATTACAATGCCTTTGGACATCCTTCCTTATATGGGGCCAAAAGAATTTCTCTTTTAAAAGACCTAGGATTTTTTCTACCCCAAAATGACCCATTAATCCCCCTTCATGTGTTTCTTGAACAAGGGGTTTTCTTTGTGAACCTTGGGGAATACAAATTTTTCCTTCTTTAAACAAATACCCTCCATTCACATAGAAACCTCCTTGAGGTCTTAGCATACATTCAGCATAAGTAGAGGAAAACTCATAATCTTGATTATACATTTCTGGAATGTGATCAAATCCAAGAATTTGGGCTCCCAATTTTGAAAACAAGGTATGCCTTCTAGACAAGGCATCAGCCACCAAATTACTTTTGCCCTTCTTGTACTTTATCACATAAGGAAATTGTTCTAAGAATTCCATCCACTTAGCATGTCTTTTATTCAGCTTGTGTTGGCCCTTCAAATATTTTAGGTACTCATGGTCACTATGAATGACAAACTCTTTGGACACAAGGTAGTGTTCCCAAGTTTGAAGGGCCTTAACTAAGGCATATAATTCCTTATCATAGGTGGGATAGTTGAGGGAGGCACCATGAAGTTTTTCACTGAAATAAGCAATTTGGTGCCCTCCTTGCAACAACACAACACCTATTCCTACATCGGATGCATCACACTCTAGCTCAAAGGTTTTTGAAAAGTTTGGTAAAGCTAGGATGGGTGCATTGGTGAGCTTTTCCTTGAGTTGTTGAAAAGCAGACTCTTGCTTTTCACCCCAATTAAAAGATACATCTTTCTTGACAAGTTCATTAAGGGGTGAAGCCAAAGTAGAGAAGTTAGGAACAAACCTCCTATAAAAGCTTGACAAACCATGGAAGCTCCTAACCTCTCCAACATTTTTAGGAGTAGGCCATTCTTGGATGGCCTTTATTTTTGTAGGGTCAACATGGACCCCAATTTTATTTACTACAAAACCTAAGAAAATAACACTATCTACACAAAAAGTGCATTTCTCTTTATTTGCAAACAAACTATTTATCCTAAGGATGGTAAGGATAGACCTCAGATGGTCTATGTGCTCATGCAAGCTCTTGCTATAGATCAAAATGTCATCAAAGTAAAAAACCACAAACTTTCCTATGCACTCTCTAAGAACGTGATTCATTAGCCTCATGAATGTGCTAGGTGCATTAGTAAGCCCAAAGGGCATCACCAACCACTCATATAGTCCAAATTTGGTCTTAAAAGCAGTTTTCCACTCATCAACTTCTTTGATTCTTATTTGATGATAACCACTCTTTAGATCAATTTTAGAAAACATGAGGAACCCATGCAACTCATCAAGCATGTCATCAAGCCTAGGGATTGGATGCCTATATTTGATGGTGATATTATTTATAGCCCTACAATTACAACACATTCTCCAGTTTCCATCCTTTTTAGGCACTAACAAAACAGGCACATCACAAGGACTAAGGCTCTTTTGAACCCAACCCTTCTCCAACAATTCTTGCACTTGAGACTCTATCTCCTTTGTTTCTTGAGAATTTTTCCTATAGGCTGGTCTATTTGGAAGACTTGCCCCAAGCACTAAATCTATTTGATGCTCAATTCCTCTAAAAGGAGGAAGCCCAATTGGCCCTTCCTTAGGGAATATATCCTTAAACTCTTTCAAAAGATTTTCAATTTTAGAAGGTAGACTCTTAAGTTCAAGAAATGTGGTAGTGCATGTGAGTGTTCCTTTACACAACAAGAGGCATGAAGGTTGTTCATCATTGAGAACTTGGTTCAAAGATTTTATAGTCAAAATGTTCTCATGTTGAATGACCTTGGAGAAGGAACACCAATCTCTCCCACCTCAGATTCATCTTTAGTTACTTTTTTGGGAGAGAGGGAAGACTTTTTTTTATCCTCTTTTATCTCCTTTTCCAATTTCTTTCTCATTTGGATTTGATCCTCTACCACTTGGGATGGTGATAAAGGATGCAAGACAAATTTTCTATCCTTGTGAGTGAAGGTGATTTCATTGGTAAGACCATTATGCATGGTTTTCTTGTCAAATTGCTAAGGTCTTCCCCATAAAACATGGCAAGCTTCCATAGGTACTACATCACATAGCACACTATCTTCATATTTTCCTATGGATAACTTGACCTTCACTTGATGTTAGACTGTCAAATCCCCACTTTCATTAAGCTAATGCAGTTTGTAAGGTTTTGGATGGGGAATGATAGTCAAAGCCAACTTATCAACCAACCTTGTACTACAACAGTTGCAACATGAACCACTATCAACAATGAAAGAACAAGTGTTTTCTAAAATTTTACATCTTGTATGAAAGATGTTCTCTCTTGGTGTTGGCTCTTTTGGAATGGGTTGGTTGCTAAGAAGTCTTCTAATCATTAGAAGGTCTCCTTCACAAGGATAGGCAATTTCCTTAGACTCATCATTAGACTCCTCACTAGAAGTCTCACTCGCACTTTCTTGCTCATCTTGGCTACTATAGTGGTCAACACCCCTTAAGATCATGGTCTTTTTGGTGGGGCATTGAGATGCAACATGACCTCTACCAAGACACTTGAAACATTTGATTTCACTAGTGCGAGTTTGTGAAGATGTGCCTTCCCTTGGTTTCTCCTTTTCCTTGAAACTTTTGGAGGGTTTCTCTTTGACTTGCTTACCCTCCCTCTTGAATTCTTTCTTGGTATAAGAGTTAGAGTAGTCATTTCAAAAAATTTTCCTTAGAATTTGTTGCTCTACCTTTATGCAAAGTTGAACCAAGTCATTTAAGTCTTGGTAGGGCAACAATTCTACTCTATCTCTTATCTCAAGACTTAAGCCACTAAGAAACCTTGCAATGGTGGTATCCTCAGACTCCCTAATCCCAGCCCTCATCATATATAACTCCATCTTTTGTCTATATTCTTCCACTTTCATTTTATTTTGATGGAGTCTTTGGAGCTTATCCATTAGCTCTCTATGATAGTAGGATGGAATATGCCTTCTCCTAAGGGCTCCTTTGAGGTCATTCCAATATTTGACCTCGGGACTTTGATTGATTTTCCTATCTCTTTCGAGGGCAGTCCACCAATGCATAGCATTGCCCTAGAAGCTAAGGGTAGCTAAGGGTACTTTCCTCTCTTCACTTATTTGATGGCAAGCAAAGAGTTGCTCAACCTTCATTTCCCAATCAAGATAAGCTTCAACATCATCTTTCCCATAAAAGTGAGGGAGGTCTATTCTAATGGCTCTTGGTTCCCTAGGCTCTCTTCTTTCTCTTCTTAGAGGAGGAAGAGGTTGATAGAAGTTGTCAACTAGTCTACTATCTTCTTCTTCATAGTGTGTGACTAGTGTTGGAGTGTGGGAGTACACATGTTGACTCCTATTACTCATCCTCTCATGCAACCTTTCCATATTTCTTGTTCCCCTCCTCTCTTCATCTAAAAGTTGATGAAACCTATCTCTTTCTTGTTTTTCCCTTTCCATTGCAATTATTTCATCTTCCTTCCAACGTAGTAGTGCTCTCAAATCAAAGGCAATTTGTTTCAAACTTATTTCTTCTTCATTTGAAGCACTCATACATTGAGACATTTTTTTTAGAATACTTTGGTCTTTAAAAGAAAATTTCAAAGAAGAAGTAGATAGCAAAAGCTTTTAGTTCTCCTCCAGGAAAGAGAGGTGAATCACTTGGATTACTTACATACCAAGTCTTTCCTAGCCAAGGGAACTTGAAACTTTTATACAAAACATCTTAAATGAAATTAATTCAAAGACTAAGTTGACACACACTAAACTATCAAACAAGAAAATTAAAAACAAGAAAGATTATAAGCTATATGCGGCCTAAGTTTTGGTAGAAGTAGAAGACACTTGGAACCTTCAAACTTCACCACTAAAAGCGTTTCACTAATGTATAGAAGAGGTTCTAGTTAGGACATGGGATTGAGTACCTAAGACTCCCCCAAGAAACTTAACTAGGCCATGAACACAAGAAGGAAAGCATTACAATTTTACAACTCAATTTGAATATAATCAAAGTGCACAAAATGTAAAAGGTCTTCTTGGCTTTGTCTTCTTGACTTGGTCCTCACAAGTGTTTCACTCTTGCACTTCCTCTTGATCTCACGAAAGAGGATTCTCTTTCGAGACTAGGTACTCCACCTCCTAGGATGCTACCTTAGGAAAATTAGATCACCTCCAAAAAGAAGTATTCACCAAATATAGAAACCAAACCAAAAGAGGTCAAGAAATAAAGCAAGAAAAGCACAAAATTATAATTGCTAAACCAAAAGTGAATAATGTTGTAAGACCCGTAGAATTTAATTAATTAAATAAATAATTAATTAATAAATACGGGAGGGGAAATAATTATGACATTAAATTATGGTTGGTATGACGTGGAAAAGTACTAGCTCAAGTGGTTGAGAGTAATTAAATTGTGTGAGAGGACTTGGGTTCGAGTCCTATGTATGCTAACTTTTGTGTTATTGTTTTATTATTTAAATCTATGTAATCATGTTCTGGTATTTTTGGCATTTTGGCTTTGAATTGAATATGAAAGGTTGGGAAAAACCCTAGATAGTTGAGAGGCAGCCTTGGGTAGCTGAAAAACAGATCATAAAGGTCAATTAAATGGTAATTAACAGTACCATTAGGTAAATTTCGTTTTGGGTAATTAAACTCTACTAAAAGCCAAGTTTAAAAGGGTAAAAAGTGGCCATAGGGAAGTTTTTGGCAAGCTGGAATAGCAACCTGAATTAGAGCACGAAAATCAGAGAGATTGGTGAGGTTTGAGTGAGGTTCTAGTGAGGTTTGAGTGACCACATCAAGAAGGGGAGACGTAGTGATCATTGGAGTATCTCAAACAATTCAATTTAAGCGAAGGAATTCCAGGTTAGGGGAGTTGGACTCCGCAATTTTGTTTTAAAAGAATAATAACATGTGATGTATGATAATTGAATGTCAATCTGCTGTTGTATGCTTGGAATTTCTGCGTTTCTGGAAATTTTCCAGAAACCGCCTGGCGGGTGATGAATCACCGCCAGGCGGCTCATCTGTTTATTCGAGTTTGGGGGTTCTGGGAGGGGAACTGCCTGGCGGCACATTCCCGGCCGCCAGGCGACGCTTGGAGCTACACTGGATTTCTGGGTTGCGGATGAAGCGCCTGGCGGTGCTGGTTGAACCGCCAGGCAGCGCGGGGCCATTTTTCCTGTTTTGGGGTTTTCTGGAATTCTAGGTTAAATCTGATCGGTGGGAAAGCTGTTGGTGATTAACAATAGATGAATTCGATATTACATGATGTCCAGTTTACGCATTAGTAGGTATAAATGAATGAAATAGTGATTTAATGTGACAGAGATGGAAGCGGAGTACTCTTGGGATGAAATTGTCGTGATCCTTGCGGGGTACGGTGGTAGTGAGATGGGGGGACTGAAATTATTGGAGTTATTATGCCAAAATAGGAGGAATTGCATTAAGATAGATGATAGGTGGTGGTTGGGAAGGTTAGCAGTGGCGAAAGAGAGCAGGATGGCTCTCAGGTCTGGTACACCGCCTGGCGGGAGATCAGTTACCGCCAGGCGGCAGCGTTACTGCAGTGGCAGACTGGAGGTCTGGTTGGACTGGTTCGGGCTGGAGGAGTGGAAATTCGTGCAGTGGGGGTGATAATATTGGATGTGAACAAATTTGACTACGAGATGAATTGGAAAATTATGAGAGTGTAGACTTAAGTATGACTAATAGGGATGGGAGTTGATGGAATGAAATTACATAGAAGGTGGATAGGGTATGCGAGGATAGGTATATTAGAGTAATGAGAGAGAATTGTAATTGAGGTTTTGGTAAGAGTCATAGAACTGTGTGAGTGCAATATTGGATCTTGAGAGGTCTAGTTGGACGGTAGTACTGTAATCTGAGGATAGTGGAAATAAGTATAAAATATAGTAAGATAAACCTATATAATTAAATAGGCTATAAAAGGGGAAGGAAATGAGGACAAGTATTGTAGGAGCATGGGTACTGTTTAGAGAAAAGGGTGAGTTATACTAAATTATAACAAGAGTACGTGAATCTAGACTAGGAAATGGTTTCAAGTAAGGTACCCCTAGTGATGCAGGGGCATTGTGACTAGTCAAGTCTAAGAGACTTGTTATGATTCAGTTAGGGAGAAGAGCATTGGGAGTTAGAAGCTGCGAACCATGAAAACTCGTGACAGGGAACTCAATTGGAGTGCTGCTGTACTGATACAGCGCCTGGCGGCGTGATTGGGTCCGCCAGGCGATAGCTTGGTAACAGAGGGCAACTGAGTGGCCGACGCCTGGCGGTGAGCATAATACCGCCAGGCGGGTACCTACTGCGAGGTGAATTTTGAGGCGTTGTGCGCCTGGCGATACGCGACACCCGCCAGGCGGTCTGGGAGCTGACAGCGCCTGGCGGCACGTGTCCCCCGCCAGGCGATTTATACTACTGCAGCTTTGAGTTTTATTTATGAATTTGTGATCTACAGTGCGTCTAGTGATGCTTTAAGGGTGAGATTGCTGGTGTTCCTTGAGTTGTGGCTCGGAACGTATCCCTTGAGTTGTGGCTCGGGATAGGGGTTAAGCACGTGGTATTCCTTGAGTTGTGGCTCGGAATAGCATCTCTTGAGTTGTGGCTCGGGATGGCGGATGGACACGAGGAACCCTTGAGTTGTGGCTCCAGTTGGCAAGTGTTGCTGGTGTGAGTGTGCTGGTTGTGGCCAGTACGGATGGGTCCAGATGGATTGCCCTCCTCAGTTGTTGGCTGACGAGTTTGGTAGTCTTGGGATGATACGGACTATGTTCGTATATGGGAACTCTACCTGGCGTTACGGTGTATGATCCGTAGCATGTTTTCCCGCACGTGCTCTATCGGTTGTGGCCGATAGGTATGGCAGCAAGTCACCTTGAAGTAATCCTAGACGTTGTAGAACACGAATAATCTGATTGGAGATGTTTATGTTATGTACGATCTTTTATGTTTATATGCTTATGTTTCTGTAACTTTATATATGTGATATAATTGTTAAGCTCACCCTATCTGCGTGTGTGTGCTGATGATCGTGTACGCGGTACACAGGAGCAGATGTTGGTGATGCAGGTGGCTCTGGTGCAGCCTAGTCGCGAAGAGGGGATTGACTTGGGGAAACTCTTACGTTTATCTACTTGTTTTTGAAAACATTTGTAAACCCTGATGGGTGACTTGATAATGTTGTGGTTTTGGTTTTGTAATGGACGTTGTAAACTTTATCCGCTCATTTAATAAAGTTTTAAATTTTCCCACGTTTTGGGAAAATGAGGTATTATTAAACACACTGTTTTTATTTATTTCATTTATTTATTTATAAATCAGTAATATCCTGACGGGATGTTACAAATGCCATGACAAACTCAAAGGATTACCAAAGAAATGACAAACTAGAAATAAGGTAAAGAAACAAGATAAGCACTTAAATGAATTATGTAATGAATGGCACTAGAATGGATGAAAAATAACCAAAATAAGCTAGAAAACTGCACTGAAATTTGATTTTTCACTCACTGCCAGTCCAAAAACATGAATTCAAGCCTCTGCTTCAGATATTTTTCATTTTTTAATTTCTCAACATTTTTAAATTTTTTTTTTAACTTTTTCGTCTATGTCTTAGCTAAAAGAGGGAAAAATTAGATTTGGATTTGCACCGGCCAATGTTTTATGATAAATCAAATACAAATAGTGTGCAGTTAGACAGAAACTGGAACAATAGTAAAATGCATCAAAATAATGCTCTCAAACTCAAGTGATGGTAGTGATTCTAGTGTACTTCTTTTGCCACTTTCTTTTGATCTTTTCTTTTGATTCTTTTGGCACTTGCTTGTATTCTTTTTGTGCTCTTTTTGTTTCTTTTTATAGCTCTTACAGCAGCTAGTTTCCACCACAAAACAGAATCACCACCACACTATGCTTGATCATTTGCATTTTAATGGAAACAAAAAACACAAAGGAGAAGGAAACTTAAAGGAATCAAAAGAAGATCATGAAACTCAATGAAACACAATGGAAATTGACTCTAAGACATTGCTAAGATCTAAATAGCAATCTGAACTCAAAAACAAAAATGAAAAAGCACCAAAGCACAATTAATTGAAAGGAAATTTAGTGTGGTTTATGGTGATTTTAAGCAAGCACAAGGAAAATTCCCACTGGACATTAAGATAACTAAGGTTATCTAGATGTGAAGGTAAGGCTCAAAGAGAGAAGAGAGTGTTAATTTTTAAGGATTAAAAACTGCACTCAAATCTGAAACAAAATTCAGCAGCACATCACCAACAAATTCAAAGAAAATTAAAAGCTAAACAAGGAATTAATGACATATATGGACTAAACATGACTCTAGACAAAACATATGGATCTTAAAATCAAAATAAACTCAAGAACAAGAGAATGAACTGAACAAAAATAACAAATACTCAATTAAAATGAAAAGTAAACGGTAGAAACCAAATAGAACACCTAAAGCACACAAGGATGGTTCAAGATGAAGCAAATGAAGATGAACCAAAGTAAAAAGACATTAATACTCAAAATAAAATGAACAAAAATAGCAAGACAAGTAGAAGAAGTGATGAACAACACGGAATTGAAAGAAAAATGAAGAAGAAGCACTTAACTCACTAAAACCAAGGATCATGATACCACATGATGGCTTCTTCTTGTCTCCATTGAAGCTTGCATGAAGAACGAAGGCTCCATGGATGGTGTTGGATGCGGAAGCATGAAGGAAAGAAGCTTAAGGTGTTTGGTTTGGAGTAGGTGAAAGGATTCTTAAGAGAGGTGATGAGTTCAAATTTTTGCCCTCATTTAATATTTAAATTTGGGGATTTGATTGAATTTTCTGTGCTTAAAGATTGATTTAATTAGGATTTGTGATTATTGGATTTATTGAGTAAGTTTGGTAAAAGTGGCGTAAAAATTGATTTTAGTTGCATAAAATATTATTGGATATTCTAACGTTTGTTGATGCAGCTGGAATTTATTTTTGGTCAATTAATAATGTGATTTTGAAATATTCAAAGTTACAAAATAAGTCCAAAATCAAGAAATTCTGAAAAAGAATAAATCAGGAGCTAAATGCACCCCCAGTTTTTATTTGCACACTCCTTCCTCAAGTGGACCACAAAAACCTGTTCTGCACCCCTAGTTTTCACTAAGTTGCACCCCTCCTACCACTTAAACTCCACTAAACCAGATCATGCCATGTGGCAATCCCCATCTCTTAAAATTAGCCAACCAAAGCAAGCCACGTGGCAACAATCCTTGCACTAACAAGTTGTCCAATGGAAGGCTGCCACGTCATCATCTTCATCTCCCAAAACCCTAACCCTAATTTTCTCCTCTCCTTCCACCCACCATGGCAGCCGCCGCCGCCATCTCCTCGCCGGCCACCACGAACAGCAACGCCATCTTCTTCTCGCGTCCAGCCGCTCCGCGCGCCACCACCATCTTCCTCCATTCGCGCAGCAACGGCGGCGCCACCGTTCTCGCCACCACCACAGATCGCGCAAGCTTCACCGCGGCGCCACCATCTTCTTCTCGCGCCTCCACTAACGCGCAACCAACCTCTGCAGCGCAAGGTCCGCGATGCGATGCACCAGCAGCGACAGCACCACCGCAACAGTACCTGCCGCATTTCCGCAATCACCACCGCAACCATCTTCTTCCTCACGCAGCAACCATGGCTGCACCAGTTCCGCCGTTTCCATTACAGCAGCCATCGCGACCATCTTCTCTGCAGTTCCGTCGCGTCTCCACACCCATGGCCTCCGCACCAGGTCGGTGGAGAAGAGCTCGCCGGAGCATCGTCGCCGGAGAAGAAGAAGAAGCCAGCCGCCATTGCCGTCAGCCGCGCAGCCAAGGGAGGAAGGAGGAAGGGGCAGAAACCCTAATTTTGGAGAGAGAGTACTCTGCGCCATGTGTCAGCATCTGATAGGCAGTCAACTGGTCAAACTCTGGTCAAACTGGTCAAACTCTGGTCAAACTCTGGTCAATTTTGTAAAAATGCTTAAATGCGAGGGGCAGAATTGGAAATTGGACAGGAATTAAGTTGCTAATTAATTAAATAAAAATAAAAGATTTTAGCAACTGACAGATAAAGCCCAAAGTCCAGTTGAAGCCTATATAAAGAGACTTAAGGGAGCAGAGTGACGGACAATTTTTTACAACTCACAGCTTAGACACTTAGAACTCTCTGGTTTTGGCAGATACCGTCTCCACCACATCTCTCATTCTTTCTTTTATTTTCTTTCTTTCATATCATCATGTATTCCATCAAAGCCATGGAGGGCTAAGCTTTTAAGGGTTGATTCCACTGTAATTTCTTAAATGGATTCTGAGGTTAGATGAATTTATATGTTTTGTTATTTTGATTATTGTTGTGCTTTTTGTTTATCTATGTCCTTTGCTTCTAAATTGAATAGAAAATAATGATTTTAAATCTACATGCATGATAATCATATGAGTTAAAAGGTTTTTAAATTAAATTGAGACTTTACTTTGATTTTGTTTAAAAACTTTCATTTGATTAAATAAGTTTTTGCCAATAATTGAGACTTTAATTTGATTAGAGGTAATTACTTTAACTAAAATTAGTCAAGACTTTACTTTGATTAATTAAGTTTTCTATTTGGTAAAGAAACAAAGGAATAGACATGATTAGGCATAGTAAAATTAATTGAGACTGTACTTTGATTAAATTTACTATGGACAATCTAATAATTCTCACTTTTAATTGAGACTGTACTTTGATTAAAAGTGAGGATGCCAACAAATGAATTGAGTCTTTACATTGATTTATTTGTAAATCAACAACAATAATTAATTTAACAATAATCTCTAGATAACCAATGAAGAATCTTATTTAGAAAAAGCAGTGGAATTGACCTATTTACTATTACTGTGTTTACAATCTTCCGTGTCATTTTCTTTGCATATCAAAACCCCCTATTTTTATAGTTGCTAGTTTAAATTGCATTTTTGAGTCAAATATTTGAGATCAATTCCGTATTCGTTGTGAGACGACTCAGGGTTATCTTAACCCTAACTATTTTCTTCACTACAAACTAGCAATACTGAAGTTGCTAAAGTAGTGGTAATTTGATCGCGTCAACGACAGCGATATCAAGAGGTGAGGCCAACTCCTAAGGAAGAAGACTAGAGTAAACTAGAGAAGAGTTTACTCTAAGGTGAGCTCAAAAGAGATTTGTGCACAAATTTGAGCAGCAATTCATTACTCAATTTCAAGCTAAAAAATACATCTCCTAAGCCTTCTATTTATAGGCTAAAATGAGACCAATGAGTCTCCAAAAAGTGGAGGGAAAAAGGAGTCTAGAAAGTTGAAGTTTGGAGCAAAAAAAGAGCACGTGGGAGGTGTGACTTGCCACCTAAGCAAGTCACATTTGTCTTGCCATGGGAAGCTAACTCTCATCTTTGGAGAGCAAGTTTGAGAAGCTTCTAGGCTTTTCTAGAGTACACACACTACTTTTGGCCCATTTGGCCCAATTCCCCTTTTTGGTCCAAAATTACTTCTAAAGCCCAATTTCCTCTACGGCCCAATACATGGCTGAAAGAAAACCCTATTCTACTGGGCCCAAAATATAAAGCCCAAAATAAAATCCTAATCTAGTATTTACAAGCAAAATGTCCTAGGCTAGGTTTTCACATTTTCCTTGGCACATATGAAGTTCATCTTAGGCCTTGCATGCGCATTTAAGGCCCATTCCTGTTGTATTCTCCTAGCCATGACTCTTGTTTTGGGTCCCTTGGCTTGAGGCATCTCATCAATATATATATATATATATATATATATATATATATATATATATATATATATATATATATATATATGTATTCTTTTTATATTCTAATTTATTAAGTATCTTTAATTCTTTTTTATTGCTAGTTATTTAATTTTATTTATATTCTAATATTTTATTTTTGTACTACATATTTTAAAACTAAAATAAAATATTAATATATGTATATATTTGTTTTTCTTCTTTTATTAAAAAAATAATTTTTTCAATTTAAATTAAAAAGAACAGAATACATTTTTCGTTTTTTGTCTTTATTTATGTTCTCGCGAAAAGGATAACAAAATATTAGGGAACACAAATCACATCTTACCCCAATCACTGACTTCTTGGACTGGTTACTCCTTGGCTTGGATGTGCCTTCTCCTAATGTTGGTTGTTTATACCTTTAAGGAATCCGACGAAGTCAGCAAAGGATCTTAAAAGTCAAATCTCAGATTAGCGAATTAATGAAAGTGTATCTTTTCATTGTTGGGGTCCACGTGTATTTATAAAGTCATTAATTATGTTTTTACCTTCTTATGGGCTGGCCCCCTTCGTTGTGTTAGGCCAATATTCAGGTTCTAAATGGGCTTGGGCCAAGCCTAAGCCCTATGTTAATGAGTTGACACTGGAGGCTTCGCTACAATTTTCCAAGTTTGGGGTTAGCGGTTCTTTCTTATGCGCTATTCTTTGGAGTAGGTGGCCCGATCTGCCATGTGTATTGTCTTGTTGAGTTAAGCATCTTTTTTCAATTGAGCTAGACGTAGGCGGTTTAGAACCGGTATAGTACATCAGTCCCCCAGCCTTTGGTGGGATATGTCACGTCGAAGATTATGTGTTGTCAGCTTGAAATGGGTGGTTAACCATACTGGTATTGGTGGCATATGTTCGATACATTAGTCCCCCAGCCTCTAGCGGGATACGTCACGTCTTTGCAACAAAAAACTGTCTCTTTCTTGGCATTCTTAGGGGATATGGTAGTCCTCCAGTCTTGACAAGTGAGAACGTCAGTAAGACTATATCAAAAGGGATGGGAGTAGTTGAAGAGACGCTAGTTGTTAGGGGTCTCATCAGAGGGGTTTGTGTTGTCGATATTTACTGGTGATGCTTCGCGTTTCTTGTGATATTTTGCATTCGTTGTAATGTTTCGCATTCACATCGTTTAGGCGAAAAAACTTTATGGATGCGTAGATGTTCTTATAAATAAAGGTGGAGAAGAAGATTTGTTTGTTATGCTTCATTTGCTAAAATTGAGAAAAATACTTTGATTGCCTTTGAAATATGTTCGATATATTCCTTGTTTCTGCCACCATCTTAAAAATATTCAAAAGGTATGTCTAGCGATAGTGATAGTATGTCGTCGTCCAATTCAGGTAGTGGGAGTGGAAGGTTAGGGGATGAGGGTAGTGGCCAACTGGCCAATGAGGGAGGGATTCCAATGGAGGTGACTGTTGAGACGAGAGAGGATTCGGTGGAGGAGATAGCCAAGAGCAGCTTGTCGGCAAAAGCTGGGTATGAGTTGGTAGCTGTAGATGTTCGAACCCAGTATTCTCTTTTTAGGTGGTCTCGCATATTAAATGCCTGGTTGAACTATGTTCCTATTCTCGAGTGGGGTACTCGACGGAGCATAGTTGCATTAGAAAGAGTGAGTGACGTTGATTGCGTTTGCCATGGCAAAGAGGGAGCCATAGAAGGATTCTTCTACATGTACATGTGTCACTTTTCTTAGCTACATATGTGGATGCCCTTTACATTGCTCCTACCCAGCTACATCCTAATAGTTGGGTTATCTGCAAGCATTCTAGGTGTTGTGTCGGTCTCTTTATCTCCAGCCATCACCACAATTTTTTTGTATTTTTTATGACACTCGGGCCAAGAGTTCAATTACTTGGTTGTCATTGATAAGCCGGTCAGGGATAAGCAAATTTGACGCCTTCTCTCAATCATTCAAACGTTTCAAAGATGGTTTCTTTAAAGTGGTGATAAGGGATCTAGGACGCTCACTTTTTTGTAATGACAATGGGAGTACAAAGTTCCCTTTTAGTTGGACCGACAACCCGTGGCGATATAAGGATATGAAAAGGGAGGAGTTGTAACATCCCGACCGGATATTACAGATTTAAATAATAAAATAGAGCAAAAGCGCGAGAAATTTAAAACTTTTATTACTTCCAATAATAAACCAAAATCCATAAATTATAATATCTGGAAATAATATAAAAGCATCTCGTAAGTGTTTACAAATTATCTCAAAACCATAAAATAATAAAAACATAAAACTCCCAAGTCATCCCTGCTCCGTAGCTAAGCCTCACCAAGACCACCTGTATCAACATCATCTGCTCACGTGTACCGCGCACACGATCATCGCCAAACACAAGTAGATAGGGTGAGCTTAACAATTTAACATATAATTATATATTCACATATATAAGAAATTCATATATATATATATATATATATATATATATATAACACAACATTCAAATCAGGGAAAGTTTCCTTTCTTTAATTCCATACCACATGGCCACCACCATGTGAATCAGGTTCTACATCTTCTAGTGATTAACCCAAGGTGACTTGCTGCCCTACCTATCGGCCACAACCGATAGAGCACGTGTGCGAAACCATTACTACGGATCACACACCGTAACGCCAGGTGGAGTTCCCAAATACGAACATAGTTCGCAACGTCCCAAGACTAACAAACTCGTCAGTCAACTACTGAGGAGGGCAATCTATTTGGACCCATCTGTATTGGCCACAACCAGCACATTCACACCGGCAACACTCGCCAACCCCAGCTCAACTCAAGGCTTCCTCGTGTTCATCCGCCATCCCGAGCTCAACTCGAGGGATGCCATTCTGAGCTTAACTCGAGGGATGCCATTCCGAGCTCAACTCGAGCAATGCCACGTGCTTAACCCCTATCTTGAGCTCAACTCAAGGGATACGTTCCGAGCTCAACCCAAGGAACACTAGCAAACCCACCTTTGAAGCATCGCCAAAAGCCTTGTAGATCACGCCTGTAGAACCATTAACCTAAAGTTGCAGCAGCGAAATCGCTTGGCGGGGAACACATACCGCTAGGCGCTGCCTCTTCCAGACCGCCTGGCGGGGGACGCGTAATGCCTTTGATTCATCCCTATTGCAGATACCGCCTGGCGGGAAGACCCTCACCACCATGCGCGCCAGTTCTAGTGATTCTCTGTTTTAATGCTTTCGCCTAGCAGAGCCTAGCTCGCCGCTAGGTGACATACTAGTAACTGCACACTGCTGGTTTTCCACAGGCCCTGTAGGCCCTTACCCAATGTTTCCACTCATGGCGTTCATACCTCATCTTCAAAATAGTTACTTCCATCATACCATGTGTCTCATAAATCACAATTTCGTTATTTCTGAGTAAATCCATAGATACACATTATTTGGCTATTCACCTCAATTCCTTTTTGTCCACACTACCTCCAACATCTTTAGCTACCTTCATCCCCAATCACTTCATCACATCACCTTATATATACTTACTGATTAGCTAGCAAATTAAGGCTAGGCATACCTCTCCCAAGTGTGTACAATTCTATTAACTTATGCAACTAATTACCCCCTATAGCCTTCATAATGTTACTGCTATCTCACACCCTAGCCCCATCTTCTTTTCATACCAGTAAGTATTTTCCCAAGTAGGCTTAAGAAACCAATTTCATTTGCTCATTCATTCACACTTAAATTAAGAGGTTTTACTAGTCATCCAACTGCCACTGTTAGCGTCAAAATTCTTATATTTCATCTCTATCACTTTTTTTTTTCAATATTACCTCATCTTCACTCCACTCATATTTATTACCATTTGACGTTGATACTATTAGTACCACAGTTTCAACATAGACAAATCCCCCTAATATTCCAAACTCCAAAAATTTCTACTCCATATAATGTATTGATTCCCCAATCTCCACTATGCACTAAAACCCAAGAACCCAATATTCTAGTATAGCGCCTGGCGAGAAATCCTGGTGCTGCCAGGCGGCGCATAGCAGCTCTGCAAATTCTCCAGTGTTTTCTACACCCAGAAACCCGAATCTCGCCCTCACCTTCATTTACCCAAGTTCATCAAATCTCGCACATTAAACATTTCTCAATATCATTTATCACATAACTCGCAATCCAATTCACGATGCAATTGATTTCTATCCAAAAATCCCAAATTCGTAAACCCGAACCCATGTCCATGCAATTTCATTCAACTTAATCATCCAATCACACATGATTTCAACAAGGTATGACCTCAATTCGTTCACGACAATTAGGGTTGTTTTTTTCTCCGATTAGAATCACTCCAGCGGCCCAAAACACCAAAAATGAGTCGGATTGACTCACGTCGCCTGGTGGTTATTCATCACCGCCAGGCAGTGCATCAAGAAAAACCTAAAAACATGTTTTAGCATTGCATCGCCTAGCGGCCGGGACTTTGCCGCCAGGCGGTTCTTCCCTCAGGAACCCATAATTAACTTGGCAAAGATGAATCGCCTGACGAACATTTATCTCCCACCAGGCTGTTTCTGGAAAAATTCCAGAAACCCAAAATATTTACGCAAACATCAATGTTTTCATGCAAAAACATAATTATTTATCATGCAATTACTCTAATCACGCAACTTAACGAGTAAAACTCCCCAAACCTGGATTCCATAGCTTAGCTTAACTTTGGCACTTGAAAATTCTCCCTTGATCCCAATGACCTTCCTTGACTCTTCTCAGTTCAGCCCAATGCTTCACTCAAACCTCACTACTCTCAAATTTCGTTGTCTCCTCTACAAGCACAAATGGTAGACCACCAAAACCCTCTCTCTTACCACTAATTGGCCTTTTAATTGGGTTTTAATGTGGCTTAATGGCATAAAAACGAAAATGGTTTAATATTAGTGTTTATGGCCATTCATGAGTGCATTAGGGACTGTTTTTCAGCCACTTCTAGGTTGCCCATTCATCTAGGGTTTCCTTCAACTCTTCACATTCAAGCCAAAACTAAAATTAGCAAAAATAAAGTTTAATTTGGGTTCTCTAAGGCTTGAACCCACAACCATTCCAATGCCAAACCAATGCTCAACCATTTAACCAATTTATGTTTCATGCTAACTAATATAATTCATTTATTATATTATCCCACAACATGATCAATATATATTAAAATAATAATAATAATAATTAAATAACACACAATTACAATACATGGGACTTGAACCCAAGTCCTTTCACACAACCAAGTACTCTCAGCCATTTGAGCTAGTACTTTTCCACATCACACAAGTTAGAATTTAATGTCATAAAGGCTCTTGCTACCCGCATTTATTAATTAATTATTCTTTTAATTAATTAAATTCCACAGGTCTTACAGGAGTAGTCTGTGACTGTTATGGAGGTGGTGGATACGTTGATGAGATTTAGCGATAAGATGCCCACTAAGGGTTTAGTTAGGGTTTATTTATCCATGCACCCACTTGTTGATTTAGAAGGTATCACTTTGTATTTTTACCGCTATGTTGTGTTCAAGAGAAATAACTAAAATTGCCTACTTTGTAGGTCTCACGGCTCAGCTTGGCAAGAAGAATTTGAATTTGTTTAAGGTTCTATGCAAGGAGCAAGCTGAGATGGCCAAAAATGTTGGGAATATTGATGTTCCTAATCTATAGAACCATTGGTCGAGGACCACGTCCACGGTATATCGAAAAGGAAGGCAATTATGCCTACAAAGCAAGGTGTGGGGAAGGACTTGAAGCGAGTGAGGGCCACCTTAATAGGGTCGGGATCTACCTCTGGGGTGAAGAAGCCGGAAGTCAGCCTGATCGAGTTGCTAGAGACAACTGTGTGTCGTGACATTGAGATTTCCTTGGCGGAGTCTTTGGTCTCCTCTATAGACAACATGGAACCCAACTCAATGATTAAAGCCATGCTGGAGTTCAATAGTAAGGCCTTAATATTGGGTCGCAGAATGGGCACTCTACTGTAGAGGGAGATCAAAGAAGGTGGGCAGGCCAAGGTGGAAGAGCTCCAAGAAGAATTGAAAGTTTAGGCTATTAAGCATGCGAAGGAGAAGGCGGCCTAGGAGAAGGAAAGGAAGGAATGACTGGTGGTGAGAAAAAGGTTGGGCTCGTGGAAGGTGAGATGTTTGGACTCCGAGAAGAAGTTGAATGAGAAAATTTTCGAGATGGAGACAGACTACGATGAGCTGAAAGAGAAGAATGATTAGCTCGAAAGTGAACTTGAAGATTTAATGGGACACATCATTCAAGAGCACATAAACAAATTTCAGAAGGGTTTGCGGCAAATGGCCTTGATGTTAACAAGGATGTGGTTGACGATTGTCTTGTGAATGAAGTGGAATCGAGCCCGGAGGAGGAGGTTGACAAGGTGGCGACTACCGAGGGCGTCAATCCTGCGGGTGATGGAACCATGGTGGTGGAGGTGGATCCAGATCCGAATATTTAGGATTTATGTTTTAAATTTGTTTCATATTCATCCTAAGTTTGTAATAACTTGCACAATTTTCTCCTTTTTGAACAATCGTTTTTCATCTTTATGGTGTTATAATTTGATGAATGTCTTATTATGCATACCGCGCTGTGTGATGTCGTTAGCTCCTATTTTTAGTTTGATTATAGGCGTGTCGCTTTATGGCTTTATGATCGTGTTTGAATTACTTGTGATTATGCGATATGTTCGACCCTAGCCGCTTACTTTGGTAAGTGGTAGGGAACTTAATAAAATAACTTAACGAGTAATTGTTAGACCCAAGGCCTCCTACTTTGATAAGTGGTGGGGAATTTAAGAAAATAATTTAATGAGTAAATGTTCGACCCATGCCGCTTACTTTGGTGAGTGGTGCAGAATTTAAGAAAATAACTTAATGAGTAAGTGTTCGACCCAGGCTGCTTACTTTGGTAAGTGGTGGTGAACTTAAGAAAATATCTTAATGTGAAAGTATTTGACCCAAGCCACTTACTTTGGTAAGTGGTGGGGAACTTAAAAAAATATCTTAATGCGTAAGTGTTTGACCTAGGCGGCTTACTTTGGTAAGTGGTGGGGAACTTAAGAAAATATCTTAATGCGTAAGTGTTCGACCCAGGCTGCTTACTTTAGTAAGTGGTGGGGAACTTAAGAAAATATCTTAATGCGTAAGTGTTCGACCCAGGCCGCTTATTTTGGTAAGTGGTGGGGAACTTAAGAAAATATCCTAAGGAGTAAGTGTTCGACCCAGGCCGCTTACTTTGGTAAGTGGTGGGGAACTTAAGAAAATATCATATGATCAACCAAATATGTGGAGAACCCTTGTTTTTATTCATAAGGTTGGGGTGCCTCGTTAAACAATCCCTAGCCAAAACCCTCCTTAGGGAAAAAATGCCAAGTGAGAAAAAAGAGTACACCCAAGGTTACAAGTTGTTCGTGCTGATTACATTGGAAACTTTAACTAAAATAGAACTTGAGGTGAGATACGGTCCAAAAATATGTACAAGCTGACTTGTACTTTATAAAATATGTGTCTTTTTTTCTTTAATAAAACTATACAAGTTGACTTGTACTTTATAAAATTAGAGAAAATAAATTTTGACATATGACCAAATTGAGCCAATAGTCACAAAGTTTTCGTCTTCTCCCCAAAATAAGTCCATCGAGGACATTTTGTTTTAAATAAGTGTGGGGGAGACAAATTGTAGATAGGATTTTTTTTCTTTCGTTTCTATTTTTGTTGTCATTTTAAAAAAAGAAAATTGTGATTTCTTTTTGAGAAAATTGTGAAAGTATTAACTTTTTACTAAGTGAAACTTTTAAACAATGTCTCAAAAGAAATCCACCAAAAGTATTTCCCTGCTTTCAATAAAACATATTAACATTGGATTTTTAGGATTTGATTCAATAACTCGGATGATCATAATTCTGGAAAAATATAAAAGTCATGTTGATATGAGTGGATTGTTTCTATGATTTGCTAATTGAGTTGATTTGAGAATTTCTTGATTAAATCTTTTGTGAAAGAGTTTGACCTTGTGAGTCTTGAGCCTCAATGTAAAGGATGGACCCCATGTGCCATTCCTATTTTTTCTTGAGTGACTTACTCATGTTTGTTTATACTCAAATGTTTAGCTTGACTCTTTTGTTTTGCATCTTAGGTGAATATGCATGATTTTATTTGACCGAGGCATTTCTTATTTTTAGCTACTTGGCCAAATAAGCCAACCTTGATATTGATCCATTGGTAGCCCCTTTAAGCTTTTAAACCTCTTTTTCTTGTTTTAAACCTATTGCATAACCTTGAAAACAAAAAGACCATATTCTACTTTATGGAGAAAGAAGGAGCTAATGGATTGTGTTCAGGAATGGTTGAGGAATAAAGTATGTGGGTGAGTACCTCACCCACAAAATAATCAAAATGGCAAAAAGGGAGAAAAACAAAATGATGAAAGAGTTTTGAAAAAAATGTAGAAAAAAAATGATTCTTTTGTCAAAAAGAGCAACAAATGAAAAATGAGTTGTTTTTGAAATTATGCTCCATTATTCTTCCTACATTACTATTTCAAAAACCCAAAAATCCTAAAATCTTTCCTACCTTTCCCTTGGCCCCATGATCTTTGGATGCATATTTTTCTAAAAGTTTGTAAATATTAGAGTCTTGTTAAGTATTATGAGAGTTTACTTGCATGAGTATTTTGAGTGAAAACACAAGCCAAAACACTTGAGTAAATTTTGGAGAGAAAATATACATTTTATCTTGAGTGATATCTTTCATAATTAATTGTCTTGTGAATTCAAATGATTAATTCATGTGTGAAAAATAGAATCTTTCTGTTTGTTTATGCATGGTAACTTAATTTCTTGAATATTGATTTGTCTCAAGTAAGGTTCATTCCTTTGATCCAGTGTTAATGTGAAATAAAATACCTCCGAAGAAGTTTTGAAATTGCTTAATTTTTCCCAGGAGTGCAAAAGGATAAATTCGCCAAATTTGATAACATTGTCGTTGACGCGATCAAATTAATACTACTTATCTATAACAACTTTAGTATTGTCAAGAAAGTAGTCAACAAAATAGAAAGGGTAAAGTAACCCAAAGTCGTCTCCCAACGAACACGAAATTGATTTTTAACAAATTAGTTCTTATAAAACTATACAAAAGAGTTAGTCAAATAAAATAATAAAAATATGAGAGATAAAGATAAAAAGATAAAATAAGATAGAAATAATAGTAAAGAAAAATAGGTTGATTCCACTGCTTTTTCAAAATAGGATTCATCATTGGTTTCCTAAAGATTGTTTCCTAAATAGGATTCATTATTGTTTAATGGGTTAAATATGTTTTTGGTCCCTTAACTTTCAGTGAATTTTGGAATTAGTCCATTTTGAAACTTTGAACCAATTTAATCCTTCATCTTTTGAAATACGTGGATTTAGTCCTTTTAATCAAAATTTGTTAAGTTTATTTGACATTTCAAGCGCGTTTCACAATAGTATTTGACTTAACACTAAAGCAAAAATGTGTCAAACAGTATAAACAACTCAAATACAATCCTAAAATGCGTACGAAACATCAAATAAACCTACCAAAATTTGATTAAAAGGACTAAATTCACGTATTCCGAAAGATGAAGGACTAAATTGGTCCAAAGTTTCAAAATGGACTAATTCCAAAATTCATTGAAAGTTAAGGGACCAAAAACATATTTAACCCTTGTTTAATCAATGTAACTTCTCAATTAATTTGTTGGGGCCCTTACTTTCAACCAAAGTAACTTCTCAATCAAAAGCGAGAACTTTCTAGATTAATCTTAGTAAATTTAACCAAAGTAACTTCTCAATTAAATATTACTAATCCTAATCATGTCCATTCTTTTACCTCTTATATCTAGTAAAAAGCTAATTAACCAAAGTAACTTCTTGATTAATTGTAATCTAAGTTTTCACCTTTAATCAAAGTAACTTCTCAATTATTAGCAAAAACTCATCAATCATATGAAAGTTTCTAAAATTAATTAAAGTAACTTCTCAATTAAAATTTAAAAACACTTGGACTCATACGATTGTTATGTTATGTAGATTTAACACCGTGCGAACTTGCTACAATGTAAAAATCATAACTTTTACTAAATTAAGAACCAAAACACATAGATGAAAATAAATCTTAACAAGAATCAAAAGAACAAACAAATTAATTGATCTAACCTCATAATCCAATTAAGAAATTACAATGGAATCAACCCAAGAAGTTTAGCCTTCCATGGAATGCAATATAAAATAAAAAAATAGAAGAATGGAGAGAGAGAGAGAGAAACGAAATTAGGCCCCCCTTAAGGGTTGTTGAACTCCAAAGTCCCGAGCTTGTTTTCCTTATACTCCCTTGTTCTCTTTATATAGGACTTGGATTGGGCTTTTCAGTTGCTAAAACCTCTCAAATATATTTTAAAATAAAGATAAATATAAATATTAAAAAAATATTTGGAGAGATATAGACTATTGGACAAATATAGTTGGTTGATAATATCAATATCTAATATAATTAAATTAATTAATTACTTAAAGATATATGATAAATTATAACCAACTAATATTTGTATTAATTTTCCAAATCAGCCCTTTTGAAATCTGATAGTTAAAATTTGCAAAGACATCCAAAAATATCAATATTGGTAGTTAAACCCCTCTCGTTTGACCAGTCTTTGACCATATTTGAACATTTGACCAGAGTTGCCTGTTTGACCAACTTTGACCATTTTGACTGTGCAATAACAGACTGACACATGACCTCTTCTTCACTCCCCCAAATTAGGGTTTCCATCTCCTTCATGGATTGTGCCGCAGGTGCAATGACGACTGCCATTTGAATGTCAACGAGCTTGGTTGCTAGTTCATGTGATGATAGTCGAACTTCAAACGCAGGTTTAATGGAGGTGCGAATTTGTGGTGAACTCAAGATTTAGCTTCGAAAACTATAGATGTTGTTGTTGTTGTTAATGGTTGAACTCGCATCTCTGGTGTGTGAAAACTGCATATTTGTTAATGATAGTCGTGACTGGTGGTATCGTCACTACTTGTCGCTCGTGAGGGAGGCTTGTGGATGGTGAAGATGTAGAAATGGTGCTATTCCGACGTGAACTAATGCAGGGGGTGCTGGCTGACCCAGATCTGGTGGTCCTGCATCTTTTTTGGTTTATTCTCGTTGCTCGTGGTTGTGTGATCTACATGTTCGTGGTGGTTGTTCATCTCCTTCCCGACGAGCATGGTGATTCCATGGTGGCTGGCATGAGTGCGTTGCAGGTGTAGGGATTTACGACGACGCAGAGGTGGCTGAACACTGCTGTGGTGGCTGTGACTGGTGGCTAATAGGGTTTCCAGGAGAAGAAGCTAGGGTTTAAGATGTTGACGTGGCACACCCTGATTGGTTCACATGCATGTGTAAGGATTAATGCCACGTGAAATGTTTTAATTGGACAAATTTAAAAAGTGGGGATTGCAATATGGCATGATCTAAGTGCATCTAGTTTATGAGAGAAAAGAGGGGTGAAAATAGACAAAGTTAGGGGTGTAGAAGTAGGCTTTCTGTAGTCCATTTGGAAAGAAGGGAGTGTATAAGTAATGTATAGGGTGCATAAGCGATTTTTCCAGAACTTGCTAATTTCAACCTTATTTAAAAGTGATTTGTAACTTCAATCAATTTATTTTCCCACCTCGAATGAGCTTAATCTTAACTTCAGTTGCATCAACAAACGTTATATTATCCAAAAATAATTTAGGCAGCTAAGAATCACTTTTTAACACATTTTTATCACACAAGCTCAAACAGCCTAATTATCAAATTTTTTAATTAAATCACTCTTTAAGCACACAAATTCAATTAAATACCTAGAATAAAACATTAAATGAGGGCAAAAATACGCACTCATCACATAACTAAAGTAGAACTTGAGGTGAGATACGTTCCACATGTTTGGTATCTCCTCTCCTTTATAATTGATCTAACTTGTAGGCGGCTCCTCCTGAATCTTTTTGTATTCTATACGGTCCTTCCCAATTAGCCGAGAACTTGTCATCTCTCTTTCTTACACTGCAGGCCATTCTCCATACCAGGTTCCCTTTGACAAAAGTTCGTGGACAAAGTTTTGAGCTATATTTTCTCGCCACTGTTTGTTTCACTACCATGTTTTTGATCTGTGATTTTTCTCATAGTTTTGTTAGTAACTTTAGGCTGGTACATAAACTTTGTTGGTTCTTGTCGTAGTCGTATACTTGTCCTCGTAAGGAAGGTTCCCCGATCTTGACTGGTATCATTGCTTCCACATCGTATACTAAACTGAAGGGAGATTCGTTTGTAGCAAACTACGGGTACATCTGTAGGCCCACAATACTTCGAATAATTGTAGGGAGATTCATTTTCCATATGAATTGTTGGATGTGTTGTGATTGTGGCCAATGGTTTAGCCTGTATCCACTTTGTGAAGTAATCAATTCCTACAATGAGGAACTTGACTTGTCCCTTGCCAGGGGTAAACGGTCCCAAGATATCCATCCCCCACTTTTCGAATGGCCATAGGAAGAGTAAATGCAATTGTTCCTATTTCTGGTGAATGAGGTTGTCATGTTTCTGACATGATATATATCTCTTGACAAAAGCGTGACAATCTGCTTCCATGGTTGGCTTGAAGTAGCCATATCTAAGTATTCTGGTCGTCATGGTCCGTGATCCCGAATGGTATCCGCATATCCCTTCATGGATTTCCCTAATTACGTAATCTGCTTGTTCCTTCGTAATGCACTTAAGCAGGGATTGTCCGTATCCACGCTTGTATAAATCGTCGTTGACCATTGTGTATCGTGTTGCTTTTGATGGCCATCCCCTGTCGGCGTTGGTTGGGAGATTCCCAGATTTCAGGTATTGGATATATGGAGTCATCCAATTGTCGACATTGTCTAGGTTTAAGCATATGTTTATGGTTGATGGTGTTGCTAACGTCTATTGCAGGAGGGATTTGTGTCGACCTTTATGCTTTGTACTTGCTAATTTGGACGAGGCGTTTGCTGGCGTATTATCTCCTCTTGGTATATACTAGATCTTTTTACCTTGTCGAAGTCAAATTTCATGATGTTGCGGAGGAGGTGGTATTATTGAAGTAAAGTGGCATCTTTAATCTGAAATTTGTCATTGAGGTGGCCCAGCGTTAATTTGGAGTTCGTTTTACTTGTCCACACGCATACTCTGACTTCTCGTGCCAAGGATAGGCTGGTCAGGATGGCTTCATATTCGGCTTGATTGTTGGAGGTTTTGAAGGCGAAATGTAAGGATTTTTTGATAAGTATATGGTTTGGACCTTCGAATAACGTCCTAGCCGGAAATTACTTATTTAAAATAAAAACAACTGTATATTAAACCTCATTTATTATCAAATTCTTTCCCAAAATGTGGGAAATTTAAAACCTTTATTTCAACACGCCAAACTAAATAAAATCGTTGCGTTCAAATATTACAATTATAAAGTATTTGGACCTATATGCTGCCAATGCGTCATGCACACATGCGTTTTCAACATTTGATGTCATTAGGCTTAGGCCAGTCTATAGCAAGCACGTGCCTCACATTTCAATATGCCAGCCCAATTACTTCTTGAAGCCCATTGCGTTCTGACTTCACTACACTAACACTGATCGGGTTTCTTCATATGTTTTAAACAACCAGCGAGGTTTCTTCTCTCATGCTGGGAGTGTCACTAATGTTCAAACCTGTGATAAGGTTTCTTCATGCATAGTCCAAGCATATTCCAACACTGTCTTCAGCTAGGATTTAGGCTTATCCTCACACATTCAGCTTTAGCACTGTTAGGGTGTATGGCTCACGTTCCTTCTTACTTCACGGCAACATTGCCGTTACTTTTCTCCTTCCAATTGCTTTTTGACGGCTGCTTTTCAATCTATAAAAGGTGCATGCCATTTCATTGTAAAGAAGCTTTTGATGAATGTGAGATTGATTGAGATTACTCTCCCCTTTCGTCTCAGCTCAAACACTAAACCCTAGATTAGGTTTTCACCTCGTCGGGTTTACCAAACTAGTTAGAAACCATAGTGATCTAAGTGATAATATTCATATTTGAGTATTTTCGCTGTGTTTCCTTCGCATATCGCGAGTTTCAATCGGTAGAACATTAATTTGAGAGGCTTTTCGGCGAATCCCGCGACGGGCAGCCTCATCAGGCAGTTTTGATCATGTCAAACCGAGCCATAAGTATTTGATTGTACCCTGAGTAGACATCTAGGAAATTGAGCACTTTGTTCTCGGCTGCACCGTCTACTAACCTATCGATGTTAGGTAGAGGATACCCGTCTTTGGGGCATGCTTTGTTAAGGTCCGTATAGTCAACACACTATTGCCATTTGTCGCTAGCTTTTTTGACGAGGACAACATTGGACAACCAAGTGGTAGTGGGCCTCAACGATGAGTCCGACATCTAGTAACTTTTCGGCTTCTGCTTTTGTTGTTACCCTTTGTTCTTCTCCCAATTTTCTTTTCTTTTGGGAGGCGTACCTGGCTTCCTTGTATACAAAAAGTTTGTGAACGATAACTTGAGAATCAATGTTGGGCAAGTCTTCGGCTGACCAGGCAAATAGGTAGGCGTGTGTGGTTAGTGTAGGTGCAATTATGTCATGGCCATCTTGTTGCAGGCATGCGCCTGGTTTAAGAATTCTTCCAAGGGATAGCTCTAAGGCTTTTGTATCTTATACTGGTTCGATACGCGAATCGCACCCTATTTTGGGGTTTAGGTCCTCACCGAATAGAGTTAAGCCTGAATCGGGTTGGCGTTCAATATTGTTGGTTTGGAGAATGGGCAGTTGGGGTCATAAGCTCATAATGTAGCATTCACGTCCAAGTCGTTGGTCACCATGGATGGTGATGATGTCGCTGGAGGAGGAAGGGAACTTCATGCCTAAGTGTGGTGTGGAGACCACTACACCTAGGGTGTTAAGCGAAGGTCGTCCAAGGAGGACATTGTAGGATGTAGGTGCCTCAATGACCAAGAAACGAATGGGTGCATTTTTGGTTTGGTGTCCTTCACGGAACACGACATGGAGATCAATATACCATCGATTGGATACTTTTTCTCTAAAGAAGCCATTCGTCGTAGGGTACCATAGGTATGACGGGGAGTTGTAGTTTTTGGTAGGTTGTCCAGTACAGGATGTCTACTGAACTTCCTTGGTCTATAAGGACCTTCTTTGTAACGTCCTAGCCGAAAATTACTTATTTAAAATAAAAACAACTAAATATTAAACCTCATTTATTATCAAATTCTTTCCCAAAATGCGGGAAAATTTAAAACCTTTATTTCAACACGCCAAACTAAATAAAATCGTGGCGTTCAAATATTACAATTATAAAGTATTTGTAAAGCCAATACAAAATAGTCCATAAAACTTCCAAGAAGAAAACTAGTAAAATTCCCATAGTCGTTCCCCACTCCGTCTCTAAGCATCCACACGCTCACCTACATCAACCTCTGCTCCCATGCAACAAGTTACATGATCATCGCCAAACACACAGAGATAAGGTGAGCTCAATTAAAAAAAACAAATACAACATGACATAATTAAAGCATCTCAAAACTATAACTCGTGTTAGCATTTCCCATTTCGTAGTTCCTCAACTTTCAAACCTTACATTAGACGCCTTTTTATTCTACACTCTTTGGTGAGTACACTAATCGATCTTTGCTGCACGAGTGTCTACTCGCCCCTTCGACTACAGGCCTCCACCTAATAGTGGACACGCGGGAATAAATTCCCACGACCGCAATCCGCGACACCAAGTGGAGTTTCCCAAAACGAACTAAAGTTCGTAGTTGTCCCAAGACTACCAAACTCATTCAATTGCACTAAAGAAGGCAATCATCCAGAACCTTGTCGTAGGAGCCACAATCTCGCACACTTCCTAGACTTCCTAAACCACCAAGCTAACCTCAAGTGGCCACGTGTTACCTCAATACAAGTTACACTTGTAACTGGGCCCCCAGCCACAACATCACATCATGAACTTCATCCAAAGTTGTGTAGAAATCCTCCTCGCGCTCCGACTGTGCACCTAAAACCGCTTGGCGCGCCTCTCGCGTCGCTAGGCGGATCTTGGTTCCAGACTGCCTGGCGTACCTCTCGTGCCGCCAGGCACCAAGCGCCATTCAGGGCTTCTACCACACCTTTTCTGCTTGGCGGAACCAACACTGTCGCTGTTTTAGGTAGCTATCGCTTGGCGGCTCGCCCACGCCGCCAGGCGCCATACCAGTAGCTTAAATGCTACTGGTTTTTGACATTTAGAACAGGTCCTAAGGGACTCCAATCACACAACACACAAAATTATAGCACAAGTATGGTTTTCCAGTCATAGTTCTATAACTAGATCATAATGCACACATTTAGTCAATCCACTAAATCAATTATTATCATGCCGACAACTCTCCTTCATTTACTACTTTAAACATGCCACATTCCACTCAACATACTCCAAGTCTTATAATCGTACAGTCTAATATTTATGTAAACTCATGCCACCACAATTTGGTCAATATGGCACACATACTTTAATAACAAAACCACCACCACAACGACCAATGTCTAGGGAAAATGCACCATCCATACCATATCACATAAATCAATCTCACTCTTATTACCAAATTAGCATACATTTTGAATTATAGCCTATCACATACAACCAAACATTTAAAAACAACCATTACACTAGATCACACTTCACAATTTTCACTTATTTTAACCTCCTTTAGTCCCTATTATGACACATTCATTTGCATGCTTAATTTTAATCATATACGTATCAATTTACCAATTAACCACCCAATACAACGAAACCCAGACAAAATCAAATAGCAACTTGTTTAGACGTGTCGCCTAGCGGTAGTTCATGCATCGCCAAGCGATGCATGCATTTTTGGGTTCTGCCTAGATTTTTCCTGCACTAAAACGAACCCTAAATCCCCAATCCTCAATTTTGTTATGCATTTTGGCACCCCCTTCAGTGTTCAATTAAACTTATAAATTCATGCTTATTTAAAATTAATATTATTCTCATGAAACCACACTTAAATCATACACATAAAACCATACCTTATCATTTCCATTTCCATCATGAACCCTAATTCCAAACTCATACAAAAATACATATCATATCACTAAGAATCTTATTTGTAGATAGTTATCCATAAACAAATTCACACACACATATGTAATGAATCAATCGAGCGTCTCAAATATAGCAGAACTCATCACAAACCGATTATAACAAAAGCATATTCTCAAATTTCCAACCCCCCCATATTAACCCTAATTTCCCAAATCATACTCTGGTTAACACCATTATCATCAATCCATACATTATTTGACGGTAACACGAAAACAAGTTTACAATTGCATCCAAAACTCCACCCAAGCATCACCAACATCACAATGTTCAAGAAAATGGAGCAACTTGACAAGCCAGTTCACATCGTCCGGTGGATAACACCTAACCGCCAGGCGCTTCATGGAAGAAACCCAAAAACTGGGTCCTGGGTCCTGGAACGTGCATCACGTTTTTTACAGAAATTAGGTTTCAAATGAATTTCAATCATTTCATAAACATTACGATATATATATATATATAAGTTTGAACCCATCACCCTCCAATATCACTGCAAGAGCACAACCAACTCAACCAATTCATGTTTCGTGATAATTTCTATAAATTTAGAGTTTTATACTTTCTTATCACGCTCCCAATTGGCATACATAGGACTTGAACTCAAGTCCTTTCCACACAATCAAGTACTCTAAACCATTTGAGATAGTACTTTTCCATGTTATAATAGTTAACATTTAATTCCATAAAGGCTTTCACTACCCGTATTTATTAAATAATTATTTATTTAATTATTTAAATTCCTCGAGTCTTCATTCTTCACCGCAAAGTTCTCGAGCTCTATGGTAATAACCATGAGGTCGTCCTGTTGTTGGTCGACGCCATGAAAGTTGGTGTCAATTAAAGTGATGGGTGACATTCTCCGCCTATGGTGTGAGCGGGTGATGTGGTTGATGGACTGAATGCTACTAAGGTGCTTCTTCCTGACAGATGAGGTAGAGCCTCCTCCTGTGAACCCGTCAGATATGGTGTTTGTGGTGCCGTGGAATTGGGGAGGATCAACATGGTTGATGTTTGTATGGGTTGGTGGGTGGTCTCTACGGCTATTATCCGGTTGACGAGTACTATTGTGGTGATCGCGTGTGGGGATGCGGTTGTCGAATTGCCTATGGTGGGATGGTCCGTCTTTTTTGACGAATCGTCGAAGGTGGACAGCGCGTATCAATTCTTCAATCTTGTCTTGAAGTGCTTTACACTCATCTGTGGGGTGGCCATTATTCCGATGATACTTGCAGTATTTAGTCATGTTGGCATTGGGTGGGTTTAGGGTTTTGCGGGGTGGAGGGATAAGGTCCGCTTAAAGGGCTTCTTCCAAAAGGCGAGATCAGGGAACGCTTAGCTGAGCGTATCTCGAAAATCAGGGTGGTCTACGCTCTCTAAGCCTGGAATCGGATCGTGATGGTGGTTTGTCGGTCTTGAGAGTTGAAGGTGATGGTGGAATCGGATTGTGATAGTGGATTCACTATTTTCGCGGTCATAAATCACAAAAGTTTCTCCATTCTTTGAAAAACCAGTTAATATAGTCTGCATATAAGTGAATTCAATAGTTTGATTTATCTGTACAATTTGAGTGCACTTGACTTAAGTTAAATTAGCCGATTGCATAGTAATTCAACTGATTGAATACATTCATACCAGAACTATACACAACAAGCCTTTTAACCTATTAAAACCCTTTTGAACAAATCGAAAAGGACAAGCAGAAGAAAAAAAACATCTACACTATGTCATACAGTCTACAAATCGAGTCCAATCTTCATGTCAATTTCAGATTCAATAACCCCTAGCTTGAGCAACAATGAATCACTACAACTCTTCATTAAGTCTTCGTCAATCTCACATGAGCATATGGACTAGCTTCATCAAATCCATGCACTAAGATAATCTCCCCCTGATTTGATGAAGCCGACATCCATCCACTAAGTATTCTTTGAATTGAATTGATGAAGCAAGATCCCTTGTGAAAACCTGAGATAACTTTTGCGCATTGATGAGTTCATATTTAGGCCCTCATTTAATGTTTAATTTTGGATTTTTAATTGAATTTTATTCTTAAAAGATTCATTTAATTGGGATTTCGGATTTATTGAGCATAAGATACAAAAACATGTTAAAAATAGTTTTTTAGTTGCATAAATGTTCTTTGGATATTTTAAGTTATGTTAATGCAAGTGTAGCTAAGTTGAGCTCATGGATGTGTGGAGATAAATTGATTAAAGCTTCATGACATCTTAAAGATAAACTTGATAATAAAAAATTATCAAAATCACAAAAATACAAGCCAAACATTGCATGAAATAAGGCAAGAAAAACTTGAAAAACTGAAGAAGTTTGGCTAAGCCAAGAAGAGGAAACGAGCAACAAAAATTGGACCTTATGGTTTTCTCTATCTTTTTTCAGAAAAAAAGGCTTTGATAATTCACAAATATTTATGATAAAATATAATTTGGGGAAAATATGTCTTTAGATATTTTATTTGATATTTTTAAATAATTATTTTATTTAATTATATTATAAAAATATCAAAAGATAATAACTACCAAATCTTCTTAAATATGGCAAGATCTTCTTAGATCTCTACAACAAACAAATATATCTTCAAGATATTGGATTATTTAAAAGATAATTGGAGCAGATTGCAAATGGCTGATATGGAAAATTAATGCAAATATTGGTGATAATTTATCATATATATCCTTTAAGTAATTAATTTATTTAATTATATAAAAAATTATCAACCAACTATATTTGTCAAATAATTTTAAAACTGGCTATATCTCTCCAAATATTTTTAAATATTCATGATCACTATAAAGATAAATCATATTTATCTTTATTTTAAAAGATATTTGAGAGATTTCAACAACTGAAAAGCGTAGTCCAAGTACTATATAAAGAGACTAAGGGGAAGTAGAAAAGACAAGCTTGGGACTTCGGAGTTTAGGAACCCTTTACGGGGGCCTAATTTTGTTCTCTCTCACCACCTTTTTGCCTCAAGGCAGTAGCATCCTCCCTTGCTTGCTTGGGGATCTCTATAAGAACAGGGAAAAATAAATTAAAAAGTAAGAATTAAAGAATGGAAATTGGAGTGGTAAAGTAAGTATATGAAACTGATGAGTCATGATATGAAAGAGGAAGCAACGTGTAACTTATTTGGTTAGAGCTCTTTGTTGGGTTTGGGAGGTCTTGTGTTCAATTTTTGCTATCTATAATTGGTGTGTTTTAATTTAATGATTTAATTAATGGTATATGTGCGACTTGTTCATGTTTGTCATGGTTATTGTGTGTATGTTTAAGAAGAAAAATGTGATAGCTTGTTTGGTGAGGAGCGTGTGTTTGGAATTGAAAGATAATGGATTTGAATCTTGGCTAGTATTTTGTTGTAATATTTTATAGTTTTTAGCTTTAGTGGTTTTTTGGGTAAGTGATGAGATGAAGGTAGGTTCAATGAATCTGGACGCACATAAGGTGTTTAATTGGATTAATTGGACATGAAGGCCTGAATTATTTTATTTTATTTTATTTTATTTTATTTTCATTCTATTATGATGAAGGCGTGACCAACCATGACACCTCCATAGAAGCACCCTTAAGAAGGATCACTAGAAGCATGTCTAGAGGGGAGTCTTCTATTCCATCACCTTTATCTTTGTTTTCCATTACTTTAGTTTGAATTCCCTAAGTTGGTTTTAGTTGACTTATTTTGGTTGACTTGTTGACTTTGACCCAAAGTTGACCTTTGACCAAGATTAGCTTAACTTAAACCAACATGTTAATCTTTCTTTGTCTTGTTTTTGAAGGTAATTAAAAGAAAGTAGAGCATGCTAGGTGGCGCATGGTGATTGGAGCATGTGGATGATGTGGAAGAGAGAGGAAAGCAAAAAACATAAAGTAAAAGCAAAAGTAGACATGTACCTTGTCTCCTTTTGCCTTTTTGGTTGATTCCTTTGAAAGTTACTTGGTCTCCTTCCTCTTTTGGCCTAGAATCCTTATAGAAATGCATCCACCAACCAATGCTTCTCATTTTGGTCGTGTGGCACTCTAGCATAGGAAATTAGGGTTTGTTAGTTGATCCATTTCATGTTTATGTTTTTGCTAAAGGACCCCTATGGACTTCTATTTAAAGGGGGCTCCTTGTCTTGTAAAAGGGTTGATCATTTGATGTTATAAACTTGTGTTTCAACCATCCAAAAACCGTGAGCTCTCCTTCCATGAAGTGAACTCACCTTTGCCTTATCTTGCTTGCAAGTGGCGGCACCATCACTCATCTTTAGAGTTTGGTTGGCTTAGATCCCCCCTATGAGTGGCATGCTTCCTCCATTGCACCACCTTCTATGCTTTCCATTTCATTTGTTTCTTCTTTCATTTTTGTTCTTTAAGTGTTGCTAAATCCATGTGTTATTTAAATTGGAATCCAACTCTCTTTTTTCCCTTTCATGAGCTTGAGAAATGAACCTTCACATCTAGATAGCATGCTATCTTAATGTCCTGTGCGAATTTTCGAAATGCTTTCTTAATCAACTTTACCATATTCATAAATCTAAAAGGAAACAAGATAATTCTTCATCATATTATTAGATGAAAATTAAAAATAGAATAAGTGTAACATCCCAATAAAACTAGATAACCTCAGATTGAATAAAACGCCACATACATGAATATTCAGAGACTTTAAAGTCTGGAGTATGAAGGTACACAGAACACCAAACATGCCCCTTTACATAGAAAGAGGTCTGACACGACCCAAAACAAAGTACACAGGTGAAAATAATAGTTCTAGGCCTTGTATAGACAAGACCATCATAACTAATGAAACTCCTTCCGCGATGGGTCCCACAGTGGGCCCAATATCCGTCCATAACCATCAAGCTGCTGCATCTCTACTATCATTGCCACTACTAGGGGTTCTCACATCTGCTCACATCAATAAAATTGATGATCATCGCAAAGGAGGAAAACCACACACAATCATACAAACCAACGAAAGGGTAAGCTAGAGCACAAGATAATTACATCATAACATACAACATCAAATCACACAGTCAAGCATAAATAATGGAAAACCACACAGGAGATACTGAACCACTACCATTCCAAAACTAGACAATCCGAAAGTTCCCATAATACCAACATCATACATAAACAACAATTCATATATTTCATGCTTCCCAATTCATACAAAGAGCAACCATACCAGTGGGTCATTCACACCATAGCACAAAAGTTGCCCCAATCTCGCTCAGGCTAGAAGGCCTCGCTTAGGCGAGAGATCTTCTCGCTTAGGCGAGAGATCCTCTCGTTCAAGCGAGCTCCTCCTCGCCTAGGCGAGAACTCGAGTCTTTGAACAGTGGTCCCTATGGATTCTCACTCAGACGAGTCCATTCTCGCCTAGGCGAGATCATGCCTCGCTCAAAATGAAAACTAGTCGCCTGGGCGACAATTTGCACACAAAAGCTTGGGCGAGCCTCTATTAGTCTCGCCTAGGCGAGACACACTCGCTTAGGCGAGAAAAACAATGCCTACCACTGCACAACACGCGAAAACACAGCACGCAACACCAAAAGAAGTTATGTATTCACCACTATCACACAATCAACCATGAGCATACATCACGCATATGATTCAGACCCAGAAGCATACAAAAATTACAGGCAACTATAAGCTCAAGCTTCCCTTACCTGAAAAGGGTTTCACAAACAACTTCGACACCTAACTCAACGAACCCAACAGCTTCGAAAACGGACTCAAGAGCTGTGAATAAAGAAACAAAAATAGCAAGGTTGCTACAGTAAGCCCAGCAGAACCATGAGAACCAACTTAGAACGCGAAGAGCACGGTTCAAGAACAACTTACGTGACAGGAGAACGAGGTTTGGCTAGCTTGAAAGGGGCATAGGATCAAACCCTAGCAGAGCTTCTGGGGAGAGGTTAGGGGCTTGACGGTTGCGTTTTCTGCAAGTGAAGAGAAAAGATTAGGCTAGGGCAGACTTAGGGTATGGTTCTCCTTTTTGGGCCAGCCCTAGGCCCAACCAACTTTGGGGCAACCCTTAAGGATTTAGGCAGAAAATAAATGGGCCTTACAATAAGTGGGTAGAAACTTTTTTTTTAAAGGGTTAAATTTCGTTTTTTATAAGGGACCTAATTAAAAAGAATAGAGGAGGGGAGAATTAGGTTAATAGACGGCTGAAAAAGGTGAGAGTGAAGGAGGTACAATTTCAAGAATTTTTCTGAGCATTGAGAAGCTTTGTAGGAAGAAGGCAAGAGTATGAAGGGATCGTCGGGAATATTTCTTAGCATTGGAGTTCCAGTGAAGGGGAGCTAACCTTGGTTGTTCTTGTGTTTCTAAATGGTTGTTCCAAGCTTATGTTAATAACTCTATGGTTGTGCTTATGGTTGTGCATAAATTCTTCTTCTGAATGGTGGTGTTTGTGGTTTGATATATGCCTTTCACAAATTGGAAAGCAATTTTTGTTTTTCTGTTGTTGTGATTGTAGTATCATATGATGTTTCATGTGGGTTGTCACTAAAAAATCATGTAAATTGTGGCGTTTATTTTTGTATATTACGATGTTTTTAAATGCAGTTATTTACACACATGATGTTTTTCAAAAGCGCCATAATTCTTGCCGCCACCAATATAATATGGTGTTTTGAAGTGAAACGCCGGAACAAACCCACTTTATACATGATATAAAATGATGTTTGAAAGAGGGAATTAATGACAACTAAAAATGACGTTATTTACTTGTTGAAAAACAAATCTAATGCCAATAGCAACATTTAAAACGTCATAGTTTACATTATATTACGACATTTATAAATATCATTATTAAATATACTTTTTAATAATATTATTTATTATTTATTATCATCCATCTATATTTATAATTCATAATTTAATAATATTTTATTATTTTTATTATGCATATATATATATATATATATTTATAATTTCATAATTCAATATAAGTTTTTTTAATAATAAAAATTTAAATTATATTAAAAAAATATAAAACTCTAAAAAAAATTGCAAGTTTACGAACAAAAAATGTCTAAGAAGAAATTTCATTGTTTTCTTAACAATTTCAAGGGCCCAAAAGTCGAAATATCTAAACCATTTCAAAGTGATTGTCAAATCATAATATAATTATATATTTATCATAGATTCCAAAAAATTTCGTTTCTAAACTTGCTTTCGCCGCTTCAAGTGATGATTCCCATGAGTGCTGTCACGGCTTCAACACTAGTGGGGTGAAGTTGAAGCTTCCCAGTTTTTTCTTCAGTCTATGTATGTTGGTCCTATTAAACACGAAGCTCTTTGTAACAATGTTTGTGTATCCCATCATTATAGTATCTAGATCTGCAACATCAACAACATATCTATATAGAAGTCATAAATGCAATATAATTTAACAAACGCTCTCAATTCTATTTTTCTTGGAACTAATCAACCCATCAAATTGAATGAAAAACATTACCTTACCAAATAAAGTTTTCCAGGAGTGAAACTTTTCCTTGCACTACAAATCAACTTCAGCATATGCACTCCAATTGCTAACCATTGATGGCACACAATCTATTTGCTTCTAATTTCTCCACCAATTTGTTCACCGCATATGCTTAATCAAAATTGGAATTAAAAAATATTAAATTTTAAAATATTTTGCAATGAATCAGTTACCCAAACACATGAGCTGCTTCAATTTAAATGCTTCATTACATTCACTTTGGACGATGATAATGTTATTGACAGCCACAACAAGCTCTATGGCTTCCATTTTCGATCATGACTACGGCAATCCTGCAAAGAACGTGAAGCGGTGTTCACAGAGAAATAGACAGCTAGAGTATATAGGGTTCTGTACTCACTTAGAAGACACAAAAAATATAATATTTTTGTAATAATCATATTAAGAAAGTAATGGAACATAAATGTAAAAACATCTCTTAGAAAATATAAATTCAGTGTAGGAAAACAAAAGATAAGTTTTTCGGAATTAAAACCAAATAAAGTGAATCGTTCGAGAAGTTTACAATTTCTAGAGCAAAATCAACTTCATGGTTCTTGCGGTCCAAATCCAAGTTGGTACGTGTAATGATATTACTAATTTAATTAATTTAAAATAATAAGTAATACTAATACTAATAAAATAAAATTTCCCAAAAACGTAAGAAATTTAAACTTTATTAAAAGTACCATAATTCAAAATCTATAAGTTCAACACACTATAACAAAATCCAAGATCTAATTATAAATAAACTGTTTACAAAATAGTAAAAATGGTCCATAAAAAGTTTCCCATACTAGTCCCTCTCTAGCTCTATGCATCGCCAGCTCCACCTGAAATATCATGTACTCTCGTGTAACGAGTTACATGATCATCACCAACCACAAATAGATATGGTGAGCTAATCATAATGTAAGCACACCCTCATCAGAGAACCTCCATCCTTCGAGACTAGAAATCATGGCCACCGCCATGTACATCCATGTTCTACCTACTCTAATAATGACCTTAAGATAACACTTGCTGCCACGAACCACCACTCGTGGTTCGACCTCTACAAGCCACCACTCATAGATTACACATGCAAAACTATCATGTTACGAACCACCATTCATAACGCTAGGTGGAGCTCCCTAATACGAACCACAATTCGTATTCTCAACACAAGATTCGCAACATCACTGGCCATTACCCGTGATTGCTAATCAATTGGAGCCAACCATACGAGCCACAACTACCATGCTCACACCGGATTTCCAATATCACCAGGCCACTACCCAGGATTGCCACGTGTTTACCAAATAAAATGTTTTGTTGATGTTGTAGTTAAAATGTTGTTTACAAAATATGGTATGATCTTGTGTTGTTATTATATGATGAATGCATATGATATGTTGACGATGTATGGTCAATTCTTTGATGATGTGTGGTTACTTATATAACTATGAAGATTATATGCATATATGTATGGTATGGTATAATGTGACATGATATGATGATGTGTGTGGTAACTCTACATAGTTGTATTAAAGGTGTACTTCGTTGGGGCTCTCGATAAGACTAATGGGAGATTGTGTATCTCGTTAGGGCTTTTGATATGAGTAATGGGAAGGTTCACTTGATGTGGGTTCACGAGGATGACTAATGGGAAGTGGTACACTTCGTCAAGGCTTACGATACGAGTAATAGGAAGTTGTATACTTTGTTGGGGCTCGATTTGAGAGTAATGGGAAGTGGCATCCTATGTAGTCTTATGTGCGAGAGTTACTATTCATTTTCTATTGACATTGGTTGGTATACCCTGTAACTGGCTTGGCATATTCATGATGGTGCATGTACGCGCATGTTCAAGTTTATGTTTGAATTGATATCCTTCTTGGTGTAAGGATTTGTTATGGATTGACGTGTTATACAATATGATGTTTGTAACATCCCGACCGGATATTACGAATTTAAATAATAAAATAAGGAAATAAGGATAAACATCATTTATTATAATTCCATTTTTCAAAAATGCGGAAAATTTAAACATTTATTACCTCAAAATTTATTCCAAAATTCCTACTTATAAAACTCAATTACAATACCAAAATCTGATAATTTAAAAGTTTACAATTTATTTAAAAACATAATAAACTCTGGTATAAACTTCTCCTAGTCTAGCCCCCGCTCCGGCTCTATGCCTCACCAGATCCCCCTACAATACCATCTGCTCCCGTGTACCGCGTACACAATCATTGCCAAACACAAGCATATAGGGTGAGTTAATAGTTAAATAAACATATATACACAACATATATATATATATATATACATATATGTATATACATATATGTATATGTATATACATGTATATATGTATATACATATATATATATATATATACATATATATATATATATATATATATACATATATGTATATACATATATGTATATGTATATATATGTATGTATATGTATATATACATACATATACATATATATACATATACATATATGTATATACATATATGTATATATATGTATATACATATATGTATATACATAAATGTATATACATATATGTATATGTATATATATGTATATATATGTATATACATATATATACATATATATACATATATGTATATACATATATGTATATACATATATATATATATATATATATATATATATATATATATATATATAAACACACCAAAGGAATTCCATCCTTTGATTTCATATCACATGGCCACCACCATGTCATCCATGATCTACATCTTTAGACGAATATCTCAAGATGACTTGCTGTCACACTTACAAGCCACAACTTGTAGAGCACGTGCGGGAAACCTGCTATAGACCATACTTTGTAACGCTAGGTGGAGTTTCCAATACGAACACAGTTTGTAATGTCCCAAGACTACCAAACTCGTCAACTAATTACTAAGGAGGGCAATCTATCTGGACCAATCTGTACGAGCCACAACTCGCACACTCACACTGGCAACACTCGCCAACTCGAGCCACAACTCAAGAGTTCCTCGTGTTCATCCACAATCCCGAGCCACAACTCAAGAGATGCCATTCTGAGCCACAACTCAAGGAATGTCAGATGCTTAACCCCTATCCCGACCCACAACTCAAGGGATATGTTCCAAGTCACAACTCAAGGAACACTAGCAAGCCGACCTTCGAGATATCCTCAAAGCCTTGTAGACCACCCACATCTAAAACAAGCAAGCACAATTTTTGCCTCAGCTAAATTGCCTAGCGCTGCTCTTGAGCCGCCAGGCAAAACGCACTACTAGACCACCTGGCGGGGAACATGTGCCACCACGCGCCACGCGCCTCGAAGCCCACTGACGTTGTAGACATCGCCTGGCGGGATCACCCTCACCGCCAGGCGCCACTCGCTTCCAAAGCCCACTATAATGGTAGCTATCGCCTGGCGGCCAAACACCACTGCTAGGCGCTACACCAGTACTCTTGTAGTACTGGTTTCTAAGCACCCAGAATAAATTGCAACTCGCAATCTAAGCATCAAAAATTGTTGTGATATCTACTAGGATAATGGCATCAATTCTTCCTAGTTTGACTTCTCACCAATGTTTCTATTCCTCTTTTAAGTTTCACTAATTCACAAGCATTCGCTTCTCTAAACCAAACTAATAATTAGATTCAATTAAGTGCTACAACTTCATAAACTCATTTCACAATACCCCAAGAGTACTTATTTTTTGTCATAATCCTAACAGTCCAACCATTTCACAAGGTTTACCATGTCCCACTATCTCATCCCTTAATGTATCATATGATCATTCACTAACAGTCATGATTAACTTGCTTCCAAGTTAGAACCAACAAGAGAAACACTCTACCAATAATGAACCTATCCAGCCATTACAACATTTTACAATTTAAACCTTAACACAATTACATCACCAATATTTCATTTCGTACTTTAAATTTCCACCTCACTTCATTACCCATGCTTATTTCTCACACCCAACTAATCAATTTCTGTCTCTTTACTAATTTCCCATAATCATTTTATCCCATAACATACTGTTGAACCCAATCCGAGCCAATCATAATCCATAATCTACTCTTAAGCCTGCACTGTCGCCTAGTGGCACCTTATATCCCGCCAGTCTGTGCACCAGTTTTGGAAAAAATCCCAGATTTTAGTGCACTTGCTAAAAACCCAGATTTCCCATCTCACCTTTCATTAATTTATCATGCCAACTTCCCCCAATGTAATCGTTGATTAATTTAACATAAATTAAACAATTTCTAGTCCAACCCAACTATGATCAATCCCTGAATTCCAAAACAACACGAGTCGCCTGGCGACAGTTCATTGCCCGTTAGACGGTTTTTTGAAATTTTCCAAAAACCCAGAATTTAAATACAGCTAGTCGAATTCATCATAAATAATTCATGCATTTAGAAGAACATGGGAAAAAATACAATGTACGAATCCAGCTCCCCTAACCTGGATTCCTTGCTTTAAAATTGATATGTCTAGAGGTCTTTCTTGATCAACAATGGCAACCCATTTTGCTTTCATAAACCACACTCACTTTCTTCTCTGAATGCAGTGATAGCTCTCAATTTCCTCTCCTCACCTTGCTAAAAAATTACACACTCAGAAACCTTTCTTCTCACCCAAAATTGGTCTTTTAATGGTATCTTAATGGTAGGTTAATGTTCTAAAACGAAAATAGGTATAATGTTGATGGTAATTGCCATTCAATGATCATTATGAGCTATTTTTTAGCCCCTCTTGGCTGCTCCTTTGTCAGCTAGGGTTCCTCTGCCCTTTCACATTCACGCCAAAGAAAATTTTGGCAAAAAGAAAGTTTAATTTGGATCTACCAAGATTCGAACCCATAACAATGCCAATGTCAAATCAATGCACAACCATTCAACCAATTCATGTTTCGTGATAATTCCTATAATTCTAGGATTATATTATCACTCATCATGATCGAACATATTATTAAGTAAAAATCAATTGAATAACACATAAATAGCATACATATGACTTAAACCCAAGTCCTCTCACACAATCAAGTACTCTCAATCATTTGAGTTAGTACTTTTCCACATCATACTTGTCAGTATTAAATGCCACAAAAGCTCTCACTACCCGCATTAATTAATTAATTAATTAATTATTTAATTAATTAAATTTTGCGGATCTTACAATGTTCATTAGGTGAGATGATGTAAATTAATCGTGATTAACTGTTTGATGTTACGATTTGTACCTTGATGAGGTTATTTGGATTGGGTGAGAACTTATTTGGTTAATTGATGTTATTTGTGATCAATGTTAGCTCATCCTTTCTCTTATTTATGTTTGTACGATAATCGTATAACGTGTGTTATATGGGAGTAGTGAATGATACAAGTTCCTTTGGTGATGCCTAGATGAAGAAGAGATGCGTTGGGGGAAGCTTTGGGATTTTATTTGGATAGCTTTTGTAAATAGATCTAGAAATTATTTTAAGTTAAATTTTTGGAAATTTTGTAAGGTTTTAGTTTTATAATATTAACCATTGAGGTTAATTAGTAAAAAAAAATTTGGCACATTTTTCTTTTATTTGGATGTTATTGGCAGGTATTGTGAATGGAAAGTTTAAAAATGTTTTCCTAATTCTTTCCTATGATAATCTGATGGTATCCGATGTGTATAATAGGAAAGTTTTAATTGAATTTATATTGTCCAAGTAACATCTGGATGAGATGTTACAATCTCCCTCTAGACTCCTTTGACTCTTGACTTCAGCACACCACCACTAGATTTGAGGTTAGCATAGAACACATTCATCAAATATGGAAAGATCTTACCTAAAAGCTCAAGGAAAGCCTTAAGCTTCTGTGACCTCAATTGTTGCTGCAAATCCTTAAGTCACCTCTCAACCATGAAAAACATAATACTTTGCATATGATGATCTACTTGCATGTGATCTTTATGAGGAAAACTTGGGGTTTGTCCTCATGGCTTTCGAACCAAGCCTCAAGTCTCCCATGAGTTTGGGCAATAAAAGAGGTTGGTGTGGAGATTTCCTCATTAGATTGCATGTTTCTTTGACCACGAGGCATGTTTGTATGTTGTTTGGCTTTCACTAACAAATATGAATGCAAATGCATGATGCCAAGACCAATATTTATAGAATCAACATATTGAATTTTATAATTAGTTAATTAATTTGCACAATATTTCCATATTCAATATAATATGAGCAATCAAAACCAACCAAATAGGTTGTAATCTGTATGTGATAATTAGAGTTGTCAAAATGGGTTGGAACACGCGAGCCAACCCGGCTCACCATGGGTTCGGGCCGAGTTGGGTTGAAATTTTTTTATAAATTTCAATACGGATTGATTTTTGACCCGACTCATCTAGAACCCGGTTCACCCGGGTTGAACCCGTGGTGAGTCGGGTTGGCTCACCAACCCGTAGATAAAAGGGTCACACAAGTGTTTTTTATTAAGTGGGCTTTACATTTGGGTAATGTTAGGTTTTTTTTTTAGCCAACACATAAATAATTTGTATTTTTTTATTTTGGATTGTATTAAAGTTTATTTAGATTTTAATTAGAATTATAATTTAGTTTTGACTGACAAAAATTAAGAAATTGTATTTTTTAATTTAAGTGAACCTGTGAGCCAACCCGTTTCACCCGCCAACCCGTGGTAGGTCGGGCTGGTTTCAAATTTTTTTGGCTCGCTAAAAAGTGAGTCAGGTTGGGTTGGCTCACTGAATGATCAACTTGTGGTGGGTCGAGCTGGGTCGGGCCAAGTTACCTATTTTGACAACTCTAGTGATAATAAAGCATGATTTTTCCCAGTCATTTTATGTGTTATCTACTCATTTTATATCAAAGTAATGCATGCACAATGGGAATCATGTAATTAAGTGCTTTATAGTCAATGAAATTTGAAAAGGTAGTTTTAGCTGATGCAACAACTATTACCATAATACATATAGAGTCACATGATGTATTCTTTGACTAGTTCAAACAATTAAATTTAATTCGTATAGATTCAAATCAATGTAAGTAAAATAAACACATGAAAATACAAAATCAACAGATTAAGACCATTCCAAATCACACATATTGCATGTAGTGACAACTTAAATGAAATCTATGTGTTATTTTATGGAATTAACTGGTGGAGCTCCAAAGGTGCGTGAAGAACTCCATGGGCAGCGGAAATTGGATGAAGGAATGGGGGCAAGTTTTGAAGGCACTTGCAAGCAATGAAAAGTGAAGGAGGTGATAGGATTTCCTAATCTATGCTAGCCTAAGGAAGGTGGCTAAAGGTAGAGACAGGAAATCTCTAGAAAGGGGTGACTCTCAAAGGTAATAGAGGGAGGAGTGCTCTCAACTCAAGTTGCATCTATTGCTTAAAATTTCAAGAGTGTCTACAAATGAGTGAAATTTTGGCTTTTATATGAAGTCATTTACACATGAGAAAGGAGAGCCATTGGATGGAGTGGGGTCACATCATTAACAGATTAATTTTTTTTATCACACTTTATGCAGAATTTAGCTATTTAATTGAAATGAAAACATGATTCAATAAGATTAACAAGCAAGAAATGTCTTAGATGACAATTTTTATGTCGAGAATACTTAATTTCACAATCACCTTTTAGTACATGATCTTTAATAAAATTATGTCTTATCTCAATATGTTTGGTTTTAGAGTGTTGTATTGGATTCTCAGTTAGAATAATTGCACTAGTGATATCATAATACAAGGGTACCTTTACTAACTTCACACCATAGTCCAAGAGTTGTTGCTTTAGCCATATGATTTGAGCACAACCATGACCAATTGCTATATACTCTAACTCAATTGTGGAGAGTGCCACACAAGCTTGCTTCTAACTTTCCCATGATATCAAACTTGAGCTAAGTAGGTGACAAGTTCCATTTGTGCTTTTCCTATCCAATTTACATACTGCATAGTCAGAATCTAAAAATCCACTAAGAGTTATCTTAGAATTACTTGGATACCATAATCCAACATTGATTGTCCCTTTCAGATACTTAAAAATTCTCTTTGGTGCTTTGTAATGTGACTCCTTTGGATTGGATTGAAATTTTGCACATGAGCACACACTAAATTGAATATCATACCTACTTGTTGTTAGATAGAGCAAAGAAACAACCAACCCTCTATATTTGGTTGAATCAACTTGATAACCAGCCTTATCTGAGTCCATGTAACAATTCATGGCAATTGAAGTGTCAGCTTCTTTGCAATTCTCCATTTCAAACTTTTTCAACAGGCCAAAACAGTATTTTGATTGGCTTAAAAATGTTCCTTACTTGAGTTATTTGACTTGTAGCCCTAGAAAGTAGGTTAGCTCACCCATCATAGATATTTAAAATTCACCTAGTATATTTGCAACAAACTCTTAACACATAGAGTTATTACTTGAACCAAAGATAATATCATTAACATATACTTGAACATGTATTACATCACTTTCATGTTTCCTAATGAAGAGTGTTTTATCAATAACACCTTTAGCCTATCTTTTGAATAAAATAAAATTGCTTAGCCTTTCACACTACTGTTTTGGTGCTTGTTTCAAACCATACAAAGTTTTTTTCAATTTAAAAACATGATTAGGATAAAGGTGATCTTCAAAGCCAGGAGGTTGTGATACATACACTTCTTCATTTAAGAAACCATTCAAGAATGCAATTTTCACATCCATTTGGAATAATTTAAAATTACTCATGCAAGCATATGCTAATAGTAATCTCATAGCTTCTAGCCTAGCCATAATGCATATATGTTTCATCAAAATTAATTCCTTCCTCTTGATTATACATTTTAGCCACTAGCCTAGCTTTATTTGTAACTATATTGCCATTTACATCCATTTTATTTATAAATACCCATTTAGTACCAATTATATTCATGTCATCACTCTTAGAAACTAGAGAGCACACATCATTTCTAGTGAATTGGTTAAGTTCATCTTGCATAGCAATAATCCAATTACTTTCATTTAAGGCATCATTCACATTTTTAGGTTCAACTTGTCAAACAAATGCAACATATGCACATAAATTAAGTTTGCATCTAGTGGATACACCCTTATTAATGTCACCAATGATGTTGTCCTTTGATAGCCCTTTAGGAGCAATCTGATCCTTGGGTAAGTTGTTATGAATTGTTGTTTCAATCGTTTGAATTTCCTTTTCAGTTGATTCATTTACTATTTTAGAGTGCTTTTTCAAGATCATATCTTCCTCATCTACTTCTTTTAACACTTGATCTTATAGTTTATAGTTAGATTCATCAATTACTACATGCACAGACTCTTCAACGGTCATTAACCTTTTATTATATACTCTATATGCATGACTATTTGTAGCATAACCTAGTGATAACGCTGTCGTTGACGCGATCAAATTAATACTACTTATCTATAACAACTTTAGTATTGTCAAGAAAGTAGTCAACAAAATAGTAAGGGTAAAGTAACCCAAAGTCGTCTCTCAACGAACACGGAATTGATTTTTAACAAGTTAGTTCTTGTAAAACTATACAAGCGTTAGTCAAATAAAATTATAAAAATATGAGGGATTAAGATTAAAAGATAAAATAAGATATAAACAATAGTAAAGTAAATAGATTGATTCCATTGCTTTTTCAAAATAGATTCATCATTGGTTATCTAAAGCTTATTGCTCAATTAATTATTGTTGTAGATTTGCAATTTAATCAATGTAAAGTCTCAATTAATTTGTTGGCGTTCTCACTTTTAACCAAAATACAATCTCAATTAAAAGTGAGAACTTTTAGATTATCCATATTAAATTCAACCAAAGTACAATGTCAATCAAATTTTACTATGCCTAATCATATCTATTCTTTTATCTTCTGACCAAATAAAATGCTTAATTAATCAAAGTAAAGACTCAATTAATTTTTGTTAGAGTAAATACCTTTAATCAAAGTAAAGTCTTAATTATTAGTAAAAACTCATTTAATCACATGAAAGTTTCTAAATAAAATCAAAGTAAAGTCTCAATTAGATTTAAAAACCCTTGAACTCATATGATCAACATGCATATAGATTTAAAATCATTACTTTTTATGTGATTCAAAGATAAAAGACATAGATGAATTAAAACCTCAACAATAATAGAAAGAACAAAGAAATTAATTGATCTAACCTTAGAATCCAATTAAGAAATTACAATGGAATCAACTCAAAAATTTTAGCAATCCATGGAATACAAAATAAAAAGAAGAATAGAGAGAAGAAAGGAGAGAGAAAGGAAACGAAATTAGGTACCCCTAAGGGTTTCAAAACTCCGAAGTCCCGAGCTTGTTCCCTTCTGCTTCTCCCTTGGCCTCTTTATATAGGCTTCAATTGGTCTTGGACTTTATTTGTTCGGTTGCTAAAATATTTTATCTTTATTTAATTAATTAGCAACTTATTTTCTGTCCAATTTCCAATTCTGCCCCTCTTGTTTGACCATTTTTACAATATTGACCAGAATTTGACCAGAGTTGACTAGAGTTGATTGCTACTTTGACCAGTTGACTTGTTGACCAGTTTGACTGTTCAATGAGAAGTTGACACATGGCAGAGTGCTTTCTCTCTCCAGAATTAGGGTTTCACTCTCACACTCTTCTCCAACTCACGGTGGCTACTACGTGGCTAACGACACGGTGGTTTGCGAGGTTTTCCGGCGAAAGTGGTGCCATGGAAGGTTTCCGCTGCTACTCTGGCTGTTGCTCGTGTTTGCAAAGTGATGCTGCTGCGAGATCTTGGAAGGTGGTGAAGTTGCTGCCATGGCTACTGCAGTTGTGTTCGTGAATGGCGTAGACATGGAGGTTTTGCTCATGGTGGTTTCTGGCGAGAAGGTGATTCAGGTGTGATGCAGTTGCTGGGACGGTGGAAGCTCGCGTGGACGTTGTTGCAGGGATGAAGCTTCGCGACGTGGCAGCGCTTGTTTGCTTTCTACGGCGAGTTTCAGGCATAGAGGATGGTGGTGGCAGCCGCAAGGTGTAAGGTTGCCGGCGAGATCCATGGTGGCTGCCGTGATGGAATGTGAAGCTAGGGTTTCTGCTTTGTGGGAGAGATGGAAGATGATGACGTGGCACCACTTTATTGGTTCACATGCATGTGCAAGGATTATGCCCACGTGGCTTCTTCTGGTTGGTCAACTCAATTAGTGGAGGATTGCCACATGACACCATTTTAGTGAATGAAGTTTAAGTGGTAGGAGAGGTGCAACTTAATAAAAATTAGGGGTGCAGAATTGGTTTTTGGTGAGACCCATTTAGAAAGAGGGGAGTGTATAAGTAAAAACTGGGGTACAGAAGTGATTTTTCCAGAACTTACTGATTTTAGCCTTATTCAAAGGTGGTTTATAACTTCAATCAATTTATTTTCCCACCTTTAAATGAGCTTAAAACTTAACTTCAGCTACATCAACAAACGTTAAAATATCCAAAAATAATTTATGTAGCTAAAAATCACTTTTTAGCACATTTTTATCGCACAAGTTCAAATAGCCTAATTATTAGAATTATCAATTAAATCACTCTTTAAGCACGTAAATGAATTTAAATACCCAGAATTAAACACTAAATGAGGGCAAAAATACGCACTCATCACCTAGGAATATACTGATAACGCTGTCGTTGACACGATCAAATTAATACTACTTATCTATAACAACTTCAGTATTGTTAAGAAAGTAGTCAACAAAATAGAAAGGGTAAAGTAACCCAAAGTTGTCTCCCAACAAACACAGAATTGATTTTTAACAAGTTAGTTCTTATAAAATATATACAAAACGGTTAGTCAAATAAAATAATAAAAATATGAGGGATAAAGATAAAAAGATAAAATAAGATATAAACAATAGTAAGGAAAATAGATTGATTCCATTGCTTTTTCAAAATAGATTCATCATCGGTTATCTAAAGATTATTGCTCAATTAATTATTGTTGTAGATTTGCAAATTAATCAATGTAAAGTCTCAATTAATTTGTTGGCGTTCTCACTTTTAACCAAAGTACAGTCTCAATTAAAAGTGAGAACTTTTAGATTATCCACAGTAAATTGAACCAAAGTACAGTCTCAATCAAATTTACTATGCCTAATCATGTCTATTCTTTTATCTCCTCACCAAATAAAAAGCTTAATTAATCAAAGTAAAGTCTCAACTAATTGTAGTTAGAGTAAATACCTTTAACCAAAGTAAAGTCTCAATTATTGGTAAAAACTCATTTAATCATATGAAAGTTTCTAAATAAAATCAAAGTAAAGTCTCAATTCAATTTAAAAACCCTTGGACTCATATGACCAACATGCATATAGATTTAAAATCTTTACTTCTTACGTGATTTAAAGATAAAATATATAGATGAATGAAAACCTCAACAATAATAAAAAGAACAAAGAAATTAATTTATCTAACCTTAGAATCCAATTAAGAAATTACAATGGAATCAACCCAAGAAGTTTAGAACTCCATGGAATACAAAATAAAAGGAAGAATAGAGAGAAGAAAAGAGAAAGAAAAGAAACGAATTTAGGCCCCCCTATGGGTTCCAAAACTCTGAAGTCTCGTGCTTGTTCTTTTCTGTTTCTCCCTTGGTCTCTTTATATAGGATTTGGACTGGGTTTTTCGGTTGATAAAACCTCTCAAATATCTTTTAAAATAAAGATAAAGATAAATATTCAAAGATATTTGGAGAGATCTAAACTATTTGACAAATATATTTTGGTTAATAATTTATGATATAAATAAATAAATAAATTATTTAAAGATATCTAATAAATTATTAACAAATAATATTTGCATTAATTTTCTCAATAAGCCATTTTTAATCCTGTAGTCCAAATTTGCAGAGACATCAAAAAATATCAATATTTGCAGTTAAACCTCTTTCCTTTGACCAGTCCTTGACTTTTTGACCAAATTTTACCAACTTGGTTGCTCCATTGACCAGTTGACCACATTTGACCAGTTTGACTGTGCAATCAGAGGTTGACACGTGGCGCAGAGACTCTCTCCAAAATTAAGGTTTCTGCCTCCATGTTTCTCCCTCCCATGGTTGCGCGGCTGTCGGCGAACGGTGGCTGCTCCGACGTGGCTACTCCAGAGGCGGCTGCGTGAAGGATTCGCGATGGAAGCTGGCTCGAGTCTGGTGAAGATGCAGAAACGATGCAGGCTGCTGTTGCAGAACAGGAACTCGCGGTGGTGATGGTGCACGTTTCTGTTCTGGCTCGCAGGTGCAAATCTGTGAATGAATTGTGCGCGTGCGAAGGTTGGCTGCTTCTTTTTTGGAAAATTTGCTGCCGAAGAGGGTGGCGGCTGCCATGGTGATGGAAGGAAAGGAGAAAATTAGGGTTATGGTTTCATGTGAGAGATGAAGGAGATGATGACGTGGCACGCCCCGATTGGTTCACATGCATGTGCAAGGATTATGCCCATGTGGCTTCTTCTGGTTGGTCAACTCAATTAGTGGAGGATTGCCACATGGTAGCATCTTAGTGAATGGAGTTTAAATGGTATGAGGGGTGAAAATAGATAAAGTTAGGGGTGTAGAAGTAGATATTCTGCAACCCATTTGGAAAAGGGGAGTGTATAAGTAATGTATGGGGTACAAAAGTGATTTTTCCAGAACTTGCTGATTTTAGCCTTATTTAAAGGTGTTTTGTAATTTCAATCAATTTATTTTTCCACCCTTACATAAGCTTAATCTTAACTTCAGCTGCATCAACAAACATTAAAATATCCAAAAATAATTTATGCAGCTAAAAATCACTTTTTAACACATTTTTATCACACAAGCTCAAACAGCCTAATTATCAGAATTATCAATTAAATAACTCTTTAAGCACATAAATGCAATTAAATACCCAGAATTAAACACTGAATGAGGGCAAAAATACGCATTCATCATATACCTACATCAAATTTAGCATCAAACTTGCCAAGTTTTTCTTGCTATTATTCAAAATGAAGCATTTACAGCCACACACTTTTAGATGAGTAAAAATAGGCGTTCTAACTTTGAAAAACTCATAAGGGGTTTTCTTTAAAATATGCTTAATCAACACACGATTTAAAACATAACTAGTTGTGTTGACTGCATCAACCCAAAAGTATTTTGGCAATAAACTTTCATCTAACGTGGTCCTTGAAATGATGTATTCTTTAAAAATCCATATTTGAGTCTAGAAGTAGTCTATTGGGAATCCTGATAATATGATATGTATTGTTATGAATGTATGATTGATTAGAATGGTAGTAGTTTTTCTATTGTGAGCTTATAAGTATTATGGATGTAAATAAATTATCATTAGCTTATCCTTTCTTTTTCGTGTGTTGTGGTTTATCCACTTATAATGATCGTTTGTTATATGTGAGCAGAGAAGATAGCTTAATAGTATATACATAAGTAGGTTGCATATTATAGTTTCCTTTATGTTTCACATATTTCCTCTAAATTTAGAATACATTTATACTTATTAAAATGCTATTATCTAAGTTATGAGGTATTGTAATACATAGATTATATATACATATACTTGTTATGCTTAATATCAACTTTAAAATAATTCAAATTTGTAGAATGATTTTACTAATTTGAGGTGTCACAATTACAAGAAATCAACTTTTAGTACATATTTTTTTTCATAAAAAAAGCGTACAATTCACTAGTGAAAAAACCGCTTTCAAAATCACCTAATATGCTTTGGTTTCAAGAAAAACGAAGCCTTTCAATATGCGGTGGCATTTTTTATTTTTTTTATTTTTTTCATTATTATAGGCTTTGGTCGAAGCCTATGCTTGTATATGCTTCGATTCTTTAAATAATCGAAGCGTATACTTTTATAGGCATCGATTATTTATATAACCAAAGCCTATAATTTTGTAAGTAATTTCAAAAATGTCATTTGTGGCATGTTTTAAAATATTTGCACAATTATAGGCTTCGGTTCTTTAAATAACCAAGACCTATTCATCTACTATGCTTAAAATTTCATAAATTTTACCTCCCCACCAAAGTTTTTCCATTTGCACTGTTGCATCACTCCTCCATTACAAGAGCCACTTTCCTCCCTTCATCATTGCCAAATGTGAATCACACAACCACTTCCGCTGCTGCCACTATGAGCCTCCATTTCTTTCCCATTTCGAAAGCAATAAGAGGTTCAGTCTCTCGTCTTGCATTTTCTTTTCTTTCATAAGTTTTTCTTCCCAATGCAAGTTTTTTTTAATACCTTTTATTCAAAATGTGGGAAAGGTGGTAGTGGCTCTGATTTTTTGTGTGGAGCATGATGGTTCTGGGATGGAAAATGCTAGGAAGGTGAGTATTGGAAGAAATTGAAACAATAATTTTTAAAAAAATAGAAAAGACTTCGGTTCAAATTATTAAACATTAATTATTTATTATTTATTTAATCTTTAATAATTAAGTGATTAAATCATCTAATTATTATCTTTAAATGCATCAAAATTTCATCATTTATCAACATTTCAACTATAGAATATACTATATCTTCTTAGTTAGAGTCCTTCATTATCGGTCACTCATAAAACAATGATTTAAACACAATTGTATCATATTAATATTTTCTTTGGCTTAGTCACCTATTATGAAAAAAAAAAAGATATTAACTGAATATATTTATATATATTTCATTTCCACATGTACTAGCGGATCTTCAACCAAAATTTTGTGGATGCCAAAATATTGGTTGAATTGCTCTTTTGATTCATTTTTTTTTCAAAAATATCAAGTTGGTCCTCTATTTTTTAAGTCTCAATTTGGTTCTGATTTTTTAAAAATTGATGTAATTTGATCATTTCGTTAAATTTCTTAAAACAGAATAAGAATTTTGGCTTAAATAGTAGTTTGGTCCTAGTTTTCGTTCGGTTTTTTCAATGTGGTCCTACTTTTGTTTTTTTTTTTCAATTTGGTCCTAATATTGGTATATTTTATTCAATTTGGTCCTTTTCGCTAACACCGTTAAAATAGGTAATGGATGTGAATAATAACCACCACTTGTCATTTTGTGATTTTTTTTATAATTTTTTTATTTAAAAAAATGTACACGTATCAAACTCATATCATGCCACGTGTCATTTTGTGATTTTTTAATTTTTTAATTTTAAAAAAATCCACGTGTCAAGCTAATATCATGCCACGTGTCATAGTCAGTTTTTTATATTCAATTTAGTCTCAATATTCGTTAATTGTTTTCAATTTGGTCCTATTTTTTATTTTTAAATTTAACATTTTTGTTCCTCTCCAAATTAAGACAAAATTTAATTTGTATATATTAAAATGCATATTTTTGTTAAATATTTTTAATTTAGAATTAGAGTTAGTTTAAAATTAAAACGAAAAAAAGCAATAACACCATTAATTTAAAATTTTAAGAGGTTAAAAATATTTAATTTTAAACCAACTCTAATTTTAAATTAAAAATATTTAATAAAAATATGCATTTTAATAAGAATATCCATATGACATTTATATACAAATTATAATATCATGCCACGTGTCAAGCTAATATCATGCCACGTGTCATAGTCAGTTTTTTATATTCAATTTAGTCTCAATATTCGTTAATTGTTTTCAATTTGGTCCTATTTTTTATTTTTAAATTTAACATTTTTGTTCCTCTCCAAATTAAGACAAAATTTAATTTGTATATATTAAAATGCATATTTTTGTTAAATATTTTTAATTTAGAATTAGAGTTAGTTTAAAATTAAAACGAAAAAAAGCAATAACACCATTAATTTAAAATTTTAAGAGGTTAAAAATATTTAATTCTAAACCAACTCTAATTTTAAATTAAAAATATTTAATAAAAATATGCATTTTAATAAGAATATCCATATGACATTTATATACAAATTATATTTTGTCTTTGGAAAGGAACAAAAATGCTAAATTAAAAAAAATTAGGACCAAATTGAAAATAAATAACGAATATTAGGACCAAATTGAATATAAAAATCTTATTCTGACACGTGGCACGATATTAGCTTGACACATGGATTTTTTTAAAATTAAAAAAATTAAATTTAAAAAATAATTAAAAAATCACAAAATGACACATGCATAATATGAGCTTGACACGTGTACATTTTTTTAAATAAAAAAAATTTAAAAAATGACAAAAAGACGCATGGCGGTTACTGTTCACATTCCGTTAACTATTTTAATGGTGTTAGCAAAAAGAACCAAATTGAAAAAAATTGACGAATATTAGGACCAAATTGAAAAAAAAAAAACAAAAGTAGAACCTATTTAAATAATAACATAATTAAATGAAACATCACACATAATAATAAAAGGGCATCATCATGGAGTGGAATTGTCACTCCGTTATCCATGATATTTGGACAGAAAACAAGGCACACCATGATGCCCTTAACAAGACAAAAAAGAAGTTTAAGAGTATCCAAAAGCATGCTCAAGGAGCAAGGCAAATACATAGGCCACAACTCTAAAAGAGTACTTGGAACATGGCGATCCAACCCAAGATAAGCTACATAGCGAAATCTTCATCACCCTGATGACCACGAGGAGTTCTCACATTTGCTCACATCAATAAATTGATGATCATCGCAAAAGGAGAAAGCCACACACAAACACACAAGCAAACATAAAAGGTAAGCTAGAGTAAAAAGGGTTTTATCGTGCAATTGAACATACGGTTTAAAAGTCAAGCATACATAAATCCACCCCAACATATAATGACCGATGAGCAAAACACTAAGACTCAAGACACAATTATTCGGATACATATAATCAGTCGAATTCATTGGATGCTTGTACTTGTGGTGGCCTCTACCGCTCTATAGAGTTAATTGCCAATGGGTTTCACCCTACCACTCACAAGGTTAGCCTTCAAACATCTAAGGCCATTATCCTACCAAAGACTAGGGTCTGCTGCTACTCTAACCACATGAGTCAGTACGCTCTACGTGAGACTAAATGACTCTTTAGAGTGTTAGGATGCAATCCTTACTAAATTATATAATGAGGAACATCCACGAACCTTCATGGAATTACGTCCTAATCATGAGGCACCACCATGAGCTCCCACTAACAGGGGTCATGGAATTACGTCCTGACCATGAGGCACCACCACGCAACCATCGTGGAAATACGTCCTGACCAATGAGGCACCACCATGAGATCTCACCAAGAGATTCATGGAATTACATCCTGACGAATGAGGCACCACCACGAAACCTTCGTGGAATTACGTCCTGACCATACCAAAATTATGTCTCTCCAACCAACATAATATTATCATTCAAAGAGATCTCATGCCAAAATATATAACCAACCATACGAGTCATGTTTTTCTTCCATTTCATACTCTTCATAACAATATTTCATTGACCTCATTCTTTATAAATGCATACCAATGTTGAACCCAACACAATCATGGCTCATTACATAACAACACATGCAATTTAGTCCCATTCAAGCATACATAACAAGTCTTGCCCCATACTGAGAGCAAAAAAGGTATTTAAAATAATCATGAAATAACATTAGCCAACACAACACCTCTTGCTCGAGCCTTCGCCCGAGCTAAAGGTTCTCGCTCAGGCAAAACGGGTACTTTCGCTCAAGCGAGCCCTTCTCGCCTAGGCGAGAGCTCGATAGTGTGTGCTGCAAGGCTCCAGCGAGTTCTCGCTCAAGTGAAAGCGTCTCGCCTAAGCGAGACAACTTCTCGCTCAAAAACACAGTCAGTCGCCTAGGCGACAACTCGCGCTAGAACCAGGGGTGAGTTCCTATTATTCTCGAGGCAAGGGTCACTCGCTTGGGTGAGATTAGCAGATTTCTTGCATGTTCGCACCTGCCACACCTATTTTAGCCAAGCATATACACACCATATAGTTTCATACAACCAACAATCTGATTCAAGCACCAAAGCCATCAAAACAAACCAAAAAATAAGCAGAATATAAAAAAAATGTAAACCCTAGCTTCCCTTACCTGGACAGATGCTAGCAAAAGGCACAAGCACACAAAATGGAGGATTACTACAGCTCCAGGAACTGATGCGAGCTAAAAATATTGACACCAGAACCAAAAACGAGATTACAAGATAACCCTAGTTGGAACTACGACAACAGAGCTAGGGAAGTGAAAGTACCAGTTGGGGATTAACTTACATGGAGTAAATGGAGCTTAGCTACTTCAGAGAAGAGCCTTGATCAAACCCTAGCAGAGCTCACGAAGCAGCCTAGCTAGGGAGAGAAAATGAAAAACTATTTCTGGAAAAGGCAAGAATGAGGAGGTTAGGACTGGTCTAAGGGTTTTGGGTACCCTATGGTCAGCTCTTAGGCCCAATAGTTAAGACAGACCCAAAGTTTTAGTATAGAAAAAGTGGATCTTACATTTTCAAAATATGACTAAAAAATTATATATAAATGAAAAATATATCTAAGCTAAATAAATTATTGATTTATTATTTTATTAGTTTTTTTATTAGCAATAAAATAAAATAAATAAAAATAATTGTACAAGTTTTAAAAATGTTACGAATTTAAAATATTCCTAAATATAATTTCAACCATCGCAGTTTGAAACACAACGATCAAGTTAAATAAACAAAATTATTTGCAAATCAAATCCCTATCTAGGATACCTGCTGTATATTTTTTGTTGTTCTTCAATAAAGTTTTATTTACTTCTGTGAAATCTATGATTTTGTTTTTAAATATTTTCTATAAGAAGTAATTTTGTTGAAGCAAAAAGTACTTCCAGTTAGTGCAAAATTATTTAATATAATATTTATATTTGAAAACTGCAGACATAAATTTTCATTGAAGTTTAAAGATATTGGTGCAATTAAATTATTTTTGTTGTTGTTGTTTGGGCCAACGTGGATAGAAGGAGACCGGCCTGAGAAGTGACCCAGTTGCAACGATCATGAACAACTCTCTAAGAAAGAAAAGAAAACGAAATGATTTCATTTTCCTTATCCATGCAAATATAACGTTAAAAGATAAGAAAATGAAATGGAAGTATATAATCATGGTCGCTACCTAACTGTGATTGAAGAAAAGAACAAGTGAGAAAGAAAATCCTGAAGAAGTTGTCTGGATTCACAGTTTGCCATTATTATGCCGGAACTCTACAGTGACATGGAATTTTCTTGTTCTGAAATTTCAAGGCTGACCTAGCCTCGAAAACCATGAGACACCAGTCTATGTGGTTTGAACTTGATTATGTTTTGTTGCCTCGTCAGGTACAAGATAATTAGATAAGACCTAATAAAATCTCACCATCTTTGCGCACATGGCATGACAGGTTCATGGGACCTTCATTAATTTCTTCATTCTGAATGAGACTCTCAAGAACTTCCATTACCTATGTGCAAGAAAAGAGTCCACAATAGCTGCAGGAGATCTTGCTATGGCGTGGCCAAGATCCAAAAACAATATGTCACTTAAATGAATTGGTTTCAAGTGGATGAATTAGAGGTTATAGTAAATTGCCTTAACCTTCCGCCAAAGTAATCTATTTCATAGCCTCTCGTTTAGGGCATTAATGCCACCGATACTCTCTCTCCAACAACACCACATTAACTCTCTCATAAAAGCACCTAGCCAACCCTATTAACTCTAATAATAATATTCATTATAATAATACAAAACTTGATGAATAATAAATATTTGTGTTAACCAATATAACAGTCCGTTGGTTTTCCATGTTGGATGAAATGTACACTTTAGTTACAAGTGAGGTTTTGAATACTAGTACCTTATTAGCTTAACTACCTGACATCATATTGATTCTGCAGAACCAACTTGAACCCCAGTTTAAGTTGTTGATCCCACAAATTGTGAAGCGGCAACATGTGAATGGTCCTGCTGGCTTCTAATTACTTCATGACATTGAGATGCTACCAAAATTGATGTTTAGGAATAGTTATGCTTGATATATGGTTAATTATCTTAAATTCATGTGAGTCCAAACTCAAACCTGTTAAAAGACATCAATCAAAGATAATCATCAATTAGTTGAAATTTTATTTTCAATGACTTCTTTTTATTTTGTTTCACGTTTCAATGAAGGATATTTAAAAACAAAAAAAAAAAGTTTTCTTTTCAGATGTGATTAGTAAAATTAAATTATGTTAATTAAATTTTTAATTTTAAAAAAATAGTTAATTTGATATGCTTTTTAATAGAGAGCAAATATGAGTAATGGGATTGGCAGAAGACTGAGAAAATTTGAGACAGGAGTGTTGGGAGACAAGACCATTCTGGGCCCTGCTAGAAGGAGATGACATTACTTCAAGCTGGTGTATGGCATTAATATTGAGTTATATACATGTAATTTTTTAATTCGATCCAATGATAAAACTGAAAAGATTCTTGAGACTAATTTCTGGTCAAACTGGTCCAACAATCCAATGGATCCATGTTAAATAAAAGCACCGGTATATATCAGTAAATTAGAAGAAAAAGGGTATATATATCAGTAGTATTTTTTCTTAAAAATAAAATAAAACATTTTTACTTTTTGAATGAGTTAACTTTATCTGTCATTTTTGTGAAAACAAAATAAAAACATATAAAAATTAGTATATAAGGATGAATTTTATAATATTGTTCCTGCGGAGAACAAATAAGAGACGTCAGACACAAATATCATCTTACCTCAATTTGCAATCCCTCTAGTAGGTTTCCTCGCGGCTTGCATATGCTATTTGCTGGTACTTTGGCTTGGACCCCTGAGGGGTTACCTGCAAAGAAGACTCCGACGATCAAGTCAGCCAACAGATGCTCAGAAAGTCAAATCTCGTGATTAAGAGAATAATGAACGCGTACCTTTAATTGTTGTGGCCCATGCGTATTTATAGATTATTAATTATCTTTGACCACGTCATGGGCTGGGCCATCATTTGGGGTTGTAGGTGGGCTTGGGCCTGGCCCAGGCCCTTTAGTTCGATCATTGTTGGCCCTAGGGGTCTTACTTGCAATACCTTAAGTCTGGAATAGTTGACAGGTTCTCGTTCTATCCTCTGATGTAGGTGGCTTAGGCCGCTTACGCATGCTTGATTGATTCATCTAATAGCTATTTGCTTGTTTGGCGGGAATTCATATGGGCGAGTTTTACCGTGTAGCTGTATGAAGCCGCCTAGGTACAGTACAAATATTATTATTTTTAAGATAGATATCATAAAATAAGAAAAATCCATCTCAGTTCTACGTGTAATTGACAGTAACATTTTAAGGACATGACTAGGTAATGACTCTTCCATCCGCATACAAAATATTATTAGTTTTATTTTATAAGACTTTGATATATAAATTAATAAGTATTATTTCTATTTGTTAAATTAGTGAATTTAAGTTCTTTGTCAATTATGTTTTGTTTTTAATTTAATTTTTAATTAATTTAAATTTATGTATTTATAATAAAATATAAATGTAAGGAATAAAATAAGAAATCTTATCACTATTACGATGAAAATTTTGTTTGGCTTTTATTTACACAAAATCCTTAAAAAATAGATAAAAGAGAAGGAATGAAGTACTCTTTATCACATTTACAGTAAACAAATTGGATGTCAAGCTTCTTAATTTTATATATAAATCATGTCTCAAAATCTAAGAAGAATACTTTAATGTTTTTTAATTCAATAATATAATTTTGTTTCGCAGTGGGAAGTGTAAGGCCCAATTATTTATGCCCCAATGCTTAAGGGCTAGTCTTAAATCAGTTAGGTTTAGGGCAGGTCCATAGGCTGTCCAAACCCCTAAACCTGCCCTAACCATCTCATTCCCTTCAGCGATGTATGCTGTACTGACATTGTTTGATGGAACTGTGTTGTATGTTGTTTTGTGTTGATTGTAATTAACTGCTATAATTGCGAGGTTGTAAAAGACCCTGATGTTTCTGGCGTTGGTACGCGGTAGATTGTCATTGGGGTAGAAATCGTGAGGTAAAGAGGGAATTCGATGGTTATTGAATTGAGTATATAATGATGTGTTTGGAAATCTAATGGGAGGTAATGAGTGATATGATGGAGAACGGGTCTAATAAAATTAGGTGAAACTAATGATCATTGTTAGAAGCAAAAGCGGAAATCAAATTCTGGAATTTTGGTGTTGAGCGCGGGTGCAGAAATCTGGGTATGGTACCCATGATCTGATGCACCGCCTAGCGGTGGATAATTGGCCGCCAGGCGACAGTGTTTTATCAAAGTGGTGTGAGAAATCTGGTGTACGTTGGGTGGAAAATAAAACATGGGAGAAGTATAAAGGAAATGTAGGGTGGATTGATGAACGAATAGGGGAAAATGTGAGCAAGGGTTGGGATTAGGAAATGCTAGGTATTGGAATGTTAGTCAAGGATGAAGGGAGGATGGAAGAAGGCAAAAAGAGGGAAGAAACATATGAATTGGGTATGAGAGAAGTATGAGACCGGAGAGTTAACAAGAGTATGCGGTATATTTAAGGGTGTGATAAAAGGTAATTGTAATGCTAGCAGTTTCCTAGGATGGATGAAGTGGTAATTTTATGTCTAAGATCTTGTTAAATTAAAGAGAACTAAATGAGTGGATTGATCGGGGTAAAAGCACTTGTAATTGATTACATGTGATAGTTGTAAATTCACCTATGCGAGGGCTTGATATTGGGGTTCTCATGGGAACTTTGTAAGTGGGTTAAATGGTAGATTGGATTAACGGGGTGTCATAACCCAGAAAAGCACTGTTCTGGTATGGTGCCTGGCGGTTCACTGATACCCGCCAGGCGATGGATTTAACAGGAGAGTGCATTGTACTGAAGTGCGCCTGGTGGCACGTCGAGCTTCGTCAGGCGGTGACGAGGAAACAGGAACACTAGCACAACGCTGGCGCCTGGCGGTGAGTGGATACCGCCAGGCGGTCTGGTACAGTTTCGCCTGGCGGCGTGTGGGCCGAGCCAGGCGGAAATGCTGCTGTCCTTTGGTTGTTTGGTGTGTTGATTGAGCAATGCTTCTACACTTGGATCGGGAGATGCTGTGCCATGAGCGGGTAGGTTCATGGATGGTGTTTGACATGTGATGATATGAGCGGGGAGGTTCATATCTAGTTACTCTCACGTGGGGATACGAGCGAGGTAGGTTCGTATGTTCCGTGCTCACGTTGAGAGATGCCACGTGCGGGGAGGTACGGGGGCTGATGGATCACATGTGTTGGACTACGGGCGGGCAGGTCCGTAGAGTAGGACTACGAGCGGGGAGGTTCGTAGAGGCAGGACCACGAATGGGTAGGTTTGTGTGAGCATCATGTTCTCGAGTCCAAGGCTAACCAATTGTATGATTTGAAGACTGACAAGTCTTGGGGTTAGGGTCTTGGCCAAGAATTATATATATAATGAATAAAATGGGTATATGATTTATCTTGTGTTTTATATGCTTGTTATTTTATTTTCTCAGCTCACCCTTTCTGTTTGTGTGTGGCGATGATCGTGTAATTCGTTACACGGGAGCAGATGTTGATACATGTGGTGCTAAGGATGTTCAGATGGCGGAGTGAGGGCTAGCATGGGATTAGAGCTAGGGTTTTGCTCATATGTATTTTATCTTTTAAATACAAATTTTGGGAACTTGTAACATTTTATGGATTTAGTTATGAGTTTTGGCGCGCTATTTTAATAAATTGAAATTTTCCCGCGTTAGGATTTTTATAAAGATGACTATTAATATAATTATTTCTTTTATTATTTATTTTTAAGTAATATTCCCTAGGGATGTTACACATATCCCGCTCCATCACTTCACCTCAACCTTCCCCACCATTATCCGACACCATGTACCACCACATACACATAGACGTTGTCATCCCTTCATGGATGGCATCACCAAAATCCTTATCCCCAACCAATGGGAAGCCTTCACACTAGAACGCTACACCGGGGACATAGATCCCGACGAGCATGTCAAGATATATGTCACTCATGTCGACTTATATACGAATAAAGATGTCGTTATGTGTAAAGCCTTCCTCACCACCCTCAATGGACCAACTCTGGAATGGTTCACCTCCTTGCCCCCATACTCCATTGACTACTTCGACACTCTATCTCATCTCTTCACCACCCAGTTCGCCAGAAGTTGTCCCCATCAGGCCATCCCATTGTCCCTCCTCAGTGTTAGACAAGAAGAAGACAATACCTAAGAGCCTTCATAAACCGATTCGAAAAAAGCGGCCCTCCGAATGAAGAACCTAACTCAAGAGATGATCTTTTAATGCATGGCCCTTGCATTAAAACTAAGACCATTCACATATAATGTCTTCCCCGACCAGGAGCCACTATGCACGAGCTCAACTTGCGTGCCACATATTACATACGAATGGGAGAAATGAAAACTTTGCGTACCCAATTATGTGTCGAATACCAACCCCCAGACAGCAAATCCATGACACCACCCGCAAGAGCAGACTCTAGGCCCCAAGAACCCAGACCACCTACAAGAGCAGACTCTAAGGCCCGAGAACCCTGCTTTAGACCAGCCAAAAATCGCGACTCCACGCTTACCCGTTAAAACGACCACCACCACCAACAAAGAGACCACCCCTAAGCATGTACCAATATTGCCCACACAGATCCTCCCCAACTACATGGCACCATAAATACCATATCGGGCGAATTTGCGGGCGGGGGATCAACTTCCTCCGCCAGAAAGAGGTACCTAAGAAGCATTCAGTCCGTCAACTCTGTTTCCCGCTCTCATAGAAGGCGTCGAATGCCGCCAATTACCTTCACTGATGTCGACTTCCAAGACGTGGAACAAGAGCATGATGACCATATGGATATCACCAAAGAACTCGAAAACTTCACGGTCAAGAAAGTGTTAGTCGACCAAGGTAGCTCAGTAAACATTCTATACTAGGCAACCTACCAAAAACTACAGTTACTCGTTGAAGCTATGGTCCCTTATGATAAGCCCATTTACGGATTTTTCAGAGAAAGAGTATGTACACACTTTCTGGTAGTCGAAGCCCACACATCATATAACATCCTTTTGGGACGACCCTCACTGAACACACTAGGTGCAATAGTATCCACACCCCACCTCCACACACTCCCTCGTGAATTTCTTTTATTACGTATTAAGCTTGTTCCTTCGTAACGCATTTAAGTAATGGCTATCCATATCCTCGCTTGTATAGGTAATCACCAAGCAACGTGAATCGTGCCACTTTTGACCACCATCCTTTGTCGGCATTATTAGGGCGTCAGCCCGCGTGTTGTCTCCTCTTGGTATGTATTCTATTTTTACTTCATCAAACCCATATTTTATGATATTACGAACCAGGTGCTAATATTGAAGGAGTGTCGCTTCTTTAATTTGAAACTCATTATTGAGGTGGCCCACAGTCAATTTGGAATCGGTTTTACATGTTAGGATGCGTACTTCGATTTCTTTTGTTAATGAGAGTCTCGCTAGGATGGCTTTGTATTCAGCATGATTGTTGGAGGTTTTGAAAGCGAAGTGCAAGGATTTTTTTATGAGTATCTGGTTTGGCCTTCTAGGACAATCCCGATGCCTGACATTCTCTAGTTAGAAGATCCATCAACATATAAAGTCCATTGTTCCTTCTGCGGCGTGTGTTGGAGATCGTTGACGAAGTTTATAAGGCATTGAGCTTTGACGGGTCCATGCGGTTCATAGTGGATATTGAATTCGGATAGTTTCACGGCCCATGAAGATATACGTCCGACTAAATCGGGTTTCTGAAGGATTCTTTGGATAGGGTAGTTTGTCTTAACAATAACTTGGTGGTTATGGAAGTAGGGTCGAAGCCTCCTTGCTGCATTTACCAAAGATATCGCTAGTTTTTCAACCATTTGATATATGGTTTCTGTGTCTTGCAATGATCGACTGACAAAGTATATCGGCTATTGAATGTCAACAGATTCTTGGACAATGGCGGCGCTGACTGTCCCTTCAATGACTGTGATGTATACAAGTAGTGGGAGATTTATGTTTGGTTTTTATATTGTTCATTCCATGAAAACTTCGTGGATTTTTTGAAGAGGTGGATAATGGGTCAGGTTTTGTCGGCTACCTTGGAGAGGAATCTTGATATGGCGATAAGGTGGCCTACTAAACGTTGTACTTCTTTAACTTTTGTTGGGCTGCGCATTTCGATTATAGGTTTGCATTTCTCGGGGTTTGCTTCGATTCCTCGTTGTGTGAGTACGAATCCCGAGAATTTCTCGTTGTCGACACTGAACACACATTTTTCAAGGTTTAGCTTAAGTTTAAATTTTCGAAGGGCCGTAAACACTTTGGTCAAGTCCTTTGAGTGTTGTAGGTGGCTTGGGGATTTGACAACCATGTCGTCTACATACACTTCGACACATTTGCCCATCAGTGGCTGAATACTTTATCCATAAGCCTTTGGTAAGTTGGAGGTGTTCGACCTTCGATAAACATTAAGCAATCCTTGATTTTTTTTTTGTTTGAGATTTAATGCACTGATTTGTCTAGTACTCCAATTTTAAACAACCTAAACTTTATTTAGATTTGGTAGAGATTCTACTAGCATCAATTGTATTGAATCTTGAATTGTCTGATGTGATAGTTTGGGAAGATAAATCACTTTTTATTAGTTGATTAGTATATACCTTATAATCTACATTTCATAATAAGTTCTTATAAAATCTAGGTTAAAATACTTCATTGGTCCATGTTTTTGTATCAAAATCTCAAATAGGTCCACATTTTTTTTAGTCTTAATTAGGTTTATATTTTAGAAAATGCGTAACAATTAGGTCCATTTCGTTAGTGTGGTGTTAACGGTGTTAAGGATGTGCCACGTGTCAGTTTTTTATTTTTTTATTTTTTTAAATTTTTAAATTTTTAAAATTTTTTTAAATTATTAATGTCATGTTTCACCTTAGTATTGTGCCACGTGTCAAGTCAATATGATGACACGTGGCAAGTCATTGTCTAAATATCAATTTTTACAATACTTACGTGACATGTGACATAAATAATTTAAAAAAATAAATTAAAAAAAAATATAAATAATAAAGAAATTCAAAAAATGAGGAGATGACACGTGGCACACCTTTAATGCCCTTAACATCATACTAATGAAATTAACATAATGGTTACACATTTTAAAAAATATGGACCTAATTGAGACTAAAAGAAAATCGGTGGACCAATTTGAGATTTTGGTAAAACAAATGTGAACCAATGAAATATTTTAACCTAAAATCTATACAAAAGGTTAATAAAATAAAATAAAAATAATATAAGATTTAGATAAACAAAATACATAAAAGATTAGATAGAAAAATAATAAATGAAAGAAAAAAATTAAATTCCCAAAAAGATAAAAATAGATAAAAATAATAATAATAAAGAAAAATAAATTGATTTCATTATTTTTTCAAAATTGGATTCAACATCTTTGGTCTAAAAATTATTGTTCAATTGATTATTATTGTCTTAGATTTTCAAATCAATTATTTATAAAATTTAAATTGATTTCTTAGCGTTATCACGTCTAATCAAAATAAAATCTCAATTAATTAAATGTAAAACTTTTTTATATTATTCATAACAAATTCAACCAAATATTGAAAACAGAAAATAATCTAAAAATTTTAGAATTTTTAAGATTAAAAGAGAAAATAAAAAAACTAAAGCTCCAAACGATCTCAAGACTCGTCTAATTTTATTAAAAACAAAAACTAAAAGTTCTATGGTTTTAAAACAAAAAGTTAAAACAGTATTAAGGAGAGGGAGCAGCATGCAATTAATTGTATGAAAAGCATCTGCATGGTGTACATTTGAGTGACGATGATTCCATTTCATGTCAATTTACGCAGCTTGTAGTGTGGTGGGTCCCCCTCCCATCATTGAGGAAACATAGATAGATTCGTGAGTCATCACATCTGAGATAATCTAATAGTTCTAACAGTAATCATCATCTTTTGATCTAACCTCAATCCAAAATTGCAGCTGATTTAACCCTGTTGTACTCTGTTTTTTCTAGTGAAAGAAATACCTATGACATCTTTGACAGCAAATTTCAATGTGAGTCAAACGACAGTAATGGGTAACGCTATCTCCATAAATTTCCAATTGCAAAATATTTGAATTTTGGAGAGAGGTGATATGATAGAATGGAACTGATATTTTATTTTTAGACAATAATACTTTAATTCATTATTTTTAATTTATTTTTAATTCATTATTTCAATTATCATTATTATTACATTACATAATTAAAAAAAGTTAAAATAAATAATCTAACAGTGATTATAATATTGAATTAAAAATAGGTCAAAAAAATAGATTAAAATATCATTTTTTTTTTTATTTTTTACTCACAAATTATTTATTAAAATTTTATATATGTTAATTATAATTTCAGAACATGTTATGTTCTTTTTCTTTTGTGGCATAAATAAAAAATTGCTATTGATAAGTCACTTCAAAAGGGTACGATCATAAACAGCAATAAAAAAAAAATACGAACATATTTCTTTTCAATATGAAGCTCATTTCCTTTGTTAAAAAAACTGCAGAGTAAAATACATGGCGTGTAAAAAACAGTTAATGTAGTTATTAAGATAACTAATTAATAACAGATAATTTAGAGATTATGAATAAAAACAATAATTTAGAGATAGAATTGACAATTGATAATAATTATTATATGTTGACAATGACTTAAATTTTAAAATAAGCTTTCTATGCAAAAAAATAAAATAAAACAATCTACTATAATAAAACTCATGGCTACTGCAAATCACAATTTAAATGGCATTGGTTGGCTTACATATTAGTGATAACAATATTTTATCGTGAACGTCGTCCTTTAATAAATAATAATAATAATAATAATAATAATAATAATAAAAATAATTAGAAGAGAAGATGAGTCTTATAAAATGTGTATACAGATATTATTATCAGTGAACAAAAGCATGAATAAAGGTATAAACAGTGAAGAAACTTGGACAAAAAATTTAAAGGTGTCAAATTAGACTTTTTATACATAAATTATTTTTTTCCACTAAAAAAATATCTTCATTTCGTATATTCAAAACACACACATGATAATACAATCCAAGTAAATATGACTACCTTTCACAGTCATATCATAAAATAACCATAAAAAAGTTATCATTAAATGTCAAAAATTACCTAACGTGAAATAAATCATATCATAAAATAATCATAACAAACTATCATTAAATATAAAATTACCTAATATGAAATGAATTGAAGTAGTTAAAATAACCTTTAAATTAAGTTGATAATAATATATAAATATGAATATAATTTTAAATTTAATACAATAATATAAATATAATTTTCAAACATATATAAAAATAAAATGAGAAAAGGTTGCGGCAGTCATGGCTCCCCTCTATCATTTGCAAAATCCGTCTTTGGGTATAAATAGAGATCTCCAACAGAGTTACTTTCATTTTCTGAATTTCTCACAAAGCTTCTAACCCCTTAACATATTTCTTTCTTTTCATGTATGTGTAATAAATTCTTTAAAATTCTTGGCACTTCATAAATTCAAAGGCGTGTTCAGATCACTAAATAAAAACTTCTATTTGTGTCTTTAGAATTGTTGGAGGAACATAGGACATAAAGATCGATTTTCATTGAGAAGTTAGTTTGATTTGACATTGTATAGTTGTTTAAGTAAATAGTTTTGGTTAGATATTTCGGTTTCTAAATTTGTAACTACAATTGATGAAGTCAATTGTGTTAAATATGTATAATTGGAGATTTTTGGTTTCTAGTTGTTTGATTTGTTGAATTCAGTTAATTTAGTGAGAAATTGTTTGAACATAGTGAAAGTGAAGTTTGAGCAATTGGTCCTTAATGATAAAGTTTAAATGCATATTTTTATTTCAATTAATAATTTATAATAGAGTGATGGGTAACAATAGGGACCAATTGAGTAAACTGCGAAATTTTACTACCTATGATTGATTGTAAGAGTTGTGAAGTTAGTTATTCCCAAAGAGGAACGCTATCATGCTGGTTTGTGGGTTGTATGAGATGTATTGATGATAGGGATGAAAATAAGATTATGTTGAATCTACTAATCCTTGAAATCAAATAAAGAAAAAGGGTCAAAGGTGAGAGTCGAAGGAGTTTCTTGTTTAGCGTGTCAATAAAAGTTGAGTTCAATAGGTATATAATTCATCCGGTCACACTCTATAGATCGGGAAAAGCCCGAGCATGTTGTAGTTATAGTTCTTGTGAAAAGTGATTGAGCAATGACATGTGCAAAATCTTAGGGTGCTAGTCAATACATCAGCCCTCCAAAGGTCATGTCAGTAATGATATTTGTTGAATGATTCGTAAAAGTTTGATAACATGAATATGGATGATAGATGGTTTGACATTGTTTGTGAATATATAAAGGATCACGATTTATTCATATATAACGATACATTGTGTTTTTATTCATATACACACGATTTAAACAAAGATGTTTTATTTCACATACATACTTTCCTATTAACCGAGAATAATAATCCCTAGATTGAAAGGTAAATGTGTTTTTTTGTTCCTTGACTTTTAGTAAAAATTACAATTAGTCCATCTTTGAAACTTTAGTCCAATTTAGTCCATTAATTTTTGAAATGTGTGAATTTAGTTTTTTTAACTAAATTTTGTTAAGTTTATCTGACGTTTCATACGCATTTCTCAACTAACATTAAAGCGGAAATGTTTCAAACAGTGTAAACAACTCAAATGTTATCATGAAACATGTTTTAAACGTTAAATAAATTTAACAAAATCTTGTAAATTCATGTATTTTTTAAGTTGAATGACTAAATTGGGCCAAAGTTTTGAAGAGAAACTAATTTCAATTTTCACTACAAATTAAGGGAGCAAAGAGATATTTAACCCTACATTGAATACTTAGACAAACATAAAACCAATATATAAATGAGTGCTTAACGAAAACGGTTTATTCATAGGTTAATATATTATGTTTAATTTTGGTGACATAACTTTAAAATGTGTATGTAGAATGATAATCATACAAAAGCCCTTTTTTTTTTTTCTAGTACATCCAATAATCTAACATCACATAGAGTCAAAATCAAGACAATTTAAATATATACATTCTTTCTTCCATATTTTGATACATCTTTTAAAGGTGAAATCAAGATATAGATCATCATTCTAACTGGATTCACAAAAAATGTGAAGATTTATAATTAGAAGAACAAAATGCAGTCAGGAGAAACATTAGAAATGGAATCTTAATACTCACATTAAACAATTAACTAGTACATTTTTTTTTTCAATCGGAGGGTTAAATAATTAAAGAAAAAATTGGGAGATTTATTTGGGGAAATTCTCTCCTTTTCATTTTGTTACCATCACGAAAAGAGAGAAACAATTACGTGAATTTTGTTTCCATGTTTGAATTAGGCAGGAAAAAATGACAAGAGCTTTTATAGGTTATTTACCTAACATGTTTATTTGTGATTTCTTTATCGAATTCAATCATTTAACGTGTGATAGGTGAGGGAATTTGAAGTAGGAACGTGAACTCATTACCCGATAGAGAAAGAAAAAAATCTGATGAGTATATGTGCGTGGCCTCCATTGCTTTTTCCCCCTGAGCTGTCTCCATACGTGGACAAGCTTCCAAAAAATAATTCATCTAAGTTTGCTTTCATTCGGATTCAAGGAAGTGTCTCATTCTTGCAATATATTCCAAAACACAACACGATATGCATGCAGGAGAAGAGAAGTGACGATAGTTCCAGTACTAGCTAGCACCTTCCCATTGGTCAATGTTCAATTCAATCAACTCATTATTTTCCTTACACTATTTCAGTAATTTCCAGCTTATTCCAGGTGTCCCTCCATCACCCACACAAAACAAACCCCAACAACACAACGTGCTCACCCTTATTAGCCACACAATCACAGAAGCCAAAATTACTCACCACAATTATATATTCACTTCTACATAGACACAAAAATCAAGCAATCATATATATATATATATATATATATATATATATATATATATATATATATATATATATATATATATATATATATATATATATATATATATCTTCTCTGACGCAAAATCGATTCAACCACCTAAGCACTTCTAGCCACATAGCTATGTACACGTATGAATTTTAATCATAAATTATTTCGTCAGGTAACGTACCACTTACAAAATTCAGGACCCTACGAAACTCGTTCTCTTTAAGCAGATTTTTTTTTTTTTTTCAAATCATCCCTAATGCATGATTAGTTGGGAGACCTTTATTTTACTCACCATAAATTTATTAATATAATTTGCATTACTAAAACATGATATTAATTTACAAAATCTGAAGTTTCATTAACTTTTCATTTACTTTAATCAATTCTTAATTAACATCTGTGTATATTTCACAAAATTAGTATGTTATTGAAAATAAAGTTTGCACATTGTGGTTAAGTTGAATAAACACGTAGGTGGTCGTTGGCGTAAGGAATCAAAATTTTACGCACAAATTAGAACACATGCGTGAACTTGCCGATAAAGAAAATGCTGCAAATGAGAAGGCACACATTTAACATAAGTAAACCTACAATTTATCATTACACGAGACTTCGTTGTTTGTGGCTGTAACATCATTTTAAACACATTTTTACAAAAAGTTCGGTTAAAACCTTTTTCAACTTTGACAACTTTCAAAAGTAGACGCTGTTGAATCCAGCTTAGACACACTGTTAATCAATAATTGCTTCCAATTAATCTAGTCTAATCGGTAAGCCAAAATGTATGCTATTAGCATTACTTATATATCACGCGTGAAAAATATTACATAATTTAAATAAAATATATTTTGAAACTATAATGATTTTATAATATTAAGAGCTGAGTTTAACTTCAACTCATTCTTATAAATACTCCTATGACTAAACAAATACATTTGACATGTGAGATTAAATAGGTGATTTAATAATGATCTTCAAAATGAATAATTTATATAATAAATTTTACTTGAATAAACTATGAAAACATATTAAAAATTTAGATCTAATTTATTCTTACAACCTTTTATTGAATCTTTGACTTATAATTTATATTTTCCGGTTTAGAGTGTTTGATTTTTTCCTTGTAGGTGTAGTTTTAAACTTACCATTTATGAAATAATCACTTTGTATTATGTTTTTTTGAGTTCTAGTGATATACCAGTATCAAGCAAAGTAGTTACAAGGGCAGTTTTGGCGGGAATTTATTGGAACCTCTTTTCCTACATGCACGTGCAACCTAAAAGGGCATAATCTGTGACAAGTTGATATATTATGTTTGAGGACTTACCATCATGTATTCAGTTTTCATTAACTCTTGTAGAAATTTATAGGGATATAGATATATGATCTTGTTACCTAATGTTATATAACAAATATATTTATTTATTTGTCGATAAAAAAAAATTGTCACAAAACAAAGTCAGAAGTCAGTTTGTGATGCGAATATTACTGTCACTTATAAAAGAAATAATTAAATTAACTTTTGTGTCGGTCAATATCTGACATATAAATTCATTAATTGTAACATCTCATTTAATTAATATGCATAATTAAAGAAACGTCACACAATTATAATATAATCATACAGTTATGGAGTTTAAACATAACGCCGTACAGGCCAAGACACACCAAGATGCCATAAAAAAAAAAAAAAGAGAAACATGTTAAACAGTTTACTGGAATCCTAGAAAGATGTAACATGGGTTGTAGCCTTAAGGATAGCCCAAGAAGGACAGAAAGTCCGGCCCAAGAAGACTAAGCAGCGGGTTCGCCTCTCCCTTGTTGACCACGGTTACCTCTCGCGTCTACTCCCATCAATAGAATTGATGATCATCGCGAAGATAGAAGAACGACATACAAAGCAACCAACAAGAACGGGTAAGCTAGAGCCAACAACAATTTCATCATGCAATCAAATGTACCTTCATAGTCAATATACACATATACAACATACACATATCACTCAAACATGTTATGACCCTTCAATCAATACACTAAGACTCGACTTATCCGGATACATATAGCCTGGTTGGATTCAGCGGATGCTTACACTTGTGGTGGATACCTCTGCTCACCCCCGAGCTAAGTGTTACGAGTGTTATAATGAATCAAATTTCCATCACACACAAGGTTAGCCCTTAATGAATTCCGGGCCTCCTGCTACTCTCACCACAGGAGTCAGTCCGCTCTAAGTGAGACTAACTGACTCCTTAGAGTGTCAGGATGCAACCTTACCTTGAATCCTTACTAGACCATATAGATGGGGCACCACCATGAACACCTACTAACAGGGGCCATGGAATTACGTCCCGACCACTGAAGCACGACCCTGAAAGTCTCACCTAGAGACTCCAAGGAATTACGCACTGACACAGACCGACTTATATAAACAGCCAAGAATTTTCACATACATCACACATGAAATTTCATGCCAACACCCATAACCAACTCCTCAATTCTCATACGTTGAATCATTACCAACTCGTTATTCCCAACCATGAGTAAAGTGTTTCTCCTCATAACATAACCATGCCACTGGTTTACCAACCATCAAGATTTATTGTTGCTCATGCCAAATTTGTGACTACATGCACATATATATGTATCCAACTTCTCATGTACAACTCATATAGAAATCATGCCAAGCTCACAATTCCCAACAAATAAACTCCTCCCAACATGCATACTCATTTTCCTCATGCCATCATATAATAATACAATAAAGCACAGTTCAACCATCAAAAGACAAGAAAACCCCCAGTTGAACGCAACCTTGCTCAACCCGTCGCTCAGGCCAAGGAGTCTCGCCCAGGCAAGAGTCTTTCGCTCAGGCGAGTCCTCTTCGCCTAGGCGAGAGTTCGCAAGTCTGGAACAGGGCCCTCCGCACGTTCTCGCTTAGGCGAGACGCTCGCTTGCTCGAAATTGAGCTAGCCGCCTAGGCGGCCATTTGCGTGAGGAGGCCTGGGCGAGCCTCCACTCACCTCGCCTAGGCGAGATGAGCTCGCTTAGGCGAGTTTAACAGTCGTCGCCACTGCCATGCCTATAACAGTCGTATTTTGCACATGCCAACAACAACATCAACCATCTCTTGCATTCACAACAACATACCAGTTCAAGGACCATAAAAATATACCGTAAACAGCTTACGATCACATTAAACAGATTAAACAGAGAGGTTCTAGCTTCCCGTACCTGGATAAAGCTAGCTGGAAACCTCGACACCCAACTGTGGAGCACAAACAACTTCTTAGAACAATGAATAAAAGCGGGTCGTTACGGAACCCTGACAAAAGCTACGAGAATAGACCAAGAAGGGATAACTGCTAGTTGGAGAGCACTTACGTGAGCTAGGGACGGCCAAGCTGAATGCGAACGGAAGGTGTCGTGAAACCCTAGCAGAGGAGGCCGCTGCAGCTCTAGGTTCTGTGAAAAGTGTGGAAAAGTGAGACTTAGGGCAACGAAGTATGATTTTATATACTGAGCCAGCCCTTAGGCCCACTTACAAGGGCAGCCCCTTTAATTTAGGGTCGGCAAAAAATGATTATTCTTAATGGGCCTTACATTAATAACTTTTGATCATGCACAAACTTAAGGAAAAAGACAAAATATTATTAGCTTTCTAAACCAGTTTTAATCATATCGCTGCCTTTGTGTATAGTTGCGTTACATTCCATTTAATCTGCTTTTGTTGTCAAGCATTCTAAAATCACCACCAAAAGAGAAATCTCTATACTATATCTTTTTATCATAGATATTGCCAACTTTACTATATTTTACTTTTTTTAAAATGTAATAAAATTTGGTTATTTTTATGATTTTTTTGAAAAGAATTTGGTCCGGGTAAAGAAAACGCGTGGCTAGCAGTTTGCTTGTTAATCTAAAATATTTCGCAATTGCTATATAGTATTCAATTTTTAGTGGGATGCTATTAGAGTTTAACATCTCGTGGTGGCTATTATATAAAAGTTATTTATCAACATTCTTGTAGTGTATCTTCGTAACATATAATTGTTATTTTTTTTAAATAGTTTAATATATTGAACTAAATCTTAATCACAATCAATAGTAGATTTAGAAAATAAAAAATATTTTGTATAAGTTTTAGAAGTAAATAAAATGTTATTATGTTATATAAATGGAATTGATTATAAAGGTAGATTATTGTCTAACAAATTTTGTCATAAAAGCAAATGATGTGGTGTTGCTTATATAAACAATGTTGCTAAGAAAAACATGTTTTGAATGAGAAATTAAAATATAATATATTAAGTATTAACATCATAGATTTATAAATTTAGGTGAAATAGATTTATGAATTTAGGTTAAACATTCACTTAATAACCTTAGCATTTTGTATTAACATCATAAATTTATAAAATTGGAATGATTTTTTCCGTAGCGTGTTTAAACTTATGTAATATTTAAAACTTACATAATCAAAATAAATAATTCATATAATCAATTATAAACTGTAAGGCCCACTATTTATTCTGTCCTAAATTTTAAAGGACTGTCCCAAAGCAGTTGGGCCCAGGACTGACCTATAGGGAGCCAAAGACCCTAATCTGCCCTAACCCCACTCGTTCATCTCATTGCAGAAAAATAGTTTTCCCTTACTCCTTCTCTGAGCAGTTGTGAACCTCTGTTAGGGTTTGATTCCTAATCCTCTCCAAGCAAACTCAAGCTTTTCCACTCCATGTAAGTTGTTTCTGAGCTCATAGTAGTCCTCCTCTGGCTTTATTTTCGTATTTCCTTGGAGGCTCATCTCAATGACCTCGTTCTGTTTCGTTCCACTATTTTTCCAGCTCTTTATTTTTTTCCTAGAGTTGTTGTGCTCTGTTGATCGGTGTCGAGGTCGCGTACTAGCTCTTTCCAAGTAAGGGAAGCTAGGGTTTTCATATCTTGAGTTTATGTTGGTTGTTGTAGCTTTGTTTTGTGATTAATATGACTGGATAATGCCTGAGTGGAGATGAATATGAACTTAATAATGTTTGAAGTTGGTGTGCTACCACTGTTACATGAAACAGGAGAGGCGAACTGCTACTTTTGCCCAAGCGGGCTCATCTCGCCTAGGCGAGAGTAGCAGAAACTCGCCCAGGAGTTTTGCTCGAGTACTCGCTCAAGCGAGCAAATTGGGTTTTGAGTGAAAGACCTAAGCGAGAGCCTGCAGCTTGAGCGAGGGTACTCCTCTCGCCTAAGCGAGAGCCTGCAGCTTGAGCGAGGGTACTCCTCTCGCCTAAGCGAGGGCTTTTAGCTTGAGCGAGATCTGTTGTAGGGCACATTGTTTTCCTCACTTGGTTGTTATTGATTGTTTGATTGGTTGGTTTACTCTAGTTAAAGTATGAGGCATGCGAATTTGCATGAAATATCTGAGGTTATGAAGTGGATTGATGTGTTGGTATGAATTTGGCATGTAAAACGAATGAGATGGTTGGTAATGAGAGTGGCATGGTGTTGGTATGAGATATGATTCTATATTAATGGATGAAATATGATGTTGGTATGTTTAGGGCGTAATTCCATGATAGTTTCGTGGTGGTATCTCATTTGGTTAGGGCATAATTCCATGAAAATTCCATCGTGGTGGTATCTCATTTATCTCATGGTGGTGCCTCAGTTAGTCGGGACGTAATTCCATGACCCCTGTTAATGGGAGTTCATGGTGGTGCCCCATTTATATAATTTAGTAAGGATTCAAGGTAAGGATTGCATCCTGACACTCTAAAGAGTTAGTTAGTCTCACATAGATCGTACTGACTCGAGTGGTGAGAGTAGCAGGAGGCCTGAAACTCATTAAGGGCTAACCTTGTGTGTGGGGGATGAGACACTGAAACAATTAGCTCGGTAGAGCAATAAAAGCCACCACAAGTGTAAGCATCTGCTGAATCCGACTAATTATATGTATCCGGATGAGTCATGTCTTGAGTCTTAGTGTATTGTTTGCAAGTCATAACATGATTGATTGACACATGTATCTTGGTCTATGAAATTGCATGTACTTGTATAATACACAATTTTCTGCTCTAGCTTACCCTTTGCTTGTTTGATTGTTATGTGTGTGGTTTTCTCTTTTTGTGATGATCATCAATTTATTGATATGAGCAAATACGAGAAATACTTGTCGTCAACAAGGAAATGGTGACTCCGCTGCATAGCCTGCTTAGACTGGATTTCTGTTTATTTGGGCTTTTCTTTAGGACTATGGCCCATGTAGTGTCTTGTCTCTGAGTTTTATTTTGAATTACTATTGACCATTTCCTATACTTTATTATTGACATCGTGGTGTTAATTCATTTATGTGTAATGCTTCATTTAATTATATTATATTTGAAATTGGACTGTTACATAAACCATGAAATAAAAAATGAAACTATGCTAGAATTAGTAATTTATTTAACATTTTTAAATCATGTGACCATTTAGCATCTTAAGTATTATAATATGAATGAGGATAGATTTTCAAAATATTAAAAATGGTAACCACCTTGTTAATTATGTCTCATATTTTAATAATCACCTAACTCTCTGGAGTCCTATTATACCAACTAAAGTTAGCCGTCACTAATGGTCAATAATTTATAATTCCCATATGCAGGGAGTTCTGCTCTTGTGTATCGTGAATAGTGAAGTGCATGTAACATAAAAAATAATATGGACTACATTTATTAAACTACAAGGAATCAGAAATATACGATCTATATTTATTTATTTATTTTATTTAATCACAAGACCACCTTATTACTTATTATATTTTTAAGTATATTATATCTTTTCCTAGGATTTTATATTATTTCATATATTAATACATAGATTTATAGAGAATAAAAGTTATTATTCAACTTGCAAGCTTTAATTATATAAAGGAAAGGTGGTTCAAAGATATGACAGTTGGATTTCTATTTTAATACTTATATTTTATGACTTAAAGTTACAACAGTTTTTGAACCAGGAGAATAAAATACAGTTCTAAAATTTATTTTTCTGGTTAAAACGAAAGAATTTCTAATTAGTTATTAATTAGTATAAAACCTTAAAGTAACTATATATTAAAAAAATGAGCTGATGTAACTAACGACATGCACTAATGATACCCTTTAAATATATTTCTTTTTGCATACTTAAAAAAATCTCACTTTTTTCATCTGAAATCTTTTACTCATCGGAAAACACATGCTTTATGTAATCTCCATCAGAAGCAGGTGCAAAACAAGAAAGTATCCTCTACATATTATGAAATTAGTAGATACATATAACTGTCATCAGGTGAGATTGTGCCACTTGGTTAATCATCGATAGGACTTTGAATTCCACTGTTTCACGCGTGACAGTCAAAAGCTATGAGATAGAACGCAATAACACAATCGTTTCATCAAGATATGTATTAAATATATGAATCACAAACCATTCAGCCAAACAAATATAAAAAAATGAAGTTCATGCCAAACTCCTAAAGCAATAGTACAATGACTATAATCACATTTTTTTACACGTGTCCTGTTTTCATCTCTAAATCGTGAAACTCTGTTGACCTAATGGGTTACCTTTTGATAATAGTGCAGTTGATTCGGCTAGGCCAGTTTGGCGGCAATGTGTACATTGAAGTACCACCAAGATGTAATAAATTAAAAGAGACATCATTACCAATAAACAAAAACGACTTCTCCAATTTACTTTAAATAAAAAATAGGTTATACAGCTGATGATAAATTATTAGTATAATTTTATATGTATTTAGACATTTTAGGAAAATAAAATAATTATTGGGCAGACGATCCCAAAAAGAAAAATAGGATATATCAATTATCTTATTATGCTTTTTATCTTTTCACTTTTATACCTATTATTAATATTTTTTTACTGTCAATAATTGAGAGATTCGTGTTCTGTTTATTAACATTATTTTATTTAGAAATGCACAGAAAATTGTTTTAATAAGAATAATGATAAGAAAAGTTACATTCTTGAAAAAATGTCTAAAGAAGAATGTTTTGAGTGATGAAGGAAATGCAAATAATGGAGATGTGTCTCACTAGAAAGGGAAGGTGTGGTGTTTAAGGCTGCGAAAAGAAACGACTTCAACGAAGACATATTAGGTACGTAAGTGGTATTGAGCAAAGGGTTGGCCCATGTATTAAATGTAGAACGACACTGCACCTACGCTTATAATCATAATATATTGAGTTGGCAAAATCATCGTATTCATCATTGTTATTTATCATTTACTACTTTAGTTATACAGATTCATCATTATCATTTCTCGTTTTAAGAACGATTTTAATGTCATATATATGAAGTAGTAATGGTCGACTTTTAAAAAAATTAAATAGCCTCTCTAATTTATTTTAGGAAGTTATTACAAATTTTACTTGGAAGTTATAAACTTATTTATCTAAAAATAATCTGAGTTTTGAAACATAAAATAATAACCTTAAAATATAAAATATGTTTTTCTTTTTTTCTTTCACAAAAGCATCAAATTTTGTTTTGGCTTCTGTGTGGCTTTCAAAGCAATAGGTTGAAAAGCAATCATTCATAGTTTCATACTGTCCATGCAAAGTTTACATGTCCATCCTTATATATAGTGCCTCATTCTCCTCAATACTCGTGGCAGTTGAGACGCAGAAATTGAGCTATAGCTACTTAGTTTCTTCTTTTCTCACCTTCCAACCTTCCTTCCCTTCAGATTCACGGCCATGTCTCACAGTCCTCTGAGTTTTCTCTTTGGGGTTCTAGGTATCTATCTCACAGAATTTTGACAATTTTCATTATCTTCTTATTCTGCACAATTTTCATTCTCATTTTCTTGTAAATGTTGCAGGTAATGTTGCCTCCTTCGTGTGTTTTTTGGCACCACTGTAAGTCTAAATGCTTATTCAATCTACTTTTTATACATAGTTAGTGACGTATTTAAACTGTATAAATTATAATAATATTCTGACATTTTACTGATCAACATAAAAATAAACACATGTTGCAGACCGACATTTTATAGAGTTTGTAAGAAGAAATCAACAGAAGGGTTCCAATCAGTTCCATATGTGGCTGCACTATTCAGTGCAATGCTTTGGATCTTCTATGCCTATGTGAAGACCGGAGAAACGCTTCTTATCACAATCAATTCGTTCGGTTGTGTGATAGAGACAATTTACCTTGCCATATTTATCACTTACTGCCCCAAGAAAGCTAGGGTAAATATACATCTTTGACTAGGATTACATCCATCTTTGTATTCCTCATTAGTTATAGATGGTTTAAAACATTATCTGAAATTTTTTCTGAACTTTCAGATGTCGACATTGAGGATGATTGTTTTGTTTAATTTTGGAGGATTTTGCACGATTGTCCTCCTAACCCACTTACTAGCAAAAGGGGCAGGCCGTATCAAGCTTCTAGGATGGATTTGCGTGGTCTTTGCTACTAGTGTTTTTGCAGCACCTTTAAGCATTATTGTGAGTACATCACTTCAACTTAGAACCTTCTGTTTTTTTTCACGTCACCTGTTATTAAAGTAAGAATAAATGGCCTAAGAATAAAGACGCTCACTTTTATTTTATTACAAACTGTATAATAAATTTGATCAATGTTTATAGAAATAATTACTTCAAAATTCATAAACCTATGATTTGATTTCTACCCATATGCATAACAGTGAAAATATAAAATTAATTAGTCTCACTGTTTATTCAATTTCTTTTACACTTTCAGAGGGTGGTTATTCGAACCAAAAGCGTAGAGTTCCTTCCCTTCCCTCTTTCAATGCTCCTTCTGTTAAGCGCAATCATGTGGCTCTTATATGGTATTTCGTTGAAGGATATCTATGTGACGGTAAGTGTGTTCTGGTTCATGTTCATGCACGAGCCATTGTGTGTTTCCCGTACCTGCTATTTTGTCTTTTAGGATAATACATATGCACACATATGACATTGTCTTCTGGTTTTTTCTTGGACAGTTGCCGAACGTTGTGGGGTTAACATTTGGAGTCATTCAGATTGTGCTCTACGCAATGTACAGAAACAACAAGAGCGTAAAGGACGAGAAGCTACCAGAACACAAAGGAGATATCGGCAATAATGAAAACGCTGCTCCAACTGTGTCTGGTGAGAACCAAGAACAAGAGGTGAACCCTAACGCTGGAGATATAGAGATCGGGGAGAAGAAGGAAGACACACTATCTGAGGAGAAGCCTGACAAAACATATCTCAAGAACAAGAACAACAACAAAACAGAGGAGAAGGAGAGTTGCGAAGTTTGACGGAAGATCAATGTTGTTGCCTTAGTCTCATCTCTCTGTTTTACGTGTAAACTTAGTAAATGGTGAAAAAGGGGCGGAGACGGTGTAGATATGGACGCCTATTTCTTTCTCCCTACAGTTATATTTAACTTATTTGGTTTACTATTTATTTTATGTAATTCCTGTTGTCTTTACTCAACCTAATTAATTGTGCCCCAAATATAGGGACTTCATAGAGTTCATGTATTATTATTATTATTATTATTATAATAGTATAGTCCATACTTTTCCAAACGTCTTTTATTCTCGGGAATGATTCAGCAGTGTTGCATTTAATTTTTGTTTTGGTAAGCAAAATTTTGTGAAAAAAAAAAATTGTATAGTAATCATATTGTGGTGTGGTGGTAGATATAAGGTTTAATTTGATAGGCCAATACAAATGATCAAGGAAAAAAAGACGATTGACAACCGAGACGAAGCCAAGAATAAATTTATTTAAGGAAAAAACAGCGTGAGCCAAAAATTGAAAGAAAATAATGTTGATTTTTTGGTTGTAATACGAAAATAGCAGTTTATTATATTTAATAATTTAATATTTAATAAATAGATTATTATATTAAAAGAAATTTAATAATTTAAAGAGATAAAGGTTTATTATATTAACGAGGGTTTCATCCCTTTTTAGATTTTTAAAAAAATATTTTTTTTCTTAGCGAGAATTTAACTTCTTTTTTATATCATTATTTTAAAATAATTAGTTTTAGTTTTGTGAGGGTATAACCCTTCATATCTATTTTATTTTTAAAATGATTTTTTGTTTTAAAAATTAATTTTACCAAGAGTTTTGAACCCTCTTTATATTATTTTTTTGAATTAATTTTAGTTTAGCAAGAATTCAACCCTCTCTATATATTGTTCTTTAAAATGATATTTTACATTAGCAAATTTTTATAGTTTTATTTTTCTTAAATTAAACAATTTTAAACGTATACTTACTATAAAATCTAACAAATTAAAAAAATAAAATTTCATCTATTAGCGAGGTCCGACCCTCTCTACATTCTTTTAAACTTAACTTTAGTTTATTTAGTTAGGACTTTCCCCTTTCTAGAAAGTATCAATGGTTCTAGAACCGTCAATAAGTAGTGGAGGTTTAGAATCGTCGATAAGTAGCGAAGGTTTCAGAATCGTTGGTAAGTAGTGGAGGTTTCAGAACTGTCGGTAAGTAGTGGAGGTTTCAGAATCGCCGGTAAATAACGGAGGTTCCACAATCGTCGGTAAGTAGCGGAGGTTCCAGAACCACCGGTAAGTAGTGAAGGTTTTAGAACCGCCGGTAAATAGCGGGGTTCCAAAACTGCCGATAAGTACTGCTTTACCAGGGCTTGTTGAAAATTACTGGTAATCCATTAACGACGCTGGTTTTTCTAAGAGAAAACCAAACCGTGGGTAACGTCTTTAGTGGAGGTTAAAACCGCCGAAAATGCCAAAAATAACCTCCGTTAAAAATTATTTCCTTTGTAGTGACTTTAAAATATCTTTTAAATTAGTTTTATCTTAACAAGGGTCTAACCTCTCTACTTATCATTTCTTAAAATATTTTCTACTTAGAAATTTATTTTATCTTAGCCAAAACTTTGACATCGCTTTATATTACTTTTTAAAATTAGCTTATTGAGGCCAGGTCTCTCTAACTATTATTTTTTAAAATGATTTTAGCAAAGTCTTTGTGCACCTATAATTATGCACCGTTAGTGTTTGTTTTTTTTTTCTCTATATAAATATATATTGTATTAAAAGAAAGACATCGAACAAATAAATTATAATATTTTTAAGTTTATAATTATGTTTTGAATAGAATTAATTTGAACAATTATTTATAATTATTTATAAGTGTAGAAAATAATTATAAATCATAAATAAATAAAAATGTTATAGAAAAAAAAAAGAATAAATTTAGGAACATGTGACAACAAAATGGGTAAAAGAGTATGTAAGGCCCACTTTTTATGTCCATAATATTTAAGGGCCTAACCTGTTCTGTTGGGCCTAAGGACAACTCATAGGGTGTCCCAAAACCCTTTTCCAGCCCTAACCCCTCTCACTTTGTCCCATTCTCAGAAAACAGGAACCTTTCCCCCTTCCACTACTGAAGCAAAGAGCTCTGCTAGGATTTGAGTAAGCTCCCATATTTTCTCCAAGCTAGTTTAGCGTTTCCCTCATATAAGTTAAACTTCACCCTCCTCTTCTCTTTTCCCTTTCTGGTTGTCCTGTTTCTGTCCTGAGTCGTTCCTAGAGGCTCATTCCAGTTCCTATGTTCGTACTTTACAACTGCTGAGTTCGTTCTTGGAGTTGAGGTGCCCTCTTCGTCAATATTTAAACCCCTCAAGTTTAGCTCTACTAAAAGGTAAGGGAAGCTAGGGTTTCATGTCTTTATGATTATTTTGCCTGTTGTTGGATTGTTTCGTGTTCTTAAATGCTTGAATGGTGTTGTGATGGTGTGAATAATATATGTTGTGTTTCTGGTTGAATCTGGTGGCTGGACGCGTGAGAGTAGGTGAGTTCTGTTGAACTCGCCCAGGCGAGATGTGTGGTCACTCAAAACGGAAAGCTCTCGCTTAAGCAAGGAGCTCTCGCCTGAGAACAACAACAACTCATCCCCCTCTTTGTTTCGAGGGCTTGCCTAAGCGAATGCCACTCTCTTGAGCGAGAGTAATCTCGCCTGAGCAAGATGGGCTAGCTTAACCGAGACCTCGACGAGCCCTTTGTTTGCATTCTTGCCCAGGCGAGCTCTGGTAGCTTGAGCGAGGGGTTCCTCTCGCCTGAGTGAGATTGACAAAGTTGGTTGGATAAGTGTATGTTTCTAATGATTGATTAGTTTATTGCTTTGAAAAGTTGTAGTATGATGCCTTGTATGTTCTATATAATATAATGGGACTAGAATTGATGAGCTTGGTATGAATAAATGCATGAATCATGGTTGGTTGGTTGGTTGGATATTGGCATGAGATTGTTATGCTTGATAAATCTATGGTTGGTTGGAGAGACATGGTTGTGGTATGAGATTGACATAATTCCATGAAACTCTTGGTGAGATTTCATGGTGGTGTTGGATGTGATGGACATAATTCCATGAATCTTTTGGTGAGATTTCATGGTGGTGCGGTAGTGTATATAATTAGGTAAGGATTCAAGTAAGGATTGCATCCTGAAACTCTAAAGAGTCAGTTAGTCTCATGTATAGCGGACTGACTCAAGTGGTGAGAGTAGTAGGAGGCCCTTGTCTTTGGCAGGATAATGGCCTTAGATGTTTGAAGGCTATCCTTGTGCGTGGTAGGGTGAAACCCATTGGCAATGGCTCTGCAGAGCAGTAGAGGCCACCACAAGTGCAGACATTCCGTGAATTCGACCTATTATATGTATCCGGATAGATTGAGTCTTAGAGTCTTGCTTGTTTGCTATCACATGATTGTATGCCTATCTTATCACATGCTTATGATCTATTTTAAGTATCTGTGTGCTATAACATGTTCAAATTATTTATACTCCAGCTTACCCTTTTTGTTTGCTTATGTGTTTTAGGGTGGTTTTTCCTTTTGTAATGTTCATCAATTTATTGATGTGAGCAAATATGGAAACCCCTAATGGTCACCAGGGTGATGAAAACTCTGCATTATAGCCAGGCTTGGGTTGGATCTTATTCCTTCAAGTATTCTCTATAAGCACTATTGCCTATGTAATATCTTGCTCTATGAGCAAGCCTTTTGGTCAACTGTCAAACTCTTACATTTTATTTTGTTAATGGCATCGTGGGGTGCCTTACTTTTCTCTTTGAGTATATTTTGGATGACTGTAATGGCGGATACATATATACATCTTGGTGTTGCTCTTTTTATATTATATTACATGTGATGTTTCATTTATAAGGTTTTCCTATTAAATGGGATGCTACAGAGTAAATTAACAATATTAAATAACTAAAAAATCAACATATGGAATATTTGTCAGCAAAATAAACATGGGTAAAAGGGTAAAATTACTAATATCTTCTTTTCTTATATGATAAAGGATTGATCCCTACCAAGGATGATGGCCCATGGCACATGCTTAGATGAAAGGGAGTTCCTTGATCCCTTCCTTTGCTTTTATTTTCTTTAGTTTAAAATTCCATTAAGTTAGCTTGGTTGACTATTTTTAAGTTGACTTGTTGACCTTGACTTTGGGTTGACTTGTTGACTCAAAGGATAAGCTTAACCTAAGGCCAACATGCTAATTCAAAATTAACTTATTTTGTAGGTTTATTAAGAGGTGGGATAAGGAAGGACAAGTGGCCCATTTAGATGGCTTTTGGAGAGCACATGTGGAGCAAAGAGAAGGAGCAAAGCTTTCTAAAAACATCTAGAAAGGATGACCACATGCCTTGGCCTCCAAGAAGTCTAGAAACATCTAAAAGGAGCATCCACCTTGCCTTGGCCAAGATGGCTTATAGAATGTGTCCATGTGCTCCTTTGTTAACCTACTTTCTAGACTATAGGTTTTGTTATTTGCATTGTAATCCTTTTTAGCTTATTTGTTTTTGCTAAAAGGCCGTTAGACACTTATATTTAAAGGTACCTCTAACACTTGTACAAGGGTTGAACATTTTGGAGAAATTAAACACCTTTGTCTATCATCCATTGTGAGAGTCTTCCTCCTTAGGGAGTGTAGTTCTTTTAAGCCTTATCTTGAATCTTGATTCAAGTGGCGGCACACATCCACTCATCTTCAAGGTTGCCATGGCTTCTTCTAGCCTAGCCTTGTAGTGGCGTGCTTCTCACATTTTTATCATTCCTTTCCTTTCCATTTTATGCTTTCTTCTTCATTTGAGTGTGTGACTTAGGTTTTACTCTTTTTATGTGTTGTCCACTCTTTTTTGTTTTGAATCATTCTATTCTTCTCCTCTCTAGAACCTTGGAAAGGAACCTTCACATCTAGATAACTTGTTATCTTAATGTCCAGTGGGGATTTCCTTGGTTTTCTTAATCAATCATTACCATATTCAATAATCTTCTAAAAGGAACAAGATAATCCTACATCATTATATTAAAATAGACAATAGATAATATATAACAGATTTTTAATTCATGTTTATCCAAAAGTTGGTGTTTGTTTGTGTGGTTTTTAATATTACTAAATGTATATTACATTAAAAGTTCTTAGAGGGAAAATGATATATGTTGTATGTTCTCCAACAAGACTCTGCTAAAGAAGGGGGTCTACTTGCAAAAAATACTCTAAAGCTTAAGTTTCGAAGTGGTTTTCTCTTTCTGGTGAATAGTAACTTAAAACATACTTTGTAAAGTGTGCCTATTTATAATGGATTCATAAATCTTACTTGATTGGACTTTTGTCTGACTTAAAAACATACTTTGTAAGAAATAATAGCAAATAAAATAATAGTAGTAAATAAATAAATAAAAAGTTAAATAGTATTTATAAAGTAAAATTAAAAATTCATAGGAAGATTAATTGAATAATTTGATTAAGAATTATAAAATTAAAAAATTAAAAAATATTTTTCTTAGGCTTTTTTGTTTGCCCATTTGGGTTAAAATTACATCTGCACCACCTTTACTTATATTCCCACCACTTTGTCTCTACAAAAAAAAGGCCCACTAACCACACCTAATCTCTCCAACTCTCACACACAACACTGACCTTCACTCATCTTTTTCATGCATCTCACTATTCATTCTTCCACACACACTAAACACCATTCACTAAGGAAAATAATAGGTTGACATATAAAACGTGACAACTTATCTTACAATGTGACGTGGCAGTCCTTTTTTTATTTTATTAAATATTTATGAAACTACACGATGAAACCAAAAAAAACCTTTGAAGAAAAAGAAAAGCGGTTTTATGGAAACCTTCGTTCTTCAATTGCCTTCTTCCACTCGTTCAATCTCTCGTCTTCTTGAAGTTCTGGAGAAAGTGCAAAATCCATGTTTCTGTGAAAACTATTCTTATAGGACCAAGTTGTATTTCACAAATCTCCTTAGTTGCTCTAGTACTCGATTGTTGACTAGTCTTTTATTGCTCCGGTGAAGCTCATATAACGGTGCATGGGTGTCTGCAAAAGATACTCCAATGCTTAAGTTAGCACTGATGATGTCAGGGATTCAGATAATATTTTAATGCCTAATCAATACATAGAACAATGTGTTATTCATACCTTTTTTACCTGTGGGTCCTACCTAGAATGGGCCTTTGGGCCCAAGATACCTCATTTAACTACTTATGGATCCAGTGGAAGTGGGTAAAATTACAAAAAGAACCCTTAAAAGTTGTTAGTAAGCGGCCGACAAGCCAATGTTGTAACATCCCGTCAGGATATTATTGATTTATAAATAAATAAAAGAAATAAATTAAAACCCCGCGCATTCAATAATACCTCATTTTCCCAAAACGCGGGAAAATTTAAAAACTTTATTAAACCATCGAAATAAGTCTATGAATACCAAAACCATAATCTTATAAAATTATCCATTAAGGTTTACAACTGTTTTCAAAGGTAATAAAGAAAACATAAGCATTTCCCCAATTCTAACCCCTCTCTGCGGCTAAGCGTCACCTGAGCCACCTGAATCAACAGAACCTGCTCCCGTGTACCGCGTACACGATCATCGTCACACACACGCAGATAAGGTGAGCTTAACAATTAAATCACATATATAAAGTTACAGAAATATAAACATATAAACACAAGAGACCGTACATGACATAAACATCTCCCATTGCCCTATTCTTTAATTCCTACCATCTGACCCCTAATCAAATTATTCGTGTTCTACAACGTCTAAGGATTACTTTAAGGTGACTTGCTGCCATACCTATCGGCCACAACCGATAGAGCACGTGCGGGAAAACATGCTACGGATCATACACCGCAACGCCAGGTAGAGTTCCCATATACGAAAAAAGTCCGTATCGTCCCAAGACTACCAAACTCGTTAGCCAACAACTGAGGAGGGCAATCTATCTGGACCCATCCGTACTGGCCACAACCAGCACACTCACACCGGCAACACTCGCCAACCCGAGCCACAACTCATGGTTTCCTCGTGTTCATCCAGCATCCCGAGCCACAACTCAAGAGATGCTATTCCGAGCCACAACTCGAGGAATATCACGTACTTAACCCCTATCCCGAGCCACAACTCAAGGGATACGTTCCGAGCCACAACTTAAGGAACACCAGCAATCCCACCCTTAAAGCATCATTAGACGCACTGTAGATCACAAAATTCATAATCAAAACTCAAAGCTGCAGCAGTATTGATGAGTTCAAATTTTTGCCCTCATTTAATATTTAAATTTGGGGATTTAATTGAATTTTCTGTGCTTAAAGATTGATTTAATTAGGATTTGTGATTATTGGATTTATTGAGTAAGTTTGGTAAAAGTGGCGTAAAAATTGATTTTAGTTGCATAAAATATTATTGGATATTTTAACGTTTGTTAATGCAGCTGGAATTTATTTTTGGTCAATTAATAGTGTGATTTTGAAATATTCAAAGTTACAAAATAAGTCCAAAATCAAGAAATTCTGGAGAAGAATAAATCAGGAGCTAAATGCACCCCCAGATTTTATTTGCACACTCCTCCCTCAAGTGGACCACAAAAACCTGTTCTGCACCCCAGTTTTCACTAAGTTGCACACCTCTTACCACTTAAACACCACTCAACCATTGCAGACGCGAGACAGCTTGACCATCTCTGCAGCAGCTTCAACATTCAGCCTGCACCAATGAAACGCGCGCAGCAACCACCTCGCCGGAAAACGGCAGCAGCCGCTGTCATTGCATCTGCGCAGCCAAGGGAGGAAGGAGGAAGGAGCAGCAAACCCTAATTCTGGAGAGAGAGTACTCTGCGCCACGTGTCAGCATCTGATAGGACAGTCAAACTGGTCAACTCTGGTCAACTGGTCAAAGTATGCAGTCAACTCTGGTCAAAACTACAAATATGGTTAAATGAGAGGGGTAGAATTGGAAAATGGACAGGAATTAAGTTGCTAATTAATTAAATAAAAATAAAAGATTTTAGCAACTGACAGATAAAGCCCAAAGTCCAGTGGAAGTCTATATAAAGAGACTTAAGGGAGCAGAAACGAGGACTTACAACTTACAGCTTAGACACTTAGAACTCTCTGGTTTTGGCAGATACCGTCTCCACCACATCTCTCATTCTTTCTTTTATTTTCTTTCCTTCATATCATCATGTATTCCATCAAAGCCATGGAGGGCTAAGCTTTTAGGGTTGATTCCACTGTAATTTCTTAACTGGATTCTGAGGTTAGATGAATTTAAATGTTTTGTTATTTTGATTATTGTTGTGGTTTTTGTTTATCTATGTCCTTTGCTTCTCAATCGAATAGAAAATAATGATTTTAAATCTACATGCATGCTAATCATATGAGTTAAAAGGTTTTTAAATTAAATTGAGACTTTACTTTGATTTTGTTTAGAAACTTTCATTTGATTAGATAAGTTTTTGTCAATAATTGAGACTTTAATTTGATTAGAGGTAATTACTTTAACTAAAATTAGTCAAGACTTTACTTTGATTAATTAAGTTTTCTATTCGGTAAAGAAACAAAGGAATAGACATGATTAGGCATAGTAAAATTAATTGAGACTGTACTTTGATTGAATTTACTATGGACAATCTAACAATTCTCACTTTTAATTGAGACTCTACTTTGATTAAAAGTGAGGATGCTAACAAATGAATTGAGTCTTTACATTGATTGATTTGTAAAACAACAACAATAATTAATTTAACAATAATCTCTAGATAACCAATGAAGAATCTTATTTAGAAAAAGCAGTGGAATTGACCTATTTACTATTACTGTGTTTACAATCTTCTTTGCATATCAAAACCCCCCTATTTTTTTTATAGTTGCTAGTTTTAATTGCATTTTTAAGAATCAAATATTTGAGATCAATTATGTATTCGTTGTGAGACGACTCAGGGTTATCTTAACCCTAACTATTTTGTTCACTACAAACTGGCAATACTGAAGTTGCTAAAGTAGTGGTAATTTGATCGCCTAACGACAGCGATATCAAATTTGGCGCCGTTGCCGGGTCAATTTTATCAACTTGATTCAGAACTTGAAAGGAACTTGCGTAAATCACGTATGAGACTTGAACTCAGGTGTTCTACTGAAGGAGCACCATCATCATCTGAACCTACCACTGAAAGTGTACCGCTAGAATCACCTTCGGTGATTAACATATCTTCTGATCCATCACCTGAACCAGAAATTCAAGAAGATAGAATGGAAGAAAGAACAATAAGAGAATTGGCTTCACCGGATGCAGCAATTACACAAAACATGTGCATCCAATATCCAGATGGAGAATGTGAGCTTAAGTCTAGGTTAATCCATCTTTTACCCAAATTCCATGGATTAGCAGGAGAAGACCCGTACCATCATTTGAAGGAATTTCATGTTGTTTGTTCATCCATGAGACCTACAACAGTAACAGAGGAACATATCAAGCTTAAGGCTTTTCCATTCTCATTGCAAGATGCCGCTAAGAATTGGTTATACTGCCTTCCGCCAGGATCCATCAATACTTGGGAGACTCTGAAAAGATTATTTTTGGAAAAGTTTTTTCCAGCATCTAGAGTTGCTGCTATTCGCAAAGATATTTATGGGATAAGGCAACAAGAAAGAGAAAGTCTTCACGAGTATTAGGAAAGATTCAAAAAGTTATGTGCTTCATGTCCTCATCACCAAATAAACGAGCATCTCCTCATTCAGTACTTTTATGAGGGATTGAGTATCATGGATAGACAAATGATAGATGCTGCAAGTGGAGGGTCATTGGTGGACAAAACGCCAACAAATGCAAGACAATTGATTGAAAGTATGGCGTCGAACCATCAACAATTTTCCACAAGGAGTAATTCTATAACTCTATTGAAGGGAACCCATGGAGTAGAAGCTTCATATGTTGCAGATCACAAGAAATTAGAAGGGAAGTTGGATGACTTAGCGGCAATGGTAAGGACCTTGACAGACTTACAAAAAAAGCCTATCCCTTTTACTTTATGTGGAATTTGTGCTTCTACTAATCATCTTACAGAGGCTTGTTCTATGTTAAAAGAGACAGGGACGTTAGACAATGAACAACCTCAGGCATATGCTGCAAACATCTATGGCAATAATAGACCACCTCGGCAGCAATACAACCGTGATTTGTCCTCCAACAAGTACAACCCAGATTGGAAGGAATATCCCAGCCAGAAATGGGGAAATCAACAGCCTCAACACCAACAAGTCTATGTTCCACCTCAACAGAGGCAACAACCACAACCAGCGGCAACCTCTGGTGATTCAAACATGGAGGCAATGATGAAAATGATGGCTGACATGATGAAGGGACAAATCAATGAGTTGAAACAGACGATGGAAGCAACCAATCAAAACTTGCAGAACCAGATTGGACAAATGGCAAATGAGTTAAATCAGATGAAGTCTCTACAAGGCTCGAGCAATTTGCCTGCACAAATTGTAATCAACCCACGAAATGTAAGTGCTATTACTTTAAGATCGGGTAAGCAAATACAAGGTCTTGGGGATGCCCAAGAAGATGAAGATAAGGACAATGAAGTTGTATCTAATGATGAAAGAGGAAGATCATATGAAGCAACACAAGCAACATCTGAGATGCCTGCACCCAGTGATAACTCCAGGTTGGTATCCCCTAATACTTCCTCTGAAAATCCTTCTCCTTATTCCCTTCCTCCTCCCTATCCAAACCGTTTGAAACCAAAAACTAAAAAGATGGAGGAATTAGACAAAGAAATCTTGAATACTTTCAAGAAAGTGGAGATAAACATCCCTTTGTTGGATGCTGTAAGACAAATTCCTAAATACGCCAAGTTTCTAAAAGAGTTATGTAAACATAAAAGGCGTATTATGGAAAAAGAGGTAGTGAACATGGGAAGAAACGTCTCTAGCTTAATTAAGAAGCCTGCAGTCAGAATGCCGCAAAAGTGTAAGGATCCAAGTATGTTTTCTGTTCCCTGCATTATAGGAAGTACTAAGTTTGATAATGCTATGTTAGATTTAGGAGCTTCCATTAATGTAATGCCTTTATCTGTTTTTACTTCACTTCATCTTGGACCTCTTAAGTCTACTGGTGTGGTCATTCAATTGGCCAACCGTAGCACAGTTAACCCTGCAGGTTTGCTAGAAGATGTGTTTGTCCGTGTGGACAAGTTAATTTTTCCTACAGATTTCTACATCTTGGATATGAAGGATGATGAAGGAATGAGTTCAACCACAATCATCTTGGGAAGACCATTCATGATGACAGCACGTACCAAGATAGACGTGCATGCAGGATCCTTGACTATGGAGATAGGAGATGAGAAGGTGCAGTTCAACGTGCTAGAAGCCATGAAGCACCCAATTGAAGACCATTCTTTGTTTTGTATTGATTTATTGAGTAATGTAGTAAAAAATTATGCTTTTGGACTTTTGGACGCTTTATCTGGTTTTTCTTCTTCTTTGGATTTTTCTTTTTCGAATGTTTCAGGCTCAATTTTAGACGAAAGAGAAAATTGTAAAACAGGTGATGTTGAGGACGTGGTGTCACTATTTGATACCTCTGTGGCGTCCAAGTGTGATGCTGAGGTGGCTGAAATTACCTTAGGCAGTAAAATGTTGCCATCTGTGGAACAGCCACCCACTTTGGAGTTGAAACCTTTACCATCTCATTTGAAATATGTTTATCTTGAGAGGGATGGGAAACTCCCTGTTATTATATCTGCCTTGCTTACTGACGAGCAGGAACAAAAGCTATTGCAGGTTATCTAAGATCACAAGCGAGCAATAGGCTGGACTTTGGCAGATATTCCTGGTATTAGTCCTTCTTTCTGCATGCACAGAATACTCTTGGAGGAGGATGCCAAGCCAATGAGGCAACCTCAGAGGAGACTGAATCCTCAACTGATGGAGGTTGTGAAGAAAGAAGTCACCAAGTTGCTACAAGCAGATATTATATATCCTATTTCTGACAACACTTGGGTGAGTCCTGTACATGTGGTCCCCAAGAAATCTGGGATCACCGTGGTCAAGAATGAGAAGAACGAGTTGATTCCTACTCGTATTCAGAATAGCTGGAGGGTCTGTATTGATTATAGAAGACTAAACCAGGCAACCAGGAAGGACCACTTTCCTTTACCATTCATGGACCAGATGTTAGACCGATTGACAGGTAAGTCTCATTACTGTTTTCTTGATGGATTGCACCCACACAATTCTATGACTCATACCAAAACCTTAATTACAATTATCCCTCATTACTCTAATATACTCATCCTCGCATACCCTATCCACCATCTATGTAATTTCATTCCATCAACTCCCATCCCTATGACTCCGAACTTCAACCAAATGCACTCATTTTTACACCAAGCTCCCACTGACCCTCAACACCCGCTCAATCACGAAAAGCACTCCCTCTACATTGTCACCAACGTCGCCTGGCGGCGCGAAGCTGGCCGCCAGGCGGTGCATCAGTTCTGGAACTTCCCAGATTCCTGCACTACACCAACCAGATTCCAAAATCTCGTCCACTTCTTGCAATTTCACAATCCGAACGTCCCTTAAATGACTTTACCTATTCCATAGGTTTTCCTTTCAGAATCTTCACACAATTGTACTTTATATTACTAGATTTCCCAATTTTTCCATCTTGGTACCTAGCTGCATTGTTTCATTACTTATACAGATTATTCAAACCGAAAATCAACAAATACCACTCCTATCATCTTATAACTACCTTTTCCCATCTTTCTCACCGATCAGAAATCTTCCAAAAAGCATAGAACCAGAAAATCGAGTCAACAGACTCGCGTCGCCTGGCGGAAATTTATTACCGCCAGGCAGCTCATAAAAATAACCCAGAATTCCCTCATTCATTTGTGTCGCCTGGCGGTACAGGGTTCCATCGCCTGGCGATACAGGTATACGAATTTCACAATCAGAACAAAAAATCATACATTCATATCATCATACAATTCATAGGATTTAATAAGATTAACAAGGCAAACGGAGTCCAGCTCCCCTAACCTGGTTCTCCTTCGCTTAAGCTTGACAATTGTAAGGTTCCCCCTGTGATCACCCACCTTCCTTGCTTCCTCACTATTCAGCGACACAACCCTTCCCTCAAGTCTCACAACACTCAGATTTTCGTGCTCTCTCTGGTATGGTTCCCAACTTTTCAAACCTTAGCCCTTAACCTAGTTTTCCTTTTTAAAGTGTGCCTAAACTAAGTGTTTAATTACCCAAAACGAAAATGGCATTGAATAAGACATATTGTGCCATTCAACTCCCCCCTTACGGCTGCCTTTCCAGCCCCCTTTGGCTGCCCCCCTCCCTTGGGTTTCCTTTCCACCTTTCCATATTCAAGTCAAATCCAAAATGCCAAAAAAAATATAAAATTAATATAAGCTCTCCAAGGCTTGAACCCATAACCATGCAATCACCAAATCTATATCGGGTGTTCGTAGCATGCTTCGTAGCTGCATTTGGAGGATTGATATTTGGCTACGACCTTGGCATATCTGGTATACATTTTCACATATATATATATATATATATATATATATATATAATTTGGAACATGTTTTTCTAACATCTTATCATTATAGTTTTGGTTACAAAAGAGATAAATATGTGTAGGTGGTGTGACTTCTATGGATCCGTTTCTGAAGAAATTCTTTCCTGAAGTGTATGCAAAGGAGAACAATATAAAGCCCTCTGATAACCAATACTGCAAATTCGATAGCCAAACATTAACGTTGTTTACATCATCTTTGTATTTGGCTGCACTTGTTGCCTCGGTGTTAGCATCCACTGTGACTCGACTCACCGGAAGGCGAGCTATCATGTTTTGTGGCGGTCTGCTCTTTCTTGCTGGTGCTCTATTGAATGGCTTCGCTCAACATGTTTGGATGCTCATTGTTGGTCGCATTCTACTTGGCTTCGGAATTGGATGCGCCAATCAGGTTATAAACATACATATTTGTTATATTCTCTTTGAAAAGAAAAACATTCCTTATATTTCGTATTATGGTACATAAAATGCTAACGCAATAAAGTTGTGTGGACAGTCTGTGCCAATCTATATGTCTGAGGTTGCTCCCTACAAGTACCGAGGAGCACTTAATATGATGTTCCAATTGGCAATCACTATTGGTATCTTTGTTGCCAATGTTCTTAACTACATTTTTGCCAAAATGGAGAATGGGGAAGGATGGCGGTATAGCTTGGGTTGTGCAATAGTTCCTGCTATCATGATCATGTTTGGTGCAATCATTCTTCCAGATTCACCGAGTTCCTTAATTGAACGTGGTCTTGATGAGAAGGCCAAGAAGGAACTTATCAAAATTCGAGGAACCACGGACATTGATCAAGAGTTTGAGGATCTTATGGCAGCGAGTGAATCCTCCAAAGCAGTGAAACACCCTTGGGTCTCTTTGTTGAAGAGACAATATAGACCTCAACTCGCGTTTGCCATAGCCATTCCCTTCTTCCAACAACTCACTGGCATGAACGTGATAATGTTTTATGCTCCTATTTTGTTTAAAACCATTGGTTTTGGAGCCACTGCTTCTCTCATGTCGGCCATGATCATCGGCGCTTGCAACGCAATTGCCACTCTAGTCTCCATATTCACTGTTGACAAGTTCGGGAGACGTACCCTTTTCTTAGAAGGAGGGGCACAAATGCTTATCTGTCAGGTAACATTTTCTTTTTCCGACATAATCTTTGTGAAAATCTTCAAACTCTTTTTATTGATATATTATAATTAATATTGTATTTTTATTTGGTTTGGTGTAGATTCTGATAGCTATGGCGATTGGACTCAAATTTGGAATTGATGGAAACCCAGGAGTGTTGCCAAAGTGGTATGCTATCATGGTTGTGTGCGGCATATGTATCTACGTTGCAGGATTTGCATGGTCTTGGGGTCCTTTAGGGTGGTTGGTTCCGAGTGAAATTTTTCCGCTTGAGGTGCGATCAGCTGCACAAAGTGTTAATGTTTCTGTTAACATGATCTTTACCTTTGTCATTGCACAAATTTTCACCACAATGCTCTGTCACATGAAATTTGGACTCTTCATGTTCTTTGCATGCTTTGTCTTTGCGATGACAATATTCATCTTCAAACTTCTACCTGAGACTAAAGGGGTTCCCATCGAAGAAATGCACATTGTATGGCAGAGTCATCCCTACTGGAAAAAGTTTGTTACTCCAAACGCTTCTCCAGAATCCGTGTGTTAGAGGATGAACAATTGGTTATGGTTTTTTGTATTAAGACCATTGGTAGTAGATTTTTTATTTTTGGTTTGATATTCTCAATTTCTTCCATGTAAGGGCTACCAATAATAGTACATTAATATTATTTTCTATGTTTAACATTTTATGAATAAGTTTTATATATTATGATTAGCACAACCATTATTATAATAATATTTTATTCTATAATATTTTCTTAATTATCAATAAAATTACAAATTATTTTCAAGTAATAAAAAATAAAAATTTAAATGAAATGATACAACCATTGTAGTGTTTGTGTTTCAGTGAGTGTGTGTTGCTGTTAGAGTCATATTAGTGGTGTTTGTAGTTAAAAAATTTTGTAGATTTTTAGCAAAACTTCAAACGGCCATAACTTTTGCTCTGGTTATCGAAACAGGACAAATTTTATATCAATTTGGGGTAGAATTTAATAACATTATTTTAGTCCAACATAAGATTTCAATTAGAAAATTTAAATTTTATCAAATTAAATAAAAAAATAACTTTTTGATTAGATTTTTATTTAATACTACTGTTTATCTTCTAGAATAATATAATTTAGTAATATTTTATTTACCTTTATTTTTATAACACAAGATTTCAATTAAAAAACTTTTAAATTTTATAAAATTAAATATAAAAAGATATTTTTCTTTAGTTTTCAATTTAAAATATTTTGAAAATATTTCAATATCTTTATTTTTTTTCTCATTTTTTTAATTTAATTCAATTAATATAATACTTTAATGTAATTTATTTATTTGGAAACTTCGTTTCATTAATCTTTTTCTTACCTTCTTCCTGTAGTAAAAGATTTCAACTAAAAAAATTTAAAATTTCATTAAATTAAATAAAAGGGCAACCTTTTATTTTTCTTAGTCAAAAATATTTATCTATTTATAAATATTTCTCAATTTTTTCAATACAAATATACTACAAGTTTTTTAATTAATTATATATTTTATTCTTTAGAAAACCATATTTTACTAATTTCTTATTAATTTTTTTTATATCACAATATTGGAATTAAAAAACTTTAAAATTTTATCAAATTAAATAAAAAAAAATTATTTGGTTTTGAATTTAAAATGTTTTGAAAATATTCATGCATTTTTTTAATTTATTTTGACATATTTTTAATATAATTTTATTATAAGATTTTTATTTAATTCTATTATCTTTATCTTTTAGAAAAGATTATTTGAATGATATTTTCCTTATCTTCTTCCTTGTAGTACAATATTTCAATTAGAAAACTTAAAATGTTATCAAATTAAATAAAAAATAATAATCTTTTCTATTTTTAATTTAAAATGCTTTTTAAATATGTATTTATGGTTGAATATTTCTCGATGTTTCGATATATTTATATTTTTTTATTTTTTAGACAATGATAATTTTACTAATATTTCATGATCTTATTTTTTTTATTATGTTAGATTTCAATTATGAAACTAAAAAAAATTATCAAAACAATTAAAAAAGATACTTTTTATTTATTTTGAATTTAAAATACTTTGAAAATGCTTATGTATTTTTTTATTTTTTTCTCATTTTTTAATATAATTCTATTATAAGATTTTTAAATTTTCTATTTTTTTAATATTTCTCCCTTAAGATTTTTAGAAAACTTGATGTTATTAATATTTTTTCTTATCTTCTTTCTATATCACAAGATTTCAATTAAAACAATTTAAAATTTTATCCAATAAAATAAAAAAGTAACTTTTTTATTTTATTTTTTAGTTTAAAATATTGATCTATTTTTAAATATTTCTCATTTTTTAAATATAATTATACTATAAGATTTTTAGTTAATTCTATTTCTTTTAATTTTAGAAAATGATACTTTAGTAATATTTTATTAACTTTTTTTTTTCTATGGCACAAGATTTCAATTGAAAATCATTTAAAACTTATCAAATTATGTTTTTAAGATAAAAGATTTTATTTTTCTTTCAAGATATAACAAGTTATTCTTTTAAAGATGTAAAAAGATAAAAGATATAACTAGAAGATAAAATTCAATCAATGCAATGCAATAACGTCACTCTATAAATTAAGGTAACATTGGAGCATTGATACATTGAAGTTTTTTTTTTCTCTTCTCAATTTTACTTGAGTTGAAGTTTTCAATTCTCGGTCATTCAAAATGCCGGGAGCTTTCATCTCAAGTGGCCCTTCAGAATCAAAGAACTATCCAGGAAAACTTACTGTTCGGGTGTTCGTAGCATGCTTCGTAGCTGCATTTGGAGGATTGATATTTGGCTACGACCTTGGCATATCTGGTATACATTTTCATATATATATATATATATATATATATATATTTTGGAACATGTTTTTCTTACATCTTATCATTATAGTTTTGGTTACAAAAGAGATAAATATGTGTAGGTGGTGTGACTTCTATGGATCCGTTTCTGAAGAAATTCTTTCCTGAAGTGTATGCAAAGGAGAACAATATAAAGCCCTCTGATAACCAATACTGCAAATTCGATAGCCAAACATTAACGTTGTTTACATCATCTTTGTATTTGGCTGCACTTGTTGCCTCGGTGTTAGCATCCACTGTGACTCGACTCACCGGAAGGCGAGCTATCATGTTTTGTGGCGGTCTGCTCTTTCTTGCTGGTGCTCTATTGAATGGCTTCGCTCAACATGTTTGGATGCTCATTGTTGGTCGCATTCTACTTGGCTTCGGAATTGGATGCGCCAATCAGGTTATAAACATACATATTTGTTATATTCTCTTTGAAAAGAAAAACATTCCTTATATTTCGTATTATGGTACATAAAATGCTAACGCAATAAAGTTGTGTGGACAGTCTGTGCCAATCTATATGTCTGAGGTTGCTCCCTACAAGTACCGAGGAGCACTTAATATGATGTTCCAATTGGCAATCACTATTGGTATCTTTGTTGCCAATGTTCTTAACTACATTTTTGCCAAAATGGAGAATGGGGAAGGATGGCGGTATAGCTTGGGTTGTGCAATAGTTCCTGCTATCATGATCATGTTTGGTGCAATCATTCTTCCAGATTCACCGAGTTCCTTAATTGAACGTGGTCTTGATGAGAAGGCCAAGAAGGAACTTATCAAAATTCGAGGAACCACGGACATTGATCAAGAGTTTGAGGATCTTATGGCAGCGAGTGAATCCTCCAAAGCAGTGAAACACCCTTGGGTCTCTTTGTTGAAGAGACAATATAGACCTCAACTCGCGTTTGCCATAGCCATTCCCTTCTTCCAACAACTCACTGGCATGAACGTGATAATGTTTTATGCTCCTATTTTGTTTAAAACCATTGGTTTTGGAGCCACTGCTTCTCTCATGTCGGCCATGATCATCGGCGCTTGCAACGCAATTGCCACTCTAGTCTCCATATTCACTGTTGACAAGTTCGGGAGACGTACCCTTTTCTTAGAAGGAGGGGCACAAATGCTTATCTGTCAGGTAACATTTTCTTTTTCCGACATAATCTTTGTGAAAATCTTCAAACTCTTTTTATTGATATATTATAATTAATATTGTATTTTTATTTGGTTTGGTGTAGATTCTGATAGCTATGGCGATTGGACTCAAATTTGGAATTGATGGAAACCCAGGAGTGTTGCCAAAGTGGTATGCTATCATGGTTGTGTGCGGCATATGTATCTACGTTGCAGGATTTGCATGGTCTTGGGGTCCTTTAGGGTGGTTGGTTCCGAGTGAAATTTTTTCGCTTGAGGTGCGATCAGCTGCACAAAGTGTTAATGTTTCTGTTAACATGATCTTTACCTTTGTCATTGCACAAATTTTCACCACAATGCTCTGTCACATGAAATTTGGACTCTTCATGTTCTTTGCATGCTTTGTCTTTGCGATGACAATATTCATCTTCAAACTTCTACCTGAGACTAAAGGGGTTCCCATCGAAGAAATGCACATTGTATGGCAGAGTCATCCCTACTGGAAAAAGTTTGTTACTCCAAACGCTTCTCCAGAATCCGTGTGTTAGAGGATGAACAATTGGTTATGGTTTTTTGTATTAAGACCATTGGTAGTAGATTTTTTATTTTTGGTTTGATATTCTCAATTTCTTCCATGTAAGGGCTACCAATAATAGTACATTAATATTATTTTCTATGTTTAACATTTTATGAATAAGTTTTATATATTATGATTAGCACAACCATTATTATAATAATATTTTATTCTATAATATTTTCTTAATTATCAATAAAATTACAAATTATTTTCAAGTAATAAAAAATAAAAATTTAAATGAAATGATACAACCATTGTAGTGTTTGTGTTTCAGTGAGTGTGTGTTGCTGTTAGAGTCATATTAGTGGTGTTTGTAGTTAAAAAATTTTGTAGATTTTTAGCAAAACTTCAAACGGCCATAACTTTTGCTCTGGTTATCGAAACAGGACAAATTTTATATCAATTTGGGGTAGAATTTAATAACATTATTTTAGTCCAACATAAGATTTCAATTAGAAAATTTAAATTTTATCAAATTAAATAAAAAAATAACTTTTTGATTAGATTTTTATTTAATACTACTGTTTATCTTCTAGAATAATATAATTTAGTAATATTTTATTTACCTTTATTTTTATAACACAAGATTTCAATTAAAAAACTTTTAAATTTTATAAAATTAAATATAAAAAGATATTTTTCTTTAGTTTTCAATTTAAAATATTTTGAAAATATTTCAATATCTTTATTTTTTTTCTCATTTTTTTAATTTAATTCAATTAATATAATACTTTAATGTAATTTATTTATTTGGAAACTTCGTTTCATTAATCTTTTTCTTACCTTCTTCCTGTAGTAAAAGATTTCAACTAAAAAAATTTAAAATTTCATTAAATTAAATAAAAGGGCAACCTTTTATTTTTCTTAGTCAAAAATATTTATCTATTTATAAATATTTCTCAATTTTTTCAATACAAATATACTACAAGTTTTTTAATTAATTATATATTTTATTCTTTAGAAAACCATATTTTACTAATTTCTTATTAATTTTTTTTATATCACAATATTGGAATTAAAAAACTTTAAAATTTTATCAAATTAAATAAAAAAAAATTATTTGGTTTTGAATTTAAAATGTTTTGAAAATATTCATGCATTTTTTTAATTTATTTTGACATATTTTTAATATAATTTTATTATAAGATTTTTATTTAATTCTATTATCTTTATCTTTTAGAAAAGATTATTTGAATGATATTTTCCTTATCTTCTTCCTTGTAGTACAATATTTCAATTAGAAAACTTAAAATGTTATCAAATTAAATAAAAAATAATAATCTTTTCTATTTTTAATTTAAAATGCTTTTTAAATATGTATTTATGGTTGAATATTTCTCGATGTTTCGATATATTTATATTTTTTTATTTTTTAGACAATGATAATTTTACTAATATTTCATGATCTTATTTTTTTTATTATGTTAGATTTCAATTATGAAACTAAAAAAAATTATCAAAACAATTAAAAAAGATACTTTTTATTTATTTTGAATTTAAAATACTTTGAAAATGCTTATGTATTTTTTTATTTTTTTCTCATTTTTTAATATAATTCTATTATAAGATTTTTAAATTTTCTATTTTTTTAATATTTCTCCCTTAAGATTTTTAGAAAACTTGATGTTATTAATATTTTTTCTTATCTTCTTTCTATATCACAAGATTTCAATTAAAACAATTTAAAATTTTATCCAATAAAATAAAAAAGTAACTTTTTTATTTTATTTTTTAGTTTAAAATATTGATCTATTTTTAAATATTTCTCATTTTTTAAATATAATTATACTATAAGATTTTTAGTTAATTCTATTTCTTTTAATTTTAGAAAATGATACTTTAGTAATATTTTATTAACTTTTTTTTTTCTATGGCACAAGATTTCAATTGAAAATCATTTAAAACTTATCAAATTATGTTTTTAAGATAAAAGATTTTATTTTTCTTTCAAGATATAACAAGTTATTCTTTTAAAGATGTAAAAAGATAAAAGATATAACTAGAAGATAAAATTCAATCAATGCAATGCAATAACGTCACTCTATAAATTAAGGTAACATTGGAGCATTGATACATTGAAGTTTTTTTTTTCTCTTCTCAATTTTACTTGAGTTGAAGTTTTCAATTCTCGGTCATTCAAAATGCCAGGAGCTTTCATCTCAAGTGGCCCTTCAGAATCAAAGAACTATCCAGGAAAACTTACTGTTCGGGTGTTCGTAGCATGCTTCGTAGCTGCATTTGGAGGATTGATATTTGGCTACGACCTTGGCATATCTGGTATACATTTTCATATATATATATATATATATATATATATATATATTTTGGAACATGTTTTTCTTACATCTTATCATTATAGTTTTGGTTACAAAAGAGATAAATATGTGTAGGTGGTGTGACTTCTATGGATCCGTTTCTGAAGAAATTCTTTCCTGAAGTGTATGCAAAGGAGAACAATATAAAGCCCTCTGATAACCAATACTGCAAATTCGATAGCCAAACATTAACGTTGTTTACATCATCTTTGTATTTGGCTGCACTTGTTGCCTCGGTGTTAGCATCCACTGTGACTCGACTCACCGGAAGGCGAGCTATCATGTTTTGTGGCGGTCTGCTCTTTCTTGCTGGTGCTCTATTGAATGGCTTCGCTCAACATGTTTGGATGCTCATTGTTGGTCGCATTCTACTTGGCTTCGGAATTGGATGCGCCAATCAGGTTATAAACATACATATTTGTTATATTCTCTTTGAAAAGAAAAACATTCCTTATATTTCGTATTATGGTACATAAAATGCTAACGCAATAAAGTTGTGTGGACAGTCTGTGCCAATCTATATGTCTGAGGTTGCTCCCTACAAGTACCGAGGAGCACTTAATATGATGTTCCAATTGGCAATCACTATTGGTATCTTTGTTGCCAATGTTCTTAACTACATTTTTGCCAAAATGGAGAATGGGGAAGGATGGCGGTATAGCTTGGGTTGTGCAATAGTTCCTGCTATCATGATCATGTTTGGTGCAATCATTCTTCCAGATTCACCGAGTTCCTTAATTGAACGTGGTCTTGATGAGAAGGCCAAGAAGGAACTTATCAAAATTCGAGGAACCACGGACATTGATCAAGAGTTTGAGGATCTTATGGCAGCGAGTGAATCCTCCAAAGCAGTGAAACACCCTTGGGTCTCTTTGTTGAAGAGACAATATAGACCTCAACTCGCGTTTGCCATAGCCATTCCCTTCTTCCAACAACTCACTGGCATGAACGTGATAATGTTTTATGCTCCTATTTTGTTTAAAACCATTGGTTTTGGAGCCACTGCTTCTCTCATGTCGGCCATGATCATCGGCGCTTGCAACGCAATTGCCACTCTAGTCTCCATATTCACTGTTGACAAGTTCGGGAGACGTACCCTTTTCTTAGAAGGAGGGGCACAAATGCTTATCTGTCAGGTAACATTTTCTTTTTCCGACATAATCTTTGTGAAAATCTTCAAACTCTTTTTATTGATATATTATAATTAATATTGTATTTTTATTTGGTTTGGTGTAGATTCTGATAGCTATGGCGATTGGACTCAAATTTGGAATTGATGGAAACCCAGGAGTGTTGCCAAAGTGGTATGCTATCATGGTTGTGTGCGGCATATGTATCTACGTTGCAGGATTTGCATGGTCTTGGGGTCCTTTAGGGTGGTTGGTTCCGAGTGAAATTTTTCCGCTTGAGGTGCGATCAGCTGCACAAAGTGTTAATGTTTCTGTTAACATGATCTTTACCTTTGTCATTGCACAAATTTTCACCACAATGCTCTGTCACATGAAATTTGGACTCTTCATGTTCTTTGCATGCTTTGTCTTTGCGATGACAATATTCATCTTCAAACTTCTACCTGAGACTAAAGGGGTTCCCATCGAAGAAATGCACATTGTATGGCAGAGTCATCCCTACTGGAAAAAGTTTGTTACTCCAAACGCTTCTCCAGAATCCGTGTGTTAGAGGATGAACAATTGGTTATGGTTTTTTGTATTAAGACCATTGGTAGTAGATTTTTTATTTTTTTATTTTTGGTTTGATATTCTCAATTTCTTCCATGTAAGGGCTACCAATAATAGTACATTAATATTATTTTCTATGTTTAACATTTTATGAATAAGTTTTATATATTATGATTAGCACAACCATTCTTATAATAATATTTTATTCTATAATATTTTCTTAATTATCAATAAAATTACAAATTATTTTCAAGTAATAAAAAATAAAAATTTAAATGAAATGATACAACCATTGTAGTGTTTGTGTTTCAGTGAGTGTGTGTTGCTGTTAGAGTCATATTAGTGGTGTTTGTAGTTAAAAAGTTTTGTAGATTTTTAGCAAAACTTCAAACGGCCATAACTTTTGCTCTGGTTATCGAAACAGGACAAATTTTATATCAATTTGGGGTAGAATTTAATAACATTATTTTAGTCCAACATAAGATTTCAATTAGAAAATTTAAATTTTATCAAATTAAATAAAAAAATAACTTTTTGATTAGATTTTTATTTAATACTACTGTTTATCTTCTAGAATAATATAATTTAGTAATATTTTATTTACCTTTATTTTTATAACACAAGATTTCAATTAAAAAACTTTTAAATTTTATAAAATTAAATATAAAAAGATATTTTTCTTTAGTTTTCAATTTAAAATATTTTGAAAATATTTCAATATCTTTATTTTTTTTCTCATTTTTTTAATTTAATTCAATTAATATAATACTTTAATGTAATTTATTTATTTGGAAACTTCGTTTCATTAATCTTTTTCTTACCTTCTTCCTGTAGTAAAAGATTTCAACTAAAAAAATTTAAAATTTCATTAAATTAAATAAAAGGGCAACCTTTTATTTTTCTTAGTCAAAAATATTTATCTATTTATAAATATTTCTCAATTTTTTCAATACAAATATACTACAAGTTTTTTAATTAATTATATATTTTATTCTTTAGAAAACCATATTTTACTAATTTCTTATTAATTTTTTTTATATCACAATATTGGAATTAAAAAACTTTAAAATTTTATCAAATTAAATAAAAAAAAATTATTTGGTTTTGAATTTAAAATGTTTTGAAAATATTCATGCATTTTTTTAATTTATTTTGACATATTTTTAATATAATTTTATTATAAGATTTTTATTTAATTCTATTATCTTTATCTTTTAGAAAAGATTATTTGAATGATATTTTCCTTATCTTCTTCCTTGTAGTACAATATTTCAATTAGAAAACTTAAAATGTTATCAAATTAAATAAAAAATAATAATCTTTTCTATTTTTAATTTAAAATGCTTTTTAAATATGTATTTATGGTTGAATATTTCTCGATGTTTCGATATATTTATATTTTTTTATTTTTTAGACAATGATAATTTTACTAATATTTCATGATCTTATTTTTTTTATTATGTTAGATTTCAATTATGAAACTAAAAAAAATTATCAAAACAATTAAAAAAGATACTTTTTATTTATTTTGAATTTAAAATACTTTGAAAATGCTTATGTATTTTTTTATTTTTTTCTCATTTTTTAATATAATTCTATTATAAGATTTTTAAATTTTCTATTTTTTTAATATTTCTCCCTTAAGATTTTTAGAAAACTTGATGTTATTAATATTTTTTCTTATCTTCTTTCTATATCACAAGATTTCAATTAAAACAATTTAAAATTTTATCCAATAAAATAAAAAAGTAACTTTTTTATTTTATTTTTTAGTTTAAAATATTGATCTATTTTTAAATATTTCTCATTTTTTAAATATAATTATACTATAAGATTTTTAGTTAATTCTATTTCTTTTAATTTTAGAAAATGATACTTTAGTAATATTTTATTAACTTTTTTTTTTCTATGGCACAAGATTTCAATTGAAAATCATTTAAAACTTATCAAATTATGTTTTTAAGATAAAAGATTTTATTTTTCTTTCAAGATATAACAAGTTATTCTTTTAAAGATGTAAAAAGATAAAAGATATAACTAGAAGATAAAATTCAATCAATGCAATGCAATAACGTCACTCTATAAATTAAGGTAACATTGGAGCATTGATACATTGAAGTTTTTTTTTTCTCTTCTCAATTTTACTTGAGTTGAAGTTTTCAATTCTCGGTCATTCAAAATGCCGGGAGCTTTCATCTCAAGTGGCCCTTCAGAATCAAAGAACTATCCAGGAAAACTTACTGTTCGGGTGTTCGTAGCATGCTTCGTAGCTGCATTTGGAGGATTGATATTTGGCTACGACCTTGGCATATCTGGTATACATTTTCATATATATATATATATATATATATATATATATATATATTTTGGAACATGTTTTTCTTACATCTTATCATTATAGTTTTGGTTACAAAAGAGATAAATATGTGTAGGTGGTGTGACTTCTATGGATCCGTTTCTGAAGAAATTCTTTCCTGAAGTGTATGCAAAGGAGAACAATATAAAGCCCTCTGATAACCAATACTGCAAATTCGATAGCCAAACATTAACGTTGTTTACATCATCTTTGTATTTGGCTGCACTTGTTGCCTCGGTGTTAGCATCCACTGTGACTCGACTCACCGGAAGGCGAGCTATCATGTTTTGTGGCGGTCTGCTCTTTCTTGCTGGTGCTCTATTGAATGGCTTCGCTCAACATGTTTGGATGCTCATTGTTGGTCGCATTCTACTTGGCTTCGGAATTGGATGCGCCAATCAGGTTATAAACATACATATTTGTTATATTCTCTTTGAAAAGAAAAACATTCCTTATATTTCGTATTATGGTACATAAAATGCTAACGCAATAAAGTTGTGTGGACAGTCTGTGCCAATCTATATGTCTGAGGTTGCTCCCTACAAGTACCGAGGAGCACTTAATATGATGTTCCAATTGGCAATCACTATTGGTATCTTTGTTGCCAATGTTCTTAACTACATTTTTGCCAAAATGGAGAATGGGGAAGGATGGCGGTATAGCTTGGGTTGTGCAATAGTTCCTGCTATCATGATCATGTTTGGTGCAATCATTCTTCCAGATTCACCGAGTTCCTTAATTGAACGTGGTCTTGATGAGAAGGCCAAGAAGGAACTTATCAAAATTCGAGGAACCACGGACATTGATCAAGAGTTTGAGGATCTTATGGCAGCGAGTGAATCCTCCAAAGCAGTGAAACACCCTTGGGTCTCTTTGTTGAAGAGACAATATAGACCTCAACTCGCGTTTGCCATAGCCATTCCCTTCTTCCAACAACTCACTGGCATGAACGTGATAATGTTTTATGCTCCTATTTTGTTTAAAACCATTGGTTTTGGAGCCACTGCTTCTCTCATGTCGGCCATGATCATCGGCGCTTGCAACGCAATTGCCACTCTAGTCTCCATATTCACTGTTGACAAGTTCGGGAGACGTACCCTTTTCTTAGAAGGAGGGGCACAAATGCTTATCTGTCAGGTAACATTTTCTTTTTCCGACATAATCTTTGTGAAAATCTTCAAACTCTTTTTATTGATATATTATAATTAATATTGTATTTTTATTTGGTTTGGTGTAGATTCTGATAGCTATGGCGATTGGACTCAAATTTGGAATTGATGGAAACCCAGGAGTGTTGCCAAAGTGGTATGCTATCATGGTTGTGTGCGGCATATGTATCTACGTTGCAGGATTTGCATGGTCTTGGGGTCCTTTAGGGTGGTTGGTTCCGAGTGAAATTTTTCCGCTTGAGGTGCGATCAGCTGCACAAAGTGTTAATGTTTCTGTTAACATGATCTTTACCTTTGTCATTGCACAAATTTTCACCACAATGCTCTGTCACATGAAATTTGGACTCTTCATGTTCTTTGCATGCTTTGTCTTTGCGATGACAATATTCATCTTCAAACTTCTACCTGAGACTAAAGGGGTTCCCATCGAAGAAATGCACATTGTATGGCAGAGTCATCCCTACTGGAAAAAGTTTGTTACTCCAAACGCTTCTCCAGAATCCGTGTGTTAGAGGATGAACAATTGGTTATGGTTTTTTGTATTAAGACCATTGGTAGTAGATTTTTTATTTTTGGTTTGATATTCTCAATTTCTTCCATGTAAGGGCTACCAATAATAGTACATTAATATTATTTTCTATGTTTAACATTTTATGAATAAGTTTTATATATTATGATTAGCACAACCATTATTTTAATAATATTTTATTCTATAATATTTTCTTAATTATCAATAAAATTACAAATTATTTTCAAGTAATAAAAAATAAAAATTTAAATGAAATGATACAACCATTGTAGTGTTTGTGTTTCAGTGAGTGTGTGTTGCTGTTAGAGTCATATTAGTGGTGTTTGTAGTTAAAAAATTTTGTAGATTTTTAGCAAAACTTCAAACGGCCATAACTTTTGCTCTGGTTATCGAAACAGGACAAATTTTATATCAATTTGGGGTAGAATTTAATAACATTATTTTAGTCCAACATAAGATTTCAATTAGAAAATTTAAATTTTATCAAATTAAATAAAAAAATAACTTTTTGATTAGATTTTTATTTAATACTACTGTTTATCTTCTAGAATAATATAATTTAGTAATATTTTATTTACCTTTATTTTTATAACACAAGATTTCAATTAAAAAACTTTTAAATTTTATAAAATTAAATATAAAAAGATATTTTTCTTTAGTTTTCAATTTAAAATATTTTGAAAATATTTCAATATCTTTATTTTTTTTCTCATTTTTTTAATTTAATTCAATTAATATAATACTTTAATGTAATTTATTTATTTGGAAACTTCGTTTCATTAATCTTTTTCTTACCTTCTTCCTGTAGTAAAAGATTTCAACTAAAAAAATTTAAAATTTCATTAAATTAAATAAAAGGGCAACCTTTTATTTTTCTTAGTCAAAAATATTTATCTATTTATAAATATTTCTCAATTTTTTCAATACAAATATACTACAAGTTTTTTAATTAATTATATATTTTATTCTTTAGAAAACCATATTTTACTAATTTCTTATTAATTTTTTTTATATCACAATATTGGAATTAAAAAACTTTAAAATTTTATCAAATTAAATAAAAAAAAATTATTTGGTTTTGAATTTAAAATGTTTTGAAAATATTCATGCATTTTTTTAATTTATTTTGACATATTTTTAATATAATTTTATTATAAGATTTTTATTTAATTCTATTATCTTTATCTTTTAGAAAAGATTATTTGAATGATATTTTCCTTATCTTCTTCCTTGTAGTACAATATTTCAATTAGAAAACTTAAAATGTTATCAAATTAAATAAAAAATAATAATCTTTTCTATTTTTAATTTAAAATGCTTTTTAAATATGTATTTATGGTTGAATATTTCTCGATGTTTCGATATATTTATATTTTTTTATTTTTTAGACAATGATAATTTTACTAATATTTCATGATCTTATTTTTTTTATTATGTTAGATTTCAATTATGAAACTAAAAAAAATTATCAAAACAATTAAAAAAGATACTTTTTATTTATTTTGAATTTAAAATACTTTGAAAATGCTTATGTATTTTTTTATTTTTTTCTCATTTTTTAATATAATTCTATTATAAGATTTTTAAATTTTCTATTTTTTTAATATTTCTCCCTTAAGATTTTTAGAAAACTTGATGTTATTAATATTTTTTCTTATCTTCTTTCTATATCACAAGATTTCAATTAAAACAATTTAAAATTTTATCCAATAAAATAAAAAAGTAACTTTTTTATTTTATTTTTTAGTTTAAAATATTGATCTATTTTTAAATATTTCTCATTTTTTAAATATAATTATACTATAAGATTTTTAGTTAATTCTATTTCTTTTAATTTTAGAAAATGATACTTTAGTAATATTTTATTAACTTTTTTTTTTCTATGGCACAAGATTTCAATTGAAAATCATTTAAAACTTATCAAATTATGTTTTTAAGATAAAAGATTTTATTTTTCTTTCAAGATATAACAAGTTATTCTTTTAAAGATGTAAAAAGATAAAAGATATAACTAGAAGATAAAATTCAATCAATGCAATGCAATAACGTCACTCTATAAATTAAGGTAACATTGGAGCATTGATACATTGAAGTTTTTTTTTTCTCTTCTCAATTTTACTTGAGTTGAAGTTTTCAATTCTCGGTCATTCAAAATGCCGGGAGCTTTCATCTCAAGTGGCCCTTCAGAATCAAAGAACTATCCAGGAAAACTTACTGTTCGGGTGTTCGTAGCATGCTTCGTAGCTGCATTTGGAGGATTGATATTTGGCTACGACCTTGGCATATCTGGTATACATTTTCATATATATATATATATATATATATATATATATATATATATATATATATTTTGGAACATGTTTTTCTTACATCTTATCATTATAGTTTTGGTTACAAAAGAGATAAATATGTGTAGGTGGTGTGACTTCTATGGATCCGTTTCTGAAGAAATTCTTTCCTGAAGTGTATGCAAAGGAGAACAATATAAAGCCCTCTCATAACCAATACTGCAAATTCGATAGCCAAACATTAATGTTGTTTACATCATCTTTGTATTTGGCTGCACTTGTTGCCTCGGTGTTAGCATCCACTGTGACTCGACTCACCGGAAGGCGAGCTATCATGTTTTGTGGCGGTCTGCTCTTTCTTGCTGGTGCTCTATTGAATGGCTTCGCTCAACATGTTTGGATGCTCATTGTTGGTCGCATTCTACTTGGCTTCGAAATTGGATGCGCCAATCAGGTTATAAACATACATATTTGTTATATTCTCTTTGAAAAGAAAAACATTCCTTATATTTCGTATTATGGTACATAAAATGCTAACGCAATAAAGTTGTGTGGACAGTCTGTGCCAATCTATATGTCTGAGGTTGCTCTCTACAAGTACCGAGGAGCACTTAATATGATGTTCCAATTGGCAATCACTATTGGTATCTTTGTTGCCAATGTTCTTAACTACATTTTTGCCAAAATGGAGAATGGGGAAGGATGGCGGTATAGCTTGGGTTGTGCAATAGTTTCTGCTATCATGATCATGTTTGGTGCAATCATTCTTCCAGATTCACCGAGTTCCTTAATTGAACGTGGTCTTGATGAGAAGGCCAAGAAGGAACTTATCAAAATTCGAGGAACCACGGACATTGATCAAGAGTTTGAGGATCTTATGGCAGCGAGTGAATCCTCCAAAGCAGTGAAACACCCTTGGGTCTCTTTGTTGAAGAGACAATATAGACCTCAACTCGCGTTTGCCATAGCCATTCCCTTCTTCCAACAACTCACTGGCATGAACGTGATAATGTTTTATGCTCCTATTTTGTTTAAAACCATTGGTTTTGGAGCCACTGCTTCTCTCATGTCGGCCATGATCATCGGCGCTTGCAACGCAATTGCCACTCTAGTCTCCATATTCACTGTTGACAAGTTCGGGAGACGTACCCTTTTCTTAGAAGGAGGGGCACAAATGCTTATCTGTCAGGTAACATTTTCTTTTTCCGACATAATCTTTGTGAAAATCTTCAAACTCTTTTTATTGATATATTATAATTAATATTGTATTTTTATTTGGTTTGGTGTAGATTCTGATAGCTATGGCGATTGGACTCAAATTTGGAATTGATGGAAACCCAGGAGTGTTGCCAAAGTGGTATGCTATCATGGTTGTGTGCGGCATATGTATCTACGTTGCAGGATTTGCATGGTCTTGGGGTCCTTTAGGGTGGTTGGTTCCGAGTGAAATTTTTCCGCTTGAGGTGCGATCAGCTGCACAAAGTGTTAATGTTTCTGTTAACATGATCTTTACCTTTGTCATTGCACAAATTTTCACCACAATGCTCTGTCACATGAAATTTGGACTCTTCATGTTCTTTGCATGCTTTGTCTTTGCGATGACAATATTCATCTTCAAACTTCTACCTGAGACTAAAGGGGTTCCCATCGAAGAAATGCACATTGTATGGCAGAGTCATCCCTACTGGAAAAAGTTTGTTACTCCAAACGCTTCTCCAGAATCCGTGTGTTAGAGGATGAACAATTGGTTATGGTTTTTTGTATTAAGACCATTGGTAGTAGATTTTTTATTTTTTTATTTTTGGTTTGATATTCTCAATTTCTTCCATGTAAGGGCTACCAATAATAGTACATTAATATTATTTTCTATGTTTAACATTTTATGAATAAGTTTTATATATTATGATTAGCACAACCATTATTATAATAATATTTTATTCTATAATATTTTCTTAATTATCAATAAAATTACAAATTATTTTCAAGTAATAAAAAATAAAAATTTAAATGAAATGATACAACCATTGTAGTGTTTGTGTTTCAGTGAGTGTGTGTTGCTGTTAGAGTCATATTAGTGGTGTTTGTAGTTAAAAAGTTTTGTAGATTTTTAGCAAAACTTCAAACGGCCATAACTTTTGCTCTGGTTATCGAAACAGGACAAATTTTATATCAATTTGGGGTAGAATTTAATAACATTATTTTAGTCCAACATAAGATTTCAATTAGAAAATTTAAATTTTATCAAATTAAATAAAAAAATAACTTTTTGATTAGATTTTTATTTAATACTACTGTTTATCTTCTAGAATAATATAATTTAGTAATATTTTATTTTCCTTTATTTTTATAACACAAGATTTCAATTAAAAAACTTTTAAATTTTATAAAATTAAATATAAAAAGATATTTTTCTTTAGTTTTCAATTTAAAATATTTTGAAAATATTTCAATATCTTTATTTTTTTTCTCATTTTTTTAATTTAATTCAATTAATATAATACTTTAATGTAATTTATTTATTTGGAAACTTCGTTTCATTAATCTTTTTCTTACCTTCTTCCTGTAGTAAAAGATTTCAACTAAAAAAATTTAAAATTTCATTAAATTAAATAAAAGGGCAACCTTTTATTTTTCTTAGTCAAAAATATTTATCTATTTATAAATATTTCTCAATTTTTTCAATACAAATATACTACAAGTTTTTTAATTAATTATATATTTTATTCTTTAGAAAACCATATTTTACTAATTTCTTATTAATTTTTTTTATATCACAATATTGGAATTAAAAAACTTTAAAATTTTATCAAATTAAATAAAAAAAAATTATTTGGTTTTGAATTTAAAATGTTTTGAAAATATTCATGCATTTTTTTAATTTATTTTGACATATTTTTAATATAATTTTATTATAAGATTTTTATTTAATTCTATTATCTTTATCTTTTAGAAAAGATTATTTGAATGATATTTTCCTTATCTTCTTCCTTGTAGTACAATATTTCAATTAGAAAACTTAAAATGTTATCAAATTAAATAAAAAATAATAATCTTTTCTATTTTTAATTTAAAATGCTTTTTAAATATGTATTTATGGTTGAATATTTCTCGATGTTTCGATATATTTATATTTTTTTATTTTTTAGACAATGATAATTTTACTAATATTTCATGATCTTATTTTTTTTATTATGTTAGATTTCAATTATGAAACTAAAAAAAATTATCAAAACAATTAAAAAAGATACTTTTTATTTATTTTGAATTTAAAATACTTTGAAAATGCTTATGTATTTTTTTATTTTTTTCTCATTTTTTAATATAATTCTATTATAAGATTTTTAAATTTTCTATTTTTTTAATATTTCTCCCTTAAGATTTTTAGAAAACTTGATGTTATTAATATTTTTTCTTATCTTCTTTCTATATCACAAGATTTCAATTAAAACAATTTAAAATTTTATCCAATAAAATAAAAAAGTAACTTTTTTATTTTATTTTTTAGTTTAAAATATTGATCTATTTTTAAATATTTCTCATTTTTTAAATATAATTATACTATAAGATTTTTAGTTAATTCTATTTCTTTTAATTTTAGAAAATGATACTTTAGTAATATTTTATTAACTTTTTTTTTTCTATGGCACAAGATTTCAATTGAAAATCATTTAAAACTTATCAAATTATGTTTTTAAGATAAAAGATTTTATTTTTCTTTCAAGATATAACAAGTTATTCTTTTAAAGATGTAAAAAGATAAAAGATATAACTAGAAGATAAAATTCAATCAATGCAATGCAATAACGTCACTCTATAAATTAAGGTAACATTGGAGCATTGATACATTGAAGTTTTTTATTTCTCTTCTCAATTTTACTTGAGTTGAAGTTTTCAATTCTCGGTCATTCAAAATGCCGGGAGCTTTCATCTCAAGTGGCCCTTCAGAATCAAAGAACTATCCAGGAAAACTTACTGTTCGGGTGTTCGTAGCATGCTTCGTAGCTGCATTTGGAGGATTGATATTTGGCTACGACCTTGGCATATCTGGTATACATTTTCATATATATATATATATATATATATATATTTTGGAACATGTTTTTCTTACATCTTATCATTATAGTTTTGGTTACAAAAGAGATAAATATGTGTAGGTGGTGTGACTTCTATGGATCCGTTTCTGAAGAAATTCTTTCCTGAAGTGTATGCAAAGGAGAACAATATAAAGCCCTCTGATAACCAATACTGCAAATTCGATAGCCAAACATTAACGTTGTTTACATCATCTTTGTATTTGGCTGCACTTGTTGCCTCGGTGTTAGCATCCACTGTGACTCGACTCACCGGAAGGCGAGCTATCATGTTTTGTGGCGGTCTGCTCTTTCTTGCTGGTGCTCTATTGAATGGCTTCGCTCAACATGTTTGGATGCTCATTGTTGGTCGCATTCTACTTGGCTTCGGAATTGGATGCGCCAATCAGGTTATAAACATACATATTTGTTATATTCTCTTTGAAAAGAAAAACATTCCTTATATTTCGTATTATGGTACATAAAATGCTCACGCAATAAAGTTGTGTGGACAGTCTGTGCCAATCTATATGTCTGAGGTTGCTCTCTACAAGTACCGAGGAGCACTTAATATGATGTTCCAATTGGCAATCACTATTGGTATCTTTGTTGCCAATGTTCTTAACTACATTTTTGCCAAAATGGAGAATGGGGAAGGATGGCGGTATAGCTTGGGTTGTGCAATAGTTCCTGCTATCATGATCATGTTTGGTGCAATCATTCTTCCAAATTCACCGAGTTCCTTAATTGAACGTGGTCTTGATGAGAAGGCCAAGAAGGAACTTATCAAAATTCGAGGAACCACGGACATTGATCAAGAGTTTGAGGATCTTATGGCAGCGAGTGAATCCTCCAAAGCAGTGAAACACCCTTGGGTCTCTTTGTTGAAGAGACAATATAGACCTCAACTCGCGTTTGCCATAGCCATTCCCTTCTTCCAACAACTCACTGGCATGAACGTGATAATGTTTTATGCTCCTATTTTGTTTAAAACCATTGGTTTTGGAGCCACTGCTTCTCTCATGTCGGCCATGATCATCGGCGCTTGCAACGCAATTGCCACTCTAGTCTCCATATTCACTGTTGACAAGTTCGGGAGACGTACCCTTTTCTTAGAAGGAGGGGCACAAATGCTTATCTGTCAGGTAACATTTTCTTTTTCCGACATAATCTTTGTGAAAATCTTCAAACTCTTTTTATTGATATATTATAATTAATATTGTATTTTTATTTGGTTTGGTGTAGATTCTGATAGCTGTGGCGATTGGACTCAAATTTGGAATTGATGGAAACCCAGGAGTGTTGCCAAAGTGGTATGCTATCATGGTTGTGTGCGGCATATGTATCTACGTTGCAGGATTTGCATGGTCTTGGGGTCCTTTAGGGTGGTTGGTTCCGAGTGAAATTTTTCCGCTTGAGGTGCGATCAGCTGCACAAAGTGTTAATGTTTCTATTAACATGATCTTTACCTTTGTCATTGCACAAATTTTCACCACAATGCTCTGTCACATGAAATTTGGACTCTTCATGTTCTTTGCATGCTTTGTCTTTGCGATGACAATATTCATCTTCAAACTTCTACCTGAGACTAAAGGGGTTCCCATCGAAGAAATGCACATTGTATGGCAGAGTCATCCCTACTGGAAAAAGTTTGTTACTCCAAACGCTTCTCCAGAATCCGTGTGTTAGAGGATGAACAATGCGGGTAGGCCTTTTCAGAATCTCCAAACGAAGTCTTTTTCCTACTTAACTGATTTGTTGTTCGGATTTTCCTATTTTCAGTCAAACTTTGTGTGTTTTGTTCGTGTATTTAGGATTTGCAGTTGGGCTTCCTATTATGCCATTTTTACCCCTAGAAGGCGTGACGCCTGGCGATAAGGATTGTCCGACTAGGCGATACTTGCAGGAACAATGGCATCATAGGCGTTTTGCACCTAGTGGCACCTGTCACGCGCTAGGCGGTCTGGAAGCGTATTTCGCTTGGCGGCTCAAGAGCAGTGCCATGCGATAATGTAGAGGAAACACTTGTGATTTGTGTGCTTTGGTGTACAAGGCTTTGGTGATACCTTAAAGGTCGGCTTGTAGGATGTTCCTTGAGTTGTGGCTCAGAACGGATCCCTTCTGTTGTGGCTCGGGATAGGGGTTAAACACGTGGCATTCCTTGAGGTGTGGCTCAAGATGATGGATGAACACGAGGAACTCTTGAGTGGTGGCTTGGGTTGGCGAGTGCTGTCGGTGCGAGTGTGCAAGTTGTAGCTCATACAGATGGGTCCAGATAGATTGCTCTCCTCAACATTAAGTTGACGAATTTGGTAGTCTTAGGATTTTATGAACTAAGTTCATATTGGGAACTCCACCTGGCGTTACAAAGTATGTCTGTAGCAGGTTTCCCGCACATGTTCTACAAGTTGTAGCTTATAGGTGTAGCAACAAGACATCTTGAGGTAATCACCTACAAACGTAGAACATGGATGGCATAGTGATGGTCATGTTGTGTCGAATCAAAGGATACGAGTTCCATTGATGTGTGTGCATATATTTGAACTGTGTGTATGTATATGTTTTATGCTGTTAGCTCACCCTATCTGCTTGTGTTTGGCGATGATCGTGTATTGCGTTACACGTGAGCAGATGATGAAGGCATGACCACCTCCTTAGAAGCTCCATCAAGAAGGATCACTAGAAGCATGTCTAGAGGGGAGTCTTCTATTCCATCACCTTTATCTTTGTTTTGCATTACTTTAGTTTGAATTCCCTAAGTTGGTTTCTAGTTGATTTATTTTGGTTGACTTGTTGACTTTGATCCAAAGTTGACCTTTGACCAAGATTAGATTAACTTAAACCAACATGCTAATCCTTGTTTGTCTTGTTTTGTAGGTAATTAAGAGAAAGTAGAGCATGGCTAGGTGGCACTTGGTGATTGGAGCACTTGGATGAAGTGGAAGAGAGAGGAAAGCAAAAAGCATAAAGTAAAAGAAAAAGTAGACATGTACCTTGTCTCCTTTTGCCTTTGTGGTTTATGCCTTAGAAGGTCACTTGGTCTCCTTCCTCTTTTGGCCTAGAATCCTCATGGGAATGCCTCCACCAATCATCTTCCTTCACTTGGCCAAGACTCACTCTCACATTAAGTTTAGGGTTTGCTAGTTAATCCTTTTTCATGTTTTTGTATTTGCTAAAGGACCCCTATGAACTCCTATTTAAAGGGTGCTCCTTGTCTTGTAAAAGGGTTGAACATTTTGAAGTAAAAACACTCTTGTGTCTCAACCATTTGTGAGAGTTTCCTCCCTAGGGAGTGAATACTTTTAAGCCTTATCTTGCATAGCAAGTGGCGGCACACATCCACTCATCTTCAAGGTTGCCATGGCTTCTAGCCTAGCCTTGTAGTGGCGTGCTTCTCACATTTTTACCATTCCTTTTCTCTCCATTTTATGTTTTCTTCTTCCTTTAATTGTTCTGGGTTTTCTATGGTTTATGTGCTTTCCATTTCCTTTTTGTTTTGAATCAATCCATCATCTTCTTCTTTTGAGCTTTGTGAAAGGAACCTTCACATCTAGATAGCTTGCTATCTTAATGTCCAGTGGGGATTTCACTTAGCTTTCTTAATCAACTCACACCATATTCAATAATCTTAAAAAGGAACAAGATAATCCTTCATCAGCAGATGATGTTGCAGGTGGATCTGGTGAGGCATAGAGTCGGAGCGTAGGCTATCTTGGGATTTTCTACAGACTTTATTATGTTATGGAATTTAAAGACTTTGTAATCATTTGGTTTATTGAACTTTGCTACTGTATTTGAGTTTTATAAATTATGGATTTGAGCTATTTGTGAATACACAATAAAGTTTTAAATTTCTCGCGTTTTTGTGGTGCGATTTAATATTCTAGATGCCATGAAACATCCTTTAGAGGACCACTCTATTTTTCATGTTGATATCATTGATGATGCTATTGATTGACGTATTTTTTATTTCCACCCTTTGCATTGCATGAAATATTCATTTATGTCTGAATTGTCTGAATTTGAATGCATTTGTGTTGATTCTGATTCTTATTTTGATGTTGATTATGAGTTTGACTCTCTAGGTGCTGTACCAATTGATTTTCATGTTACACGATCAGAATGCACTAACCATGTTACAAGAAGTACATATGCATATGATTGTTATGTTGAGGTACAAGCTGTGGAACTCATTTCTCTTTCCCATCAAGTTCTTGATATTTAGCCAGCACCCAGCACTACAAAGTTAAAACATCTACCAGACAACCTTAAATATGTCTATTTGGAGGATGACCAAAGATTGCTTGTGATAATCTCTACCTCCTTCAATGTTGAGACCTGTAGAGACAACTGAACCCTGTAATTTTGAAGGTTGTAAAGAAGGAGGTCACCAAACTTCTACAAGCTGGGATCATCTACCCTATTTCAGATAGTCAGTGGGTCAGCCTCATCTATGTGGTTCCCAAAAGGACAAGCCTCACAGTTGTTAAAAATGAAAAGGACAAGTTGATCCCAACTAAGGTGCAAAACAACTACAGAGTTTGCATCAATTATAGGAGGCTCAATCAAGCAATCAGGAAATACCACTTCACCTTGCCATTCATTGATAAGATGCTTGAGCACTTGGCAAGTAAATCTCATTATTGTTTTTTTGATGGTTTTTCTGGTTTTTTTCAAATCCATATTGCTCCCGAGGATCAAGAAAAGACCATATTCACATGTCCCTTTGGCACTTTTGCTTATAGGAGGATACCTTTTGGCCTATGCAATGCCCCTGACACATTCCAGTCGTGCATATTTAGCATTTTCAGATATTTTCTTCAAAACTGCATAGAGGTGTTTATGGATGATTTTACTGTGTATGGATCCTCCTTTGATGCATGTTTAGATAGTCTAGATAGAGTTCTGAATAGGTGCATCCAATCTGACCTTGTTCTTAATTTTCAGAAGTGTCATTTCATGCTAGAACAAGGTATAGTTTTGGGGCACATAATTTTAAGTAAGGGCATATAAGTCTACCCTGCTAAGATTTATGTTATCTCACTATCGCCTTACCTCTCTTCTGTGTGAGAGGTTCGTTCTTTTCTTGGCCATGCAGGGTTTTACAAGCGCTTTATCCAGGATTTTAGCAAAAAAGGCCCTTCCACTGTCCAAGTTGCTACAACATGATGTTGACTTCATCTTTGATGAAGGATGCAAATAGGCTTTTGATTTCCTAAAACAGGTCCTAACCACTACTCCTATCATTCAGGTGTCGAATTGAATAACTCCATTTGAGCTCATGTGTGATGCATCAAATTATGTCGTGGGAGCTATCCTAGCACAAAAGATTGATAAGAAGCCTCGAGTGATCTAACTACGCCTCCAAGACGCTACATGCTGCTCAAGCAAACTATACCACAACGGAAAAAGAACTTCTTGCGATTGTTTTTGCACTTCATAAATTTAGATCATATTTGCTTGGTTCTCTTGTTGTTGTGTTTATTTACCATGCAACTCTAAAGTTCCTGTTCAAGAAGGCGGAGTCAAAGCCTCGACTAATATGATGGATGCTCTGGCTCCAACAGTTTGATTTGGAGATCCGTGATAGGAGCGGAGCAAAGAATTTAGTTGCAGACCACTTGAGCAGGATAAAGAGGTTTGTTGATGATGTTTCACCCATTTGGGATGACTTTCTCCATGAAAGTTTGTTGACACTCTCTACTTCTTTTCTCTCCCTATCTTTTGCTAATATTGTGAATTATCTTACTACTTCTGTGTTTCCTCCCCTAGCATCCAGAGCTCAATGTGATAAACTTAAGAGCGATGCTAGGTATTATATTTGGGATGACCCCTATTTGTGGAAGATGTGTAATGACCAGGTTACCAAGAGATGCATTCTAGACCATGACATTGACTCAGTCCCCAGATTTTGTCATTCATATACACCTAGTGGTTATCTTGGCACATAAAGGACAAATCACAAGGTACTAGATTGCAGATTCTACTGGCCCACCATCTTCAAGGATGTGTGGAGGATTTGTAGCACATATGAGCAATGTGTAACACCCCAAATTTTGGGATGTCACGAAACGTTAAAAAATTTTTGCGTTTAGCAGGAAAGGATTATTATTGAAAATGTACTAATAAAAAAAACTTATATTTTAATTTAAATTGTGTATTCCAAAAACCCAAGTTATCAAATAAATTCAAATAAAAATTGCAAAAAAAAAAAGAAAATTACATATACTTTAGTATCTGCTTTAAAACAACTAAATAATTATAAAAACTCCCGAGTTCACCCCAACTTCTCGTCGATCTACTCCATGCCAAAAGCATATGCATTATCATCTGCTCCCGTATAACACACACGTTATATGATCATCGCACATACAACAAAGCATACAAACAAACAAATAGGGGTAAGCTAACCATAAACAATGATATATATAAAAGAAATTCGTAAATAAAACATGTCCAATAATAGTCAACATCGCATTCAAGTAATAATCAAAATCTAATCAATCATGCCAAGCCAAACATAGCATCACATTCATCTAAAAGCTTCAAATATAGTGATCATAATCAACTTTGGTTTTCCGCGGCCTCTCACCCCACAACAACATCTAGTTTCCTAGAACAGATGGTTCGATGTTTCCTACTATCGCAGCCAGACTGTCTCCCTTATTCCTCAAGGAATTATGAGTAAAAACGTCGATGCATCGCACACCGGGCACTATACTCGCAACAAGTCGAAATAAGGCGAAAACATTTTTCCCCTCCCCACTGCTTCAGACAGGCGAGAGGGTACAACAGGTGAAAACATCTTTCACCAATCCTTTACCACTGCTTCACACAGGCGAAGAGGAATCCCTTCCCACTCCTTCATACAGACGAAAGAGTCTTCACTGGGTTCCTAGGTACGGAAAACCTCACACAACATTTAATTCCACCAAGAGCTTTCAGGCAAGGCAAAACACTCCCAATATACAACCCATGAGAATTACATATTACCAATAAAATATACACTATCACATCATGCATGGAAAATAAAGTTCCATAACATAAAAGAAGTGCTCAAACGTAAAAATGAAAAGAAAGAAACCAAGGTGAGAGAAAATTAATGTATGTGGTCTTCATTCAAGAATACAAGGTGAGAGAAAATACATGTGGCCCCCTCCACTAAGCAAACCTCTCACGCATGTGAAGAGAGAAAAGAAAAGAAACCCATTTACTTTTAAAAGAACCTACTGCACCTACGTAAAAGAATAGGAAGAAAGAGAAAAGCCATGCCTTTACATGAAAGAAAATAGAAAAAAAGAAGAAGAAAAAGAATGCAAAGTTAAACTATACATTTAGTGTGGTTTGCACCAAAATCCAATGTGGCTTTTCTTTATTTTCAAAAACTCAATAACGAACCTGCACCCAAAACTTAAATGGAGGAAAAGAATGGAACACTTAATGCAAGGCTGCAAAACGGAAAGAGAAAACAAGGTTGAACCAAAATATTTCATGAAGAGAGATATTAAAGAACCCATACGTGTGATATCAAGAATTCAAAAAAGAAGAAGCAAAGCTCATGAAATTAATGCCTTAATGTGAGAAGAAAAGGAGAAAAGTATTCCAGAAAAAAAGAATAAAAAATTGCACTTAGTGAAAACAGAAACTAGAACTTCACCTTTGTATCATATTGTGAATGGAAAACAATCTAAAGAAAAAATCCAAAGAAAACCTTCCTTACCCATTCATCTATATGAAAGCAATGAAAACACATACATCCATGGCTAGCACAACACGTATCAAACATAAAATTCAAGCATGAGAACAACGAAACGAAAATAAATTATAGCTTCCCTTACACTACACATCCATGCTTTTCAAGTTTCATTCATCAAGCAAACAACAAGAAAACTATAGAAGAAAGAAAGGTTGGCTTCCCCTACCTGGATTTCTTCTTTCACTCTGCTCTCGTAGCCTTCACCTCTAAATTTCTTTATTCTTCTTCCTTTTTAAAACCCTAACTTTCAACCTATATACCCCTTAAACCATTGTATTATTTAAATCACAATTCAAAAGATAGAATATGATGCAGCGTGAAGGTTGATTAATAATCAAATGCAGTATCTCAACAATGTTATAATGGCAAGGAAAAAAAAAACACAGCACCACGTGACCACTTAATCTAAAGGGAGAGAGAAAAGAACTTAAGCCATTTTTCGTGGATCACACAATTAAAGAAGGAAAATAAACAAAACAATAGTAATCAAACACATGTGCTTTCGCACAGTAGAAAACAAAACAATATTGTATGATGCACCAATAAATAGAAACGCATAAGATCCACATGCTTTAATTGAATAATAAAATAATTAAAACCAAATAAATGAAGGTGGCAAGATTCGAACCCATATACCTGCACAAACAAATTTAATCTCCAACCACAAGGCCATTTACTTTCTCATATTACAATATGCACCACTTAATTATATATACATATTCGCAACCTTATATATGATATTAAAATTTAAAATAAATAAAACAATAACTTACATCACTTAAATAATTATTATAATAAATACAACAATAACTTAAATCACTCAAATAATAATTATTTCATATTTCACAAAATTAATAACCTAATTAAATTAAATAAATCAACAATATTAATCAAGCCATTAATTTTGTTTCCCTTTAGTCTAATTTTTCCTGGGTCTTACACAATGCCAACGAGCAGGAGGAGCCATTTCTTGGAGACAATAGATGCCTCAACAATCCATGTTGTTTTGTGAAGTCTTCGACATTTAGGGTATATATTTCATGGGCCCTTTCCCCTACTCTTTTGGTTTCACTTATATCCTACTTGTTGTTGATTATGTTTCAGAATGGGTGGAAGCCTAAGCCACCATAACTAATGATGCTCGGATTGTTGTAGACTTTGTTAGGTCTCACATATTTTGCAGGTTTGGAGTTCCTAGAGCCATCGTTAGTGAGCAGGGCACCCATTTCTACCATAGATCCATGGGGGGTTTTGCTTCATAAGTATGGGGTTGTGCACAAGCTTTCTACACTATATCACCTTCAAAACTAACAAGCAAGCAAAGATCTCAAAAAGAGAAATTAAGAAGATCTTGGAGAAGATTTTGCAGCTCAATCGAAAGGATTGGAGCAACAAACTTGAGGTTGCTCTTTGGGCTCACAAGACTACTTACAAAGCACCTATAGGGATGTCTCCCCATCAAGTTGTCTTTGGTAAGCCATGTCACATTCCAGTAGAGATAGAGCATCAAGCTTACTAGGTTGTCAAATCATGCAACTTGTCACTTTATCAAATTGGGGAGGAAAGGAAGCTGCAGTTCAATGAGTTAGATGAAATCTGTCTGGAAGCATGTCAGAACACTATGTTCTACAAAGAGAAGACCAAAAGATTTCATGATAGCTCCATAGCTAGAAAGGAGTTTGTTGTCGGTCAACAAGTTTTATTGTATAACTCCATACTTGGGTTGACTCTTTTTGATGCCTTTCTAATTCACATGCATATTTGGATATGATTTAGGCGATTTTGTTTGGATGAGCCTACAACTAAATGAGCCTACCTTGAACTGTTTCCGTTGATAGCCCTTTTGAGCCTGCACACCTGATATCGTTGTCGTTAAGTGAACAAATTACCACTACTTAACTATAGCAACTTCAATATTGCCAAGTTAGAAGTGAACAAAATAGATAAGGTCAAGCTAACCCTTTGTCATCTCTCTATGAATACAAAATTGATTTCAAATATTTGATTCTCATAAAAAACTATCCTAATGCAATTAAACTAGTAACTATGAAAATATAGGGTTTTGATTCGCAAAAGAAATGAATGTCAAGCAAATAAAAGATTGTAAACACAGTAATAGTAAATAGGTCAATTCCATTGCTTTTTCAAAATAGGATTCTTTATCGGTTATCTAAAGATTATTGTTAAATTAATTATTGTTGTTGATTAAAAGTGATAATTTTTAAAAGTGATAATCAAAGTACAATCTCAATTAAAAGTGATAATTTTTACATTATCCACAGTAAATTCAATCAAAACACAATCTCAATTAAATTTTACTATGCCTAATCATGTCTATTTTTTTGTTTCCTCACCAAATAGAAAACTTAATTAGTCAAAGTAAAGTCTTGACTAATTTTAGTTAAAGTGATTATCTTTAATCAAAGTAAAGTCTCAATTATTGGCAAAAACTTATTTAATCACATGAAAGTTTCTAAGTAAAATCAAAGTAAAGTCTCAATTGAATTTAAAAACCCTTTAACTCATATGATTAGCATGCATGTAGATTTAAAATCATTATTTTCTATTCGATTCTGAAGCAAAGGACATAGATAAATAAAAACCACAACAATAATCAAAAGAACAAATAAATTATATTAATTTAACCTCAAAATCCATAATGAAATTACAGTGGAACCAACCATAAAAGCTTACCCCTCCATGGATTGGATGGAATACATGATAAATGATGAATGGAAGAAAAAAATAAAAAGATGGAAGAACGAGAGATGTGGTGGATGGTAGTTGCCAGAACCAGAGAGTTGCTAAGTGTTCTTCTTCTACTCCCTTGGATCTCTTTATATAGGCATTGATTGGACTTCGACTTTATCTTTTCTGTCGCTAAAACCTTTTATCTTTTTATATAATATTTCTCAAATAATTAACATATTTTATCAGTTTCTAAAATATTTGGAAGATTTACTTTGTTGATAATTTAATATATATCAAAGATAATTAAATATAAATCTTTAATTAATTATTTAGCAACTTAATTTTTGTCCAATTTCCAATTTTGACCCTCTTGTGACAACTTTTGCAATATTGACAAGAATTTGACTAGAATTTGACTAGAATTGACTGTTTGACCAGCTTTGACCAGTTCACTGCCCCATGAGAGGCTGACATGTGGCAACACACACACACACACACACACACTCTCTCTCTCTCTCTCCCCTCTAGGGTTTGCGTTGTAATGGTGTTGTGTTAGGATTTTCATCTTGATAATGCTGTCGTTGACGCGATCAAATTAATACTACCAAACTATAGCAACTTCAGTATTGCTAAGATAATAGTCAAGAAAATAGAAAGGGTAAAGTAACCCTAAGTCGTCTCCCAACGAACACGGAATTGATTTTTAACAAATTAGTTCTTATAAAACTATACAAATGAGTTAGTCAAATAAAATAAAAAATATAGGGGATTAAGATAAACAAAGATAGAAATAAAATTTAAAAGATAAAAAGAAAACAAACAATAGTAAAGAAAATAGATTGATTCCATTGCTTTTTTCAAAATAGATTCATCATCGGTTATCTAAAGATTATTGCTCAATTAATTATTGTTGTAGATTTACAAATTAATCAAAGTAAAGTCTCAATTAATTTGTTTGCGTTCTCACTTTTAACCAAAGTACAATCTCAATTAAAAATGAGAACTTTTAGATTATCCACAGTAAATTCAACCAAAGTAAAGTCTCAATCAAATTTACTATGCCTAATCATGTCTATTCTTTTATCTCCTCACCAAATAAAATGTTTAATTAATCAAAGTAAAGTCTCAATTAATTGTAGTTAGAGTAAATACCTTTAACCAAAGTAAAGTCTCAATTATTGGTAAAAACTCATTTAATCATATGAAAGTTTCTAAATAAAATCAAATTAAAGTCTCAATTTAATTTAAAAACCCTTGAACTCATATGATCAACATGCATATAGATTTAAAATCATTACTTTTTATGTGATTCAAAGATAAAAGACATAGATGAATTAAAACCTCAACAATAATAAAAAGAACAAAGAAATTAATTAATCTAACCTTAGAATCCAATTAAGAAATTACAATGGAATCAACCCAAGAAGTTTAGCAATCCATGGAAGACAAAAGAAGAATAGAGAGAAGAAAAGAGAGAGAAAGGACACGAAATTAGGCACCCCTAAGGATTCCAAAACTCCGAAGTCCCGAACTTGTTCCTCTCTGATCGCCCCTTGGTCTCTTTATATCGAACTTGGACTAGGCTTTTCTATTGCTAAAACCTCTTAAATATCTTTTAAAATAAAGATAAAGATAAATATTCAAAGATATTTGGAGAGATCTAAACTATTTGACAAATATACTTTGGTTAATAATTTATGATATAATCAAATAAATTAATTATTTAAAGATATCTAATAAATTATTAACAAATAATATTTGCATTAATATTCTCAATAAGCCATTTTTAATCCTGTAGTCCAAATTTGCAGAGACATCCAAAAATATCAATATTTGCAATTAAACCCCTCTCTTTTGACCAGTCTTTGACTTTTTGACCAGATTTGAACATTTTGACCAAAGTTTGACTAGTGTTGACAAGTTGACCAGTTTGACTGTCCAATAGCATCCTGACACGTGGCAGAGTGCACTTTCTCCAAACTAGGGTTTCTGCAGGTGCAATGGAGGCTACGGCTGCTGTTGGGTGGTTCAGTTTTCTGACGAAGTTGGAGGTGATGGTGGATGTGTTGTTCTTGTTGTGCGTTTTGGTTGTAGGTCTGCGATGGCCATGGTGCAAGTTTCCGACGAGTAGAGTATATGCGTGAACACTATTGTTGTTGGTTGACGCGAGGTGATCTGCGGCATCACTACAGATGCATGGTGATGGTTGCGCGCTCGTTGTTGCTGCGCGATAGCTGACGATGCTGTAGTGGTGGCTTGTCAAGCTTGGTGTGATGGTTTCCACTGCTGTGTTGGTGTAGGTCTATTCCAGCGTCAATGGTTCGCGTTTCTAATGGTGGAGAATGAAGATGCGCGAGATGGAAGATGATTCCATCGTGATTGTTCAAACAGCTGGTGCGAATCTGAATCTGTTATGGTTCAGAAACTTGGTGCTCGACTCCTCTCTTCTCTTGCGACATGGTGATGACGGAACAGTGGCTGCCGGCGTTGGAATGTGAAGCTAGGGTTTCTGGTTTGTGGGAGAGATGAAAGATGATGATGTGGCACCACTTGATTTGTCGAATTTTGAGTTGTTGGATCATGACACATGTCAACATATGGTTGGCCTGATTTGAAAGGTGGGAATTGTCACATGGTAGCATCTGGTTGAATGGAGTTTAAGTGGTGGGAGTGGGTGTAAATAGACATATTAGGGGGTGCAGAATAGGTTTTTGGTGAGACCCATTTAGAAAGAGGGGAGTGTATAAGTAAAAACTGGGGTGCATAAGTGATTTTGCCAGAACTTGCTGATTTTAGCCTTATTTAAAGGTAGTTTGTAACTTCAATCAATTTATTCTTAATCTTAACTTCAGCTGCATCAACAAACGTTAAAATATCCAAAAAAAATTTATGCAGCTAAAACTCACTTTTTAAGACATTTTTATCACACAAGTTCAAATAGCCTAATTATCATAATTGTTAATTAAATCACTCTTTAAGCACACAAATTCAATTAAATACCCAAAATTAAACACTAAATGAGGGCAAAAATAGGCACTCATCACATCTCTATCATGGATTGCGGGTATTGTAATGGCTTCGCAATGTAGATTTAGAAAGTGCTGGCTGTTGGCGTGGAATTTGCGTCTTTCTTCTTCGCCAATGGAGGTCAACGACGATTGTCATGGAAATGCTTCTGGGTTCTCTCGATTATGACGGTGATGCGCTATAGTCGTCACGATGGTTGTTGCATGGAGCGATTTGGGACGCGAGGTTGAACGTGGTGCATAATGACGTCAACTTCGCTAGTGCGCGACGATGATGTCGGCGGAGACGAGTGAAGCTGCTCCATCAATGGGTGGAGAATGATGATGGCCACGATCTGCATGTTCCGATTTATGATTTTGTTCTAGCATGGTGATGCGAGTTGGTTCATTTTCCAACAAGGTACAAGGCTAACGACACAATGGTTGCTCGTGGTGGTTCGAAGGTTGAACACTATAGGTGCGTGGAGGCTACCATGGTTTCTGATTCAAGCGAGGAAGACGCGGCTGGTGGTGGTGCAAAGATGGAGGTGCTGGTGTTGCACCGTGAATGTGGAGAGCTTCACTACGTTTTATGGCATGGTAGTAACGATGTGGAGTGTAATGGCAACAGAAACATGGTAAAAATGGAGGCTAGGGTTTCTCATTTGGGATATGGGAAGGAGATGATGAAGTGGAAAATCGTGGTTGGCCAGTTTGGTTAATGGGGGATTGCCACATGGTATGATCTAGTTGAGTTGGGTTTAAATGGTACGAGAGCTGTAATTTAGTAGAAACTAGGGTTGCATAACAAGTTGTGTATTGTGTTGGCATTGGCATGGTTATGGGTTCAAACCTTGGTAGGACCTAACTAAACCTTCTTTTTGCTAAAATTCTTTTTAGCATGAATGGGAAGGGCAGAGAAACCCTAACCGTCTAAAAAGGCATTTGTAATGAGTTAGAAAACCATCTTGAATGGCCATTTATTAACCATTAATCACAAGATTAATGTAATTCTCGTTTTTCTCTTAATGACCATTAAAATTAAGGTCTTACAATAGATATAATAGATAAATTAGAGAGATAGAGCAACCTTTTTACACAAGCATACCTATAGCACTGAAAACAGAGAGTTGGAAGAGATTTGAATAAAGTTGGGAAGGAGATTAAAAGAAGTTAAGGAGGGGCACATTGCTAAGGACTAAGATTATTGGAATTCACAAAAATTTAGCAAGGAAATCCAGGTTAGGGGAGCTTTACGTGTTAATTTTACGTTTAAGCATGAATTGTATGAAAAATATATGATGATGATACCTGAACCCTTTCTGTTATGTTAAATTTCATGTTTCTAGAAATTTTTCTGAAACAGCCTGCCAAGCAATTCATAGCCGCCAGGCAACACATACGTTTTGGCGTATTTTTGGGTTCCCGAAGAGGAACTGCCTGGTGGTAAGCTCCCGACCGCCAAACGACCCATGGCAAATTCCCCGGTTTCTGGGTTTGGTTTGAGATGCCTAGCGGTGAAGAATACTCGCCAGGCAACACAAGTCAATTTGACTCGATTCTTGATGTTTCAGGGTTCTGGGTCGATTCTATTTGGGGGAAAAGACAATACTAACTATTTGCGAATGATTGGAAGCCAGAATTCATTGAAGTATATGTAATTAAAGGTTCGATTAGGTGAACATTGTATGAACATGAAGGTTAGAGTTGATGATTTGGGAATTCTCAAAGTTGATCGAAATTAAGTGGTAATTGTTAATAAATATCGTATATTGCGTTTTAGGAATGGACGTAAATTTGAACATGTGTGCACAGTCCATTGTGTCGTAATTTCGATTTAAACTAGAATACTTGGGGTGCTCTACAGTTCGCATGTGCATGGAGAGGTTTCGAGTTTCTGGAATTACAGGAACTGCCTAGCGACACCTAGTTTTCCGCTAGGTGCCATACCAGAATTGTAACATGTATGTGTGTGTGATTCACTGAAGAGATTGGAAAATGGAGTATAGGTCGTGTAAGTATTAAATGAGGCTTTTAGATTTGCTGGATGAGATCTAAGAATATAGGGAAGGAGTGAGATGAGATTATGTATGATGACTAAGCTATGATGGCCTTGGATAGGTTTGGATACTTTAATAGTAGAAGTCAGGTTAATAAAACCATAGGTTAGTTGGTGGGAAGGCAAGCTGAAATGCTAGAGTGGTACGATTATGTGGATTTGCTCTAGTTGGAATGCAAGATACTCATCGCAAAGACATTATGGTTATGCTATATGAAGGTGGATAGAAACTTAGGTGATGAAGGATTATCTTGTTCCTATTTAAAGATTATTGATTATGGTGTGAGTTGATTAAGAAAGCTAAGTGAAATCCCCACTGGACATTAAGATAGCAAGCTATCTAGATGTGAAGGTTCCTTTCACAAAGCTCAAGAGAAGAAGATGATGGATTGATTCAAAACAAAAAGGAAATGGAAAACACATAAACCATAGAAAACCAAGAACAAATTAAAGGAAGAAGAAAACATAAAATGGAAAGAAAAGAAATGGTAAAAATGTGAGAACCACGCCACTACAAGGCTAGGCTAGAAGCCATGACAACCTTGAAGATGAGTGGATGTGTGCCGCCACTTGCTATGCAAGATAAGGCTTAAAAGTGTTCACTCCCTAGTGAGGAAACTCTCACAAATGGTTAAGACATAAGAGTGTTTTTACTTCAAAATCTTCAACCATTTTACATGTCTAGGAGCACCCCTTATATAGAAGAGTTTAGGGGCCTCCAAGCAAATAAAAGATACCTAAGGATGTCTCTACAAAAACCTAACCCTAGCTTCTAGAAACTAGGTCAAATAAGGTTACAAAAATGAGAGACAAAAGAGCTAACTATGGTGTATGCAAGGCTAATTTCGTTCAAGCACAAAAGGAGACAAAGAATGTGTCTCATATGTCTCCAAAAAGTGGCCATAGTGTGCTAAAAACAAAGGAGACCAAAGGTACATAGGTACACTTGCTTTATGCCTTTTTCTTTATGCTTTATGCCTTTGCTTTACTCTCTCCTCCACATCATTTATGCTCCCCAATCACCATGCGCCACCTAGCATTGATTTCTTACTCCTAATTAACCTACAAAGCAAATAAACATAGATTAGCATGTTGGCTTAAGTCAAGTCAACTATAGTCAACAAGTCAAACCTAGTCAAAGGTCAACAAGTCAACTAAAGTTGATTCAACTAAGTCAACTTAGGGAATCAAAAATAACAAACACAAATGAAAGGGATGAAGGATTAGTGAACTTCCTTTCTAAACATGCTTAGTCTTCTTAAGCATGTGCCTCCATCCTTGGTTGGGGTCAATCCTTCATCATTAGGTAATATTTGGAGTAAGTGGATATAGTAAATGACGTATAAAGTTAACAGTGGTATGTTATGATATGGTAATGTTGAACTTGATCAAGTTCACTTAATGGTAATCTTGGGTCATGAATTTAAATGATAGTAGAAGGATTGGTAGTAAGGTTAAGTCACCTGGAAGTTGGTTTGATTAAACTTGGTGTCGTTCGCTGCGGGTGTTTGGTCCCTATGGAGAGTGTGCCAAACCAATAAACCAGGCATTATTGGTGCAACGCCTAGCGATAGGATTGGAACCGCCAAGCAATAGCTGTTGTTCAGAGAGTGTCAACGAGACGAGGCGCTTGGCGGCAATGGTTGATCCGCCAAGCGATCACTTCAAGCAGAGGATTCTAAAGGCGCTTGGCACCTGGTGGAACGCGTTCCCCACCTGGCGGTCTGGAAGCCTGATGCGCCTGGCACTCTGTGTGCTACGCCAGGCGATACCATGAAGCAAAGGTGTTTTGCTTGCTTTGATGTGCGTTGATGTAGGATTATCTTGTTCCTTTTAGAAGATTAATGAATATTGTGATAATTGTTTAAGAAAACCAAGGAAATCCTCACTAGACATTAAGATAGCAAGCTATCTAGATGTGAAGTTTCCTTTCCAAGATTCTAGAGAGGAGAAGAATGGATTGATTCAAAACAAATAAGAGTGGACAACACATAAAAAGAGTAAAACCCTTTTGATATAGGGCTTAAGAGTAAAACATAGGGTGCACGTGGGTGAAATTTCGTCCAAGCCATCTACGTGGCAAGACTTGGTGTCCAAGGCATGTGGACCTCCCCTTTCTAGATGCTTCTAGAAAGTCTTGTTCCTTCTTTCTCTTCCTTAGGACGCCAAGTGTCTCCTATGTGGTCCTCATCCTTTCTTATTCCTACAAAAGCAAATTAAGGAAATTATTAGCATGTTGGTTTAAGGTTAAGCTAATCTTGGGTCAACAAGTCCACCCTTGAGTCAAGGTCAACAAGTCAACTCAAAATAGTCAACACAAACCAACTTCAAGAAATTGAAACTAAAGAAATGCAAAATAAAGATAGAGAGGATAATGCCTTCCCTTTTGTGATGCTCCTAGGGTTGGCCTCCTTGGAACTTGATGAGGTGGTCACATCTTCATCATGCGTGGTCTACAAGGCTTCTAGGATGTCTTAAAGATCGGCTTATTGGTGTTCCTTGAGTTGTGGCTCAAAACGTATCCCTTGAGTTGTGGCTCAGAATAGGGGTTACGTGCGTGGCATTCCTTGAGTTGTGGCTCGGAATGACATCTCTTGAGTTGTGGCTCGGAATATCAATATCTAATATAATTAAATTAATTAATTACTTAAAGATATATGATAAGTTATCTCCAAATAATATTTGTATTAATTTTTCAAATCAGCCATTTTGAGATTTGATAGTCCAAATTTGCAGAGACTTCCAAAAATATCAATATTTGTAGTTAAAACCCTCTTATTTGACCAACTTTGACCAGTCTTTGTCTAGAGTTGACTGCTTGACCAATTTTTGAATGCTTAACTAGATTTGACTCTTTGATTGTGCAATGACAGACTGACATGTGGCATTCCCTTCTCTCTCCCAAAATTAGGGTTTCTACCTCTATCCTTGTTGCTACCGCATAGTGGTGAATTTGTAACGTCTCCTTTTATAGCGAAGGTACCATGATGGTTTTGCGTCTTGCTGTAATGGTGGTCGCTCTTCCACTACTCAATCTGTGGTGGCCAGTCCGCAATGATTCCTCGTGTTAGGGTGTAGTGCAGATGCGTTTCTACTGCGTTTCTAGTTTGCAAACTATTGCAGGTGTTGTTAGAACAGCTACGCGAAAAGAAAGGAGGAAGTTGTGGTGATGCACTCACATTGTTGCTTCATCTTATCAATGGTTTTTCTCTGCAGGTGTTTCACTATCTACTTCGATGTGCAGGTGCAGTGCGTTTTGACGCAGGTGCAGGTTATATGTTGAATGAAACACAAGGAGATATGCATTAATGGCAACGCTGGTTCACGATGGAGAATGGTGCAGATCTATTATGGCGTTATTGTTGTATGCAGCGATGCGTGGTTCGTCTCACGCATGGAGGCTCGCGGTTCGAGTGGACGCAACATGAAGACTTTGCTCGTGGTTTACATCTGAATGGTGGTGCAGTTGTAGATTTGCGGTGGATCTACTATCGACGTTGTAATGGTGGTTTCCATGGCTGCTTAGGGTTTCTGATGGGAGAGAAGAAGGTTGAAGATGATGATTATGTGGCAGCATATGGTTGGCCAGTTTAGTGAGTGGAGGATCATGACACATAATCTATTATCCACCAAAAGACTAGACCATAATCTATTTAAATTATGCTCCAATTAATCTATTATCCACCAAAAGACTAAACCATAATCTAATTAATAGTTTTGTAAAAAAACTTCAATTTCTCCTCAAGATATATGAAAAAACAAACTTTGTAAATCTAAAAGTACCGAAAAACAAAACTAGGCAAAAGAAACACATCTCTAATTCTAATCCAAAACAGAATAAAAATAACAACACAAATAAAAAGAAAAAACATACTAATCAGAAATGAGGATGAAAAGATTGGTACACGCATGCAACATGAGATTCAAGAGATTTAACGATGTAATATGCCAATACCCTAGAAAAAAGACTATTAGAAGAAAATAAAGTAAGGAGAGGTAAGAGAAGTCATAGAGAGACAAAAAAAAGGAAATAGAATCCAGATTGATTTTAAGATAATAAAGATAGCTAATCATTCTCTTTCGTGTGAACAAAATTATAATTTACTAAAAATATATTTTAACTCATTAATTTTCATTTTTACTACTAATAAAAATTAACATACACTAATAATAATTTAATTAAATTTTATTTCGAAACATAAACTTATAATTAATTTAATAGAGCGATATTAGTAATAAAATAATTTTTTTAGGCCTTTTTTTTATCTTAAACATAACTCTATAATTAGTTTAATAAAGGTATATTAATTACTACTAAAATATTTTGAGACCTTTTTTTCTTAAACATAATTTAATAAAGAAATATTAGTAGTAAAAAAAAATCTGAGGCCTTCTTATCCTTCAGGCCTAAAGCATGTGCTTGACTCGCTTTATCCTTGAGTCAGCCCTAGTAGTAACTACCATGTACTCTACACGTAGGATAAATATTTGTCTCGTATCTGTACCCATATCTGTAACATTCTGGTAGGATATTAATTAAATAAATAAAATAAACAATTTATCGAAATAAATTTCTCATTTATTACCACGTCTTTTCCAAAAACGTGGAAAAATTTAGAACTTTAATTACAGCATAATTCAAATACTCGCTGTTACTTTATTACAAAACTAACCCAAAGTTCAACATAATTATAAACTACATCAAAATCCTTTAAATGAAAATCTTCTCAAAAGCTCCCAAGTAGACCCTGCACTCTGTCTCTAAGCATCTCTTGGCTCACCTATAGCAGTATCTGCTCCCGGATAACAAGGTACCCGATCATCGCCACACACAAACAGATAGGGTGAGCTATGCATATAGAAAAAAATAAATATGAAAGAAGCCCACCCAAAAAACAAAATCTCATAATTAGTTATTTAAGAGAAAACAACCACTTTCCCACACCCATAACCGTTATGAGTTTGTGCAAGTATTCTTGATCATGGAACTTTCTCGTGCTTCCATGAACCTCCTCGCTCGTGATCCAACCTACGAGCCTATCTCGCTCGTAGTCCTGCTTCACAAACTCCCTCTCCCGTCATCCGAACTCCTTGCTCGGACCTGGACACGTATACCCGCCTTTCCTACTATGAACTCCCTTGCTCATAGCATTCTAAAGTTCGAGCATGAAATGAACTCCCTCGCTCACTTATCCCAAACAAGAGTACCTCCAGTGAACTAATCCATTCACATTTCGCATGCGGTCCAACCAATCATGAACTCCTTGCTCGTGACTAAAATCAAGCTCATCCCAGATCACCTGTGGACTTAGTCCTTCAAGCCCAACATTATAAACATCAAAGAATCATTCAGCCGCAGCCATAACCACCTGGCACTGCTAATGCACCGTCGGGCGAAAGATCACACCTATCATGACCCTCAAACACCACAATCACAAAGCCCACCTTCATACTGACATACTTTCACATGCACACAACATCCAGGGTTGATAATTTAATCATATTATCATCATTTCCACAAAACATCGCACCAATCATAGACATCATCCATGCTTATTCATTCCCGACCCCAACCTGAACCCTAAATCCCACATTCATTCAAGGATTTGTTCAATTTTACCACCAATTAAGCAATTGAAGATAATAACACATCATACCAATCATACACTTATCATAGAAACTCGAATCCAAGCACTAGAAAGTCATTGAAAAATCACTTTGTTATGATAATCCATCATTTTGTTATTATTGAAATTATTAACCGTATTTTTTATAATTTATCAATTTAATATAAAAAATTATTATTTAAATATTATTTGTTCTTTTATTAATTTATTTTGATAAAAACTATTCATAATTAATTATTTAATTTTACTTTTCATATTATCAAACTCTTCGTTTAAATATTTTATTTAAAACTACGTATAATTATAATCTTAAACAAGGTTAAAAAATATTTATTTAATTATAATAACAATTAATTAACTTTTTTAACATAAATTAAAAAAAAAAATACTCATGGTTAAGAACGAGTCTCAAGCTAGCTTAGTAGAAAATAGGGGTGCATAATAGGTTTTTGGATGGTTCACTTGAAGAAAAAGTGTATAAATAATGTAGAAAGTGTAGAAGTGATTTTTCTAGAACTTGTTAATTTTAGCAGTTATTTGAAAGTATTTTGTAACTTTAATTAATTTATTTTCACACCTGAAATGAATTTAATCTTAATTTCAGCTGTCAAACATTGAAGAATAATTTATGCAACTAAAAATGACTTTTTACAACATTTTTATCACACAAACTCAATAAGTCCCATTATCACAAATCTTAATTAAATCACTCTTTAAGTAAAAAATTCAATTAAATCCCAAATTAGATGAGGACAAAAATTTGTACTCATCATTTTACTAATATTTTATTAACTTTATTTCTATAGGAAAAGATTTCAATTAAAAATCATTTAAATCTTATCAAATTAAATAAAAACATACTTTGCTTTGTTTTTTAATTTATAATTTGAAAATATTTCTGTATTTTTTAATTTTGTTTTACATTTTTTGATATAATTTTATTATAAATTTTTTATGTTATTATGTTATTTTTATTTTTTAAATCCTGATTTCTACCTTATCTTTTTTTCATAGTACGATATTTCAATTAGAAAACTTGAAAACTTTATCGAATTAAGTAGGAAAGATAACCTTATCTATTTTTTTAATGTGAAATGCTTTCAAAATATTTATCTTTGGTGGAATATTTCTCATTTTGTTAATATAATTGTAATACAAAATTTTTATTGAATTATATTTTCTTTGTTATAGACAACCTAACAATTGTAATACAATATTTCTCATTTTTTGATTGTTTTAATAATATTTTTTCTATAATACTAGATTTCAATTATAAAACTGTAAAATTTTATTAAAACAATTAAAAAGTATACTTTTTTTTATTTTTTTAATTTAAAATATTTTGAAAATATTTCTGTATTTTTATTTCTTTCTCAATTTTTAATATAATTCCATTATATGATTTTTAATTTGTCTATTATTTTTTAATATTTTTCATTTAAGATGTACCAACATTGAACCTTCATGCGTTAGTTTGATAAAGGGACCAAAATAACAAACGTTAATTCTATTATATATATATATATATATATATATATATATATATATATATATATATATATATATATATATATATATATATATATTTATTTTGTAATAGATAAAGAAATAATAAATGAAATAATCAAAAAATAAATTACCATTATTAACTAGTATATGTAAGGCCCAATATTTTTTGTCTTTATGTTTAAGGGCTGCCTCAAACCTAATTGGGCCTAAGGGCTGGCCCATAGGGTGTCAAAGGCCCCTAAGGCAGCCAAACCACTCTCACTTCTTCATTCTTGCGAAAATAGTATTCTCACGCTCTCCTTGTTTCCCCTAAAAGCTCTGCTAGGGTTCATCCATTGTTTCTCTTCAAGCGAGCTCAGACCAATTTTCTACTCTTCGTAAGTCAGTTTCCAACTCATGCTCTTGCTCCATTCAGTTCATTCTTCGTACTTCCAACTAGGGTTTGTCTTAGTGAACTCGTTTTAAACTCGTTCCAATGTTTTCCAGCTCTCGAAGCTACTCCTTGAGCTTATGTGCTCCACGACTTGGGTGTCAAAGCTCTTAGTTAACACTTTCCAGGTAAGGGAAGCTAGGGTTTCGAGTTTAAATGTGTTCTGCTTATTTTTCAGTTTTGTTTCGTGTTTATGGTGTGTATATGATGCTCAATATGATATAAATGCGTATTCCACATTGTCCTGGATGAATCTGTGTACTGGTTTGTGTGAACAGTGGAGGAGATATGATAATCTCGCCCAAGCTAGTGGAGCTCACCTAAGCAAGACTATCAAAAAAACTCCCTGGTGTTGCGCGAGCTGTCGCTCAGGCGACAAGCTCTAGTCTTGAGCGAGAGGCCATCTCGCTCAGGCGAGGAGGTCTCGCCTAAGTAAGAGAACGTGACAGCACCATTGTTCCCTCTTCGACCTCTCGCCTAGGCGAAGGGAGCTCACCTGAGCGAGACTCTTCTGCCTGAGCGAGGAGTTGGGCGAGAATGCACCAGGTTTTGTTTTCTTCGTTGTCTTTGTATGTTTACTATATTTTTGGAGAATTGATATGTTAAAGGCATGAAATGCATAATGTGCATTTATGGGATTGGTTCATAGATTGAATATGATGAGTTTGGTATGGATTTGATATGGGATATGAATGAAGGTTTGTTATAAAGTATGGCATGAGATTGGCATGCATGATGAATACCTATTTGGTTGGTGAAACATGATTTGTATGTGGCTAGGATGTAATTCTTTGAATTTCTAGGTGAGATTTCAGAATGGTTCCTTAGTTGGTCGGGACGTAATTCCATGACCCTTGTTAGTGGGAGTTCATGGTGGTGCCCCATCTATATAATTTAGTAAGGATTCAAGGTAAGGTTGCATCTTGACACTCTAAGGAGGTAGTTAGTCTCACATAGAGCGGACTAACTCTTGTGGTGAGAGTAGCAGGAGGCTTGAAACTCATTAAGGGCTAACCTTGTGTGTGGGGGTTGAGACATTGTAACACTTAGCTCGGGGGAGAGCAGCTTGGTAGAGCAGGGAAATCCACCACAAGTGCAAGCATCCGTTGAATCCGACTAATTATATGTATCCAGATGAGTCGTGTCTGAGACTTAGTCTATTGTTTGAGAAGTCATAACATGATTGGCTAGTATGTGCATCTTGGTCTGTGAAATATTATGTACTGTATGATAAACTATTTTTCTACTCTAGCTTACCCTGTTGTTTGTTTGTTGGATGTTCTATATGTGTGGTTTTCTCTTTTTGCGATGATCATCAATTTATTGATGTGAGTAGATGTGAGAAACACCCATGCTCATCAGGGTGATGGAGGTTCCGTTGCGTAGCCATCTGGGCTGGATTCTATTCATCCAAGTCTCTTTCAGAGCTATGGCCTATGTATTCGCTGTCTTTGGGTTTATTTAGAAATACTGTCGATTTATTGTTACGCTTGGTTACTGACATCGTGGTGTACCTTAGATCATTTATTGTTTTTCTTTGGATAACTGTAAGGAGTATTGGTTATACTTCAAGACCTTGCATCTATTACTATTTTGTGTAATGTTTCATTTAATTATATTATATTTTAAATGGGACGTTACAGTATATAACTACAAGATAAAGATATTATATATATTAAAATTGTGTTATTAAGATAAGAGATTTCTTTCTTTCCCGATATAACAAATTATTCTTGTAAAAGATAAATTTTAACTAATGTAGTACAATAATGCCATTCTATAGATTAAGGTAATAAGGGAGGATTGATACATTCATTTTTCCTATTTTCCCTTATCACTGCAGTTTTTAATGCACGACCCCCACAAAAACTCCTACCTCCATATCTTCTAAAGCTAACGACAAGATAAACAAAGAAAGAAGAACAACACTCTTCGGAGAATTTAATTTGGAGAATTAGTGAATAAATTGATACTCTAAACTCACAAGGAAAACATTCTTAATGTACACATGGTATTATTTTTTTCATTCTATTTGTCATTACAAATATCTTTAATTTTTCAGATACTAAACTCTCGTTTTCATGTTCATTCTTTATGCATGTTATTTTATATCAAAGTGAAATAAAAATTTTGATAAGACATCATATATAAATTTAAGTTTCTAATGAAGTTTGTGTGATATATATATATAATGACTCTTATTTTTAGATTAACATTATATTAAAGATAAATTATAAAATATTTTATTTATATTTTAAGTTTTTGAGTAATAACATAAACTTTAAAATTTAAAGTAAAGTATGTAATTAAATAAGCATATAATTTTGCTGTGATCTTCACTTCTCTTCATGAAGAGGATGGATGAGTGTTTATAAGTTTTAAAATTATAATTCTTTTGATCATGTCACAAATTGTAGTTTATACTTTTTACAAAATATCTCTAAATATATATATATATATATATATATATATATATATATAACTAATAGTAGAAAATTAATTTTAATATTCTTAATTTCATATTTAATTGCCCAGATAGAGATGATACTGCATGTAACATATGCAAGTTACTGCGTTTGTAAACAATTATGAGATTTTATGGTACTAGATTCTATGTTATTGGCTTACCAACTATTGTAAACTATTACAAAACTAGAAGAATAAATGGTACTCAAACTCTAAGGATGTGTAAACACTTTGAAACTTTAACATTAGCCCGGAAAGATTCAATTCACATCAGTAATAACCACAAGAGCAGATCCCATCTTGAAATGCTGAAATCCATTTGCGTCTTGTAAAACAATTTCAAGCTGATATACATTTGACTGCATTATGGCAATCTCCACATACTGATATTTTTTTATAAGCCCATAAGCTATTGCTAGCTTCTCACTGTATTAATACAAAGAACACTCTTTATTCTTTTTCTACATCAACAAGTGCAAAGTCTGTATCAGGGACATATCCTTCTTCTCTGATCCTCTTCATAACATACTCCAATTTATTATATATCACACCAGCTACAAACAAATGCACTTTGTTCTTCAAATCTACCCAACTAAATTTTCTGGCACTCACTACATTTTCCCATTGGTTAACCACGACATTTTAAAATATGTATTTTCTTTTAAATTAAAAATTAGGTTCCATTAGAGTTAATTATTAATTTAGTATTATTTTGGTTGTATTTTGTTCTACTTAAAATGAAATTAAGACTCCATTAAGATAAAATTTCAAATATAAGAATTTAATTGATTACAAGATACTAAGACTTGACATTATAATTGATTACAAGAATTTAATTGATTTCAAATATAAGAATTTAATTGATGACTGGCGGACCTTCATTATGTAACATCCCAATTTCAACAGCTTAAAACTAATAAAAATGGGGAATTTCATCATAGTTCCAAAACAGATAATCCAGCGTACACAATATATTGATACAGTCCTTCATGCAAATCTGAAACAGAGTTGTTGGACTTGCCTATGTTAAGATGATTCTCTTATTTGATTTAAAGTTGTGTGCATAGGTACTTTGTGTAATATGAAGTGATGCATCACAAGTAAACTACGAGTTTACATTCAACAAGTAATTGGAGGATTGATGAAGGAAAAAGAAAGAAGAAACTAGGGCTGAGAATTTAATTCTGTAGTAGTTTTGGTAAAAACCAATATGGTTGACTTTTTGGAATTTAGCTTTCATACTTGATTCAACATTGGGAATATACATGGCAAGTCCAATTACATTTGTTGGAAGCAAGACAACCCTAGAAGAGGGATATAGGGTGGAGTCAGGATATTACTGATTTTTAATAAAATAAAGAAGTAAATTAATAACATAGCATTTAATAATACCTCATTTTCCCAAAATGCGGGAAAATTTAAATTTTATTAAATAAGTAACCAACGTTCATAACCATCAGTCACCAAAACCAAAATCAAATGTTATTTTCCAACATAACACCCATAAGGGTTTACAACTGACTTCAAAACCAAAGAAAATAAAACATAAGATTTCCTCGAATCTATCCCCTCTCCGCAACTAAGCTTCACCTGAGCCACTTGCATCAACAACATCTGCTCCCGTGTACCGCATACACGATCATCGCCAATCACAAGCAGATAGGGTGAACTTAACAAATAATACATATAAAATCAATACATCATATAAAAACACATTTATATTTACTCAAGTCCAAACATCCCTAAAATACCATATATTATAATCACACCATACTCTCGTGTTCTACCTCTCATAGTGATTACTTCAAGATGACTTGCTGCCATACCTATCGACCACAACCGATAGAGCACGTGCAGGAAACAATGCCACAGATCATACACTGTAACGCCAGGTAGAGTTCCCATATCACGTCTAAAAATTCCAATAACTAGGACTTACAACAACCAAATCGCCTAGCGGGGGACACGTACCGCTAGGCGCTACCAGCTTCCAGACCGCCTGGCAGGGGACGCGTACCGCCAGGCGCCAAGCGCCTCAAAACACGCAGACATACCAGCCACTGCTTGGCGGGTCAGCCCCCACCGCCAAGTGCCAATGCTCTAAACCCCACTACTGCTCTCACTACCGCCTGGCGAAATACATCTCATCGCCAGGCGCCTCCCGCCATGCAGATTCCCTGTTCTGTTGCTATCGCCTGGCAGGTTGAACCCCGCCGCCAGGCGCCATACCAAAACCTCGTCAGGTATTGATTTCTCTACACTCCACTCCACTGTTAAGTCTCCATACATGCATTTGTATTTCCCGGAGTACAAGTTTTCAATGAATATTATAACACCAATATTGGTTTATACTAGTATGAGCCCTCTTATCCTATCTTACCAGTGAGTTACTCTAATTAAGATTAATTAGCAATTCACCAAACAGCCAAATACAAGTCATATACATTTTATATCATAACCTGACCATATTATGAGTAATTCTTCCATTAAGCTCTCATAGGCATGTGCCCCTATTTTGATACCTAACCTGATCAAAGTGTACCCAACCCACTGCATGTGTATTTCAGCCATAAACCTTATCTAAGAGATTTCTTTTCCCTATTCACACTATAATTCACCGCATCTCATTAATCATACTTAAGTCTCCACTCTCCTAAGTGTCCAATTCATCTTGTTCCCCAATTTCTTCACGCCCATGACTATTACACAATCAGCACGAACTATAACACACCCAGCCCGAACCAATCCAACCAAAACCCCATAATGCCATTGGTGTAACGCTGCCGCCTGGCGGTAACGTGTCTTCCGCCAGGCGGTGTATCAGACCTGGGAAAAACATGGTTTCTGTCACTCTTGCCAACATTCCCGTTCACTCTCTCTCACCTCTCTCGATACAATCTCTCCCATTTTGGCACAATAAATCCAATAATACAACCCTCCAATTCAATACTATTGTACCCAACAAGGATCACAACAATTACACCCGATTGGTACCCCACTTTCCGACCGTTGACATTTAGTCACTGTTTCATTCACTTATACCTACTAATGCTTAAAAAATGTACATCATACGATATCAAAATCATTCGTTAATAACTACGAGTAGCTTTCCCACCGATCAAAAATAGTCCAGGTCACCAAAAGTATTGATTCAAGCCAAAACCTGCTCGCGCCGCCTGGTGGTTCACTTGCTACCGCCAGGCGCTTCATCCAAACCCAGAAAAAATTGAAGAACTCCTATGTGCCGCCAGGTGGTTCCTTCTCTAGGAACCCAAAATTGTACAAAAGGGTATGAGCCGCCTGGCGGCTTTGAAGACCTGCTAGGCGGTTTCTGGAAAATTTCCATAAACGTGAAATTATACAGTTTTTAACCCAACAAAGACATCGAAATAAACATTCGATCATACAGATATTTATGCACATATATATTAGCGAGTAAAACTCCCCTAATCTGGATCCTTTTGCTTATAATTGGTTTGCTTGAAAGACTCCAATGATCACCAATGTTCCCCCTTTTGATGTGCTCTCACTTTGACTCCAGAACCTCACTCAAACCTCACCAATCTCTATGATTTTCGTGCTCTAATTCAGGTTGCTATTTCATCTTGCCAAAACCCTCACTATGACCACTTTTTACCCTTTTAAACTTGACTTAAGTAGAGTTTAATTGCTCAAAAACGAAACTTACATAATGCTAATGTTAATTACCATTTATTTGGCCTTTATGATCTGTTTTTCAGCTACCCACGAGACTGCCCCTTAAGCATCTAGGGTTTCTATGTCCTTCCACCTTCATGCTAAAAGAATTCTTGGCAAAAAAAAGAAAGTTTACTTTCGGTTTACCAAGATTTGAACCCCTAACCATGCAATGCCAAGTCTATACCAAACCATCATGCCAATTCATATTTCATGCAAACAAACATAATTCAAGTATCATATTTATCCAGAACATGATTAACATAGATTTAAATAATAAAAACAATAACACAAAAATTAGCATACATAGGACTCTAACCCAAGTCCTCTCACACAATCAAAGTACTCTCAACCACTTGAGCTAGTACTTTTCCATGTCATACCAACCATAATTTAATGTCATAAATGATTTCCCCACCCGCATTTATTAATTAATTAATTAAATTCCACAGGTCTTACACTACCCTTATCTAGCTAAGTTTAGCATAGTAAGGTAGATTGTTAAGTAGCTTTTGAGCACTAGAAGTAGCCTGAATCATGCCAGTTGGACTAGAGTGGAATGCAACCTATTTAGAATGCGTTTTAACTTAGTTTTGGTCAATTTGGAGGGAATTTTAAGTAATTTTTACTTAGCAGTTCAGTTAGCTAACTAGTGTTAGTTAGTAGTTATATAAATAGAATATGAACTAAGTGAAAAATACAATTTTTACAGATCCCAAAATAGTTCCAAATGTAGTTTCTTTCTCACGGGGTTTCTCTCTTCCTTCTTAGGTTTGAGGCTGGAGAGCCTAAGTGACATAGGTCTACAATTTCTAAGAGACACCTACACTCTAAAAATCTACTTATTTCCAAAGATTAAACTTTAAACAAAATTTCACTCCCTAGAACCAAGATATTCCCTAAACTACTTCTCTAGAAAGCCAAAAAAATTTAAATTGAACTAAACAACAAAAGTAAGGATAAAGAATATGTATGACCAAGTTTAAAATGGTAACATAAAGCTAAGAAATGACTCAAATTTTAAAATGTACCAAAAACTCAAAATCTCACATGCTACAACCTAAAACATAAGCTAAAGTTGGCTAAAATGCAAAATCTACTCTAAAATGATTCAATAATACTAATCAAACAATGCAAAATAAAAAACACATATCACACTCTCATCTCAACTTTTAAAGGCTTTAAATGAGTATTTTTCTACAAATTGAGTGTGTGAGGTTAAAATGGGGTATGAAAATGGTATTTTTATCGTTTGGCCATGGATAATTTGATGCAAGTGAACTTTAGAAACAATCAAATGAACAAAATATAAAGAGAATTAAAAAATGACTAGTTAAAGCAAAGTGAGTGCAAAATGGTTTGCAAAGAGTGCCTAAAATGCATATGAAGACAAAAAATGAGTTTCAAGTTCTGCAAATTTGAACACGTTTCAATATGATGTAATATGTAGAATAAATAGTAAGGACCCTCCAACAATCATAGGTTCACGAAATCACTATCCAAACCCCACTTTCAAGTAAGAAAACTAAGCCAATTATGCACATGCTTGTGTAATCAAGGGTCAAAACGTGTAGTAGTGTGCAAATGCATGATTCTACCATCTAGACATGGTTAATATGATGCTAATGAGTTGCTAAAACAGTGAATTTTCCTAAACAACTAGTACAAAATAAAAATCCTAATTGTAGGTTGTCTAGAAAACCTAAAATGAGCATATCACACTCAAAACTTGTAAAATGCTTGGAATGAGATAATTGATTGCCCAAACATGTTTCAAATCACTAAACCAAGATATGAAGATGCTCAGATCTTGATTTGGAGCTTTGACTTGAAAAGTCAACCTTTGGGGTCAACTATCATCAAAAGTGACTTTTACAGTGGTTGAAATCTAAACCCTTGCTGGATTTCTTTGGTTTTAATTGTTGGAGATAATTGTTTGGTTTTAATTGTTGAAACTAATTGTTTGGTTTTAATTGCTGGAACTAATTGTTTGGTTTTATTGGCTATGATTTGTGCCAATATAAGTGTTTGTGAGTAGGCTTGTTGATTGGTGGTGAGTGTTTTCTACTGAAGCTTCAAAGTAAAGGTGAGTGGCTTATTTGGCTCTTTGGTTGTTGGTTTTTTTTTTGTCTGTTTATGCTTTGAATATGTTAATGCTTTGAAACTGATTTTGGATCCATTTTACTATCATTATGTAATTGCTATCAGAATTCCTATAACTAGGTAATTCCAATTACTACTTTTGGTCTTCATAGTCATGGGACTTGCATTCCAATTAGGACAGTGATGTTTGGTTACTATTTGGGTATCTTACACGATAAGTGAGATATATTCACATATTGTTCCATTTAATTCCAATTCTCCCTTTAACAATCTAATTTAAGGCCTTTATTGTTTTATAGAACATGGGCGAACCTCCTTTCAATCTCGCTTGGATGTATGATCATTGTTATATTGGTAGAAGGGGGTTAAAGGAGTCTTTTTTCTTAGGCGTTGAAGAATTGGTCTGAGTAGCAAGACAATCTAGATATTTTTAACTTGAAGGTGCGATTAGATGCCCTTGAATTAAGTGTGACAGTACAAGGATGCTTGGTTACTAATTGGGTATCTTACACGATAAGTGAGATATATTCACATATTGTTCCACTTAATTCCAATTCTCCCTTTAACAATCTAATTTAAGGACTTTATTATTTTATAGAAAATGGGCGAACCTCCTTTCAATTGTGCTTGGATGTATGATCATTGTTATAGTGGTAAAAAGGGGTTGAAGGAGTCTTTTTTCTTAGGCGTTGAAGAATTTGTCCGAGTAGCAAGATAGTCTAGATATTTTGAACTTAAAGGTGGGATTATATGCCCTTGCATTAAGTGTGACTGTACAAGGATTTTGACAGATGAGCTTGTCAAAGTTCACCTCTATAAAAAGGGTTCATACCAAATTATTGGATTTGGACATTACAGGTCAAGATATGCCAATTGTTGATTTACATGAAGGTGATAATTTTGCCCTTAGAGATGGTGTACGTATTGTTGAAATGGAGCAATTGTGTGACATGGAAGAGATGGTCATAACACTTTGTGTCAATTTCAATCAACCCAAAAACCCAATGACACTAACTTAGAAGAGTGTCCTAATGAATCCACAAAAAAGTTTTATAATTTGTTGGCGGAGGCAAATCAACCTTTATGTGAAGGGGTGAGAGACTCTAAATTGTCAATGTGTGTTAGACTTCTATCTTATAAGTCTAATTGGAATATTTCCAAGCAATGCTTAGAGGCTTTCACCAAACAATTGTTAGATCTCACAACACCAAATATGAGCTTCCCAAAGAGTTATTATAACGCTAAGAAGTTTTATAATTTTATGACAATGATAGTGGGAAAAAAGATGCAGCATTGCTTAAATGTAAATTTTGTCACAAACCAAGATATCACCCACTTCATCAAGGATTAAGGCGCAAAAAACCAATTGCAGTTAAGTCAATGTTCTATTTCCCTATAATCCTAAGATTACAAAAAATGTTTGCTTCTATGCAAACAGCGCAACATATGACTTGGCATCATGAAAACCAAAGCCAAGGAATGCTACGCCACCCATCTGATGGTGAAGCCTAGAAGCACTTCGATCATAAACATCCTACCTTTGTGTCTGATCCACGCAATGTGCGACTTGGTCTATGTTCAGATGGATTTAATCCTTACATTTAGGCTTCATCTTCACCATATTCTTGTTTGCTCATGATTGTTACTCCATACAATCTTCCTTCTGAAATGTGCATGTCAAAGCCTTATATGTTTTTGAGTTGTCTTATATCAGGGCCATCCAATCCAAAGACCTTTATTGATGTTTACTTGGAGCCCTTAATTGATGATTTGAAGAAGTTATGGGTTGATATCTTGACATATGATGCTTCAAGGAAACAAAATTTATGATGAGAGCATGTTTGATCTGGACTATTAATGACTTCTCTACTAATGGGATGTTATTTGGTTGGGGCACACATGGTAGATTAGATTGTTCGCGTTGCATGGAGCATAATAAGTCATTCACGTTAAACTAAGGTTGCAAAAGTTGTTGGTTTGACTAACATTGTAGGTTTTTACCTAATGACCATCACTTTAGGAAAAATATTAAAGCCTTTTGAAAAGGCCAAGTTGAAACATATGGACCACCTCTTAGGTTGACACCATTACAAGTTTGGAGAAGAGTGAAACATTTTCCAAAAGTCACCGAAAGTGGTGTAACAAGGATAAATGGATATGGAGAGTGGCATAAATGGACAAAAAGAAGCATTTTTTAGGATCTTCCATATTGGAAAGATAATTTGTTAAGGCATAATCTTCATGTAATGCACATAGAAAAAAATTTCTTTGAGAACATATTCAATACTATTATGAATGTGACAGGAAAGACAAAGGACAATGAGAAGGCAAGAAGGGATTTAGGATTATATTGCAAGCGAAAAGACTTGGAGTTAAAGGTTCAAGATAATAGGAAAATATTAAAGCCTAAAGCGAATTACACGTTAACCTTAGATGAAGCTAAATCAGTTTGTCAGTCGATAAAGGAACTTAAAATGTTAGATGGTTATAGTGTGAACTTGGCTAGATGTGTTGATGTTGAAAATGGAAGAATTCATGGGATGAAAATTCATGATTTCTATGTATTCATAGAGTCATTACTTCCTATTGCATTTAGTGCTTTGCCCATTCATGTTTCAAATCCTCTTACTGAAATTAGCCATTTTTTCGAAGATTTGTGCTCTACAACATTAAAAGAGGAATCCTTAAGAAGAATGGAGGAAAATATTCCAATTATTATCTACAAATTAGAGAGAATCTTCCTTCCTAGATTTTTTGATTCTATAGAACATTTTCCTATTCATCTCCCCCATGAAGCATTGTTGGGTGGACCAGTGCAATACAAATGGATGTATCCATTTGAAAGGTACTAAATGACCTCCCTATTCATATTTATAATTAATTTTGTCACCAATTTTTTTCATCATGATGTATTTTTTTATTTGTATAAATTCATGGGTGATTCAAAACGATCAATAAAAAATAAAGCTAGACCAGTGCTTCTGCTCGTATTCATTCAAAGTTTCCTGAATGGTTTCTGTTCCTACAAAGAACAAATAAGATGAGTTAGGCACAAGCGTCACCTTACCCTGTAGCCCGTTATCTCCTCAGTTGGCCTCTTCCCGGTCGATACATGTCGGATTGGACCCAGAAGGGGTTACCTGCAGAAGGGACTCCGGAGCTCAAGTGAGTCAAAGCTCTCAAAAAGGTCAAATTTGTGATTAATGAATGCGTACCTTTAATTACTGGGGCCCACGTGTATTTATAGAGCATTAATGATGTTTCGTTATCCCGTGGGCCGGGCCTTGACTTGGGCTCTAGCTTGGGTTGTGAGTGGGCCTGGGCCCTAATCTAGGCCCTTAAGGCCTATTGAACTCGGGGGCTTCCATTTTACTAAGTCTTCAAGAGCGGCCTGATCCGTTTACTTCTTGACTTGTTGGATGTCGTCCTTAGCCGCACACTATCCTAGGTTGGCCGCTTTGTTGTTACTTTAGCCTTTATTCAGTTATGAGTTTGAGTCCATGCCGGCCCAAGTCGTGTACTTGGGTTGTTTCCGGCATATATGTGAGGGTTGTCATTTATATGGTTAAGTTGACCAGGTCCGGTACAGTTCCAATATCAAGTATGTATTGTACCATTAATTATACAACAAATGGATTTTAATGTATCATAATTCAACATCTATCTTTCTATATTTGTGGTTTATAACGAGTCATTAAGTGTTAGGAAACAAGACCTAAGGGATTTGTCACATTGACACATTAAATGTATCAAAGAATGCCACACGTACTTCGTGAATGGGTACAAGTTCCATACTAACGCATGGAGCAAAGGGAAAAAGACTATAAATAGTGGTGTTCATGTCAAGGGTTTTACCGAAGGAGGTGAAGATGATTTTTATTGGATCATTCATAGAATATATGAACTACAGTACTATTTTTTTGTGAATGGTTTGATCCCTCCAGAAAAGGTACAAGAGTGTATCCTAAATATAACATTCTGGACATTCACATGACTTCAAGGTACCAATCATTTGATCCATTTATTTCGGCATACAATGCTAAAAAAGTATATTATGTACAATATATGTACAATATCCACCATCTCGAAAAGACAACCGTGGTTGGTGTGTTGCAATTAAAACAAAGTCAAGAGGTCGCATTGAATCAAATGAGGTGGAGGACAATGTTCCTTACCAAGTTGATGAAATGTCACATGCCAATGAAGTAATTGAAGAAGAACGTGTATCTGTATTTCATCACATAGAAGGTCATGATGAAGAGTTCGAACAAGAAGAGGTGGAGGAGGAGGAGGAAGAAAAAGAAGATGAGGAGGAGGAAGAAGATGAGGAGGAGGACGACGATGAGGATGAAAGTGATGCTAATGACTAATTTTGTGTTTTTTGTTTTTGTACTTGAACTTTTTAATATGTCCATTTTTTTTTCATTTCATTAGAACTTTTTGTTGTTATACTTCAACTTTTTTAATATGTCTAATGAATACTTATTAAGTTGTTGGTATATTTGTTTGTTATCATACACCATCTTAATTTGTGTAACACTTAGATCGTAAACTCCATATGTCATGTCATCAAGAGATCCACCTCGACCCCTCCCACTCCCCCTAATTGACAAGGGGAAAGGTATTGCAAAACCAAGAAAGCGACGTAATAATTATGTGCTTCAGATTCCACTAAAACCCATCACACCTACCCCAAGCGTACATATGCCATCCTTATCTTCCCTAGCTCCAACCACAAGGTTACATAACCCTACTTCTATCTCGACGATTCATATGTCGTCCTCATCTTCTCAACCTCCACCCACAAGGTTACTTACCCCTGTTGTTGCTCCCAGACCGCGTTCTATACCACCCTCACATATACCATCCTCATCTTACTCAACTCCACACATAGCGATACATACCCCTTTTGTAGACATTAGAGCATCCATTTCACCTCATATTGTACCATCCCCAACCTCAATTGGTGGCCCATCTTTTGTTTGGTCAGCAGTCTACACCATCCCTAGTTGTAGGTGATATAGTTGCCCCACGACCTATGGTTGATCCTGATTTAGATGCAGAACATGACCCTCCTCTATAGGACCGCCCAATGATTGAACATGTCGGTTGAGGGTAATATATCAATTTAGTTATTCCCATTGTTTATATTATACAACTTTTTTAAATTTATATATTGAATATTTAATATTTTTTGTAAAATTTTAAATTAAATGTCTATATTAAAAATTAATAAAAATTAAAATATGTATTTTTATTTATTTTTGGCTTAGTTATGTTTTAGATTTTGATAAATCTGAGAACTTTCAATTGAGTCATAATAAATATTTGTGATCCATTGAGTACTAATTAAGTCTCTAATGTTAACTTTTTTCTTAAAGGGATGATGTGACTCTTAGGGGACTGACGTAATTATTATCTTTCCATGTCGCTTGCTGACTTGTCACATATATCATTTTATTATTTTATTATTTTAAAATTTTGTAATTTATAATTTTATAATTTATGATTTTTTTAATTTTATAAATTTATAATTATATATTTTGATTATTTTAATTCAAAATTGTAATATTAATAAACTATAATTTTATTATTTGAATAAAAATTAAAAATATATCATAATTTTATATTTTATAAAATCATAATTTTATAATTATATAATTTTGAATTAAAATATAAAAATTATTAAATTATAAAAATATTAAATCAAATAATTATAAAATTATAAATTATATTATAAAATTTTAAAATAATAAAATAATAAAATGACATGTGGCGACAACTGAGCAATGAGCAAGTGACATTTAAAATATAATTAAGCCTTTATTTTATGAAGCATAACGTTTAATGTTAATAAATATTAAAATATAAAATCAAATACAATAAAGAATAAAAATATTTGTTAAGATTTTTTTATCTTTTTTTACATTGTCTCTTGAATTTTTCATATGTTATACTCATTTCTCAATTTCACTTATTTTCTTTCTTTTTGTTTTTGAAAAAAAAAAGTTAAAGTCAAACTTAATATTTTTATTGTCATTTCTTATGTTCTCTTCAATTTTTGAAGAAAAAAACTTTTTTATTTCACTTGCTAGTGAATTATTAGTTTATTATAGTTAGCATTATTTTTTTTTATCTCATGAGCCTTTGTTTGTTACATTTTATTAAGATAGAAGAAGAAATAATGTACTATGTGTTTCTTCATAACGAGTTTTTAATTGTTACTTGATTATTAGAGTTTTCTTTTATTAGGTATATCTTTGAATTTTTCATTACATTATGATAAACTATTTTTGAATTTCAAACTTAAAAAAAAATAGGTCAATTGATGAAGAGTAAAAGAATTTATATTTATTTTTTAAAAATAATAAAAGGAAAACTACCCATGAAGATGAAAATGAAAACAAATTCAAATTCTTTACACAAACCAGAATATCGTACTTATAATCCAATTGTTCAATTGGATGAGTGATTTTTTAAGGTTAAAAATATTACAAGTGATGGTGAGTTTGATATTAATTCTTTGGAACAATATTATACAGGAAAACATATTCAAATATGAGAATATCCAATAAGTAAAAAGGATGAAATTAGGAGAGCATATATAAAATGGTGTTCATATGAAATACAACTTCAAAATTTTGAATATATTAATTTGGCTCCCCCATAATTATTGGTCTAGATTTGCCACTGTGCGTGTATATGTATGTATGTATGTATATATATATGTGTGTGTGTGTGTGTGTTAGACAACACATGAGACTCTCCCATTACAACCATCCATCCTAGGATCTAGCATTACCCTCACCTATTGTTGTTGATTTACAAATCAATCAATGTAAAGTCTCAATTCATTTGTTGGCATTCTCACTTTTAATCAAAGTACAGTCTCAATTAAAAGTGAGAATTTTTAGATTATCCATAGTAAATTCAATCAAATTACAGTCTCAATTAAATTTTACTATGCCTAATCATGTCTATTCCTTTTTTTCTTCACCAAATAGAAAACTTAATTAATCAAAGTAAAGTCTTGACTAATTTTAGTTAAAGTAATTACCTCTAATCAAAGTAGAGTCTCAATTCTTGGCAAAAACTTATTTAATCAAATGAAAGTTTCTAAATAAAATCAAAGTAAAGTCTTAATTGAATTTAAAAACCTTTTAACTCATATGATTAGCATGCATGTAGATTTAAAATCATTATTTTCTATTCGATTAAGAAGCAAAGGACATAGATAAATAAAAACCACAACAATAATCAAAATAACAAACACATAAATTCATCCAACCTCAAAATCCAGTTAAGAAATTATAGTGGAATCAACCCTAAAAAGCTTAGCCCTCCATGGCTTTGATGAAATACATGATGATATGAAGGAAAGAAATATAAAAAGAAAAGAGAGAATGAGAGATGTGATGGATGACGGTGTCTGCAAAAACCAGAGAGTTCTAAGTTGTTAGTTCTTTCGCTTCTGCTCCCTTAAGTCTCTTTATATAGGCTTCAACTGGACTTTGGGCTTTATCTGTCGGTTGCTAAAATCTTTTATTTTTATTTAATTAATTAGCAACTTAATTTCTGTCCAATTTCCAATTATGCCCCTCTTATTTAACCATTTTTTCAGTTTTGACTAGAGTTGACTGTTGGCTTTGACCTGTTGACCTATTGACCTTTTTGACTACCCAATAGCAGCCTAACACGTGGCAGAGTGCTTTCTCTCTCCAGACTAGGGTTTCTCTCACACTTTGGCTGCGAATGTGCTATGACGGCTGCTGTTGCCGTTTTTCAGCGAGGCTTGACGACGAGCGGTGCGGTGCTCACGGTTTGCGACGCGGTGGTGTTGTGATTGTGGTTGAACTTGGTCGCGTTTTCGCTGCTGTGCGAGATGCAGGAATGCTGCTCGCGGTGGTTGCACGCTGCGAAGGTGGAGACTGCCATGACTACTGCTCCGAGGTGCAAGTGTTGCGTGAAGATGCGTTGGTTCAAGATATGGTGGCCACGCTGCTTCTGGATGCTGACGAAATGCGTGCAGGTGGTGATGGTTCACGTCTCCTCTACTCTGGTTTGCGGTGCAGATTTAGGCGGTTGTTTGCTCTCGCTCACGGCTGCGTGGAGGTGTAAGTGATGAACGGTGGTTCTGGCTCGCAAGTGCAGGGAGGTTCTACTGTAGATTTGTGTTGGATGAGTGATGGTGACGGTATGGTGGAGGATGGTATGGAGGATGCAGGCGCGATGGAAGCTCGTGTAGTGGTGGCTATGGCAGCGGTGACGTTCCTGCATGGTGACTGGTGCGTTCGCTGGTTGAGCTGATGTTTCGTGGTTGAATGAACTTCTGCTGCGGTGCTGCCATGGTTCGTGCTTTCCGGCATGGTGGCCGTGATGGAGTTTCAGATCTGCGTTGGAACTGTGATGGTGGCCAATGGTGTGCGCGATTAAGTTGTTTCAGGTGATGGACTACCAGAAGATGGAGATAAAAAATGGTGGATGCGGCATAGATTCGTGAAGGTTGACGAGATGATGGAGGTTGCAGGTGCGGTGGAGATGGAGGTTGAAGATGGTATGGGCTGCAGCGTTTTCTGGCGTCAAGGATGCTTCAGGCACGGTGGTGGTGGATATGTTGACGGCGAGATTAGCGGCGGCGGCTAGGGTGGCGACTGCCATGGTGATGGTAGGAGATGATGAAAATTAGGGTTAGGGTTTCATTTTGGGAGATGGTGACGTGGCAAGATTTGATTGGTCAATTTGGTGAGTGGAGGATTACGACACGTGTCAGCATATGGTTGGCCTGATTTGAAAGGTGGGGATTGCCACATGGCATAATCTGGTTGAGTGGAGTTTAAGTGGTAGGAGGGGTGCAACTTAGTAAAGATTGGGGGTGCATAACAGGTTTTTGTGGTCCACTTGTAGGAGGAGTGTGTAAATAAGAACTAGGGTGCATTTAGCTCCTGATTTATTCTTTTCTGGGATTTCCTGATTTTGGACTTATTTTGTAACTTTGAATATTTCAAATCCAAACTTTTAATGACCTAAATTAAATTCCAGCTGCATTAACAAACGTTAGAATATCCAATAATATTTTATGCAACTAAAATCAATTTTTACGCCATTTTTACCAAACTTACTCAATAAATCCAATAATCACAAATCCTAATTAAATCAATCTTTAAGCATAGAAAATTCAATTACATCCCCAAATTTAAATATTAAATGAGGGCAAAAATGTGAACTCATCATACACACCCACACTTATCCTTTTGCACTCCTGGGCAAAATTTGAACAATTTCAAAACTTTTTTTTTCCGAGGTTTTTTTTTATTCCATATCTTCATTGGATTAAAGGAATGAATACAAATGGAAACAAATCAATCTTCTAGAAATCATGTTGTCATGCACATACAAATGGATAAAATTCTATTTTTCACTCATGAGTTAATGTTTTGAGTTTACAAGATAATCAAATATGAAAGAGAAACACTCAAGTTAAATGTATATTTTCTCACCAAAATTCGCTCAAGTGTTTTGGCTTGTGTTTCCACTCAAAATACCCATGCAAGTAAACACTCTCAATGCTTAGCAAGACTAATATTCACAGCTTTCAGAAAACATGCATTCAAAAATCATGAAGACTTTTCACAGGTTATAACGGGGTCAAGGCAAAGGTAGGAAATTTTTTTAGGATTTTAGTGTTTTTGAAATAGTAAGGTAGAAAGAATTATGGAGCTTAGTTTCAAAAACAATCCTTTTTTTTCTCTTTGTTTTTTTTTCTCTTTTATCCTTTGTTGCTCTTTTTTCAAATAACAATCATTTTTCATTTCAACACTCTATTATCAACAATTTTTTCCTTTTGCCATTTTTATAACTTTGTGGGGGAAATACTCACCCTCACACTTTATTCCTCAACCAATCTTAACATAATCCACTAGCTCCTTCTTTCTCCCTAAGGTAAGGAAAAACATGGTCTTTTCCTTTTTAAGGTTTAGCAATATGCTCAGAACAAGAAAAAGAGGTTTAAACTCAAGGGGCTACCAATGGATCAATGTCATGGTTAGCTTATTTGGCCAAGTAGTTAAAAATAAGAAATGCCTCAGTCATATCAAATCATGCATGTTCACCTAAGATGCAAAACAACAGAATCAAGCTAAACAATTGAGTATCAACAATACATGAGCAAGTCACACAAGAAAAATAGGAATGACACATGGTAGTTCATCCTTACAATAAAGCTCAAAACTCACAAGGTCAAAAACTCTTTCACAAAAGATTTATTCCAGAAACTCTCAAATCAACTCAATTAGTAAATCACAGAAACAATCCATTCATAGCACATGACTCTTATTTTCCCAGAATTATGATCGTTCCAATTAGTGAATCAAATCCAAAAATCCAATGTCAATATGTTTTATTGAAAGCAAAAAAAAATTGTTTTGTTTTTTTTTTAATTTTTATTTTATTTATTTATTTAAAAAAAACTGAAAACAAAATTAGAAAAGAGAAACAAAACAAATAGAAAACAAAATCAGAAAAGGGGGAAATCTCCCCACACTCCCACACTTTATCCATGCATTGTCCTCAATGTATTCATATGTATATAATGCAAAGAAAAAGTATGAAGTGTACTTACCTCCTCAAGGTGGAAGGTATGCGGGAGAAGTCAAGTTCATCCCATCCATCATCTTATTCAGCATATCCTGATTTTCATTGAATATCCGAAGATGATGCCCATTAACTTTAAAAGTTCTTGCTGAGGATTCTTCCTTGATCTCCACTGCTCCATAAGGGAAGACTTCTGTAACAATGTATGGTCCTTCCCAAGTAGAGCACAACTTACCACTCATGTGACCAAGCTTGGATTTGTATAGTAACACCTTCTGGCCTACCTTGAAATCCTTTCTAGCCACAAGCTTTTGGTCATGGAACTTCTTGGTTTTCCCTTTGTAGAACTTTGAGTTTTCATAGGCTGCAAGCCTAATCTCCTTTAGTTCTTGCAACTGAAGTTTTTGCTCTTTCCCTACTTCTTCCAAATCCATGTTGCGGGCTTTCATGACCCAATAGGCCCGATTTTCAATCTCCACAGGTAAGTGACAAGCCTTTCCAAAAACCACCCTAAAAGGTGAAATACCTATAGGTGTTTTGTAGGCTGTCCTATGTGCCTAAAGTGCATCATCCAATCTTGTGGCCCAATCCTTTCGACTAGGCTTCACTACTTTCTCTAGTATCTTTTTAATCTCCCTGTTAGAGATCTCTGCTTGCCCATTAGTTTGGGGGTGATATGGTGTGGCAATGCAATGTGTCACCCCATACTTCTTCAACATGTTCTCAAGTAGCTTATTACAGAAATGAGTCCCCAGATCACTGATGATGGCTCGTGGTATCCCAAACCTACAAAAAATGTTAGACCTGACAAAACTCATAACAACTCGAGAATCATTAGTCCTTGTAGCTATGGCTTCCACCCATTTGGAGACATAGTCTACAGCAAGAAAAATATAAGTAAACCCAGAAGAAGGAGGAAAAGGACCTATAAAATCAATACCCCAAATATCAAATACCTCACAATATAGCATGGGTTGTTGAGGCATTTCATCCCTTCTTGAAATGGATTTGGCTGCCCTTTGGCACTGCTCACAATTTTCATATACCCTTTGTGCATCTTTAAAGATAGTAGGCCAATATAATCCACAATCCAACACTTTCCTACCTGTTCTTTGTGTGCCATAATGTCCACCAAAAGGAGACGAATGACAGAACTGAAGCACATGAGGTATCTCTATATCTGGAACACACCTCCTTATGACTTGGTCACTACCAATGCGCCATAAGATTGGGTCTTCCCAGATATAGTACTTTGCCTCACTTTTTAGCTTGGTTCTTTCATATTTGGAGAAGGAGGGAGGAATAACATACACAACCAAATAGTTAACAATGTCATAAACCAAGGTTCAAGAAACATACCTTTCATAATAGTCAACGTTAAGAGGACTTCATCAGAAAAGTGATCTTGAATAGGAATATTATCTTCTCCCTTTTCAATCCTACTAAGATGATCAACTACTAAGTTATGCGCCCAACTTCTATCTAGAATCTCAATGTCAAACTCTTGAAGCAGTAGCATCCATCTAATCAACCTTGGTTTCGAATCTGCTTTCTTCAGAAAGAATTTTAATGCTGCATGATCAGTATAAACAATTACCTTGGAACCAAGTATATACGGTCTAAATTTGTCCAAGGCAAACACAACAGCCAATAATTCCTTCTCAGTTGTGGTGTAGTTAGCCTGCGCTGTGTCCAATGTTTTGGAAGCATAATATATCACATGTGGTAGCTTCTCATATCTTTGTGCAAGTACCGCTCCTACTGTAAAGTTTAATGCATCACACATCAACTCAAATGGTAATGTCTAGTCAGGTGGCTGGATGATAGGAGTGGTGGTAAGCGCCTTTTTCAATGTATCAAACGCATCTTTACACCTCTCTCCAAAGTCAAATGCTACATCCTTTTGTAACAAGTTGGAGAGAGGGTTGGCTATCTTGCTGAAGTCCTTGATAAACCTCCTGTAAAATCCTGGATGTCCAAGAAAATATCGAACCTCTTTCACAGAAGAGGGGTAAGGCAATTGTGAAATAATATCAATTTTAGCAGGATCTATAGATATACCATTCTTGGAAACAACGTGACCTAAAACTATACCTTGTTCCACCATAAAATGACATTTTTCAAAATTTAAAACAAGGTTAGTTTCTTCACATCTCTCCAAGACTCTAGCATGATTAGACAAGCAGTGATCAAAAGATGAACCATATACACTAAAATTATCCATAAAAACCTCAATACAATGCTCCAACAAATCTGTAAAAATACTCATCATACATCGCTAAAATGTTCAAGGAGCATTGCAAAGGCCAAATGGCATCTTCCTATAACCATATGTACCGAATGGACAAGTAAAGGTAGTCTTATGTTGATCCTCGGGGGCAATACAAATCTGAAAATACCCAGAGAATCCATCAAGAAAACAGTAATGAGACTTACCTGCCAATCGGTCTAACATTTGGTCCATGAATGGTAAAGGAAAGTGGTCCTTCCTGGTGGCCTGGTTTAGTCTTCTATAATCAATACAGACCCTCCAGCTATTCTGAATACGAGTAGGAATCAACTCGTTCTTCTCCTTCTTGACCACGGTGATCCAAGATTTCTTGGGGACCACATGTACAGGACTCACCCAAGTGCTGTCAGAAATAGGATATATAATACCTGCTTGTAGCAACTTGGTGACTTCTTTCTTCACAACCTCCATCAGTTGAGGATTCATTCTCCTCTGAGGTTGCCTTACTGGCTTAGCATCCTCCTCCAAGAGTATTTTGTGCATGCAGAAAGAAGGACTAATACCAAGAATATCTGCCAAAGTCCAGCCTATTGCTCGTTTGTGATCTTTGATAACTTGCAATAGCTTTTGTTCCTGCTCGTCAGTAAGCATGGCAAATATAATAACAGGGAGTTTCCCATCCCTCTCAAGATAAGCATATTTCAAATGAGATGGTAAAGGTTTCAACTCCAAAGTGGGTGGTTGTTCCACAGATGGCAACATTTTACTACCTAAGGTAATTTCAGCCACCTCAGCATCACACTCGAACGCCACAGAGGTATAATATAGTGACACCGCGTCCTCAATATCACCTGCTTTATAATTTTCTCTTTCGTCTAAAATCGAGCCCGAAATATTCGAAAAAGAAAAATCCAAAGAAGAAGAAAAACTAGATAAAACGTCCAAAAGTCCAAAAGCATAATTGTTCACTACATTACTCAATAAATCAATACAAAACAAAGAATGGTCTTCAATCGGGTGCTTCATGGCTTCTAGCACATTGAACTGCACCTTCTCATCTCCTATCTTCATAGTTAAGGATTCTGCATGCACATCTATCTTGGTACGTGCTGTCATCATGAATGGTCTTCCCAAGATTATTGTGGTTGAACTCATTCCTTCATCATCCTTCATGTCCAAGATGTAGAAATCTGCAGGAAAAATTAACTTGTCCACACGGACAAGTACATCTTCTAGCACACTTGCAGGGTTAACTGTGCTACGGTTAGCCAATTGAATGACCACACCAGTAGACTTAAGAGGTCCAAGATGAAGTGAAGTAAAAACTGATAAAGGCATTAAATTAATGGAAGCTCCTAAATCTAACATAGCATTGTCAAACTTAGTACTTCCTATAATGCAGGAAACATAAAACATACCTGGATCCCTACATTTTTGCGGCATTCTGACTGCAAGTTTCTTAATTAAGCTAGAGACGTTTCTTCCCATGTTCACTACCTCTTTGTCCATAATACGCCTTTTATGTGTACATAATTCTTTAAGAAACTTGGCGTATTTAGGAATTTGTCTTACAACATCCAACAAAGGGATGTTTATCTCCACTTTCTTGAAAGTATTCAAGATTTCTTTGTCTAACTCCTCCATCTTTTTAGTTTTTGGTTTCAAACGGTTTGGATAGGGAGAAGGAGGAGAATAAGGAGAAGAATTTTCAGAGGAAGTATGAGGGGATACCAACCTGGAGTTATCACTAGGTACAGGCATTTCAGATGTTGCTTGTGTTGCTTCATCTAATCTTCCACTTTAATTATCAGGTACAACTTCATTGTCCTTATCTTCATCTTCTTGGGCATCCCCAAGGCCTTGTATTTGCTTACCCGATCTTAAAGTAATAACACTTACATTTCGCGGGTTAATTACAGTTTGTGCAGGCAAATTGCTTGAGCCTTGTTGAGACTTCATCTGATTTAACTCATTTGCCATTTGTCCATTCTGGTTCTACAAATTTTGATTAGTTGCTTCCATCGTCTGTTTCAACTCATTGATTTGTCCCTGTCTCTTTTAACATAGAACAAGCCTCGGTAGGATGATTAGTAGAAGCACAAATTCCACATAAGGTAGAAGAGATAGGCTTTTTCTATAAGTCTGCCAAGGTCCTTACCATGGCCACTAAGTCATCCAACTTCCCTTCTATTTTCTTGTGATCTGCAACATATGAAGCTTCTACTCCATGGGTTCCCTTCAATAGAGTTATAGAATTACTCCTGGTGGTAAATTATTGATGGTTCGACGCCATATTCTCAATTAATTGTCTTGCATTTGTTGGCGTTTTGTCCACCAATGACCCTCCACTTGTAGCATCTATCATTTGTCTATCCATGATACTCAATCCCTCATAAAAGTACTGAATGAGGAGATGCTCGTTTATTTGATGATGAGGACAGGAAGCACATAACTTTTTGAATTTTTCCCAATACTCGTGAATATTTTCTCTTTCTTGTTGCCTTATCCCATAAATATCTTTGCGAATAGCAGCAACTCTAGATGCTGGAAAAAACTTTTCCAGAAATAATCTTTTCAGAGTCTCCCAAGTATTGATGGATCCTGGTGAAAGGCAGTATAACCAATTCTTAGCGGCATCTTGCAATGAGAATGGAAAAGCTTTAAGCTTAATATGTTCTTATGTCACTGTTGTAGGTCTCATGGACGAACAAACAACATGAAATTCCTTCAAGTGATGGTACGGGTCTTCTCCTGCTAATCCATGGAATTTTGGTAGAAGATGGATTAACCCAGACTTAAGCTCACATTCTCCATCTGGATATTGGATGTACATGTTTTATGTAATTGCTGCATCTGGTGAAGCCAACTCTCTTATTGTTCTTTCTTCCATTCTATCTTCTTGAATTTCTGGTTCAGGTGATGGATCGGAAGATATGTTAATCACCGGAGGTGATTCTAGTGGTACACTTTCAGTGGTAGGTTCAGATGATGACGGTGCTCCTTCAGTAGAACACCTGAGTTTAAGTCTTCTGCGTGATTTATGCAAGTTCCTTTCAAGTTCTGAATCAAGTTGATAGAATTGACCCGGGTTGGCCCGAGCCATGCACTACGCAGTCCACCTGAAATTGTTCCTCTATTTTTGTTTCTTCCTATTCTTGTTTTGGAGAAAGATTTCAAGAAAGAAATAAGTTAAGATTTCATTGGGTCTACTTCCAGGAAAGAAAGGTGCGTCACAATGGACAACTTAAATACCAAGTCTTTCCTAGACGGAGTTTTCCTAACTAGTCTCAAACAAATTTCTTAAAAGAAATTTTTAATCAAAATAAAAATAGAACTTTGCTTTAAATATTTGAAAAGAAAACTAAAGACTACAAAAAACAAAAACTCTATTAAACGTATATGCGTAAAATAAATAAATAAATAAAAACAAATAAATAATAAATAAAATAAAATAAATAAATAAAAACAAAATCAAAATATAAGAAATACTAACCGTATTCCCCGGCAACGGCGCCAAATTTGATATCGCTGTCGTTAGGCGATCAAATTACCACTACTTAACTTTAGCAACTTTAGTATTGCCAAGTTAGTAGTGAACAAAATAGTTAGGGTTAAGATAACCGTGAGTCGTCTCACAACGAATACAGAATTGATCTCAAATATTTGATTCTTAGAAAAATGCAATTAAAACTAGTAACAATAAAAATATAGGGGTTTTGATACGCAGAGAATGAATGACATGCAAATAAAAGATCGTAAACACAATAATAGTAAATAGGTCAATTCCACTGCTTTTTCAAAATAGGATTCTTCATCGGTTATCTAGACATTATTGTTAAATTAATTAATGTTGTTGATTTACAAATCAATCAATGTAAAGTCTCAATTCATTTGTTGGCATTCTCACTTTTAATCAAAGTACAGTCTCAATTAAAAGTGAGAATTTTTAGATTATCCATAGTAAATTCAATCAAAGTACAGTCTCAATTAAATTTTACTATGCCTAATCATGTCTATTCCTTTGTTTCTTCACCAAATAGAAAACTTAATTAATCAAAGTAATTACCTCTAATAAAAGTAGAGTCTCAATTATTGGCAAAAACTTATTTAATCAAATGAAAGTTTCTAAATAAAATCAAAGTAAAGTCTCAATTGAATTTAAAAACCTTTTAACTCATATGATTACCATTTTACCTTAAGAATAAAAGTTGTAACATCCCAATTTCAACAACTTAAAATTAATAAACTAGGATGTTTCATCATAATATTCAAAATAGATATCCTTTGTATAAAATATATTATTACAGTCTTACAAAAGATAGGACTATAAAAATATATCCTTTATACAAACTAACTAAAACCAACCAAACTCTATACACAACTTAACCACTTACTACATCCTTCAAAGGTGCCTCTAAACCTGCAACCTCATTTGCTCCCACCAAATAGGTGATCATCGCAAAAGAAAGACAAAAACAAAAGACACAAAGTGCAAGGGTAAGCTAGTTTATAAAAGAAATAATCATATAATAGTTAAGCATATTACATCCGAAAATAGCATATTTTAAATATTCATAAAAGTACCAAACTTACAATTACAAACTCTCTAAACTCAATTATTCGGATCTATGTATTGACTCAGACATAAGAAGTTATACACCTGTCATAAAAGTGGATTGCAACAAAGGACGTAGCTCCACTTGGCCTAACCAACTGAATCAATTTCCTTTGGACAGGGTAAGTTACTTATGGCATTGCCAAATTAGTGGTCCCACCCCTAATCCCTCCATAAGATCTTCCTTCAACTCTCACCACCTAGGCCACGACACTATATGAGTTTGTAAACCTAGTAGAGTATAAAATAGCTTTTGACCAACACATATCCCCAGCCAATGCATAACAACCTACTAGTGCGGACTGCACTTCTTTCTCAGAAGCATAACCCTTATGACACAAATAGTTCACATCAACTTTTCTCATTCCATTCCATTAAGATCCACTTTCACTCTCTTAAACCATCGCACTTCCTTAGAAGCCAAGACTCAAAACAAACACTACAAGAAAAAGCCTTATTACTGATGACCTTTTCCCGACGGATTTTCTTTTGTTGGTAATGATCACTTTCCGATGGATTTGCTGACAGATCATACTCTTGATTTTACCGACAATTGATATTTGTCAGTAAAGGCAACGATGAAATTGTTTACTTACTTTACTAACGGAATTACCGACGAATTTTGGTTTTGAATGTGCTGACAGAAGTATCTGTCGATAAAGTATGCAATGAAAGTGTTGACCAACGAATTAACTGACAGATCTTGGTCGTCAGTAATGTTGTGAATTAAATCAGAATTTCAATTGAGATTCCCTCCCCTAATTTCACTTTCGCTTTGCTTTCTCTTTGCCACTTTCCCTTTTGTCTCTACCACAAACGTTCAACACTTTTTGTCTCCGCTTCCTTACCACACCACTGCCCTACCACACCTTTCTGAGTCACTCCATAACAAAGCCATTCATTGCCCCATTGTCCTTGTTCATCGGCGAGCCATCATAACAAAGCAAAAGATGCGCGTATGCTCGAGCTCGTGGAAGAGGGGTTTCGTTTCGCCCTTGAGTTACTGCCCCTCAAGCTCGCCGCAACCACCACCTCTCTCACCAGCGTCGAACATGTGCATTTTGGATGAGTGTTGTTTCCAGGGTATGTTCAATCCAATTGACCTGTTTTAATTGAGAATCAGTGTTCGGTTTATTGAATTTGTTTAATTTTTTTTCCAATTGGTTTGAATTTGAAGCCAAAGTTGAAGAATTAGTGTTCTGTGAAGTTGGTTGACGGTTGTTGCCACATCGGTTTGGGGCTAGAGACAAAGTGGTGGAGCAAAGGTTAATAATGTAAGGGGAACGCATACTGAAAAAGAAATAACCATGTAAAGGGCAACATGGGTAGTATGTAGTTTGATGCTAGAGAATGGGTCGTGTAGTATTGAATTGATGATTCATGTTTCTTGTTTGTTATTCTGTGATTGATGTGCATTTCATGATTCTTGGCTGCCATTTTTTTTCCAGTGCCATGTTTCCTTTGCTTTTTAGTGGGTAGCTAAACCCACACAAATTAGCCACTGTAATTCAATGAAAACACCTCTAAAAGTTATTTGAATATACTAGTTTTACTAAAAATTTAAAACAACACTAAGAACTAAATTCTAATTAACTAAGACTCTAATTGAATAACACTACTTCTAATGCAATGTAGTTAAACTATTGTGATATTAACAATGCAAGGAATCTATTTACTACACTCATTCCCCTAATGAAACTACGCTACCAACATTAAGTCACCAAACTAAAGTCCTAATTGCTATGAATACTAAACTAAAGTACTAGAACTAATGTGTAATTATTTAATCCTAAAAAGATACACTTAAACCACCTTATAAACGTTTTTTCTATGCTAACTATAATAAAATCTAATTCTAAAGTTACCTATGTTATTCTATTATAGCTAAACTAGTTAGTGACACAACTAACAACAGTTAAGTGCAGTCCAATGGTTCTTTTTGCCTTCAACACTTCACATGATATCTATTTTAAAGGTCTCCAACATGTACAACTTGCATTTGAGCTTCAAGACAAAAAGTCAACTATGTAGTCAAACTTAAACTCTTTAATGATTCTTTTCTGCAATAGTTTAATTTGCTGCAAAATATTCTCCTTAATTCTCCTTCAATCAACTATGTATAAATGTATTTAATTATCTTCAAAGGTTTCCAACAACTTGTGCATGGTCTCCAACAACACTAAGGTCAAATGTTTAAATTTAAGAGTAGAAGCATTTTCATGAGTGTATCACACAAAGAAGAATTTCAATTATAGCTCAAGTCTCAACAAGGTAAAATGTAAAAAGTGATCAACACTAATCCTTTTGATGAAAACCTATTCAAACTATCTATGCATGGCTAAATTAGCACAAGTACAAAGACTCTTTCAACCTAAAATGTGGTAATCTAGCTAGATGCAAACCATAAAACCAGAACTATACCTATTTAATCTGAAACAACAATTTAAAACAAATTCTTTCCTAAAAGCAACAAAGACAAACTATATCTAAGTAATGAAACATGTTAGCAAACCTAAAATTCTAAAAATACCAAAACAAAATTAATTTTGGACTAAAACAAAATTAAAAACTAAACTAAAACAATATCAAGAAAATACATTACTGCAGCTACCAATCCCTAAAGCTTCCAGTGATGGGAAGCAAAGGCCATCACCACCCTCACCAAATCCCAAAATGCAAAACTCATTCTATAAAGCCAAAAACTCATCTTATCAACTTTTATGCACTAGGTTACTATTTTGTTGTATTTTGATCTTCCTCAAGCTACATTGAACTCTTCTTGACTCCTCCTTCGATTCAATTTTACACCATCAAGAAAACCCACACATATTACCCACTCTAATTCAATGAAAGCACCTAAACCACACTATTTGGGCTTAATTTAGCATATTTCTAGGTTGATATAGTTATATTATGCATCTTTAGTTTTCTTTAGTATATAAGTGTAGTTTTAAGTTAGTTTTATCATTTACAACTTGCTTGTATGATTAATTTTCTGTTTGATTGTGATAAAGCATTAAAAATCAGTTTAAGGGGTAAAGTTCAATTTTGGCAGCTTCTTTTGCTTAAATAAAAGTAGTGCACATGCTACAATTTGATTCCTTTATATTTTGCAGTAATTAAACTTGGTTTTAATTGTAGTTTACTGCTTAAAACTTGTAGGAACTATTTTAGATAAATTTTAGTTGTTGTTTTAGATTAGGTTGTTTTCATGCACATATTTGCTGTCAAATACTTAAATTTTGGGTCTCCACACATCAATTTTCGTGCATCTTGTTATTCCTGACTTTTACCTTAGTTTTCATCATCCATATACTAATTAGATTGTGTTTACATCATTTGTTAACATTTCCTTTGCTAATTTGGGTCATCTTAGCTCATGTTGACCAATTTCTAGTTCATTTTGGAGGTTTTCAATAGGTAAATTTTAATTCCGATGTTAATTATGATTTGTGATCTATTTTCCAATTTTCTTTTGCTCACTAGAAGTTGTCCAAGTAGTTTTATAAGAGTTTTGGTCAGTAGTTATCCCCAATTCTAAATTTTTGCAGTTTTAACATAATGTAGTGCTATTGTTTGGTCTTAGGTACCTAGATTTTGAGTTGTAGTTAGTTTTAGCTGTATGAGTTGTTTTCTAGTTATATTTTGGTAATAGGAACCTGTTAGGATAGTTATAATATAGTTCCATAGGTTAACTTACTACATGCATATGCATTTGTGTTAATTTTCTAAACTAGTATTGGTTTTAGGTAATTCTTGTAGTTTATAGTTTATGATTTAGGAGTAAGTTTTCTGAAGTAATTTTAACCTTATCTAGGTAGTTTCTTTCTAGTTTTAGCCTTGTTTTATAGTGTTTTTAGAGGTTTTAGGTAGTGAAATTTTGAGTTTCAGGTAGGATTTCAGTTTTGAGTTGTTTCTTAGGTTCCTTTAATCATTTTATGTTTGTTGAGTACGTCCTTGTTGTTGTTTTTACCAATTTTAGTTTACTGCTTATTTTCATGCACATTTTTGTTGTGAAATAGTTATCTCAACTCAACTTTTTAAAGGTTAAATATGAGGATTTTCAATGAATTGAGTGTGTCAGGTTTATAATGGCCTACACAATATGTAGAAATGATTTGAAACATGCCATGAATGTTTTCTAGGTACTAGGTTGTCCTAATTTTATGCCTAAATGCAAAATTAGAAATTGTTTGACAAAATGCCTCAATAGAGAATATGGTTTCACCAAGTGTTTGATGAAATGCTTGAATTAAGTAACATAAGAATTATGTCATGCAAATGACCTAAAATTTGCTTAATAAACTTGACTAAGTGAATGCTGAAACTAAATTAAAAACTCAAAAATCACAAAACTAGCTCTTAAACCCAACTTGTCTACAAACTAGGAGGAGGCAAGCGTGAATCACTAACACTCTGCCCTCCACCAACCCCTACAACCTATCTAGTTTCTATTTTCTCTTCATTCGTTTCTTTGTTTCTTCTCTTCGAACTCAAAAATTGTTCTCCCATTAATTGCTTTAACTTTTCATTAGTTTTAGCCTATTTTCTAGTTTCATTTGGTCAAATTTAGCATTTTCAGTTTTCTTAAGAAATTATAAGTGTAGTTAGTCTAGTTGATTATTTTAAGGTTGTGTGAATGTTTACTTCTCTGTTAGATAATGTTTGAAGTACATAATACCCTTGCTTGTGGTTTCTAGTTCAATTTTACTAATTCTAGTGTTCTAAATTTTAGTCATATAGGCATATTTTGATTCCCTAGTGAATTTGAGATGGTAGTTCAATTTTTTATAGTCCTTTATCATTTAAAACCTACTTACATATTGCATTACAATTTTATTCTCAGATTTATAATACTAGCCTTAATTTTAGTTTTAGGTGCTAGTTCTAGGTTATAAGTAGTCAAATTATAATTTTCTTGTTAATTTCGAAGTTTGACTTCATTTTTTATCTTTCTTTAACAATTCAAAAGTTGTCTAGATAGTGGTTAAGTAATTAAAATATCTAGAATAGTGTAGTTTTCATATTTTACAGTTTTAGCATATTCTAGTCACTAGTTTAAGGTTCTAGGTTGCCATATTTTTAGTTTTTGGTTTTCTTTGTAAGTTGAGGTTTTTCTTAGCTAGAGTTTATCATTTTAAACTATTTGGGATAGCTTCTTTACAGTTTCTTAGGTTAGTTTAGTATAGCAGCAAATTATAGGCCATTCTAGTGGACTTTGTAAGGTTTGAGTTATGATTTTTAGCATTTTGGTTTGGAATCAATTTTTTAGTTATACTTTGGTTATTTTTAGTCAAGTAGGACTTGTATAGATACTTAGTTTTTGTCTATGTTATCTATTTATAGATTTTTAATTTTTACCCCCTCATTATGTTCATTTTAGAGTGACTATAGTCTCATGGTCATGTTCCTTTTAGTATTATAGTCTCATAGTCAAGTGACAAATGGGAAAGAGTGGTAAATTAGATGGGTAAAAATTAGTATAGTTTCATGGTCATGTTCCTTTTAGAGGAGCATTTAAGTGAGCCTTCAAGGAATGTTTGAAGAAGATACCCATGCTTGTGGTTTCTAGTTCAATTTTACTAATTCTAGTGTTCTAAATTTTAGTCATATAGGCATACTTTGATTCCCTAGTGAATTTGAGATGGTAGTTCAATTTTTTATAGTCCTTTATCATTTAAAACCTACTTAGATATTTGCATTATAGTTTTATTCTCAGATTTATAATATTAGCACTAATATTACTTTTAGGTGTTAGTTTTAGGTTCTAAGTAGTCAAATTTTAATTTTCTTGTTAGTTTTGAATTTTGACTTCATTTTTATCTTTCTTTTACAATGCAAAAAATTTCTAGATAGTGGTTAAGTAATTAAAATAACTAGAATAGTGCAATTTTCATATTTTACAATTTTAGCCTATTCTAGTCACTAGTTTTAGGTTCTAGGCTACCATATTTTGAGTTTTTGGTATTTTTTGTAAGTTGAGATTTTTCTTAGCTAGATTTTATCATTTTAAACTGTTTGAGATAGCTTTTTTACAGTTTCTTAGGTTAGTTTAATATAGTTGCAAATTGTAGACCATTCTAGTGGACTTTCTAAAGTTTGAGTAGTGATATTTAGCATTTTCGTTTGGAATCAGTTTTTGAGTTATACTTTGGTTATTTTTAGTCAATTAGGACTTGAACACGTGTGTTAAGTCTCTTTAACATTCTCCATCATCTTCCACTTGCATTTAAGCTTCAAATAAAAAAGTTAAAGTTTAGTCAACTTTGAAGATGTGCATATGTAATGCAAACTAGATCAAATTCAACATTTGCTTGATTTGGTGCTTTCCTCATGTTGAATCAAATTTGTACAAGTCCATTTTAACTTATGTCTACTTTCTAAATGGCTTCTTGATTTTTAGGTACATTGACTACCTTGTTTTCAGTTCCTTCTTCTTTGACTCAACCTCAACCCTTCTCTCTAGTGTTTTTGGTATGTATCCTTCATTCTAATTTGTTTTTGTTGTTTGAGTATATATACCCTCTAAGTATGATTATAGAAAATAAGAATTGCTTTATATAATTTATACATTGAACATGATTTGTATATATAAATTGTAATTGGACTAAAAGAATCCTACAAAATAGGTGAAAATTTTGAAATCAAGTAAATTATAGGTGTGCTAGAAAAAAAAATCATTCGTGCACCCTCTATCTTTGTCTTATGTATGCATGGGCTTAAGTAATGATAGGTTTATTACTTAAGTCCCATATTTGATAATTGTCCCTTGTTGCATTTATGTGGTGCTACATAACATTTTCCTCCTTTGGCTTGTCGTAGGACATGGTCGAAGTTCCCCTCCACCGTTGTTCCTTTTGTTTTTTTAATATATATGGTTATAGCAAATACCAATTGCCTTATATGTATTTGCTACCTTGATCAAGAATTCTATATGTAAATTTATGTTAGACTAAAAGAATACTATAAAATAGGTTCAAAAATTGAAATCAAGTAAACTAGAGGTGTGCTAGAATGAACAAAATTATTCGTGCACCATTTGTCTTTGCCTTCTACATGCATGGTCTTAAGTAGTAATAATTTTATTACTTAAGTACCATGTTTGATAATTGTCCTTTGTTGCACTTATGTAGTGTAACATAACATTTTCCACATTTGGCTTGCCCTAGGACATGGCCGAAGTTCCCATCCATTGTGGTTGGATGTATGACTATTGTTACCCTGGTAGAAGAGGTTGAAGGAAACTTTTCTCATAAGAGTTGAAGACTTTGATAGGACCGCTCGACAATATAAATATTATGCTCTTGATGGAGGGATCAGATGCCCATACTTAAAGTGTGAATGCACTAAAATTTTGAAAGATGAGGTGGTTAAAGTTCATCTATACCAGAAAGGATTCATGCCAAATTACAAGATTTGGACATTTCTTGGTGAAGAAATGTGGTCTGTTGATTTGACCGCACGTGAAAATTACCTTCATAGTTCAAGCACTATTGCACATACCTCTGAGATGGATCAATTTATGTATATGCAAGAAATGGTGAATGATGGTCTTAACCAACATGCTTCATTTGAAGAACAAGACAATAGTCATTTAGAAGAGCCTCCACATGAAGCCACTCAGAGGTTTTACAATATATTGGCAGAGGCAAATCAACCTGCATTTGAAGGGGTAACAGAGTCAAAATTGTCAGTATGCATTTAGACTTTTGGCTTTCAAATCTAATTGGCACATTCCCAACCAAGCATCGGAAAGTATGGCAAAAATCTATTTAGATCTAACACCACCAAATAATTCTTTGCCAAAGAATTATTATGAAGCCAAAAGATTAGTTTCAAAGTTAGGATTGGAGTCTAAGAAAATTGATTGTTGTGTGAATGTGTGTATGCTTTTTTATGACAATGATAATGGAAAAAATGATGCATCCTTACTTAAATGTAAATTTTGAGGACATGCTCGGTATCACACAATCCATCCAGCACGAAAGCAAAAAAAAAAACCAATAAGATTACAAATATTTTCAAGTAATAAAAATAAAAAATTTAAATGAAATGATACATCACTTTGTTTTCCTTTTTTAACAATTGAAATGAATGTGTTATAATCTAACTTACCACAATTAAAGTATAATTAGGTTAAAAAATTATTGACGTTGTCTAATAATGAACAAATCAAATATAGCATTTTTAAAACTAATTTATATGCTTAACCACCTCTATAGTAATTTCTTTTCAATAATTGGTCAATCATAAGTAATTGAATCATTCTACATGAAAACATTTAAAATTAATTCTCACTTATATAGTATATCAAGTATATATTTTGGAATAATAACATTTTACTACACATCTTTTAAACAATATTCCAATTGAAATATTGACTCCCTTCAAGAGGATCTTGGTATCTATCCACTCTTTGACTATGCACAAAGATGTATAGTCTTATCAAATTTTATTACAATAACTCACAATATTATTATGAAATGTCCTATTTTATTAATTTTATACTACTAAAATAAGATGTTACACTTACAATATTTTCATTGACAAAATTTATATTTAAAATAAAATATTCAACAAATAATTTTTAATTTTTAATTCTTTAGTGCAAATTTTATTCAGAATAAAAAGTTATGTAATTAACCTATATATAAATAAATTTGTAGCTAATTACAATAATTTTTCCAAATAAATTTATCTAAGAAAGTTTACATGTATTTTCTGTAGAAAAATTTTCAGTGTAAGGTAATTCGTAGGTAAATATAATCTAAATTAGTCATATTAAGATATTCAACCACACACCGAGTCTTTCTTTCTTTTTTCAATATCCTCTGGTAGTTAGTTTCAGAATAATAAAACTTGATGTAAGAAGTTTCCCTTTTCATATTAGACCTCTCATACTGTAAGGCCCCCTTTTTATTTTTGCCCTAAACTATAGGGGCTGCCCTTGTAAGTGGGCCTAAGGATTGGCCCAACATATAAGATCTTACTATGTTGCCCTAATCTCACACTCACTTCCACTCTTTCAGAAACCAGTCGTCATTCCTCACTACCCTCACGGAACGCTCTGCTAGGGTTTGCCCTAAGGTCCACTTCATTCAAGCTCAAACTCAGTTCCTACTCACGTAAGTCACCCCTTGGCTCATGCTTCTATTTTCATGGTCTATGCTTGTTGTTATTGTTAGGGTTTAGTAATAACCCGCCTCCTTTCTTCTATTTTACCGTTCGTTCCAGCTGCTGACCATCCTAAAGGCAGTTTGGCTTCCTGTGTGCATGTCGGAGCGTCCCGCTAACTTGACTTCCAGGTACGGGAAGTTAGGGTTCCAGTCTTTTGGGTGTTGTTTTGGCTGTTCTTGAGTTAGTTACTGATTGCATGGATAAATCCTTCATTTTGGTGTGATTGAATGCTTCGTATGCTTGGTTGGTTCGAAAAATATGGTTGTTGCAGGTGAAACAGTGGCGAGACCTGTTAATCTCGCCTAAGCGAGCCAGTCTCGCCTAGGCGAGACAAACAGGGGTTCGCCCAAGCCAGTTTGCGCGAGAGGTTGCTCAGGCGACCCGCTCAAAATCTTGAGCGAGCAAGCATCTCGCCCAACCGAGAGGGGTCTCGCCTAAGCGAGATCCCGCAATGCTTTCTGATGACCTTTTTGAGCCCTCGCCTAGGCGAAGGGGGCTCGCCTGAGCGAGCATGTCTCGCCTGAGCGAGGGATTTGGGTGAGACAGTGTGGTGGTTGGTAGGGTGTTTGCTCTCTTATGATTGGAATTGCTTGGGTATGACTGCCATGATGAAATACATGTACATATGTATGTTTATATGCCTAACGAATTGATATATATGCATGACATGATTCATAAATGATGAATAATGGGTATTGTGGGAACTTGGCATGTGAAATGAATGAGTGGTGTGGAACTAAAGGAACCTGGTATTAATATGAGATGAGGCCCTAGACTCATGGGGTGGTGATGATCAGAGGTATGGATTTGAGATGTGATGTGTATGAGGAATTAATCTCAAGGGTTGATATGGAATTCTAAAATATGATTTAATATTCTATTATTGTTGAATTATGAATGTTGGTCCGTGTCAGCGTGTAAATTCCTTGAGGTCTCTAGGTGGGACCTCAGGGTCGCGCTTCAGTGGTCGGGACGTAATTCCATGGCCCCTGTTAGTGGGTGTCCATGGTGGTGCCCCATCTGTATAACTAGGTAAGGATTCAAGGTAAGGACTGCATCCTGACACTCTAAGGGGCCAGTTAGTCTCACTTAGAGCGGACTGACTCTTGTGGTGAGAGTAGCAGGAGGCCTGAAATTCATTAAGGGCTAACCTTGTGGTGAGGGAGATTTGATTCATCGTAACACTTGTAACACATAGCTCGGAGATGAGCAGCTCAGGGTCGAGCAGGGGTATCGACCACAAGTGCAAGCATCCGCTAAATCCGACTAAGTTATACGTATCCAGATAAGTCGAGTCGAGTCGTAGTATATTGAATGAGGAGTCATAACATGCTTGGTTGTATATGGGTATGGGATGATGATAATGCATTTGACTGTATGATGAATATGTGTTGGCTCTAGCTTACCCGTTTTGTTGCATGGTTGTATTGTATGTGGTTGTTCTTTCTTGCGGTGATCATCAATTTGATTGATGGGAGCAGATGGGCGAAGTTCTCGTGGTCAACAAGGGAATGGTGATTCCGTCGCTTAGCCATATGGGCTGGAATTTTCTTCACGTTTTCTTTAGGGCTATGGCCCATGTATCTCTTTATGCATTTCTACTATACACTCTTTGTTAGACTTGTATTCAGCTTTCCTTTGGCATCGTGGTGTGTCCCAGTTTTGTAGGGATTGTGTTAAGGACCCCAAGACTACGCTACAGTATTATTATTGTGTGACGTTTTCCTTTAATTTCGCTTAATAATTAAATGGGATGTTACACATACCACTTGATTTTTGCATTTGTTTTATTTCTTTATATTTTAAATAAAATTATATTGTAAGATTTTGATTTAATTATGTTATTTTTATTTTTTAGAAAAACGTTCTTTTATATAACACAAGATTTCAAGTATAAAAATTTTAAATTTTATTAATTTAATTAAAAAATATTTTTTTATTTCATAGTAAATATGTATATTTTCATATAATTCTATTACAAAATTTTTATTTAACTATTTTTTTATGTTTTAAAAAAAGTTATTTTAGTCAAAGATTTCAATTAAATATTTTAAATTTTATCAAATTGAATGAAAAAATAACTTTTAGATTAGATTTTTATTTAATACTCTTATTTATCTTTTAGAATAAAATAATTTACTAACATTTTATTTACCTTTATTTTTATAGCACCAGATTTCAATTAAAAAAATTTTAAATTTTATAAAATTAAATATAAAAATATATTTTTCTTTAGTTTTCAATTTAAAATATTTTGAAAATATTTATGTATTTTATTTTTTTTTCTTATTTTTTAATTTAATTCATTTATTATAATATATTTATGTAATTTTGTTATTTTTATTTTTTAGGAAAGTTCATTACATTAAAAATTTTCTTATTTTTTTTCTATAGTAAAAGATTTCAACTAAAAATTTTTAAAACTTCATTATACTAAATAAAAGGATAACCTTTTCTGTTTTTAGTTAAAAATATTTATCTATTTATAAATATTTCTCAATTTTTCAATACAAATATACTACAAGTTTTTTAATTAATTCTATTTTTTATTTTTTAGAAAAGGATACTTTACTAATTAATTATTAACTTTATTTTTTTTATATCACAATATTTCAATTAAAAAACTTTAAAATTTTATCAAATTAAATGAAAAAAAAAATCTTTGGTTTTTAATTAAAATTGTTTTGAAAATATTCATGCATTTTTTAATTTATTTTGACATATTTTTAATATAATTTTATTATAAGATTTGTATTTAATTTTATTATTTTATATTTTTTAGAAAACATTATTTTAATGATATTTTCCTTATCTTCTGTAGTACAATATTTTAATTAGAAAAACTTAAAATGTTATCAAATTAAATATAAAAAAATCATATTTTCTATTTTTAATTGGAAATGCTTTTTAAATATGTATTTATAGTTCAATATTTCTCAATGTTTCAATATATCTATATTTTTTATTTTTTAGAAAATGGTAATTTTACTAATATTTCATTATTTTTTTTAGTATATTAGATTTCAATTATGCAACTAAATTTTTTTTATCAAAATAATTAAAAAAATACTTTTTCTTTATTTTTAATTTAATATACTTTGAAAATACTTCTGTATTTTTAATTTTTTTTTCTCATTTTTTAATATAATTCTAGTATAAGATTTTGATGTTTTCTTTTTTTTTAATATTTTTCCCTTAAGATTTTTAGAATACTTAATTTTATTAATATTTTTTATCTTCTTTCTATACCATAAGATTTCAATTAAAACACTTTAAAATTTTATCTAATAAAATAAAAAAGGTAAAGTTTTTATTTTTTTAGTTTAAAATGTTTTTAAAATATTTATCTATTTATAAATATTTCTCATTTTTTTAATATAATTATACTATAAGATTTTTAGTTAATTCTATTTTTTAAATTTTAGAAAATGATACTTTACTAATATTTTATTAACTTTTTTTCTATTGTAAGGCCCTATTTTCCTATCCTAGCATTTTAAGGGCTGCCTTGCGTCTGTTGGGCTTGAGGGTTGGCCCAAAGGTTAAAAACCATTCCTAGTTGCCCTAATCTGCACTTTCACTCTTGCAGAAGTATCAGCCGTCACCTTGTGCCTCCTGTACAGAACGCTCCGCTAGGGTTCACTCTGAACCTTCTTCGAGCCAACTCAAACCCAGCTCCTGCTCCACGTAAGTATTTCTCAGCTCACGATTCCCTTGTTATGGGCCTAGAACCACTGTTTGCCATTAGGTTTTGATAATAATTTGTCCCTGTTTCTACTTTTACCGTTCATTTCAGCTCCTTGGCCATCCTTAGGACCATCGTGTGCACTATGTTCGTGTCGGAGTGTCCCGCTAGCTCGTTTTCCAGGTAAGGGAAGCTAGGACCCTCGTTTTCTTGTGTTTTCCCGTTACGTTGCTGTTAGTTCGTGTTTGTATAACTTGGTTGTCGTTGTATCTGATTTGGGTTGTGTGAAACCATGTTTTGTTTCGCGTTTGTGGCTACTGAACGAGAAAACAGTGGCTAGTGCTGGTTTTCTCGCCTAAGCGAGCTAGACTCGCCTAAGCGAGATTATCAGGTGCTCGCCCAGAATCTGCCACTCGAATTGTCGCCTAGGCGACTTGTGATCTTTTTGAGCGAGGGGTGCTCTCGCCTAGGCGAGAATGGGCTCGCCTGAGCAAGACCCCGCAGAGCCCCCTGTTCCTTCGTCGCGCCCTCGCCTGAGCGAGCCCTGTTAGCTTGGGCGAGGCAGCGGGCGGGTTTTGATGTTGTTGTTAAATGGTTCACTAATGTATGGCTTGCTTATCTAACCCAAATGCTTTACGAGAAGGGTTATGTGATGATGGCATGATTAATGTGTACATTTGAAATGAAAATGGCATGTGATTGATGGAATATGAACGAGAAAACATGAGTTGCATGAATTGTTGATTATACATGATATTTATGTTTTAGGAAATTATTGATTTGTGGGTGGAACATGTTTAAAGCATGGGTAGGGCATAATTCCATGACTCTCGTAGTAAGAGATCTTGGTGGCGCCTCATCGGTTGGACGTAATTCCATGGGCCCTCTTAAGGGGAGTTCCTGGTGGTGCCTCGACAAAAGGACGTAATTCCACGGGGGGTCGTGGTGGTGCCTCAGGGCCAGAGCGTAATTCCACGAAGGCCACGTGGTGGTGCCTCTTGTAAGGGTATAATTCCGCGAAGGCCTCGCGGTGACGCCTCAATTCTAGGATATAATTCCACTGCCACGTGGTGGCGCCTTATTATGAATATCCGGATAGTCAAGTCTTGGGGTATCTTAGATGGTTTCGGTAACTTATGTGTGAATGTCGGTTATTCATGTTTGACTCTGAGATTGTATGTTGACTTGCGTGACATAGGATTTCTTTGCACTAGCTTACCCTGTTTGTTTGTTTGGTTGTCTTGTATGTGGCTCGTCTCTTAATGGCGATGATCATCAATTATGTTGATGTGAGCAGATAGTAGAGCATCTGGCAGTGGGAATGATGCTAGGAGCGATATAGCTTGATGGATTGGACGGGCATCGGGCCCATTTTGAGGACTCGGGCGTCTGCCTAGTTTTCTCTGTGTCTTTTCGTATGTTCCTAGCTAATTCCTGTCTTACCAAGCCTAACCAAGTGATTTCCTATGTGCCAGTGAGTTATGGCACCATCTCGTAGGACTCCGCAATCTTCCCAGGGTGATGTGGCAGATATCGCCAGGGCAATTGAAGCAATGGTAGCTGCTATGACGTAGCAAAGTACGGCAATGATGCAACAGCATGAAACATCAATGCAATGACAGGCGACAACGCTTGAACAGCAGCAACTGGTGATGCAGCAGATAGAGGCTGCTAGGGCGGCTGCTGAAGATGCTCACAGGCAGCATATGGAGGCCCTCCGCCAACTGGAGGAAAACAGGGTAGCTGCCCCTGCTTTTGGCCCGGAGCCACATCCTACGGCCAGGGAGTGGAGTTTGAAGGACTTTCTGAAACACCACCTAGTGAAGTTTGGAGGCAAGACCAGCCAGACGCAACAGATTAGTGGTTGAAAGACCTGGAAAGGATATTTGATGCCAAGATGTGTCCGGAGGAGAGCAGACTGGCGTTCGTAGTGTACATGCTCACCGGTGAGGCTGAGCACTAGTGGGTCAGCATGAAGTCCATCATGGAAGAGAGGCAGGTGCCAGTTACTTGGGATATCTTCAGGAGGAAGTTCCTCTCCGAGTACTTTCCAGAGAGCGTCAAATACGCTAAGGAGGTAGAGTTTTTACAGTTGACCCAGGGAAGCAAGTCGGTGACTGAGTATGCAGGAAAGTTCAAGCACCTTAGCCGATTCTATACCATGCCACTGGACGAAGAGTGGCGATGCCGGAAGTTCGAGAACGGCCTCCGTGTAGATCTTCGTTTGATGGTGGCCCCACTATCCATCAAGGATTTTGCCGCCTTGGTCGAAAAGGCAAGGGTCATGGAGAAGATGAAGGTAGAGGTGGAGACTGAGCATTCATCCCAGCAGAGAGTGGGAGGACCATCTGGGTCCAGACACAGGCACGAAGAGAGGAGGAAGCCCTACACTAGGCCCCATTTCCAGTCCCAGGGGTCTAGGGAGTCTTCTTCCCAGTAGAACAAGATTCAGTGCTACTAGTGTGGGGGACCGCACAAGAGGAATGTTTGCCCCCAGCTTCCAAGCATAAGAAATGCAACAACTGTGGCAATGAGGGTCACTTTGGGAGGGACTGCCCCACCCTTGCTAGAGCAGTGACGCGACCTCTAGTACAGGCTCCTGCACAGAACCAGCAGAGGCATAGAGGCAACAGGCCTCAGGCGACCGGCAGAGTGTACGCCATGACCGGAGCGGAGGCTGCAGGCTCAGGTAACCTTGTTGTAGGCCATTGTTTGATAGTTGGGAAAGCTTGTTATATGCTATATGATTCTGAAGTGACACACTCTTTTGTGTCAAATGCATGTGTGGGACGGTTGGGTCTGCCGGTGTGCGAGCTGCAGTGTGAGCTTGCGGTGTCTACTCCAGCGTTGGGTTTGGTTAGGACGTCATCCTTGTGTGCGAGGTGTCCAGTGGAGGTAGAGGGACGCAGATACAAAGTGAATCTAATCTGCCTACCTCTACAGGAGTTGGAGGTGATCTTAGGGATGGATTGGCTCTCTGCCAATCGCATCCTTATAGATTGCCGAGAGAAGAGACTATTATTCCCAAACTCGGAGGAGCCTGAGTTGTTATCGTCCCAAGGGTTTATGAGGGAACTGCGTGGTGGTGCGCAGTGCTTTGTGATTTTCACGCGTCTAGAGGAGGAAAGGTGAAGATGGAGTCTGCTATACCGGTGGTGCAGGAATTTGAAGACGTGTTTCCAAAGGAAGTACCGGGGTTACCTCCTAGTAGAGAGGTGGAGTTCTCGATCGATTTGGTACCTGGAACCGGGCTAGTGTCGAGGGCTCCATATCGCATGGCTCCGACAGAGTTGGTGGAACTCAAGAAACAGATAGAAGATTTACTGGGGAAGCAGTTTATCCGACCCAGTAACTCACCTTGGGGAGCGCTGATGTTGCTGGTGAAGAAGAAGGATGGGAGTTCACGGTTGTGTGTAGACTACAGACAGTTGAACAAGATGACCATCAAGAACAAGTATCCCCTCCCGAGAATAGATGACTTGATGGATCAGTTGCATGGATCCTCGGTGTTTTCAAAGATTGACTTGCGGTCGGGACATCATTAGATTCTGGTGAAGGCAGATGATGTGGAGAAGACGGCCTTCAGGTCCCGATATGGACACTACGAGTATGTGGTTATGCCTTTCGGCGTGACTAATGCTCCGGCAGTGTTCATGGACTACATGAACAGAGTTTTCAGGCCATTCTTGGATAAGTTTGTCGTAGTCTTCATAAACGACATTCTTATCTACTCTAGGACTCAGGAGGAGCACGCCGAGCATATGAGACTAGTGCTTGGTGTCTTGAGAGAGAAACAATTGTATGCCAAACTGTCCAAGTGCGAGTTCTGGATGAACGAGGTACAGTTCTTGGGCCACGTGATATCGGCACAGGGCATTGCGGTGGATCCAGCGAAGGTTGATGCAGTGGTTAAGTGGGAAAGTCCCAAGTCAGCAACCAAAATCAGAAGCTTTGTAGGTTTAGCCGGCTACTATAGGAGATTCATAGAGGGATTCTCCAAGATAGTGGCGCCCCTGACCCAGCTTACTCAGAAAGACCAACCCTTCGCTTGGACGGATAAGTGTGAGGAAAGTTTCCAAGAGCTGAAGCGACGATTGACGAGCGCCCCGATATTGGTTATTCTGGATGTTGGAAAACCCTTTGAGGTTTATTATGACGCATCACACCTTGGACTTTGTTGTGTCCGGATGAAAGAGAAGAAGGCAATGGCATATGCGTCGAGGCAACTCAAGGTGCATGAGAGAAACTATCCCACTCATGACCTGGAGTTGGCAGCTATAGTTTTGCTTTGAAAATTTGGAGGCACTACCTTTACGGTGCTCAGTTCCGGGTATTCAGTGATCACAAAAGTCTGAAGTACCTGTTTGATCAGAAGGAGTTAAACATGAGGCAGAGAAGATGGATGGAGTTCTTGAAGGATTATGATTTTGAGCTTTTGTACCATTCGGGGAAGGCGAACGTAGTAGCAGATGCTCTGAGTAGGAAGACGATACACACCGCTCACCTCATGATCAAAGAAGTGGAATTGCTGGAAAGATTTAGAGACATGAAACTGCAGGTGGAGTTGGAGTCAGGATTCATTAGATGTAGTAATCTGACCGTATCTAGTGACTTCCTGAACTCAGTTAGAGAAGGACAATTGTTGGATAATAGTTTGAACAAGGTTATGGAGCAATTGGGATCAGAAGGGGCAAAGGACTTCGCTTTGGGTAACGACGACATTTTGAGATTTCTGGGAAGAGTGTGTGTGCCAGATGATGTAGAGGTGAAAAGGCTGATCCTTGAGGAGGGGCACAAGAGTCGTCTTAGCTTGCATCCGGGCATGACTAAGATGTACCAGGACCTCAAGGAAAACTTCTGGTGGCAGGGTATGAAGAAGGATGTGGCACAATACGTGTCTGCCTGTTTGACCCGTCAGAAGGCAAAGGTGGAGCACCAGAGACCTAGTGGGATGATACAACCCCTGGAGATACCGGTGTGGAAATGTGATAGCATCTTGATGGACTTTGTAACCCATTTGCCACGAACTTTTAGAGGGCATGACACCATCTGGGTCATAGTGGACCGACTGACCAAGAGTGCACATTTCCTAGCAATGAACCTGAGGATGTCTATGGTAAAGCTGGCTCAGTTGTACATCAAGGAGATTGTGAGATTGCATGGGGTGCCTTCGAGCATTGTATCAGATAGAGATCCACGGTTCACGTCGTGATTTTGGCAAACCTTGCAGGGTGCTTTGGGAAGCAAACTCACGATGAGTTCAGCCTATCACCCGTAGACAGATGGTCAGTCTGAGAGGACGATCCAGTCCCTTGAGGACTTACTGCGGACATGCATACTAGATCATTTGGGGGCTTGGGACGAAGTGTTACCGTTGATTGAGTTCACGTACAATAATAGTTTCCGTGCGAGCATCGGGATGGCACCTTACGAGGCCCTTTATGGCCGGAAGTGTATGACCCCTTTGTGTTGGTATCAGGATGGAGAGGCAGTGTTGGTTGGACCAGAGTTGTTGGAACAGACCACCGAGAAGGTGAGATTAGTAAGGGATAAAATGCAGGCTTCACAAAGCAGACAAAAGGCTTATGCAGACCGCAGGAGGAGACCCTTGGAATTCGAGGCTGGAGATCACGTGTTCTTGAGAGTGACCCGAACCACTGGTGTGGGAAGGGCTCTCCGCTCAAGAAAACTTTCTCCTAAGTTCCTTGGCCTTGCCTCTTCAGTTGGCAAATCTTCACCCGGTGTTCCACGTGTCGCAATTGAGGAAATATGTGTTTGATCCGGCTCACGTGTTGGAAGTTGAGGATATACAAATCAGGGAGGACCTCACAGTGGAAGTACCACCCATTGCTCTAAGGGATAGCAAGGTTGAGGAACGTCGAGGGAAAGTAGTCAGTCTTGTCAAAGTCATTTGGGATCGGAGGACAGGTGACTCCACTTGGGAATTAGAGGAGGACATGAGGAAATCACATCCACATCTATTCACCTGGTGAGTCTTCATTTTCGAGGTTGAAAATTTTCTTGTTGGGGAGAATGTAAGGCCCTATTTTCCTACCCTAGCATTTTAAGGGCTGCCTTGCGTCTGTTGGGCTTGAGGGTTGGCCCAAAGGTTAAAAACCATTCCTAGTTGCCCTAATCTGCACTTTCACTCTTGCAGAAGTATCAGCCGTCACCTTGCGCCTCCTGTACAGAATGCTCCACTAGGGTTCACTCTGAACCTTCTTCGAACCAACTCAAACCCAGCTCCTACTCCACGTAAGTATTTCTCAACTCACGATTCCTTTGTTATGGGCCTAGAACCACTGTTTGCCATTAGGGTTTGATAATAATTTGTCCCTGTCTCTACTTTTACCGTTCATTTAAGCTCCTTGGCCATCCTTAGGACCACCGTGTGCACTGTGTTCGTGTCGGAGTGTCCCGCTAGCTCGTGTCGGAGTGTCCTGTTACTTTGCTGTTAGTTCGTGTTTGTATAACTTGGTTGTCGTTGTATCTAATCTTGGTTGTGTGAAACCTTGTTTTGTTTCGCGTTTGTGGCTAATGAACGAGAAAACAGTGCCGAGTGCTGGTTTTCTCACCTAAGCGAGCTAGACTCGCCTAAGGGAGATTATCAGGTGCTCGCCACAGAATCTGCCACTCGAATTGTCGCCTAGGCGACTTGTGATCTTTTTGAGCGAGGGGTGCTCTCGCCTAGGCGAGAAGGGGCTCGCCTGAGCGAGACCCCGAAGAGCCCCATGTTCCATCGTCGCGCCCTCGCCTAGCCGAGCTGGGATTCGCCTGAGCGAGAGGATCCCTCTCGCCTGAGCGAGCCCTGTTAGCTTGGGCGAGGCAGCGGGCAGGTTTTGATGTTGTTGTTAAATGGTTCACTAATGTGTGGCTTGCTTATCTAACCCAAATGCTTTACTAGAAGGGTTATGTGATGATGGCATGATTAATGTGTACATTTGAAATGAAAATGGCATGTGATTGATGGAATATGAATGAGAAAACTTGAGTTGCATGAATTGTTGATTATACATGATATTTATGTTTTAGGAAATTATTGATTTATGGGTGGAACATGTTTAAAGCATGGGTAGGGCATAATTCCATGACTCTCGTAGTAAGAGATCTTGGTGGCGCCTCATCGGTTGGACGTAATTCCATGGGCCCTCTTAAGGGGAGTTCCTGGTGGTGCCTCGACAAAAGGACGTAATTCCACGGGGATTCGTGGTGGTGCCTCAGGGCCAGGGCGTAATTCCACGAAGGCCACGTGGTGGTGCCTCCTGTAAGGGTATAATTTCGCGAAGGCCTCGCGGTGACGCCTCAATTCTAGGACATAATTCCACTACCACGTGGTGGTGCCTTATTATGAATATCCGGATAGTCAAGTCTTGGGGGATCTTAGATGGTTTCGGTAACTTATGTGTGAATGTCGGTTATTCATGTTTGACTCTGAGATTGTATGTTGACTTGCGTGACATAGGATTTCTTTGCACTAGCTTACCCTGTTTGTTTGTTTAGTTGTCTTGTATGTGACTCGTCTCTTAATTGCGATGATCCTCAATTATGTTGATGTGAGCAGATAGTAGAGCATCTGGCAATGGGAATGATGCTACGAGCGATACAGCTTGATGGACCAGACGGGCATCAGGCCCATTTTGGGGCCCATCGCTGAAGACTTTATTTGCTATATTTTCTTATCTGTACTACACTCGTATTGTTAGCTCACTAGTGTCCTTTACTCTAGGCCGTGTAGGGCCTCCTTTATATTTCATGCTTATGTTGCGGTATAGTGTGCTTCATATTCCAAATCTTCGTACCCTCAGGATATTATGTATGTGACGTTTTATTTAATGAGCTTTATCTTTTATTTGGGACGTTACATCTATAACACTAGATTTCAATTAAAAATCATTTAAAATTTATGAAAAATTAAATAAAAAAATACTTTCTTTGTTTTTTAATTTAAAAGTTTTTGAAAATATTTCTGTATTTTTTATTTTTTTTACATTATTTTAACATAATTTTATTATAAGATTTTTATTTAATTCAGTTATTTTAAGTTTATAGAATCCGTTATTTTACGCTTTTGTTTTTCTTATCTTCTTTCTATAGTATAGTATTTCAATTATAAAACTTTAAAATTTTATCAAATTAAATAGGGAAGATAACATTTTCTATTTTTTAATTTGAAATGCTTTTAAAATATATATATATATATGGTTGAATATTTCACATTTTTTTCAATATAATTATATTACAATATTTTTATTGAATTATATTTTTTACTTTCAAACAATATAATTTTACTTTTTTACAATATTATTTTATTTTTTTCAATAATACTAGATTTCAATTATAAAACTGAAAAATTTCATTAAAATAATTAAAAAAATATAATTTGAAAATATTTCTATGATTTCTAATTTTTCTATTATTTTTTAACATTTTTCATTCAAAATGTACCGATGCTAATGTACCAACGTTATTTTACTAATTCTTTCTTATCTTCTTTCTATAATACAGGAATTTAATTACAAAACTTAAAAATCTTATCAAATAAAATAATAAAGGTAACTTTTTTATTTTTTAATTTAAAATATTTATCTATTGTTAACTTTTTCACAATTTTTTCGTATAATTCTAGCGTAAGATTTTGACTCAATTATATTATTATTTTTCATTTTTTAGAAAACGCTTTTTTCTAATCTTTTATTTATTTATTTTTCTTCTATATCAAATGATTTCAATTAGAAAATTTTAAAATTCAATCAAATTAAATAAAAAACTACTTCTCTTTATTTTCTAATTTAAGTTGTTTTAAAAATATTTATGTATTTTGAATTTTGTTTTCAGTTTTTCAATATAATTCCATTATAGAATTCTTGTTTAATTCTAATATTTTTATCTTTTAGAAAATGTTATTTTTCGATAGTAGAGTATTTTAATTAGAAATCACTAAAATTTTATGAAATTAAATAATCAAGATAATTTTTTATTTTTGAATTTAAAATATTTTAAAAACATTTCTATATTTTTAATTTGTTTTTATTTTTTTCAATTTAATTCTATTATATATATATATATATATATATATATTAAAATTATGTTTTTTAGATAAAAGATTTTTTTCTTTCAAGATATAACAAGTTATTCTTTTAGAAATGTAAAAAGATAAAAGATATAAGTAGAAGATAAAATTCAATCAATATAATGCAATAACGTCACTCTATAAATTAAGGTATCATTGGAGCATTGATACATTGATGTTTTTTTTTCTCTTCTAAATTTTACTTGAGTTAAAGTTTTCAATTATCGGTCATTCAAAATGCTACGAGCTTTCATCTCAAGTGGCCCTTCCAGATCAAAGAACTATCCAAGCAAACTTAATGTTCGGGTATTCATAGCATGCTTCGTAGCTGCATTTGGAGGACTAGTGTTTGGCTACGACCTTGACATATCTTGTATACATTTTCATATATATTTTGGAACATGTTTTTTTACATCTTATCATTATAGTTTTGGTTACAAATGAGATAAATATGTGTAGGTGGTGTAACTTCTATGGATCCGTTTCTTAAGAAATTCTTTCCTGAAGTGTATGTAAAGGAGAACAATATGTTAGTTTTGAAATGGTTGAAAAGCCAAGAAGGGGGGAGGGGTCGAAAATCACAACTTTTATAGTCAAACTGTTACGAAATTCAACAGGTTGATTTTCAAATCAATCGGTTGATTTCACTTGACTTAAGTGAAATCAATCGATTAAAAACTAAATCAACTGATTGAATTTGTTGTAGTTTAAGACTATTGTAGCCAACCTTTTAACTTGTTAAAAAGTCATTCAACAGATTAAAAGAGTCATTTTAACCTATTGAAAAACCATTCAACAGATTAAAAACACAATAAAGACTAAACTACATCTAATTAATGCTTTAAGGTCTACAACATGAATTACAAACTACAAAAACACTTTCTTAATGATGTAACTACATGGAGAGCACACGTTTCAGCCTTGATCACCATGGATATCATCAAATCTCCTTTCCTTCATCAATGTAGGCTTCATTTCAATGGTAATGACTTCAAGATAGTTCAATAGAGCTTCATTCAATCTTCATCAAATCTTCAAGAAGCAAACCACCTTGGCTTCTCATGTCAACAATCTCCCCCTGATTTGATGAAGCCAACCTCTATTTCCTTTCATCTATCTTCTTCTATCTTTCATTACAAATGCTTCCATTTGTTGGATACCAATTGATGCTTCCATTTGTTGGATACCAATTGATGAAGTGATACCTTAGCTTGAAGCTTGTGAACCTGAAATAAATTTTACAGTAGTAATTCGCACAAGCTAGCAAGTATACAAATGTGATCATGCTCCCCCTATCAATAATATGGGTTCAAATTTAGATTTGATTATTGATTCCAAGTTTAATGCTTAGTTCCATGTGATCAATTATCCATTTTCCAATTTTTTAATTTTTCTCCCTGTTGGATTCATCAAACAGAACAAATGCATAAAGATAACAAGCATTGCATTTCGTTTCATTAATACTGGAAGGGAATACAGCCAACAGAAACTAAAAATAGAAAACAGATGCATAAAGTTGATACAATCAGCCGACTGAAATGAAAAACAACCAACTGAAACAGACAGAACTCAAACTGAAAAATCACAAACACAAGGATGCAATGCATGATCCTAAACAACCACCACACTCAGTTATCCTGAGGATCATTTATGGTCTGGAATGAGTGGAGCATATCAAGGATGTCATGGATTTGGCCATCTAATGCATTGAACCTCTCATTGCAATAGTTGTGATGTTCATGTTGAGACACATTGAGCTCATGCAGCTGGTTCAACATCATCCTCTCAAAATGTGAGTACACAGGGTCTCTATCCTCTAAAGGGTTGTAGGGAATCAAGTCCATAGGTCCAACAGTTGGTTCTTCCTTATGATTTGCACCACTTGGACCAGCTTCATGGTCATGTGCACCATTAACAACAGCTCCAGTAGTTGTCCATCCATTTCCCACCTTGATAAAGCCCATTTTGTGCAGATTTTGGTTGGAGGTATGGTTCAATAGTCCAGTTGACTCCTCTAGCTCATCCTCTACATCAATACCAAAGTATTCAATGAATTTAGACACCAAAACCACATATGGAAGCCTAAAATCCGTGAGCCTCTTGGCCTTGAACATGTGATCACGAAACACATAGATCCAATCCACTTGAATGTTATGTTGAATGCAGTACATGAGTATCAAATCTCCCTCATTCAATGTTGAATGGTTGCTACCACGTGGAACAAGGATTTTTGTGACAATCATACCAAGTAACCTTTGATCCACCTTGAGATCCACCTTTGGCCATAGTATTGTATCTTGTTGAATTTTGGAACAGCCCCAGTTTCACCTTTTCTCACTTGCACACCCCTTGGTTTGAGTCCAACCACATCTTTCCAAGCTCTCTTGTTGATCTCCATTTGAACACCCTTGATTCTGGATAGTAGGACATCATTTTTGAACTCCAAGTTGGTGAAAAACACCTTCACCAAGTCAAGATAGATCTTCCCTGAAAGTTCAAGGAAGGACTTCAACTTTTGATGCTTTAGTTGTTGGAATAGGCTCTCAAAGCCTTCAGCCCTTAGCCATGAGAACCTCAACACCTTAGGAATGCTGATCTGCTTCCTATTCATCTCAATGAGAAACACTTGAATATTGTCCTCATGATCCTCAAACCATGCTTCAATTCTTCCATGGCTTTCATGATTTGGAGACCTTGGGGTAGGAGGAGTGGAGTGCTCATCATCAGATTGGATAGCTCTTTGGGAACTACGAGGCATGATGAGTGTTGTTATGGTTGTTTCTAAGATATGTATGATGCAAATGCAACAATACAAGTGTAGTATTTATAATTCAACAAGCTGATTTTCAGAAATAGTTGATTAAATGGTGTAGATTTTTTTAATTAATTCGTTTTAGGTTACCCAAATCAATTTAATGCAGTCCAAAACAGTATCTCATGCATTCATGATGTTTTCAATGTATTTTTATGAGAGAAAAAATCAGATCAGATCATGTGAGCTGCATGCACATTGGAATTGTACACTAGAATGCTTTTTGGTCAAACAAATCTATAAAAGTAATACATGGCTGATGAAATGGACAGTTAAGAGCAGATAGTACCTGACAAAAAGATGCTTTCTTTGACTGGGTCAACATAACAATTCAATTCGTGAGTAGATGTACAGTTTAAGTAAAATCAACACGTTGAAATACAAAATTAGTCGACTAAAATAGCATCAGAGCATCAGAGATTAAGAATAGAATCTGGTTAAATGAAATCAGCTGACTGATTTTGAAAATCAATCAATTGAAAATCGTGAAATTGAACTTCATTTTTCCAGATTCAGTTTTAATGAAATCAACATACTGAATTGTGAAAACAGCAGATTAAAAATCATAGCAGATCAATTTTTCATCATTTAGTGGTAGTTTAAGTGAAATAAACATGTTGAAAACAGAATCAACAGGTTGACAAATAATGAATTGTGCAAACAGAGGCAGATTTAAGTGAAATCAACACGTTGAAATGCAAAATCAATAGGTTGACTATGACAGTTTTTAACTTTTGCATACAACAGCAGATTTTTATGAAACCAATGCATGAGTACATAAGATTAACATGCTATAAACACATCAGACCACATTCTTGATGTCTAAAATGCCAGTTCAGTTCTTAGCTTGTTAAACCTATCTCTAGCCAATGGTTTTGTAAACAAATCCGCCAATTGATTTTTAGTTTTAACAAATTTGATTTCACAATCTCCCTTTTGAACATGATCAGGAATGAAATGATGCCTAATCTCTATATGCTTAGTTTTAGAATGTTGTATTGGATTCTTGGTTAAGTTTATTGCACTAGTATTATCACAATACAAAGGTACCTTGCTTAGCCTTACACCATAGTGCAAAAGTTGATGTTTCAACCATATGATTTGTGTACAACCATGTCCAACAGCAATATATTCAACTTCAGCTGTGGAAAGTGCCACATAAGCTTGGTTTTTGCTATTCCATGAGATTAGACTTGATCCAAGCAAATGGCAAGTACCACTTGTGCTTTTTCTATCCAATTTGCACCCTGCATAGTCCGAATCTGAAAAGCCACTAAGACATATGTTAGAATCACATGGATACCATAAACCAACATTGGTTGTTCTTTGAGGTGCTTTAGAATCCTTTTTGAAGCCTTAAAGTGTGATTCCTTTGGATTTGCTTGAAATCTAGCACATAAGCATACTCCAAACTAAATATCTGACCTACTTGTTGTAAGATAGAGCAAAGACCCAATCAACCTTTTATATTTGGTTGAATCCACTAGTTGGCCAGCCTCATCTGCATCCATAAGACAATTTGTTGCAATTGGAGTGTCAACTTCCTTGCAATCCTCCATTTTGAACTTTTTCAACAAGTCAAAATAGTATTCCGATTGATTTAAAAATGTTCCATGCTTGACTTGCAGCCCTAGAAAGTAGGTAAGCTCACCCATCATGGACATCTCAAATTCTCCCTACATATCTGCAACAAACTCTTCACATAATATGTTATTATTTGAACCAAAAATGATATCATCAACATACACTTGAACAAGTACAACATCATTTTCATGTTTTCTAATGAATAGTGTTTTATCCACTGCACCTCTAACATAACCTTTTCCTAAGAGAAAATTGCTTAGCCTTTCATACCATTGTCTTGGTGCTTGTTTCAAACCATATAAGGCCTTTTTCAATTTGAAAACATGGTTAGGATAGAGATAATCCTCAAATCTAGGAGGTTGTGATACATACACTACTTCATTTAGGAAACCATTCAACAATGCACTTTTCACATCCATTTGATGCAATTTAAAGTTACACATCCAAGCATATGCTAAGAGTAATCTCACAGCTTCTAGCCTAGCTACATGTGCATAAGTTTCATCAAAATCAAGACCTTCTTCTTGATTATAACCTTTAGCAACTAGTTTAGCTTTGTTTCTTACAATATTACCATCTTCATCCATTTTGTTTCTAAAAACCCATTTGGTTCCAATTATATTCATATCATTAGTTTTAGGCACTAGAAACCACACATCATTTCTTGTGAATTGATTGAGTTCATCTTGCATAACCACAATCCAATTACTATCATTCAAAGCATCATTCACATTCTTAGGTTCAATTTGAGATACAAATGCAACATGTTCACAGAATATAATCCTACATCTAGTAGATACTCCCTGTTTGATATCACCTATGATGTTGTCCTTTCATAAACCTCTAGGTTGGATCCAATCCTTGGGATATTTGCTGTCTGTAGCTTTTTCAGTCGACTATTTTGCCTTTTCAGCTGACTGATTTCCTGCAGCAGTAGACTTTTTTGCAGTAGATAGTAGATCTTCCTCATTTATCAAATTATGTTTGAGTCCTTCAACCAGCAACACATTCTCGATGTTGAAAGAGGATCCATTGCCTATGACTCCATTTCTAAGGATTCTTCCTTTGTTATTGTCTCCATAGGTTACAAACCCTTCCTCCTTCAACTCCAACTTTGCAAATTTGGTTTTATCTTCTGTCATATGTCTCGAACAGCCACTATCAAGGTAGCACAAATCTTTCTTATCACCTTTCATGACCTGCAAAACAGAATTGGATTATTTGGTACCCTTTGATAGGTTGGGTCCATCATGGTTATGCATTTCTAGATCCTTTTGGGATCATTTCATAATCCCTTTACGAACATCATATTTTCTAACATGATAGTTCTTAATAACATGACCTTTTTGCATACAATAGTTCCATGAAATGAATGGCATGTCACTTGGCATACTTTTTGAAAAGAAACTAGAGAACTTCTTGGTTTTCTTTTGAAAAGAAGGATTGAAACCAAGTCCAGCTTTGCCAAACACACAGTTTTGAGAACCAAGAACAACCTCTAAGTTTGCTTCCCCTCTTGTGAACCTTGCATAGGTCTTTATAAGGTATTTCACTTGATTTTTCAAAACTGTGCAGTTTTCACAGGGTTTTTCAGCTGGTTGATTTCTAAAACAGTCGGTTGAATTACTGTAAATCATTTCTAAATGCTCAAAATTAGTTTTTAAATCAGTTGTTTCTTTTTCCAGTTGGCTAACTTTGTTTTCCAGCCAGTTGTTTAAGCCTTTCAACTGATTGTTCAATGTAGAAATCTTGTTTGCTTCATTATGAAACTCTTCAAAATCATGCAACAATTGATTATAGTCATTTAAGTCTAGAGAACTTACTTGGCTTGATACATAAGTTGGCTTCTTCACTCTCATCTTGTGAGGAGCTACTTGTTGTTGAATCATCATTTTCCTCCCATGCAATGTATGCACGTTTCTCCTTTGGCTTCTTCTCCTTTTTCCTATTAACATTGTTCTCCTTTTCTTTGTTAGCATTTGGACATTCAATTTTGATATGTCCTTATTTTCCACAGTTATAACATGTAAAATTAGAAGAGTTTGATTCATTGTGTTTGGAAGTATACCTCTTAGGATTACCTTTGATACCTTTCCTTTTGAGATACTTACCAAACCTTTTGACAAGGAGATTCAAGTTCTCACTTTCACTTGATTCAGCCACCTCATCCTCGAGTTCCTCATTCTTCTTGGTGCTAGTCTTCAAGGCTATGTTTTTAACCTTTTTCTCACTTGACTCAAGCTCATTAAGCCTTTGCCTCTCAATCTCATGCTCTCTAAGCTTACCAAACAATGCAGATGTAGTCAAAGTGGATAGATCTCTTGTTTCTGAGATAGCCATGACCTTTGGTTGCCAAGATCTATCAAGACACTTTAGCACCTTGATATTTAACTCTTCCTTGTCAAATTCCTTACCCAAACCTATGAGATGGTTAACTATGTGAGTGAATCTCTTTTGCACATCCGCTATGGATTCTCCTTGTTTCATCTTGAATGACTCATATTCTTGAATCAAGGTGTGCTTTCTTGCTCTCTTAACATCATTGGTTCCTTCATGAGTCACTTCAAGAACCTCTCACATTTCCTTGGCACTCTTGCATTGTGAAACACGAAAAAACTCATCCATGTTGAGAGATGAAGTGAGGATATTCTTTGCATTGCAATCATATTTGGCTCTCCTCCTTTCTTCCTCATTCCATTAAGTCCATGGCTTATTAACCTGCACATCATCAACAATATGCTTAGGAGTATATGGTCCATTTATGATTGCATCCCATATCCCTTGATCTATTGACTCAATAAAGATTTTCATCCTAATTTTCCAAAATTGGTAATTAATGCCATTAAACATAGGGGGTCTATAAATTGAGGCACCTTCACCAAAGGGTAACTTGTTTTCAGCCATTTCAAGTATTTCAAAACAGATTTAGGACCTTACTTGATCAAATTTCAAGTACCTTGCTCTAGATACCAATTGTTAGTTTTGAAATGGTTGAAAAGCCAAGAAGGGGGGGGGGTTGAATTGGCTAGTTAAAAATTTAGGCTATCTTTACAAGCTAAAAACCACCTTTAATTGAATCAAATAGATCACCAAGTTAGGATGCAAACAGTACTAAACTATACACTTTCAATCGATCAAAAACAGAGTTAACAGATTGATTTTACTAAACAAATTCTGTTCTGGTATAATCGATCGATTGAAACAGAAAAACAATCAACTAAAATACTGGGAAAAATAGAAAAATCCGAATTTGAATTTTAAATCAGAAACAATGCTCAAGAATGATCAAGATCAGTTCCAAATGATTATACAAACATGCTCAATGTTGCAGATGCCATGGAAACATGCAAGAACATGAAAAAGATGATTAAAACACAAGTTCTTGAAACTTTAAAATGAAAATGCAAGAGAGAAAGGTTAGAAAAGAGAGGACACCACAAGATTTTTATACTGGTTCACTCAAACCTGAGCTACATTCAGTTTGTCAAGGCAACCTTAGCTTGACTTTGCACTATTTCAAAAGTTTTACAAAGTATCCACCCTTTCACTTCCAAAATATGCAAAAACACCTCAAAAGACTCTTGAATCACACAAGAATCACACCAGCACAACAAGAAGCCTCTTGCAGACCTAGAAAACCACCAGGCACACACACAAAACTTGATAAAGATCAAACTTTAGTGGTAGCACAACCTAGCCTACCACAAACCACTTTCTCCAAGCTTCAAACCAAGCCAAAAGCTCAAAGAATTGATTCAAGATCAATCTTCAATAGCAGCAACACGTATGATCACGAAGGAGAGAGTTTACACAAGTTTCCAGAACAAAATCGTGCTCTAAAATGATCAACTGACCTCTCTTTCGAAAATCACAACTTTTATAGTCAAACTGTTACGAAATTCAACAGGTTGATTTTCAAATCAATCGGTTGATTTCACTTGACTTAAGTGAAATCAGTCGATTAAAAACTAAATCAACTAATTGAATTTGTTGCAGTTTAAAACTACTGCAGCTAACCTTTTAACCTGTTAAAAGTCATTCAACAGATTAAAAGAGTCATTTTAACCTGTTGAAAAACCATTCAACATATTAAAAACACAATAAAGACTAAACTACATCTAATTAATGCTTTAAGGTCTACAACATGAATTACAAACTACAAAAACACTTTCTTAATTATGTAACTACATGGAGAGCACACGTTTCAGCCTTGATCACCATGGATATCATCAAATCTCCTTTCCTTCATCAATGTAGGCTTCATTTCAATGGTAATGACTTCAAGATAGTTCAAAAGAGCTTCATTCAATCTTCATCAAATCTTCAAGAAGCAAACCACCTTGGCTTCTCATGTCAACACAATATAAAACCCTCTTATAACCAATACTACAAATTCGATAGTCAAACATTAACGTTGTTTACATCATCTTTGTAACTTAATGGTTAAGATAAAATAATGTCTTCTTTTAAACTTATTCTCCCTCTTTTTGATCATTTGAGAAAAAGGATAAAGCTCCCCATAAATTGGATAACCTTTATATCACAAGAAAAATGAAGGACTTAATCATTCATTATTCATAAATTAAAAGAGGGTACAAATAGTGGCAAATCATAAGTTAGAAAGAAATCCTCTCCCTAAAATTTTGCACTCATGTCATCATCATGAGTGAATTCCTCATCAAACCTATGTTCTATATGGGAAATTCTAGTATCAATCCCCCTAATTAAGCTGACAACCTCTTCATGACGTGAGTTAAAGAGAAGAAATAGTTCTTCTAGCCTTTTGTTCATGTTTGCTACGTTGTCTTCTATGGAGAAGGATGATCCAACACCATTGGAAGATCCAACATTTGGTGCAGCAGGGAGTATAGGATCAGTAGGAGGAAGTTTTTTATCTTCAGCTTCATAATTGGGCATGTCATCTCTATGGACATAGGTATCACCAAGAGGAACAAGTTTTATCTATTTGAGAGAACTTTCAGCAATCTCATTTGCACGTATGGTGCTTTGACAAAGCTCCCTGGTTGTGTCAACTACCTTGTATTCACAAATCCTGGAAATTAAGAGAGAATAGGGAAGAGGATATTTCGGGTACCTTTTGGATTTAAGCATAGTGTCAAGGATTAAGCTAGACCATTTTATAGGCACATGATTTAGAATCCCATACATTATAAGAAGGTCAACTTCTAAGCATTGAGTATGATTGGTTCCTCTAGGACACAAAATCTAAACAATTAAATAATGGATGAGTCTTTCATCCATTTTGAGTCCTCCAGCCCATAATTGTCTGCCAACATCCTGTGCTGGGTTGCATAAGAAGGATTGATAGGGTAATATTCGATTGAAGCCAGTAATCCCATTGAGAATGGATTCAACATCATTGATGAGAAATTTTGCCACATTTTCCCAAATATCATTATCAATGATAATATCTACTCCTTTTACCCTTGAATAAGCCACTTCATCTCTGATTTTGAGATTGTAGTAGAAGACTCGAACAAGATCAGGATAATATTTTCCCTGCATTTCCACAAACTATCGGATGCCTTGGAAATTAAATAGAGCGGGAAATTCAAAACCTGTGGCTGTGAATTTTAAAGAATTGATGTACTAGGGAGAGATGATTGCCTTGTTTTTCTAGATTTGAATGAATTCATCTCTTTATTCTTCATGAAAGATCTAGCCTTCAATGGATGCAGATCGGGTAGAAGGTTGAGTTGGATGTGGAGCAGTTCGTCGTCAGGTAGGAATCTTTCTGCGAGATGATTATGCCATGGCACTAAATTTTTAGAGTGATAGATAACACTAAATGGGTCTTTAGGGTTTCAAAATAGGGTAAATGATGAGAAGCTTACTTTTCTGCATGAATAGTTAAATTTGTGGGCAACAATTTATAGGGAGAAGGCTACCAATAGTTATAATGATAGAATCAAAGCAAATCTAATCGTTACAATGACTAGTTTTTGAAAAATTTTTGCCCAAAGTCGCGCAATAATCGATTATTCTTGGTGATAATCGATTATTGTTTCATGATATGGATTCTAGAAAATATTTTTATGAGCAGATAATCGATTATTGTAAGTAATAATCGATTATTCCATAATGAATTTGAGTAATTTGAGCAAGGTCATGATAATCGATTATCCCACATGATAATCGATTATTCTAGGACTCTGGAACTTATTTAGGAAGAAGATAATCGATTATCCTGAGTGATAATCGATTATTGAGCGTTGTTTTATGAAAATTTTGAGAATTTAAGTTTTTGTTCTTTTAAGAGATTTCTAGTATGCCTAAATCTCTTCTAAGCTCATAAAATCTGTCTTTGGCTAAAGGTTTTGTAAAAATATCAGCCAATTGATGCTTGGTGTCTACATATTCTATCATACAATTTCCTTTACTTATGTGATCCCTTAAGAAGTGGTGTCTAATTAATATGTGTTTTGTCCTAAAATGCATTATGGATTCTTAGTTAAGTTTATGGCACTCGTATTGTTACACTTTAGAGTTAATGATTTAGATAGCTATTGTAATCCTCTAATTGTTGTTTCACCCATAGGATTTGGGCACAACAATTGCCAGCAACAATGTATTCGGCCTTAGTGGTTGATAAAGTTACACAAGCTTTTTCTTGGAGTGCCAAGAGACTAATGAACATCCTAAAAGATGACAAGTACCACTGCTACTCTTTCTATCAATTTTACAGCCACCATAATCAACATCAAAATAACCTATTAAACTAGGGGAAACTCTTGAAGGATACCAAAGTCCAAAACAAGCAGTTCCTTTTAAGTATTTTAAAATTCTTTTTACAACAGTAAGATGTGATTCTTTTGGATTTGCTTGAAAACGAGCACACACACATAAAAATTGCATTATATCAGGCCTACTTGCAATAAGATATAAAAAAGAACCTATCATACCTCTAAACATAGTTTGATTTACCTCTATTCTTGATTCGTCTTTGTCTAAATAACAAGAGGTTCCGATAGGAGTACTTGCTTCCTTAGTAGTATCCATTCCAAATTTCTTAAGTACTTCTTTACAGTACTTAGACTGAGAAATGAAGGTTCCATTTTCCATTTGCTTAATTTGCATACCTAAAAAGAATGTCAATTCACCCATCATTGACATTTCAAACTCTCATTGCATTATACTTGCAAAACCCTTACATAGAGAATTATCAGTAGATCCAAATATTATATCATCTACATAAATTTGAACTTGCAAAATATGTTCACATACTTTTCTAACAAAAATGTGCTTAATCGCTCATACCAAGATCTAGGTGCTTGTTTTAATCCATACAATGCTTTCTTCAATTTATAAATGTAATTTGGAAATTTATAATCTTCAAAATCAGGGGGTTGTTCAACATACACATCTTCTTTAATAAATCCATTTAAAAAGGCACTTTTAACATCCATTTGATACAGTTTAAATTTCATTAAAGAAGCATAAGCAAGAAGTAAACATATAGCTTCTAACCTTGCAACTAGAGCATATGTCTCATCATAGTCTATACCATATTCTTGTCTGTATCCCTTTGCTACAAGTCTAGCTTTATTCTTAGTGATGTTTCCATCTTCATCCAACTTGTTTCTGAACACCCATTTTGTTCCTATGACTTGGTGTGAATTATCCCTAGGAATGAGTTCCCAGACTTCATTCCTTTCAAATTGATTCAGCTCTTCTTGCATTGCAATGCACCATTGATAATCTTGAAGAGCTTATTCTACATTTTTGGGTTCTATCTATGAAACAAAAGCAACAATCATACAAAAATTTTACATATTTCTAGTAACTACTCCCTTTGATATATCTCTAATGATATTGTCCAAAGACAATCCTCTAGGTGATTTCCAGCTTTTGGCAAGATCTTCAAGTTTAGCCAGTGGATTCTCATTTAGGTACATCTCATCAAGAGCTTCTTTAAGATATTCTTCATCACTTACATTTGTTTTATTTGACTCAAGAGGATTGTCCTCAAGGTCTACAATTTCATCAAAGACAACATGCAAAGGTTCTTCTATTAAAAAATCTATAGGCTTACTGGTTAATGAATATCCTAAGAAAATAGCTTCATCTGCTTTAAAATCAAATTTACCTAAATTTTCTTTTCCATTGTTTAGGACAAAACATTTGCATCCAAATATTTTTAAATGTGCTACATTAGGCTTTCTTCCTTTAAACAATTCATAGGGGGTAATTTTCAAGATTGGTCTAATAAGCATTCTATTTAGTACATAACAAGTCGTGCTCACAACATCAGCCCAAAAATATTTAGGCACTTTATATTCGTTCAACATTGTGCAAGCTAGATCCTCTAAGGATTTATTTTTCCTTTCTACAACTCCATTTTGTTGAGGAGTTCTAGGTGCAGAAAAATTACGCATAATCCTATTTTCTTCACAAAATTTTTCAAACAATTCATTTTGAAATTCCCCACCATGATCACTTCTCAAAACTTTAACTTTCCAATCTTTTTCATGTTGAATCACTTTTGCAAATTTCTTAAAAGCTTTAAAGGCCTTACTTTTTAGTGTGAGAAAGAAAGTCCAAGTATATCTTGAGTAATCATCAACAATAACAAGAGCATAGTAATTTCCCCCAAATCTTTTTGTCCTTGAAGGACCAAGCAAATCCATATGCAAAAGTTCTAAAGGCTTTGATGTAGAAATCACATTTTTTGAATGAAATGTTGATGTTACTTTTTTTCCGTTTTGACATGCAGCACATAGTTTATCTTTTTTAAACTTTATTTTTGGCAACCCAATTACTAATTCTTTAGAAACTGGTTTGTTTAACTGTTGCATATGAATATGAGCAACTCATTTATGCCACAACCATGGATTTTCTTCTTTAACAACCAAACAAGTTATATCACTAGATGATGCCTTATCAAGATCAATCAAGTAGATGTTATTATGTCTCATTCCTTAGAGTTCTTTTGATGAATAGTGCAGTAGTCACTCTCAAAGATGACTTTGAGTCCTTTTTATCACATAATTGGCTTATGCTGAAAAGATTGTGCTTTAGTCCTTCCACAAATAGTACATCCTTGATTTCTAATGTATTTCCTCCACCAACATCACTTGTTCCAAGTATTTTTCCCTTGTTGTTATCCCCATATGTAACAAATCCTTGTTCCTTTCTTTTAAAGTTCTTAAAATTCCTTTTATCTCCAGTCAAGATACCACATTGATTTCCTGGATTTAGAGGTCATCTACAAAATAAGAAAACAATTCATTTAGGTCCCCAACAACTTTTTTAGGTCCTTGGGGTTAGAAGAAAAATATCTACCTATGAACAAGCACCCAATGATACTTCCCATTTGGAACACCAAAATGTTTAATATTGCATTTATTTGAAGTATGACCCTTTTTCGTGCAATAAAAACAAGTAGTAGTACATGCATATGTATTCATAGAATGAGAAGTTCCTTTTTCTACCTAAACTCTACGAGTTCTTTTAGTTTTATTTTTCTTATTATAATTATGAGCATGCTTGTTCTTATTTGGATTTTTCTTAAGATCAAGTTTTTCAGAATTTTTATTTTCCAATGCATCTTCAAGATGTTTCTCCAAAATACAGATATTAAACATGTAACTTTTACAGGAAGCACATTCAACAATTTCTTTTTCTTTGTTTTCTAACATTGAAATTTTATTTTTCAAAATTTCTTCTTCAAGAGAGATTTTTCAAACTTAATTTGTAAATCTTTAAAATCAGATTTTAATTTTCTGTGAGTAGTATCGAATTTACAAGTAATTGTTGAAATGCATCATAAAGATCATCATAGTCATTTTCATTGCAAGTAGAACTTACCTCATTGTCAAAATCAGCATGATTAGCCATCAAACAGAGATTTGCGTCTTCATTATCAGAATCACTAGAATTTGATGTGCTTGAGGCATTATCTTCCCATGCTACGTATGCCTTTTTCTTATAGAATTTTCCGCCTTTCTTTTCTTCACTTTTCTTTGAATTTAGGCAATCAGCCTTGACATGTCCAGATTCTCCACATCCATAGCACTTGAAATTCGAGGATGATCCTTGATTCTCCTTCTTATTGTTCTTGAATTGATTTTTACCTTTGGCCTTCATGAATTTTGTAAACTTCTTGATCATCAGACTCAGATTCTCATCATCATCAAAGTCTTCTTCCTCTTTTTTCTTTTTACCTTTGACAACTTCAATTTTAAATGCAATGTTCTTTTTTCTTCCAATATCTTCTTCTTCATTTAATCTACCCAGTTCGAGCTCATGCTTCCTTAGCTTTCCAAATAGGGCCGCCATCATCATTGTTGCAAGATTTTGTAACTCCGTGATGGTCGTCACCTTTGGCTGCCAAGTCTTGTTCAAGGATTTAAGAATTTTAATATTTAATTCATTAGTGTCAAAAGTTTTACCTAAACCTGTGAGATGATTGACGATGTGTGTGAATCGTTTCTGCACATCATAGATGGTTTATCCTTGTTGCATTCAAAACATTTCGTATTCTTGGATTAAGGAGTTCTTGCGTGATCTTTTTACACCGTCTGTTCCTTCATGAGTCACAGGCAAAATTTCCCACATATCTCGTGCACTGGTGTAGACTGAGATCCTGTAAAACTCATCAAGGGTTAAAGGAGATGAAGTAATATTTCTAGCCTTTACATCGTACTAAGCTCTTCTCTTTTCATCAGCAGTCCATTGTGAGAATGACTTTGGTTCCTACACATCATTTACAACATTAACAGGCACAAATGGTCCATTTAACACTGCATCCCAAATACCTCTATCAACATATTCTAGAAAAATTTACATCCTAACTTTCCAGAAAGGATAATTTTCACCAGTAAAAAATGAGGTCTGTTGATATACGCACCCTTAACAAAGGTTTGATTTTGTCTAACCATTTTCAAAAATTTTGAAGAACTACCAAAGCAAGCTCTGATACCAATTGTTGGTATCGCGCAGCGGAATCTTTGGCGTTTGGACAAAAACCAAGAGGGGGGGTGAATTAGTTTTAATTAATAAAATTAATACTTTAAAATTTTTCCGAAATTTTACCGATTAATTTAAATATCAATTCCTTTAAAAGCAATAGTAGATAAAATAAAGAGATAGCGAATAGGAAATGACATAAATATTTATATTGGTTCAAATCAAAAGATCCTACGTCTAGTTGTTAATCTCTTCAAATAAAGAGATTAACTCAATCACTAACAAATATCAAATTACAATCAAATAACAAGATAATAGGGAAACAAAACACCTCTCTTGAAGTCACAAGAGATGAACAACCTTTCTCTGAATCACACAGAGAACCTGATCTAGCTTTCCTAGCAACAACAACAGTACTCAATCTCCTAGAAAACCTTCTCAGGAAAAGTTATCGCTCTACCCACACTAGGTTTTTCAAAGCTCTTTTGAGAACACACAGAGAACTCTCTTTGCAGTCACATCACTTAGCACTCTAGCTTCTCAAAAAGGTATTTTCGAAGTTGAACTATAGTTCCTTAAATAGGATTTTCGAAAATTAGGTTAAAAACTAAAACGTCATGTTCCAACTGCCAAGGATAATCGATTATTTCAGTATATTTTTTGAAAAACAAATTTTGAACAGGATAATCGATTATTCTAGTAGAATTTCGAAAAATAAGAGTTTTGCATAGATAATCGATTATCATTATAACTACAGTTTTTCCAAAAAAAAGAAGCCTTAGAGAGACGAAGGCTATGTTGTTGATTCTAAGTTTAATTAAACTATTCTACAACACACTTATTTTATTTTACAAGATAACATTTAAACATTTTATCTTCATTCTTGCATGATCATCATTCAAAATTAATAGGCATCAATAGGCTTCCTTCTTTTTGCCAACATAAGATGGCTAGGGTTTCTAGGCTTTCCTATTCATGCCAAAAAGAGATTTGGAAAAAAGAAATTTATTTTGTATAGGCCAAGGTTCGAACATACAACCATGCAAATGTCAAGTCAATGCACCATCATTCACCTAATTCATGTTTCATGATAATTCCTAAAATTCTAGGATTATATTATCGCTCATCATTGTCACAACCGAAATCGCGACGGGATGACGAACCAAAAAAATAAAATTTGTAAAATAGAGGTTTTGGATTCGCCACCATAGTTATTATAGGAAACTATGAAAAACCATAAAAAGGAGCAAGGTCTACGAAAATAGAGTTTGGGGCTACGGGAGTTAATTACGCGTAGGGAAGGTGTTAGCACCCTACAACGTCCATCCTAAGACGGTACCTTTAGTTAAAATACAAACTGATGTGGTCTCCTTTAAATGTATATTTTAAAAAAATAAAAATAAAATAAAATAATAAATAAATAAAGATAAATAAATAAATAAAAATAAACTAATAAAGATGACAAAGGAAAACTAAGGAAAAAAAAGATTTTTGTTTTTTGGGCCCGACAGAGATTACTCCTTGCTCCTACGTATCTCCATTCATAATGGAGAATCAGGGTCACATAGTTCCTTATGAAAAAGACTTTTTGAAAACAATTTGTTCGAAGAGTTGATATCACTCTTTTTTAATATTTGAAAATTTTGTATTTTTTTAGTAATCTTATAGAAGAGCGAAGGTATTAAGTACTAAGACGACGTGAGCGGTCACAGAAGCACTTATACATTTTTAAAGTTAAAAGGGTAATTAAATTATTTATTTGTTATTACTTCCTTTAAAAAAACTTCCGAAATAAGACATGATACCCAAAAACGTGACTATTATATATCCACAATTTATGATAACATTAGGAAAATAAATAAAAGATTAGGAAATAACGTTTAGGATTAAACATATTATTTTATTATGAAAAAGCTTTAAAACCCTTAACATGAAAAATATGGTACAACATATTCATACAATGTTAAAACATGATATCTCTCACTTATTCATGCAACAACGTTCACAACCCAATGCAATCAACAAACATTAATTATAAAACTAATGAACCCAAAAATGCATGACAGTAATGTTTTTTCTATATCAAAAAGAAATAGTGAAAACATCAAATTCAACCAAGGTCATAACCAAATCTTGAGAAAGCCTGCATAACATAACAAAAATTAATTTTTGCGAAACTGAACGGGAGATCGGACTTACAATAGTTACGTTGGAACACTAAGAAGCACGCATGGCTGGTGATCGGAGGTGAGTGGGTATTTTATATGCGAGGGTTCAAAGAAAATATGTGCTTAGGGTGAGAGAGGTCTCTAGAATTCCGAATTTTTTCTTTTTTTTTTTGATGAATTTATATACACAACATTATAAATCTAATGTAATCTCGTAATAAAGGTCTGTCTTAATTACAACGAATTTTAAAAGGCAATAATTGGTCTTAATATTATCACATTATGGGAATCAAATCATAGAAAAATCAGAGCACAAAATCAAACGTGATCAACAAAATTGATTCTAATTAGTAAAAGAGATATTGCTTTGAATCATATTACTACTTTCTTTATCTGGAAAAAGAGGTGTCATAAAAATCAGAGCACAAAATCAATTATGATCAGGACAGATTAATTATAATTACAAAAAGATATTCTTGAGAAACATATTACTATTTTCGTCATCTGGAAAAGGAGATGTCATAAAATCAGAGCACCAAATCAGAGTAAATGATTGTAAATATTAGACCATATTTTGTTTTTAATTATTAGACTAACTTCTTAATCTGGAGCAGAAACGACAAAGCATAGAGTGGGGGTGCGAAAATAAAATTTTGGGCTACCATTAGTTGCAAGAAAAAAAACCGTGTGGGTGTATAGAGTATTTTGGGCTAAAAAAAGAAGCAAAGCCTCAAAAGAAAAAAACATAAAAGATTAAAACAATCTCTCACTTTTTTTTTTCTTTTTATTTATTTATTTATTATTATTATTATTATTTAGACAAAGAAAAAACGAAAGAAAAACTTATTTACTTTATTTTATTTTATTTTATTTATTTATTTATTTTATTTTCTTAAAAAAACAAATTATTATTATTGATTCTATTATTTATTTAGTCGAACGAAATTAGGTGTTGACAACTGCCCCTCTTTACTTAGATTTTGCTTGATAATATGAGAATTTTACATTTTCATATTCTCAAAGAAATATAAGTAAAGATAAAGGCACCAATTTCGTATGGTTTCAAGAGAAACAAAGACAAAAGATGAAATCAAAGGTCACAAACCAACAATCTCATTTCCAAAGGATTCAATGATCATTACCACGTAGAGGGCTTTGATCCAGAAAGACATAAACTTTTTGCAATATGATTTTTTTTTTTAAAAAGATTAGACCAATCCCAAGGAGAGGGTCTACATCCAAAGGATTCGGCGACCATTACCATGTAGAAGGCCCCAATCCCAAAAACATATATTTTTTACAAATATGATTTCTTTTTGAAAAGATTAGACCAATCCTCAGAAGAGGGTCTACATCCAAAGGATTCGACGACCATTACCATGTAGAGGGCCCCGATCCAAAAGCATATACTTTTTGCAAATATGATTTCTTTTTGAAAAGATTAGACCAATCTTGAGAAAAGGGTCTACATCCAAAGGATTCGGCGACCATTACCATGTAGAGGGCCCTGATCCAAAAGCATATACTTTTTGCAAATATGATTTCTTTTTGACAAAGATTAGACCAATCCCGAGGAGAGGGTCTACATCCAAAGGATTCGGTGACCATTACCATGTAAAAGGCCCCAATCCCAAAATCATACACTTTTTGCAAATACAATTTCTTTTTTGAAAAGATTAGACCAATCCCGAGGAGAGGGTCTACATCCAATGGACTCGGCGACCATTACCACATAGAGGGCCCCAATCCAAATATATATACTTTTTGCAAATATTATTTCTTTTTGAAAAAGATTAGACCAATCCCAAGGAGAGGGTCTACATCCAAAGGATTCGGCGACCATTACCATGTAGAGGGCCTCAATCCAAAAGCATATACTTTTTGCAAATATAATTTCTTTTTGAAAAAGATTAGACCAATACCGAGGAGAGGGTTTACATCTAAAGTATTCGACGACCATTACCATGTAGAGGCCCCAATCCCAAAAAACATATACTTTTCGCAAACATAATTTCTTTTGAAAAAGATTAGACCAATCCCGAGGAAAGGGTCTACATCCAAAGGAGAACCTGAATATTGATTTAAGCGTAGACAAACACAACCTGAATGCCTCTTTAAAAAGAAGTAGAGTGAGCCCAAGTGAAAACCTGCCCTTATGGGCCCTTATTTTCCTTTTCGAACTTTTCAAAATATGTTTTGATGATAAAAATGAATGGTATGATGTGATGAGGGTGCATGAATGCATGGATGCACAAAACTCGTACTTTTCCTTCCTTTCCTTTCCTTTTCCTCATTTTGTTTTATATTTACATTGTATATATATTTTTTGGCATCCACGACACCCTTTAGGAGCTAGTATGCATTTAGCGAATATACCTGTGATGTTTTCTTGACACAAATATACCTTTTTACAAATATTTTTAATTAACAGCCTAGTGTGACACTTTTACAACACATTTATGAAAACCCAAATGATATATTTTTTATCAAATAAAACGAAATACAAAAATCTTGAAAACAATGTCGATATCCTTAGTTGCATCCTCTATTATGGAATCATCATGCATATTTTTTAACCGCATCAAAGTTGACTGGCAATGGTAACTCCTCCCTATCCATCCTTATGAGAATTGGTGCCCCATCAGAGGATGCTTTATTCACCACATACGAGCCTTCATAATTTGGAGTCCATTTGCCTCTATGGTCCTTTTGTATAGGTAAGATTTTTTTCAAAACTAGATCGCCTTCATGGAACTCTCTAGGATGCACCTTTTTGCCAAACATTTTTTTTCATTTTTTCTTTGGTATAATTGTCCGTGACACACCGCAGTTAACCTTTTTTCCACAATGAGGTTAAGCTGGTCAAGTCTGGCTTGAACCCATTCTGCTTCTTCTAATTGGGTTTCCATCAATACTCTCAAGGATGAGATTTCTACCTCAAAAAGGGGTACTGCTTCCATTCCATATACTATATGAGTTTATAAAACAAATAAATAAAACGAAAACGATCGAAAATGCAAATTATAAATGTTTTTATTGTCACACTAAGCATAAAAAAAAAAAAACATCCCGTAAAGTCCCTTCGGGTAAAGCAATAGGATAAACTAAAAAAAACACTTTCTCCAAATTAAACATCACGGGTAATTCGTTATCTCTCAATTATTCAACTACATGTCTAGAGGACCAGACCGCACAAAGTTTGAGCTTTCAAATCCACTTCCATCCTCGATGGGTGACATCTGACCACCGTTAATCTATCTAACACTGCGAAAGCTCTCTTTGATGTTATTGATGCAAATCTTCCCTTTCTTTCGTTCTCATCCTTCTATGCGAGTTAGGCCTAGCTCCTTCTTTTCTTCTACCAGCCTCCTCTTGTCCTCTTTGTCCCCACAACATACTTGCACGAAGTTCTTGTCGATCAAATTTGATCAAATTTTGTAGAAAATTTTCAAACTTGTTGCACGTCTCGATGGAATGTTTAGCACTTGGATGGAACCCACATGCATCCCTTAAGTTATATTCACCTTCCAACAATCCTACTGTTAGTAGTGCCTCAAAAATAAACCTTCGTGAACTCTTAATTTCTCTTACATTCTTCACCAACTTATGTCCCTCGAGATCAATAGCATTTATCGAAGCATTATCATGCCCAGAGAGGGGATTGGCTTTAATGTTGGATTTATTCTCTTGAAATTTTAACCACCCTGAGTCGATTAAAGCTTGCACTTTGTGTTTGAAAGACAAAAATTTCTCAGTAGAGTGACCAATGGCTCCCCCGCGATAATCACATGTGGCGTTTACATCAAAATACTTAGGGTATGGTGGCTCCAATGGCTTCATCGGGCAGATAGCTACCAAAGCATTACGGAGTAGATCCGACAATAACTCTGTGTAAGTCACAGGAATAAGAGTGAAATGAATATAATTCTTTTCTAGATTCCTTCTAGGACTAGTGATTTGCCCTAAAGATTTGTTGGGATTTCTGTTAGCCTCAGTTTTCCAGGTATTATTTGAGGCGTGTTGTGATTGATAGGATCCCTGTTGTGGAGATTGTGCTTGGTAAGCGGGAGTCTGGTTTTCCCACCTAGGTATTGTTGATGTTGCGTGTACCTCTACTTCCCAAGACTGAAATCAAACTTTTTAGGAGTTGTAGCCGCAAGCAGGCTATACGCAATTTTTCCATTTTTTAGCCCAATCTCTATCCTATCACCTATGATGATGATATCAGCGAAATTTGAGGATACATTCCCCACCATGTGCTCATAGAATGGTGGTTGCAACATGTTTACAAACATTTCCACCATTTCCTTATCATGAAGAGGAGGTTCAACTTGAGAAGCAAGCTCTCTCCATTGTTGTGCATACTCCTTAAATGATTCAGCATCCTTTTTGGCCATGTTTTGTAATTGCAACCAATCTGGCGCAATATCCATGTTATACTTGTACTGTTTCAAAAAGGCATCTACCAAATCCATCCAAGAACGAATGTGAGACGCTTTCAAGTGTGTATACCAACTCAATGCTACCCCAACCAAACTGTCTTGGAAGAAGTGGATTAGCAATTTGTCATCATAAACATAGGCAACCATCTTTCGATAATACATGGTTAGATGACTTCCACTACAAGAAAAATGCTTATTATCTATGAAAATTTATCTATGAAATATAGTTCGTAGATAATTTTATTTTATCTACGAAAATAGAATACATTATCTAGGTAACGATAAAATACATTATCTACGACATTTTCGTAGGTAACTATAACGGAAACTTTTCATACGAAGTATTACCTACGACATTTAGCGTAGAAAATAAATATCATTTAAAAAAATATAAAAATTATTTAAGAAAATGTTATTTACAAGATAATTTCGTATGTAATCTTATATAATTTATTTTTTTATTAAAAATATGTTTTTAGTATATAGTTTATTGTGAAACAACGTTGAGTCGTTCATCCCTCACCTTCTTCATCTCCTTCGTCTGATGCTCGCTGTTCAATACTCTCTCATTGCTCACTGATGCTCATTCTTGTTAATCCTGCTCATCGAACGTCTCACTACAAGTTGTTCATCAGAAGCTGACTGTGGTGTTCGTCCCAGGCTGATGCTCACACTTGCGCGAACGACTATGCAAACGATTGTGCGAACTATAGTGTGAACGATTGACGCTCATGCTCACGCTCCCAAGCTGACGCTCACACTCTATATCTCGACCCAGCTCGTGAGTGTTCGAACGCCATTTTTTCGTGAGGAAAGCAGATATCGAACCCAATTCGAGACTGTGCGAACGAGGTTTACAGAGTGGGTTTTTTTTCAGAAAGAAGAAATTGGGGTTTTTTCCAAGTAAGTGAATGATTTAGGGTTTTCGATTTTACATTTTTTTGGACAATTTTATTCGATCTTCCACTTTTCCAATGTTAATCTTAGTAACAATTTAATTTTAATGTAGGGTTTAGGAGAAGTGGGGAAATATAAAAGGAACAAGCACTATGGCAGAAACATTTGACACAGACAGGTACAACAATTATGCTCTATCTTGTGCAATCAAATTATTTAGCAAATATTTTGCAATTGAAATGTTGGTTTGCATGGCTTGGGAGAAGTGGGGAATTATTTATTTGTATGTGTGAATTTTGTTGTATCTTATAAGTTATAGTCTCTTGAGGAGCTTGAATCCATCTTCTTTGTGTGTGTGACTGACTTTGGGTAAATTATACTTTGATTGTAGAAATTGTGATTGGACTTTCTTTATTTGTATACATCAATCAGTGGCTCTGTTTTATGAAAAAACCAATAATTTCTATGCTGAACTAACTATTTATCCAACCTTGCATCAATAGCACCAAGTACTTTTCCCTTCCCGTACAAATCTCACACCCAATACACAATGTTGTTCTTGTAGTCTCCCAACTTGGCATTGTAATTTGAGTCCAACATTATGTTGTTGGCCTTGATATCTCTATGGAGAACCCTCTTCTCATACCCATCGTGAAGGTAGTCAAGTGCTTGAGCCACCTCATGAATCACTGCTAGCCTAGTTTCCCAATCCAGTGTTATGGAATATCCTCCTCCAAAGTCATAATCATTACCAAAATTTGTCACTAAAAAGGTACTTGTCTAGGCTGCCTCCTTGTTTTCCAATAGCCCCTTATACATAGTTCCAAATCCACCTTGTCCAAGCTTGTTTTCAAGGCTGAATCCATAAGTTGCTTTCGTTAGATCCCTTAGCCTAAACTTTTTTGGAGCCATAGAGGAGTATTGAATCTGTTGTATGGAGTTGATGTTGTTTATGTTGATGCCGACATGATTGTTAGGGGCATCTTCTGTGAAATTGTGTCCTGTGTCAAACTCCACTACTAGGATAACAGCCTGTGAAGTTCCATTGGAAGTAGCATTTACAATGCCAAGCCATTGTCTATCACTGTTTTGTGGGAAAAGGAAAACATAATGGTATACCGTTTGAGTAGTGAGGAAAAAGAAAAACATAATGGTATACCGTTTCAGTTTTACAAGATATATTTGTTCTGTCAGGTTGAAGTTACAAGATATACATGATACTAATTGATCCTGATTACCAAAGATAATTGCTGATACTTCTTTTGACATTTTATTCATTTAAACTTGTTATCCATCATGAAAAAAATGAACCTACTCCTTTTAGCTGATTTTTTTTTTGTTGCTTTTTATGGTTTTATGTTGAAACAGGTTGGTCGAATGACATTGGGTGGGCTGTTGGCTCTTGGGTATACTGTTGTGGTTAGTTATAAGCGTGCATCGACAACTGTCAATAATGGCAAGGTTACCATCTCTTATGAGACCATTGATGTTCTTGGTGAGACATTTATGGTGATGAGAGGAACTAATAGAAAGCTATAGTTTTTTCTAATCCCATTAGACATGTTCTATGTAAAATGCAATCGTTTTGAGGAATCACCAGTCACCATGTATTTTATGTAAAGCATTTTATTGTAGATTTCATTATAATTATTGTTGTTTCCTTTTTTTACCAAGGGTCTAGTCATAGTAGTATAAATAAGGGTTAATTCTTATATCACATTTAAAATACCTTATTTTCTCATTTTTAAGGATTTTTTATCCTTGCACTGTGAACTCTTTTTTGTTTTTACAATTTCTTATATGAAAGACTTTCCATGGTTTCTTCCATTTTGTTAAATAGGATTTTTTTTTTACTTTCTGCTCAGTTTGATTAAGCCTTGTCTGGTTGATAATATGGTGAGTTACTTATCTGAAATATGGAAAAAAAAAATCTGACTGTTGGAACGGAAGCATCAAGGATGGGTATTGATGGACCTTGGATTATCAAATCATATCTGGAAATGATTCTGGAGAGAAAAAGTAGGGATTGGGATGCTCTCCCTTTAATATAGTTTATGCACATTTAGTTAATTCAGTTGTTTTCCTTACAAGTGATGATAACTGCTACAACATGAAAAATATTGTGTTTTGAAGAGTGTGAGGATAACATATGGCCAATTACCTTCATGACTACTTGAATTGTTTATTTCCAGTAGATTATCTTAATTGTCTAGACTAGTGCAAAGACAAGAACATTTGTACACATATTTAATCTTTTTTTAAAACAGTTCAATATAATTAATTTGACAAGAGGCTATGAAAGAAGCAAATATTGTGCAGTGAGTGGTTTAGAGAGTTGTCAAAGCATGAAGGGGTCCAATAAAATGTGGAGAGCAGAAAGGGATATTTGCTTTGTTGTAGTTATAGATTTACATTACAGGTGGTGGAGTGGCTAAGCAGTCAGCCACTTCTGCAGAAGGGGTTCCGTTTAGGTTCACAAATGCCTTGGACATTCACCCCAAAACCGATGAAGTTTACTTCACAGATAGCAGCATCCTATTCCAGAGAAAGTAAATTCTCAACCCATGTTAACTTATTAAAAATTCGACTGCTTTGTGAGTGATTACATTGTTGTGCTTTGTGTGAACGAATGTGCATGTAAAAGTCATATTGAGCCTTTTCTTTTGGTTACTACTGTACTGAATAATGCTGAATCAATTTTGCTTCATCTCATTCTTAGCATGCATTTTTAACAATAGTAGTTCTGATAGAATCACTTATCCTGGAGAAGTTGTGCTTTTCAGGAGGTCCAAGTGGGTCTGGGAAGACTAGTTTGGCTCATAAAATGGCAAATATAATTGGTTGTGAAGTAGTTTCCCTGGAAAGCTATTATAAACAAGTAAAGGATTTTAAATATGATGACTTCAACGCACTTGATTTATCTTTGGTATCTAAGGTAAGATAATTGAGCAGTTTAGATGCAGTTGATTGGGTCACTCTGCATGATATTGATTGATGTCACACGTTCACACACATTACTTTTTATGAATAAAAATGGTTTTATTTCTTCTGAGGAATCAATCTTTTTTAGTAATTATTTTTACCATGATATGTTAATTTAGTGTCACTATTTTTAGTTCCCATTAACCCTACTTCATGGTTTGAAGTAATGAACAACTTAATATGAAGCATTTGCTTTAGAAGATGTAAACCTTTGCATGGTTGGGAACAAACTCTGGTTAGACTTGATCTACTTATGAGCTTTGTGTGTATAATTTGACAGAGTCTACATGTCCTAGCAATTCACTACAAAAAAAAGTTATTTAGAGGAGGTCATTTTTCAGAGGTTCAAATAAACCTCCACAAATAAATATGATATAGGTTAATTATAATGGTTTTTGTAAGTGCTAATAATATATAGGGATTTTATTTATTTTGAAGAGGTTTATGACCCTTGCAGATTAATCTACATTTTCCCTTCAATGTATTCGCACGTTCCTTCCTAGAAAACCTAAGCCACCGCAGCCACAAAAATATTGCTCGTTCCTCCCGAAAACCTAAGTTTTTCCTCAAATTAGTTCCACTTTGCGATTCCCTCTATCGTAGCTCTTTCCGTCACACCCTCTCTGTCACTCTGTCGTAGGCGGCCCTATCGCTCAACGGAGTTGTTCGCCCTGTTTCGTCACTCTATCACTCCATCGTAGTTGTTCGCAACTTAGGAGCCTGCACTTCCGATTGATTAAGTTCCTCTTTTTCTATATTTGACCTTTTAAGGATGAAAAGTTGCTGATATTGCATTCTTTTATCTAATTTCTACATGGACATTCCTTCCTTTAGATTAGTGAACAATATCATTCGTTGATCTTGTTCAGTATTTGCTTTTCTTTGTTTTAATTTAATTGTATGTTCATTGCATTAGAGAATGGTGAATAAATGCAAGTATGAACCACACTTTGATTACTTCCATGACAAAACTAATCAAGTTATGGGTGGCCATCCCTCGTGTGATTTAAATTAAGTTCACTAAAGTCTTAATCATGTCATTGCATTTTCATTGAGAAGCAAAGTAATTTTTATAAATGTTGGTTGATGAAATTCATTCTATGAACCTTGCAGATTTCCAATTTAAGTCTAGCAGCCTTTTAAACCATTTAGGGGAATCCCATGATGCATGTCTCAAAATGTTTCAACAGTAACAATATAAAAAGTAGGAGATATTAGAGTTTTAGTTCTCTTTTAAATTTTTATTTAATAAGATGCATGTCCTCCTCTTTGCTCTCATTATTCTGTTGCAGGAAATAAATGGAATAAAAAGAGGAAACTCATTATAGGTAATAAATTAGATATGGTCTCATATTTCATGGCATTTTGAATGGCTCTAGCAATTCTCAAGGATCTCTGTCAAGCTCGGAATATTAAGTTGTGGGTGTAAATGAAGAATGTACATCAAATTCTCAAGAATTTGTTACTGCTAACAGTGATTAAATCTAGAGGACATATATTTTTTACTCAAATCTCACTCGATTTCCTATACATATGAAGTTGAAACTGAAGTAGAAAGTGATGAAGATGAAGTCTCATCTACTGAGTCATTGTAATACAACTTCAACACCATACGTGTTGCTACAAATGAATCGTGTATATTCAGGGTCAGCTTTCCAATGGGCAAGAGATTGTTGTCAAAAGGTTGTCAAGGGATTCTGGGCAAGGGGATTTGGAATTTATGATATTCTCTGTATTGTTTGTTGTTAGATCTCTGTATATTATGTTATTCTCATGCAAGTATAGCAGTCCTTTGGCAACTCCATCAGCTACTTTCACCTTGTCTGGCCAATCAAGAAGTTTACGAGAATGTTCTGCACAGTAACAAACCAAGGTTTGTACCCCCTTCAATTTAATATCAATAAATGCACACATTCATAATCTTGGCAGTGTAGGCTATATTATGAGTTTGGTTTGATTTCTGTCATACAAGATAAATGTTGGTCTAATGAAGCATTGCAGATATATTCATACACAAGAAGTCTAAGGTTCCCTTCTAAGCATGATCCTAACAGCATGACCACATTCTCATGCATTGCTTTGCTGAGAACATCAACTTCAAACTTGAATTCCTTCTCTCCCTTTTGGTTAGAATAAGTGTGTTGCTTCACAACAATCTTCTCTCCACACAACTCCCCTTTATAGACGGAACCAAAACCCCCTTCTAACAAATAGTTCTTAAGGGAAAACCCTTGTGTGGCTGCATACAAGTCAGCATATGAGAACTCTTTTTTTTTCTGTTTCTTTCATACTGTGGTCTTCTATTATGGCAAACAAAGCAAACAAATTTTGCAGCCCTTTGGTGTGCTTCATGGTAGCTCGTGTTGTTTTAAGTATTAATAATTTCATCATCATGTAAAAATGTATATATACTTTGCAGAAGTTAATTCTACTTGCTTACTGTATTTTCTTATCATATCACTCTTTCAACATAAAGTGCTGAGATTTGAATTATGGGTAAGATAAAGGTGAAAATAGACATATTATATATGCTTTACAGCTGTTATATCAGACATATTTGTATGATATAAGTTTATTTTAAATATTTCATCTAACCTTAATAATTTATAACATGCAGAGTTTTTCTTTTTTTTTCTTCTTTGGTTTTTTTTTTTTTTTACTTCGGACCTATATCTCTATATAAAGATCTTTAGTAAAAGATTGTGGCTAAAACTCCAGCATATTATTAGACATTATGGATTTTAGTAAGAATATTTTAAGTAATTTTACAATAAAGAATTGGTATTTGTAAGCATCTTTTCATTGATTAAAAAGTATTTCAGTCATGAATTTTGAAGTGATTATTACAAAATTCGCATAATTTTATTGTACTTAATTTGACATGGTGCATTTGTGATTTCATTCCTTCAGGAAATTCTTGGGAGAAGGTGTGGGGTCTTGCTCCGTTGAGGAATTGCTACGCCTTGAACAACAATTGGAGAGGAGTTTAAGTAATGTTCGAGCAAGAAAGGTTAGAATGTTATTTGTGGCGGTTTTTAACCGCTAGAACTTGTAATTTTAACCGTCAGAATTATCCACTTTTTTTGTAGTGATAGGTGGATCAAATGGGTATTCATTCTACCTCTGATCTTCAACCAAGGACAACTTTGTGTGGAGATTACTTTTATAATTATTTTCACTTGTGGTCTGGACATCTTATTTGATGGAAAGGTTTGTATCTTACATAGTGTTTTTGCTTCTTTACATGGTGAAACATTAATAATGGAAACTCCTACACGGCGTCTGTTTTATTTTCAGACCCCCAAAATCAAGAAGTTTGTTTTGCATGAAAAAAAGGGAGGGGAACCAAGCTTGACCTCAATGCAAAAACAAATACAAGCGCCTAAAGGGTAAGTCTTCAACCAATTTTTACTTTATTTGAAACTGTTAACAGAATGGAGGAATAAAGGCAACCATTGTGGAGGAAGTTGCCAATTAGTCCAATCAAGATCAGTCCTGGAATGATTCAAGTGAGTACTATTCTGGTCTGAACTCTATGTTGGTCAAAATGTTGTATATTTTGTGATTGAACCAGCAAAATGTTGTATATTCTTGTCTGAAATCTACCAGGTTGTACTTCAACAGCCTATATTTTCACCTTTTTGTTAACTATTCTTTGTGATTGAACAAGCACTACTCTTTTCAGGTTTCAAAGTCTTATGTTGGAGTTGCTTTAAAGGTTTTAGATTTTATAATATATTACAAAGAGCTTACAGAAATGGAAGAGCGAGAGCAAGAGAGGTAGAAATAGCTAGACAGGCGTAAGGCTGATCATAAGGTTAGAAATAATTTAAACAAGTTGAAAATCTTAATATAATGCAAGCATCTTTTCATTCTAATTACTACAATAATTAGATTACACAACAATTCATTTATTGCCATATTCTACAGCAAAAGTGTTTTTCTTTGTAACTCATAATTTAGCATCCTTGCACGTCTCTAAGCATTAAGACTTCTACGTTGCCATGTACATTTTGAGGGGGTCAATGTCTAGATTTCTCAAAATATATTTGTCCATTATGAACTAATAACACTAGTAATTTCTTTTTTGCTAGATCAACATTAGGAACATAGGGGCAGATTCTTACACCACTATAAATATACTAGTCCTATTAGAGGCCACTTAAGTTGGAAATTTACAAAGGCAACAGGTTCAATTTAAGTTAATAATTACATCCATGAAGAAAATTTTGAATCTTTGTACCGGTTCTTGCATAACAGTTTATAATTTGGAGCTTTGAATATGACTTTAACTTTGTTTTAGTTTTATAGATTTTTGATAGGTTAATGCCTCTGGAATAAACTACAATAATTTGACAAACAATTCTGATTTGTAATTATGCATTCTTTTTAATTGGTGCAGTATGGATTTTCATAAAAAGGAATCTTCCCAGTAAGTTATTTTCTCGTAGTTAATTACTAAGTTTTTTATCTTTTAACTTAACCTAACCCTTTTTATTAAACTATATTTACAGAAGGAAAGTTGAGTGGAGGAATAAATCATGAAGGAATAAACTATTACAACAACCTTATCAACGAGCTGCTGGCTAATGGTTAGAATTTGATTTAAATTCTATGGTACTTGGACTTTAATATTATAATATTTGATGATGATTATTAATTAAATGTTAACAACTGTGCACAGGTATAAAACCATTTGTGACTCTTTTTCATTGGGATCTTCCCCAAGTATTAGAAGATGAGTATGGTGGCTTTCTAAGTCCACTGATAGTGTAAGTTTCAATTCTAATATATAATTGGTTTAGCAACAGTATAATAAGAATATAATTTGACAAGCAAACATATATTTTTGTTCTTCAGAAAGGACTTTCGAGATTATGCAGAACTTTGCTTTAAGGAATTTGGTGATAGGGTGAAGTATTGGGTTACATTGAATGAACCCTGGAGTTATAGTCAGAATGGGTATGCAAGTGGAGTAATGGCACCAGGTCGCTGTTCTGCATGGATGAATTCAAATTGCACAGGTGGTGATTCTTCAACTGAGCCATATATGGTCACACATCACCAACTTCTTGCTCATGCAGCAGTTGTGCGTCTCTACAAGGCCAAGTATCAGGTTAGTCATTCTTAAATTTTTAGCTATATATGTTTTATTGAAAGATGGTCTGGGAAAACAGGCATGTCTGACACTTACTTCTTGGAATGCTTTAAGGAAATATTTATCTTTTATAATTTCAGCAAATCGATGATGCAAATAAGCCTGAGTCTTCTATAGGTACAAGAGGATCATCTGGTGGTAGCAACATTTAGGGTGTTGATGATGTTTTTTAGGATGAAACTATTTTAGTGTACTATGAACTTTGAGTAAGTATGGATTAAGTTGTAATTGTTTCAATTTAAATTTCTTTTATGTTAATATGTTGATTTTGAGAATCAAAAGTTCTAATGCTATATATTTGAGCACTTTGGTTGAAGTATTTGATTGAAGTTTACAAAAAAATATTGTTGATATAAAAATATAAGTACCTCAAATGGTGACATACATTGTCAAGTATAGTAGGAAATTCTAATTACAAACAAAATATTGTTTTTTATGAGATTTGAATAACGCAAGAAAAATACAGTAATAAATCCACAAATTAAATAATACAAACGAAACAGGTTAAAACTTTTACAGTATAATCCTCGAATTGAGGAGGGTATTAAATCTCCACAAAATAATAGTCATGAATAGGAGAGGTTATAACTCTTCATTAAAAAACTCCCACAATATAAACTTGGTACTAGGGGTTGTAGAAAACCTCCACAAATAACTTGTGGGGAACCTATCTATGGAGGTTTGAAAAACCCCTGCAAATTATTTTGTGGAGGGTAAAAACTCCCGCTAAACGAAATTAAAACCTCCGCAATTTATCTTTTTTTTTGTAGTGATTGCTCTAAAACTTGTATTGTCAATTGCCCAAAACTCTTATCCCTGAATAATATGACAATCCAACTCAGTAACACAAAGCCATTAATTACATCTAAAAATTAGTGGAAGTTAAGGATTTGAAGCAAAGGAAAGACTCTTTTTAAAAAAGTTGTTTTTTAATTTTGAATAATTTTCTCACAGTTTATTTTATATTTGTAAGTTTGTAACCTTATATAAATATTTGATTGATATTTAGTGCTGTTAGAATTATTACCTATACCTATTGTATCATTAACCCTATGTGTAGGGTGTTGAGTGTGGGAAACTACCTACTGCCATATCTACTGTTGCATGTAATCATGCCTAGTATCTTAGAGTAGTCTTTTCATATCTTTTCATATGTACGTGCTTGCTTCACTATAAATAGAAGAGGAAGAGAGTGGTACTGTTGTCCACTACTCATATTTTAAAGTCTCAGTCTCAAGTTGGTATCAGAGCGGGTCGATCCCGCTCTGGTTTCTGTCTCAGCTGGTCCGTCACCGCTGTCCGCGGTTGATCGCCGTTAGTCACCGTCGCTGTCCGCGGCTGTCTAAGTTCGGTTAACCTCGTTTCTGAACTACCCAACACTGTCAAACAACTTCTCAACACTGTCCGCCACTGTCTGCGTCCTCCGTCGCTGTCCGCCACCGTCCGCCGCCGTCCGCCGTCGTCCACCGACGCAGTTCCGTCCGGAAACCACCGGATCTGAACCGCCTCTCCGCGCGACAGCCAACCCCGCCGGTGTCGCAGGCAGCGCCGTCGCCACGCGCCTCCACGCGCGTCTTCTCTGTTCGCTGCAGTCAGGCGCGTGCCGCTCACGCGCCGCCTTCCCGTCGCCAGTTCGTCGTCGCGCCACCTCCGTCGCCGTCGTCGGAGCCTCCTCTACCCGTTTTGACCATCAAATCTCTGTTCCGGTGAAGTTCAGTAGCACCTCTTGTGGAAATCGTCCCTTTCGAAGTCGAAAATCGTCACTGTTTCACTGTTTTCGTCACTGTTTTACTGTTTTCCGAGATCCTCTCTTTATCATGGCCACTAGAGGAACTGGGAGTGCTATTTCATTCTCTGGAAGCCCCTGCATTACGTCCGAGAAACTAAATGGCCAAAATTACTTATCTTGGTCCGCTGCCGTCGAGATGTGGTTTCTCGGTCAAGGACACCACGAACACCTTGAGAAAGATGGCAGCCACGTACCTTCTGAAAAAGCTGAACAGTGGAAACAAGCGGATTTCCAACTATGTGCTCTATTGTGGCAATCGGTGGAACCACGACTTTTGATGTCCCTACGGGCCTTCAAAACTTGCCACTCGTTTTGGAAGCGAACTCAGAATATCTATGCAAATGATATTCAACGCCTCTATGATTCGGCGAACAAGTTGGCATCTATGAAAATGACTAACCATGATATGATGTCATTCATGAATGACGCTCAAGCTGCTGTGGAAGAACTCCGAATGTTCTTGGAAGTCGACTCTCTAGATGAAATGAAGAAAAAGCTTGACAAGTACTATATGGTAATGATCCTCCGCGCTATACACCCAGACTTTAATCATATCCGAGATCAGCTTTTGACCTCTCATGAGGTTCCTTCCATGGAAACTTTGATCTCCCGCATGATACGTGTTCCAACTCTTCAAACTCCCGAAACTCTTGCTGTAGTGGAACCATCTGTCATGGTTGCCACCCGAGGAAGAGGAGGTCGTGGAACTAGAGGAGGTGGACGTGGAGGTCGTGGGCGTCCTCAGTGTACGTATTGTAAAAGGATGGGTCATACCCAAGAAAACTGCTACACTTTACATGGATTTCCTGCCAAAACAGCCAATGTCTCCCAGGCAGAGACTACTGACTCCAAGTTCACTGAGGACGAGTATCAAGAGTACCTACGCCTCAAATCCAACAGCTTGGCACAGTCATCCCAAGCTCCAAGTACATCAACTGTTTGCATCTCTCAATCCATGGAAGGTCACAATTCATGGGTAATTGACTCTGGTGCTTCTGATCACATTTCTGGTAATACCTCCTTGTTCTCAACCATCTCATTCCAAGAAAAATCTCATTTTATAACCCTCGCAAATGGTTCTAAAACATCCTCAAAGGGAGTCGGTCAAGCCATCTTATCTCCGTCCTTAAATCTAAAATCTGTCCTTTTTATCCCTAATTGTCCTTTCAATTTAATTTCCTTAAGTCAGTTAACCAAAACATTGAATTGCTCTGTAACCTTCGATGACAAATCTTTTGTTATACAGGAGCGTGGCTCGGGGAGACGGATTGGAGAAGGATATGAAGCGGGCGGATTATACCATTTTGGATCTCGTCCACGTGTGTCATGTGTTGCAGCCCCCAATCCTAAAATGTTACATGATCGGCTTGGTCACCCTCACTTGTCCAAGTTAAAGAAAATGTTTCCTGAACTTAGTCGTCTCCAGACTTTAGAATGTGAGTCATGTCAACTAGGAAAACATGTTAGATCTACCTTTCCTAAAAGATCTCAATCAAAGTGTACTTCTAGTTTTTCTGTCATCCATTCCGATATCTGGGGACCTAGTCGTGTCTCATCTTTTGGCTTTAGGTATTTTGTTACTTTCATTGATGAATATTCGAGATGTACTTGGGTTTATCTTATGAAAGATCGTTCTGAATTATTATCCCTCTTCACATCCTTTTTGAATGAAATCAAGAATCAATTTGGTCAAGTAATTAAAATCTTAAGAAGTGACAATGCCAAAGAGTATTTTTCGTCTGCTCTTTCTAATGTTTTGAGTTCCCATGGTATCCTGCACCAGTCTACTTGTCCTCATACGCCACAACAAAATGGTATAGCAGAAAGGAAAAATCGACACTTAGTTGAAACTGCTCGTACCCTTTTGCTTAGTGCCAACGTTCCTGTCCATCACTGGGGAGATGCCATCTTAACTGCAGGTTTTCTTATTAATCGGATGCCATCTTCCTCTCTCAATCATAAGGTCCCTTTCTCCATTCTGTTTCCAGACAATCCTCTCTTTAACACTCCCCCTAGAGTTTTTGGTTGTGTATGTTTTGTTCATGACATGTCTCCCGGGTTAGACAAGCTTTCTGCTCGCTCTCTCAAATGTGTTTTCTTGGGCTATTCACGACTTCAAAAAGGGTATCGATGTTACTCTCCTGAAACCAAGAAATATTACATGTCTGCCAATGTTACATTTTTTGAACAGACCCCTTACTTCTCTCCATCTGTTCAAGATGTCCATGTCATCCAGCAGGTCCTTCCTATTCCCGTGGTTGAATACAATATTTCCAATGTCCCTGTCCCTCCAAGTCTCGACCAAAGTCCTCCTGAGCCATCATCTCCACCTATTGACTCTCTCCAACACAGGACGCCGACGAATAGTCCAGTTGTTCAAGAACATGGTGAATCCCCTACTTCAGATTCTTCTCCCTCGTCTCTTGATCCCATGACTCCTGATGAAGGTGATTCAGGTTGGCCCATTGCTCTCAGAAAAGGTACTCGTTCCTCTCGAAATCCACATCCCATTTATAATTTTCTTAGCTATCACCGATTATCGCCTTCCTATTGTTCACTTTTATCCTCAGTGTCTTCTGTTGTTATTCCCAAAAATGTGAATAAAGCACTTGATCATCCTGGATGGCGACAAGCCATGATTGCAGAGATGCAGGCTCTTGAAAGCAATCATACTTGGGAGCTCGTGCCCCTCCCTTTGGGTAAGAAGGCTGTTGGTTGTCGATGGGTGTATGCAATTAAAGTTGGCCCTGATGGTCAGGTTGATCGACTCAAAGCCCGATTGGTTGCAAAAGGGTACACTCAGGTTTATGGCCTTGACTATTGTGACACCTTCTCTCCCGTGGCCAAGATGACTACTATTCGCCTCTTCTTTGCAATGGCAGCAATTCGTCACTGGCCTCTTCATCAATTGGATATCAAAAATGCCTTCCTTCATGGTGATCTTGAGGAGGAAGTTTACATGGAGCAACCTCCTGGGTTTGTTGCTCAGGGGGAGTCTGGTATGGTATGCAAATTGCATCGATCTTTATATGGCCTCAAACAATCACCACGAGCTTGGTTTGGAAAATTCAGCTCCATTGTTCAGAAATTTGGGTTAAGGCGCAGTGAGGCAGATCACTCAGTCTTTTACAAACATACCTCTCCTGGGAAATGTGTCTACCTAATAGTATATGTTGATGATATTGTTATTACAGGAAATGATACTACTGGAATATCTCAACTGAAGGAGCACTTGTGTAAACATTTTCAAACCAAGGATCTCGGAAGCCTCAAATACTTCTTGGGCATTGAAGTAGCTCAGTCAAAAGATGGAGTTGTAATCTCTCAAAGGAAATATGCTCTTGATATATTACAAGAAACAGGTATGATTGACTGCAGACCAGTAGAGAGTCCTATGGACCCGAATCAGAAGTTAACAACAGTAGAAGGCGAATTATTCTCCGATCCAGAGAGATATAGGAGGCTCGTTGGAAAGTTAATTTATCTCACTATTACGAGGCCTGATCTATCTTTCGCAGTTGGAATTGTTAGCCAGTTTATGCAGACTCCATGTCTTGGACATTGGAATGCCATCATCCGTATTTTAAGGTACCTCAAGAAGGCTCCAGGGCAAGGTTTGCTATATGAAGATAAAGGAAATGTTCAAATCTCTGGGTACTGTGATGCTGATTGGGCAGGCTCTCCTATTGACAGACGCTCTACTACGGGATATTGTGTCCTCCTTGGAGGAAATGTTATCTCTTGGAAAAGTAAGAAGCAAAATGTAGTGGCTCGATCCACCGCTGAAGCTGAATATCGGGCAATGGCGTCTCTCACGTGTGAACTCATATGGGTAAAGCAATTTCTTCGAGAGCTTAACTTCTGTGAAATTCAGACCATGAAGATGTATTGTGACAACCAGGCTGCTCTCCACATTGCATCAAATCCAGTGTTTCATGAGAGAACTAAACACATAGAAATTGACTGCCACTTTGTTCGAGAAAAATTGATGACCAAGGAAATTTGTACTGAGTTCGTTGGGTCAAATGACCAACTTGCAGATGTGTTGACCAAGTCATTAAGGGGACCTCGGATTGAGTTCATTTGTTCCAAGCTTGGTTCATACGATTTGTATGCTCCAGCTTGAGGGGGAGTGTTAGAATTATTACCTATACCTATTGTATCATTAACCCTATGTGTAGGGTGTTGAGTGTGGGAAACTACCTACTGCCATATCTACTGTTGCATGTAATCATGCCTAGTATCTTAGAGTAGTCTTTTCATATCTTTTCATATGTACGTGCTTGCTTCACTATAAATAGAAGAGGAAGAGAGTGGTACTGTTGTCCACTACTCATATTTTAAAGTCTCAGTCTCAAGTAGTGCTAATATGGAGTTATTAAGGTTCATAGAGTTTCAGAGAATTGAAGCTTGATTTTACTCCTAGGGGAAAGAATTATTACAACAACATTGATTGTTGTGATATAGCTATATATAGCTAAGAAAGGAGGTGATTTACATATGCAGAATGTTGGAGATAATTACCTACGATAGTTTTCGTAGATAATTTAGCTATGAAGATTTTCGTAGGTAAATTATATTTGTTGTTGTAGATAGATTATCTACGACAATTTTCGTAGATAAGTTACCTACAAAATATTTCATAGATAACTCTAGTTCTAAATTATACACAACTATTTTCGTAGATAATCATGTTCGTAGGTTATTCGTAGATAATTATCTACGTCTTCCTTTTGTAGATAATATTCGTAGGTACTTTATCTACGAAGCATAATTTCGTAGATAAAGTTACCTACCAGCTCAATACCTATGAAATTTGTTTCGTAGGTAATTTGTAGACAACAACGCATTACCTACGAAAAGAGAATATTACCTACAAAAAACTAGCATAGATAATAAGGTGATTTCTTGTAGTGTTCTAGGGCATGTGGTACCCTTGTACTTTTCAAACTCTAGAACTTTAAACTTGTGAGGTATTGTTACATCACGAACTAGGATTAAACCTGCAACATCGCCAAACCCATAGTTTCCACCTCCCTCAATAGCTCGTAGCCGTTCTTCTAAAATTTCTAATTTAGTTTTGGTTCCCTCAACATCAACGTATACAACCTGCATAGTAGGGCGTGATGTAATCTTGTCCAAAGAGTTAAAACCAATAATTGTGTTTAAAGGCTTGGGCATTACAGTCTCTCGGGGTCCCATAAAGGTAGCCGCTTCATTCTCTGGAGTATTGATTGGGAATGAAAAGGAAGCATGCTCAGTCTCTGAATATTCTCCAATAGGTGGAGTGTAACCAGATGGCAACCCGTATACTGGGAAAGTAACAGGAGCGCCGTGAGTGATTTCCTCACCTTTTGCCAATGAAGCTTCTCCTTATGCCTTTAGGGACTTCAAGGCCTCCAAGATTTGACCTACTTGGTCCTTTAGTTGACTGATATCTGCTTTCACTACCTCTTGTGTTGTTTCCCAATCTTCCATATTCTTACTATTTGCTCACGTCCTGTAGGGATGCCTTGGTTTTGCCGTATTTGTTTTTTGTTATTTTTGCTCTATTATTATTTAAGAAAAAGAAATAATAAGAAAAAGAAAAGGAAGGAAAAAGAATGCAAAACGTTTAATTTATTAAACAAAATTATAAAGCTGTAAGTAAATTAACATGGAAAAGAGTCAATACAAACCCAACTATCTAGAAAGCTCATAAATTAATGCGTTAGAAAGAAAACCTAATCTCTAGCCCTATCTATCACGCTCTCAAATTACTTTCTACAACCCTAGAGGATACTTTCTTCTTCAAAGTATCAAAATCTAACTGCCCCCTACTCCAAATTCCATGTTAATTTGCCTTTTTTTTTTAAACTTAATCACAACTTTATAATTTCGGACCTAAAATTAAATAAATATGATTAGATGGCATGATAAATACATGGATGCAATAATATGTTATGCATGATTTTATTACTAATTCAAAAATCAAGAGAAAATAAAACCAATGAAAAGATTAAAAAAAAACGAGGAATAAAAAAAAAATGTGTATATCTCCCTTTATGCCTTAACAAAGGTTTGGTGCCTAATGGGTCTAAGGTAAAATACATGCGCTTACCAGGATGGTTTCCTAATACCTAAATATCAAGGTCACTAGAGTTATGGCGCACTTCATGGCATTTCCCATGATAGTTGGTAAACAACAAGAGGTGGGAGTACCAATGAAGCAAACAAACTCTAGTTAGGGTTCTCACAATGACCACTTGGGAAGTACATCCACTGTGACACTGCTACCTAATCCCCTCTAATTCTAAAGTTACTCAGACCTGGGTATAGGGCCCCACTCATGTCATGTACATAATGTGTGTGTGTGTGTGAAGGGAGGATAATGCATACCTAAACCCCTTCCTACAAACAAACAGAAAAACCAGACAAGTATATATAATGAAGTCATCTATCCTAGAATTTAAAATTCAAGCATAAAAATAAAGCAATTTGAACAATAAATAAATAAATAATTCAATTATCCAAAATTAACAAAAATATATATAATAAAAATAAATGAGAAAAAAATAAAATAAAACAAAACAAATAAATATAAGACGACAAAAAAGAGGAATGAAAAAGAAAAGAGAAAAAAAAACAAAAAAAAAACAACCACATCAATTTTATATATTTAATTAAATGGCCTAACTCTCTAAAGTCCCTACTGGAGTCGCCATATGTCACAACCGAAATCGTGACGGGATGACGAACCAAAAAAATAAAATTTGTAAAAAAGAGGTTTTGGAGTCGCCACCATAGTTATTGTCGCAACCGGAATCGCGACGGGACGACGAACCAAAAAAGAAAACGGGTTTAAAAAGAGATTGGAGTCGCCACCACAGTTATTTTTGGAAAACTATGGAAAACCATAAAAATAAAGCAAGTCTACGAAAAACCAGATTTTTGGATCCGGGAGTCGGTTACGCGTAGGGAAGGTGTTAGCACCCTACAACGCTCGTCCGAAGGTGGTACCTTTAATTAAAAATGCAAAGTTGATGTGGTTTTAAAAATATTAATTTTTCCCAAAAATAATGAGACAAATAATACTAAAAAGAAACAATTTTTTTTTTGGGCCCGACAAGGATTGACCTTGGTCCTACGTATTCTCACTTAAAGTGAGAAATCAGGGTTACGTAGTTCTTTAAAAGATATTTTAAAAAAACTATTTGGAAAATGATTTGATTTTTTTGGAGGTGAACCTGACAAGGACTGGCCTTGCTCCTACGTATCTCACAGGGGAGAATCAAGGATCACGTAGTTCTTAAAAGATATTTGTTTTAAGATGTTGATGTTTTTATATTTTGAAATTTTATATATTTTTGGTATTTTTGAATTATTTGAAAATATATGTCACACTAAAGGGAAAGAAAATTATTTTTAGGATTTTTGAATTATTTTGAAGAGAGTGTCACACGACGCGAGCGGCCGGACAGACACAATAAAAATGAAAGAGAACTTTTTTTATTTTTTCTTTTATTCGTAAATTTTTTAATTTTAATTTTTAAATATATTTGTTTTTTTAAATGAAAAAAAAATAAAAAAAAAGTAAATAAATAAATAAATAAAATAAAAGAATGAAATTATTTAAGAAGGATAAAAGTATAAAACTAAATATGGGGGTACATGAGTGATTACTCGGGTGCACAAAGTAAACACAACAAGAGGTCCAAAAATAATAGACAAAGATATGGAGGTGTCAGATTATCACATGTGGGAGGTGTACGAAGTAAATGAGGTGTGTGTATTAAAAGATGGGGTGCAACGAGTAAGATATAAAACAAGCCCAAAAGCGACAATAAAAAAAACATGCAAAGGGAGTGGTGGGGTCAGTAAACATGGTGGTGCAGGAAGTAGCCGGGGAAGAGCATGGTGTTTGGAAACAATAAAACCCACAACAAATACAAAGCAAAGGGAGTGGGAAGAGCATGCAAAGGGTGCACAAACAAAATGGAAACCACATAAAAGCAAAACAGATGGGTGCAAGAAGAATTATGAGGGTGCAAGGTGAAAAAGTGGATCCAAGACATCATGTAAGCCCAAGCAAATGAAATCTAATTACCCTAACCCTAATTAAGCTAAAACTCATTTTTCTGGCAGCCTCTCCTTCGTCTCTCATACCATCACGGCTCTAACCACAAATGCGACCACTCCATGCTCCACCGCCGGTGAGAGACGACGCCGACGTCGCCAATCACCACTGAAGACGTCGTCGACGATTACCAAGCCTCCTAAGTCGCCACTTTTCCTTGTTACCTCTTCCCGCGTGAGAGACAGGGGGTCGTCTCTTCTTGAAGGCACCGCTGATGCAGTGCCAGTGACCGCCACTGCTGCCGTGACCAGGGCGTGTTGCCGGTGATGCCAAGCTTACTGAATCGCGCCATTTATCGTTTCTTCTCCCGCGCGAGATGGGCTAGGTTCTAAAGTCGCGTCGTCGCACACCACGCCGCTGTCACTACTTCGACCTTGCGTTTGTCAACCTAGACCGTCGTGATCTGGACTACTGCCGTGGCGTCATCGCCGTTTGCGGAAAGCACTGCCAGAAATCCAGTTGTCGCGAGGTTCCCCTTTTCCCTGCCATTCAAATCTAATCCCAATTCACGTGCCAGTTCCTTGTCCTAAGTTGCTTCCTATGTTATCTGTTGCCGGGTGTAAATGATTGGGGAAGATGAGACGTGAATGTTTGGTGTTGGAATGGGGTTCTGGTCCGGTGTGAATGGAGATTCTCTATTTTCTTTTTTTTTGTATTTTGGTTTTTATGTAGATGCGAGATGAAGATGGTGATGGGTTGTTCCCGGGTTGTTGGTTTGATGTTCGCGTTGGGTGCGGCGGGAAGGTGGTAAGGTGGTGATAAGTTTTTTTTCTTGTATTAATGATACGAACTGTGTTAGGATGATGGAGCATGAGGATCTATTTGGTTATATGCTGATGAATGATGGTGAAACAAAGAGGATGATGAGGTGGTGGATTCTGGCTGATTATGGATTCCTAAACAAGGATGGGATGATTTGTCTATGTTGGCATTGTATAGCAGCCATTATTCGATAATGGAGAAATAAAAAGAGTGCTCTGTTATTTATTGTTTTTACACCGGTGCCATTGGAATAAACAAAATAAATAACAAACTTACTATGTTCTTCTCAAATCATCTCTAATTCATATATTCATGGACATCAATGTTAAGTCACAGTAATAGAAGATTCAATACATACATTTATGAAAATTAATATCAAGTCACGGTAATAGAAAAGCTAAGATGGCATTAACAACTTTGCTTCCGTTTTCAATATTTGATTTCTAGTGCCTTCCCCTCCGTAGTAAAAAAAATCAATCCCCTTTCATGAATCTTCCTATTTTTATTATGTAATTCTCTCCTTTGTTTTATTCACTTTTCTCTACACTTTCCAATCTCGAAATGAAGGATAAGACTAAAAGCATGGATCTGATAACAAAGACCTTACGTTACCTTCAGCATTCTTTTTCTTTTGTTTTGTTGTTTTTTTTCTTTTGTTTTGTTTTGTTTGTTTCTTTTCTTTTTTTTCCTTAAACTAGAATGATAAATGTAAAACAAGATGGAACTATACTAACAGAAAGAAAAATAATATAATAAAAAAATAGTAATAATAAAAATAAAAAGCACAAATAAATAAAACAACAAATAAATCAAAATTAAATTAAATTAAAAATAAAATAATAAAAAATAAATAAACATATTTTTTATTATTTTTATTCTTTTTACCTCTTTATTTTATTAGTTATTTATTTATTTTTCTCAATTGAACCTTAATTAATTTTTTCCATTTATTATTTTTATCCTTGTTACCCGGACGAAATTGGGTGTTGACAGTTATTATAGGAAACTATGAAAAAACATAAAAAGGAGCAAGGTCTACGAAAACAGGGGGTACGGGAGTTAATTACGCATAGGGAAGGTGTTAGCACCCTACAACGCTCATCCTAAGACGGTACGGTACCTTTAATTAAAATACAAATTGATGTGGTCTCCTTTAAATGTTTATTTAAAAAAATAAAAATAAAATAAAATAAAATGAATAAATAAATAAATAAAAATAAACTAATAAAGATGACAAAGGAAAACAAAAAAAAAAACAAAAAAAAAAGATTTTTGTTTTTTGGGCCCGATAAGGATTACTCCTTGCTCCTATGTATCTCCATTCATAATGGAGAATCAGGGTCACGTAATTCTTTATGAAAAAGACTTTTTGAAAACAATTTGTTCGAAGATGTTGATATCACTCGTTTTTAATATTTAAAATTTGCATTTTTTTTAGTAATCTTATAGAAGAGCGAAGGTATTAAGTACTAAGACGACGCAAGCGGTCACACGAGCACTTAAATATTTTTAAAGTTAAAAGGGTAATTAAATTATTTATTTGTTATTACTTCCTTTAAAAAGACTTCTGAAATAAGACATGATACCCAAAAACGTGACTATTATATATCCACAATTTATGATAACATTAGGAAAATAAATAAAAGATTAGGAAATAAAATTTAGGATTAAACATATTATTTTATTATGAAAAAGCTTTAAAACCCTTAACATGAAAAATATAGCACAACATATTCATACAATGTTAAAACTTGATATCTCTCACTTATTCATGCAACAACGTTCACAACCCAATGCAATCAACAAACATTAATTATAAAACTAATGAACCCAAAAATGCATGACAGTAATATTTTTTCCATATCATAAAGAAATAGTGAAAACATCAAATTCAACCAAGGTCATAACCAAATCTCGAGAAAGCCTGTATAACACAACAAAAATTAATTTTTGTGAACCTGAACGGGAGATCGGACTTACAATAGTTACGTTGGAACACCAAGAAGCACGTGGGGTGGCGATCGAAGGTGAGTGGGTATTTTATATGCGAAGGTTCAAAGAAAATGTGTGCTTAGGGTGAGAGAGGTCTCTAGAATTCCGAGAGAGAAAAAAATCATTTTTTTTGATTGGTTTATATACACAACATTATAAATCTAATGTAAACTCGTAATAAAGGTTTGGCTTAATTACAACGAATTTTAAAAGGCAATAACTGGTCTTAATATTATCACATTATGGGAATCAAATCATAGAAAAATCAGAGCACAAAATCAAACGTGATCAATAAAATTGATTCTAATTAGTAAAAGAGATATTTATTTTATTTTCTTAAAAAAAGAAATTATTATTATTGATTCTATTATTTATTTAGCCGAACGAAATTGGGTGTTGACAATCATGATCAAGCACTTTATTATTAAAATAAAAATCAATTAAATAACACATAAATGGCATACATAAAACTTAAACCCTAGTCCTCTCAACATAATCAAGTTCTCTCAACCACTTGAGCTAATACTATTCCATGTCACAACAATTAACATTTAATGTCATAAAGGCTCACACCACCCGCATTTATTTATTAATTATTTATTTAATTAATTACATTTTGTGGGTCTTACAATGACTCGACTCACCAGAAGGCGAGCTATCATGTTTGAATGCTTTTGCTCAACATGTTTGGATGCTCATTGTTGATCGCATTCTACTTGGCTTCAGAATTGGATGCACCAATCAAGTTATAAACATACATATTTATTATACTCTCTTTTGAAAAAAAAAAAAACATTCCTTATATTTCGTACTATGGTACATAAAATGCTAACGCAATAAAGTTGTGTGGACATTCTCTGCCAATCTATATGTCTGAGGTTGCTCCCTACAAGTACTGAGGAACACTTAATATGATGTTCCAATTCACAATCACTATTGGTATCTTTGTTGCCAATGTTTTTAACTACATTTTTGCCAAAATGGAGAATGGGAAAGGATAACGCTATAGCTTGGGTTGTGCAAAAGTTCTTGTTGTCATGATCATGTTTGGTGCAATCATTCTTCCATATTTACCAAGATCCTTAATTGAACGTGGTCTTGATGAGAAGGCCAAGAAGGAACTTATCAAAATTCGAGGAACCACGAACATTGATAAAGAGTTTAAGGATCTTATGGCAGCGAGTGAATCCTCCAAAGCAGTGAAACACCCTTGGGTCTCTTTGTTGAAGAGACAATATAGACCTCAACTCACATTTGCTATAGCCATTTCCTTCTTCCAACAACTCACTGGCATGAACGTGATAATGTTTTATGCTCCTATTTTGTTTAAAACCATTGGTTTTGGAGCCATTGCTTCTCTCATGTCGGCCATGATCATCGGCGCTTGCAACGCAGTTTCCGCTCTAGCCTCCATATTCACTATTGACAAGTTCGGGAGACGTACCCTTTTCTTAGAAGGAGGGGCACAAATGCTTATCTATCACGTAACAGTTTTTTTCGACATAGTCTTTGTGAAAATCTTCAAACTCTTTTTATTGATATATTATAATTAATATTGTATTTTTGTTGACATAATCTTTTTGAAAACCCATTTTAATAGATTAAAAGAGACACACTAAGACTAACAAGACATTTAACCTATGTCATATAGCCTATGAACATGATATAACATCAAAACATTACATTTAACAAATTAATTCCAGATTTAACACACTAAAAACTTAATCTTCAAGTGGATCCTCATCAATCTTCATCAACCACATGTGATCTTCATGCACTTGGCTTTACCAATTCTTTGCTTCAAGCTTGCTTATGCCAACATTCTCCCCTTGAATTGATGAAGCCAACATCTTCGAGTTGAATTGATGAGCTAAGATCCATAGAGTAACCTGAAAAGGTTTTTGCATACAAGATACCAAAATACCAAACATACATCCAAGCAAAAGTACACAAGCATACATACATATCCCATATGCATATGCTCCCCCTATCACTAATAATGTGATTTAACTTCAGATTTTAGATGAAGTTTGTAGTATTACATTGTTCCAATAGTTGTTCTAGCAGATTTATTTCAAGTTTTCCAATTAAGCTCAAATTTACTCATTTTTCTCTCCCTTTGGATTCATCAAATGTAAGTAAATGCATAGATCAATTTGGAAAGATGAAAATTTTCATTAAAGCATTAACATCATGAGACTGACTTAAATGTCTCATGCTTGAGTTGCTTCACTTGCAACCCTAGGAAGTAGGTTAACTCACCCATCATAGACATCTCAAATTCTTCATGCATAGTTGCAACAAACTCTTGACACATGGAGTTATTATTTGATCCAAAGATTATATCATATGCATATACTTGAACAAGTATTACATCACTTGCATTCTTTCTAAAGGAAAATGTTTTATCAACCGCACCTTTAGCATATCCTTTAGATGAAAGAAAATTGTTTAACCTCTCATACCACTGCCATGGTGCTTGTTTCAAACCATATAAAAGCCTTTTTCAATTTGAAAACATGATTAGGATATAGTTGATCTTCAAAGCATGGGGTTGTGATACATACACTTCTTCATTCAAGAAACCATTCAAGAATGCACTTTTCACATCCATTTGAGAAAGTTTGAAATTACACATGCATGCATATGCTAAACATAACCTCACAGCTTCTAGCCTAGCTATAGGTGCATATGTTTCATCAAAATCAATACCTTCCTCTTGATTATAACCTTTAGCAACTAGCCTAACCTTATTCCTAACAATGTTACCATTTTCATCCATTTTATTCCTAAACACTCATTTAGTACCTATCACATTCATTGCATCAGTTTTAGTAACAAGAAACCACACATCATTTCTAGTGAATTGATTAAGCTCATCTTGCATAGCAACAACCCAATTACTATCACATCATGTATCATTCACGTTCTTAGGTTCAATTTGAGAAACAAATGCAACATGTTCAAAGAATACAAGCTTGCGTCTAGTGGATACTCCCTGTTTTATATCACCAATTATGTTGTCCTTTGATAATCCCTTGGGTTCAATCCACTCCTTGGGTAAGTTATTGTCTACAGCTTTTTCAGCCAACTAAATTTCCTTTTCAGTTGGATGATTTCGTACAGCAAATTCTAGTTCTGCAGTAGTTTGCTTTTCCTGCAATATATCTTCATCATCTGCAATCTTAGTCCTTTGATCTTGTTGCAATGGGTAAGTTTCATCAAATACAACATGCACAAATTCTTCAACAATCATTAATATTTTGTTGTAAACCTTATATGCATGGATATTTATAGCATAGCTTAGAAAGATGCTTTCATCCACTTTTTAGTCAAATTTGCCAAGTTACTCTTTTCCATTATTTAAGATAAAACACTTCCAACCAAATACTTTTAGGTGATTTAGAGCATGCCTTCTACTTTTGAATAGCTCATAAGGTGTTTTCTTCAAAATTGGCCTTATCAACATATGGTTTAAAACATATGAAGTTGTGTTGACTACATCAGTTCAAAAGTACTTAGGCAATGAGGTTTCATTAAGCATGGTTCTAGCTAGTTCCTCAACTGATTTGTTCTTTCTCTCAACAACTCCATTTTGTTGTGGAGTTCTAGGAGCTGAAAAGTTATGCTTAATACCATGTTTTTTCACAAAAGTGCTCAAACTTTTCATTTTGAAACTCTCCACCATGATCACTCCTTAGAGAGACTAATTTAGAAACTTTTTTATTTTATAAAACCTTGGCAAGTTTCTTAAAAGCATAAAAGGTTTCATTCTTGGCAGCTAGAAATAAAGTCCTTGTAAATCTAGATAAATCATTAACAATAACCAATGCATAATAGTTACCACCAAGACTCATAGTTCTAGAAGGACCAAATAGATCCATGTGAAGCAATTCCAAGGGTCTTTCAATTGAAATACAGTTTTTGGGTTTCAAGGAAACCTTAGTTTTCTTTCCCCTTTGGCATGCTTCACATATCTTATCCTTCTCAAACTTAAGTTTGGTAGCCCTTCAACCAATAGTTTTCTATTTAGCTGATTCAAATGATGCATATGTATGTGACAAAGCCTCCTATGCCATAACCAAGTATCATCCTCTTTTGTGAGCAAACAATGAATGCTAAATGATGCATAATACAAATTAAGCAAGTATATATTGTTGACTCTATTTTCTACCAACACAATACTACAACATGCATCATATATAAGGCAATGGTTTGGTTCAAATACAACTTTAAAACCTTTGTCACATAATTGGCTTATACTTATCAGATTGTGCTTTAGCCCTTCAACTAGAAGCACGTTGTGGATGTTGAATGGGGCTCTATTACTTATGACACCACTTCCAAGTATCTTTCATTTGTTATTGTCACCATAAGTCACAAAGCCTTCTTACTTTAGTTCCAACTTTGCAAACTTGGACTTATCACCCGTCATATGCCTCGAACAACCACTATCTAGGTACCATAGATCTTTCTTTTCCTGTTTTATGACTTGTAAAACAACATAGCATTACATGACACCCTTTGATAGTTTGGGTCCAACATGGTTATGCCTTTCTAGATCCTTTTGGGATCCATTTCATAAATTCCTTAGGCACATCATATTTTCTAGCATAGCAATTCTTAAGAACATGACCTTTCTTCATACAATAGTTCCAAGAAATGCATGGCATAGCATTTGGCTCACTCTTGGAAAATAAAGTAGAGAACTTCTTGGCTTTCTTTTCATGGATAGGTGTATAACCAAGTCTAGCCTTCCCAAAAACAGAATTTTAAGAGCCAAGAACAACTTCCAGGTCTGCTTTTCCTCTTGTGAACATTGAACAAGTTTCCAAGATGTTTCACTTGATTTTTCAAGGTAGTGCAGTTTTCACAAGGTTTTATAACCAACTGTTTTTCAGAACAATCAACTGAATTATTGTAAATCATTTCTAAATGTTTGAAATTAGTTCCTAAGTCAATTGTTTCTAATTCTAGTTGGCTAACTCTATTTTCGAGCCAACTATTTAATCCTTATAGATGATTGTTCATGACATCAATTTTGTTAGCCTCACTATGTAATTCTTCAAAGTCATGCAACAATTGGTAATAGTCATTTTTATCTTTAGATGACAAGGAACTTACTTGGCTTGATGAGGATGATTCATATCCGTCCATGAGACATAGATTTGCTTCCTCACTTCCTTCTTGAGATGAAGTACTTGTTGAATCATCATTGTCTTCTCAAGCTATATAGGCTCATCTTTCCTTGGCCTTTTTCTCCTTTTTCCAATCACCAACCTTCTCATTCTCTTTGTTAACATTTGGACATTCAATTTTGATATGTCCTTTGATGAAGGATTATCTTGTTTCCTTTTAGATTTAAGGTTATGGTGAAGTTGTTTAAGAAAGCTTTTTAAAAATTCCCACTAGACATTAAGATAGCAAGCTATTTAGATGTGAAGGTTCATTTCTCAAGCTCATGAAAGGAAGAAGGGAGTTAGATTCAAGTTTAAAACACACACGAAACTAACCACACTTAAAAGAGCAAAATGAAAGGAGAAACAAATAAAATGGAAAGCATAGAAGATGGGAAATGGGTAAAGCACACCACTCATAGGGGGGATCTAAGCCAACCAAACCATAGAGATGAGTGATGGTGTCGCCACTTGCAAGCAAGATAAGGCAAAGGTGAGTTCACTTCAAGGAAGGAGAGCTCACGGAAAAAGGTGGTTGAAACACAAGGTTTATAATATCAAATGATAAACCCTTTTACAAGACAAGGAGCTCCCTTTAAATAGAAGTTCATAGGGGTCCTTTAGCAAATACATAAACATGAAAAGGATTAACTAGCAAACCCTAATATCCTAAGCTAGAGCAACTCTTGACCAAAAGGAGGGAATGTGGTTGGTGGATGTATTTCTAATAGGATTCTAGGCCAAAGGAGGAAGGAGACCAAGTAGCCTTCTAAGGAATAAACCAAAAAGGCAAAAGGAGACAAGGTACATGTCTACTTTTGCTTTTACTTTATGCTTTTTGCTTTCCTCTCTCTTCCACATTATCCATATGCTCCAATCACCATGTGCCACCTAGCATGCTCTACTTTCTCTTAATTACCTACAAAACAAGACAAACAAAGATTAGCATGTTGGTTTAAGTTAAGCTAATCTTGGTCAAAGGTCAACTTTAGGTCAAAGTCAACAAGTCAACAAAAATAAGTCAACTAGAAACCAACTTAGGGAATTCAAACTAAAGTAATGCAAAACAAAGATAAAGGTGATGGAATAGAAGACTCCCCTCTAGACATGCTTCTAGTGATCCTTCTTGAGGGAGATTCTATGGAGGTGTCATGGTTGGTCAAGCCTTCATCATCCTCCCCTTCTTGGAGAGAATTCGACCACAAATTCTTAAACCCTACATTAAAAGGAGAAAGATCACAAACATTGAATGAGTTACTTATATTGTAGTTTGGGGGTAAGTCTAACTCATAAGCATTGTTGTTAATCCTTCTAATGACTTGAAAGGGGCCATCCCCTCTAGGGAGAAGTTTAGACTTCCTTTGAGTAGGGAATCTCTCCTTTCTCAAGTGAAGCCATACCCAATCTCCCTTTTGGAAGATGACTTGCTTTCTTCCCTTATTACCATCCTCTTGTTGTTTCTTAACTCTCCTCTCAATGGTTTCCTTGACTTGCGAATGCAAATCTTGGATGTACTTGGCTTTGGCCTCACCATCTTGGCAAGTCCATGCCTCATGAGTGGGTAGGGAAAGGAGGTCTAAAGGAGTTAGGGATTGAAATGGGACATCTTAGAGAACCTATCCACAATCACAAAAATGGAATCCCTACCTTTTTTTGTCCTTGGGAAACCGAAGACAAAATCCATAGAAATGTCAACCCAAGGCTTGGAAGGGATGGGCAAGGGGGTATAAAGGCCATGGGGTTGGACTTTAGACTTGGCTTCCATGCATGCTATGCAACTCTTGTAATGCTTATCTACATGCTTCCTCATGTGAGGCCAATAGAAATGTTCCTTTAAGACTTCCAAAGTCTTGTTTGGCCCAAAATGCCCCATCAAACCTCCCTCATGCGCCTCTTTAATGAGTGATGCTCTTAAAGAACCTTGGGGAATGCAAAGTCTCTTACCCTTGAAAAGATATTGATTGAGAAGGTAAAATTCTATGTAAGCCCCTTGGTGGCATTCACTAAGAATGGGGGAGAAATCAACATCCTTTGGATACAACTCCTTAATATGATTAAAACTAAGAAATTTAGTTTCAAGAATGGAAAGGAGGGAATGCTTTCTTGAAAGCGCATCCGCCACAATGTTAGACTTTCCTTGCTTATGTTTGATCACATATGGGAATTGCTCTAAGAACTCTACCCACCTAGCATGTCTCTTGTTTAACTTGTCTTGGCTTTTCAAAAATTTAAGTGACTCATGGTCACTATGTATCACAAACTCCTTTGAAAGAAGATAGTGTTGCCAAGTTTGCAAAGTCCTCACAAGAGCATAAAGCTCTTTGCCATAGGTGGAGTAGTTAATGTGACTCCCTTTGAGTTTCTCACTAAAATAGGCTATGGGGTATCCCTCTTGGAGAAGCATGTCCCTAATACCCACATTCGATACATCACACTCAATCTCAAAGGTTTTGGAGAAGTTAGGGATGCTAAGAGTGGTGCATTGATCAATTTTTGTTTTAAAGTTTCAAAACCCTTTTCTTGATCTTTGCCCCACTTATAGACCACACCTTTCTTGACCAATTCATTTAGAGGGGCGGCTATGGTGCTTAAGTTTGGCACAAATCTCCTATAAAAACTAGCCAACCCATGGAAGGACCTAAGCTCACTCACATTCTTTGGGGGAGGCCAATCCTTAATGGCCATCACCTTTTCTTGGTCCACATGGACCCCATGTTGATTTATTTTGAAACCTAGGAACATCACATGATCCATCCCAAACACACATTTTTCCATGTTAGCATACAAAGATGCCTTCCTTAAGGTCTCTAACACACTCCTCAAATGATGCAAGTGGTCATCTTGAGACATACTATAAATGACAATGTCATCAAAGTACACAACAACAAACTTCCCTAAGAACATGATGCATTAGTCTCATGAATGTACTAGGTGCATTGGTCAAGCCAAAAGGCATGGCTAACCACTCATATAATCCAAACTTAGTCTTGAAAGAGGTTTTCCATTCATCACCTTCTTTAGTTCTAATTTGATTGTACCCACTCTTCAAGTCTATTTTGGAAAATATGGTTGCACCATGTAACTCATCAATTAAATCATCTAACCTAGGAATGGGATGCCTATACTTGATGGTTATGTTGTTGATAGCCCACAATCTATGCACATTCTCCATGTTCCATCCTTTTTGGGGACAAGAATCACGGGCATTGCACAAGGACTCATGCTATGTTGCACCTACACCTTTTCTAACAACTCATTCACTTGATTTTGGATTTCCTTAACCTCCTCAAGACTAGTCCTATAGGCTGGCCTATTAGGCAAAGATGGGCCTTGTATAAAATCAATTTGGTGTTCTATACCTCTTAGGGGTGGGAGACTGATGAGTGCATATTTTTGCCCTCATTTAATGTTTAATTTTGGGTATTTAATTGAATTTGTGAGCTTAAAGATTTATTTAATTGGAATTTCCTATAATTGGGTTTATTGAGCATGAGATACAAAAACATGTTAAAATTAGCATTTTAGTTGCATAAATATTCTTTGGATATTTTCAGGTGTGTTAGTGCAGCTGCAGCTAAGTTGGGCTCATGGAGGTGTGGGAATAAATTGCTTAAAGCTTCATGACACCTTAAAGATAAATCCAAGAATAAGAAATTATCAAAATCACAAAAATCCAAGCCAAACATTGCATGATGACGGCAAGAAAAGCATGAAAAAGTGAAGAAGTTTGGCTAAACCAAGAAGAGAGTAACAAAAAAAATTGGATCTTGTGGTTTTCTTTATCTTTATGATAGAAAATAATTTGGGCAAAATATATCTTTAGATATTTTATTTGATATTTTTAAGTAATTATCTTATTTAATTATATCATAAAATATTAAAAGATAATAACTACCAAATCTTTTTAAATATGAGAAGATCTTCTTGAATCTTTTTAGATCCATAACAAAAAAATATATCTTGAAGATATTGGATTATTTAGAAGATAATTTAAGGAGATTGCAAAGGGTTGATTTGGAAAATTAATATAAATATTAATTGGTGATAATTTATCATATATCTTTAAGTAATTTATTTATTTAATTATATTAGATATTGATATTATCAACCAGCTATATTTGTCAAATAGTATATATCTCTCAAAATATTTTTAAATATTTATCTCTATCTTTATTTTAAAAGACATTTGAGAGATTTTAGCAACAAACAAAAGCCCAGTCCAAGTCCTATAGAAAGAGACCAAGGGAGAAGCAGAAAAAGGCAAGCTCGGGACTTCGGAGTTCAGGAACCCTTTAGGGGGGGCCTAATTTTGTTTCCTTTCTCTCTCTATTCTTCTTCTATTTTTATTTTGTGTTTCATGGAGTGCTAAACTTCTTGGGTTGATTCCATTGTAATTTCATTATGGATTCCGAGGTTAGAATGAAATAACTTCTTTGTTCTTTTTATTATTGTTGAGGTTTTAATTCATCTATGTCTTTTATCTTTGAATCACGTAAAAAGTAATGATTTTAAATTTATATGCATGTTGATCATATAAGTTCAAGGGTTTTTAAATTGAATTGAGACTTTACTTTGATTTTATTTAGAAACTTTCATGTGATTGAATGAGTTTTTACCAATAATTGAGACTTTACTTTGATTAAAGGTATCTACTCTAATGAAAACTAATCGAGACTTTACTTTGATTAATTAAGCTTTTTATTTGGTGAGGAGATAAAAAAATAGACATGATTAGGCATAGTAAAATTTGATTGAGACTATACTTTGGTTGAATTTACTGCTGATAATCTAAAAGTTCTCATTTTTAATTGAGACTGTATTTTGGTTAAAAGTGAGAACACCAACAAATTAATTGAGACTTTACATTGATTAATTTGTAAATTTACAACAATAATTAATTGAGCAATAATCTTTAGATAACCGATGATGAATCTATTTTGAAAAAGCAATAGAATCAATCTTTTTTCTTTGCTATTGTTTTAATTTCTTTTTATCTTTTCTATTTCTTTCTTGTTTATGTTAATCCTCCCATATTTTTATTATTTTATTTGACTAACTGTTTTGTATATATTTTATAAGAACTAACTTGTTAAAAATTAATTTCGTGTTCGTTGGGAGACGACTTAGGGTTAACTTTACCCTTTCTATTTCCTTAACTACTATCTTAGCAATACTGAAGTTACTATAGTTTAGTAGTATTTATTTGATCGCTTCAACGACAGTGTTATCAAATTTGGCACTGTTGCCGAGGAACACAGTTAGAATTTTTATCATTTATTTCTTTTTTTTATTCTTTTTTTTCTTTTGATGTTTTTTATCACTAACATTTTTTTTATCTAATTTTTTTTTTCTAAAATTTATTTTATTTTCTTTAGTTATTTTAATTTTTTTAGTTACTTTCTTTTTTTTAAGCATAATTTTTGTTTGAGGAATTTTGTTGGGAAATTTGTGAAACTAGTTGGGGAACACTTTGGCTAAGGAAAGACAAGGTACTTAAGTTGTCCATTGAGACGCACCTCTCTTTCTTGGAAGTCTACTCAACAAGTTTCAACTTATTTCTTTTCAGAAAACCTCTTTCAAAAATGAAAAAATAATTTTTCATATGAAAATAATCAACAGTGTGATTTTCAAGTGAACTATAATTATTATCCACAACAACCACATAATTCATATGATTATCAGCAGCAAATTGTCACACCTACTTCTGCACCTGATTTAAGTAGGTTAACTATACGTCAACTAAATGATCTATATCCTAGATAATCTTTTTTGGAATATGAGCAACAATCCTACCATGAGCAACAACCATATTCTGTGTGTCCACTCCAGCCATTATATGTTCGCTTTGGTTCTCACCAACAACAACATGCACCATCACAACAAGTTGCAGCAATCAATGGACCATCCTATAAGGAAGTTGTGTTATAAATGGATGGACTGAGAGAGAAATTAGACACCACAGATAAAAGGTTGCGAGCTGATCAACAATGCAAAGATATTGAGCAAAAATGGTATGGAAATGATAAAGTATTGTATGACATGATAGAGGATGCAAGTAACAACAACTTTGTAGAATTAATTTGTACTGTTAATACCACCCTCCAATGTCATCCGAGATTTGATGAAACCCCAGAATTTAGAGCACTTCGTCATGACATAGAAGATATGCTTCTAAAGTTGGCCATTAGAGCTTAACAAATATAAAAAGATTTAAGTCAGCTAATGAAAGATAAAGCTATGGAGGCCACCTTAGAAAAACTTATGAAGACGATAATTGAGCAAAGGGATGAAATGATAATGTTAAGGAGCATGAATCAAAGGATGGAACAATTGAGCATTGATGTGAATGAGTACACGATTCAAATGTTAGATCAACCAACACCAAAATCACATCACACTGATATATCTACTAATAGATATAATGATGCTCATAGTAATATGTCTATTGATGGACATATCAATTTTGCTAAAGATGTTGCTGGTGAAGAAATTGAAGATTCTCACACATACACATCTAATGATGGATATGTTGATGATGCTCAATGTGAATAGAAAGTTTTATTTATTGATGATGATATGAGTGTAGATGATCTTTTTGAGGAGCAAAGTTGTGAGAACAATACAATGGAGGAACCAAGTGCAGTTGAGGAGCCAATGATATTCGAATATGCAGCTGAAGCATAAACTATTGCAACTAACTTGGTTAATGATGAAGCAAGAAATTCATCTACTTCAAGTGCAGATTTTTGCTCACAACATGAGATTACAAGGATTACTAATGATTTGTTTAACCATCTAAATGCACCTGATGATGCTCAAATTGAGTTGAAGCCACACACTCCACACATCGAGTTTGTTGATGTGAATGATGAAAATATATTTTCAGTGGTGATTTTTGTTGGCTTGGCTGCGGAGAAAGAAGATAGGTTGCTGCAACAGGTAAAAAGCTTAGATTCAAATTCTTTTGAAAACATTGTTGATCAAAAATTAAAAATGCATGCATTTTTGTTTTTTGTTTCTGTTTTTAATTTTAAAAATATTAAAAAAAATTCAAAAATACGTGTTTTTGTTTTCTTTAATAAAATTCTACAAGAAGACTTGTACTTTATAAAATTAAAGAAAATAAATTTTGACATATGGCCAGATTGAGCCAGAAGTCATAAATTTTTCGTCTTCTCCCCAAAATAAGTCCATCAAGGACAATTTTTGAAATAAGTGTGGGGGAGACAAACTGTAGATATGATTTTTTTTCTGTTTTTTTAGTCATTTAAAGAAAAAAGAAAATTGTGACTTTTTACTAAGTGAAATTTTAAACAATATGTCTCTTAAGAAATCCACCAAAAATATTTCTCTACTTTCAATAAAACATATTGACATTGGATTTTTAGGATTCGATTCAGTAATTGGGATGATCATAATTTTGGAAAAATAAAAGTCGTGTTAATATGAGTGAATTGTTTTTATGATTGCTAAATGAGTTGATTTGAGAATTTCTTGATTAAATCTTTTGTGAAAGAATTTGACCTTGTGAGTCTTGAGCCTTAATGCAAAGGATGGACCGCCATGTGCCATTCCTATTTTTTCTTGAGTGACTTGCTCATGTTTGTTTATACTCAAATATTTAGCTTGATTCTTTTGTTTTGCAACTTAGGTGAATATGCATGATTTGATATGACTGAGGCATTTCTTGTTTTTAGCTACTTGGCCAAATAAGCCCACCTTGATATTAATCCATTGGTAGCCCCTTTGAGCTTTAAACCTCCTTTTTCTTGTTTTAAACCCATTGTAAACCCTTAAAAAGAAAATGACCATGTTATTCCTTATCTTAGGAAGAAAGAATGGAGCTAGTGGATTATGATAGGATTGGTTGAGGAATAAAGTGTGTGGGTGAGTACCTCACCCACAAATTAATAAAAATGGCAAAAGGAAAAATTGTTGATGAAAAAGTGTTGAAATAAAAAAAAATAATTGCTTTCTAAAAAATGAGAGAGCAAGAAAGCAATCAATGAAAAAGAGTTGTTTTTGAAATTATGCTCCATTATTCTTCCAACATTACTATTTCAAAAACCCAAAAATTCTAAAATTTTTCCTACCTTTGCCTTGGCCCCATCATAACATGTGAAAAGTCCTCATGATCTTTGAATGCATATTTTCTAAAAGTTTGTGAATATTAGAGTCTTGTTAAGTATTAGGAGTGTTTACTTGCATGGGTATTTTGAGTGAAAACACAAGCCAAAAAACTTGAGCAAATTTTGGTGAGAAAATACACATTTAACTTGAGTGCTTTCTTTCATAATTGATTGTCTTGTGAATTCAAAAGATTAACTCATGTGTGAAAAATAGAATCTTTTCGTTTGTTTATGCATGGTAACTTCATTTCTAGAATATTGATTGGTCTCAAGTAAGATTCATTCCTTTGACCCATTGTTAATGTGAAATAAAATACCTTAGAACAGGTTTTGAAATTGCTCAATTGTGCCCAGGAGTGCAAAAGGATAAGTGTGTGGTTATGATGAGTACATATTTTTGCCCTCATTTAATTTTTAATTTTGGGTATTTAATTGAATTTGTGAGCTTAAAGATTTATTTAATTGGGATTTCCTATAATTGGGTTTATTGAGCATGAGATACAAAAACATGTTAAAATTGGCTTTTTAGTTGCATAAATATTCTTTGGATATTTTGAGGTGTGTTAGTGCAGCTGCAGCTAAGTTGAGCTCATGGAGGTGTCGAAATAAGAAATTATCAAAATCACAAAAATCCAAGCCAAGCATTGCATGAAGACGGCAAGAAAAGCATGAAAAAGTGAAGAAGTTTGGCTAAACCAAGAAGAGAGCAACAAAAAAAATTGGATCTTGTGGTTTTCTTTATCTTTATGATAGAAAATAATTTGGGCAAAATATATCTTTAGATATTTTATTTGATATTTTTAAATAATTATCTTACTTAATTATATCATAAAATATTAAAAGATAATAACTACCAAATCTTTTTAAATATGAGAAGATCTTCTTGAATCTTTTTAGATCCACAACAAACAAATATATCTTGAAGATATTGGATTATTTAGAAGATAATTTAAGGAGATTGCAAAGGGTTGATTTGAAAAATTAATACAAATATTAATTGGTGATAATTTATCATATATCTTTAAGTAATTAATTAATTTAATTATATTAGATATTGATATTATCAACCAACTATATTTGTCAAATAGTCTATATCTCTCAAAATATTTTTAAATATTTATCTTTATCTTTATTTTAAAAGATATTTGAGAGATTTTAGCAACAAAAAAAAGCCTAGTCCAAGTCTTATATACAGAGACCAAGGGAGAAGTAGAAAAAGGCAAGCTTGGGACTTCAGAGTTCAGGAACCCTTTAAGGGGGGCCTAATTTCGTTTCCTTTCTCTCTCTATTCTTCTTCTATTTTTATTTTGTGTTTCATGGAATGTTAAACTTATTGGGTTGATTCCATTGTAATTTCATTATGGATTATAAGGTTAGAATGAAATAACTTCTTTGTTCTTTTTATTATTGTTGAGGTTTTAATTCATATATGTCTTTTATCTTTGAATCGCGTAAAAATTAATGATTTTAAATTTATATGCATGTTAATCATATGAGTTCAAGGGTTTTTAAGTTGAATTGAGACTTTACTTTGATTTTATTTAGAAACTTTCATGTGATTGAATAAGTTTTTACCAATAATTGAGACTTTACTTTGGTTAAAGGTATCTACTCTAACAAAAATTAATCGAGACTTTACTTTGATTAATTAAGCTTTTTATTTGGTGAGGAGATAAAAGAATAGACATGATTAGGCATAGTAAAATTTGATTGAGACTGTACTTTGATTGAATTTACTGTGGATCATCTAAAAGTTCTCATTGTTAATTGAGACTGTACTTTGGTTAAAAGTGACAACGCCAACAAATTAATTGAGACTTTACATTGATTAATTTGTAAATCTACAACAATAATTATTTGAGCAATAATCTTTAGATAACTGATGATGAATCTATTTTGAAAAAGCAATGGAATCAATCTATTTTGTTTGCTAATGTTTTTATTTCTTTTTATCTTTTCTATTTCTTTCTTGTTTATTTTAATCCTCCCATATTTTTATTATTTTATTTGACTAACTATTTTGTATAGATTTTATAAGAACTAACTTGTTAAAAATTAATTATGTGTTCGTTGGGAGACGACTTAGGGTTAACTTTACCCTTTCTATTTCCTTAACTACTATCTTAGCAATACTGAAGTTGCTATAGTTTAGTAGTATTTATTTGATCGCGTAAACAACAACGCTATCAGAGACCCTTTGGAGGTTCTTGAAAAACATCTTTGAACTCATCTAAGACTAATGACAAGTCTTGGGGACATCTAGAGTGGGGGTTTTAGAAAGAGGGGGAAGATTCACTAGGTAAGCTGGGAAGATAGGTTTTTGGGCAAGCATTACCTTTTTCACCCCTTTGAGGGAGATCATGCTCTTCCTGGACTCATTGACATGCGCTTGCGCCTTCTTTTGTGTCTTCTCTTCTTTTCTTTTCTTTAAAATTTGAATTTGGTCCTCATTGACTTCTCTTGGTGATAGAGGTAGTAATGTAATATTTTTGCCTTGGAAGCTAAAGGAAAACTTGTTGGCATGGCCATCATGAAAAGCTTTTCTATCAAATTGCCATGGCCTTCCTAGTAAAGTATGAGTTGCTTCCTAACTAAGCCAAGATAGCTTATAGGGCTTGGCATGAGGGATGGTTTTCAAGCCAAGCTTGTCCACAACCCTTGTGCTAGCCACATTGACACAACTTCCACTATCAATTATGAGGGAGCAAGTTTTGTTGTTGATTTGGCACCTTGAGTGAAAAATATTTTTTCTTTGGTTTTCAAATTCTTTAGGCACTTGGCCTAGCATGCGTCTAACCACCAACAAACCTCCTTCATTGGGTTTGATTTCATCCTCACTTGAAGATTGGGAAGAAGTGTGGGAGGAAGAACTTTTTGGGGAGGGGGGAGAAGAATGTTCACTTTCAACCTCTCCTTTTGGGTTCAAGATCATGTTCCTTTTTGTTGGGCAATTTGAAACAATATGACCATATCCCAAACACTTAAAACATTTTATGGAACTAGTTCTTGAACCTTGGGAAGAGTTTGCACTTTCATGGGAATTTCTAGACGCATTTGACCTAGGTGGGTGGTCTTTGGAAGAAGGTTTCTCATCTTTTCTTTCTTTTCCTTTCCAAGTCCTAGAGTAGTAGTCATTGTTGTAACATCCCGGTCGGATATTACTAATTTAAGTAATAAAAATTAAGAAATATGATGAAAACATCATTTATTATACTTCGCTTCCCAAAAACGCGGGAAATTTTAAAACGTTTATTAATCGAATGTTATCCAAAAATCCATAATTTATGAAACTCCAATACAGTATCCAAATTCAGAAATCAATAAGACACTATTTACAAATTTCATAAAAATAATAACAGTAAAACTCCAGTAAAAGCTTTTCCCAGTTAACCCTCTCTCCGATGCTATGCCTCATCAGCACCACCTGCAACATCATCTGCTCCCGTGTAACGCATTACACGATCATCGCCAAACACAAGCATATAGGGTGAGCTCATAAATAATTAAACATATAAGCTAATAAAAAAAGTCAAGATACACCCATCTATTTTATTCTAGTTAATTCTTGGCCCAGACCTTAATCCCCAAGGCTTTTCAACCTTCACAACAAATAAATAATTATCCTCGGATTCAGGGTTTATGATGCTCACACGAACCTGCCCGCTCGTGGTCCTGCCTCTACGAACCTCCCCGCTCGTAGTCCTGCTCTACGGACCTACCCGCCCGTAGTCCAACACACGTGATCCACCAGCTACGTACCTCTCCGCACGCAGCATCTCTCAAGTGTGAGCACGGAACATACGAACCTACCTCGCTCGTATCCCCACACGAGAGTAACATGATATGAACCTCCCCGCTCATATCATCACGTGTTCACCACCATCCATGAACCTACCCGCTCATGGCACAGCATCCCCTGATCCAAGTTTCACAACACAACATGATAAAGAAAACAAGCAAAGCACACCACCCTACACAAGGTATATACTCAAACTGGTCTTAGGGATTCCAATGCTTCCACGAACCTGCCCGCTCGTGGTCCAACTCTACGAACCTCCCCGCTCATAGTCCAACACACGTGATCCACCAGCTACGTACCTCCCCGCACGCAGCATCTCTCAAGTGTGAGCACGGAACATACGAACCTACCTCGCTCGTATCCCCACACGAGAGTAATGAAATATGAACCTCCCCGCTCATATCATCACGTGTTCATCACCAGTCATGAACCTACCCGCTCATGATAACATCAAGCATATCCCAGACCAGGACCCACACCACAAACCATGCAAAACATATCACAATGCACCCTACCACTACACCATCACCTAGCGTAGCCTAAGTGCCGCTAGGCGAAATGGCAGTACAGACCGCCTGGCGGTTCCACATCATCGTCGGGCACCACAACTTATAAAACATTCTTGTTTCATACTATCGCCTGGCGGTTCAGTCTACACCGCTAGGCGCTACACCAGTAATGTGACACTACTGGTTTTAGGTACTCTAATTCATTTCTTAGAATTCAACCATTTAATTCTCCAACATCCAGAAATCAACATACACATTCATATATTCCAAATTACAACATCACAACACATATGCATCTTTCAAGTATAAGCACACATTCCTCTCTTTTATAATTCATATATACTTACCTCTTAAATCAATTCCAGCATACATTTTATTTTCCCCTTCTCATTTTTCGCAACCCTTTGCATGCTTACAATTCCATTACATTTAAAGTATGATTATCATGTTCCCATACTTTTCCAAAACCCGTCATGATCATGCAACACCCGGTCATAGTGATATCATCAATTGTGGCCTTATTCCCACACTTATAACATCTTACGTTCGAGCTAACATATATAGGTTCATATATTCAACATGTCTCAACAAGCACTACCAAAAACATACTCATCAATCATGCATCAATATATTTATATATATACATTCACCAATCAAGGCCATACCAGCACTTGATCACACTTAATCATCCATTAGTAATCATACTATTAGGGAATTCAATAACCAATCATGAGTGACGTATATCTCCCTCTTCAGGCATCCAATTTGAATCTCCACCGTTCAAAGTGAAGAACAACATGTTGTGAAACACCTTACAAAATTTCACCCAAATCAGACGGTTAACAAAGTGGCAAATGCAGTTTTACGAAACCTGCGCAGACTAGAAAAATCGGTGGCGCCTGGCGGCATGAACTAGCGCCGGGCGGTTCCTGTTCCACGAAAAGTACGAAAAACAGCGTTTTTCATGAATCAGACACCACGCTTCACTGATATGGCGCCTGGCGGTAACCAACGTGCCGCCAGGCGGTTCCTGCTGTTCCAGGAACCCCAACATTTTTCTTTGCACCTGCGAATCTCAACCCTTTCAGAACAACTCTGAGTTCAACCAATTTATGACTTTATAGGATACGATTCCATCTTTTAGGATTACAATTCATTCTCTAACACTTCCCATACCCGAATTCATTCACCCTTTCCATTTAGATTAGTGTCGTTTTCGAAATCCCCAATTCATCAACCCTAAGATAACCTTCATGCAATCTTCTTCTATATTAAACCCCAATTCCACGAATTTCCAATGAAATACTATGTTTAATCATTCATAAATATTAGAAAGCAATTTCTCCTTGATCACAAACCTCCCAGAACCTGTGAAACATCAAAATCGAGCCAAAAGTGGCTCGCCTCGCCTAGCGGGTATTCGTCACCGCTAGGCCCTTCATAAAACCCAGAAAACTGGGTACTCTAACATGCACCGCCTGGCGGTTAAGCCCGTTCCGCCAGGCGGTTCCGTCTCTAGAACCCCCAATTACCCAGAAATAAGATGAGTCGCCTAGCGGTGATTCATCACCCGCCAGGCGATTTCTGGAAAATTGCAGAAAATACGAAAATACATGAAATAGCAGAGTACATGCATTCAAATTCTCATACATTTCATACAAATAAAAACAATAAATAAAAGATTCGGTTCCAGCTCCCCTAACCTCTGATCCTCGCTCCAAACACGGATTGCACGTGACTTTTAATTCAAACTCAGCCTTGCTCTTGCCTCACTCTTCCACAATGGTTTCCCACTCCAATTCTCCTCTACAATTCGTGCCAATCGCCCAGAAGTCTGTGATTTCGTATGCACTCCCCTGTCTTAGACCCTTAATCCCTTAATTATCCTTTCTCACTCTAATTCATTCCACCCTTAATGTTAATGTCTACTTAATATCCCTCATAGTGTATTTTTCCAGCACTCACGGCTGCCTTCTTGGCTACTAGGCTTTCCAAACCTTTTCACATTCATGGCAAAGGAAAAATTGGCAAAAAGAAATTATTTAGTTCTCAACAAGGTTTGAACTCACACCCATGCACATACCAAACCAAGGCCAAACCATTCAACCAATCCAGATTTCATGATAACTCCTACAATTCTAGGAAGTTATCATCACCCCATGCATTCAATATATAAACACACAAAAACGCATAATTTAAATAACACCCAAGTGGCACACATAGGACTCGAACCTAAGTCCTCACACACAATAAAGTACTCTCAACCACTTGAGCTAGTACTTTTCCATGTCATAGTTCCTCACATTAATTGCTTTAAATGTTTCTATTACCCACCATAATTAAATAATTATTTAAATAACTATTTAATTTTCTCGGGTCTTACATTACACCCACCTTTAAAGATTTTCGTCCTCGAAAATAAGACTTACCATGAAATAAGTGCGGATAGGATTGCCTCATGCGATCCTCCATCTCCCAGGTCATCTCCTGAGTAGTCTCATCCCATAGCACCTTCACAGTCTTGATTTCCTTCCCTCGTAGCTGTTTCATTGATCCAACTCCCAATATTAGATCCTCACGTACCTGAACGTTTTCCTCCTCTTACACAAGTGTAAAACTTGCAATCATTATAGTGTTTACACTAAGTCCTTGTCATCAATTCTTCAGTATCTATTCCTCTGCTTCTCTTTCTTCCCATTCCCCGCGACACCATCCAATTAGAAATTATTGACACCAGCTCTTCCTTAGGTACTAATGCGATAAGGAACTTCACCACTCCAAAGTGAAATTCTAGCATATACTTGAAAACGAGTCTATGACTCTTCCACCATCGAGATGCTCTACATCTATTCTTCTCTGGTCTTTGCTAAGTAACTATAGTTCTCACGACATTTTGTCCTCACCTTTCTGATCCATCTACAATTGATACCTCGTCGTCGATTTGTCTCTTTGGATCATCGAACACTACCTTGTTGAGTACCACACTGTTCCAGCATGAGATTGGAAAATAACCTATCCATTCTTGTGTTGATGTCCCATTCTCACAAAAGAGTCAATTCCAATTAACCTTGAGTATGAATTCTTCGATCATCTCGAGACACCACCAAACCCAAGTATTCCACACTTAGCCGCAACTATAGAGTAAACCAACATCTCACTACCAATTCCCTCTTGCCGACAACCAGAACCTAATTCTCATAATGGCGACACACAGGAGTATCTGATCTCGATTAAAACCAAAACGCATACCCCAAACACCACTTTTATACCTTGTATCCTTTTAATTATTTACTTTAACCGATCCAACACCAATTAGTAGAGACACTCCTTCAGCTGCACAAGAATTTTCTCTTTTCCTTTCATCCTCCCTTGTGCCATGACCTTACCAACTGCCTCATTCCCATAAGAACAACTTAATGAAGTACTTCTTCTTTCGATACTTGAAATTGTTCATCTCATGCCCCAAGTTAGACCTTTCTCTCTCGTGAGCCACCTTACTTAGGACATCCATTCTACTCCTGACTTAAATTGTGGTTATTGCCAAGAAGATTTAACTACCTCTCATGGAGGTTGACCGACATAAAACCTTGAACATACGGTATTCTTACCACGTGATTGGTTTTCCCCCTTTCTTAGAACATTTCCTGGTCGACCTAATCTTTCGAGCTCTACCTCAACTTTACCTTTCACTAGAGATTCTCACTTCCTTGTCTCGACCCTTTTGGTTTAGCCTTAGCCTCATACGTTTCACTACTTTCCACTACTACCTCTGACCCATGTTAGGATGTAGTACCAATTTGACTTCTCAACTTTGCTGCACAAGCATGCACTGAACACCTCTCCTTATTCTAACCTTTGAATTTGATTCCTCTCCCAAAACTTAAGGTATTCGTTCCAAGAACCTATTCTTGCCCTCAGTTTAACGCGATGTTTCTAAACTCCTCTAGTGCTTTTCGCCTACAAATCTACAACTTAACTTCACTCGTACACTGATACACAACCTTCTGCATATTCGTATCTTCGGTCAAGAGGCTACCTCAAAGGCCCTACACTAACCCTTGCAAGGCAAGCAGGTCAAGTTTGAGCTTGAATCTGCATTGCTTTGCCACCACAAATAACAAACACATACCACATGAGTGCAAACATAAAAAAAGGGTATAGGAGAGAAACTCAACCTATAACTTCCCTCTCTTTTACCAAAACCTTTAGAATTAAGAAAGGAAACTATCTCTGATATAGTCATGAGTGTGCACCCTCATCACTTTACCAAGAACATTTCTGTTCTTAATGCTTCCAGTTTCACAACTTTACGTAGTCCGCAATCAATAGTATGATCGATAGACTGCAAATTCATTCCTACACGGTTTCGCAACCGAAACACGACAAGCTCACTCCCCAAGGCCCAAAAATCATTTGAAAACCATTGCTCTGATACCAAATGTAATATCCCGGTCGGATATTACTAATTTAAGTAATAAAAATTAAGAAATATGATGAAAACATCATTTATTATACTTCGCTTCCCAAAAACGCGGGAAATTTTAAAACGTTTATTAATCGAATGTTATCCAAAAATCCATAATTTATGAAACTCCAATACAGTATCCAAATTCACAAATCAATAAGACACTATTTACAAATTTCATAAAAACAATAACAGTAAAACTCTAGTAAAAGCTTTTCCCAGTTAACCCTCTCTCCGATGCTATGCCTCATCAGCACCACCTGCAACATCATCTGCTCCCGTGTAACACATTACACGATCATCGCCAAACACAAGCAGATAGGGTGAGCTCATAAATAATTAAACATATAAGCTAATAAAAAAAGTCAAGATACACCCATCTATTTTATTCTAGTTAATTCTTGGCCCAGACCTTAATCCCCAAGGCTTTTCAACCTTCACAACAAATAAATAATTAGCCTCGGATTCAGGGTTTATGATGCTCACACGAACCTGCCCGCTCGTGGTCCTGCCTCTACGAACCTCCCCGCTCGTAGTCCTGCTCTACGGACCTACCCGCCTGTAGTCCAACACACGTGATCCACCAGCTACGTACCTCCCCGCACGCAGCATCTCTCAAGTGTGAGCACGGAACATACGAACCTACCTCGCTCGTATCCCCACACGAGAGTAACATGATATGAACCTCGCCGCTCATATCATCACGTGTTCACCACCATCCATGAACCTACCCGCTCATGGCACAACATCCCCTGATCCAAGTTTCACAACACAACATGATAAAGAAAACAAGCAAAGCACACCACCCTACACAAGGTATATACTCAAGCTGGTCTTAGGGATTCCAATGCTTCCACGAACCTGCCCGCTCGTGGTCCAACTCTACGAACCTCCCCGCTCGTATTCCAACACACGTGATCCACCAGCTACGTACCTCCCCGCACGCAGCATCTCTCAAGTGTGAGCACGGAACATACGAACCTACCTCGCTCGTATCCCCACACGAGAGTAATGAAATATGAACCTCCCCGCTCATATCATCACGTGTTCATCACCAGTCATGAACCTACCCGCTCATGATAACATCAAGCATATCCCAGACCAGGACCCACACCACAAACCATGCAAAACATATCACAATGCACCCTACCACTACACCATCACCTAGCGTAGCCTAAGCGCCGCTAGGCGAAATGGCAGTACAGACCGCCTGGCGGTTCCACATCATCGTCGGGCGCCACAACTTATAAAACATTCTTGTTTCATACTATCGCCTGGCGGTTCAGTCTACACCGCTAGGCGCTACACCAGTAATGTGACACTACTGGTTTTAGGTACTCTAATTCATTTCTTAGAATTCAACCATTTAATTCTCCAACATCCAGAAATCAACATACACATTCATATATTCCAAATTACAACATCACAACACATATGCATCTTTCAAGTATAAGCACACATTCCTCTCTTTTATAATTCATATATACTTACCTCTTAAATCAATTCCAGCATACATTTTATTTTCCCCTTCTCATTTTTCGCAACCCTTTGCATGCTTACAATTCCATTACATTTAAAGTATGATTATCATGTTCCCATACTTTTCCAAAACCCGTCATGATCATGCAACACCCGGTCATAGTGATATCATCAATTGTGGCCTTATTCCCACACTTATAACATCTTACGTTCGAGCTAACATATATAGGTTCATATATTCAACATGTCTCAACAAGCACTACCAAAAACATACTCATCAATCATGCATCAATATATTTATATATATACATTCACCAATCAAGGCCATACCAGCACTTGATCACACTTAATCATCCATTAGTAATCATACTATTAGGGAATTCAACAACCAATCATGAGTGACGTATATCTCCCTCTTCAGGCATCCAATTTGAATCTCCACCATTCAAAGTGAAGAACGACATGTTGTGAAACACCTTACAAAATTTCACCCAAATCGGACGGTTAACGAAGCGGAAAATGCAGTTTTACGAAACCTGCGCAGACTAGAAAAATCGGTGGCACCTGGCGGCATGAACTAGCGCCGGACGGTTCCTGTTCCACGAAAAGTACGAAAAACAGCGTTTTTCATGAATCAGACACCACGCTTCACTGATATGGTGTCTGGCGGTAACCAACGTGCCGCCAGGCGGTTCCTACTGTTCCAGGAACCCCAACATTTTTCTTTGCACCTGCGAATCTCAACCCTTTCAGAACAACTCTGAGTTCAACCAATTTGTGACTTTATAAGATACGATTCCATCTTTTAGGATTACAATTCATTCTCTAACTGATGAGTTCAAATTTTTGCCCTCATTTAATATTTAAATTTGGGGATTTAATTGATTTTTCTGTGCTTAAAGATTGATTTAATTAGGATTTGTGATTATTGGATTTATTGAGTAAGTTTGGTAAAAGTGGCGTAAAAATTGATTTTAGTTGCATAAAATATTATTGGATATTCTAACGTTTGTTAATGCAGCTGGAATTTATTTTTGGTCAATTAATAGTGTGATTTTGAAATATTCAAAGTTACAAAATAAGTCCAAAATCAAGAAATTCTGAAAAAGAATAAATCAGGAGCTAAATGCACCCCCAGATTTTATTTGCACACTCCTGCAAAGTGGACCACCAAAAACCCTGTTCTGCACCCCCAGTTTTCACTAAGTTGCACCCCTCCTACCACTTAAACTCCACTCAACCAGATTATGCCATGTGGCAATCCTCACCTTTTAAAATTAGCCAACCATAAGCTGCCACGTGTCATAATCCTACCCTCACCAAATTAACCAATCAGATCTTGCCACGTCATCATCTCCTCCATCTCACACATGAAACCCTAACCCTAGTTTCCCTTCCACCCTCCACAGCAGCCGCCGCCGCCAACCTCGCCGGTCACCACTGAAACTCGCCGGAAACTGCAGAACCATCGCGACGCAGCACCTCCATTTTCTCTCCATCATCTTCTTCGTTCACGCATCCATCAAAGCACGAGTTCTTCCATCTTCTCGCCACTACCACGAAGCTGCACCAGTTCCGGCCACCACAGATTGCGCAGCGCACACGAACCACCATCGCGCCTCCATCTTCGCGCCTCCATCTTCTCGCCTCCGCATCTGCAGCAACAACGCGAAACCTCCGCGCCACCTTCGCTTGAACCACTGCGAGAACCAGAAACTGCACCATGAACGCACCAGTCACCACGCAGGAACGTGACCGCTACCATAGCTACCACTGCGCGAGCTTCCATCGCGCCTGCATCCTCCATACCATCCTCACGCCGTCGCAGCAGCTTCCACACGAACCTTGCACTTCTCTGCAGCCAAAGGAGCAAGCGGAAACCCTAATTTGGGAGAGAGAAGGAGCTGCCACGTGTCATCCTCTCAATGGACACTGAATGGTCAACTCTGGTCAACTCTGGTAAACTCTGGTCAAACTGGTCAAACTCTGGTCAAATTCTGGTCAATTTTGCAAATATGGTTAAATAAGAGGGGCAGAATTGGAAATTGGACAGGAATTAAGTTGCTAATTAATTAAATAAAAATAAAATATTTTAGCAACTGACAGATAAAGCCCAAAGTCCAGTGGAAGCCTATATAAAGAGACTTAAGGGAGTAGAAGCGGGACGACTGACAATTTTACAACACACAGCTTAAACACTTAGAACTCTCTGGTTTTGGAAAATACCGTCTCCACAACATCTCTCATTCTTTCTTTTATTTTCTTTCCTTCATATCATCATGTATTCCATCAAAGCCATGGAGGGCTAAGCTTTTAGGGTTGATTCCACTGTAATTTCTTAAATGGATTCTGAGGTTAGATGAATTTATATGTTTTGTTATATTGATTATTGTTGTGGTTTTTCTGTTTATCTATGTCCTTTGCTTCTTAATCGAATAGAAAATAATGATTTTAAATCTACATGCATGCTAATCATATGAGTTAAAAGGTTTTTAAATAAAATTGAGACTTTACTTTGATTTTGTTTAGAAACTTTCATTTGATTAAATAAGTTTTTGCCAATAATTGAGACTTTAATTTGATTAGAGGTAATTACTTTAACTAAAATTAGTCAAGACTTTACTTTGATTAATTAAGTTTTCTATTTGGTAAAGAAACAAAGGAATAGACATGATTAGGCATAGTAAAATTAATTGAGACTGTACTTTGATTGAATTTACTATGGACAATCTAATAATTCTCACTTTTAATTGAGACTGTACTTTGATTAAAAGTGAGGATGCCAACAAATGAATTGAGTCTTTACATTGATTGATTTGTAAAACAACAACAATAATTAATTTAACAATAATCTCTAGATAACCAATGAAGAATCTTATTTAGAAAAAGCAGTGGAATTAACCTATTTACTATTATTGTGTTTACAATCTTCCGTGTCATTATCTTTGCATATCAAAACCCCCCTATTTTATAGTTGCTAGTTTTAATTGCATTTTTGAGAATCAAATATTTGAGATCAATTCCGTATTCGTTGTGAGACGACTCAGGGTTATCTTAACCCTAACTATTTTCTTCACTACAAACTGGCAATACTGAAGTTGCTAAAGTAGTGGTAATTTGATCGCCTAACAACAGCGATATCACTAACACTTCCCATACCCGAATTCATTCACCCTTTCCATTTAGATTAGTGTCGTTTTCGAAATCCCCAATTCATCAACCCTAAGATAACCTTCATGCAATCTTCTTTTATATTAAACCCCAATTCCACGAATTTCCAATGAAATACTATGTTTAATCATTCATAAATATTAGAAAGCAATTTCTCCTTGATCACAAACCTCCCAGAACCTGTGAAACATCAAAATCGAGCCAAAAGTGGCTCGCCTCGCCTAGCGGGTATTCGTCACCGCTAGGCCCTTCATAAAACCCAGAAAACTGGGTACTCTAACATGCACCGCCTGGCGGTTAAGCCCGTTCCGCCAGGCGGTTCCGTCTCCAGAACCCCCAATTACCCAGAAATAAGATGAGTCGCCTAGCGGTGATTCATCACCCGCTAGGCGATTTCTGGAAAATTGCAGAAAATACGAAAATACATGAAATAGCAGAGTACATGCATTCAAATTCTCATACATTTCATACAAATAAAAACAATAAATAAAAGATTCGGTTCCAGCTCCCCTAACCTCTGATCCTCGCTCCAAACACGGATTGCACGTGACTTTTAATTCAAACTCAGCCTTGCTCTTGCCTCACTCTTCCACAATGGTTTCCCACTCCAATTCTCCTCTACAATTCGTGCCAATCGCCCAGAAGTCTGTGATTTCGTATGCATTCCCCTGTCTCAGACCCTTAATCCCTTAATTATCCTCTCTCACTCTAATTCATTCCACCCTTAATTTCACTTAACCTTTTAAAACGAAAATTACAATAAAAGTGTGTGTTAATGTCTACTTAATATCCCTCACAGTGTATTTTTCCAACACTCACGGCTGCCTTCTTGGCTACTAGGTTTTCCAAACCTTTTCACATTCATGCCAAAGGAAAAATTGGCAAAAAGAAATTATTTAGTTCTCAACAAGGTTTGAACTCACACCCATGCACATACCAAACCAAGGCCAAACCATTCAACCAATACAGATTTCATGATAACTCCTACAATTCTAGGAATTTATCATCACCCCATGCATTCAATATATAAACACACAAAAACGCATAATTTAAATAACACCCAAGTGGCACACATAGGACTCGAACCCAAGTCCTCACACACAATAAAGTACTCTCAACCACTTGAGCTAGTACTTTTCCATGTCATAGTTCCTCACATTAATTGCTTTAAATGTTTCTATTACCCACCATAATTAAATAATTATTTAAATAACTATTTAATTTTCTCGGGTCTTACAATTGTAAGGAGTACTCTTCTTGGTCTCTTGTTTCTTTTTCAATTGACTTTCAACTTTTAAGGCCAAGTGTAAAACTTTGTCAAGAGTAGAGTACTCATACAACTCAACTACATCTTGAACTTCTCTTCTAAGACCACTCACAAACCTAACTACCTTTTCTTCACTTTCAAATTGGAGTCCTACTTTGAGAAGCATGGACTCCATCATTTTAAAATACTCATTCACACACATGGACCCTTGTTGAAGCCTTTGGAGCTTCAATAGATTCTCCCTCCTATAGTAGGAAGGAACAAATCTAGCGCGCATCAATAAAGGTGATGGAATAGAATACTCCCCTCTACACATGCTTCTAGTGATCCTTCTTGAGGGTGCTTCTATGGAGGTATTATGGTTGGTCATGCTTTCATCATGTTCTAGCGTGGTGGATGCGAGCTTGGTTCGTTTTCCAGCAAGGTACAAGGCTGACGACACAATGGTCACTCATGGTGGTTCGAAGGTTGAACGTTGCAGGTGCGTGGAGGTTGTCTTTGTGGAAGTTGATTGTGCCTCCCCCCACCATCATGGTTGTGCCTTCTCCTTATCTTCTCTAAGTTCAAGTCTTTGAATGTGCTCTTGAAGGAAGATCTCACTTTGTCTTCTATCCGCCCTCAATTGGTCAAAAGTTTCCCTCCTACTAACTTTCATCTCACGTAGGATGTTGGCAAGGGTGATTTGTTCACTTTCTTGGGCCATAGGAGTCACCATGGGAGGGGAATAAGGTGAAGCAGATTCCTCCTCCTCTTCTACTTCCAAGATTGGATCCATATTCATGTTCCTACACCAAAACTCACCAAAAATTGAGACAAGAAAGATGTTAGACAATAAAACAAGCCAAACCCGTGACCAAGTGTGGTCTTCAAAGGCACCCAGGTGTTTTTGGTCACACTCCCAAAGCACACAAGCAAGGCTATCACTCACAAGTAAGCAAAGCTCAAAAGCAAGAAAGTTTAACTTCTAAGGAAATTTGTTTTAAAGACAAAACCTGAACAAGACTAAAGCAATGAAAAGAACTTTTAAAGACTCCATGGAAAGCATTTGAACAAGCCAAGATTATACCTCAAATTATGCATACACTAAGAAAGATCATAACCAAGTTAAAGCATGGAACTAATTTGCCAATATCACCCAAAATCCAAGTATAAAATTTGGTAGCATAACGCCTAGTAAAAATGGCCAAATGGATTCACCAAACATCACATTAGCTCTCGGCCAAATGGATTTTTGTCATGAAAATAGTTTTTCTTTTCAAAACTAGGTACTTAAGATGATGAGAAGGATATTTTAGGGTGTCTTGAACACTTAGTTCCTTAAAAATTAGGTCAAAATCAATTTCAAAGAGCATACAACAACACAAGGAATAAATCTCATGCAATAGCTCAAATACTTAGAAACAAGAATAAGAAAACTCAAATAAGCATATGACAAGAGACTCAAAAGTAGTTAGGAACATTTTAAGAAGACTTTCAACATGTGAAGAAAAATTTTGGCATGGTAACAACTAGCAAGCTCTCGGTTCTCAAGCAAGGAAAATCATACACTTCATATTCTCACTTCAAACAAACACATACATCAAGAGATGGGTTTTTGGATACATAACCTCTTGTAGAGTGGGAAGAAAATATGCACACCACTTGAACAAGTCAAAACCGAGAGGTCTCCAAGCCAAGAAAGCCACCAAAACAAAGGTTAACATAAGAAAAACACCATATTCAAGATAACCTAGGCTCTAGATACCAAATGATGAAGGATTATTTTGTTTCCTTTTATATTTACAAATATGGTGAAGTTTTTTAAGAAAGCTTTTTGAAAATTCCCACTAGATATTAAGATATCAAGTTATCTAGATGTGAAGGTTCATTTCTCAAGCTCATGAAAGGAAGAAGAGAGTTGGATTCAAGTTCAAGTAGTCACAATTTTTAGCACAACTTAAAGAACCAAAATGAAAGAAGAAACAAATAAAATGGAAAGCATAGAAGGTGGTGCAATGGAGGAAGCACACCACTCATAGGGGGGATCTAAGCCAACCAAACCCTATAGATGAGTGAATGATGCCACCACTTGCAAGCAAGATAAGGCAAAGGTGAGATTCATAAGGTTTATAACAACAAATGATCAACCCTTTTACAAGACAAGGAGCCCCCTTTAAATAGAAGTCCATAAGGGTCCTTTAGCAAAAATACAAACATGAAAGGGATCACATAGCGAACCCTAATTCCTAGTCTAGGAATTCCACACGGCCCAAAGGAGAGGCAATGATTGGTGGATGCATTTCCATGAGGATTCTAGGCCAAAAAGGGAAGGAGACCAAGTAGCTTTCAAAGGAATAATCCAAAATGGCAAAAGGAGACAAGGTACATGTCTACTTTTGCTTTTACTTTATGCTTTTTGCTTTCCTCTGTCCTCCACATCATCCACATGCTACAATCACTATGTGCCACCTAGCATGCTCTCCTTTCTTTAAATACAAAAACAAGACAAACAAGGATTAACATGTTGGTTTAAGTTAAGCTAATCTTGGTCAAAGGTCAACTTTGGTCAAAGTCACCAAGTCAACCAAAATAAGTCAAATAAAAACCAACTTAGGGAATTCAAACTAAAGTAATGGAGGTATTATGGTTGGTCACGCTTTCATCATGTTCTAGCGTGGTGGATGCGAGCTTGGTTCGGTTTCCAGCAAGGTACAAGGCTGACGACACAATGGTCACTCATGGTGGTTCGAAGGTTGAACGTTGCAGGTGCGTGGAGGCTGCCATGGTTTCCGATTCAAGCGAGGAAGATGCAGTTGCTGGTGGTGAAAAGATGGAGGTGCTGGTGCTGCACCGTGAACATGGACGGCTTCGCTGTGTTTTCCAGCATGGTGGTGATGGTGTGGAGTGTAGTGGCAGTGGAAACATGGTAAAAATGGAGGTTAGGGTTTCTCATTTGGGAGATGGGAATGAGATGATGAGGTGGAAAGCCATGGTTGGCCAGTTTAGTTAGTGGAGGATTGCCACATGGTATGATCTGGTTGAGTTGGGTTTAAGTGATAGGAGGGGTGTAATTTAGTAGAAACTAGGGGTGCAGAACAAGTTTTTGGGTGGTACACTTGAAGGAGGAGTCTATGAAATAAAAATTGGGGTTATTTAACTCCTGAACTATTTCTTTCGAAAATTTAATGATTTTGAACTTATTTTTTAACTTTGAATATTTCAAATTCACATTTTCAATGACCCAAATTAAACTTCAGTTCCATTAACAAATGTTAGAATATTCAATAATATTTTATGCAACTAAAATCACTTTTTACGCCATTTTTAACTTACGAACTCAATAAATCCAATAATCACAAATACTGATTAAATCAATCTTTTAAGCACTGAAATTCAATTAAATTCCCCAAATTTAAACATTAAATGAGGGCAAAAATTTGAACTCATCACACCCCCACACTTATCCATTTGCACTCCTGGGAAAAATTGAACAATTTCAAAACTTTGTTTTGAGGTATTTTATTTCATATCTTCACTGAATCAAAGGAATGAATACAAGTGGAAACAAATCAATCTTCTAGAAATCCAATTGTCATGCACATACAAACGGAAAGATTCTATTTTTCACACATGAATTAATCTTTTGAGTTCAAAAGATAATCAAATATGAAAGAGAGCACTCAAGTTAAGGGAGCATAGTTTCAAAAACAATCCCTTTTGTCTTCTTTTTTTCCCTTTTATCCTTTGTTGCTCATTTTCAGAAAGCAAACATTTTTCATTTCAACACTCTTTCATCAACAATTTTTTCCTTTTGTCATTTTTTAATTTTGTGGATGAGATACTCACCCTCACACTTTATTTCTCAACCAATCTTAACATAATCCACTAGCTCCTTCTTTCTTCCTAAGGTAAGGAAAAACATGGTCTTTTCTCTTTTTAAGCTTTAGAAATAGGCTTGAAACAAGAAAAATTGGTTTAAAGCTCAAAGGGGCTACCAATAGATCAATATCAAGGTTGGCTTATTTGGCTAAGTAGCTAAAAACAAGAAATGCCTCAATCATATCAATTCATGAATATTCGCCTAAGATAAAAAAACAAAAGAATCAAGCTAAACATTTGAGTATAAACAAAACATGAGCAAGAAATTCTCAAAACTCATAAGGTCAAACCTCTTTCACAAAAGATTTAATCAAGAAATTCTCAAATCAATTCAATTAGCAAATCACAGAATCAATCCATTCATATCAACATGACTTTTATTTTTCAAGAATTATGATCATCCTAGTTTCTGAATCAAATCCCAAAATCCAATGTCAATATGTTTTATTGAAAGCAGAAAAATATTTTTGTTGGATTTCTTATGAGACATTGTTTAAAAGTTTCACTAGAAAAGTTAATACTTTCATAATTTTTTCACAAAGAAATCCCAACTTTTTTTTCAGAAAAAAAAGAAAAAACAAAACAAACAAAAAACAATATTAGAAAAGGGGGAACAAAATAAATTGTCTCCCCACACCCCCACACTTAATCCATGAATTGTCCTCAATGTATTCAATATATATAATGCAAAGAAAAAGTATGAAAGGTACTTACCTCCTCAAGGTGGAAGGTATGTGGGAGGAGTCAAGTTCATCCCATTCATTGTCTTATTCAACATATCTTGATTTTCATTGAATATTCGAGGATGATGCCCATTAACTTTGAAAGTTCTTTATGAGGATTCTTCTTTGATGTAAGACCCACAAAATTTAATTAATTAAAAAAATAAATAATTAATAAATGCGGGAAGTGAGAGCCTTTATTGCATTAAATTCTGATTTGTATGACGTGGAAAAGTACTAGCTCAAGTGGTTGAGAGTACTTTATTGTATGAGACGACTTTGGTTTAAGTCCTATGTATGTCAATTATGTGTTATTTGTTGTTATATTTTTATATATGTGATTTTGTTGTGAATGATATAATCCTTGAATTATATTCGTTAGCAAGAAACATGAATTGGCTTGATCGTTTGTCATTGACTTGGCATTGACATGGTTATGGGTTCAAGCCTTGGAGAACCCAAATTAAACTTTATTTTTGCAAATTTTGGTTATGGGTTTGAATGTGAAGAGTTGAAGGAAACCCTAGATGAAAGGGCAGCCTTGAGGTGGCTGAAAAACAGACGATAAAGGACCATTGAATGGTAATTAACATTACCATTAAGCCATTTTCGTTTTAGGTAATTAACCTAGCTTTAAGGCACCATTTAAAAAGCAAAATTGGGGTAATAGGAAGGGGTTTGCAAGGCTGGAATCATACCTAGAAATAGAGCACAAATTTTGAGAGTTGGTGAGGTTTGAGTGGGGCTTTTGGGGGCTGAATTGAGAGGAGACTAAGGAGGTCCTTGGTGAAGGGAGAATTTCAATTGCCAAAGTTCAAGCTAAGGAATCCAGGTTAGGGGAGTTTTTATACGTTCTAGTTTATTTTAAGCCTGAATCGCATGCTATACATTATGAATAATATGAATGATATCTGTTCTGCTTGGATTTCTGTGTTTCTGGAAAATCTCCAGAAATCGCCTAGCGGGCTATGCATAGCCGCCAGACGACACATCATGTTTTGCTATTTCTGGGTTCTTGCAAAAGGAATCGCTTGGCGGCACATTCCCGATCGCCAGACGACACTTAGTAAATCACCAAGTTTTTCTGGGTTTGGATGAAGCGCCTGGCAGTAGCGAGTGACCCGCCAGGCGACGCGAGCAAGTTTGGCTTAAATCAATGATTTCTGTGATCTGGGTTGTTTTTGATCGGTGGAAAAGCTAATTGTAATTATTAAAGAATGATTTTGACGTTGTATGACGTATAATTTTAAGTACTAGCGGTATGAGTGAATGGAACAGTGGATGGGGCGTTTGGCGATGGGGTTTTAGTTGACTGATATCTGTTCTGCTTGAACTTTTGTGTTTTTGGAAAATCTCCAAAAATTGCCTAGCGGGCTATGCATAGCCGCCAGACGACACATCATGTTTTGCTATTTCTAGGTTCTTGCAGAAGGAATCGCTTGGCAGCACATTCCCGACCGCCAGGCGACACTTAGTAAATCACCAAGTTTTTCTGGGTTTGGATGAAACGCCTGGCGGTAGCGAGTGACCTGCCAGGCGACGTGAGCAAGTTTGGCTCAAATCAATGATTTCTGTGATCTGGGTTGTTTCTGATCAGTGGAAGAGCTAATTGTAATTATTAATGAATGATTTTGACGTTGTATGACGTATAATTTTAAGTACTAGCGACATGAGTGAATGGAACAGTGGATGGGGCGTCTGGCGGTGGGGTTTTAGTCGCCAGGCGATAGCCACGTAACAGAGGCTTTCTGGTGCAAGTGGCGCCTGGCGATGAATGTGATTCCGCCAAGCGATCACTATGAGACAGTGGGCTTTGGAACAGCGTGGCGCCTGGCGACAAAGAGTGTTCTGTCAGGCGATAGTTGCTACATTAGTCGGCACCTGGAACTTGTGCGCCTGACGATGAGGGTGATCCCGCCAGGCGGTGTTTGCAGCGTTAGGGATTTATGAGGCACTTGGCGCCTGGCGGTACGCGTCCCTCGCCAGGCGGTCTGGGAGTTGGCAGCGCCTGGCGATATGTGTCCCCCGCCAAGCGATTTTACAAATGCAATGTTGGGTTGCTGGTTTTGTAGGCGTGATCTACAAGGTTTCTGGTGATGCTTCAATGGTGGGATTGTTGGTGTTCCTTGAGTTGAGCTCAAAACGTATCCCTTGAGTTGTGGCTCGGGATAGGGGATTAAGCACGTGGTATTCCTTGAGTTGTAGCTCGGAATAACATCTCTTGAGTTGTGGCTCAAGATGGCTGATGAACACAAGGAACTCTTGAGTTGTGGCTCGGGTTGGCGAGTGTTGCCAGTGTGAGTGTGCTGGTTGTGGCCAGTACAGATTGGTCCAGATAGATTGCCCTCCTTAGTTGTTGAATGACGAGTTTGGTAGTCTTGGGACGTTACGAACTATGTTCGTATTTGGGAACTCCGCTTGGCGTTACGGTGTGTGATCCATAGCAATGGTTTCGCGCACGGGCTCTATCGGTTGTGGCCGATAGGTATGGCAGTAGGTCATCTTGAAGTACTCACTAAGAGATGTAGAACGCAAATAACATGGTTGTGGCCATGCGAGGTGAAATCAAAGGAGAGAATTTCTATGATGTGTTGTGATGATATAAATATGTGTATATTGGTGATTAATATATGTATGTGTTTATATGATTAACCTGTTAAGCTCACCCTATCTGCTTGTGTTTGGCAATGATCGTGTATGCGGTACATGGGAGCAGATGATGTTAATGTAGGTGGTTCTGGTGGAGCTTAGCCACGGAGAGGGGATATCTCGGGAGTTTTATGTTTTATGTTTTATTTCATGCTTTTGGAAATAAATTGTAAAGGCTTATGGCCTGTTTGATAAAACTCCAGTTTTGTAATTATGGATTTCTGAGTACTTTATTTATGTAATAAAATTTTAAATTTCCTGCGTTTTGGGAAATGAGGTATTATTAAATACAACTTGTTTATTATTTTCTTTATTTTATTAAAAATTAGTAATATCCTAACGGGATGTTACATTTGGTATCAGAGCCATGTTTTCAAAATGATTTTCGGGGTCTATGGGGAGTGAGCTTACCGTGTTTTGCTTGCAAGACTATTTTTGAATTATGATTGTTATCCTATTGATGTGTGAGTTTTAACTGGAGCTATTCGGTGTGAACAGCTGAAAATGTGGCGTGCTCAGGCCATGGCTAACAGGCGAAGGAGGAATACTGTTGGAGTTGATGATATCGCTCAGGCCATCCATCGCATTGTGGACGCGATGCAGCCAATCGTAGCACAACCTAGAGTCGTGGTGGCACTCACTCGCCCGATGACGATGGAAGACTTTATGAGGCACAAGCCCTCAAAATTCACTAGCAAATCCATTCCTGATGAGGCCGATGCTTGGCTCAGAGAATGTGAGAAGATCTGCAGAGTGATCGACTGCACGGATGCACAAAAACTCGCATTTGTCACATTCCTGCTTGTGGCTGACGTAGAATACTGGTGTGAAGGCATGCAGTAGTTAATGCAGACTAGAGAGGAAGAGGTGACTTAGACTTCCTTCAGGATGAGATTCCTGGAGAAATATTTCCCAAACAGTGTCAGGCACGAGAGAGAGGCATAATTCCTCATGTTCCAACAGGGGAACATGACTCTGCAGGCATACATAGACAAATTTGAATACTTGGCGAGGTTATACTCGCCCACTGTCACAAAGGAATGGAGATGCAGGAAGTATGAAGGCGGACTAAAACATGAGCTCCGCAGATTCCTTGTACCTTTGAGGATCAAAGAATTCCTAGTCTTGGTGGAGCAGGCCAAGGTAGTGGAGCAGCTAGAGATGGTGACCAACAGAGTGGCCCGACAGTAGAAGACTGCTTCAGATTCTTGATCGCAGAAGAAACCTTACAACAGACCGCAGTCTTCAGCCAGGAAACTGTAATGCTATAGTTGCAGGGTAGAACATCTTAGAAGGGACTGCCCAAAATCCTCTAGTTGTTCTGGAGGAGGCTCTAGCATTGACAAGTGCTATGTATGCGAGCAGACTGGCCACTTTGTATTGTATAGCACTGTAGCTTCTTGACAGAAGTCAGTGGTCTGTTGTAAGGTTTCTTCTGTGATCTAGAATCAGAAACAGCCTTCTGCTGTCTAGCAACCATGTTGTGTCTCGTCTCTAGCTGCTCAACTATTTTGGCCTGCTCGACCAAAACTGGAAACTCCATGATCTTGAGGGGTACTAAAAATTTGCGCAGCTCGTGTTTCAGTCCACCCTCGAACTTCCTGCACCTCCACTCTTTTGTGACCTCTGGTGAGTATAATCGTGCCAGGTACTCAAATCTCTCGATGTAAGCCTGCACGGTCATGGTTCCCTACTAGAGCGTCAAGAACTCTACCTCCCGCTCGTGCCTCGCGCTGTCTGGGAAATATTTGTCCAGGAACCTCGTCCTGAAGCAGCCCAGGTCACCGCCTCATCACGGGTTTGCATCAACCGTTGCATCCATTGCCATCAGTACTCTACGTCTACCACCAGAAGGAAGGTGACAAACGATAGCCTTTGGGCATTCGTCCACTCCAGCACTCTGCAAATTTTCTCACACTCCCGCAGCCAGGCATCTGCCTCATTTGGAGTGGCCTTGCTAGAGAATTTGGTCGGGCTATGCTTCATAAAATCCTCCACAGATACTGGCCTAGTAGGTGTAACTATGGCCTTGGGTGGCGCTACTAAAGGCTGCATCGCGTCCACCATGCGATGAATCACCTGAGCTATGTCGTCAGCTCTAGCATTGTTCCTTCTCTTCTTGTTGGCCATAGCTTGCGCGCCCCACATAGTTTAGTTGTTCACATCATACAGCTCAAATTAGGATTTGCCAAACAAAATTAACACAAAACACAATCAATTTGTCACTGATAATGTTAATTTGTACCATTATCCAAGCTACATTTTCATAGCAAAATCATCTCTTCCAAAGCTTTTAACCTACTTAATCCTCAAATTTATCTTACTTTTGTAAATAAATACATTTTGGGTTACATTGATCTAAATATACCACTAATCCCCATTTTTGTGTCCTTTTTGTAGAATGGAAGCTTTATTCCAAAAATCCAAACAAGTGAGTTATCATGACTAGCAAGAAGAAGGCAAAAAGACACTAAATGTGAAAGAAACAGTAATCGCCTGGCGCCACAAAGACACCACCAGGCGAAAATGACCTCTCCAGCAGCTCACCGCCTGGCAGCATCTTGAGACCGCCGGGCGGTACACGCAAAGTTTCAGCACTGTTTGGTGGCTTACGCCTGGCGGTGAGAGGCTTCCGCCAGGCGGCAGTTTTCGCTGATGTGTCAAGTTTGCCCTTTTTCTTCTGTTTTCGCGAGGGGAAACGAATCTTGGACATTTTGGAGCTCGAGCAATGCGATTTGGAGAGCTTGGAGGAGTGCTAGGGCTTGTGGGAACAACTCCATCTTCCTCTTTGTATCTCTTTCTCTTCCATTTCCATTTTTGTAAGCTTGAGCTCTCCATGACAATGGAGAGCTAAACCCATTTTTGTTGGGGTTAGATGTAGCCACTGAATTTTCATGTATTTTCGAATGGTTTGAATATATATATATGCTTCTTCCATTGATTTCTAGTATCTTTGTTTAGGCATTTAAAACTTGCTTTGTTTTACCCATTCATTGCATGATATTTGGGTCATTAGGTATTGGAAAATATCTCTTGAAACCTAGAATTGGAACAAGATACCTAATGGGACTTGTATCTAGGAATGGAACTTGTATCTAGGAATGGAACTTGACCCATTAGTTGTCTTAAACCCTAATTTGTAAAGCGAGTTTGTTTATTTAGGGATTCAAGGAATTGACTCTAAATAAGGGAACCTAGGCTCATTCAACTAAGGGATTAGAGTTTGAGTAGACTTGTGGGTTGACATTAGTAATTAATGGAGAAGAGTTTTATTGTTTAATATACATGAGAGTGAAGTAGGTGAAGTCTAACTCCAACAATATCAATCCATTGCATTTCTAGTCTTGACCATTTTCTAGAGTCTTCAAATATCCAAGTTCAAATTTACTTGTTTATAAAATATTTACTTTCTTGCATACAAAAACCCAAATTATGAATTTATTCATTAGTTTAAATTAGTCACTAATTACGCAAATAGCCAGTATACACGAGTCTCTTGGGAAACGATATCCCGGTCTTACCGGTTTTTACTTGCGCGACTTGGTACACTTGCCAAAGTCTTAACAAGTTTTTGGCGTCGTTGCCGGGGACCCGTGTTTAATACTAGACTATTGTGTGATTTTTGACTTATTTAGACTTAAATTCTTTTGTTCATATTTATTGCTTTCGGTTTACTTATAGATACACATTATTTGGGCTAACTTGTAGTTCGAGCTCGTTTTTGTGGTTGCTCTATAGTTTATGCAGGGTAGGATCCGTACAAGGAGGAATGCATCTTCAGAACCACTCCTTGCTGATCTTGAGATAGAGAAAACTGCTCGTAGAAACAATAGTGCCACAAGGAGAAGACGAGCTCAAGCATAACAAGTTGTCCATCACTCTTCTGCTTCAGACACTCTTTCGTCTACTTCTCATAATCTTGATTCTTATCCATAAGAAGAAATGGTAGACAATCCTCATGGTGATGGTAGAGGTTGTGAAAGATGCACTTTGGAAGATTATGCAGCGTTCACAAGCCATATTAACTTCAACAGTATTGCTAGGCCAACCATCAATGCCACCAACATGGAGATGAAGCCAACTCTTATTCATCTGGTGCAGAGTAATCAGTTCAACGACCTGTCTCATGAGAATCCTTACACTCATCTGGCCACATTCTTAGAGATATGTAATACTGTGAAGATCCATCAAGTTCCTGATGAAGCCATACGACTGAGTCTCTTCCCGTTCTCACTAGCAAGACCTGCAAAAGCCTGGCTGAATTCATTTCCTGAAAATAGCCTCACTAACTGGGATGATGTGGTTGCAAAGTTCTTGAGCAAATATTTTCCCTAATCCAAGGTTAATAAGGGAAAACAGGAAATCTCGGCATTTCAACAAGATATGGATGAGTCCTTGGGCCAAGCATGGGATAGATTCAAGGGACTGCTGATGAAGACTCCCATTCATGGGTTTGATCAACCTACACAACTTACTCTTTTCTTGGCAAGTCTTAAATCTCAGTCAAATTTGATGTTAGATGCGTCTGCCAGTGGGAGTATCAAGTGGAAGACGGTAGAGGAAGCTTATGAGTTAATAGAGAATATGGCAGCTAATGACAATGAAGCCTATATTAAGAGAGCCCATTCTCAAAAGAAGGGTATTCTAGAGCTTCAATCTCAAGATGCTCTATTGGCTCAAAACAAGATTATGACTTAACAGTTGGAGACCCTAACGAAGAAACTATCACAATTTCCTCAAGAGCTTCAAAATGCCTCTGTAGCTCAACTCCAGCAAGTGCAAAGTTGTGAGTTATGTTGAGAAAACCATACCAATCGGCAATGTGTTATGCCAAGCACATCTCAAGAGGAAGTTAGTTATATGGGCAATCAAGGCCGACCAGGGAACTATAATCAAGGATGGAGACCTTACCAAAACATGGGCCAAGTAGGACCTTCCAATAGGCCCCCACATCAACAAACTTACAAACATCCTTCTTTGTCTGATAGAACATCCAAGCTTGAAGACATGATGCAACAATTCATGCAAATGTCAATTCAGAATCAAAAGAACACCGATGCCTCAATTAAAAACTTGGAGGTGCAAATGAGGCAATTGGCCAAGCAAGTGGCGAATCAACAAAATAGTTCATTTTCTGCCAACACCGAAGCCAATCCCAAAGAGCAATGCAAAGCGGTGGTCACAAGAAGTGGTAAAAAAGTGGGGTTGAATGCTAAAGGAAATGATGAAACCAAAGCCAAGCCTAGTGACAGAGGAGAAGAAAAAGATGAGGAAGTGATAGATGAAGAAATTGTTATAGAAGAGGAAGAGAATAAAATTGAAAATAGAGAAAATGAGAAAAAGAAGGAAGTGGCGTTAAAACCACCACCAGTGAAAACTCTCCCATATCCTCTCAAGCCTTCAAAGAAAGACAAAGAAAGGCAATTTGCAAGGTTTTTGGACATTTTCAAGAGGCTTCAAATCAATATTCCCTTCTCAGAAGCCTTGGAGCAAATGCCAACCTATGCGAATTTTATGAAGGAAATCCTCACAAAGAAAAGAAGATTTATTGAAGAGGAAACCATAGAACTAGAGGCTGGATGTAGTGTTATCATTCAGAAGATGTTGCCTCCTAAATTTAAAGATCCTGGCAGCTTTACACTTCCAGCCACAATTGGGAGCCTAGCTGTGGGGAAGGCCTTACTTGATTTGGGTGCTAGCATCAACTTGATGCCTCTTTCTATGCTCAAGAAAATTGGGGAGTTGGAAATCAAGCCCACTCGAATGACATTGCAACTGGCGGATAGGTCAATCAAATACCCTCACGGAGTGGTGGAGGATGTGTTGGTTAAAGTTGACAAGTTCTTATTCTCAGTGGACTTTGTTATAATGGAGATGGAGGAGAATGTTGAAGTTCCTCTCATATTGGGGAGGCCATTTATGAAGACTGCAAAAGTGTTAATTGATGTTGATGATTGCAAACTCACTGTGAGAGTTCAAGATGAAGAAGTGAAATTCAATGTCTTTGATGCCATGTCTCACCCAAAAGATATTGGAGGATGCTTCAGAGTTGATATGCTTGATGAAGTGCTCATGAGCTCCAAGAAAGATCTACACACCTCATCCCCTCTAGAGAAAGCTCTAATTGATGCATTTGAGACTCTCAATGATGAGGAGGAGAAAGAGATTGATGAGTGCTTAGCCAATCTTGATGCTTTGAAGGAAATCCCTCCTCATGAGGTGAAAATGGAAGATTTGAAGGGTGAGAATGAAGTCACAGAGCCAAAAGTGGAGTTGAAGATGTTGCCCCAACATTTGAAGTATGTGTTTCTTGAAAGGGGTAGCAACAAACTTGTGATCATTAGTAACTCCTTATCACCCTCAGAAGAAGAAAAGTTGATTGAGGTGTTAAAAGTCAACTCAAGAGCCATTGGTTCGTCCATATCTGATCTGAAGGGAATCAGTCTCTCCTACTGCATGCATAAAATCTTCATGGAGGAGGATTTCAAGCCAGTGGCACAACCTCAGAGAAGGTTAAATCCTGTGATGAAGGAGGAGGTGAGAAAGGAGGTTTTGAAACTCCTAGATGCTGGAATTATCTACCCAATTTCTGATAGTGCATGGGTGAGTCCAGTGCAAGTGGTTCCCAAGAAAGGCGGCATGACAATGGTTCGTAATGATAAGAATGAGTTGATACCCACACGAACCGTGACCGGCTGGAGGATGTGCATAGATTACAGAAAGCTGAACAAGGCTACAAGGAAGGATCACTTCCCTCTTCCTTTCATGGATCAAATGTTACAGAGATTGGCGGGTCAAGCTTTCTATTGCTTTTTAGATGGCTATTCTGGTTATAACCAGATCGTGGTGGACCCTAAAGACCAAGAGAAGACCGCCTTCACTTGCCCTTTTGATATCTATGCCTATAGAAAGATGCCATTTGGGCTTTGCAATGCACCAGCCACGTTTCAACGATGCATGTTGGCTATTTTCTCCGACCTTGTGGAGAAGTGCATAGAGGTCTTCATGGATGACTTCTCAGTGTTTGGAAGTTCATTCGATCTTTGCTTGGCAAATTTGGAAGTTGTGGTCAAGAGTTGTGTTGAAACCAATCTCATTCTCAATTGGGAGAAATGCCATTTCATGGTGACTGAAGGGATTGTCTTGGGCCACAAAATATCTTCCAAGGGCATTGAAGTGGACAAAGCAAAGGTGTATGTCATTGAGAAACTCCCACCACCAACAAATGTGAAGGGAATCTGGAGCTTTCTTGGACATGCGGGTTTCTACCGACGCTTCATCAAGGATTTCTCCAAGATAGCCAAGCCATTGAGCAACTTGCTCAACAAGGATATTTCCTTTAATTTTGATGCTGAATGTTTAAATGCTTTCAATCTTTTGAAAACCAGCCTAGTCTCTGCACCCATAATCATTGCACCTAATTGGGAACTTGATTTTGAACTTATGTTTGATGCAAGTGGTTATGCGGTTGGGGCGGTTTTCGGGCAAAGAAAGAAAAAAAATTTCATTCCATACACTATGCTAGTAAAGTCCTTAATGAACATCAAGTGAATTATGCAACTACTGAAAAGGAGTTACTAGTAATAGTGTATGCCTTGGAAAAATTTTGTTCTTATGTCATTGGTTCTAGAGTAGTGGTTTACACTGATCATGCTGCAATCAAATACTTTCTCACTAAACCTGATTCTAAACCTAGACTCATTAGGTGGATTTTGTTGTTGCAGGAATTTGATCTTGAGATTAAAGACAAGAAGGGTTGTAAAAATCAAGTGGCAGACCACCTGTCAAGACTAGTGAATGAAGAGGTGACCACATTGGAGAAGGAAGTGTTAGAAGAATTCCCTGATGAAAAGCTACTTCTAGTGTCTAATAGACCTTGGTTTGCAGAAATGGCAAACATTAAGGCTGCTCAAGTTGTTCCTGAGGATATGAGTTGGCATCAACAACAGAAGCTATTCAGGGAAGCAAAATACTATGTGTGGGATGATCCTCACCATTTCAAGATTGGGGCAGACAATCTGTTGAGGAGATGTGTGTCTAAAGGGGAGGCAAGAGATATCTTATGGCACTGCCATAATTCACCTTATGGAGGACACTACAGTGGAGAGAGAACAGCTGCAAAGGTTCTACAATCTGGGTTCTATTGGCCGAGCATTTTCAAGGATTCTTATGCACATGTGAAACACTGTGACAAGTGCCAACGAACAGGGAGTATCTCCAGAAGGAATGAAATGCCTTTGCAGAACATACTGGAGGTTGAAGTGTTCGATTGCTGGGGTATTGATTTCATCGGCCCCATGCCTTCCTCATTTTCTAAGGAGTATATCTTGTTGGCTATGGACTATGTCAGCAAATGGGTGGAAGCTGTTGCCACGCCCATAAATGATGCTAAGACAGTCATCAAGTTTCTCAAGAAGAACATATTCTCCAGATTTGGTGTCCCAAGAGTCTTGATAAGTGATGGAGGTTCTCACTTTTGCAATGCTCAGTTGAAGAAAGTCTTGGAGCACTACAATGTCAGACACAGAGTTGCCTCTCCATACCATCCTCAGTCAAATGGACAAGCAGAGGTGTCAAATAGAGAAATCAAGAGGATCCTTGAGAAGACAACTTCTTCCTCAAGAAAGGATTGGTCTATCAAGTTAGACGATGCTCTGCGGGCCTACAGGACTGCATTCAAGACTCCAATTGGGTTGACTCCATTCCAATTGGTATATGGGAAGGCTTGTCATCTTTCGGTGGAGTTGGAGCACAAAGCCTATTGGGCCATGAAGTTCTTGAACTTTGATCCATCCTTGTCAGGGGAGAAGAGAAACCTACAACTTCATGAGTTGGGAGAGATGCGACTCAATGCCTATGAGTCATCCAAGAGCTACAAAGAGAAAGTGAAGGCCTATCATGATAGGAAGTTGGTAAAAAGAGATTTCAAACTCGGTCAACAAGTGCTTCTGTTCAACTCAAGATTCAAATTATTCCCAGGGAAGTTGAAATCCAAGTGGTCAGGCCCATTTACCATCAAAGAGGTGAAAGCTTATGGGGCAATTGAAATTGAAGACCCTTCCTCACAAAGGAGTTGGGTAGTGAATGGCCAAAGGCTCAAGCCTTATTTGGGTGGTGAAGTTTTAAGGATGACCACCGTCATGCACCTCAGTGAAGCCTAGAGTCCTTACCCGTCAGGCTCGTGACGTTAAACAAGCGCTTCCTAGGAGGCAACCAAGCGCTCTAAACTCATTTTAGCTTTTAATTTTCGTTTTTAATATAGTTTTTTTAGTTTTTAATGCATGTGTGAAGTGTGTTAGCATAGATTGTTGTGTTTGATTTGATGTTTGAACTTTGTGCTAATTTTGTTGCATGCAATTGTGAATTTGTGGAAGCATAGCCTAGAATGTTGTTAAGCATGTTTAGTTTTAGGATGGTGTTAGCTTGTGCTAGTTGTAGCATTTTGATTTAAGTTTAACCTTTGTGCATCATAGAATGTGCTAGTGAAAATAGTAGTAGCATAGCTTGTCTAGTAAATTCATGTCTTTGTTTGAGTGTGAATATGTTTTGTGAATTGAATGTTTTGCTTGAGTGTGAATGCTTGATTTAAAGTTGGAAAAGCTTGAAAAAGATGCTTGCAAGAGTGAAATGTTGGGTGGAGTACAATAGAGTCAAAACCAACCCAACCAATAGCCAAAAACACAAAAATCTCCACCACTGCAGTAGTTTCCTGGCGCTACACTCCCTCCCGCCAGGCGATATATGTGAAATTGACCCCTGGAAGCACTGTAGAAGCTAACCGCCTGGCGGCTCCCTAGCGCCCGCCTGGCGCCACACCAGAAAACAGCTCCAGTGGCATATTACTGGTATACCGCCTGGCGACTCATGACCTACCGTCAGGCGGTATCGGTGTGCAGTGCGTTTGGGCTTTTTAAGTGTGTTTTCGAGCTGGCCCAATCCCCTACCCTAAATCCCATCCCGCCTAGAGCCTCTCCACTCATTCCTCACCCCTCTCAAAACCCTAACTCTCACTCTCACTCTCTAATTACCCAATCTCTCTCAAATTTAAACCCTAACCCTTGATTCCAACTCCCATTCGCGTGCCCTCACTCACAGTTCACCCTTGCTCTCGCTAGGCGCAGCTTCTCTCATCATTCCCACTCACACTACCGTCACACTCCCGCTAGGCGAAACCCTGCTCTTCCCCTTTCCACGCATTAACCACTCTTCACCTTTCATCCAACCAACACTTCTTGCAACACTCACACTTGCATACACTCAAGTAATCTCTTCTTCTTGTGTTTTTCTCATGTTTCTAGAGTGTTTGATGTTGCATACTTAATAATCGAGTTGTGTTTCACTAGATTAGTGTTTCTTTGCTTTGAATCTCGTTATCATTGTTGTTTTGTGTTTAAAAGCTCGTGTTTGCTGTGTGGGCTGCCATTGTGATGTTGTTTCTTTGCTGTTTTGTGCTCGTCACCCACACACCATGGCTAGCCTGTTTTGTTCCGCCTGGCGGTGGGCATTTTGACCTATTTTACCGCCAAGCGGTAGCGCCCTGCACAACCACTGCTGCAAGCTGGCGCCTGGCGCGCTTTTTGGATGGGCCAGGCGGTGGCCCCTGTTTTTGCCTCTTTCTTTGATTTTCATGTGATTGTTGCTTGGGTTGTGAGGCACCAATGCTGCAATGGTTTTTGCATATGAATGACTCTTTATTTTGTTGTTCTAGATTAGTCTTTAGATGCAATTAACTCTCTTTTTGATTGAATCTCTCACTCCAATGCTAACTTTAAATTGCCTCTTTGTACCAATGCTCATTTTGCAGATGGCATCCTCCTCCAATCCTAAAAGAATGAAGATCGTAGTTGGCAACCCTTCAAAAGGGAAAAAACGAAAGGAGAGAATTTACTCTCATTACTTCCTCACAAAGGATAATGAGGACCGCTTCCAAGTGGTCATGCAACGAAAGTTGGTAGCAGAGAGGAAAGTGATTCTCAAGCCCGGGGAGGTCAATGAATTTCAGTTGGAGTTGATCAGGTGTGGCTGGGAAAGGCTGGGTAGCTACCCCAACACTTTTAGTGTAACCTTGGTGAAAGAATTCTATGCTAATGCCAAGGTTACCACCTTAGTAGCTCCCACCTTTCTCAGCTATGTGCGGGGGAAAAGGTTGCCCTTTGATACTGACACGATCAACGAGTTTTTGGGCACCCAGCTGGTTGATGATGTGGAGTGCCAGTTTTCAGTGTTGGATGATGAGGGCGTGGTGCTTAGAGAGCTAATTCAAGCACTCTGCTTGGCGGGTGAAGGATTTCACAGGGGCACGATTCAGAGAGGTTCCCTTCACTCCTTGGCCCGCTTCTGGTCAGCATTTGTGCACGCCAACATCTCCCCATGCTCCCATGTGTCTGATCTTACGGAGGGACGCGCCACCATTTTGTACACCATCCTGACGGGTCGGGTGATGGATGTAGGTCAATTTATTGCAAATGAGATCCACCGGTGTGCCAACGCCGCTGGCAAGGCTGCTCTTGGTCATCCCTCTCTCATCACCCATCTTTGCAGCCTGGTAGGGGTGGACATTTCTATACCCCCGTTGGAGAAAGCAACGCAGGACCTTGACTTTTCATATTTTCAGAGGTTCTGCTCAGTTGCTCCCAGACCCAGGAGGCGCCATCAGCCACAAGCAGAGCCTGAGCCAGAGCCCGAGCTCGAGGCAACTCCCACCATTGATATGCGGTTGCAGGCTTTGGAGGCCAAGCTTGATCATCTTCAGCTCTTGGAACTCTAGATGCAAGCCTTATACCGGCTGGGGATGGCCAATGCAGACATGCTTAGGGGCATCTCCCTAACGATTCCCGAGCTGCACACCCCATCAGTTGAGGATTTTGCTGCCATTGTTGCTTGGCCTGGGGCCTAGGCCACTACTACTGGGGGGAGGTGGAGCCTCAACTGCTGGTGAAGATGATGAGGATGAGGATCTAGACGAAGAGGGCGAGGATGACGCCTGAGCACTTGGAGAGAGTGATTCACTTTTTGCAGGACTTGTTTTGCTGATAGTCCTAATTTAATTTATGCTTTTAGATTTCAGTTTTAACTTTCTTTTGATAATATTGAACTTTCTAGCTTAGTGTAGAACTTTGTAACTTGGTTGTGGTGAACTAATATTTTGCATTGAATTAGTACTTTTCATGATCATCTTTTGTGCTTTTTATGATATGATGTTGAATTGGCTTGTGAGCATGAGCTTGTGGTTGTTCTCATTTTGATATAGTGATGCTTGATTTTAATTGTGATCAATGATTTTGGTATATGTTGACAATTGTGGAACCCAAAGTACCCTGTGAGAGGTTGTGCCCCAAAGTTTATTTGTGTGAATGCTATCACTGTGGACTCATAATTGACTTTGCTTGAGTTCATTTGCTATTCATTTACTTGCATGCTACAGGTGATCAAGGCCATCTTTCTTTTTCTTGTTACATAATTGAGCCAATCCTTTTTAAGTTGATTTCTTGTGCAAATCCTTTGAGTCTTCTTTGAGCCTTAAAGATAACATGTGTCATTCCTTGAACCTTGAGCATAGTGAAGATATTGACTACCTTACTTTGAGCTGGAGAGAGTAAATGATTGTTAGTCATGAGTATGGTTCAAGTTTGGGGGAATTATTGTTGATACAAAGGAGCATGAGAAAATTTGTAAAGTTTTTGGTTCAATTCAAAAAAAAAGAAGAAGAAAAGAAATGAAAAGAAAATTGGTGCAAGCAAGTTGGGAATTGGTTTCATTGGTTCAATAGAGAAGGGAGAAAAATACTTTCATGATTTGATTAGTTGATCTCTTAGCTCAAAGTACTTTTGTTATCCTGAAAAACCAAATTTTCTTCTTAGCCTAGCAACGATACAAGCCATAAAAGACCTTGTGATGATAGCATGCTTGTGAAAGTTTGTAGAGATTTTGAACAAAAAGCAAATTTAAATTGTGTGACATTATGATGGTAGAGAGAATGTTGTTTATATCCATACACTAGTGGGCTTGAGTGAGACACCCTTTCTTGTGAGAAGTGGTTCCCATTGATCAAGGAAACATTTTGCCATGATTGTTGATCCCTTATAAAGTCTTGCATGCACTTGTGAAATTTTTGTTTTGTGAACACCATAGCTTTATTTGCCTTGCTAATGAAACACATGTGCTACACAATCTTTCAAATAAGAGCAAGCACAATTGACATTTGTTTTCTTGAGTTGCTAGATCATTGCAATTGTGTTGTTCATCTAGGCCAAGTTACCTTTTTGCTTGAGGACAAGCAAGGTTTTAAGTTTGGGGGAGTTGATAATGTTAATTTTTACCATTATCCAAGCTACATTTTCATAGCAAAATCATCTATTCCAAAGCTTTTAAACTACTTAATCCTCAAATTTATCTTACTTTTGTAAATAAATACATTTTGGGTTACATTGATCTAAATATACCACTAATCCCCATTTTTGTGTCCTTTTTGTAGAAGGGAATGTTCCAAAAATCCAAACAAGTGAGTGATCATGAGTAGCAAGAAGAAGGCAAAAAGACATTAAATGTGGAAGAAACAGTAATCGCCTGGCGCCACAAAGACACCGCCAAGCGACACCTTCTCCCAGTGTCAGGCGCTAGGCGCCAACCATGCGAAAATGACCTTTCCAGCAGCTCACCGCCTGGCGGCATCTTGAGACCGTTGGGCAGTACACGCAAAGTTTCAGCACTGTTTGGTGGCTTGCGCCTGGCGGTGAAAGGCTTCCGCCAGGCGGCCGTTTTCGTTGATGTGTCAAGTTTGCCCTTTTTCTTCTGTTTTCGCGAGGGGAAACGGATCTTGGACATTTTGGAGCTCGAGCAACGCGATTTGGAGAGCTTGGAGGAGTGCTAGGGCTTGTGGGAACAACTCCATCTTCCTCTTTGTATCTCTTTCTCTTCCATTTCCAATTTTGTAAGCTTGAGCTCTCCATGATAATGGAGAGCTAAACCCATTTTTGTTGGGGTTAGATGTAGCCACTGAATTTTCATGTATTTTCGAATGGTTTGAATATATATATGCTTCTTCCATTGATTTCTAGTATCTTTGTTAATGCATTTAAAGCTTGCTTTGTTTTACCCATTCATTTCATGATATTTGGGTCATTAGGTATTGGAAAATATCTCTTGAAACCTAGAATTGGAACAAGATACCTAATAGAACTTGTATCTAGGAATGAAACTTGACCCATTAGTTTTCTTAAACCCTAATTTGTAAAGCGGGTTTGTTTATTTAGGGATTCAAGGAACTGACTCTAAATAAGGGAACCTAGGCTCATTCAACTAAGGGATTAGAGTTTGAGTAGACTTGTGGGTTGACATTAGTAATTAATGGAGAAGAGTTTTATTGTTTAATATACATGAGAGTGAAGTAGGTGAAGTCTAACTCCAACAATATCAATCCATTGCATTTCTAGTCTTTACCATTTTCTAGAGTCTTCAAATATCCAAGTTCAAATTTACTTGTTTATGAAATATTTACTTTCTTGCATACAAAAACCCAAATTATGAATTTATTCATTAGTTTAAATTAGTCACTAATTACGCAAATAGCCAGTATACACGAGTCTCTTGGGAAACGATATCCCGGTCTTACCGGTTGCTACTTGCGCGACTTGGTACACTTGCCAAAGTCTTAACAATCACGTTAGCGTAACACGATGAGCTCACTCCCTATAGACCCCAAAAATGATTTTGAAAACAAGGCTCTGATACCAAATGTAACATCCTGTCTAGATATTATGGATTTAAGTAAATAAAATAGATAAAATAATAGAAACATCGCATTTAATAATACCTCATTTCACAAAAGTGCGGGAAATTTAAAATTTTATTACTTCCAAATATAATTCCAAAAACCATAATTTATAAGACTGAAGTAATAAACAAAATGTCTCATGAGAGTTTACAACTTATTTCCAAAAACATAAAATATATAAAAAGTTCCCCAAGTTGTCCAGAACTTGTTCCTTTGTTAACTACCCTATTTCAATTTACCAACCTTCCCCTTATGCTACTTATAATCAAGTTAATCTTAATTCTACATTGGATCCATGCAATTTGCGCATTATTTACCATTGTCACGAAATTCTCAATTTCCCAAACCCTAACCATGTTCATATGATTTCTTCCAATTTAATTCTCCCAACACATGTGGTTTCATCAATGTATGGCATCAATTCATTCCCAAACAAAATTAGTATATGATTTCGCTCCAATCATAATCATCCCAGAACACGAAATGTAACACCCCAAATTTTGGGATGTCGCAGATAGTTATAAAAAGGAACACGTTTGGAGGAAAAAGTATTATCATTAAAAATGTATTAATAAAAAAACTTATATTTTAATTTAAATTACATAATTCAAAACGTCATTTTGTCAAAAACTTCTAATAAATTTTGGAATAAAAGAAAATTACATAATTTATAGTATCTGATTTAAAACAACTAAATATATTATAAAAACTCCTAAGTCCACCCCAACCTCTCGTCAATCTACTCCATGCCAAGATTATTTGCAATATCATCTGCTCCCATATAATACACACGTTATACGATCATCGCACATACAACAAAGACACAAACAAACAAATAGGGGGTAAGCTAACCATAAACAATGATATTCATAAAAGAAATTCATAAATAAAACCTATCCAATAATACTCAACGTCGCATTCAATTAACATGGAAACTTTATGATCACAATGCATCCTTGGTTTGAACACACAAACCCCAAATCCAAACAATCATACTAAACCAAACATAGCATCACATTCATCTAAATTTTTCATTAAATTCCACCAAGAGCTTTCAAGTAAGGCAAAACACTCTCAACATGCAACACATGAGAATTTCATATTGCCAACAAAGCACTCACCATCACATCATGCATGGAAATAAACCATAACATAAACCCATCAACTTATCAAATAATACATTCATACAATGAACCCAACGAGTGACATTCATTCAAACACAGTATAAAATTACACTCAAGTAATTATTCTCAAACAACCACTTTAACTCCATAACCATGCAACCCATGAAAACCAAGAAGGACCACCTGTAACATCCTAACCAGATATTACGGATTTTAAATAATAAAATAAAATAAGAAAATAAAATCACATTTATTATAAATCCATTTCCTAAAAACGCGAGAAATTACAAATAATTTATTTCATAATAAAGATAACTCTAAGTTCAAATCTTCTCACAATTCAATAAAATACCAAAATGGTCTCATAATAGATTACATCTTTATTCCAAAACCATAAATGATAAAACTCTATAAAATTGTTCCCATGAGTTTTCCCCGCTTCGCTGCTAAGCTTCACCAGATCCACCTACAACATCATCTGCTCCCGTGTACCACGTACGATCATCGCCAAACATAAGCAGATAGGGTGAGCTAACAAATATATATATGGCAACAAATATACAAATCACACAATCACACCAAAGGAATTCCATCCTTTGATATCACATCACATTGCCACCACCATGTTATTCGTGTTCTATATCTTATAGTGAGTACCTCTAGGTGTCTTGCTGCCATATCTATCGACCACAACCGATAGAGCACGTGCGGGAAACCATGCTATGGATCACACACCACAACGCTAGGTGGAGTTCCCAAATACGAATAGAGGTCGTAACGTCCTAAGACTACCAAACTCGTCAGTTAATTGTTGAGGAGGGCAATCTATCTAGACCCATTCATACTGGCCACAACTAGCACACTAACACTGACAACACTCGCCAACCCGAGCCACAACTCAAGAGTTCCTCGTGTTCATCTGTCATCCCGAGCCACAACTCGAGGGATGCCATTCCGAGCCACAACTCAAGGAAGGCCACATCCTTAACCCCTATCCCGAGCCACAACTCAAGGAGGACCAACAAGCCGACCTTTAAGGTATCACCAATTTCTTGTAGACCACGCACATCCAGAGTGAAAAATCAATACTGCTACAGTAGAATCGCCTGGCGGGGGACACGTACCGTTAGGTGCTGCCGCTTCCAGACCACTTGGCGGGGGACACGTGTCGCCAGGCAGGAGAACCCTTACCGCCAAGCACAACACACTTCAATACTCTACTGGTTTTGTAGCTATTGCCTGGCGGTCAAACACCACCGCCAAGCGCTACACCAGTACTTACGCAGATATGTGGTAAAAATAAATTGTACTCTTATAAATAAGCATATCCACAATTAAGAATATAGGCTTCCAGAAATCAACATGACTTACATGCATAATCTCAACTTCGATGGCTTCATCATGCGCGTACACAAGTATCACCATATATCATATGCATCAATGCAATTAATATTGACACACATGCCTTCACCAATAACCAATTCTCCACGTGTGACTAACCCAAAGGAACATTCAAATTGATAGAGACTTACCACATAACCTAATCATGCTTCATTAGAAGTTACTAGGAATTATCAAGAGGTTATTCATGCATTTTAAAGATTCCAAAAATTAGCAATATTGAGTAACGTATATCTCTAGCTACTGACCTCCAAATCTAATCTCCACCGAGTGAAGAACCACATGTTATGGACCACTTGTCAAAATTTTATCTAAATCGGATAGTTAACGAACCGGGAAATGCAGTTTTACGAAAACTGCACGCACTAGAAAAATTGTGGCGCCTAGCCCCCAGAATCAAGAGCCTAGCGCCTGGCGGTACAAACCCAGCGCCGGGCGGTTACTGTTCCGCAAAAATATGAAAAACAACATTTTTCATGAATCAAAACACCACGCAACTCTGGTATGGCGCCTGGTGGCCGATTGGGTGCTGTCAAGCAGTTCCTACACCTGCGAACCTTGCCCCCTTCACAACAACTCTGATTTCCATCAATTTAAGACTCCATAGAATACGATCCTAGTTTTGAGGATTACGGTTCATCCCTAACACCTCCCATTCACGAATTCATTCACATTTTCCCCTTAGATTGTTGTCACTATAGAAATTCCCAATTTATCAACCCTAAGATAATATCCCTACTGTTTCATCCAATTTAGCCATCACTTAAATCAATTTCAATGAAGTTTGACATCCTATCACCCCTTAACCATTAAAATTGGCTTTCTCTCCGAGTAGAGTCATCCCACAACACTTAGAACACCAAAATCGAACAAAAATTTGGTTCGCGTTGCCTGGCGGGTGTCTATCACCACCAGGAAGCTCAAGCAAAACCCAGAAATTGGGTATAAGCCATGCTCGCCTGACGACCAGGGCTATGCCACCAGGCAGTTTCTGGAAATTTTCCAGAAACACTAATTTTATAAATTTAATAGTTTATATACAATCCAATGGAACATGCTTTCATACAGATTAGAGATACTTTTAAGCAAAAACGGGTTCAGCTCCCCTAACTTGGATTCCTCGATTTATAATGGATGATTCAGCTCCTTTGCTTACTCTCTAATCACTTTGTTTCCTCTAAATTCGTGTTCCTTACAATACTATAATTTTCCAGTCTCAAAAAACCCTTCCAATTGTCTTAGTTTGCCTTTTTATTATGGTCTTTCTTTGTGGTTAATGGCCAAAAACGAAAATGGCATTAAAATGAATGTAATTGCCATTCAAATTCCATTATGAGCTGTTTTTCAGCCACTCTTTGCTTCCTATGCCCCTTCACCTTCATGCCACAAGAAATTTTGGCAAAAAGGAAGCTTAATATGGTTCTACCAAGGTTTGAACCCATTACCATGCCGATGCCAACTCAATACACAACCATTTAACAAATTCATGTTTTGTGATGATTAATATAATTCTATGATTATATTATCAATCAACATGATCAAGCATATTATTAAGAATAATAATAAATCAAATAACACACAATTGGCATACATAGGACTCGAACTCAATTCCTCTAACACAATCAAATACTCTCAACCATTTAAACTAGTACTTTTCCACATCACATCAATCAATATTAAATGTCATAAAGGCTTCCACTACTCGCATTTATTAATTAATTAATTAATTTTTCCGGGTCTTACACCACTCATCTCATAATATCCCACCAACACATTAACACATAAAATAATTAATAACACCAAATGAAAAACACCAACCAAAAATATGAGAAATTAAAGAGAACCAAAAATCTAAACAACGAAAGGAAAATAAACCAAACATCTAACATCCTCACTTAATCTCTCCCTCCCCACCTACCTGCATGCATATGGTCCCATCTCAAAATAAACGTATACACATGCTATGTCTATACTCGAAATAACATAGAAAAATGATCAAAGAGAAAACTATCACATGATTCATTTAAATGTATGGAACAAAAGGCCGCACTCACACTACAACAAAAATCACTTTAGACAACGACATAAAATTATGATATAAATTATAAAAACCGTGGTTTAAAGATTAGACCACAATTTTTTAGGCGTGGTATAGGTGAGTGTAGCTATAGATAATAGACAACGGTTTTTAGTATGACAATATTTTTAAAACCGTTGCTTAAAATTCTCACAATAGACATCAGTTTTACATGTTGATTTTATACCTTACCTATGTTTTTAGATCACATTTTTACTAGTTTTGCCCACATAGTTTAAAGCAACAATTATATAATCATGGACTTTCATGATATTTATACATCATTTATAAAAATGTTGTTTATTATATGTTTAGGCTACATTTATTTAGTCGTTATCTATTTTAGTGTGGTCTAAACTATAAATTGTTGTAGTGTCATGCACACATGCACCAATCTAACCTTCTAAAAACATGAGAACCCAACAAAAACATTAACATAAATGTGTGGCGCACCAATTCCAAAGTTAGAAGAACCCATACATTTAAGTGAGAGAGAGAATAGAAAAGAAGAAAGGAAAAAACTAATGCATGAACCCTTTCATTTACGTGAGAGAGTGTAGAAAAGAAGAAAGAGAGAAACTAATAGATGACTCATTAATAAAACCAAAGAGAAACCCCATGCTATATGTGATGAAAGAGAAAGTCAAGCCTGCAGCATGTATTGTAAGGAATAAAACAAAAGTCCTATGGTTCCACCAAATAACAAAACATCAAAACTCTAACCCAATTTTTTAAGTCTTACATTTGGTACCCTGGAACACAAAACTCTCGGCCCCACCATCCCATCACTTATACAAGCTTTTAACACTTTAGGTTGCTAAGAGAAAAAGAAAGAAAAAGGAATCATGCCTTTGAGAAGGAAACGCGAATGTAGTGTTATCTGCACCTAACGGAAATAAGGAAAGAGAAAAGAAAGAGAAAGATTTTACAGGAGAGAGAAAAGTTAATTTCGTATACCCCTGCACCATGAGTAACCGGAAGAAAGAAAAAATGAATTGCATGTTAATAGAACCCTCTCTCACATAGAACCCACTTTCACATAGAACCCACTTTCACAAAGAACCCAATTAACCAAACCAAGGTTCTGACGCTATGGCAGCCAAGGAGAACGGAGATGTGCAAGCTCCCACATGCACTAAAAACAAAAATGGAACCCGCAAAGAACATGCAGCGACGCATGTTCTGCCCTCCACTCTTCTATACCATTAACTCTTGACTAAGCCATCACCCGTGGATGCCCCTTATGCATGAAAGAAGAGAAGAATAATGCAATTAAAAACAGTGGCACCATGCACACGTATAAATCATCAAAAAGCTTCATGTAATATTGGAATGATAACATAAGCACATAATCCATGGCAATGACAGTATACAAAAGATTAACTTCTCCCTGCATTACACATGCATGGTTTTCAAGTTTCATTCATCAAGCAAACAAAACAAGAGAAGAAAACAAGGTTGGCTTCCCCTACCACGTGAAGTTCTTCCAAACATCTACTTCGCTGTCTTGTTTCACTTCTCCATGGCTTCTCTCGGTCTTTTTCTCTCTAAATTCTCGTTCTCTCCCTCTCTAAAACCCTAATGTTTAAAACTAAATTTACCTCCTATTTTTCTTAGCCTTTTCTGTTTATATTTACAAAATAAAATATAAGATTTGGCTGTTTCCTCCGACTTGTGCTAAGAGTAACGATTTGCGGAAAAATAAAACAGAAACGAAGTGTAGGGTATGATGCTGTTTTCATCATCCAAATATATTGGCAGCAAGGAGAAAAATGAATGAAATAAGCACTGGAGCATGCACTTCACGTATTAAAAATAAATTTGAGGAGAGAGAAAAACTAAAATTTCTCGTGGGCCCCACTAAAAGAGAAGTGAGAAAAAAAAAAAGAAAGAGTATAGCCTGCGCATAATTCGAACACAGTGCCTAAAGCACCCAGCATTTACAACCAACCACCAAGTTATAAGTTTCCTCAAAATGTGAGATGCACCAATAAATTATTAACGCATAAGGTCAATTATTAACGCATAAGGTCACTTTCCAACCAAGAAGCCAATTACTTTTCTATGTTAAAATATGCACCACTTAATTATATACACATATTCTCGACATTACATATAATATTAAAATTTAAAATAAATAAAACAATAATTTAAATCACTTAAATAATAATTATTTCATATTTCATAATTTAATAACCTAATTAAATTAAATAAATTAACAATATTAATCTAGCCATTAATATTGTCAATGTGTTTTCCTTTTATTCTAATTTTATACACATATTCTCAACATTACATATAATATTAAAATTTAAAATAAATAAAACAATAATTTAAATGACTTAAATAATAATTATTTCATATTTCATAATTTAATAACCTAATTAAATTAAATAAATCAACAATATTAATTTAGCCATTAATTTTGTCAATGTGTTTTCCTTTTATTCTAATTTTTCTCGGGTCTTACACGAAACACATCAAAATCGGGACAATTCGATTAGCGTCGCCTGCCGGGTGTTTATCACCGCCAAGCAATTCAACCAAAAACTTAGAATTTGGGTTGCAGCAATATGTCGCCTGGCGACCAAGGAGATGCCGCCAGGTGGTTCCTCTTCAAGAACCCAAAACTAATGCAAAAATGATGTGTTGCATGGCGGTGATTCATCACCCGCCAGGCGGTTTTTGGAAAAATTCCAGAACCACGAAAAATCACATGATTAAGCAGAATATGTGCATCCAATTCATCATACATCCCAACAAAATAATGACATGAATGAAAATAACGGAGTCCAGCTCCACTAACCTGGTTTCCGTGCTTAAGATGGATACTTGAGAGTTTCCTTTGTTCAACAATGGCCTCCCCTTGGCTTACCCTCACAATCCAGCTCCTTTTTCACACCAGAACACTCTTTTCTCTCTAAATTTTAGCTCCTCACAATACCCTCTCCAATGCCAGCCAACAAAACCCTCTTTCTTACCACTAATTGGCCTTATAATGGAGTCTTAATTATGGTTAAATGCCAAAAACGAAAAAGTGACTTAATGATAATGTTAATTACCATTCAATTGTCTCATATATTCATTTTTCAGCCACCCTTGGATGTTATGTCTGCTAGGGTTTCCTTTAACCTTTCAAATTCAAGCCAAAACTAAATTAAGCAAAAATAAAGTTTAATTTGAGTTCTCCAAGACTTCAACCCACAACCATGCCAATGCCAAATCAATGCCAAACCATCATGCTAATTCATGTTTCTTGCTAACTAATATAATTCAAGTATTATATTATTCCACAACATGATCAATATATGTTTAAAACAATAACAAATAAATAACACACAATTGGCATACATAGGACTTGAACCGAAGTCCTCTCACACATTTAAGTACTCTCAACCACTTGAGCTAATATTTTTACACATCATACAATTTAGAAATTAATGTCATAAAGGCTTCCACTACCCATACTTATTAATTAATTAAATTACACGGGTCTTACATATTCATTGATGACATACTGATATATTCTGAAAGTCGGGAAGACCATGTGGAGCATCTGAGAGTAGTGTTGGGAATCCTCAGAGAGCACCAACTATATGGGAAACTGTCCAAGTGCGAATTTTAGCTAGATGAGGTACAATTCTTGGGCCATTTGATCTCAACCCAAGGAATAGCCGTGGATCCGGCTAAAATTGAAACTGTGGTGAAGAGGGAGAGACCGCAAACAGTTACTGAGGTGAGAGGTTTTCTGGGTTGGTCAGCTATTACCGACGATTTGTGGATGGGTTCTCTAAAAGGGTGCAACCATTGACACAACTCACCACAAAAGATCAGCCTTTCTCCTGGACAGATGAGTGTGAGGCGTGCTTTGAAGATATGAAAAGAATATTGACCATCGCACCAGTCTTGGCTATTCCTGACACGACTAAAATATTTGAGGTATACTGTGATAACTCGTATCAGGGGCTGGGTTGTATGTTGATGCAAGATAAACGACATGTGGCCTATGCATCGAGACAGTTGAAGGTGCATGAGAAAAATTACCCGACGCACGATTTAGAGTTAGCTGCAGTAGTATTTGCCCTCAAGACTTGGAGGTATTACTTGTATGGTTCGCAATTTCAGGTGTTCAGTGATCACAAAAGCTTGAATTTAATCAGAAGGAACTGAACATGCAACAGCGTAGGTGGATGAAGTATTTGAAAGACTACGACTTTGAGCTTTTGTACCATCCTGGCAAAGCCATTGTCGTTGTAGACGCTCTAAGCAGAAGGAGGGTGCATGTGTCTGCTATAATGATAAAGGAGTTGGAGCTCATAGAGAAGCTGTGGGACATGAACTTGGGTCTAAAAACAGGCACTAATCATATACGGTGCATCATGCTGCGAATCACTAACGGGTTCCTAGACGAGGGTTGGGTGGAACAGGATAAGGATCAAGAGCTGCAGCAGATTATTGACGAGTTGGGCACTAATAAAAGAAAGGATTATAGGATGGGTAAGGATGGTATCCTATAATTCAGAGAAAGGGTTTGTATACCCAAGAGCCCTGTATTGAGGAAGATGTTCTTGGAGGAAGGGCATACAAGTCGTCTTAGCATACACCCAGGTATGACTAAGATGTATAAGGATTTGAAAGCAACCTTCTAGTAGACGGGTATGAAGATAGATGTGGCAGATTATGTTGCTTCATGCTTGGTATGTCAGAAAGCGAAGATTGAGCCTCTTGACATTCCTCAGTGGAAATGGGACAGTATTTCCATGGACTTCGATACACACTTGCCGTGGTCACTGCAGAACGCCTTGGGCACTCAGCTAAGAATTAGCTCAGCCTATCATCCTCAGACAGATTGATGAAGGTGTGACCACCACCACCACCTCCACCTCCTTAGAAGCTCCCTCAATAAGGATCACTAGAAGCATGTCTAGATGGGAGTCTTCTATTCCATCATCTTTATCTTTGTTTTGCATCACTTTAGTTTGAATTCCTTAAGTTGGTTTCTAGTTGACTTATTTTGGTTGACTTGTTGACTTTGACCCTAAAGTTGACCTTTGACCAAGATTAGATTAACTTAAACCAACATACTAATCCTTGTTTATCTTGTTTTGTAGGTAATTAAGAAGAAGTGGTGCATGGCTAGGTGGCACATGGTGATTGGAGCACATGGATGATGTGGAAGAGAGAGGAAAGCGAAAGCAAAAGTAGACATGTATCTTGTCTCTTTTTGCCTTTTTAGTTTATTCCTTTGAAGGCTACTTGGTCTCCTTCCTCTTTTGGCCTAGAATCCTCATGGGAATGCGTCCACCAATCATGATCCTTCACTTGGCCGAGAGTTCACTAGCTTTAGGTTTCTAGGGTTTGCTTGTCAGTCCATTCCATGTTTTTGTATTTGCTAAAGGACCCCTATGAACTCCTATTTAAAGGGTGCTCCTTGTCTTGTAAAAGGGTTGATCATTTTGTTTCTAAACTATTGTGTTTCAACCATCAAATTTCTGTGAGCTCTCCTTCCTAGAAGTGAACTCAGCTTTGCCTTATCTTGCTTACAAGTGGCGGTACCATCAATCATCTCTAGGGTTTGGTTGGCTTAGATCCCCCCTATGAGTGGCGTGCTTCTTCCATGCTTCATCTTCTATGCTTTTCATTTTTAATGTTTCTTCTTTCATTTTGCTCCTTAAGTGTTGTTAATGTCATGTGAGTTTAAAGTTTGAATACACTCTCTTCTTCCTTTCATGAGCTTGAGAAATGAACCTTCACATCTAGATAGCTTGCTATCTTAATGTCCAGTGGGAATTTTCAAAAAGCTTTCTTAAAAAACTTCACCATATTCATAACTCTAAAAGAAAACAAGATAATCCTTCATCACAGATGGTCAGTTTGACAGAACTATACAGTCACTGGAGGACTTACTGAGAACCTGTGTGTTGGATCACTTGAGAACGTGGAGTGATATGTTGCCACTGGTGGAGTTTACGTATAATAACAACTACCATTCCACTATTGGGATGGCCCCATATAAAGCTTTGTATGGTAGGAGATGCAGGACACCATTGTGTTGGCAGTAGGATGGAGAGTTAGTGGTTCTTGGGCCAAAGTTCTTACAGGAGACTATTGAGAAAGTGAAGGTGATACAGGATCGGATGTGTGCGACTCAGAGCAGGCAGAAATCATATGCAGATAAGAGGAGGAGAGCGCTTGAGTTTAAGGCAGGTGACCATGTATTCCTCAGGATTACTCCTACGAAAGGTATTGGGAGAGCACTGAAGTTGAGGAAATTAACTCTGTGATTCATCGGTCCGTATCAAATAACTAGGAGGATTGGACCAGTGGCGTATGAGATCGCCTTGCCACCACACTTGGCAAACCTACATAATATCTTCCATGTATCGCAACTGAGGGAGTGTATAGCGGATTCTACTCATGTGCTGGAGGAGGATGATGTGCAGGTGCGGGAGGACCTGACAATCGGAGTTGGACCAGTGAGAATCTTGGATTCTCAAGTCAAACAGCTCAGAGGGAAGGAGATTCGAACTGTGAAGGTTCTCTGGGACGAGGCAACCCAGGAGATGAAGTGGGAGATGGAGGATCTCATGAGGACATCTTATCCTCACCTATTCCCTGGTAAGTTCTCTTTTTCGAGAACAAAAAATTTTAAGGTGGGGGAATGTAAGACCCGTGGAATTTAATTAATTAAATAAATAAATAATTAATAAATGTGGTAAGTGGGAGTCTTTATGGCATTAAATTTTGATTTGTATGACTTAGAAAAGTACTAGCTCAAGTGGTTGAGAGTACTTTATTGTATGAGAAGACTTGGGTTCAAGTCCTATGTATGCCAATTATGTGTTATTTATTTGTTGTTATATTTTTATATATGTGATTTTGTTGTGAATGATATAATCCTTGAATTATATTCGTTAGTAAGAAACATGAATTGACTTAATGGTTTGTCATTGACTTGGCATTGGCATGGTTATGGGATCAAGCCTTGGAGAACCCAAATTAAACTTTATTTTTGCAAATTTTGGTTATGGGTTTGAATGTGAAGAGTTGAAGGAAACCCTAGATGAAAGGGCAGCCTTGAGGTGGCTGAAAAATAGACCATAAAGGACCATTGAATTGTAATTAACATTACCATTAAGCCATTTTCGTTTTAGGTAATTAGCCTAGCTTTAAGGCACCATTTAAAAAGAAAAAATGGATGAAGCGCCTAGCGGTAGCGAGTGACCCGCCAGGCAACGCGAGCAAGTTTGGCTGAATCAATGATTTATGTGATCTGGGTTGTTTCTGATCAGTGGAAGAGCTAACTGTAATTATTAAAGAATGATTTTGACGTTGTATGATGTATAATTTTAAGTACTGACGACATGAGTGAATGGAACAGTGGATGAGTGTCTTAGGGTTGGAAATTAGAGTTTTGTTATCCTAAGGAAAAATGGGTGGTTTAGTTGCTCCATAAAGAGGGAATAAATGCGTTGTAAAGGGTGTCGTATGCTATGGAACTGTGAAATCAATTGAAATTAGAATTGTATGCATAAGTCAAGGTTCGTAGGGCATGGAGAAATTTGATGGTTCATGGAAATTACAGGAATCGCCTGGCGACACTATGGTTGCCGCCAGGCAATGCTATGGTTGTCGCCAGGCGCCATATCAGATTAGCAGATTGGTGTGTTTGGGTGCTGAGTGTAGTCGAGGAACGAAATTGGGTCATGAGTGAGGATAATTGCAGGATTGAAACTACTATAGAGATTGGACCTAGCTGATAACTAGTGGTAAAAGAGAGGGAATTAGAACTTGTCAGGTTGGGGGAGAGGAGCTATTGAGATGGCTAGGTACCAAAGTGAGATGACAATTAAAGGAATAGATTTTCGTGGTATTTGATTTGATGGTATGAGATGTGCTGTCATTAAGAATTAATGAAAGTATAACATTAAATTAAGGCTGAAAATAGGAAAGGATTATCAATGTTGTGATGAAAAAGGGGATACCTTAATGTAAGGAGGATTGTTGAGCAGGTACAATAGCTACTGGTTATAGGCAAAGAGATGACAGTTCAATTGTTGAGTACCAAGGATTAGATATTCAAATGGGTGGGAATGATAAATTCTTTGAGAGAATTGAAGTATAGCAACCTTTGTAAGTTGTGAATGATATTGGTTATTGTCTAAGGGTATGAATATAAGTACTTTAAACAAGATATTAGGGAATTTAGAGATCTGGATGCATGATGTTACATGATTAAAGTGTTAGGACTAGATATAAGCGTGAAAAAAACCAGTCAGATGTAGGCTACTGGTGGGGCGCCTAGCAGTGGGGTTTTAGCCACTAGACGATAGCCACATAATAGGGGCTTTTTGGTGCAAGTGGCGCCTGGCGATGAATGTGATTCCGCTAGGCGATCATTGTGAGACAGTGGGCTTTGGAACAGCGTGGCGCCTGGCGGTAGAGAATGTTTCGCCAGGCGATAGCTGCTACATTAGTGGGCAACTAGAACTCGTGCACCTAACGGTGAGGGTGATCTCGCTAGGCGGTGTCTACAGCGTTGGAGATTTATGAGGCGCTTGGCGCCTGGCGGTACGCGTCCCCCGCCAGGCGATATGGGAGCTGGTAGTGCTTGGCGGTACGTGTCCCCCGCCAGGCGATTTTGCTGTTGCAACGTTGGGTTGTTGGTTCTGTAGGCGTGATCTACAAGGCTTCTGGTGTTGCTTCAAAGGTGGGATTGCAGGTGTTCCTTGAGTTAAGCTCGGAACGTATACCTTGTGGCTCGGGATAGGGGATTAAGCACATGGTATTCCTTGATTTGTGTCTCGGAATAGCATCTCTTGAGTTGTGGCTCGGGATGGTGGATGAACACGAGGAACTCTTGAGTTGTGGCTCGGGTTGACGAGTGCGGCCGGTGTGAGTGTGCTAGTTGTGGCCAGTACGGATAGGTATAGATAGATTGCCTTCATCAGTTGTTGACTGACAAGTTTGGTAGTCTTGGGACGTTACGAACTATGTTCGTATTTGGGAACTCCACCTGGCGTTACGGTGTGTGAGCCGTAGCAATGGTTTCCTGCACGTGCTCTATCGGTTATGGCTGATAGGTATGGCAGCAAGTCATCTTGAAGTACTCACTAGGAGATGTAGAACGCAAATAGCATGGTTGTGGCCATGCGAGGTGGAATCAAAGGAGAGAATTTCTATGATGTGTTGGGATGATATAAATATATGTGTATATTGGTGATTAACATATGTATATGTGTTTATATGATTAATTTGTTAAGCTCACCCTATCTGCTTGTGTTTGACGATGATCGTGTACACGATACACAGGAGCAGATGATGTTGATGCAGGTGGTTTTGGTGGAGCTTAGCCACGGAGAGCGGATATCTCAGGAGTTTTATGTTTTATGTTTTATTTCATGGTTTTGGAAATAAATTGTAAAGGCTTATGGCCTATTTGATAAAACTCCAGTTTTGTAATTATGGATTTCAGAGTACTTTATTTATGTAATAAAATTTTAAATTTCCCGCATTTTGGGAAATGAGGTATTATTAAATGCAGCATGTTTATTATTTTCTTTATTTTATTAAAAATTAGTATAATCCTGACGGGATATTACACTTGATCTCCACTGCTCTATAAGGAAAGACTTATATAACAACGAATGGTCCTTCCCAATTGGAGCGTAACTTACCGCTCATGTGACCTAGCTTGGACTTGTATAGTAACACCTTCTGGCCTACCTTGAATTCCTTTCTAGCCACAAGCTTTTGGTCATGAAACTTCTTGGTTTTCTCCTTGTAGAACTTTGAGTTTTCATAGGCTGCAAGACTAATCTCCTCAAGTTCTTGCAATTGAAGTTTTCACTCTTTCCCTGCTTCTTCCAAGTCCATGTTGCAAGCTTTGATGGCCCAATAGGCCCGATGTTCAATCTCCACAGGTAGATGAAAAGCCATTTCGAAAACCACCCTAAAAGGTGACATACCTATAGGTGCTTTGTAAGTTGTCCTATGTGCCCAAAGTGCACCATCCAATCTTGTGGCCCAATCCTTTCGACTAGGCTTCACTGCTTTCTCCAGTATCTTTTTAATCTCCTTATTAGCGATCTTTGCTTGCCCATTAGTTTGAAGGTGATATGGTGTAGCAACGCGATGTGTCACCACATATTTTATCAACACGTTCTCAAGCAGCTTATTAAAAAAAGTGAGTCCTCTGGTCATTGATGATTGCTCGTGGTATCCTAAACCTACAGAAAATGTTAGACTTGACAAAACTCATGACAACTCGAGCATCATTAGTCCTTGTAGCCATGGCTTCCACCCATTTGGAAACATAGTCTACAATAGGAAAAATAAAAGTAAACCCAAAAGAAGGAGGAAAAGGTCCCATAAAATCAATACCCCAAATATTAAATATCTCACAATATAGCACGGGCTGTTGAGGCATTTCATCCTTTCTTGTAATGGATATGGTTGCCCTTTGATACTGATCACAATTTTCATACACCCTCCATGCATCTTTAAAGATAGTAGGCCAATATAATCCAAAATCCAACACTTTCCTACTTGTTCTTTGTGTGCCATAATATCCACCAAAAGGAGAAAAATGACAAAACTCAAGCACATAAGGTATCTCGACATCTAGAACACACCTCCTTATGACTTGGTCACTACCAATGCGTCATAAGGTTGGATCTTCCCATATATAATACTTTGCCTCACTTTTTTGCTTGGTTCTTTCATACTTGGAAAAGGAAGGAGGAATAGAAGAAACAACAAAATAGTTAACAACATAAGCAAACCAAGGTTCAGGAAACATACCTTTCACAATAGTTAATGCTAGGAGGACTTCATCAGGAAAGTCATCTTGTATAGGAATGCCATCTCCTTCCTTTTTAATAATCACAAATCCTGATTAAATCAATCTTTTAAACACTGAAATTCAATTAAATCCTTCAAATTTAAACATTAAATGAGGGCAAAAATTTGAACTCATCAACACCCTTCCATTGTTTTATAGCTCATTACAAGCCCTTAGCCTGAAAAACCATGATTCAACCTGCCTTAGGAAATTTTGGAGCTTTGGAATTATTTTTGGAATGGGTGCTCTTTTAAGTGTGGTTGCGCACAATAAGTGTGGTTGTGCGCATACTGTTTTATTCTGGGACTGCTCATTTGTACATTTAATGTCGGACTTGAAAATTGTTGTTCCTCTACTCAGAAATAAAAGAAATGAAAAGAAAAAAATGAAAAAAAATGAAAAGAAAGAAAAGAGATTTGGTTCTTTTAGCTACTAATCCATATGTTCCACACCTTTTCCTCTGTCCCATTATAACCTTGAAAAGTCCTTCTAATCTTGATCTACATCTGTTTTGGTTGTTAATTTTAGAGGCTTGCCAAGTCTGTTTGATGTTAGCTTTTCAGGGGTGCTTTGAGAGTAAACAGTAGCCTAGAGATTTGAGTGATACAGTACATATTCTGAGGTTATGTTGCTTTCAATTCTCTCTTTGAGTTGAATTGAGTACTTGACATGTTTGGAATTGCTTGGATAATGTTCATGGACTTCTTACATCTGTGAATCCTTCTGTGTTTTATGTGTTTCCATTTTTCTGTTTCGTGTTTGTTCTTTTGTGTCGTGTCTCTTTATCTCTCCACCTCTCTCTCTCTTTGTTTTGTTTGTGTTGTCCTTGCTTTGCTTCACTATGCCTTTTAGTTTTTGCCTAAGAGTGCAAAAGGGTAAGTGTGGGTGATTTTTGATGAGTCATTATTTTTCCTTATTCCATTTCCTTTTTGTGCCCATCTTGATGCTTGTTTAGTGTTTAATTGTCTTTTGGTAATGCATTTTCTTCAATTGGGCTTCATTGGGCCATTTTTTCGAATATTACGTAATTTGGCATTAATTGGTCCAATCTTTGTCTTTAAATATTTTTAGGTACTTTGTGAAGAAAATTTTGGAGCTTGGACACTAATCTTAAGATGAAGAGAGAGTTTCCACATCATTGCCACATCTGCGCCATGTCATTTAGTCTGTCCACGTGACTAGGCCACCATTTTCAGCTTACAGTGGCATTTTTGTAATTTTGAGTGACAAAATGGCACTTTTGTAATATGTAGAAATGTGGTGATTTGACCACGAGTTTTAGGTAATTTTTTTCATGGGAAGTCACATCTTCTCCCCCATTCTCTATTTCCATGTTCTTGATAGCACCCAATGTGGATTTTACGTTTTGAACTCATTTGCTAGCTTGGACATTTCGTTTTATGGATTGTATTAAATTGCAACATGACCCATGTATGGGATTTTCGATTTTTATATCATAGCAGTCATTTTTGTTTTGTGTGTTGAATTACTTTTGGAAAGATTTGAATGAAAGGTTTGGTCACTGAGAGATAACCTTGGTTGAACTATTGAGTATTACATTTTCATGTTTTATTTGGTCGGGTACGACCTCGATCAATGATCATCACCAAATAGAGGATCCCGATCCTACACACCATATTCCTTTTTCAAATTTGACTTTTTAAAAAAATAATTAGATCAATCCCGAGGAGAGGGTCTATATCCAAAAGATTTGGTGACCATTACCATGTAGATAATCTCGATCTGACAAATCACTTTGTTTTAATATTTTCTTTTCTAACTTTTTGAAAAAAAAAATATGTTAGACCAATCCCGAAGAGAGGGTCTATATCAAAAGGAAAGAAATCAATTACCACTGCTTCGCATAGGGCCTTGATGTAAAGAAATCAATGACCATTGCCTAGTAGAGGGCCTCAATGCGATAAAGAAAACAATGACTATTGCATTACCGAGGACCTTGGCATAAAGCAATCGATGACCATTGTCTCATAGAGGGCATCAATGTGACAAAGAAATCAATGACCATTGTCTCGCAAAGGGCCTCGATGTGACAAAGAAATCAATGATCATTGCATTGCATCGTATAGGGCCTTGATATAAAGAAATCGATGACTATTGCCTTTTAGAGAGCTTCAGTGTTAAGAAAATCCTTGACCATTGCCTTGTAGAGGGTCTTGATGTAAACGTAAGGAAACCAATGACGATTTCATCGTAGAGGGCCTTGATGTAAACATAAGGGAATCAATGACCATTGCATCGCAGAGGATTTTTATGTAAACATAAGGAAATCAATGATCATTGCCTCGTAAAGGGTCTTGATGTAAACAAAGGATATCAATGACCGTTGCCTCGTAGAGGGTCTTGATGTAAACAAATGATATAAATGACTGTTGCCTCGTAGAGGGTCTTGATGAATAAAAGGAAAACCTGGATTTTGCTCTTGAAGTGTCAACAAACACCGTGTGAATGCCTAATATTTATGAGACTTACACAAAAAATTGTCATTGCTGACCTTTTTTCAAATTTCTTTTTTTTTTTTGGAAATGATTTTCAATGATTTTGTGGACTATGATAGATGACATAACGTGATGATGTATGACATGTTATGATTTTCTTTTTGAACCTATATGATAATGCATATGTGAATGCGTGGATGCATGGGTGGAATTTGTTTCTTTTCATTTTTCTTTTATTTTAATTTGATAGCAAGGAAATTAGGCTTAGAGGCTAGAAAAAACTAGGCTTGAGGCCAGACAAAAATGGGTTATTGTGGAAACTAGGCTTAGGGGTCAATGTGAAAATTGGGCTTGAGGGCTAGTGTGGAAACTAGGCTTGGGGGCTAGTGTGGAAACTAGGCTTAGGGACTAGTGTGGAAACTGGAAACTGGACTTGGGAACTGGTGTGGAAACTGAGCTTGGGGGCCAGTGTGGGAACTAGGCTTGGGGGACCGTGTGGAAATTGGGCTTAGGGTATATTGGTCATTCATATGAATGAAGAGGACCATAAATTTTGAGAAACATCAGAGAAAAAATTTGTGTATTTTTTTTTTTAAATTTTCTTCCTTCTAACACGAAAAGGTTCGATAACCATTCATATGAGTGAAGAGGGTTTTGTTTGGAAAGGTGAAAAATATTTTATTCAAAAACATGAATGACTCACGTATGCATGACTTGGTATGATGTATGAAATACCTTATGTATGGATTTTTCTTTAGCATTTTTGTTTAAAACAAATTCGAATTGATCCCCATTTCATTGTTATTTCAAATTCTTGGAATCATTCTACTTTGATATGTTTTCACTTTTTCAAATCATTTCTTTTGTCTAATCAGTTTACTAACGAAATCTTTTTTTAATCATTTATTTTGAAACACTATTTGAATGACATGCATAAAATTGTCAAAGGCTTCAAAAGGCTTGGATGAGGTGATGAGGATTAACTAGGGAGTTACCCCAATTTGAATTGGTCTCGGGGCACAAAATGTGTTTGGGCTTTCCCCAATTATTGATGGTATGAAGGAAATGTGCATGAAGATCATAGGTGTTTAATGAAGATTGATGAAGATCCACTTGAAGATTAGTGTGTTAAATTTGAAAATATCATGTTAAATATAATGTGTTTGTGCTATATCATGTTGGTATGCTATGACATAGGTTAGATGTCTTGTGTGTCTTAGTGTGTCTCTTTTAGTTTGTTAAATGGGTTTTAATAGGTTAAAAAGGCTTGTTGTATATAGTTTCTGATATGAATGCATTCAGTCAATTGAATTATTTTTCAATCGATTGATTTCACTTAAGTCAAGTGAAATCAGCTGACTGTATGGAAAATTCAATCGACTGTTTTCACTTAAACCAGACTATATAAGTTGTGTTTTCGCGAGTAGAGATGCGAATTTGAGTTTTTGAGCACGGAACTTTGTCATTCTTCTATGGAAAGCTCTCTCTCTGTAATACACAGTTGCAACTCGTGGCTTGAAGATCTTGGAGGCACTTTGGCTTGTGAGTAGCTTGAAGAACACATGTATGGTTGGCTAGGGACAACCACCATCGGGTTTGGATGTTCTTGTGCCTCTTGTTGGTTTGCCTGATGAGATTTCAGGTCTGTAAGTGTGATTCTTGCAAGGTGTGTGTGTCTAGATTTTTGTGTGAGTCAAAAATCTTGTGAGTTTCTTTGTTCAAAAGTGTAATCTTGGTGTGTGATTTGTAAAACTTTTGAATATAGTGGAAACCAGGCTTAGGTTGTCTTGGTAAATTGGATGTAGCTCTGTGATTGAGTGAACCAGTATAAAAACAATTGTGCAATTCTCTCTCCCTCATCTCACTCACTTTGAATCTCTTTAAAAACTCAAGAAAACCAAGCAATTCGTACTTTGGTGTGATTTAATGCGTTCTTGTGTAATCTGAGGCTGTATACTTGTTAAAAATATTGTTTGGAACAAGTCTTGTATGTAAAAGATTGTTGTTTGAGTTGAATTTGCAAAGTATGCATTCTGCATAAATCTCCAGTATTTTAGCCGACTGATTTGTCTTTTTAATCGATTGTTTCATAACTCCATGAACAAATTAGTCTGTTGTTTTATATTTAATCGACTGAAAGTGTACTGGTCTACTATATTTACATCCAAACTATCCAGTCTATTTGATTCAATTGAAAGGAGGTTTAAACTTTCGAAAAGTGTTTATAAAGCCAATTCACCCCCCACTTCTTAGCTAAAATCACCATTTCAAAACTAACAAAAGCGTGTTTGACTTTTCCAAATTGAGGAGATTGAAAAATGACAGGGTCGTCACAAGTTGCCCCTAATGTGATCATAGTCTTCAATGTAAATAAATACCCCAATTCAGAATGAATGATGGGAATATATGAATTACAAACAGAGTGACTGCCCCAATTTGGGTTTGGGATTGATAAAGATGGACTATCTTAAGGTTGGTCAAGGTTTAAGCTTAGAGCAGATGATATTGTATAAGCAAAGATGGAATTTCATGAAGAATGAATTGAAAGGGGACAACCCAAATTTAGCTTAATTGCCTGATTGCCCATGCTAATTTTGAAGCTTTAGAAACATGTTATCAAAAAATAAATTGCCCTAGTGTTTAAAAACAAATCTCTGAACACACTTTTTCAATCCTTTTTTTATCATTTTTTAGAACAAACCTGTTAGTAAATCAAAATTTTCCTCTAAATTAAAACCTTCAAAAGATAACAACCAATCTTTGATCTGTGTGGACTTTATTAAACTTGTATTGTGGCCAAGGCTAGGGGTATGGAAGTAAATTATAGTAAAGGCAAAAAAACGTTATGTGATGGTTGTTTCGAACAAGGATCTTTGAATAATGTTTCATTCAATATTTGTTTGACTTCATTTTCATTTTGTTCACCTTTTTTTCTATATTTTGACCTTTTATTCATATTCTTCAAACTTTTGCTTCTCTTTTTTCTTTTTCTTGATATGAACATATCATTTTGTTTTTTTTTTCTTTTTTTTTATATTTTTGTATTGGTGAACTAACAGTCGGATGAAACAAATGCAAACATTATGTCAACCCTTAGCTTGAGGGTGATCCTTATTTAGGGTAATTTTAAAGATTTTTTTTTTTGAAGGCTCAAATTGTGTAGCAAAGGATGATTATTATTTTTTTTATAAATAAACATGGTCACACGTCATTTCAAATCATGGTTATTTTTCTCAAAAAATATTTAATTCATAGGAAAATAATTAATTTCATATGACAGGATGTCCCTTGTTTTGTTCTCTTTTAAAAAGTTGTTGGTAATCATTCTAAGGAATGCCCCTTTTTGTGATAATCCTTCATGAAAAATGAAAACAAGGTTTATGGTGGAAGAAAGATAAAAAGGGAGATGGATTTGATCAATTTCATGCATGCAAGGTTAGATAGATGTTTCAAAAGAAATGATAACAATTCATATTTTATTTCTTTAATTAATCCAGTAATTTGACTAAAAATGTTTTATTATTTTCTCATTTTTCATAAGAAAAATTCCAAGAATTTAGTGACAAGCAAAATGAGAAACAAATTTAATTTATTGCAATGCAAACTTTTTGATTTTTTTTATTATGCATATGCATGCTATGTGTTTGAAACTATGGACAGGGTATGGTGAATGACCACAAAATGGGAATACAATGCATGGTTGTTCCTCGCTGGATACTTATTCACATGGTATGCCAATGAAATGTATGCTTATGTCGTAGGAGGCATTTTTTTCCCTTTTTTTATAATGGTAAAATTATGATGAATTTATTACTATATACAAGGAAAGACGAGGGTAAAGGACACAAATAGTCTCCCTTTTGTGCCTTAATTTATCTTCCTGCAGAGAACAAATAAGATAAGTTAGGCACGAGTATCACCTTACCATGTAGTCCGCTATCTCTTCAGTTGGCCTCTTCCCATTCGATGCATGTCGGCTTGAACCCAAGAGGGGTTACCTATAGAAGAGTCTCCGAAGCTCAAGTAAGTCAAAGCTCTCAAAGAGTCAAATCAGCGATTAATGAATGTGTACCTTTAATTGATGGGGTCCACGTGTATTTATAGAGCATTAATGATGTTTGACCATCCCATGGGCTGGGCCTTGACTTGGGCTCTAGCTAGGGCTTGCAAGTGGGCTAGGGCTTGCGAGTGGGCCAGGGCCCTAACCCAGGCCCTTAAGGTTTATTGGACGCGGACGCTTCCATTATACTGAGTTCATTAGAGTGGTCGGCCTAGGCTCTAAACTTACCGGATACTGGAGTAGTCGGTCTAGGCCGGCTATTTGTCTTGATGGCTTATGCTGGTGCAGGTTGTCCCTTTAGGTGTTTAGTTTAGGTCAAAATCGGTATAAGTTAGGCTAAGACGGCCTAGGCTGGATACTTGGCTGTCTTGATATACACATTGTTTACTTATTTGGTCAAGTTTGGCTAGGTGTGGTACACCAGTCCCCCAGCCTTGTCCGATATGAGTTGTCGGTCAAGGGTGACATGTGTTAATATGCTAGCGGAACCGGCTAGGTGTGATACACCAGTCCCCCAGCCTTTAAGTGTGGTGAACAGTGTTAAGGCTAAGAATTTGTAATCGTTAGAAGGTAGGTGAAGGGGTGTCAGAGGTCAAATCGAAAAAGTTTTGGCGCCGTCGTTTTGAAGTGTCGATTGGTCTGGGGTATTATTTTGGCGGGAAGAGTTTCGTCGTTTGGGATCGTGGACTATAAATATGGGTTTGAAAACAGATGAGGGGTTACTTGTTTCATTTGCAAGAATTTTGAATCCAGAGATCTTGTGCGCGTAATACTGTCCGACTAGTCCTCACTTTCGACCGACATCTTCTCGTAAAAAAACAAAACCAGGTATGTCTAGTAGTGATAGCATGTCTACGTTTAGTAGTAGCGAGAGTACCGAGTCGGAGAGGAGTAAAGATAGGCGGCTTGGTGACGAGGGTACGAGTTCTGTGGTTGGTACAAGTGGGATGCCAATGGAGGTTGTGAGGGAGGTTCGAGAGGATCCCCCTGAAGAGTTGAAGGAGAGCAACTGGCCGTCGAAAGGCGGCTACGGGTGGGTGGCTGGTAATGTTCGCGATCAATCATCTCTGTTCAGGTGGTCCCGCTTACTGAACTCTTGGTTGAATTGCACACTTGTTATCTCCAAGGGTGTCAGTAGGGGTATTGTTTCTCTGGAGAGGGTCAGCGCTATCGACCGGGTATGCCATGGGCAGGAGGGGGCTACCGAAAAGTTTTTCTACATGTACATGTGCCACTTCTCTCAACTTCATGTGCGATTGTCGCTAGACGATTTTACTATGGGCATGCTGCGGGCGTTGAATATGGCACCTACACAGCTGCATCCGAACAGTTAGGCCTATTTACAGGCCTTCCGCATTTTGTGCCAGTCTTTATACTTGGAGCCCACTCCTTACGCTTTCTTGTATTTTTACGACACTAGACCTCGGCGGCCGGCTACTTGGCTATCCTTGATAAGTCGCCCTAGCATCAGTAGACTGGATGCCTTCTCCCAGTTTTTCAAGCATTTCAAGGATGGGTACTTCAAAGTCGTCGTCAAGGAAGGGCGTAAACCTCACTGTTTGAATGCGGATGGGAGTACCAAGTTTCCCTTTAGCTGGACCAGCAATCCTTCTCGGTATAAAGACATGGGAATGGAGGAGTTGTCGGCTAGTGATAAGGAGGTGGTGGGGATGTTGTTGAAGTTTGTCGATAAGTTGCCCACTAAGGGCCTAGTTAGGGTTTATAATTCGGTGCACCCGATAATAGATATTGAAGGTATCTGTTTATTACTTAAGTTGTGTTAATAATGCTAAGTTGTTTTGATCCGAGTTGTGATGTGTTATTGTAGGGCATATGGCGCAGTCTGGCAAGAAGAATCTGGCGCTTTTTCAAACATTGAGGAAGGAAATGGCCGCTAAGGCCAAGGCAGCTGGGAAGGCTGATGTTCCCAACCTACAAGAATCGGTGGTGGAGGTGCACGTGCATGGCGGAACGAAAAGGAAGGCTGAGCTTCCGCCTCGACTCAGGAAGGGAAAAGATGTGAAGAAGATAAGGGCGGCTCTCCTTGGAACGACTAGCGGGACGAGGTCAACTAGTGGGGAAAAGGGGCCTGAAGCCGGGTTGATCGAGTTGCCGGAGATATCCGTGAGGAAGGATATTTCGATCACCCTCCCGGATACCGTTGTAAATTCTATTGACAACATGGACGCGGAGCATATTGTGAGAACAATGGTCGAGTTTGGGAGCAAGGCTTTTAGTTCTAAGCCGGCGTGTGGGGTCTCTTTATAGGAGGGAAGTAAAGGAGGTGGGGGAGTTGCAGGGTAAGGTGGATAAACTGGAGGAGGAGAAGGCGGCTTTGGAAAACGAAAAAGAAGGTTGGGAAGCAGAGAGGAAAAAGGTTGGCAACATGGAGGGTGCGTTGCTTGGACTCTGAGGAAAAGCTGAACAAATGTATAGGGGAGTTGGAGGAGGATTATGAGGACTTGAAGGACAAGTATGATGGAGCTGTTGGTGAACTTGATGATTTGAAGAACAACATTATTCAGGAGCACATCAATGGTTTTGAGAAGGGGTTGCGGTAGGCGGCCTTCTTCCATCAAGATGTGGACGTCACGGATTCAAAGTTTGATGTGAATAAGGACGTAGTTGACGGAAAGTTGGTGAAGGAGGACGAGGGCAGTGTAGATGAGGAGGTGGAAGAGAAGGCGGCAGAGGAGGAGAGGAAGGTGGATGATGTTGCAGAGGTGGCCCATGATTCAGCAGAATAGGACATTGATTTTTTAATGATTTAAAAGTATTATTGAGCTTATGTCTGTAATAACTGGTACATTATGTTCGTTGCGTTGGTACATTTTTTGCGTTTATGCTTAATGCGATTAGTTTCTGTATGTTATTGTGTATACCAGGTTTTGATGATTTGTGGTGTATGTTATGTATGGCGTAATCGGTTGTATGTTAAGGGTGTTCGACCCAGGCCGCTTACTTGTGGTAAGGGTGGGGAACTTAAACGAATTAAGCACAAGTTAAGGGTGTTTGACCCAGGCCGCTTACTTGTGGTAAGGGCGGGGAACTAAAACGAATTAAGCACAAGTTAAGGGTGTTCGACCCAGGCCGCTTACTTGTGGTAAGAGTGGGGAACTTAAACGAATTAAGCACAAGTTAAGGGTGTTCGACCCAGGCCGCTTATTTGTGGTAAGGGTGGAGAACATAAACGAATTAAGCACAAGTTAAGGGTGTTCGACCCAGGCCGCTTACTTGTGGTAAGGGTGGGGAACTTAAACGAATTAAGCACAAGTTAAGGGTGTTCGACCTAGGCCGCTTACTTGTGGTAAGGGTGGGGAACTTAAACGAATTAAGCACAAGTTAAGGGTGTTCGACCCAGGCCGCTTACTTGTGGTAAGGGTGGGGAACTTAAACGAATTAAGCACAAGTTAAGGGTGTTCGACCCAGGCCTCTTACTTATGGTAAGGGTGGGGAACTTAAACGAAATAAGCACAAGTTAAGGGTATTCAACCCAGGCCGCTTACTTGTGGTAAGGGTGGGGAACTTAAACGAATTAAGCACAAGTTAAGGGTGTTCGACCCAGGCCGCTTACTTGTGGTAAGGGTGGGGAACTTAAACGAATTAAGCACAAGTTTAAGACACATAGAGAGTCATAAAGTAGGGAACCCTTCTTTTTATTTATCAAAAGGGGGTGCCTCGTTAAAACCTCCTTGGCCAAAATCCTCCTTAGGAAAAAAATACCAAGTGAGGAAAAATAGTACACCCGGGGTTACAAGTATTGATTTGATTACAATACACATTTAGCTGAAGTAGAACTTGAGGTGGGATATATTCCATGTGTTGGGAATCTCTTCCCCAGACAATTGTTCTAGGCGATAAGCTCCTCCTCCTGCATCTTCTCGTATGCGGTATGGGCCGTCCCAATTGGCGGAGAACTTGCAATCCTTCTTTCTAGCATTGCTGGCCATTCTCCATACTAGGTCCCCGACGACAAATGATCGTGGGTGTAGGTTTGCATTGTATTTCCTGGCAGCTCGTTGTTTGGCAGCTAGGTTGCGTATTTGGGCTTTTTCTCTGAGTTCGGGTAGGAGGTCGAGATGTAAGGCCATGTTTTGGTGGTTGTGGGTTAGGTCGTATAGTTCTCGGCAAAGGGATGGTTCGCCAATTTCTACTGGTATCATGGCGTCTACGCCGTAGACTAAGCTGAATGGAGATTCGTTTGTTGATGATTGGGGGGTGCATCTGTAAGCCCATAGTACTTTTATTAACTCTTCAGGCCATCGGCCTTTGGCGGTATCCAACCTTTTGCGCAGCTCTATGAGGATGACTTTATTTGCTGCCTCTGCCTGCCCATTGGTTTGTGGGTGTTCTATAGAGCTTGTGATATGCTTGATGCCTAGGCCGGTGTAGAATTTGGCTAACTCCTTGTCGATGATTTTTCGGCCATTGTCTGTTATAATGGTATGTGGTACACCATATATGCATATAATGTCCTTCCACACGAACTGCTGGACTTGCTGGGCCGTGATGGTGGTTAGCGGCTTGGCTTTGATCCATTTCGTAAAATAATCAACGGCTACGATTAGGAATTTTACTTGCCCCTTGCCGGGTGAAAAGGGGCCGAGGATGTCCATTCCCCATTTAGCGAATGGCCATGGGGATAGTATGTGATGTAGTTGTTCCTGTTTCTGATGAATAAGGTTGCCATGCTTCTGACATGGCTTGCACTTTCTGACATGATCCTGGCAATCTGCTTCTATAGTGGGCCAGAAGTATCCGGCTCTGAGGACTCTTGTAGCCATGGTGCGTGCACCGGAATGATAACCACAAATTCCTTCGTGTAGCTCTTTGATGATATATTAGGCTTGCTCCGTCGTGACACACTTAAGTAGGGGTTGGCCGTATCCGCGTTTGTAGAGGTCGTCGCCTATCATAGTGTACCTGGCGGGCTTAGCCAGCCAAGTTTTGTCCGCGTCGAGGGGGGGGTTGCCGGTTTTGAGGTATTGAATGTAGGGGGTGGTCCAGTTTTGGGTTTGAGAGGGGGTGACGTTGTTAGCTGGGGTGTGGGTTAATATTTGGCAAGTGTGTGCGATAGAAGGTGTTGATAGTGTTTGCTGTAGTAGGGATCGGTTACGGTTTTTGAGCTTGGTGCTGGCCAATTTGGAAAGGATGTCGGCCCTGACGTTGTCAGTTCTTGGAATGTGTTCGACGCGGACTTGTTCGAAAGCGGTTGAATAACTGCACGGACCAAATGGTAATACTGTAGGAGGATGGGGTCTTTGATCTGAAATTCGTCATTTAGATTACCTACAATGAGTTTGGAGTCGGTTTTGCATGTTAACTTCTTGACGCCGACTTCACGGGCTAGGGAAAGGCCGGCGAGGATGACTTCGTATTCGGCTTGGTTATTTGACGTTTTGAAAGCAAAGTGAAGGGATTTTTCGATGAGGATGTCGTTGGGGCCTTCTAAGACGATGCCGGCGCCGGCACCCCTTGGATTTGAGGAGCCATCTACATGAAGCGTCCACTGGTCCTCAATGGGTGTTTGTTGTAGGTCGTTGACGAAGTCTAATAGACACTGGGTTTTGATGGGCCGTGGGGTTCATAGCGGATGTTTAATTCTGACAGTTCCACGGCCCAAGATGACATGCGTCCGGCTAGATCTGGCTTTTGTAATATTTTTTGGATTGGGTAGTCGTTCTTAACGGTTATGGTATGGTTTTGGAAATACGGGCAAAGGCGGCATGCTGCGTGGACTAAGGATAGTGCTAGTTTTTCTACCATCTGATACCTGGTTTCAGGATCTTGCAGTGTTCTGCTCACAAAATACACATGATGTTGTGTGCCCTCTATTTCTTGAACAAGCGCTGCGCTGACGGTATAGTCGGTGGCCGTGATGTATACCAGCAGGGGTTGGCTGGTGTCCGGTTTGTGGAGGATAGGCGGTGAGGTTAAGGTTGTTTTGAGTTTTTGGAAGATCTGTTCACAATAATCAGTCCACGTGAACCGGGTGGATTTCTTTAGGAGTTGGATTATGGGTTGGGTTTGTTCAGCTAGTTTGGGTAGGAAGCGAGCGATAGCTGTGAGACGGCCAATGAGACGTTCGACTTCTTTGATGGTAGTGGGGCTGCGCATTTCGATGATAGCCTTGCATTTTTCAGGGTTAGCCTCTATGCCGCGTTGGGTTAACATGAAACCAAGGAATTTACCCCGGTCAACGCCGAATACGCATTTGTCAGGATTTAGGCGGAGGTTATATTGGCGCAGCGCGGAGAACACTGCCGTCAGGTCTTCAGCGTGTTGATGATGGCTTGGGGACTTGACAACCATGTCATCGACGTATACTTCGACACAGTGTCCTGTTAGGTGGCTGAAAACTTTGTCCATTAGTCGTTGGTAAGTTGCCCCGGCATTTTTGAGGCCAAAGGGCATGACCCTATAGAAGTAGTTGGCATCGTCCGTGATGAATGCGGTTTTGTGCATATCTACTGTGGCCATTGGGATTTGGTTATACCCTGAATATGCATCCAAAAAGTTAAGCACCTTGTTTCCCGCTGCGCCGTCTACGAGTCGATCAATGTTGGGTAAGGGGTAGGCGTCGCGAGGGCAAGCCTTGTTCAAGTCCGTGTAGTCTACGCACATCCGCCATTTGCCATTGGCTTTCTTCACCAAGACAACTTTAGAAAGCCAAGTGGTGTATTGAGCTTCGTCTATAAATCCTGCGCTCAGTAACTTGTCGGCTTCCACCTTGGCTGCTTGTCGGCGTTCTTCCCTAAGCTTGCATTTTTTCTGGGATACGTAGCGGGCTTATTTATATATGGACAGCTTGTGGGATGCCACCTGGGGTCTACTCCAGGGAGGTCGGCGGCCGACCAGGCGAAAAGATTTGTGTTATTGATGAGGATAGGTGTGATTGTGGCACGCTCGTCAGAGTTTAAACCGGTGCCTAAGTTAATAGAGGCAGACATCTCGGCCTATTCTGGGGTCAAGGTCTTCGCTGGATAGGGCTATGCTGGAACCAGGGGGTCGTTCGATATGGTTGGTTTGTTGGATTGGGAGTTGTGCTCGTAAGCTTGCCATTTAGCATTCGCGTGCCAAGCACTGGTCATAATGTATGGTCAGGATGTCACCGGATGGGGCAGGGAACTTCATGGCCAAGTGAGGGGTGGAGACGACTGCGCCAAGTGTATTGAGGGAAGGACGACCCAGGAGGATGTTGTAAGATGTTGGCGCATCGACAATAAGGAAGCGGATTGGGATGGTTTTGGTTTGGGTTCCGTCCCGAAAGACGATGTGGAGGTCTATGTAGCCCCGGGTGGATACTTGTTCGTCGGAAAAGCCATATATGGGCTCATCATATGGGATCATGGCGGTGTCAGGAAGTTGTAATTTTTGGTAGGTGGCCCAGTAGAGGATGTCAACTGAGCTGCCTTGATCCACAAGGACTTTCTTAACAGCATGATTCTCGATTTCGACGGTGATGACCATGGGGTCATCTTGTTGGTGGTCGAGGCCGTGGAAGTCATCATCTGTGAATACAATGGGGGCATACGGCGTCTGTGGTGGGAATGGGTGATATGGTTGATGGATTGTATATGGCGGAGGTGTCTCTTTCTGGCAGAAGAGGTGGAGCCTCCGCTTGCGAAGCCACCAGAGATGGTGTTAATGGTGCCTCGTAAGGGGGGGTCGGCAGGGGTGATGTCGGTGCGGGCGGGCTCTGGTTGTTGATTGTTGGATTAGGTGGGATGGCTATTGTGATGGGAGTCATTTGGTTGACGTCTGTGGTCAGGTCGCGGGGGGTGGCGGGATCGAGAGGAGGAGGAATGGTCATCCCTATGGATGATGCGGCGAAAGTGGCCTACACAGACCAGTTCTTCTATTTTATCCTGGAGTGCTTTGCATTCTTTCGTAGTGTGACCATGGTTGCGGTGGTAGCGGCAATATTTGGTCATGTCGGCGTTGGGAGGTGTGGTTGTCTTGCGTGGTGGAGGGATTAGATCAGCTTGGAGGGCTTCGTCTAGAATGCGGGAGCGGGCTACTGTGAGGGGGGCGTATCTGGTGAAGCGAGGTTGGCGGGGTTCGCGTTGCGGGTATCAGTTGCGTGGGTTAGGCTGTGGGGTGGGGTTGGAGGTGGTGGCGGTGTAGTCGTTGCAGAATTTGGTGTGAAGTGTTTGCATTTCCTCCATGCGGACGTAGTCGGCTGCACGCAGCTTGAGTTCATGCATGGAGGCAGGTGGGTGGACGTAGACGTTGTTGGCGAAAGGGCCGGGTTGTAGGGTAAGAGTCATGCATTGGAGAATCATCTCCTGGTTGAGGTGCGGTGTACGAAGGGCGGCTTTACTAAAGCGATCGATGAACGCTCTGAGTGGTTCATTAGGTTCCTGTCTGATACCCAGTAGGGATATGGTGGTGGTTTGATGGGGACGGCTTCCGGCGAAGTGGGTGGAAAACATGTGGGAGAGGATGTCGAAACTATCGATTGAGTAGGGCGGAAGAATTGTGAACCATTCTAGGGTAGGGCCTTTGAGGGTGGTGGGGAAAGCTTTGCAAAAGACTGCGTCTTGGGATGTGTACAAGGCGACATGGGTGATGTAGACTTTTAGGTGCTCGTCAGGGTCAGTTTCGCCAGTATAGCGATCCAGGGTAAAGGGTTCCCACTAGGCTGGGAGAGGGGTGTTGGCGATAAAGTCCGTGAATGGGTGGCGGCGTCTGGGCTGGTGAGGAGGGGGCATGTGAGGTGGGGGGTGGTTGATCATAACAGGAAAGGTGGAGGTGATGTTGTGAGGGGGAATGTGGGTTATGGGAAGATATTGTGGGTTATAGGGTGGAATATGTGTGGTGTGGAGGGCGGTATGTATGTTGTAGGGGATATGGGTGGTAGGGAGGGTGGCGGCGGGGGTTGGGGGTGCGGTAAGCCCCGGTTGACCAGATGGAAAGTGATGGGGATGGGTAGAGGTAACGGGTGTCTGTTGGGTGGTGGTGAAGGTGTGGGGGGTGGGATTGTATTCACTTTCCTCCTCTGTAGGCTGGAAAGCCGGAGACTTCAGAGCTTCAGAGGCTTCTTTGGCTTTTCCCTTCAGGTTGGGATCAGCCTCGATCCTTCGCCTGAGGCGGCAGTTCTCTTGTCTCAACGCCTCCATTTCTTCAGCACTGCGCTTCTTCAGGTCTGCGAGTTCCTGTTGCATCTTTGCTTGGCCGTCTAGGATGGCGGCCAAATCAGGGGTGATGCTAGGAGGTCTAGAGGGACCAGCATCCGCTTGCTTGTTCGCTCCAGCTCTGCTGCGTGTGGAAACCATCTTCAGAGAAAAACAGGTACTAAAGGTGTTCGTCTCGTGCCCCACAGTGGGCGCCAATTTTTCGTGCAGAGAACAAATAAGATAAGTTAGGCACGAGTATCACCTTATCATGTAGTCCGCTATCACTTCAGTTGGCCTCTTCCCATTCGATGCATGTCGGCTTGAACCCAGGAGGGGTTACCTGCAGAAGAGTCTCCGAAGCTCAAGTAAGTCAAAACTCTCAGAGAGTCAAATCAGCGATTAATGAATGCGTACCTTTAATTAATGTGGTCCACGTGTATTTATAGAGCATTAATGATGTTTGACCATCCCATGGGCTGGGCCTTGACTTGGGCTCTAGCTAGGGCTTGCGAGTGGGCCAGGGTCCTAACCCAGGCTCTTAAGGTTTATTGGACGCGGACGCTTCCATTATACTGAGTTCATTAGAGTGGTCGGCCTAGGCTCTAAACTTACTAGATACTGGAGTAGTCGGTCTAGGCCGGCTATTTGTCTTGATGGCTTATGCTGGTGCAGGTTATCCCTTTAGGTGTTTAGTTTAGGTCAAAATCAGTATAAGTTAGGCTAAGACGGCCTAGGCTGGATACTTGGCTGTCTTGATATACACATTGTTTACTTATTTGGTCGAGTTTGGCTAGGTGTGATACAATTTAACATAGGTTTGACGCTTAAAGTTCTAAGGCAAAGTATATGTGCTCATAAGGATATGTCCCTAATACCTAAAGATTAAGGTCATTAGAGTGATGGCCTACTTCAAAGCGTTTTCCACGCCAGTTGTTAAACAACAAGAAGTGGAAATACCAAAGAAGTAAACAAACTCTAGCTGAGGTTCTCACAATGACCACTTGGGAAGTACACCCATATTGACACTGTAACATCCCGACCGGATATTACGGATTTAAATAATAAAATAAAGAATTATTACATCAACTTCATTTAACAAAACCTCATTTCCCAAAAAACGCAGGAAATTTAAACTTTATTTCAAGTAAAAGTATCTCAAATACATGTAAACTCATTTATAAACAAATTCATGTTCATAACCAATTATTACAATCCGTAAAATCCATAATAAATTTTTTTTATAAAATTCTCCCAACTAGCCCCCCTGCTCCGTCTCTATGCCTCATCGGATCCACCTAAGACATCTTATGCTCATGTGTACCCCATAAACGAAACACAAGCAGATAGGGTGAGCTAATAGAATAAACATATATATATATATATATATATATATATATATATATATATATATATAAGGCACATTTATAAATATAACACAATCACACCAAGGGAATTCCCTTCCTTTGATTCTATACCACATGGCCACAACCATGTAAATCGTGTTCTACGTTTTCTAGTGAGTACCTCAAGGTGTCTTGTTGTCATACCTATCGGGCACAACCGATAGCGCACGTGTGGGAAAACCATGTTACGGATCACACACCGTAACGCCAGGTGAAGTTCCCAAATATGAACATGGTTCGTAATGTCCCAAGACTACCAAACTCGTCAGCTAATTACTGAGGAGGGAAATCTATCTGGACTCATCCGTACTGGTCACAACCAACACAATCACATGTTTTATTAACACATCTAGCAAAACCTTTAGATAATAGAAAATTGCTTAGTCTCTATCAACTCTCAATTTCGTCCAGGTGATTACAAAATTATTTCCAAAACATCCAAAAAATAAGTGTTAAATAAAAATGATAAAAATAATTTGTCTAAAAAAATAATAAAATTTATTAATAAAAGTTTCTTTAATTTATGTTGTTAAGAGTTCAATAAAACAAGGATTTTTTGTTTAAAAAATAAAAAATAAAAAAAATATTATTAAGTATTTTTTTGTTTTTTAATTAATTAATAAAATTCAAAAAATTAAAAATTAAAATTAAAAAAAATAAAAACGGTTTTTTGGCATGATCGGAGGGAACAATTTTTGTTATCACTTCCTACACAAAACCTCCATTCCGGTTTTGGGGGAGGGGAAGAAAAGGAAAAGAAAAAAGAGATTTTTCACTTCACTTTTGTTTTAGAGAATCCATCGAACCTACCTGAGAACATCTCTTCTCGCTTTAGTTTCTTCATCTTGGCCATAATCCACTACGGTGCAAAGCCATTCTCGCCCTTGCCAACCCTGGGTGACCATCATCGTTACAGTGCCGACGCCCCTTTGTCGTGTGTCGCCAGAGCATGAGTCAACCTGTCTATAGTGGAATGAAATCGAAATCGCTTGTCAACGTGTGATTGTCGTTGGATCATCGGTGGTGTTGTTCTTGGTTGTCATCATTCATCACTTTTGTCACTGGAGTTCATGCCCTAAACCTCTGTCGCTAGCCTACGAGGTTCACTTTCGTTTCCAATATCCATCTGTGTTTTTGAATGTTGCTCGAATCTTGTTTGGGTTTTTCATTGATGTTTTTGGCTATTACTGCTTTTACAGTTTAAGTTTTTGGATTTTGTTCTCAGTTTTTTTTTTTTTTTAACTATTTAAGAAATAGGGGTGGGCATGGATTGGATTTTTAATGATCCAATCCACATCCATTTTAGATCTAAATAATTGGATTAAATTTTTGATCAAAATCCATTTTTTTAGCAAAAGTAGTTTGGATTGTTTTAAAATTCATATCCAAATATTTAGATCAAGATTTAAATCCAATCCAAATATTTGGATAGAGTTCAAAATCCAGAATCCATTTTTTATAAAAGAAATTTAAGTTGAATTTTTTAAAACTTGTATCATTAAGGCCTGGATGCCCCGAATGGGCCTGACGACCCGGATGGGCCCAACGACCCGAACGAACCCGATGACCAGGACGACCCAAACGGGCCCGACAACACGAATAGGCTCGACAACATGAACAGGCTGGATGACCCGAATGGGCCCGATGACCCGGACGGACCAGACGACCCGGACGAACCCGTCCAAACAGTCGGGCCCAATCGGGTAGTCGGGCACGTTTGAGTCGTCAGGCTCGTCCGGGTCGTCGAGCCCATCTGGGTCGTCGGGCAAGTACAGGTCGTCAGGCCAGTTCAGGTCGTCGGGCCCGTCCAGGTCGTAGGGCACATCCAGGACGTCGAGCCCGTCTGGGTCGTAGAGCACGTCCGGGTCGACGCGCCCGTTCGTGTAATCATGCCATCTGGGTTGTAAGGCCCGTGTAGGTCGTTAGGCTCGTCTGGGTCGTCGGGCCCCTTTGAGTCGTCTGAGTCGTCAGGTCTGCCTGGATTATCGGGCCCATCCGGGTCGTCTGGCTCGTTCGTGTCGTCGTGCCAATCCGGGTCGTAAGGTCCGTGTAGGTCGTCAAACTCGTCCGGGTCGCCGAGCCCGTCCAAGTCATCCGTCCCATTTGGGTCTTCGGGCCCGTTCGGATCGTTGGGCCCGTCCAGGTCTTTGGGCTTGCCTGACTCGTTCGGGTCTTTGGGCTGCCTGACCTGTTTTCGTCATTGGTCCTGCCTGGTCCGTTCGGGTCTTCAGGTCCGCATGACCCTATCGGGTCTTCGGGTCTGCCTGACCCGTTCGGGTCTTCGGGCCCGCCTTACCCGTTCGATACTTCGAGTTCGCCTGACTCGTTCGGGTCATCGGGCCCGCCTGACCTGTTCGGGTCTTTGGGTCTTCCTGATCCGTTCGGTTCTTCGAGCCCGCTTGACCCATTTTGGTCATCGGACCCGCTTGGCCCATTCGGGTCTTCGGACCCACCTGGCTCATCAGGTCATTGGACCCGCCTGCCCCGTTCGGATCATCGGGCTCACTTGAATTTTTTGGATCGTTGGGCTCGATTAACTCGTTCGATTTGTTGGGCCCGCCTAGCCCGTTCATATCTTTAGGCCTACCCAACCTCTTATGGTCGTCGGGCCTGCCCGATCCGTATAGGTCGTCGAGCAAGGCCTGTCCATGTCTGAATTTAGCATACTCCATCTCAACCTTTAGTCTGACCCAACTAAAATTTTAAATTGAAAATTTGGATTGAATTTTTTGGATTATCCATATTTAAAAATCTTGATTTATAAAATGGATATCCAATCCATAAAATATATAAAATGTAGATTAGATTGAAATCCAGATCCATTAAATGGATTTTAAATGGATTGAATTTTTAATAAAATGGATTATAAATGGATTGGATTGGAGCAAAAGTAGATTGGATCAATAAAATTAGATTTTTTGCCCACCCCTAAGAAACGGTGGTGAATCAGGACTTTGAATTAATTTCACGTGGATGTTTTGTATCTAGTGGTGAGTTACGTTGATGTTTCTTATCTGCTTAGCTTTTGTAGTGTGTTGGTTTTGGATGGATTCATCTTGAGAGTATCTCCGGGTTAGTTGAGATTTTCATGGAAAATGGATGTTAAATCTTTAAAATTATTTGAACCTATTTTTGTGAATTTCTTTATCAGTAAGAGTGTACAGTTTGGCTGGGTCTTTTAGCTTGGTCTATGGATTTGCTTTTAATTGGCATGTGAACATGGTTTTGAGAATGTTGATTGATTTCACATTGTTTTTTAAAATGTAATACCACGTTCAGCATGATCCAATTCAAGTACAATGTAGGATGCGGCACCCACGTTTTCTTTTAATCATTTTGGATTCGTCAGTAAAATATTCTTATATGAAGTTTGTAATCATGTGTGGTTGGTGTTTACAATTTCACTTTTGTTTATCCATATTATTTTATTATAATATTAATGCATGTGATACTGTGGCCGAAGTGTTATTAATTGACCATTGTTATATGCTTCTCATAATTAGGTCTCATATTTCCATTTCTTCATTGTGTTATTGATTCTATGATTCCAGAATGCACCCCTCGGGTTAATTTTTGCACTCTATATAATTTTGGCAAATTTCTTTTATTTTTTTCTTTTTCCATGCTCCTCCATAATTTAATTTGTGCATCTTTGCTTTTAATTTGGGTTCTGTTTATTTATTTAATTCATGCACTCCAACATAATAATCTTGCATCCCTTGCATTTAGTTTTATTTTATTTCATGTACATGCGTTTTCACTAAGTACACACTTCACTCTTTTAATTTCTTTTTTTAGGCTAGGATGAGTTTACTTTATGCACCATGCGTTTCTCTTTATGCACCTCGTTCGTGTGTATAGTTTTTCTCATTGCACCTACATACTCACTTATGCAATCCCATTTTCTATTTCCAATTTTACCTTTTTTTTCTAATTAAATCTCACATTTCAATCACATCATTTTCTAAAATAATAAAAATGTTTTAAATAGAAATAACAATAAAAATTGTTTTCAAAAATGATAAAAGTAAGAATAAACAAAAATTTAAAATTATTTTCTTTATTTTTCTCTTTTAGTGTCTAATCGATCGTTCGCGTCGCATGACACTTTTTTTAAAATACAAAAATTATAAAAATAGTTTTGGTGTTTAATTGACCGTTCGCGTCGCATGACACTCCTTTTTAAAAATACAAAAATTATAAAAATATGTTTTGGTGTCTAATTGACTGCACGCGTCGCACGATACTTCTTTCTAAAAATACAAGAAATCATAAAATAGTTTTAGTGTATAATCGACCGCTCATGTCGCACGACACTTCTTTTTTAAAAATACAAAAATATAAAAAATGTTGTTGGTGTCAACCCGGCCGCACGCGTCGCATGACACTCATTTTCAAAAATGTCAAAAGACAACTTTCAAAAATTAAATAATTTAATTAAACGTTTTTACAAAGAACTACGTAGTCCTGATTTCTCATTTTTATGAGAATACATAAGACCAAAGTTAATCCTTGTCGGGTCCTTTTCACTCCAAAAATAATTTTTGTTCAATATTTTTTATTTATGGGAAAAATAAGTATTTAAACTAAACACATCTCTTTTGCAAATTTAATTAAAGGTACCACCTTTGGGCGGGCGCTGTAGGGTGTTAATACCTTCCCTACACATAACCAACTCTTGGACCCTAAATTTGATTTTCGCAAACTTTATTTTATTTTTATGATTTTCTATAGTTTTCCAGAATAAACTATGGTGGTGACTTCAAATCTTTTTTTTCAAATCATTTTTTTTTTACTTCGTCGTCCCGTCACGATTTAGATTACGACAACCTCTCATACCATTGTCGTGGTGCTTGATTCAAACCATACAAGGCATTTTTCAATTTGAAAACATGATTAGGATAGAGGTGATCTTCAAAGCTAGGGGTTGTGATACATACACTTCTTCATTTAAGAAACCATTCAATGCACTTTTCACATCCATTTAAGTTTGAAATTACACATGTGATGAATATCACCCTAAAGGGTTTTCAGCATGGCCAAAATGACCAGGCCCAATTATTTTCTATACTTTGAAATACGTGGTTACATGTTTAGGTGTCATTAGAATTTTCTTTGGGCTCGTATTTCGACCCAACTTTATTTTCATTGTATTTTGTGTTTGGGCTAACATCAAACCCAATGTGCTTAAAGACCAACATTGGATCAGTGTGCTTCTCCAAATTTCTCAACCAGCGTACATGATCTACAATTTGGGCTTTAATTTGAATGCAGCCCAACGTGGGATCATTCAAAACATGCACCTAATTTTTTTTCCTTGCTCCACGCACTCCAACAACTCCTATGCTTGATTGGGCCTAAATCTAATCTGCCCAAATGCTACCAAACCTAAAGCGTGAAGTTCATTTTCAACATCACCCTTGCATTCAACCTTACTTCCTTCATAGTGGCTCTGCTAGGGCTTCCATATATCCACACGCATTCCACCTTTGGCTGATAGAGTTCCTTCCACTCTCCATGTGTTTCCACCCTCAGGCTTTGTGAATCACGTTGATTCACGTTTCTCTTCACGCGTCCACCTTGTTACCTATAAAAGGTAGGCCAATATTTGTAATTTGTAGCTTTGATTAATGAGAGTGGTTATTTCCCATTTTCCTCTTAGCTCACCTTCTAGAGAGGTATTTGCCTCCTTAAGGTTTCGATTGAGTGTGTTGTGAGATTCCAAATCTAGAACGAGAGCTAATCGAGAGTTACGAGTCTTCCGTTGTTGTTTTTCTTTTATTCACACCGAAAAGGATCGAAGCTTGAAGGTCGAACAAGAGTTTTCCACCGTTCAATTCGTTCTACTGACGAGTATACGTCAAATCGTCGTCCTCAACATGCAAGCATATGCCAACAATAATCTCACAGCTTCTAACCTAGCTACAGGTGCATATGTTTCATCAAAATCAATACCTTCCTCTTGATTATAACCTTTAGCAACTAGCCTAGCCTTATTCCTAACAATGTTACCATTTTAATCCATTTTATTCCTAAACGCCCATTTAGTACCAATCACATTCATTTCATGAGTTTTAGGAACAAGAGACCACACATCATTTCTAGTGAATTAATTAAACTCATCTTGCATAGCAACAACCCAATCATTATCACCTAATGCATCATTCACATTTTTAGGTTCAATTTGAGACACAAATGCAACATGTTCAAAGAATACAAGCTTACATCTAGTTGATACTCCCTGTTTTATATGACCAATTATTTTGTCATTTGATAGTCCCTTGTGTTCAATCCACTCCTTGGGTAAGTTGTTGTCTATAGTTTTTAGCCGAATGAATTTCCTTTTCAACTGGTTGATTTCCTACAGCAGATTCCTTTTCTGCAATAGTTTGATTTTCCTGCAACATATCTTCTTCATCTCCAATCTTAGGTCTTTGATCTTGCTGCACTTGGTTACTTTCATCAAATACAACATGCACAGACTCTTCAACAATCATTAGCCTTTTGTTGTACACCCTATATGCATGGTTGTTTATAGCATAACCTAGAAAGATGCCTTCATCCACTTTTGAGTCAAATTTGCCAAGTTGCTCTTTTCCATTATTTGAGATAAAATATTTGCAACAAAATACTTTTAGGTGATTTAGAGTAGGGCTTCTACCTTCGAAAAGCTCATAAGGTATTTTCTTTATAATTGGCCTTATCAACACATGGTTTAAAACATATGAAGTTGTGTTGACTACATCAGCCCAAAAGTACTTAGGCAATGATGTTTCATTTAGCATGGTTCTAGCTAGTTCCTCTAATGATATGTTTTTTCTCTCAACCACTCCATTTTGTTGTGGAGTTCTAGGAGCTGAAAAGTTATGTTTAATGTCATGTTTTTCACAAAAATTGCTCAAACTTTTCATTTTGAAACTTTCCACCATGATCACTCCTTAGAGAGACTATTTTAGAATCTTTTTCATTTTCTAAAACCTTGGCAAGTTTCTTAAGAGCATATAATTTTTCATTGTTGGCAACTAGAAATAAAGTTCATATAAATCTAGAGAAATCATCAACAATAACCAATGCATAATAGTTTCCACCAAGACTCGTAGTTCTAGAAGGACCAAATAGATCCATGTGAAGCAATTCCAAGGGTCTTTCAGTTGAAATGAATTTTTTGAGTTTAAAAGAAACCTTGGTTTGCTTTCCCCTTTGGCATGCTTCACATATCCAGTCCTTCTCAAACTTAAGTTTTGGTAACCCTTCAACCAATTGTTTTCTATTTAGCCAATTCAAATGGTGCATATGTATATTGTAAGACCCGTGAAATTTAATTAATTAAATAATTAATTAATTAATAAATGTGGGTGGGAAGATCATTTATGACATTAATTTCTGATTAGTATGACGTGAAAAAGTACTAGTTCAAATGGTTGAGAGTACTTTGTATGTGTGAGAGAACTTGGGTTCAAGTCCTGGGTATGCCATTTATGTGTTATTTAATTATTATTGTTTTTAATAATATGATTGATCATGTTTCATATGATATAATATTTGAATTATATTAGTTAGTAAGAAACATGAGTTGGCATGATGGTTTGGCATTGACATGGCATTTGCATGGTTAAGGGTTCAAACCTTGGAAAACCCAAATTAAACTTTATTTTTGCTAAACTGAGTTTTTGGCTTGAATATGGAAGGGTGGAGGAAACCCTAGTGGAGTGGACAGCCACGGGTGGCTGGAAAGCAGCCCATAAGTGATCGTGAATAGAAATTTTATAGCTTTTTAATGATAATTTCGTTTTAGTGTAATTTAGGGTAATTAACACACCATTAATTGAATTTTGAGAGAGAAGGAGAGGGTTAGTGGTTCAATTTCGTTCTGCATAATTTGGGAGAGTGAAATCAGAGTGTTTTGGTGCTGTGAGAGGGATTAAAAGATCCAGGTTAGGGGAGCTGAACCACGCCCTATCTAGTTTTTTATGCATATGTGTATGATTGATAATATGTATGTGTGTGGCCCTTAAGTGTTGCATTGAAAACCTAAAGTTTCTGGAAATTTTCCAGAAACCGCATGGTGGTAAACTCCCAACTGCCAGGCGACGCATGTTGAAAAACCCAAATTTCTGGGTTCTGGTTGAGTTGCCCGACAGTGATGAATACCCGCCAGCCGACGCGAATCACTCTGGTTCGATTTTTGATGATTTTGAGATTCTGGGTGTTTTTGATCGGAGGGGAAACCAGGGTTAATTATTGAAGAATAAATTGATGTTAAAATGCCTTTAAATTTCATGTAATGGATGATAATTCGAATGGAACAGTGTTAAGGTGGGAAAGATTGGGGATTTTTGCTGTTAGATAAACTAGTGCTGAAATTCTGAGGGGAAAATTATAGGGGTTGAGGGTGGTGTGCTCATTGGGTTGTATACAACTGAGTTAGAGTGTGAATTGGGAGAAATTGGACAGGACGAAGGTTGAATGGTGAGATTTGGGGGTTGTTGCAGGGAGGAGGATTTCTGGAAATACCAGAATTCATACGCACCGCCTGGCAGCACGGGATCTACCGCCAGGCGCTATTGCAGAGATATCTCTCTCTGCGTGGTTGTTGATATATTGAAGGCTCTAAGATTTTGGGATGGTCAGGACGTTTTGTTATATGACGGGTAGAGCAAATATTGGATAGCAACTTGTGGAATGAATTATGCAAGCAAGGAACAAGAATTAACTATAAGGAACTTGTGGTTGAGGTGTAGAATGACGAAGCAGCTGATATAGGTTCCATAGGTATAATCAACCAGTTATTGGATTAACTTTAAGCATTTTGGATTAATTGGTAATTAGAGGAAGCTGGATCATGTTAGAAATTTGGAATAGGATTAGGTGAGTGCATGTTGAGAATACTGTCATTAGAACAAGGCTGGCCAAGCATTGGATGCAAATAGAGTGGTAAACTTAAGGCTAAGAATCTTAATAATAGTATGAGATTAAGCGAATATTTTGGATCTAGTGATCGTAATGGATGTGAGGCATTGTGGGTACTGCTATAGAACTTGGATATAACCATTGAACTTGTTTGAGTGAATAGCAAAGTCTGAAAGTCAGTACAGTGCAGGTTACTGGTATAGTGCCTAGCGGTAGAGTAGGGATCGTCAGGCGATAGCGATAAAAACAGGAACGTTTGGAGTGCAAGGTGCCTGGCGGCAGAGTCGAGACTGCTAGGCGATAGCTAGTATACTGGAGTTCCTAGTACGAGTGGCGCCTGGCGGAGCGAGAGATCTCGCCAGGCGATAAAGGTAGAAATAGTGGGGTTCTGGAGCGCTGGCACCTGGCGGTGGGGGGCTGACTCGCCAGGCGGTGGCTGCTGTGTTTGCGTGTTTTGAGGCGCTTGGCGCTTGGTGGTACGTGTCCCCCGCCAGGCGGTGTGGAAGCTGTAACGCCTAGCGATACGTGTCCCCCACTAGGCAATTTGGCTGTTGTAAGTCCTAGTTGTTGGACTTTTTAGGTGTGATCTACAAGGCTTTTGGTGTTGCTTCAAAGGTAAGATTGTCGGGTTCCTTGAGTTGAGCTCAGAACGTATCCCTTGAGTTGAGCTCGGGATAGGGGTTAAGCACGTAGCATTCCTCGAGTTGAGCTCGGAATGGCATCCCTCGAGTTGAGCTCGGGATGGCGGATGAACACGAGAAACCCTTGAGTTGAGCTCAGGTTGGCGAGTGTTGCCAGTGTGAGTGTGCTGGTTGTGGCCATTACGGATGGGTCCAGATAGATTTCCCTCCTTAGTAAATAGCTGATGAGTTTGGTAATCTTGGGATAATACGACTTATGTTGTATTTGGGAACTCCACTTGGCGTTGCGGTGTATGATCCATAGCAATGGTTTCCCACACGTGCTCTGTTGGTTGTGGCCGATAGGTTTGGCAGCAAATTACCTTGGGGTAATCTCTAAAAGATGTAGAACACAAATGATCTGGTGGTGGCCAGGTGATGAGAATTAAAAGAATGGAAACTCTTAGGGATGATTATGTGGTTTATATATATCTGTTGTGTATGTGTATACGAACTTTGTATGTTTTAATTGTTAAGCTCACCCTATCTGCTTGTGTTTGGCGATGATCGTGTACGCGGTACACGTGAGCAGATGTTGTTGATGCAGGTGGTGATGGTGAGGCTTAGCCACGGAGCGGGGATTATCATGGGATCTTTATGTTTATGCTTTCTTTCTTCTATTTGAAATAAGTTGTAAAGGCTCATGGCCTATTTTGACTAAACTTGCAGTTTTGTATTTATGGATGTTTTAGTAAATTAATAAAGTTTTAAATTTCTCGTGTTTTGGAAAATGAGGATTATTCATAAATGCGATATAAAAGAATTTTATATTTCTACACTATATTAAAAATTCGTAATATCCTGACGGGATGTTACATATATGACAAAGTCTCTTATGTCATAACCAAGTATCATCCTCTTTTATAAGCAAACAATGAATGTTAAATGATGCATGATACAGATTAAGCAAGTATATATTTTTGATTCTGTTTCCTACCAACACAATGCTACCACATGCATCATATATAAGGCAATGATTTGGTTCAAACACAACTTTAAAACTTTTGTCACATAGTTGACTTATACTTATCAAATTGTGCTTTAGCCCTTCAACTAAAAGCACGTTGTGGATGATGAATGATGCTTCATTGTTGATAACTCCACTTCCAAGTATCCTTTCTTTGTTATTGTCACCATAAGTCACAAATCCTTCTTCCTATAGTTCCAACTTTGCAAACTTGGACTTGTCACCAGTCATATGCCTCGAGCAGCCACTATCAAGGTACCATGGGTCTTTCTTTTCATGTTTTGTGACCTATAAACAACATAGCATTCCACGGTACCCTTTGATAGTTTGGGTCCAACATAGTTATGCCTTTTTAGATCCTTTTGGGATCCATTTCATAAATCTCTTAGGTACATCATATTTTTTAGCATAGTAATTCTTGAGCACATTATCTTTCTTCATACAATAGTTGTAAGAAATGAATGGCATAGCATTTGGCTCACTCTTGGAAAAGAAACTAAAGAACTTCTTGGCTTTCTTTTCAAAGATAAGTGTAAGACCCAGGAAATTCATACAAATAATAATTAATAAAGTATAAGTAATTGTGGGTTGAGAATACCCTAAGGGAGTTCCTTGATAAACTCTAGACAAAGAATAGTGTTAGCTTAAGTGGGTGTTACAATAGGTGTATAACAAAGTCCAGCCTTCCCAAAAACACAATTTTGAGAGCCAAAAACAACTTCAAGGTTTGCTTTTCCTCTTGTGAACTTTGCACATGTTTTAAAAAGATATTTCACTTGATTTTTCAAAGTACTGCAATTTTCACAAGGTTTTACACCCAACTGTTTTTCAAAAAAATCAACTGAATTAATGTATATCATATCCAAATTATCGAAATCAGTTTTTAAGTCGTCTATTTCTGACTCTAGTTGGCTAACTCTGTTTTCTAACCAGCTATTTAAATTTTTTAGCTGATTGTTCATGACTGCATTTTTGTTAGTGATGAGTGCGTATTTTTGCCCTCATTTAAGGTTTAATTCTGGGTATTTATTTAAATTTGTGTGCTTAAAGATTGATTTAATTGGGAATTCCTATAATTGAGTTTATTGAGCATGAGATACAAAAACATGTTAAAAATAGCTTTTTAGTTGCATAAATGTTCTTTGGATATTTTGAGGTGTGTTAGTGCAGCTGCAGCTAAGTTGAGCTCATAGAGGTGTGGTAATAAATTGCTTAAAGCTTCATGACACCTTAAAGATAAATCCAAGAATAAGAAATTATCAAAATCACAAAAAATCCAAGTCAAGCATTGCATGAAGACGGCAAGAAAAGCTTGAAAAAGTGAAGAAGTTTGGCTAAGCCAAGAAGAAAGCAACAAAAAAAATGGATCTTGCGGTTTTCTTTATCTTTATGATAGAAGATAAGTTGGGAAAAATATATTTTTAGATTTTGTATTTGATATTTTTAAATAATTATTTTATTTAATTATATCATAAAATATTAAAAGATAATAACTACCAAATCTTTTTAAATATGACAAGATCTTTTTGAATCTTTTTAGATCCACAACAAACAAATATATCTTGAAGATATTGGATTATTTAGAAGATAATTTGAGGAGATTACAAAGGGTTGATATGGAAAATTAATACAAATCTTAATTGGTGATAATTTATCATATATCTTTAAGTAATTAATTTATTTAATTATATTAGATATTGATATTATCAACCAACTATATTTGTCAAATAGTCTATATATCTCCAAATATTTTTAAATATTTATCTTTATCTTTATTTTAAAAGATATTTGAGAGATTTTAGCAACAAAAAAGCTTAGTTCAAGTCCTATATAAAGAGACCAAGGGGGAAGCAGAAAAGACAAGCTCGGGACTTCGAAGTTTTGGAACCCTTAGGGAGGCATAATTTTGTTTCCTTTTTGTCTCTATTCTTCTTTCTATCTTTATTTTACTTTTGCATTCTATGGAGTGCTAAACTTCTTGGGTTGATTCCATTGTAATTTCATTATGGATTCTGAGGTTAGAATGAAATAATTTCTATGTTCTTTTTATAATTGTTGTGGTTTTAATTCATCTATATCTTTTATCTTTGAATCACGTGAAAAGTAATGGTTTTTACATCATAGCTAATTAGTGAGATGTTTTAATCTATATGCATAACAATCATATGAGTTCAAAGGTTTTTAATTTTAATTGAGAATTTAGTTTGATTAAATTTAGAAACTTTCATGTGATTGAATGGGTTTTTACCAATGATTGAGAATGTACTTTGATTAGAGGTGAAAACTTTAACTTGAATTAATCAAGAATGTACTTTGGTTAGTTAGTTTTTTTCTTGATTTTACAGGTAAAAGAATGGACATGATTAAGGATAGTAATATTTAATTGAGAATGTACTTTGGTTAAATTTACTGTTAATCTACAAAGTTCTTGCTTTTGATCGAGAAATTACTTTTATTAATAGTGAGAACACGAACAAACTAATTGAGAATTTACATTGATTAATTTGTAAATCTTCAACAATAATTAATTGAGGAATAATCTTTAGATAACCGATGATGGATCTATTTTGAAAAAGTAGTGGAATCAATTTATTTTTCTTTATCATTGTTTTTTTTAATCTTTTTATATTTTTATCTTTTTCAAATTTTATTTCTTTATTCCTTGTTTCATTTGATTAACTCTTTTGTATAGTTTATATAAGAACTAGTTTGTTAAAAATTAATTCCATGTTCGTTGGGAGACGACTTAGGGTTACTTTACCCTTTCTATTTTCTTGACTACTATCTTAGCAATACTGAAGTTGTTATAGTTTAGTAGTATTAATTTGATCGCGTCAATGACATCGTTATTAGTTAGCCTCATTATGCAACTCTTCAAAGTCATGCAACAATCAACAATAGTAATTTTTATCTTTGGATGACAAGAAACTCACTTGGCTTGATGAGGATTATTCATATCCAGCCATGAGGCATAGATTTGCTTCCTCACTTCCTTCTTGGGATGAAGTGCTTGTTGAATCATCATTGTCCTCCCAAGTTATATAGGCACGTCTTTCCTTGGCTTTTTTCTCCTTTTTCTTGTGACCAAGCTTCTCCTTCTCTTGGTTAACATTAGGACATTCAATCTTGATATGTCCTTGCTTTCCATAATTATAACATGAGAATTTAGAAGTATTACTTGAATCATTTTGTTTAGAAATGTACCTCCTTTGATTACCTTTGTTTCCTTTCCTCTTGAGATACTTCCCAAACCTCTTGACTAGTATATTCAAGTTCTCATTATCACTTGATTTAGCTACCTTTTCCTCGATTTCATCACTCTTTTGGGAGCTAGCCTTCAAGGCTATGGTTTTTACCTTTTTCTCACTTGACTCAAGCTCACTTAGCCTTTGCATTTCAATCTCATGCTCTCTTAATTTGCCAAACAGTGCAATTGTGGTGATGATGGATAAATCCTCAGATTTTGAGATGGCGATCACCTTTGGTTGCCAATTTCTATCAAGACACTTTAGCACTTTGATGTTTAGCTCCTCTTTGTCAAATTGTTTGCCTAGACCCATGAGATGGTTGACAATGTGAGTGAACCTCTTTTGAACTTCAGCTATGGAATCTCCTTTTTTCATCTTGAAAAGCTCATACTCTTGAATCAAGGCATGCTTCCTTACTCTTTTCACTTCATTCATCCCCTCATGTGTGACTTCTAGCACATCCCATATTTCCTTTGCACTCTTGCATTGGGAGACCCTAAAAAATTCATCCATATTCAAAGATGAGGTGATGATATTCTTTGCATTGTAGTCATATTGAGCTCTTCTCCTTTCTTCATCCGTCCATTCAGTCCAATGATTGTCCACCTGCTTATTTTCAACAAGACATTTAGGAGTATATGGTCCATTAACTATTGCATTCCAAATTCATTTGTCAATAAACGATACAATCAAAAGATAAATTACCATTACTTGTTAGGAAATAGCTACAAAGTTATTCTTTTAAGGAGGAAAAAGATAAAATATATAAGTAGAAGATAAAATTCAACCAATGTAATGCAGTAATGTCAGTCACTCACTCTATAACTTAAGGTCACATTAGAGCATTAATACCTTGAAGTTTTTTTATCTTCTTATTTTTAGAAAACTTTATTTCATTAATTTTTTCTTATCTTTTTTCTATAGCACACGATTTGAATTAGCAAATTTTAAAATTTTATTAAACTAAATAAAAAGGTAACCTTTTTTTATTTTTTTCATTATAACCTTTTTATTAAATTAAATTAAATTTTAAAAATATTTATCTAATAAATATTTCTCAATTTTTCAATATAAATATAGTATAATATTTTTAATTAATTTTATTTTTTCAATTTTAGAAAACTATACTTTACCAATATTTTACTAACTCTTTTTTCTATAGCAAAATATTTCAATTAAAAATCATTTAACTTATATAATATTAAATAAAAAAATACTTTTCTTTGTTTTTTAATTTAAAATATTTTGAAAATACTTCTGTATTTTTAAAATTTTGTAATTTTTTGATATAATTCTGTTTCAAAAATTTTAACTTTCCTATTTTTCTTTAACATTTCTCACGTACCAACACTGAGTTTTTTTTCTTCTTTTTATTTCCACCGGATAGTTTGGTTACATTTTTATTTAAATTTTTAAGATACATTATTTTACTAATCTTTTTTTATCTTTTTCTATAGCACAGGATTTTAATCACAAAACTTTAAAATTTCATCAAATAAAATAAAAAAAGTAACCTTTTTATTTCTTAGTTTAAAATATTTTTAAATATTTATATACTTATAAATATTTCTGATTTTTTCAATATAATTATATTATAAGATTTTTAATGAATTCTATTCTTTAAGGTTTAGAAAATGATACTTTACTAATATTTTAATGATTTTTTTCTATAACACAATATTTCAATTAAAAATTGTAAGGCCCATTAAAAATCTGCTTTCTCTTTTCTGCCCTAATGTCTAAGGGCTGGCCCTAATCTGTTGGGCCTAAAGGCTGGCTCATAGGGTGCAGAGGTCCTAAAGCTGTTAGGGTTTCTCTTTCAGCCTCACTTTGCAATCTGAACCTAAACAGCTCTGCTAGGGTTAGCCGTCAACCCCTAAGGGAACTCCGACCAGAACTCCACTTCACGTAAGTCTGTTCTAACTTGTACCTTAGTTCCATTTAGCTCCTTCTTCGTGGTTCCAACTAGGGTCAATCAGGGTGAACTCATTTTAATCTAGTTACACTGTTTTCCAGCTCACTGATCCACTCTAGACGCCGTTGCGTTCGCTGTTGGTGCCTAGGGATCCAACTACTAGCTTGTTTTCCAAGTAAGGGAAGCTAGAACCCTCCTGCTTGTTTGGTACGAGTCTGTTATTCGATGTTGGTTGTGATTGTTTGAGTTTGCCTGCTGTTGTGGGTGTGTGATATGGTGGGTGTGTTGTTTGGGGTTCGCTCACGAGTCTGCTGCAGGTGAAGACAGTGGCGAGCACTGATAAACTCCCCTAGGCGACTTGGTCTCGCCTAGGCGAGGTTAACAGGGGCTCGCCTAAGCTAATTTTTCGACGAATGGTCGCCCAGGCGACCCGCTGTTCTTTTGAGCGAGTGAGCATCTAGCTTAGGCGGAGAGGGTCTCGCCTGAGCTAGATCGTGCAGGGGCTATTGTTCCCTTTGTCGAGCTCTCGCCTAGGCGGAGGGGAGCTCACTTGAGCGATAGTCATTCTCGCTTGAGCGAGACCCTCCAGCCTGAGCGAGGAGCTGGGCGAGGATAAGTCCTGAGATGTTGTCTCCTCTATGCTTGGATATTTAAATTGTGCTATATAGGTTATTGTATGATGGCTTAATGAGAATGAGTATGCATGTTTGGGAAGGGATTATATATGGGGGATTGTGAGCTTGGCATGATTTTTATATGAGTTGTACATGAGAAGTTGGATACATATGTATGTGCGTGTGGTCACGAACTTGGCATGAGCTACAATGGATCTTGATGGTTGGTAGACAAACGGTGTGGTTTTGGTATGAGGAGAAACATATTACTCATGGTTGGGAATAGCGAGTTGGTATTGATTCAATGTTTGAGAAACGAGGATTGGTTATGGATATTGGTATGATATTTCATGTGTAATGTATGTGGAAATTCTTGGTTGTTATATATGTTGGTCAGTGTCAGTGCATAATTCCTTGGAGTCTCTAGGTGAGACTTTCAGGGTCGCGCTTCAGTGGTCAGGACGTAATTCCATGGCCCATGTTAGTGGGTGTACATGGTGGTGCCCCATCTGTATAACTAGGTAAGGATTCAAGGTAAGGTTGCATCTTGACACTCTGAGGACTCAGTTAGTCTCACCTAGAGCGTTCTAACTCCTATGGTGAGAGCAGCAGGAGGCCTGAAATTCATTAAGGGCTAACCTTGTGGTGAGGGAAAATTGATCCATCATAACACTTGTAACACATAGCTCGGGAGTGACCAGCTCGGGGGTGAGCAGAGGTATCCACTATAAGTGCGGGCATCCGCTGAATCCGACCAAGTTATACGTATCCGGATGACTCGAGTCAAGTCGAGTCGTAGTGTATTGTTTGAAATGTCTTAACATGCTTGGATGTTGCATTGATATTAGATGGTGAAAGTATATTTAACTGTATGATAAATATGTTGATCGGCTCTAGCTTACCCTTTTCTTCTTGGTTGCTTTGTATGTTGTGTTTCTATCTTTGCGATGATCATCAATTTATTGATGGGAGCAGATGCGAGGGATAATCGTGGTCATCAGGGAGGAGGTGACTCTGCAGCTTAGTTTTCTTGGAATATCTTGAGGGCTACGGCCTATGTATTTGTCAGTCTTTTCATATGCTTGTGTTTCCAGCAGACTGTTTATGATGCTCTTTTATTTTTTGTGGCACCGTGGTGTGCCTTAGTTGTAAGGTTTTACGTTTAAACTCCAGAACTGCGTTGTTATATTATAATCATGTGACGTTTTCTTTTAATTTTGCTCATTAATTAATTGGGACGTTACATTTATGGTATCAGAGCGGTCATTCCTTAGGTCTGTGGACTTGGACTGTCCGTCTAGCTTTCTCTGTGTGTCTCTGAGTGTTTAGTTGAAATCCTATCTTACCAAGCCTAACCAAGTGATTTTCTCTGTTCTAGTGAGCTATGGCACCTCACTGAAGGAACGCTCAGTCCTCCCAGGGCGATGCACCGGACATCGCTAGAGCTATAGAAGCCATGGTAGCGGCTATGGCACAGCAGAGTGCTGCGATGATGCAGCAGCATGAGGCATCCATGCAGCGACAGGCGGCATCGCTTGAGCAGCAACAGGTAGTGATGCAGCAGATGGAGTCTACGAGAGTAGCTGCTGAGGATGCTCATCGGCAACATATGGAGGCCCTCCGCCAACTGGAGGAGAACAGGGCGGCTGCCCCTGTGTTTGGTCCTGAACCACGACCTGCAGTCAGGGAGTGGAGCTTAGAGGATTTTCTGAAGCACCACCCAGCGAAGTTTGATGGGAAGACTAGTCCTGACGCTGCAGACCAATGGCTGAAGGACCTGGAGCGCATTTATGATGCGAAGATGTGCCCTGTGGAGAACAGGTTGGCGTTCTCTGTGTACATGCTCACGGGGGAGGCGGAGCATTGGTGGACCAGCACCAAATCCATCCTGGAGGAGAGGGATGAGCCAGTGACATGGGAGGCTTTCAGAGAGAGATTCCTCACAGAGTACTTCCCAGACAACATCCGGTATGCCAAGGAGGTGGAGTTCCTCCAGTTGACCCAGGGAGGGAAGACTGTGACAGAATATGCTGAGAGGTTCAAGCACCTCAGCTGCTTCTACACACTACCGCTTGATGAGGAGTGGAGATGCCGTAAGTTCAAGAACGGTCTCCGCGGTGATATCCGCTTGATGGTGGCTCCTTTGTCCATCAAGAATTTTGCCGCTCTGGTGGAGAAAGCAAGGGTGATGGAGAAGATGAAACGTGAGGTGAAAGGCCAACGCCCACAGCAGCCACAGCCGCCTCAGAGGATCGATGGACCGTCTAGCTCTAAGCCCAAGCATGAGGAGCGGAGGAGACCATATGACAGACCCCACCATCAGCCTCAGGGGTCTAGGAGCTTTTCTCCTCAGCAGGGCCGAGTTCAGTGCTACATTTGTGGAGGCCCTCACCTGAGGAGTGCTTGTCCACGCATAGAGGGTTACTGCAGGTGCAACAACTATGGCAAGGAAGGCCACTTCGGGAAGGATTGTCCCAACCTTGCTAGGGCAGCAACACGCCCTCCAGTCTCACCTAGAGCGTTCTAACTCCTATGGTGAGAGCAGCAGGAGGCCTGAAATTCATTAAGGGCTAACCTTGTGGTGAGGGAAAATTGATCCATCATAACACTTGTAACACATAGCTCGGGGGTGACCAGCTCAGGGGTGAGCAGAGGTATCCACCACAAGTGCGGGCATCCGCTGAATCCGACCAAGTTATATGTATCCGGATGAGTCGAGTCGAGTCATGGTGTATTGTTTGAAATGTCTTAACATGCTTGGATGTTGTATTGATATTGGATGGTGAAAGTATATTTAACTGTATGATAAAGATGTTTATTGGCTCTAGCTTACCCTTTTCTTGTTGGTTGCTTTGTATGTTGTGTTTCTATCTTTGCGATGATCATCAATTTATTGATGGGAGCAGATGCGAAGGATAATCATGGTCATCAGGGAGGAGGCGACTCTACAGCTTAGTTTTCTTGGAATATCTTGAGGGCTACGGCTTATGTATTCGTCAGTCTTTTCATATGCTTGTGTTTCCAGCAGACGGTTTATGATGCTCTTTTATTTTTTGTGGCATCGTGGTGTGCCTTAGTTGTAAGGTCTTACGTTTAAACCTCAGAACTACGCTGTTATATTATAATCATGTGACGTTTTCTTTTAATTATGCTCATTAATTAATTGGGACGTTACAAAAATCAGTTAAACTATATCAAATTAAATAAAAATAATAATTTTTTGCTTTTAATTTAAAAATTTTTGAAAATATTTATTAATTTTTTAATTTTTTTCTCATTTTTTCAATATAATTGTAATATAAAAATTTTATTGATTTATATTTTTATTTTTTAGACAACGTAATTTTAATAATCTTTTTTTTTTCAATAATACTAGATTTCAATTATAAAATTGTAAAATTTTATTAAAATAATTAAAAAATATACTTTTTCTTTATTTTTTTTAATTTAAAATATTTTGAAAATATTTATGTATTTTTATTTCTTTCTCAATTTTTATATAATTCTATTATATGATTTTTAACTTTTCTATTTTTCTTTTAGTATTTCTAATTTTAGATATACCAACGTTGACCTTCATCCGTTAATTTGGTAAGATTCTTATTTAATTTTACTATTTTTATTTTTTAGTAAACATTATTTTACTAATCTTTTTCTTATCTTCTTTGTATAATACAAGAATTAAATTACAAAAAACTTTAAGATCTTATCAAATTAAATAACAAAGTTAACATTTTTATTTTTTTAATTTAAAATATTTATCTATTGTTAACTGTAACGTCACATTTAATCAATAATCCTAATTAAAGGAAACGTACGTCACACGGGATAACATAGTAGCGCGGTCTTAGAGCATAAACACAACTCCTTACAATACTCAAGGCACACCATGATGCCAAAACTAATCAAGATATAAAGTTCAACAGTACTCCAATTTAAATCTAAAGGCCAAGAAAATACAAGGGCCATAGCCCTATAGTAAAACCCAAAGCAGTAGAATCCAGCCCAGGTGGACTACGCAGCGGAATCATCCCTTCCTTGTTGACCTCAAGTACCTCTCGTATCTGCTCATATCAATAAATTGATGATCATCGCAAAAGGAGAATAACCACATACAAAGCAACCAAACAAGCAAAAGGGTAAGCTAGAGTATAAAACGGTTCATCATATAGATACATGCTATTTCACAGACTAACAAATATAAGTCAACCAATCATGTTATGACCTTTCAAACAATACACTAAGACTCAGACTTGACTGATCCGGATACGTATAATTTAGTTAGATTCATCGGATGCTTGCACTTGTGGTGGATTCCTCTACTCACCCCCGAGTTGCTCACCCCCGAGCTAAGTGTTACAATGTCTCAATCCCCCACACACAAGGTTAGCCCTTGATGAGTTTCAGGCCTCCTGCTACTCTCACCACAAGAGTCAATCCACTCTATGTGAGACTAACTGATCCCTTAGAGCGTCAGGATGCAACCTTACCTTGAATCCTTACTAAATTATATAGATGGGGCACCACCATGAACTCCCACTAACAAGGGTCATGGAATTACGTCCCGATCACTGAAACACTACCATGAGGTCTCACCTAGAGGCTCATGGATTTACGTCCTGACTACCTATCATATGCAAACAACCAGGTAATATTTATCATGCATAGAAACCTCATGCCAACCTCTGTAACCAATCCTCATTCATATCATAGGTGGAATCCATACCAATTCATTCTTCCCAATCTATGAATGTAGAATTTCATCTCATACCAATACCATGCCACTTTAATACCAACCATCTCATTTAAATCACATGCTAAGATCATACCAAACCCATCATTCATAACCCATGAACCACATCACTCATGCATAATCATTCAGAACATGATTTAATACAATAATCCAATTATACATGTGACATCCATCCAACAACACAGAAGAAATTAGAACAAGGACGCATCCTCGCCCAACTCTCGCTCAAGCTGAAGGTGCTCGCTCAGGCGAGAGGTTTCTCTCGCTCAGGCGGCTCCCCTCGCTTAGGCAAGAACTCGAGGAGTGGAAACAGTGGCTTTCTACGAGATCTCGCTTAGGTGAGCCCTCCTCGCCTAAGCGAGACTACATCTCGCTCAAAATAAGGACTCGTCGCTTAAGCGACCTCTCGAGCAGGAATCCTGGGCGAACCTCTACTAGTCTCGCCTAGGCGAGACAAGCTCGCTTGGGCGAGGTTATCAGTTCTCGCCACTGATCGTACTTGCATCAGTCGTACTTGCACATCCAAAATACAGAATAGAGCATTTTATTTAACCACTACAACATACACTTCACACACAAGCTCGAGGCAATCAAAAATAGGCAACAAAACTAGAAAAATGCGATAACTCTAGCTTCCCTTACCTGGAATGAGCTAGTATAAGACCTTGACACCGAACAGTAGAGAACCAAAACTCTAGAAAAGATTACAGAGCTGGAAAAGTGAAGCGGAAGGGATTTAAACGGGTTTATTAGTACGAACCCTAGTTGGAACCATGAAGAGTAAGTTGAAGGGAGAAGAGCATGGACTGAGATCAACTTACATGAGTAGAAAAAGGGTTGAATAAACTTGGGAACGAACGGGATCCAAAACCCTAGCAGAGAGTTGCAGCTGCTCAAGGAGGCAAGGAGGAGCGTGTTTATGAAAGTGGAGTGAAAGAATGGGATTAGGGTAGATTAGGATCTGAATTCCCTTTGGGCCAGCCTTTAGGCCCATTGGATTAGGGCAGCCTTTAAAATAAAAGGGGCAGAATATAAGGGAGCCTTACATTATCTTTTTCACTTTTTTTTTTCATATAAGTCTACCTTACAATTTCTACTAATTCTGATTGATTTTTAAAATTAAACTGCATCTAGCTTAGATGTCTAAAAAATAAGTTCTTGTCATCAAATTAAAGTTTATGAAAAAGTTTATGAGCAAAATACTAAGAAAAGGTTAGTGTTGACCACGAATTACAGCACTAGGCGCCACCTCTACTAGCATGGACGTGAAAACTATTGCCCAATGGCGGATCTACACGGGGGCAGGGAGGGCCCTGGCCCCCCTAAAATTTTCATTTTTTTTTCAGTTTTATATATATATATATATATATATATATATATATATATATATATATATATATATATATATTGTTCCTGCAGATCTGCAGGAACATATATATAATACAAAAAAAAATTAAAATAGTAGGTAATGCATATTAGAAATTAATAAAAGTTAAATTTTTTATTTTTTATTTCTTTTATTTAAACATAACATTTAATATAAATACATAATAAAACATAAAATTAAATATAATAAAAAATAAAAATATTCAGGTTTAATTTTTCTTTTGGTTCCTGTTTTTATTTAAAAATTGATACTAGAATTAGGTTAATTACACCAACAAAGTAAAATATTCATATTAAGAATCTCAATTTTAATGAAAAGATCATTGATTTGTTTCGAGGAATTTAACAAAATTTATCGTAAAAGACCGAATTACATCAGTTTTTCAAAAATCGGAACCAAATTGAGATTAAAAAAACATTAGAGGACCAACTTAACATTTTTAAAGGAAAGCATGAATCAAAAAAGTAATTAAACCAAATATTTATTGACATAATTTTTATTTTCCTTTTCATTGTCTTTTTAGTTTTTCACAAATTGTAATAATCTCTCACTCTCATATGTCTTTTTTTTTTTGTTTTTAAAGATAAAAAATTAGACATAAACTCATTATATTTCTCATTTATCTTCTTCCTTTCTCGTCCCTTGTCTTAATTAATAATGAAAACATTATTTTTTTTATCTCATGAGCTTTTTGTATATTCATTTTTTTATGAATATAGAAAAAATAATAATGTATTATGTATTAATAATAATGAATATATTTTTGTTTTAATAATTACATGTCTTAAATTTTATTAGATTATGATCAATTATTTTTTAGTATTTTTTACAAAAAAGGTATATTGATAAAGAATGAAAGAATAAATGAATCGTTTAAGAGTGATGAAAAGGAAATTATTGACTAAAACAAGATATATTCTACCTCTTCACATATGTTGAAGTATTATACTAATCATAAAAAATGTTCAGTTAGAGAAATCATTTTTTGAAGCATTATACTAATTATCGAATCTAATGATCTCAAAATTATATTACTTTGACCCCTCCAACACTTTTCGTTAAGATCCGTTACTGCCAACTCTTGATGCTTGTTGTCTTGAGTGTCACTCCTCTTCACGAGCCTCCTTCCATTATTAGGCTCTCATGGGTACATAAGTAATACCTAATGTAAAGAAAAATTGTACATAAAAATTTTACACTATCGTCCAAACATATCACAATACATCTTACTTCTACGATCAACCTAAACTACATTTTATTCCTATAATTTTCATAAAATATAAAACTATAAGCTAAAGTAATGACTTAATAATTAAGCCACTTATAGGGACTACAATAATTAATTTGTGCTTCAAATTTTTACTATTCCTAAATTTTAAATATCAACATTAAACTATTATTAATCATTCTATTAAATTACTTTTAATAATTAATTTCAATATTCAAAATTTGAAATTGACACATGTAAATAACACGGTTTCAATATCAAGCTTAAGTAACAACAATCCAATAAAAACATTTTTACATTGTCTTGATACTTCCAAAAACAATTGCAAATCAATTTCAAAAACAAAATGAAAAATTAAACCTCTAAGCTTAATGTAGAACTTTAACCCACAATTCAATTAGGATCACTTTTTATAAAAGATGCAACCAGAGATAAAATCTGGAAATATGTAGTTGTGCAGCAGATTAAAATAAGGATGAGAACAATACAGATAATTGAGCGTGTTCTTGCAAGAGTGGATAGAAAGCAACAACCATGGTTTAATCTTTTTAGCTCATCTAACTCTTCGTCTGGTTGGGAGAGCATTTGAAGTTCAAATGCGAAGGGAAAGTTTGCAGAAAACAAAGTAGACATGGCATTTTATGATCACGTCCACAAATACGGAAGATATGCCCCGTTTGTCAGGTATCTACAAAGGCTACATACACTACATCTCATCTCAACTGAACAATGTGTAGTGAATTGGATATGAGTGCTTTTAAGTACAAATAACCTGACAGGTATAGTGAATTCGACTTTAAATTTAAAAATATACTGTACAATTCATATGCTACACCGTACACTGCTTGACTCGGGAATGACTCGATCAAAATACAAAGATCAGACTACCAGTAGTATCGAATTAACCAACCAGACACAAAATGATAACATTTACAAATCACAATTTAGGTATGGTTATTACAACTTGACTCAGTACGTCTGGTACTCCTCAATCTTCTGAATCCTCTATAAATTATTGAAGCTTTCACAGAAATATGCATCCTAGAGAACCAAAAATTTTGATGTGAAAACTTTAACATTCCACCCAGGATAAAAAACTGATGCAATCCAGAGTGCTTGCTCAATCAACCATCCATCTCAACATCACAAGCTGTGCTTTCTTGAACAACTGGTAAGCTGACAGATTCCAACAAAACATCAATTTTTAAGGGGGTGTGTCGAATACCGTATTGGAACATAACCTGAAAGTGTAAATTTGCAGCATTGTTGTAAGCAGAACCTCCAAAACCAGAGCAACAAGAAAAATAAGCAAATCAATTAGATAAAATTGTCCAACTCTCCTGCATTTCCAATCTGAGCATTTACAGGTCAGTCTCAAATGAATATTAGGAAAAAAAAAAAAAAAACACAAGGAAGCAACAACAAAATCAACTTCATAAAGTCGTCTCAGGAAACTCTCATTTTCTTTTGCCGAAAATCGAGAGCCTTCAAAAATTTCTAGCTTAATTACCACTCTATAGTACAAAGCAGTTTAATTAATCCATAACATAAACTATAGGACATGTCTTTGGTGTGTGGTTGGAAAGAAATGCTAAAATTACTACTGGTCAAGTGATGCTTTTGGTGTTCATTGGGGATAGAGTTGTTTTCTTAGTTTTCTTGTGGTATTCAGCTAAAGGTCTTCTTAGGAGGAATGTCTTGGTTGATCTGCGGAGATTGCCATGGAAAATTACATGTTTCTTTTAGTCTTGGATTAGTTTTTGATGATACCTTATCTTCTTGCATTTGCATCTCATTTCTTTCTTAATAAATTCTTTATCAAAAAAGAAAATAAAAGGAATCATCACAAGCCACGTCTAGTGGTTGAAGAAATTATAAACTTTTGAAAGATCATAGCAGTAACAGAATAATCGCAAGGCACATGCAAAATAGAATAATAACGAAAAGAGAAAAAGAGAGGATAAACCATAACATACGTTAAACCTATGAATAATTCACCACTCATAAAGCATACATGAAATACTTTTTGTATGAGAAATCTCCAACAACACTAACACTTTGGATAGAATGAATGGAAGGCAGGTGGAAAACGAAATAAAGGACAAGATATAAATGGAAGGTGAGATAATTTGGCTGAGTTCAAAGCGAATAGAAATAAGTGGATAAGATGATTTTGTTGTTACTCATAATTTTATTTACTATTGTTTATTATTAGTAATTATCTATTATTATTATAATAAAAAAAGGAAAAAAATACATAATTAGTTATGTAAACAAATAATACTTCTCAACACCTAATAATTTGGCAACATAATCAATCATGCATACTATATAACGGATTGTATGTCCAATATAATCGATTATATTATACCTCTTTCACCTATAAGTTAGAAGCCACAGTGGCTTTCTTTTCAAATCTCACAAATACAACAAATAAACTTTACACCGTGGGACCCATATAAAATCAGTTCAAATTAAAGCACGTCAACAGAAACAAACAAACAATTATCCAACATTTTTGCCTCTCCATCGTCAGCAACAGATGAGTAGGGACGGCATAAAGGAATAAAAATAAGACCCTTAAACTGAAACCCTGAAGTAGACTTTTTATAAAAAGTAGATCAAGTTTATAAGATAATACTACATAATTTAATAGTTGATTTATGCAGTTTATTTTGCATAATAAAGCTGTTGAAAGTGTCTTTCTACAAAGTTTGGTACCTAGTATGGACTGATCTTAATCCTACGCACCAGTCCAGAAGGCTTTCTCAAGTGCAGGGCAGTGGATTTGGGGAGGATGAAATTTACAGTCTTAAACTCTGGTCATACATACAATTTAAGTCTGGAAACCCACAAAGGCAAACAATATAAATATAACCACCAAAGAAAAGGCAGTGAAAGCAAAGCAATGATAAGATGAATTTACCCAAAATGAAGCACTAATTATTAGAATGAAGGCAGTAGGTAGAATTTACCCTAAAATCAAATGGCATATCTAATCTTATTACATTGAACTGAGTTTTTGGTTACTAAAATGTCTTCTACCACTGCAATGACTTATACATTGAATAATAAAAGTATATAATAATTATAGTATTGTTACAAATTAATAATATATGTAGATATTATTATTAATTTATATATGCATATATAAATATATATATATATATATATATATATAAATATATATATATATATATATAATAATTTATATATATATATATATATATAATAATTTATATAATTAAAATATTCTTAAATTTTAACCTTTTTAATTTATTCAATTATAATTTCATTAAATTTTTATTATGAAGAGTATTTTGATAAATTTTATCTATTACAACTTTTTTTAATCTATCATATCAATCAAATCACTCACTAACTTTCATAAAATTTATCTTCAAAATCACTCACTTTACCCTCTAAATCTATTTAAAAAAACACACATTCATCCCCTCAAATCTACACAAATTCATCTTTACACTCTCCTCCGAATCCATCTCACCAAACCAACACAGCCTAAATAAGTCTTCCAAAGATTAGAAGTCACATCAGCACAGGTCTTCTGTCAAGCAAACTACCGTACATCATAATAATAAAGGTAAACTTGACGTGATTACTAATCTTTTGAAGACATATTAGAGTTAAATTTGATCTGACTACTAATCTTTCGAAGACATATTAATGTTAAAAACTTCAAATTGATGTCACGTAAATCTTTGGACAACTCGATTGGTTGTTAAGAAAATTATCTTCCCTCAAAAAAAATTTCCATTAGCATTGTCACATTCATTTATAATCCGTCCTAAGTAAAATGTTAGTCTTTATATGAAAGGAAAAATAGAAAAACTTTGGCGCTGTGCTGAAATATTTCCTTACGACAAACCTTAGAGAAACTATCAGCGGAACCACGAGCTCGGTTGGCCTTCCCAAGATAATGTAGATCAGCTTTCTCAAGCTTCCCATCCATCAAAATCAATCCTCCCTCCCCAATTGAAAACCGTACAAGGCATCCTGAATGCAGCCCTGACTACAAAATGAAGTTAAATAGGAATTATTTAGTAAACCCTAAACAATAAATTAGTCCCATGACTAAATCCGAGCTTGTTTATTTATAACTTTCATGACTCTAACTCTACCATACTATTCCATCCAGAATTAATATTTCAGGCCAATTATTTGTATCAGTTCAGTAGTGTAAAACAAATCAAATTTCAGGAAGTGGTGTAAGATTGTGTAGTGTCAGAAAGTGCCAATTCTTTGAGCCAGAAGTCATAACTACATTAAGCAAGAGATGCCAATTTACAATTATATAGAAACCTCTTTCAAACAAACCTGTTGTATAAAGCTTCCATCCAAACAGCCAAATACGATAGGAGGATCGTCCGAAGTGGTTAGTTTTCCATCTTCTTGAAGCTCCAAAACCACCTGTTTTGTAAAGGCAGATAAAATGATTAAGCAACATGATAAATATCACATGTCAACAAGTGTATCTTTTACGCTCAAGTAATACACAAAAAAATTATATTTTAGACCTGCAACAATACATAACTTCACGTCAAATTCGGTAAAAAGAGTCCTTAAATAACTTATTACCAAAAGTATATTTTATCAATCCAACTGGTAGACTTTTTATAAAAAGTAGATCAAGTTTATAAGATAATACTACATAATTTAATAGTTGAATTATGCAGTTTATTTTGCATAATAAAGCTGTTGAAAGTGTCTTTCTACAAAGTTTGGTACCTAGTATGGACTGATCTTAATCCTACGCACCAGTCCAGAAGGCTTTCTCAAGTGCAGGGCAGTGGATTTGGGGAGGATGAAATTTACAGTCTTAAACTCTAGTCAGCCTCATGTTTTAAATAATCAGTTACAAAATAACAACATTCCACAATCAGTTCTGAATTAAAAGGGTCATGTTTCCTTAACTAATATCTATTACCTTTATTATAATCACCAAAACTATGGTTGCCAAAATCTCTAGAGATGCTAAAGAAAATACATATTTCACTAAAACAATGGGCATCCTAATGCACACTGCTTCCCCCTAATGAAGTCTGAGGAGGACTGATGTACAAAACCACAAAGAGGAGTTGTTTCCCGGATTTGAACCCACGACCTCCAAGTCCATATGCAGCAACCTTACTGCTGTGTCAAGGCTAAAACAAAATTAAATCCAAATTTCGCGAAGCCAAGCAATAATACAATCGTGTTCTTTTATCTCACATTTGACCATCTAAAATCTAACAGCAACGTGCACAATAAAAAACTGCTCAATCAATAGCTTTGCAAGCTAGGTATCCAATGCCAAATATAATTAGAACACTGAATGTAATTATGCATTTTTTCAGTTTTAAAGTCTTTAAAAAAATTGTCTGAGCTTCAAGCCACTTGCAGGTAGATTCATTATCAACTTATCATTAAAAAGAATGCAACGTTGTTAAAAAAGTACAATAGCCAATGTTAAGCCATCATATGTTCATAACACAATGATAATTTCCATTCTAAAAGGAAGGAAAGAGGGGATTGATGTCAGCCCAAACTTGAACTTAGAAGATGTCTAGGGTCCGCTTATGGCATATGCGAGTGAGTTTCTCCCATTTCTGTAGCATCAGGATATAACTCAACAAACAAGATGCCACACAAAAGAAGTTTCGGGAAGATCACATCTTCACATCCAGTAGCTTCTCTCCATCTCAATGCAACCTAAAACTGTACCAAAGCAACCACATGTCTGCATTGGTACGTATGCAGTTTCGCTTCCAGCTATAATTGAACAATTTTATTAGACGGTAGATGGCTGCAATGAAAACATGAAACAAGAAAAATTTTTGATGGGTGACAAGGGAAACCAGTGTTCCATACATACAATTTCCAATCTAAAGTCTGGAAACCCACAAAAGCAAACAATATAAATATAACCAGCAAAGAAAAGGCAGTGAAAGCAAAGCAATGATAAGATGAAAAGGAAGCAAGGGAAAACCTGCTGTTGGTTCGGAACCTGTCCTTTACTGTCCGTGTCCATAACATATTGACTACAGTTTTCATCCTTCCAAACTAATGCTAATGGCGTAATTCCTGCCTGATAATGAGCATGCCTAAAAAAACATCAAAGCAAAAAGGTCAACCCAAAATACTAAGCCTAAAAAGGGAAAATGGAGGCATGTTTAATAACAAATCCCATTGCACAACAGATTACATGACCTAAAAGAACCATGACTTTAGTTGAAATAAACTCTGATTCGATAAACTTCTTCTTAAGAAGAAAGAATAAAATAACTTCTTTCATAAGTTAATAGTATAGTCTATGTATAAGTTGATCTTGAAGTTATCTCATTATAGCTTCTCCAAAAAGCCAATTTTCACTTATAAGGCAAAATGTAGCTCATGGGAGAAGCTATCAGAAAAGTTTGCTTCAAGACAAATCACATAATAAAATAGTTATCAATTACTTGTTGTAAAAAAGAAGACCATCTTTGACATAAGGCACCGGTGCCGAATAAGCAGCTTGAAGACCATTCGAGTCACAACCATACACCGGAACCAAACTGAACCTATACTTGTGATAATAAGAAGGAGGTTCACAAGCACCACTTTCTGCAAGCTTGGAATTCAACCAGAAGAACCTAAACTCCGCAGTGCAATCGGACAGAGAGTAACCCCTCCAACAAACCATGTCAATAACGTAATAGGTCTGATCCAGCTGCCACCCCCAAAAAGCCACACACAATACAAGTCAACACTCAACACTAACATTAAAAAAATTTTAAAAAAAAATATTTAAAAAAAATCCATTCAGTTAGGGAAGTAGTAACCTCGTGAAAGATGCAATCCAATATAGAGTAAGACTGAGAGGAACCGGAATCCTTTTTCCTGGCGCCACTGGGCAGCGCGGAGGGAAACCGATTCAGAATGGAACCGTTACGCAGACGGCTAATCGTCGTTCCGTTATACGAAACGACAAAACACCGTTTTCCGGAAGGGCGAGCGAAGACGAACCTGAAAACGACGAAACTCAAGTTTTGGTTTAAGGTGTAAGAAATAGAGAAGAAGAGAGATTAGAGGAAACTAAGGTTAGGAGAAGAACCAGTCTTGGGCGAGGTTGTTAGGAACGTCGATCATCCACTCGGGGAGCATGAGCTGCTTCGCGAACCACTTGCGAGCTTCCGCTGCCTTCAGCTTCGAGGCTCCGAGGACGTCGAGGTTCTCGAGCACGTTCGAGCCGGAAGAGGAAACGCCTTCGGTAAGCTCCAGTTCGAGTTCGGGTTCGGGTTCGGGTTCGGGTTCGGGTTCGGGTTGGGATTCTGGTACGTAGGATTGGAAGGGGAGAGTGAGGACGGTGGTGACTAAGAAACGCGCATGGCGCTGGGCGTCTTGGCGATTCTGTGCCTGGCGGAGCAGAGACTGTGCCCTGCGCTTCTCTTGATCGGAAATCGGCGGTCGCTTGAACGGACGGCGGAGATCACTCGGTGCCATGGCAGAGTCACTGTTTCAGTCTGAGGGATTCAAAAACGACGGGCGCGCACGAAGCGTTTGTGTTTGAATGTATGTATTTTAGTTAGAAGGTTTCGTTTGGGAACTTCTCCATGGAGCGACTCAATGATGGGATCGGGCACGGGTTCATTAGCCCAAGAGGTTTTATTAATATCTACTTTTAACTATCTTTTAATTTGTATATCATTTTTTTTTTTATCTTTTAAATATCTGTTCTCTTAAATTTAAATAATTATTTTAATACATATAATGTAAAATAAAAATATCTATGATAAATTATTTATTTTTATAATAACTTTAACGAAAATTATATTGTAATTTGATGATATTTTTATTTTAAATGATTATTATAATAATAACTTTTTAGTTATGATTAAAAAAAGTAATAAAGGCAATTCTTATTTACACCTTTTACCATATATTCCTAATAATAATAATAATAATAATAATAATAATAATAATAATAATAATAATAATAATAATAGTAATAATAATAATTATTATTATTATTATTGTACCGTATGGGCCAATCGACCAACCAAATGTCGATAGGTGTTCAAAATAATTTATATAACCAAACAAAATCCTAGTAAATGGGCAGCGTGAGTCACCAATTGACATACAATAGCTTTGCTAGGAGTTGATTGGCTCGAATAGGTACGAGCCTGCAAAACAGGTCATGTTCAAGTGAAGGCAGATGCGACGAACGACCAGTTTTCCTTGGACGTGGCAATCACTTCGGAGATGATGAAATTATGTGTGAACAAACACTCTGCAATCTTAATGGCATTGAATGGTTAACTAGTAAATCAGGTAATGATGCTTGCCATAAATATGTGTCAAATGTTTTGATGTGTTAGACAACGACGTGCAGCCGACAACGCCGAACAACATATAAGATAAACAAGTCAATTGATAGTTAATGATAAATAAGTTAGTAATCAGATTTTTAAAGCAATTGAACCTTGATTAGATCAACCCTAATCAAAGGCCCATGTAAAAAAACTTTTAATAAAGGTCAAAGGTAAGGTTGTTGAGACTTTCTTCTCCCAATTATTGCAACATTAATTGTTATTGTCGATCAAACCATTACTGACTTAAGTATGGAAGCCTTTTTGGCAAGTACACCCTTTTTTGGCAAGTACACCGATCGTTGGGAGAATCGAGCGAATGACAGGAGCACCGAGCAGACAGCTGAAGTGAAGACTTAAAGATTGGACAAATATTTGAAGTATACGTTAGGTCCCCTACACTTAAAACAATAATTTATAGTTGTTTGTAAAGAAGTTTTTTTTTCTCATTTATCTACATTTTTTTAATTTTATCCTTTAAATAAAAAAATTCAATATTAAATAACTATTTTACCAATTTTACTAGTTAAGTGACTGTTTGTTTAAATTTTAATGATTTTTTTATTTGACTATGTTTTTAAACTTAACCCTACTTTTAATTTGAAAGTTACCAACAAATAAAAATAAATAAATAAAATTATAAAAATTATTTACAATAAAATTCTAAAAATTATTTATATTTATCTTTATAATTATTATAATAACAATAATAATGATTTTATTATTTTTTATTATCTTAAAAAAAATAACACACATGCATATAATACATGTATTTTCACTCATAATAATAATAATTGATGAGTTCAAATTTTTGCCATAATTTAATATTTAAATTTGGGGTATTTAATTAAATTTGTGTGCTTAAAGAGTGATTTTATAGACAGTTCTGATAATTAGGCTATTTGAGCTTATGTGATAAAAATGTCTTAAAAAGTGGTTTTTAGCTACATAAATTATTTCTTGAATATTTTAACGTTTGTTGATGCAGCTGAAGTTAAGATTAAACTCATTCAAGGTAGCAAAATAAATTGATTAAAGTTACAAACCACCTTTAAATAAGACTAAAATCAGCTGGAAAAATCACTTTTGAACCCTATACATTACTTATACACTCCCCTCTTTTCAAATGGGTCTCACAAAACCTACTATTGCACCCCCTGCCTTTGTCTATTTGCACCCCTTTTTCAACTCATAAAATAGATGCACTCAGATGCTGCCATGTGACAATCCTCAACTTTTAAAATTGGCCAACCAGCACAAACCACGTAGGCTTAATCTCCACTAAAGAATCTGAGCCAATAGCATGTTGCCACGTTATCATCTTCATCTCTCCCATCAGAAACCCTAGGCAGCCATGGAAACCACCATTACCGTGCCACCAGCCTTCCATCATCACGCACATGTAGTCGCCGCCAGCCTCGCACTATGTCGTCAACGTTGAAACAACAACCTACCTGCAAACCTCTGTAACCAACGAGTCTCCACCGCGAGTAGCGAGAGCGAACCAGCGCACAACATCCACCATTACAGCTACGTTTCAAAGTGCAGCAAAGTCGCCGGAAGCCATGAATCACGCACACGTCGCAGCACCACTAGATCTGCGAGCCACCAGCATTCCGCAGCCACGCACCTGTGGAGCTCAACCATCAAACCACCATCCTTCACGCATCATTCTCCACCGCATTGCTTGCATCAGTTCAGACCACGAAACATGGCAACCTACACTTGCGAGTCAGCCATGCACCTTGCGAAAACCACCATCGTGACTAAGGCATCATCATCTCCATCGCAGCTGCAAAACGCAAAACCAATAATCACCAGATGCAGCGAAGCGAATACACCTCCTTCACCATTCCAGCACTTACAACCGTAAAAAATATCATGCACAGCGCCTACAATCGTGAAGTGATGAAGGATTATCTTGTTTTCTTTTAAGATTATTGAATATGGTGTGAGTTGTTTAAGAAAGCTAAGTGAAATCCCCACTGGACATTAAGATAGCAAGCTATCTAGATGTGAAGGTTCCTTTCACAAAGCTCAAGAGAAAAAGATGATGGATTGATTCAAAACAAAAAGGAAATGGAAAACACATAAACCATAGAAAACCAAGAACAATTAAGGAAGAAGAAAACATAAAATGGAGAGAAAAGGAATGGTAAAAATGTGAAAAGCATGCCACTACAAGGCTAGGCTAGAAGCCATGGCAACCTTGAAGATGAGTGGATGTGTGCCGCCATTTGCTATGCAAGATAAGGCTTAAAAGTATTCACTCCCTAGGGAGGAAACTCTCACAAATGGTTGAGACACAAGAGTGTTTTTACTTCAAAATGTTCAACCCTTTTAGATGTCTAGGAGCACCCCTTATATAAAAGAGTTTAGGGGCCTCTAAGCAAATAAAAGATACCTAAGGATGTCTATACAAAAACCTAACCCTAGCTTCTAGAAGCTAGGTCAAATAAGGTTACAAAAATGAGAGACAAAAGAGCCAATTATGGTGTGTGCAAGGCTAATTTCGTTCTAGCACAAAAGGAGACAAAGAATGTGTCTCATATGTCTCCAAAAAGTGGCCAAAGTGTGCTAAAAACAAAGGAGACCAAAGGTACATAGGTACACTTGCTTCATGCCTTTTACTTTATGCTTTATGTCTTTGCTTTACTCTCTCTTCCACATCATTTATGCTCCCCAATCACCATGCGCCACCTAGCATTGCTTTCTTACTCCTAATTAACCTACAAAGCAAATAAACATAGATTAGCATGTTGGCTTAAGTCAAGTCAACTATAGTCAATAAGTCAAACCTAGTCAAAGGTCAACAAGTTAATTAAAGTTGATTCAACTAAGTCAACTTAGGGAATCAAAAATAACAAACACAAATAAAAGGGATGAAGGATTAATGAACTTCCTTTCTAAACATGCTTAGTCTTCTTAAGCATGTGTCTTCATCCTTGGTTGGGGTCAATCCTTCATCATGAAGTTCTCCATCTTCATCCACCACTACAGTGAGCCTCCACCACTTGCTGGAACTCGCCGGAGAAGCACCTGTAGTTTTTGAAGCATCACCATGAAACCTCCAAGCCTCTATCAGAGAACGCAACAGTCGAGAATGCAACAGCCGCCATTGTTGAACGATGCTCGAACAACGTAGCACTTCCAAGATGCAGCATGAGAAACCCTAATTTTGGGAGAAAGAGCACTCTACCACGTGTCAGCCTCTGAATGGGTAGTCAACTGGTCAAAACTTGTCAATGGAGTAGTCAACTCTGGTCAAATTCTGGTCAATTTTGTAAAAATGATTAAACAAGAGGGGTAGAATTGGAAATTGAACATAAATTAAGTTGCTAATTAATTAAATAAAGATAAATATTTCAGCAACAGAATAGATAAAGCCCAAGTCCAGTTGAAGCCTATATAAAGAGACCTAAGGGAGCAAAAGAAGAACACTTAGAACTCTCTGGTTTTGGCAGATACCGTCATCCACCACATCTCTCATTCTTCCTTTCTTTTTATATTTCTTTCCTTCATCATATTATCATGTATTCCATCAAAGTCATGGAGGGCTAAGCTTTTAGTGTTGATTCCACTGTAATTTCTTTACTGGATTCTGAGGTGAGATGAATTTATATATTTGTTATTTTGATTATTGTTATGTTTTTTGTTTATCTATGTTCCTTTGCTTCTTAATTGAATAGAAAATAGTGATTTTAAATCAACACACATGCTAATCATATGAGTGAAAAGGTTTTTAATTCAATTGAGACTTTACTTTGATTTTATTTAGAAACTTTCATGTGATTAAATAAGTTTTTGCCAATAATTGAGACTATACTTTGATTAAAGGTAATCACTTTAACTAAAATTAGTCAAGACTTTACTTTGATGAATTAAGTTTTCTATTTGGTGAGGAAACAAAGGAATAAACATGATTAGCATAGTAAAATTTAATTGAGACTGTACTTTGGTTGAATTTACTATGGATAATCTACAAATTCTCACTTTTAATTGAGATTGTACTTTGATTAAAAGTGAGAATGTCAACAAATGAATTGAGACTTTACATTGATTGATTTGTAAATCAACAACAATAATTAATTTAACAATAATATCTAGATAACCGATGAAGAATTCTATTTTGAAAAAGCAGTGGAATTGACCCATTTTCTATTACTGTGTTTAAAATCTTTTATTTGTGTGATATTCATTCTTTGCATATCAACACCCCATATTTTTATTGTTACTAGTTTTAATTGCATTTTTATAAGAATCAAATATTTGAGATCAATTATGTATTCATTGTGAGATGACTCAGGGTTAGCTTAACCCTAACTAGTTTGTTCACTACTAACTTGGCAATACTGAAGTTGCTAAAATTAAGTAGTGGTAATTTGATCGCTTAACGACAACGTTATCAAATTTGGCGTCGTTGCCGAGGAATACGGTTAGTATTTCTTATATTTTGATTTTATTTATTTATTTATTTTTTAATTTATTATTTTTTAATTTATTATTTATTATTTATATTTTTTTTACGTATATACGTTTAATAGAGTTTGTGTTTTTTGCAGTCTTTAGTTTTCTTTTAATATATTTCAAGCAAATTTCTATTTTTGTTTTGATTAAGAATTTCTTTTAAGAAATTTTTTGAGACTAGTTAGGAAAACTCTGTCTAGGAAAGACTTGGTATTTAAGTTGTCCACTATGACGCATCTCTCTTTCTTGGGAGTAGACCCAACGACATCTTAACTAATTTCTTTCTTGAAATCTTTCTCCAAAACAAGAATAGGAAGAAGAAAAAAACAGAGGAACACTTTTAGGTGGATTGCGTATTGCATGACTTGGGCCAACCCGGGTCAATTCTATCAACTTGATCCAGAACTTGAAAGGAACTTGCGTGAATCACGCAGGAGACTTGAACTCAGGTGTTCTACTGAAGGAGCATCGTCATCATCTGAACCTACCACTGAAAGTGTACCGCTAGAATCACCTCCGGTGATTAACATATCTTCTTATCCATCACATGAACTAGAAATTCAAGAAGATAGAATGCAAGAAAGAACAATAACAAAGTTAGCTTCACCAGATGTAGCAATTACACAAAACATGTGCATCCAAAATCTGGATGGAGAATGTGAGCTTAAGTCTGGGTTAATCCATCTTCTACCTAAATTCCATGGATTAGCAGGAGAAAACCCTGACCATCACTTGAAGGAATTTCATGTTGTTTGTTCATCCATGAGACCTACAACAGTGATAGAGGAACATATTAAGCTTAAGGCTTTTCCATTTTCGTTGCAAGATGCCGCTGATAATTGGTTACACTGCCTTCCACCAGGATCCATTAATACTTGGGAGACTCTGAAAAGATTATTTCTGGAAAAGTTTTTTCTAGCGTCTAGAGTTGCTGTTATTCGCAAAGATATTTATGGGATAAGGCAACAAGAAAGAGAAAATCTTCACGAGTATTGGGAAAGATTCAAAAAGTTTTGTGCTTCATGTCCTCATCACCAAATAAACGAGCATCTCTACATTCAGTACTTTTATGCGGGATTGAGTATCATGGATAGACAAATGATAGATGTTGCAAGTGGAGGGGCATTGGTGGACAAAATGCCAACACATGCAAGACAATTGATTGAGAATATGGCATCGAACCATCAACAATTTACTACCATGAATAATTCTATAACTCTATTGAGGGGAATCCATGGAGTAGAAACTTCATATGTTGCAGATCACAAGAAAATAGAAGGGAAGTTGGATGACTTAGCGGCCATGGTAAGGACCTTGGCAGACTTATAGAAAAAGCCTATCCCTTCTACCTTATGTGGAATTTGTGCTTCTACTAATCATCCTACCGAGGCTTGTTCTATGTTAACAGAGACAGGGACGTTAGACAATGAACAACCTTAGGCATATGTTGTAAACATCTATGGCAATAATAAATCACCTCAGCAGTAATACAACCATGATTTGTCCTCCAACAAGTACAACCCAGGTTGGAAGGAACATCCCAGCCAGAAATGGGGAAATCAACAATCTCAACACTAATAAGTCTATGTTCTACCTCAACAAAGGCAACAACCACAACCAGCTGCAACCTTTAGTGACTCAAACATGGAAACAATGATGAAAATGATGGCTGACATGATGAAGGGACAAATCAATGAGTTGAAACAGACGATGGAAGCAACTAATCAAAATTTGCAGAACCAGATTAGACAAATGGCAAATGAGTTGAACCAGATGAAGTCTCAACAAGGCTCGAGCAATTTGCTTGCACAAACTGTAATCAACCCACGAAATGTAAGTGTTATTACTTTAAGATCGGGTAAGCAAATACAAGGCCTTGGGGATGCCAAAGAAGATGACGATAAGGACAATGAAGTTGTACCTGATAATGAAAGTGGAGGATCAGATGAAGCAACACAAGCAACATCTGAAACGCCTAAACCTAGTCATAACTCCAGGTTAGTATCCCCTAATACTTCCTCTGAAAATTCTTCACCTTATTCTCCTCTTCCTCCTTATCCAAATCGTTTGAAACCAAAAACTAAAAAGATGGAGGAGTTAGACAAAGAAATCTTGAATACTTTCACGAAAGTGGAGATAAACATCCCTTTGTTGGATGTTGTAAGACAAATTCCTAAATACGCCAAGTTTCTCAAAGAATTATGTACACATAAAAGGCGTGTTATTGACAAAGAGGTAGTGAACATGGGAAGAAATGTGTCTAGCTTAATTAAGAAGCCTATAGTCAGAATGTCGCAAAAGTGTAAGGATCCAGGTATGTTTTCTATTCCCTGCATTATAGGAAGTACTAAGTTTGACAATGCTATGTTAGATTTAGGAGCTTCCATTAATGTAATGCCTTTATTAGTTTTTACTTCACTTCATCTTGGATCTCTTAAGTCTACTGGTGTGGTCATTCAATTGGCCAACCGTAGCACAGTTAACCCTGCAGGTGTGCTAGAAGATGTGCTTGTCCATGTGGACAAGTTAATTTTTCCTGCAGATTTCTACATCTTGGACATGAAGGATGAAGGAATGAGTTCAACCACAATTATCTTGGGAAGATCGTTCATGATGACAACACGTACCAAGATAGATGTGCATGCAGGATCCTTAACTATGGAGATAGGAGATGAGAAGGTGTAATTCAATGTGCTAGAAGCCATGAAGCACCCAACCGAAGACCATTCTTTATTTTGTATTGATTTATTGAGTAATGTAGTGAACAATTTTACTTTTGGATTATTGGATGTTTTTTCTGGTTTTTCTTCTTCTACGAATTTTTCTTTTTCGAATATTTCGTGCTCAATTTTAGATGAAAAAGAAAACTATAAAATAGGTGATATTGAAGACGTGGTGTCACTATATGATACCTTTGCGACGTCCGAGTGTGATGTTGAGGAGGCTGAAATTACCTTAGGCAGTAAAATGTTGCCATCTGTGGAACAACCACCCACCTTGGAGTTGAAACATTTACCATCTCCATTTGAAATATGCTTATCTTGAGAGGGATGGGAAACTCCCTATTATTATATCTGCCTTGCTTACAAATGAGCAGGAACAAAAGTTGTTGCAGGTTATCAAAGATCACAAGAGAGCAATAGGCTGGACTTTGGCAGATATTCCTGGTATTAGTCCTTTTTTTCTGAATGCATAGAATACTCTTGGAGGAGGATGCTAAGCCAGCAAGGCAACCTCAGAGGAGATTGAATCCTCAGCTGATGGAGGTTGTGAAGAAGGAAGTCACCAAGTTGCTACAAACAAGTATTATATATCTTATTTCTGACAGCACTTGGGTGAGTCATGTACATGTGATCCCCAAGAAATATGGGATCATCGTGGTCAAGAATGAGAAGAACGGGTTGATTCCTACTCATATTCAGAATAGCTGGAGGGTCTGTATTGATTATAGAAGACTAAATCAGGCCACCAGGAAGGACCACTTTCCTTTACCATTCATGGAACAAATTTTAGACCGATTGGCAGGTAAGTCTCGTTACTGTTTTCTTGATGGATTCTCTAGGTATTTTCACATTTGTATTGCCCTCGAGGATCAACATAAGGCCACCTTTACTTGTCCATTTGGTACATATGCTTATAGGAAGATGCCATTTGGCCTTTGCAATGCTCCTGGAACATTTCAGTGATGTATGATGAGTATTTTTACAGATTTTTTGGAGCATTGTATTGAGGTTTTTATGGATGATTTTAGTGTATATGGTTCATCTTTTGATCACTGCTTGTCTAATCTTGCTAGAGTCTTGGAGAGATGTGAAGAAATTAACCTTGTTTTAAATTTTGAAAAATGACATTTTATGGTGGAACAAGGTATAATTTTAGGTCATGTTGTTTCCAAGAATGGTATATTTGTAGATCCTGATAAAATTGATATTATTTCACAATTGCCTTACCCCTCTTCTATGAAAGAGGTTCGATATTTTCTTAGACATGCAAGATTTTACAAGAGGTTTATCAAGGACTTCAACAAAATAGCTAACCCTGTCTCCAACTTGTTGCAAAAGGATGTACCATTTGACTTTGGAGAGAGGTGCAAAGATGCTTTTGATAAATTGAAAAAGGAGTTTACCACCACTCATATCATCCAGCCACCTGACTGGACACTACCATTTGAGTTTATGTGTTGCACAAAGAGATGGGAAACTACCACATGCGATATATTATGCTTCCAGAACATTGGACATAGCACAGGCTAACTACACCACAACTGAGAAGGAATTATTGGTTGTTGTGTTTACCTTGGACAAATTCATACCGTATATACTTGGTTCTAAGGTCATTGTTTACATTGATCATGCAACATTAAAATTCCTTCTGAAGAAAGCAGATTCGAAGCCAAGGTTGATCAGATGGATGTTATTGCTCTAAAAGTTTGACATTGAGATTCAAGACAGAAGTGGGGCACATAACTTAGTAGCTGATCATCTTAGCAGGATTGAAAATAGAGAAGATAACATTCCTATTCAAGATGACTTTCCTGATGAAGTCCTCCTAGCATTGACTATTGTGAAAGGTATGTTTCCTGAAACTTGGTTTACCGATATTGTTAACTATTTGGTTATTTCTGCTATTCCTCCTTCCTTCTCCAAGTATGAAAGAACCAAGCTAAAAAGTGAGGCAAAGTACTATATATGGGAAGACCCAATCTTATGGCACATTGGTAGTGACCAAGTCATAAGGAGGTGTGTTCCAGATATCGAGATACCTTATGTGCTTGAGTTTTGTCATTCATCTCCTTTTGGTGGACATTATGGTACACAAAGAACAGGTAGGAAAGTGTTGGATTGTGGATTATATTAGCATACTATCTTTAAAGATGCACAAAGGGTGTATGAAAATTGTGAGCAGTGTCAAAGGGCAGCAAGATCTATTACAAGAAGGGATGAAATGCCTCAACAACCCATGCTATATTGTGAGGTATTTGATATTTGGGGTATTGATTTTATGGGACCTTTTCCTCCTTCTTTTGGGTTTTCTTATATTTTGCTTACTGTAGACTATGTCTCCAAATGGGTGGAAGCCATAGCTACAAGGACTAATGATTCTCGAGTTGTCATGAGTTTTGTCAGATCTAACATTTTCTGTAAGTTTGGGATACCATGAGCCATCATTAGTGACCAGGGGACTCATTTTTGTAATAAGCTACTTGAGAACATGTTGAAGAAATATGGGGTGACACATCGCATTGCTACACCATATCACCCCCAAACTAATGGGAAAGTAGAGATCTCTAACAGGGAGATTAAAAAGATACTAGAGAAAGTAGTGAAGCCTAGTCGAAAGGATTGGGCCACAAGATTGGATGATGCACTTTGGGCACACAGGACAGCCTACAAAGCACCTATAGGTATGTCACCTTTTAGGATGATTTTTGGAAAGGCTTGTCATCTAACTGTGGAGATTGAACATCGAGCCTATTGGGTCGTGAAAGCATGCAACTTAGATTTGGAAGAAGTAGGGAAAGAGCGAAAACTTCAGTTGCAAGAACTAGAGGAGATTAGGCTTGCAGCCTATGAAAACTCAAAGTTCTACAAAAAGAAAACCAAGAAGTTCCATGACCAAAAGCTTGTGGCTAGAAAGGATTTCAGGGTAGGCTAGAAGGTGTTACTATACAAATCCAAGCTTGGTCACATGAGTGGTAAGTTGCGCTCCACTTGGGAAGGACCATTCATTGTTACAAAAATATTCCCTTATGGAGCAGTGGAGATCAAGGAAAAATCCTTAGAAAGAACTTTTAAAGTTAATGGGCATCGTCTTCGGATATTTAATCAAGATATGGTGAATAAGACGATGGATGGGATGAACTTGACTTCTCCCGCATACCTTTCGCCTTAAGGAGGTAAGTACCCTTCATACTTTTTCTTTGCATTATATACATATTGAATACATTGAGGATAATGCATGGATAAAGTGTGGGGGTGTGGGGAGAAAATTTGTTTTTCCCCTTTTCTGATTTTGTTTTCTATTTGTTTTGTTTTTTCTTTTCTAATTTTGTTTTCTGTTTGTTTTTATTAAAAAAAATTGCTTTCAATAAAACATATTGACATTGGATTTTGGGATTTGATTCACTAATCGGAACTATCACAATTCTGGGAAAATAAAGAGTCATGTGCTATGAGTGGATTGTTTTTGTGATTTACTAATTGAGTTGATTTGAGAGTTTCTAGAATAAATCTTTTGTGAAAGAGTTTTGACCTTGTGAGTTTTGAGCTTTATTGTAAAGGATGGACTACCATGTGTCATTCCAATTTTTCTTGTGTGACTTGCTCATGTCTTGTTTATACTAAAATGTTTAGCTTGATTCTTGTGTCTTGTATCTTAGGTGAATATGCATGATTTGATATGATTGAGGCATTTCTTGTTTTTAGCTACTTGGCCAAATAAGCTAACCATGACATTGATCCATTGGTAGACCCTTTGAGCTTTAAACTCTTTTTCTTATTTTGAGCATATTGCTAAACCTTAAAAAGAAAAAGACCATGTTTTTCCGTACAATAGGAAGAAAGAAGGAGCTAGTGGATTATGTTAAGATTGGTTGAGAAGTAAAGTGTGCGGGTGAGTATTTCACCCACAAAGTTATAAATGGCAAAAGGTAAAAATTTGTTGATGATAAAGTGTTGAAATGAAAAATGATTGCTTTCCGAAAAAGAGCAACAAAGGATAAAAGAGAAAAAAAAAGACAAAAGGGATTGTTTTTGAAACTATGCTTCATAATTCCTTCTACCTAACTATTTCAAAAACACAAAAATCCTAAAAAAAATTTCCTACCTTTGCCTTGGCCCCGTTATAACTTGTGAAAACTCCTCATGATTTTTGAATGTATGCTTTCTGAAAGTTGTGAATATTAGAGTCTTGCTAAGCATTGAGAGTGCTTACTTGCATGGGTATTTTGAGTAGGAAACATAAGCCAAAACACTTGAGCGAATTTTGGTGAGAAAATATACATTTAACTTGAGTGTTTCTCTTTCATATTTGATTATCTTGTAAACTCAAAAGATTAACTCATGTGTGAAAATAGAATCTTCCCATTTGTATGTGCATGACAACATGATTTCTAGAAGATTGATTTGTTTCCATTTGTATTCATTCCTTTAATCCAGTGAAGATATGGAATAAAATACCTCAGAATAAAGTTTTGAAATTGTTCAATTTTGCCTAGGAGTGCAAAATGATAAGTGTGGGTGTGTGATGAGTTCAAATTTTTGCCCTCATTTAATATTTAAATTTGGGGTATTTAATTAAATTTGTGTGCTTAAAGAGTGATTTAATTGACAGTTCTGATAATTAGGCTATTTGAGCTTATGTGATAAAAATGTCTTAAAAAGTGGTTTTTTAGCTGCATAAATTACTTCTTGGATATTTTAACGTTTGTTGATGCAGTTGAAGTTAAAATTAAGCTCATTCAAGGTGGCAAAATAAAATGATTGAACTTACAAACCACCTTTAAATAAGACTAAAATCAGCAAGTTCTTGAAAACTCACTTTTGTACCCCACACATTACTTATACACTCCCCTCTTTCCAAATGGGTCTCACAAAACCTACTTCTGCACCCCCTGCCTTTGTCTATTTGCACCCCTTTTTCAACTCATAAAATAGATGCACTCAAATGCTACCATGTGGCAATCCTCACCTTTTAAAATTGTCAACCAGCACAAGCCATGTGGGCTTAATCTCCACTAAAGAATCTGAGCCAATAGCATGTTGCCACGTCATCATCTTCATCTCTCCCATCAGAAACCCTAGGCAGCCATGGAAACCACCATTACAATGCCGCCAGCCTTCCATCATCACGCACATGTAGTCGCTGCAACCCTCGCACTGTGCCGTCAACGTCGAAACAACAGCCTACCTGCACACCTCCATGACCAGCGAGTCTCCACCGCGAGTAGCGAGAGCGAACCAACGCACAACAACCACCATTGCAGCTACGTTTCAAAGTGCAGCAAAGTCGTCGGAAGCCATGAATCATGCACACGTCACAACACCACCAAATCTGCAAGTCACCAGCGTTCGGCAGCCATGCACCTACTGCGGCTCAACCATCGAACCGCCATCCTTCACGCATCATTCTTCACCGCATTGCCTACATCAGTTCAGACCACGAAACATGCCAGCACCTACACTTGCGAGTCAGCCCTGCACCTTGCGAAAACCACCACTGTGACTAAGGCATCATCATCTCCATCGCAGCTGCAAAACGCAAAACCAACAATCACCAGATACAGTGGAGCGAATACACCTCCTTCACCATTCCAGCACCTTCAACCATGAAAAACATCATGCACAACGCCTACACCTGTGACTCCACCATCCACGCGCGACTTGCAACTCGAAGGTCTCCATCTTCATCCACCATTGCAGCGAGCCTCCACCACTTGTCGGAACTCGTCGGAGAAGCACCTGCAGTTTTTGAAGCATCATCGTGAAACCTCCAAGCCTCCATTGTTGAACGATGCTCAAACAACGTAGCACTTCCAACACGCAGTGTGAGAAACCCTAATTTTGGGAGAAAAAGCACTCTACCACATGTCAGCCTCTAAATGGGCAGTCAACTGGTCAAAACTGGTCAATGGAGTAGTCAACTCCGGTCAAATTCTGGTCAATTTTGTAAAAATGGTTATATAAGAGGGGTAGAATTGGAAATTAGACATAAAATAAGTTGCTAATTAATTAAATAAAGATAAATATTTCAACAACAGAACAAATAAAGCCCAAGTCCAGTCGAAGCCTATATAAAGAGACCTAAGAGAGTAGAAGAATGACACTTAGAACTCTCTAGTTTTGGCAGATACCGTCATCCACCACATCTCTCATTCTTCCTTTCTTTTTATATTTCTTTCCTTCATCATATTATCATGTATTCCATCAAAGCCATGGAGGGCTAAGCTTTTAGTGTTGATTCCACTGTAATTTCTTAACTGGATTCTGAGGTTAGATGAATTTATATATTTGTTATTTTGATTGTTGTTGTGGTTTTTGTTATCTATGTCCTTTGCTTCTTAATTGAATAGAAAATAATGATTTTAAATCAACACGCATGATAATCATATAAGTGAAAAGGTTTTTAATTCAATTGAGACTTTACTTTGATTTTATTTAGAAACTTTCATGTGATTAAATAAGTTTTTGCCAATAATTGAGACTGTACTTTGATTAAAGGTAATCACTTTAACTAAAATTAGTCAAGACTTTACTTTGATAAATTAAGTTTTCTATTTGCTGAGGAAACAAAGGAATAAACATGATTAGGCATAGTAAAATTTAATTGAGATTGTACTTTGGTTGAATTTACTATGGATAATCTAAAAATTCTCACTTTTAATTGAGACTGTACTTTGATTAAAAGTGAGAATGCCAACAAATGAATTGAGATTTTACATTGATTGATTTGTAAATCAATAACAATAATTAATTTAACAATAATCTCTAGATAATCGATGAAGAATACTATTTTGAAAAAGCAATGAAATTGACCTATTTTCTATTACTGTGTTTATAATCTTTTATTTGTGTGACATTCATTCTTTGCATATGAAAACCCCATATTTTTATTGTTACTAGTTTTAATTGCATTTTTATAAGAATCAAATATTTGAGATCAATTCTATTTTAGTTGTGAGACGACTCAGGGTTAGTTTAACCCTAACTAGTTTGTTCACTACTAACTTGGCAAAACTGAAATTGCTAAAGTTAAGTAGTGGTAATTTGATCGCTTAACGACAACATTATCAATAATAATAATAAAATTCATCCGCTACCTGGCCATATTGTGTCACTTAAGCATATTCATTACCATCAATATCTTTTAGCATGCTAACTCATCCAATTTAATCATTCTTAAGGATAATATAAGGGAAGATTTGACATCGTCTTATTTTAAAGAAAATTGGGATATAATTGAGTCAAAAAAAATATTGAGAAAGAATTGACTATTTGACTCAACTATATAGACTAAAATATTAGTTAAACCAAAAAATTAATTAAGCCAAATTTATCGATTTTAATCATGGGTTTAATATTTACTCCTCGATGTAGGTAGGGAACATTCATTTCCCTATCTGGAGTTGTCAACTCTTCACTTCATAATATATCATATTACTAAAAGGAACTCAAATACATTATATATATCATCGATAAAAGGGTATCAAGGATACAACTATGAGGTACTAGAAAACTTTGTAAGCAGATACTCAAATAATTATTTTAACTTCACGGTGTAATAAAGGAACTAGTGGCCATAAAAACTGAACGAGATGAGGATCAAAGAAAATCAACGGTTCACAATGAGAAATAAGAATTACATAGTTTTTTAAAATAAAGGAGAGTTTGGTTGGTTGATACTTTTTTAATTTTGAAATTTTAATTTTTCTTTTAGATTTTTACTTGAACGAAGGTTTTAATCATCAAACAAATTCGAGATTTGACATAACATTTACTAATCTTCAATACTTTTACAAAAAAATTAATTATCAAGTAAGACTCTGACTTAACACGATAATTATTACTTTCCAAGATTATTATATGGATGAAAATCTCAATTATCAAATATGTTTGAGACTCGACATGATAGTCAATTTTTTTATTTTATATGAATAGAAAAATTATTAAATAAATCTAAGACTCAACATAATAATTTTTAAATGTAAAGATATATTTATTACATTTTATTTTAAAACCCATATATTAGTCCATTTTGGATATTATACAATTGGGCCTAAATGGGCCACACGTGTAATAAAGCAATATGATTATAATATTAAGGGGTTTCTCTTTGCACCCGCAAATATTCTTCTGTACTCCCAAAAATTACAGTTTTGACCCTAATGGTTGAAAGAAAAATGTGAAACGAATCTTGACATCCGTTTCATTTTTTTTGTTTTTTTGTGAAACAGATGTCAAGATTCGTTTCACATTTTTCTGAAACGGATCTCGACATCTATTTCATTATTATTTTTTTATTTTTTGTGAAACGGATGTCGAGATCCGTTTCACATTTTTCTGAAACGGATCTCGACATCCGTTTCATTATTTTTTTTTGTGAAACGGATGTTGAGATCTGTTTCACATTTTTCCGAAACGGATCTCAACATCCATTTCATTATTTTTTTTTTGTGAAACGGATGTCGAAATCCGTTTCACATTTTTCTGAAACGAATCTTGACATTCGTTTCATTATATTTTTTTGTTTTTGTGAAACGGATGTCGAGATCCGTTTCACATTTTTCTGAAACGGATCTCGACATCCGTTTTATTATTTTTATTTTTATTTTTTTGCGTTTTAACTTTTTCAACCACCGAGATAGGTAAACAAATTTTAAGGTCAAAACTGTAATTTTTTAGGATACAGAAAAATATTTGGGGTGCAGAGAGAAGCCCGTTAATACTAGATTAAATGTCATTGTTGTGCAACTAGACCCAATGATATGAAATTGCAATACATGTAAGGGTGTTTCTTATTGCACCTTATCAAACAAATTTTGTCATGCACCTCATCACAGACTTTTAGAAATTTGTATCCAGATAAGGGCGGGATTAGTGTCTTTCGAAAAAAGATTTTCAAAACTTATTTTGTGTGTTCCATGCCAACACTTATGGAACGCATGATAATTTTTACGTTAATACCAATAATATAAACAAAAAAAAATTAACTTTAAGTAAAACAATTTTAGAACCCAACTAGCTTCCAAAAATTTAAATGCATACAAAATTTAAATAAATAAACTAAAATGAGTACAAATTTAAATGAAAATTTTAAACAATCCAAAAAAAGAGTAATGACTAAAGAGGAATTTAAATGTTATCATATTCTTTAAATTCCCAATCCCTAAAGTTTAAAGTTTAGAGTGGAACACAAATTCCACCTCTTAGTGCTCATAGATAACTAAAAAAACAAATAGAAATGAATACAAAATAGAAAAATAAAAGCTAGTTATCAAGTAATTGAAAGACAAAGGAAATAATAGAAATGATAGAAAAGTATATATATAAAATTAAAATGAGTACAACAATCCAAAGAAAGGGTAATGACTAAAAAGAAATTTAAATGTTATCATATCCTTTAAATTCTCAATCCCTAAAGCTTAGAGTGGAACACAAATATCCCACCTCTTAGTGCTCATAGATAACCTAAAAAAACAAATAAAAATTAATACAAAATAGAAAAATAAAAGCTAGTACTTCAAAGACAAAGGAAATAATAGAAATGATAGAAAAGTATATATATATATATATATATATATATATATATATATATATATATATATATATATATATAACCTAAAAGCACATAATTGTAAATAGAACCTAAAAGCATATATATTTAACTGTATAACAAGATTTCTTTTTTTTCTGGGTTCAAAACCTCTTCTATCCAGCTATAAGATTTCAAGCAATAAAATTAGAGAAAGACCAAACAATGAAGGAATAGAAATAAAAACCTCACCTTTTTACCTTTACCATTATTAGTGCACAGAAAGGGCTATTACTTCTTGATTCCATCTATGACATTTTTCTTCAATCTCACCTCTTGCTTTAGTATCAAACAAACAAACATTATCTTTATCTCTTACAAAATTATTCTATCAAAACATAAACACCTTTTAAGTAAAAAAAATAGAACAACATACCTTCGTTTTAAAGTTGAAATGTAGACTTCTTTAATTGTTGTACTCGTCCTTGGTCTCGACGCAATGGAGATTTTAGGCCGGAGGAAACAGAGAAACATAACTTTGAAAACACTTGTATGGATTTTCAATTTCAAAAAACTTCCAAAAGCAGAGAGATTGAGGGGGAGGGAAACTTGGTGATCAGGAAAAAAAAATTGTTAAATGACCTAAAAAAACCCTTGTAGGGACACGTGTTGCCGTATGAGAATAGGTGTTTTAGGAAAACAAAAGTGTTAAATGACAAAAAATCATTTATGAGCCCATTACTCACCCTCAATCATTGAGGACCTTCCTAGAAAGATCACAATGATCATGACTAGAAGGTAGGCCTCTAACCTATCTGTTGAGAGGGGGAACTTGTTCAACTTCAACGAAGATGATTTTGATGAAAGCTATACAAACATGGTTTAGGCTTAGTCCTGAATTTTATCTTTTGCATTAGGTGTTGTATATCTAGAATTACATGTAAAACAAGCTTGAACTGAATTAAATCAGCTATCAAACTCTTGAATGTGTTAATGCATAACTCATAAATGGATTAAACACTTAACTAATAAATTATATGAAGGCACTGCACTGATGCAATGAAAATACATGCACGATAATCTATTAGGTAAATTCCTAATCCATTAATTATTGCATCAGAACTCTGATATAAAAATAGTTTTAAAAGAGTGAGAAATAACTGAATTACTGAGAGACGAACTGAGAGATTTCTTTTCTGGAATTAAGATTCACAAAGTCCTTGTGCTTTCTTGGAGATCATTCAATTGGACATTCAAGAAGATTGATGGTGGATTCAATCTTGGAGGGTCAAGCTTGGATCTAGGATCAAGTGATAAATCTGCACATCCATTAGGTGTATTCGTTCCTTGCTTCTTTTCTTATTGTATTTCTATTTATAGTTGATTCATTGTGTGAAGTGAAGGTCTAGGTGCAATTGTGTGGATGCATTGCTTCTAGGGGGAGTTCTTGATTTGTAGAGCAAGCTCCTTAGTCTTTAGGGTCTTGAATTATATATATGCTCTTGTAATTCTTGTAACTCTATTGATTTAGTGGAATCCTCCTAAGTGGATTACTTAGGAGAAGACTGGACGTAGATTTATCTTGAATCGAACCAGTATAAAAATTGTTGTGTTCTTTGTTTCTATCATCTTTTATGCCTTTCCTCATTGCTTTAATCAGTCCATTAATACAGAACTAGCAAATTGGTTATTTGGGGTTATAAAGACTGAAGAAACTTTCAAGATTCATTTAAAATCAGTAAAAGATAGAATAACCAATTCACCCCCTCTCTTGGTTGGGTTATATTAGACAGATCTGTATTAACACTATCTTTTTTGTCCTTATTTTTTATTTCTTTATGTTGATTTTTCTTATGTTTATTTATGTTGACTTGACTTGTTGATCTTGGTTGACTTGACTTAAGTTAACTTGTTGACCTTTTGTCTCTTTGTTTTGTAGGACAAGCTTGTGCCAACTTGGAGGAGGATAACACTACTTGGAGTGGAGGAGAGCCTTAATCTTGGGACCACACATACCTAGCACATCCCTGGAGAGAGGGAGCTTGGAGTTCACTTTCATTTTAGAAGGTCAATAGGCGCATAAGAGAGGCTTAAAGACCAAGCTATGGTTCTCTCCTTTTCAAGACACCTCTTTTTTACCTAGATTATAGAACCTTAGTTTGTGTTTTTGCTAGTGCACCCTTTAACATCATATTTTTTCTAAGAGACCATTTTCCATCACTTATAAAAGAGGCTCTCCTAAACTTGTAAAAAGGTTGAATATTTTGGAGTAAAATTACCTATATTTGACCATTGTTGTGAGAGGGCTCTCCTTGAGAGTGTCACCTTCTCTAGTCTTATCTTTAGTCTAGAGCTCAAGTGGCGGCATCCCCACTTATCTTGGGTTGGTGAGCCTTAAAGGCCCCCCTTAAGTGGCATTCTTCATTTGCTTCCCCTTCTTCTTTCATGTCTTCCATCTTTTATTCATCTTTTCTTCTCTTTTGATGCCCTTTAAATTTGAAATTTATGATGCTTTTTTGTTGTTTTACTTTCTTGTTTAATTGAATCCTCTCCTTCTCTAGAGCACTTAGAAGTGAACATTCACATCTAGATAACATTGCAAGCATTTTTAAGAAAGAGAATTTGCATTTTCATGTGGTCCCCACCCATGCATCCATCAACATGCAAACTTGAAAAACTAGATAGATGTAATTAAAGCAATGGTCAAAACCTCCACTGCACCCATAAAACGGAAAATCAAAAGAAACAAAAAGTAACCCATGAACCCATGCATCCAACTTGTTTTATATTACTAACCCACTCCACTCTATTACGTTTCGTCCACTCCACCATTCATATACCACCATGCAACTCAATAGATTATAGAGAAACCAATCTTTTCACGTGGACCCCACCCATGCACCAACCAAAAAATGATAAACTTGAGAGATCTAGAAGGAAACTACTGCATCCCTAAAAGATTGGAAAATTATCTTTTGACAAACTATTTTAACAAACTTTTGACAAAGTTTCTATAAATAGAATTAAATAGATTAATTTTTTGTTTTTTAATCAAAATAAAGTAATAATTGTATATTTTTTTTTACTTAAAAAGGTAATTTGTCAAAAGTTTGTCAAATTTTTTTGTTAAACTATCATCTTCCTAAAAGATTACCCATACCATAAACCAATGCATGGCACTTAAAGCAAAATAACCCATTCATTCACGACTCCCATCACCATGAATCAAACTCCCGCATACCATGAATACCCGTAGCCTATGCATGGCTTATGTAAGGCCCAGTTTTTCTGCCCTAACATTTTAAGGGTTGCCTTACAACTGTTGGGCTTAAAGGCTGGCCCAAAGGATAAAAACCATTCCTAGTTGCCCTAATTCGCACTTTCACTTTTGTAGAAGAATCAGCCGTCACCTTTCAGTTTCGCTCACAGAACGCTCTGCTAGGGTTTAGGGCTCTGTTATCTTCAAGCTAGCTCAAAGTCGTTTCTACTCCACGTAAGTACCCTTACTAGCTCGTACTAGTCTCCGTATTCTTCTTCGTGTTTTCCAGTTAGGGTTTCATAGTAACCCATCTCGTGTTCTTACTCCTTTATTATTTTAGTTCCTCTATTCGTTCCTAGAGTTGTTGCGCTCTCTACGCTTAGCTGCCAAAGCCTTTTTTTAACCCATTTCCAGGTACGGGAAGTTAGGGTTTCAAGTTTAAGTTATTTTTGGCATGTTCTTGAGCTTGCTTGATGTTTGTATGGATTAATCATTATTTTTGATGTGTGGAATACTTTGTATGATTGGTTGGATTGGAAAACACATCTGTTGTAGGTGAGATCAGGGCGAGAACTGGTAATCTCGCCCAGGCGAGTCGGACTCGCCTAAGAGAGTCTGACGGAGGCTCGCCCAGACCTTCTGCGCGAGTTGTCGCCCAGGTGAGTGGTCCTAATTTTTTGAGCGAGAGACTACCTCGCTCAGGCAAGGTGAGCTCGCCTAAGCGAGCTGGCGCGTTTGTTTCTGTCAGAGTTATCGAGCTCTCGTCTAGGAGAAGGGGAACTCGCCTGAGCGAGAGTCCTTCTCGCTTGAGCGAGACCCCTTGGCCTGAGCGACGAGCTTAGGCGAGGGTACGTGCTGGTTGGGTGTTTACTTCCCTACTCTTTTATGTTTGGCATGCAAATGATGGGGTTATTGTATAATGGTATGTAGGATATAATATGAATGTGTGAGAGGGTGTATGAATTATGAATGACAATCTTGAATAAATCCTTGGCATGAAATGAGCATGAAATGGTTGGTTGCAAAAATGGCATGGTTATGAGATGAATTTGGATTCTAATTCATGGGTGGAGCATGATGTGCTGATATTGGTTTGATCTGGAATATGAAAAAGGTTGGTTGCGAGAGTTGATATATATATATATATATATATATATATATGTATCCACGGTAATTATTAATTGGTTGCTTGTTTATATTTAGTAGTAGTCAGTGCGTAATTCCTTGAAATTTCTAGGTAAGATTCCAGGGTCGTGCTTCAGTGGTCGGGACGTAATTCCAAGGCCCTGATAGTGGGTGTCCCTGGTGGTGCCCCATCTGTATAACTAGGTAAGGATTCAAGGTAATGTTGCATCTTGACGCTCTAAGGAGTCAGTTAGTCTCACCTAGAACAAACTAACTGTTGTGGTGAGAGTAGCAGGAGGCCTGAAATTCATTAAGGGCTAACCTTGTGGTGAGGGAAAATGATTCATTGTAACACTTGTAACACATATCTCGGGGGTGAGCAGCTCGGGGGTGAGCAGAGGTATCCACCACAAGTGCAAGCATCCGATGAATCCGACCAGGTTATACGTATCCGGATGAGTCGAGTCGTGTCGTAGTGTATTGTCTGAGTAGTCATAACATGCTTGATTGAGATGTGTATATGAGATTGTGAGAATATATCTATTTGTATCAATGAAGTCTTTTGTGCTCTAGCTTACCCTACTTTTATTGTTGTGTGTTCTGTTGTGTGGTACTCTCTCTTGCGATGATCATCAACTTGTTGATGTGAGCAGATGCGAGGAACACCCGCGGACAACATGGAGGTGATGGTTCCGCTGCATAATCTGCATGGGTTGGATCTTAGTTTCTTTGGGCTTTGTCCCATATATTGCGATAAGCTTTATTACTCTACCTGTATTTGTTAGACTTTTCAACTGCTTTTGGTTTGATCTGGAATATGAAAAAGGTTGGTTGTGAGAGTTGATATATATATATATATATATATATATATATATATATATATATATATATGTGTGTGTGTGTGTGTGTGTGTGTGTGTGTGTGTATGCGCGATAATTATTAATTGGTTGCTTGTTTATATTTAGTAGTAGTTAGTGCGTAATTCATTGAAATCTCTAGGTGAGATTCCAGGGTCGTGCTTTAGTGGTCGGGACGTAATTCCAAGGCCCCTGATAGTGGGTGTCCCTGGTGGTGCCCCATTTGTATAACTAGGTAAGGATTCAAGGTAAGGTTGCATCCTGACACTCTAAGGAGTCAATTAGTCTCACCTAAAGCGGACTGACTGTTGTGGTGAGAGTAACAGGAGGCCTGATATTCATTAAGGGCTAACCTTGTGGTGAGGGAAAATGATTCATTGTAACACTTGTAACACATATCTCGGGGGTGAGCAGAGGTATCCACCACAAGTGCAAGCATCCGCTGAATTCGACCAGGTTATACGTATCCGGATGAGTCGAGTCGTGTCTTAGTGTATTGTCTGAGGAGTCATAACATGCTTGATTGAGATGTGTATATGAGATTGTGAAAATATATTTGATTGTATCGATGAAGTCTTTTGTGCTCTAGCTTACCCTACTTTTATTGTTGTGTGTTCTGCTGTGTGGTACTCTCTCTTGCGATGATCATCAACTTGTTGATGTGAGCAGATGCGAGGAACACCCGTGGACAACACGGAGGTGATGGTTTCGCTGCATAATATGCATGGGCTGGATCTTAGTTTCTTTGGGCTTTCTTTAAGGCTTTGTCCCATGTATTGCGATAAGCTTTATTACTCTACCTGTATTTGTTAGACTTTTCAACTGTTTTGCTTTTGGCATCGTGGTGTGCCTAGTTTTGTAGGGGTTGGGTTAAGGACCCCAAGATTGCGTTGTGTACTATTTGTGTGTGGAGTTTCTTTAATTACGTTTATTAATTAAATGGGACGTTACAACTTATCTTATATATAAAAAAAAATGATTCATGAATAAAACATAAGAGAAAGAAACCCGTAAGCCTAACCATCCAAGACTTAACCACGTCCCATCCAATCTTCACTACATGTTATGAAAGAGAAATAATCATGCTATAAAGAAAACAAGTGCAGAAAAAAAATGCAGAACCCATCCCTGAACAAAGCTATAGCACGATAAATAAGAAGCTCTCCACCAACCCTTATGAGTCATGGTTCATGTGTATATGTTCGGTAACCCCATAAGAAAGTTTCCAGAAGATTTAGAAGGAAATCACCACCATAAAACAATGTTGTTACGTAATGCATAAAGAAGAGAAACCCAATTCATTTGATTTGCACCTATAGAAACTTGAAACAACCATGCAGTCTGTGGCATGCCTTATACGAGTATAAAGAATATTGCATCAACAACCCATTAAAGTTGCACCATATATAACAAGAATCTCAAACATTCACCACACTAATTTGACAACACCAACCAATTCAAAGACTCATTCATTGAACAATCAAAATATAATAAAAGAAAAGAGAAAAGATCAAACTTCAAACAAAACAGAAAACAAAGTTAACTTCCCCTACCTCGTGTAGCAATCCTTCTAGGACTTACACTTTCCGCAGTCTCTTCCTTTCCTCTCCACGTTTTCTCCCATTTTTCCAACTCTCTAAAGAACCCTAGCATTTAACCTAAAATCCTTATTTTATTCTCAAATGGTTGGTTAAGATTTTATAAAATAAAAACCTCACTCTTTTATTATCTTCATGTAACATCAACAAATTTTTAAAAATAAAAACAGAATGTTGCATGGAGTTTTGTTTTTATTTGTGGCAGCAAAGAAATAGAAAGAAGAAAGGAAGCAAATAGAATTTGAAACCATGCTACTACATCACGTACTGGAAACGGAATTGAGGAGAGAGAAAATGAATTTAAGAGTTTCGTGGGCCCCACAGCTTTAAGGAGTGGGAAAAATAAACATAGCATTACACATTATGGGCCGAAAGGGTTCAAACTCGCGCACAACGCCACACTCCAGATATACATCAACCACTATACCAGATGCTTTCTCAGAATATAATATGCATGAATGAATTATAAAAGTATATTGTTCATCCGCCATTATTGAAAAATAAATTAATTAAAACCTCTAAACGAACACAGCAAGGATCAAACCCAAGTACCTGCATTCCCATATTCACTCTCCAACCAAGAAGCCAATTACTTTTCAATTTTATAATGCGCAAACTTAATTATATACATATATTCTCAACATTACATATAATATTAAAATTTAAAATAAATAAAACAATAACTTACATCACTTAAAATAATTATTATTTCATAATTTAATAACCTAATTAAATTAAATAAATCAAAAATATTAATCAAGCTATTAATTTTTTCTCATGTGTCCCCCTTTAGTCTAATTTTTTTCGGGTCTTACAATCTTAATGTCTAGTGAAGATCTTCCTAGAGATTTTCTCTATCAACTTAACACCATATAATTATGAAAAATGAAGATGGATAGTTAAAATAAATTAGTCATCTTCTTTCGTATTTCTCTCCATTAGTCAATATTTGAATATAATTTGATGAAAAAAAGTGCCAAGAATGTATTTCCTTAGAAAAATCTATATCAATGATTTTAATAGAACCTTTTTCTAACAATAAATCTCTCAAATTTGTATCATATATATATATATATATATATATATATATGTATATATAACCAATTGTGTTTCTCCTTTCGTTTAAAAAAGACCCATGTTTAAATGGGAATCCATGAAATATTATAAAATTGAAAGTAATGATAAGAACAAAATAACTAATCTAAACGATTAGAACCATGAAAAGAAAAACTAAATCTTTAATGGTCGAATGCGAATGGACTGAGTAGTGGGCGAAGGAGGGGACAGAAACAATGAAAAGATGGAGGCAATGACAGTTGTGAAATCCGGGAGAGTTCCTCTCTATGATTTTGGTGACAAAAAAGGTAAGTTTTCTTTTTTCCCAAATTTGAATTATTTTTCTATAGAAAACCTAGCTTTGAACATAGAGTTTAGATTTGGATCTTATTTTTCTATCAAGTTTGTGATTTATTACGGCTAATGCTCCAATCAATCTATTATCCCCAAAAAGGATAACCTTTAACCTAATTAATAGTTTTATAGAAAAATTTCGGTTCCTCCTCAAAATATATGCAAAAAAATTCTTGAAACCCATAGATAAAAAAGTATCAAAAAATAAAATCAAGCAAAAGAAACACATTTATAATCCTAATACAAATTAAACAAAATAAAATAAAAACAATAGTAACATAAATAAGATAAAAAGTTTGGTACGCACAAACAACATGGGATTCAAGGAATGAAATATGCAAAAACCCTAAGAAGAAGAACTTTATATCAGAAGAAAGCAAGAGAGACAATGAGTGAAATTAATAGATGAGAAATCACATAGAGATAAAATAAGTAAATAGAATCAAAATTGATTATAAGAGATTAAAGATAACTAATCATTATCTTCTTCTTAAACAAAATTATAATTTATTGAAAAAAGCTTTTAACTAATTAAATATCAATTTAAAACTAATGAAAATTAACATACACTAATAATAATTTAATTAAATTTTATTATCAAACATAAACTTATAATTAATTTAATAGAGATATATTAGTACTAAAAAAAATTGAGTCTTTTTTTTTTCTTAAACATAATTTTATAATTAATTTAATAGAGGTATATTAGTACTAAAAATATTTGAGGCTTTTTTCTTAAACATAATTTTATAATTAGTTTAATGGAGGAATATTTATACAATGTTTTTAAAAAAACTTTTTTTAGGCCTAAACTGAGTCATTATGCGAGAATGTAGTTATTTGTACCTTTGAACTTAGAAAATGAAATCTAGGGATGACAATGTAAGTTGTCCCACTTTTTTTGCCCACGGATCGAGATGATCCGCCTTGCATAAGAAATACGAGTTAATTTTTCTGACCGACACTGCATAACGTTTTGCTCGTGGTCCACATAACAATTTTAATAACTTAATTTTTTTAATTAAATTAGCAAAAAATAATTTCTATGAGTCTATTTCTTAAAATAAATAATATTCATAATTTTATAATTATAATTTTTAAGTATAAGCCTATTGAAAATTAAATGGCTTTGAATTGGATTGAAACAAGAAAAAAAAACGCAAATGAGGAAGCAACTTTTGGATAAACTGAACGTGAATGAGCATATTACTTTTGGATGGGCTAGAGAAGAAACGAAAATGAACAAATTACATATAAGAAATAACACAACGTTTTGTATTGATGCTACTGGATTTTTGAAATTTAAATTAATAAGACTTTGTGAGTCGATCATTCATTAATCCACCTGAGGTACAAGTTATGCAAGATAAACCTAAGTAAGTCCACAGACTAAAATACTCGGTCCACGTACACTTTTTCTTACAAACTTACAAACCGACTTGACATACATTATCATTCCTAATAGGTATAATTACTCGTATAGTACATAGTTTGTGGCTAGTGTGTCAAATAGGTATCCGGTTTAAAAAAAGTGTCAATTGCATCCCAACTTTTGAAAAAGTACTTCAATTAGGTCCCTTTTAGATAGAATTGACTAACGCCGTTAGTCAACGTGCCACGTGTCAGTCTGTGGTTTTTTTTACTTTTTTTATTTTTTTTATTTTTTTTTGTTTTTTTGAAAAAAAAAATAAAAATGTCACGTGTCAAGTCCTATGTGACACGTGGCATTGTCAGTGCCACGTGACATTGCAATACCACGTGTCAGTGATACTATCAATTTAGTACCTAAGTATGTGTATCTGATTCAATTTTGTCCCAATTTTTTTTAATAATTAAAATATTTTTGTAATCCATTTTTTATAAGATTAAAAATAATTAAGTATAAATATTTTTACAAAATTAAGTACTAATATTTATATTGTTCCTCTCAATTTCAGACCAAATTTATTATTTGTATAAATGTTATATTAATATTTTTTATTAAAAACGACTTTTTAACATATTACTTTATTAATTACTTTTTTATTAAGTACTCATGTTTTGTTAATTTTTATTTTTTTTCCAAAATAGAACAATATTGTCTCTTACTATTTTTAAACCAAAATTTCTATTGGTATGAATGTTATACTAATTTTTTTTATTAAAAATGACTTAATAAAATGACTTTTACCAATAAATTTTAATATAAATATCAAATACTTAATTTTTGTAAAACTTTTATACTTAATTACTTTTAATTTTATAAAAAATGAATTTTAATTATTAAAAAATATTAGGTCAAAATTGAATCAGATACACATAAGTAGGTACTAAATTGAAACAAAAAAACATATATGGAGACTAAATTGAAATCAACACAATGACATCTGATAGTGATACTGATACGCAATGCCACGTGACACTGACAATGCCACGTGTCACACATATGACTTGACACGTGGCATTTTTTTTCAAAATATTAAAAAAAATTAAAAAAATTTAAATAAAATTTTAAAAAAAATTAAAAAAACCACATACTGACACGTGACACATTGACTAACAACGTTAGTCAATCCTGTCTGAAAGGGAGTGCGAAAGCCCATGGGTTTTGGAATGGTTTTTGGTTCTAGGTTTTCGCTTTACTGTTTTCTTGGTCATGAATTTGCTTTGTATTTTGAGTGATATATGTAGGGCTGGGCAAAAATAACTGAATTGTACTGTACTTAGGTTAATTGTACTGTTTTAAACCAAAAATAACTGAATTATTAACAGTAAAATTAAACTGTACTGTTTTGTAGTTAAAGTTAGAAAAACTGTACTGCAAACAGTTAACTGTTCACATCCAGTGCACTGAACTGTGATTTTTACTTTCTCTTCGATCCAGATCAGTCCACACACACTTCTTCTTTTTTCTCCACCGAGATTCAACCACGACCAAAACAGATACTGTCTCCGTCGCTCGCCGCCGTCGAAGGTTGTACCGCCGTCGAAGATTTCGCCGCCGTCGAAGGTTTCGCCGCCGTCGAAGGTTTCGTCGCCGTTGAAGATTGTTGCCGTCGAAGGTGATCTCTTTATATCTTTAGGTTTTCATTTCGCTTCTTCTTTTTTCTCCAATTCGATCATTCTAATCTTTTGGGATGAACCTGCTGTTAGGGATTTGTTCGTCAATAACTTGAAACCCAGTTGAGAAAGAAATCATGGCATAAAAGGTACTCTTCACACTCAATTTCTCATCTTTTCCCAATCTGCTAACTCTGGATGTTAGTAACAACAGTTTCAGTGATACCATTCCTCACCCAGTTTCAGTGGTACTTTTCCTGCTAATTTTGGAAATTCAACTAAACTTGTAGAAGATAAGTCCAACATCAGTAACGAGGAAAAAGTGTAGTTGACATTAGATTCAAAATTTAGGGATAACAGATCATTCTGGGAAAGGAGAAGATATTCCAAATTTGGAAGCTTAGAGAAAAGTGAAAAGTGAATATATCCACTTAAGTTGTTGGATGATAGATCTAATTTAGTAAGATTTACAAGGTTGAAAATTATTTCTGGTATATTACCTTGTAACTTGTTGTAGGAGAAATCTAGATACATCAAGGAATTTGATATGTTTGCATAGACGAGCCCTGTGAATTCATTTTTCCATAGAAACAAATACTCCAAAGATGGCAAGGATAAACACCATGAAGGAATTGACCCATTCATCAAGTTGTTATCAAATGATAAGCTAACTAGACTAGAAAATCCTGATATTTTGTCGGGCAAAGGGCCTTGTAACTTATTATAAGAAAATTTCAGTTCCGAAAGTTGAGTTAAGCCAAACAATGAAGATGGGATTTTTCCTTCAAAATTGTTATATGACAGATAGAGAACATTCAATTTGGTTAGCCCGACAAACACGTCTGGGATCTGACCACTGAATTTATTAACTGAAAGATCCAAGAGAGTGAGATGTTGAAGATTTGAAAGTGTTGATGGCAGCTCACCTCCTAAGTTGTTACCATTGAAATGCAATTCTTTAAATTTGTTTGCCTGTGGAAAGACATTTGGGATTTCACCACTAAGACTATTACTAAGGAGATTGAGAAAAGAGAGACGTGGAAGGGTTAGGAGTGAGGATGGGATTGAATCGACAAGAGAGTTACATGAGAGGTCCAATGAAGTAAGATGTGAGAGGTTAGAGAAGGATGGATGGATTGAGCCTTGGAACTGAGAAAGTGAAAGATCTAAGATATTAAGAGAAGTAGTGCTACAACTAACTTTTGGAAGATGGCTTCTAAGGTACAAATTATATGAAAGATCGAGGTGTTGAAGATTTGGTAAACAAAAGATACCGTCTGTCAAGTTTTCTCTTAGCTGAGTCCCTGGAAGACTAAGAGTAACTAAAGAGGAAGACAAATTGAGAGTCTTTGTTGAAATTGAAGACATGTCTGTATAATCCAAAACAAGCTCTGTTAGATGTGTTGCATTTTGGAGTAGTCTCTTCCAACTGTCTTCTTTCCACGTTAAATCAAAGTTAAAGGAAAGATCGAGGGTGGCTAATTTGGAAAGGTGTGAGATTTGTGAAGGAATTTGACCTTGGAAGGAAGAAGTAGATAAGTTTAGGTAGGTGAGGCTGGCAAAGGCACCAAAGTGAAATGAAAAATGAGATGGATAGAAATAGTTGAAAGCAAGGTTAAGTGATCGGAGATGAGAAAGATGGAAAAGAGTACTGTTTGGATGGATTTGGCCATAAAGGCCACTGCAGGGAAAAGTTTCAATATAATCCTATTGAGCCAAAAATAGAATTAGCTAAGGTCAAAAACATGTCAAGTTGTTTTGAAATTTCTCTGAAGGTTCTCAATCATCTTTGTTTTTCTTTGTGATATATAAGTTCTTTTTTTTATTTAGCTTGTAACCAACGTCATTTTTCTTCATAGTTTACATGCACCTCAAATGTAAATTCCTGATCAAAATCTAACAAAAAATACCAAAATTGAAAGTAGATAAAAGAATTTCTGTACTTCTAAATACTTGAAAGAAGGTTATTGAATAGTGTTTAAATGAAATGATATTAAATATAATTAAAATCTTAAAATTCTAATTTTTAGTATTCTTATTTTGTCATTTATTGAAATCTTATATTTATAATAAAAAAAAATACATTTTAAAATGTCACGGGTATAAAAACTAGTTCATTAAACATGGTCCATATACCATGATAAACTAGGTCCCATGTTGAACACTTGCAGCTTTCTTTTTGATAGTTAATTGCCAATTATTGACATGATCAAACAACTTGCGCTTCTTCATTGATCACATTAAATCATAAATTCTATAAAGCTATATATCAATGAAATGAGTAGATGTATAACCATTTAGCAACCTCTGATTCCTCACCAAAATGAAGCATTTTTTTCTCATCATTCATGCATTCTGTTATATATTTGTCCACTTGATTTCTGTCTTTGCATTGAAGCTATGGCTTAGCACAAACATGTTTGTCTCTGCATCAGGCAACCATACTGATCATTTGGCACTACTTAAATTCAAAGAATCCATATCAAGTGATCCTTATGGAGTTCTGCTATCCTGGAATTTCATTGGTACATTTCCTTCTTGCTTATACAACATCTCATCTCTGACTGTGATCTCAGCTATAGCAAATCAGTTTACTGGATCTCTTCCATCCAACATGTTCCACACTCTCCCCAATCTCCAACAATTTTACATCGCTCTAAATCAAGTCTCAGGTACAATCCCACCTTCCATTTCAAATGCATCTACCCTTTCACTACTAGAGATAGGTGCAAATCAATTCACAGGACAAGTTCCAGATTTGGAAAAGCTACAACATCTTTTTTATTTAGGTTTGTCTCAAAACAATCTAGGTGACAATTCAACTAATGATTTGAAGTTTCTTAAATCATTGAAAAATTGTAGTAGTTTGCAAAAGTTGGATATATCTGACAATAATTTTGGAGGTCAATTGCTCCACCCAACTCAACCAGTTGTATGTTGGAGAAAATCAGATATCAGGAGATATTCCTACAACAATGGGAAATCTGATTGGCTTGACTCAATTGGTGATGGGATATAATCGCTTCAGTGGGATTATTCCATCAACTTTTGGAAAGTTTCAAAACTTGCAGAAGTTAGTGTTAAGAGCAAACCAGTTGTTACTGTAGTAAACAATAGGAGTTGTTATGAAATTTAACATGAAAAGTAGCCAATGGTCTCTTGGAACATTTTTTTTTTACTGATATAAATATGTAATCAGGTTGGAGAAGATGAATTCAGGTTGGAGAACAAAACAATCAAGTTTATAAGCTGCAATCTTGGATCAGATGGATTTTACATTGCCAGAAACTGTCGAAACTCTCACACCAGCTACTTCTGGGATTGATCCTTTACCTCCTTTTATGGCTACATCATCAACTGAGCATAGTAAAGGTCGATCAGATGTGTGGGAGCATTTTACCAAACAAGACCCTTATTCTGAGAAGAAGGCTAAGTGCAATTACTGTGGTGATTTGATTAAATATTTGGCTGGAACAAGTGGGATGAGGAATCATTTGATAAGATGCAAGGAAAATCCAAATAGAGAAGCATTCAAAAGGAAAAAAATGTCATCATCAACTACAGAAGGGGCTAGTGTTGGCCCTTCACCAACAATTTCTAAGTTTGACCAAAATGCATCTCGAATGAAGTTGGTGAAGATGTTTGTGAAGTCCGAGCTTCCTTTTCGATTTGTGGAAGATGAAGACTTCCGTGACTTTGTACGATCCTTGCAACCACGGTTTGAGGTCCCATCCCGCACTACATTGAGGCGTGAAATGTGGGAACTCTATGAAGAGGAAAAAGCAAAGTTAAAAATTTTTCTATCAAAGCAGTGTGGGAGGGTTTGCTTAACTACAGACACATGGACTTCAATCCAAAACCTAAACTACATGAGTTTAACAGCTCACTTTATTGATGAAGATTGGAAGCTTCATAAGAAAATTTTGAATTTTTCTCAAACAACAGGTCATTCAGGGGAGCTCATTGCTAAACATGTTGAGGCTTGTTTGAATAACTGGGAGTTGAAGTGAGTCCTTAGTGTCACTGTGGATAATGCTACAGCAAATGATGTTGGGGTCCAATACCTCAAAAGAAGGATGTTATCATGGAATTGTCTTGTCTTAAAGGGAGAATATGTTCATATGCGTTGTTGCGCACATATATTAAGTTTGATTGTGAAGGATGGGTTAAAAGAGATAAAAGATTCAATTTCAAAAATTCGAAGTGCAGTTAAATATGTCAAATCTTCTCCAGCTCGATTTGCTAGATTCAAGGCCTGTGTTGAACAAGAGGGAATTTCTTATAGAGGTCTTGTCTGCCTTGATGTTGAAACCAGATGGAATTCAACTTATCTAATGTTAGAGGCAAGCTTGAAGTACAAAGATGCCTTTGTCTTGCTAGATATGCAAGATAAGAAATTTGGTGCTGAAATGGCCAAAAGTAGTGGTGTGCCACTAGAAGAGGATTGGGAATATGCGAGGTCTGTTCTACCATTCTTAAAGATGTTTTATGACTCTACCATGCGGATTTCTGGTTCTTCTTATGTCACTAGTCATATGTATATGAAGGAAGTGTTTGGAATTGGTAAAAAGATTCGACAATATTCTGAGAGTACTGATGTGAGCATAAGATTGATGGCAATGAGGATGAAGGGTAAGTATGACAAATATTGGGGAAATCCCAATGGAATTAATATCTTATTATTGATTGCTGTTGTGCTTGACCCAAGGAGTAAGTTGGATTTTGTTAATTACTTCATTGACTATATATTTGAACCTAGCATGGCCAGTGGATTGAAATCAAAATTATTGTCATCTTTAAAAACACTTTATGATCAATATCAAGGGGTTGAGGAGGGTTCTCAAAGTAGCCAACAAGAATCCCAACTAGATGATGAAGATGATGATCCTCATGGCATGAGCTTCTACCTAAGAGCTACAGGACGTAGATTTGATTATATATCAGAGCTTGATAAATATTTGAGAGAGGATCCTGAACCTTATACAAAGTCAGTTGAGCTTGATGTTTTACATTGGTGGAAGGTCAACTCAACTAGATTTCCTATCCTTGCAAACATGGCTCGAGAGGTGTTAGCCATTCCCATCTCTACCGTAGCATCAGAGTGTGCATTCAGTACAGGAGGAAGGGTGGTTAATCCTTATCGTAGTTGCCTAACGCCTAAAATAGTGGAAGTACTTGTTTGCACACAAGATTGGTTAAGAGGAACACCTTTCTCTATACTTTTCAATGAGGATCCTAAAGAGCTTGATGAATTTGAGCAAGGTGAGTTTATATCAAAACTTTATATACTTTTTAGTTGATACTTTATATGAAAGCCTAAAATATATATATTTTTTTTGTGTAGATATAACTTCTCAAGACGAAGTGGGACCTTCAAGTGCAATTAATTTAGATGATTGAAAATGTATTAAGATGTATTAACATTTTGATGTTGTTTATGGGAGAACCTACTAGAGAACCTATGTATTAAGATGTATAAATATTTTGATTTTGGTGTATTGAAGTATGAGGCTTATTTCAAGTATTATTTCCTAAGCACTTTCAAATTATAAACTTTATATTATTATTGCGTATTACAATCATATATAATTAGTGCAATTCGGTTCAAAATAATGTAATTCAGTTCAAAAACAGTGCAATTCAGTTCAAAAATAATGCAATTCAGTTTAAAATCAATGCAATTCGGTTCAAAAATAGTACAATTCGGTTCAAAAATAGTGAAGTTTATTCAAAATCAGTGCAATTCGATTCAAAAACGGTTCAAAAATAGTGTAGTTAAGTTAAAAATTAGTGCAGTTCAATTCAGGAATAGTGCAGTTCAGTAAAAAATTGTGCAGTTCAGTTAAAAAATAGTGCAGTTCAGTTAAAAAATAGTGCAGTTCAGTTCTGATATAGTGCAGTTCATAAAACAGTTCAGTTTATAACAGTTCAGTACAGTTCATATTATAGTGCAGTGCAGTTCAGTACAGTGCAGTTCAGTCCAGTTTATTTTTCAGAAAAAACAGTTCAGTTCAGTTCGTCTGAACTGTTTTTCAGTTCAGTGCAGTTCATACGAACTGTTTTTTAGTTCAGTGCAGTTTGTGGTAGTTCAGTACAGTGCAATTATTTTTGCCCAGCCCTAGATATATGATAGTGAAAAATTTGCTTTGTAATTATGACTGGAAGTTCACATGGGAGAAAACTATAATTTGGCATGTAGCGGATAGTTATCTCAAATTGGTTATTCTGGTGTTTTTGACAGATGATTCCTTGTCTTCCAGAGTTTTGGGCAGCATGGAAGGGAGTTGATTACCACAGAACTTGCTTTAAGGATTTTCTCAATCTTAAGTGAAAAAAAACTTCTACCCAGCATGGACCAAGCTTCCTTAAACAGTGTACTTGACAAGCTTGTCAGAAAGGTTAGTTGAAATTTCCACCGTAAGTATTCGGACGGTAATTGTGAAATCCATCATTCCATTTGGAACTCGACTTTGATTATCAGTATGCTAGTAAAGCTTCTGAACACTTTATGAAGTATTAAAAAGTACTTTTTATAAGAAGTTATTCAAAGTACTTTTTGATTTTAATCATATCTTATATTCTTTTTTATGAAGTTGAAACAAATGCAAGAAAAACTTTTGACAGTGGTTTTTTTAGGAAATTTACAATATCTTTATTCATATCTTGAAGCTAGTTTATGAGAGAGATTCATATGGGAATTTAATTATATTCGTGTAAAAGGAGAGATGTAGTATCTATATAATCTGACACTCATTTATTTTCAGGTGGTTCCAATGTTAAACCCGAATGGTCGCAAAGTTGTTGAAGTTGGAGATCTCTGTGGGAGAAGAAATGGTATTCTATTTCTCCTTTATAACCTTATGTATTATAATTGTCTCGCTTTGGAAAAGCATTAGTTTATGTTATGTAATTTGCTATGTCTCGCTTTGTATTTTGAGTGATATATGATAATCTAAAATGTATTTCTTTTCCATTTGCTTTCCAAATCAAAGCTTTGTCCTTATTACATTGTGCTCCATCTGCATTTCTATCTGTTATGTTTATTTTATTAAGTATATCAATTTAGTTATCAATGTTTTGAATTGAATAAATGCCACATGTTGTTCTATATTGTAAATGTTTGAGTTTGACTTCAATCATAATGTCTGACATATATGTAAACTCTGTAGTTGATAAAAAGATAATAAATCCTTTTGTTAATAACTTCCACAAGGCTAAAGAAAGATCCATAACTTCTTTAAAGATATCAGAGAAGTCACACTTCAATCATAATGTTGTTATCTTGGTTAGCTCTTTCTAGTCCTGGCCTTTTAGACTCAGTTTTGATTAGATTTTCTTTCCAACTTTAGTAATTTTTAAACTTTTTTTGGAAACTAATTCTAATGCATTGCTGAAGTTGTGATTACCATTTCAACTGTTAAATGCATTTGTCGTTGCCTCCTAATATTTTATGTAGTCGACATAGAAGTTTACCTATTTGTGGTACAATAACAATAAAGACTGTACAAGCCATTTTTGTAATTTGATATGACTTGTATATTTTTATGTTAGATTTTGATGTACAGGGACAAGTACTAATACAAGATTTCTTTCCTTTCTTCTTAGTTTTATTGAGAATTATGGTACCCATATTGTTACATCAACAACAATTGGTGGGAGGGATGTCATAAAAGTCAGGAAGCACCAATCATCTAGTTTGTCTACATAAGACATTGAGAATTATGTAAAGGACATTGGAGATGATAGGTTTCATGATGGAAAGAATATATCTGGTCCTGGTCCTTTAAAATTCAAGGAGAAGATTTGTATAAGAAATACTTTTTTCCCGTTATTACTCACCAACCACACGGTATTTTTTCTACCTGTAATTATGTATTGAATTTCCTCTTTATACAAATTAGGTACTAGCATATTTGTTGCATCATTTGTTTTTTTCTTCCTATTGCACTCTCTATCTCATTGACAACTTTTTAGTCATTGATTTCTTGCTGCCGGATGTCACTATCATTTTTAGGAGGAAATGTGGGAACGATCTTGAGCAAAATCACTCTAAATGGGTGGAGACTGTAAAACTGGCACCAGATATCATTAACATGACATTTACTCCCATTGTTTCTCTTCTCGAAGGAGTACCTGGGGTTAACCATTTGACCCGTGCCATTGATTTATATCTTGAATGTAAGTTCTAATCCAAATTATAAATATTGAGAATGGTGTTAACTTAATTTATTGGTTATAATAAGTATTCAAATGTAATGCACTCTGTGACTTAAATATTGTTTTTTTTTTTTTTTGCAAAAGTGCTGACCGAAGATTATATATAAATATGCATTTTGAGTATGATTGAGGGTTTAACATTTTATAAGTAGATTATTGAGGTTTCTGGGGTTTAGTTGTAACAACTTAAGAAGAATATCTTATCCTAGTTACATGCTGATATAACTTGACATGAACATTTGTTTGGGAGCTTTGCTGATATAGCTGCTGATATAAAAATATATTTAGTGTTATGTGAGGACATGAAGATCTTCTAGTTAATGGATGATAGGCAATACCGAATAGCTGGATTGTCTTTAGTAGGTTGCTTTTAAGGAAAGAGCAGTTTCAGGATAGCCTATTATTGAAAGTAAAATCATGCGCTTCCCTAATGATCTTGAGTTCGATGAACTGAAAGTTATTGACTTTAGGTGATACTTACTATTGTAGGTTTCTAAACAAAGCTTGCATCATCAAAGACAGAGAATGTGATATAGCCTTTGATGGGTCAGCTTCATATAAATGGAGTCTTTGCACAATAGAGTAAGTGGAAGAACTAAAGGCAATCATTAAGGTTATTCCTATTTGCTGCCCAATTCGTACTGGTCCCCTGGGGTGAATTCAGATACACCATGGTGCACCACAAATAGCATGCTTCCGACTAATGCTTTGTCAATGTTGCAGATGAAGATATGTATTATATCTTTCTTGCAACATTTCTCTTGCACAACATTCTGGGTCATCTACGATTCCCCAGATTCACTTCCATAAGCATTGTAAGTTCTTCCTTTCTACATGCATGCCACAATAACCAATGATATGATTAAGATAATATGAACATGTACTTTCAATTCAAGATTTTTTATACTATTATTGAATGCATCTTTAAGTTGATCGTGTCCACAAAATCATAGGCATTGTGCTGATGCAATAATTGTTCTATGACATAGCTTGTTACATTGTTACTGTTTTGGATATTAACTGGTGGGAGTTCTGAGCAGGTTGATTCACACTAGTGCAGAATTCTCATTTTACCTCGTCTTATATGCCTTGGTTGACCAAGAACCGAAGCATATAATGGCACGGTGGCATTTTTGCAATTAGAGCCAAGTTTTAGGCCTCGGTTCTCCAAATACCCGAAGCCAAAGAGGGGTATAGGCCCCGGTTCGCTCAAAACCGGTGCTAAAGAGGGGTATAGGCCTCGGTCCAGTAGGACCCGAAGCCAAAAAGTGGCTGGAAGTTAGAGATATAGGCCTCGGTCCAAGGAGACCCGGTGCCAAAAAGGGGTCAATGGTTTCGGTTCCTCTAACAACCGAAGCCATAGGGTTTATTTAGGGTTTGAAATTCGCGAACCCTTCTTCCTCCCCGCACCAGCGCATCTGCAATTTCACTCTCTCTCTCTCCGCTGCACCCACTGCCACCACACCCTCCGGCCACCGTCGACCTCCTTCGGCCAGCGCAACCACCACGCGAGCGAGCGCCCTCTCTTTTACGTCTCTCTCTGTCGCTCTCTCTCGCGCGTTCTCTCTCTCTCGCACTCTCTCTCTCTCTCCGTTGCACCTACTGCCACCACACCCTCCAGCCACCGTCGACGAGTCTCCGCCGCCGCAGCACCAGCAACAACAACACCCAAACTCGCACGTGCTGAGCGTGAGGGGAGTGGGAGCGGCACGAGCACGTGCCAGGACTGTGGAAACCAGGCGAAAAAGGATTGTAGTCACAGGAGGTGCAGGTGGTGCTGCAAGAGTAGGGGTTTAGATTGCGCTAAGCACGTGAAGAGCAGTGGGTACCCATCGCGCGGCGGAGGGAGCGCCAACTTATGGCCGCGACGACAACGGTTGGGTCCAGTGGGTCCACTTCCGCCACCAAGAAACCTAGGCTCGTGCCTTCCCAAACCACAACCACTTCTCACACTTCCACGTCTAATAACACCACCACTCCTCCTCGTACGTTTGCAGCTCTCATTCACAAACAGAAAAACATATTCATAGAAAGCATATTTCAGTTAAGGTATCGTGTAACTGTCGCATATTTCAAATATTGAGTTTTCCAGTTCTTCCTAACCAGCTCTCTTGTTAATAATATATGATTATAGCAAATGAATAGGATAGAATAAGCTAACACGAAAAGGCTATGCCTTTCCCATGGCATGGGTTTGGAATACAATGAAAAAAAGTTATGCAGCAAAGTTGAGGTTCTGTTCTTAATTCTCACAACTTGATCCTTGTTGTTTTCAGAAAGGACTCGCAAAGTTGGTTATTCATGGAAGAGACAGCACAACAAATGAAGCGTCCATTTGGAATTCCTGAAAAGCCAGAATTCACTGTTGGGTTGGATGAAGCATTGAAGAAGTTGAAAATGAATGTTCTGAGCGAAGGTGTGTCCGTAATGGTTTTGACCGGTGTGGGAGGATCGGGGAAAACCACTCTGGCCACAATGCTCTGTTGGGATGAACAAGTCATAGGTAGGTCGTTACTAAGTTTTTATTCTCTACTATTGAACCATAATAACTTCTTATTTCTTCTTAAGTGAGGTTATTTATTTTGCTGGAATACATGAAAAGTTTCAGATTATTGTAGAAAGAACCAGAGGCTAACTATAATCTCTTTGGTTTTCTCTAGGTAAATTCAAGGAAAATATTTTATTTGTCACCTTCTCAAAAGCGCCCGAGTTGAAAATTATTGTAGAAAGACTATCGGAACACTTAGGATATCAGAAACATCTACAGACCTTAAAATTTTCTTGCATTGATGGTGATCAGACATTGTTGTTGCTGGAAAGTATTATTCTTGCCATTCCTTTTGTTAACCAAAGAATATATGTTAGGGCATGAATTGTCTTTGCCTATATCTACCATTATTGAGAAGCTATATATGTTTGTCAATTTTTTTGTTTGTGTGCAGAATCTTCTTAGCCGCTATTTCTGACCATTGATATGTATATTTACATATGCCTCGGTTCTTACCAAGACCGAGGCAAAAAACTCACATATGACCGAGGCCAAAAAGCCTGCGAAAATTTGAATTAAAAAAAATATTTATCACCTATGGCCTCGGTCCTAACTGACCCGAGGCAGAAAGCTGTGTATATGGCACCGGTTTCAATACAACCGAGGCAAAAAACTGGTTCTATGGCTTCGGGTGATAACCGAGGCCAAAAGGTGTACCTTTTGGCCTCGCCCCAATATGCCTCGGTTCCAGACCCGAGGCAAAATGTGGAAAATAACCAGGGCAGAAAGCCCTTACTGCACTGGTGTCAGGTTGACACTTTATGCTTGGTATACTGGTTTCATCTTCTTGCACCATCGATTAGTAATATGCATTACATTCCTCAATCAATTCTCTTTTAGATAAATTATATTCCTTCGGGCTTCCAGTTTTTACTATGATTCTTAATCTAAATCTTTCTTTCTCCATCTCTTCATTTCTAAGAAATTATTACTTGTTTCAGAAACTCTCCATTGATGCTTGCATGCATGTTGTACAAAATGAAAGGCTTCTATTGAGGGTAGTGGTGCAAGTTTTATTCTCCCAATAGATAAAGATAAGTAATGCCATATCCAATAGTTCTCTGAAAGGTGTTGAGTCTCATTACCAACCAATGATTCCAAACCGGAAATCATTCTAAGAAGAGTGGGCAACAGCTAAGAAAGACATCAACACACAAGTTTGAGCTTGAGACTGTGAAAACCAATTACTTGGAGCTTCAAAATGACATGGAAAATCTGCAGAAACGGTTTGATAAGTTGCTAAAGCAGAAGCATACATCAACATGGACCGGTGGGTGGAAGAATACTTAGTTTTCACTTTTTCGGTGTTAAGTTAGTTACACACTCTGATAATTCATATGAATTATTAGTGAATTATCTACTGACATGTATAAATTGGAAATATTAAGAAAGAATTTTGGTCTTTATGTTCACTCTACTTTGTTCTCTTATTGATTTCTTTTTTATTCTTGCAAATCATACTTGTCATTGCTATGTACAAGAGTTTCTAATTACTAACAAATTATTGTATTTAGGATATTAAAAATAACACAAACAAAATAAAATAGTAAATCCATAAAATAAGTAATATAAATGTAGATTTTATCTGCACTAAAATAGTTTGAATAAAGGAGGTTTCAATCCTTCACAAAATAATAATCAAGAATAGAAGAGGTTAACACTTTCCAAAAAAAACTTTTGCAATATAACTCAGATACTAGGGATCGTTCAAAAATTTTGCAAATAGATTGTGACGACTTTAACTGCAGAAGTTTTAAAACCTCCACAAATTAATTTGCACAGGGTAAAAACCTTTGCAGATTAAAATAAAAACCTTCACTAAAAACTAATTTTTTTCTAGTGACATTATGTATTTTTAAAATTTGATTTCGCATTTGTTATTATGTATTTTTAAGAGAAGTGCATAATAGTCATCTAAATAGTATTACAATAGATAAGTGTTTTTAATGTGTGTTATATTATTGATGTGTATGTGATTCAAATATATGATTGACTTTATAATATATATATTTTTCAAAAGTAAATAATTACATTTTAGACTTAATTAGATATTCTTTTTCATTCAATTGAGTTCTTTTTTAAAAAAAAGAAAAAACTTAATTGAGTTTCTATTTTTGTTAAAAAAAAAGTCGATGTGGTCTCTTCCGTTGAATTCATGTTAACGCTATTTGGAAGTGTCATATATCAAAATCTAAGTCTATCACTTGCTAAAATGAGAAGAGTTTGATTTTGACACATGACAAATCTAAATTTTAATACATGACACTTTCAAATGGTATTAACATCAAATTAATAAAAGAGACCTTATTGAGTCTTTTTACGAAAATAGAAACTTAAAAACAAATGTAAGGAACAAAACAAATCAAAGCCTTAATTATAAGAACCAAATTACTAATTAAGCGTGGATTTTAAATAATTGTTTTTAGTAAAATGTACTAAACACTTACAATGATATTTTTAAAAGAACATAATCAAATTCTAAATAAATGTGCAATAGATAAATGTTTGTAAAGCATAATATCACACCTTAATAAATATTTGCTTGTAATTACTTATTGATATATGTAATATTCCATTTTAGTAGTATAAAATTAATAAAATAAGACATTTCATAATAATATTCAAAGGCAGATTAGTAGAATAAAAAATATATTAATACAATCCTTTAAGAGTTAAGACTATAAAAATATACTATTTATACAACAACGTCAAACCTTTAAAGGTAACCCTATATAGAACGTACTAACCACTTATACCTTCGCTACAATCTCAAAACTCTAACTACGGACTTCTCATCCTTCAGAGGTGTCTCTACACCTGCATCTTCATATCATCCCACTAGAATGGTGATCATCGCAAAAGAATAACACAACACAAGACCACAAAGTGCAAGGGTAATCATCTTCATATCATACAATCATCAATCCAGTATGTTTTCAACACACAATCTCAAGCAAAAACCAAAATAATCACTTTAAAAGCCTTTGAGTTCTAGCTTCCCTTACCTTAAATGAGAGTTGAACTTGAGGGGAAAAAAACAGTAATAGAAGGAGCACCACAGTTCCAGAAGCACACTAAAGGGCTGAAAAAACACGAACACAAGAACGAGGATGAGGCTCTAAGGAAGAACCCGTGACAAAACCAATACAATAGTGATAGAAAAGGAGAAAAACGAAAGTTTGAGCTCAACTTACATTGAGAAAAGACAGTTCCACTAGTTGGGAGGAGGGTTTCGTAGTTGTCCTAGCACAACTTCTGTTTCAAAAGGAAAAAGGTGAGACATTTCTGGTTTGAGGAGATAGAATAGGAAGCAAAATAAGAAGTTATAAGGGTCCTGAAAAACAAGTGGGCTGACATTGGTCCCCCTAACTCAAACTGGGCCAAAACTTTAAAAGAGAAAGTGGGCTTTACAATACATAATTAAAATTTAAATAAATTTGCAATTGTTAGTATATCATTTATAATATCATATCATCATAAATACGTATTTTTATATTTGATTGATACATTAAAAGATTATTAAAAATATGTAATATATAAAATTTTTTTATTATGTATATAAATATTTTCTTCATTTTCTTTTTGAAGGATTAAAAGGTGAAAAGAATACGAGACCAAATAACAAAGAATCTCACAAATTTGTTGAAGACTCATCGAATAATTATTTGCTCTCAATAATATTTGATTTATAAGAATGGTCATAATCCTTCTTATTTGTCACTTCTTGCAAACTTTAGTATATCATAACGAAGAACCTCTTAAAAAGTGATGCAAATGTTAATTTAAATAGATTTTTTTTCAATAAAAAAGAGGTTGAAATTTTTTTTTCCAACATTGGAAGATTTAGGAAATATTAAAGAAAGGGAGTATAAGACTATGATGATTATGATAATATTTATTCTTTGACCTTCAAAAGGTGGACAAATAAATATTATGTGCTGAATGGTGAGTGAAAAACTGTCTTCCAAATTATGAATTGTAAAGTAATGATATCATCACAACGTCGTCATTCAAACCAAGCATATCAAATTATCTCTCGCATTTGAATTTGAGAAAATTAAAAAATAATCATGGTTGACTCAATAAAATATTTTAGAATTATATTTGTGTTTATTTTCTAAAAATAATACAATCTTAATTAATTATTCTCCTATATTTCTTATCTCCAGTGTCGTGAAAATCATATATTTGTTTTTCATAATAATTTTTTCTCAAATTGTTCAATATGTAAGGCCCATTTAAAATATGTTAACTTTTCTGCCCTAAAGTTAGTGGGCCTAAGGCCGGCCCAACGTATAAGGTCCTAAGGTCTGCCCTAATCCCACTCTCACTTTCACTCTCACAGAAACGCAGCAGCCGTCAATCCTTCCCCTTGCTCTCACGAAAAGCTCTGCTAGGGTTTGCCCTAAGGTTCCCTTCCTTCAAGCTCGAACTCAGTCCTTGTTCACGTAAGTCACTCCTCAGCTCATGCTCCTTCCTTTCATGGTTTGTGTTCTCTGTATCGTTAGGGTTTGGTAATAACCCGCTCCTTTCTCTGTTCTGCCATTCAGTTCCGCTGCTAACCGCCCTAGGAGCAGTTCTACCTTCGCTGTGCGGGTCGAAGCATTTGCTAGCTTGAATCCCAGGTACGGGAAGTTAGGGTTTCAGTATTTTAGGTGTTGTCTTGGCTGTTCTTGAGTGAGTTAATGATTTCATGAATGAATCCTTCGTTTTGGTGTGATTAAATGCTTGTTATGCTTGGTGGATTTGATAAACATGGCTGTGGCAGTGAAGAACAGTGGCGAGACCTGTTAATCTCGCCCAAGCGAGTCCATCTCGCCTAGGCGAGATGAAACAGGGAGCTCGCCTAGGTTTATTGCGTGAAAAGTCGCCCAGGCGGCTCGCTCAACTTTTGAGCGAGCAGGCAACTCGCCCAAGCGAGAGGGATCTCGCTTAAGCGAGATCCCGTGTTGCCCAGACCCTGGTTTTCCTTGAGCCCTCGCCTAGGCGAAAGGGGGCTCACCTGAGCGAGCCTGTCTCGCCTGAGCGAGACCCTTCAGCCTGAGCGAGGGGTTTGGGCGAGACAGTGTAGTGTTGGATCGCTTTTTTGTCCTCTTGTGCTTGGATTTGTTTGGGTATGACTGCTATGATAAGATGCATGTACTGATGTATGAATATATGCCTAATGGGTTGCTATATATGCGTGACATGATTCATAAATGAGGAATGATGAGTGTGGTGGGGACTTAGCATGTGAAATGAGTATACGGTTTGAGACTAAAGGAACATGGTATAAATATGAGACTAGGCCCCAGACTCATTGGGGTGGTGATGATCAGAGATATGGATTTGAGATGTGATTGGTATGAGGATTAAACTTCAAGGGTTGATACGGAATTGAAAAATATAATTCAATATTCTCTTATTGTTGATTTACGAACGTTGGTCCGTGTCAGCGTGTAATTCCTTGGGGTCTCTAGGTGAGACCTCCGGGGTCGCGCTTCAGTGGTCGGGACGTAATTCCATGGCCCCTGCTAGTGGGTGTTCATGGTGGTGCCCCATCTGTATAACTAGGTAAGGATTCAAGGTAAGGTTGCATCCTGACGCTCCGAGGAGCCAGTTAGTCTCACTTAGAGCAAACTGACTCTTGTGGTGGGAGTAGCAGGAGGCCTGAAACTCACTGAGGGCTAACCTTGTGGTGGGAGAGATGTTGATTCATTGTAACACTGGTAACACATAGCTCAGGATCGAGCAGCTCAGGATCGAGCAGAGGTATCCACCACAAGTGCAAGCATCCGCTGAATCCGACCGAGTTATACGTATCCGGATGAGTCGAGTCGAGTCGTAGTGTATTGAATGATGAGTCATGACATGTTTGGTTGTTATATGGATGTGAGATGATGGAAATATATTTGACTGTATGATGAGTACGTGTTGGCTCTAGCTTACCCGTTTTGTTGCATGGTTGTGTTGTATGTGGTTGTTCTTCCTTGCGATGATCATTAACTTGGTTGATCGGAGCAGATGGGCGAGGTTCTCGTGGTCAGCAAGGGAGCGGTGATTCAGTAGCTTAGCCATCTGGGCTGGAGGCATTTTATTTACGATTTCTTTAGGGCTACGGCCCCTGTATCATCTTATGATTTCTTACTCTACACTCTTTGTTAGATTGGTATCCGTTTTATGTCGGCATCGTGGTGTGCCAGGTTGTAGGGGTTGCGTTAAGGACCCCAAGACTACGCTGCTATACTTTATCACGTGACGTTTCCTTTAATTTCGTTTTAATAATTAAATGGGACGTTACACAATATATCAATTCCCTTTTAATAGTTAAAAGATCCAGGAAAAATTAAAATAAAGAGAAATACATAAAAAAATAATGTCTTGTTTTTTTTTTAAATTGTGAATTTATTTAAATTAATTATTTCATAAATTTATGAAATATGAAATAATTATTATTTGAGTGATTTAAGTTATTATTGTATTTCTTTAATTAATTGAGTGATCTAAGTTGCTATTAATTAATTAATTATGGTTTGTGAAATATGAGTGATTTTAAATCTATGGTGCACCTTATGTTGTGAGATAACATGTGTCATAGTGTTGAGATTCATGTGAAATGTGTGTAGGAACAAGGTTTGAATCTGGTTAGACAATTATTTGTTGTTTTGTAATTTTTTTTTCTCTTTAAGCTGTAGGGCCCACGAAACTCTTCCAATTAATTTTCTCTCTCCTCGTTCACGATGGTGCAAGGATTGTTTGGAATGGAATTTTAACTCACTTCATATTTTTAGTTGCTTGCTAGATTCCCGTGTTTTTTATTTATTTTATTTTCTCTCTCCCTTTAGCTGCATCTGTTATAACTTTTGGTTCATTAGATTTTCATTGCCATTGCCACATATTTTTGGTGATATAAAAACAGAACTCTTGTACCACACTAAAAATAGAAACGACCAATATTCATTTTAAATTATAGATTTGTTAGTTAATATTTGGAATCACCAAAAATAAAAGAGGTAATGCTAGGGTTTTGGATAAAATGGAGAGTGTGGGCTAAGGAGGGGAAACCTATAGGTTATTTCATTTCCGAAAGAGTTAAAAAAAATGAGAGAAAGAGAGAGACAATAGAGGAACTGTGGAAGAGACTACGGGAGAAAGAGAACATAGGTTGGAGGTTGCTATCAAGGTAGGGGAAGTTAACATTTTTTTTCTTTTATCTATTGTATTTGGTGTATGAGACTTGAAAGAGTATGCTTAAATGTATGGGTGTTGTTCCCGTTGCTGTTTTTGAAGTTGAATTTACTTGTGTTTTGTTTGAAGCTTAACTCTTTCTCTGTTCTCTTTTTAAACATTTGATGCTTGAATGTTGTGCTTCTTATACAAGATGTTGGGTTACGTGTTTATGGTTAGATGAGCTACAACTTTTGGGGTTTGGGTTGGAGTACATAAACACGTTGTATCATGGCCTATTTAGTGGACTGCACGTTTTGTAGCCTTGCACCAGGTTTCATAATTTTGGTTACTTAAGTACATGCATCTTGTTCCACTCTTTCTTTTTAGTTGTTTGCATTGTCCTCGTATATCTCGTTTTCTTTTAGGTGGAATATATGCAGGGGTATACATGAATGCAAGTGCATGATTATTCCTTTTCTTGGATCCCATATATATTGTTAGTGGAGTGTATATTTTCTATTTAGCCATGCATTTAATATGCCAAAAATATTGTACTTTGAATCTTATCATGGCCAGGTTACGTGCTGTATTCTATGAGAATGGATGGAGTAGTTTTCTTGATTTCATTTAGGTTATTATATAAGTGCTTTGGTGTGTAGGAGGGACCCACAAATGCATGTAATGTAGCCTTTATCATGTTCAAAGTGTGGCCACATGAGGTGGTGCGTTTGCTTCTTCACATTTTTTCACGTGCTGGGTGAGAGACATGGACTTACAACCCTTTTGTTTCACTCATCAAATATAGTATTCATGTTGCTTTCACTCACAAATTGATTGGCCATGCATTTAATGGGTCAAAATCCCATTCCTTGATGGGATGTGTAGCATTGATGTGGGACCCCTACTTGTTAAAGGTGCAAATTAGTTTTGCATGGTATTAAAGTGCTAGGATGCTTAATAGTTGTGTTATAGATGAATTGTAGATGACTTCTTTGATGAGACACTTGCTTGTACGTTAGCCAATTTTTTTCAGTGCAACCATCTTTCTTTTCCTTTTCTCGTTTTGAACCCATCAGATTAATTGCTTGGCCTACTCTTTCTTCTTTTCACAGCAGCAGATTAATGTACAGTGGTGTGGCAGCTACATTTTGCATGCAATCTCACTTGTTTTCCTTAAAGTGTGCATTTATTCTACCTTTCACTCACGTGAAATAAGGGTTGGTGCATTCCAAGAGTTGCATTGGATCACTTGTATCTAGTATTAAGCTTTGACTGTTCATCAAACCAGCTTTGTGATGTTGTGGTGTATTCACGTGCTTTTATCATGACAGTAGGTGATGGACGTCCTTGGTGTAGGAGAGGAAAAAGATCCATGGAAGACACCAAAAAGAAGATGAAATGCAGCGGAAATGAAGATAAGAGCAAGAAGAGCTCTAGGTAATAGAGATTTTTGGTGAAGATGAAGAGTAGAAGTGGAGCTATGGTATGGAAGGTGGTTAGAGGAGATGAAGGAGAATGTTAGCCATGTGTGCTCTCAAAATAATAGAAGAGTGGAGTGATCTCAACACAAACATTCTATTAGAAATTTCAAGAGTTCAAATGTACAAATGGTCTACTTTTGGCTTTTATATGTGAGCCTAAAAGCTAGACTAATTCTTGGCCCTTAGGTCAAGCTTGGAGGAGAAGCTTTAATCATCACCCTTGGATGGTGACTTGGAGAAGGAGCCATCTTCCTAGCCTTTGGATGAAGACTTGGAAAAGAAGACACTCTCTTAGCCCTTGGATGAAGGAGGCACATGGGTGGGGTGTGGACTTGGGTCCATTGGATGCATGATCCATGAGGTGTAGGAAGGAATGTTGACTTCCACTTAGTCCACCTTTGACCTTTGGTAGCTCATGGCCAAATCTCCTATTGGGCTTAGTCAAACCCAATTTTATCAATTTAACTACACATTGTTTGACTTATTATTCTAGAAAAACAAGGCCTAAATAATGACCCAATTTAAATCTATACTACTTCCTTCATGCATCATCTCATATTTTAGAGATTTCTTTAGCTCATGTGAATAATGTAAAAAGCCCATGATTGACTTGATCATCTTGTGAGAGGCCCATGTGAATCTTTCTCATCATGCTTCTAGTGATTGGGCCTTGATGTGAGCTTGGGCTTGTTGATGCACTTGAGCTTGGGCTTGTTGGGGTCACATCATCCCCTCCCCCTTGAAGAGGATTTGCCCTCAAATCTTGGTGGTCACCCTCTTCATCAAAAATACCTACAAAAGGAACCAAATCAATAATGTTGAAAGTAGGATGCACACCATATTCCGGAGGAAGATCCAATTGATAAGCATTATTATTGATCTTCTTGATGATTTGGAATGGACCATCACCTCGGGGACTAAGTTTGGATTTTCTTATATTAGGAAATCTTTCCTTCCTTAAGTGCAACCAAACTAAATCTCCTTCATTAAAAGACCGAACTCTCTTGCCCTTGTTTTTAGAATGAGCAATCTTTTCAACTTGGGCTTGAATTTGGTGTTTAACCTTCTCATGAAAATCTTTTATGAACTTGGACTTAGAAACCCCTTCTTTATGAACAAAATCAAAAGAAGTTGGAAGAGGTAATAAGTCCAATGGTGTGAGAGGGTTAAAACCATAAACTACCTCAAAGGGTGAGAGTTTGGTGGTGCTATGGACCACTCTATTGTAAGCAAATTCAATGTGGGGAAGATACTCATCCCAAGATTTATGATTCCCCTTAAGCAAAACCCTAAGCAATGTGGAAAGGGATCTATTGACTACCTCGGTTTGCCCATCAGTTTGTGGGTGACAAGAGGTAGAGAAAGAAAGTTTTGTTCCTAGCCTAGACCATAAGGTCCTCCAAAAATGGCTTAGGAATTTAGCATCCCTATCAGACACAATTGTTTTGGGTAAACCATGGAGGCGAACCACTTCTCTAAAGAACAACCTTGCTATGTTGCTAGCATCATCTACTTTGTGGCATGGTATAAAATGTGCCATTTTAGAAAAACGGTCCACTACCACAAATATAGAGTCAACACCCCTAGAATTCCTTGGAAGCCCTAGGACAAAATCCATACTTATATCCTCCCAAGGGGTGGAAGCAACAAGCAAAGGAGTATACATCCCTACAGACATTGCGCTAGACTTAGCATGCAAACAATTCAAACAACTAGCGCAATAGTTTTGTATTTCCCTTTTCATATGGGGTCAAAAGAATTTCTCTTTAAGCATGGCCAAAGTTTTGGCGACCCCAAAGTGACCCATAAGTCCCCCCTCATGCCTTTCTTTGATCAAAAGTTTTCTATGAGAACCTCGAGGAATACATAGGCGGCCTTCTTTGAAAAGATATCCATTTGAGAGATAAAAGCCGCCTTGGGACTTAGTGAGACAATCATGATAAATGGTAGCAAAGAAGCGATCATGAATATACAATTCACATATGTTGTCAAATCCAAGAATTTGGGACCCAAGCTTGGCTAAGAGAGTATATCTCCTTGATAGTGCATCAGCCACCACATTAGCTTTCCTTTTCTTGTACTTGATAACATAAGGGAATTGTTCCAAGTACTCAACCCACTTTGCATGCCTTTTATTCAATTTGTGTTGGCTCTTCAAATACTTGAGAGTTTCATGATCACTATGGATAATAAACTCTTTTGTCACAAGATAATGTTCCCAAGTATGAAGAACTCGCACAAGAGCATATAGCTCTTTGTCATAGGTGGGATAGTTACGAGAAGGACCATTTAGTTTTTCACTAAAATAGGCAATTGGATGGCCTTCTTGTAACAAAACCGCACCTATTCCCACCCCAGAAGCATCACATTCTAGCTTAAAAGTTTTCTCAAAGTTTGGAAGAGCAAGAATGGGAGCTTGGGTGAGCCTAGTCTTGATATCATCAAAAGCCTTTTGTTGTCTTTCACCCCACTCAAAAGATATGTCTTTCTTAACAAGTTCATTGAGGGGTGAAGCAATGGTGGAGAAGTTAGGGACAAATCTTCTATAAAAACTTGCTAATCCATGAAAACTTCTAATGTCCCCAACATTCTTTGGCACAGGCCATTCTTGGATGGCCTTGATTTTTGCAGGGTCAACATGCACCCCACTCTTATTGACTACAAATCCCAAAAAGATGACACTCTCTACACAGAAAGTGCACTTGTCAATGTTAGCATACAGTTGGTGGTCTCGGAGAAGAGATAACACAACTCTAAGATGACCCACATGAAGCTTAGAACTTGTACTATACACCAAAATGTCATCAAAATAGACAACAATAAACTTGCCTATACAATCTCGCAAGACATGATTCATTAGGCGCATGAATGTACTAGGAGCATTGGTTAGACCAAAGGGCATGACTAACCATTCATATAGACCAAATTTTGTTTTGAAAGCAGTTTTCCACTCATCACCTTTTTGAATACGAATTTGGTGATAACCACTTTTGAGGTCTATTTTTGAAAATATTTGTGCTCCATGTAATTCATCCAACATATAATCTAGTCTTGGGATTGGGTGCCTATATTTTATGGTGATGTTGTTGATAGCCCTACAATCACAGCACATACGCTACTTCCCATCTTTCTTGGGCACCAACAACACAGGCACAGCACAAGGACTTAAACTTTTTTGAACCCATCCCTTGTCTAGCAACTCATTCACTTGAGTTTCTATTTCCTTGGTCTCAATTGGGTTTGTCCTATAGGCGGGTCTATTAGGAAGACTTGCCCCTGGGACAAAATCAATTTGGTGCTCAATCCCTCTAAAAGGTGGAAGACCATGAGGGCCATCCTTTGGAAAAATATCTTGAAATTCATGAAGGAGAGCACGAATGGAAGGAGGTAGATCCTTAAGAGAAGGATGTTCAAGACAAGTAAGGATTGCTTGACAAAGTAAGAGGAAGGGAGGTTGCTCATTATGAAAAGTGTGCAAAAGAGTTTTATGAGTTAAAAGAACTTCATGAGCAACATCCTTAGAAGAAGAAACTTCCTCTACCTTTGTCTTGTCCTTAGAATCTTTAGAAGCATTAGAGTTCTTGGAACTCTCTTCCTCTCTCCTAGCTCGCATTTGAACTTGATCACTGGCAACTTGGCTAGGAGTGAGGGGATGCAACACAAAAGTTTTTGAATGATGTTGGAGGGTGATCTCATTGGTGTGGCCATTATGTAAGGTTTTATGATCAAATTGCCAAGGCCTCCCCAAGAGAATATGGCAAGCTTCCATTGGGATTACATCACATAAAACTTTATCTTTAAATTTCCCAATGGAGAACTTAACTTTTACTTGATGTTCAACTTTGAGATCCCCATCTTCATTAAGCCAATGAAGTTTGTAAGGTTTGGGATGGGGTAACAAAGTCAAATTCAACTTCTCAACCAATCTTGTGCTACAACAATTGCAACAAGACCCACTATCAATGATCAAAGAACAAGTGTTTTTCAAAACCTCATATCTTGTGTGGAAAATATTTTCTCTTTGATCATTGAGAGGAATGCTAAGTTGGTTATTGAGAAGCCTCCTAATCATCAAAAGTTTCCCTTCATTTGGATATGAATGTTCTTGAGAATCACTAGAATGAGAAGTGTCGGAGTCACTTGAAGATGACTCCTCTTGGCTAGTGTAGAGGTCTTTGCCCTTAAGCACAATGGTGCGTTTGGTAGGGCATTGAGCGACCACATGACCTCTACCTAGACACTTGAAACATTTGATGTCATTACCTCTTTTCTTGGTAGAGGATTCACCCTTGTCACTTACCTTTGTAAGGCTCTTATGACTGGACTCTTTTTCTTGTGAAAAATCTTTCTTTTGAAAATCACTTTTAGAAAAAGAGGGAGAATCCTTGCGAGAAGGATGTCTCAAAAGTTGTTGCTCCACCTTGATGCTCATTTGAACAAGATCATTAAAATTGCGGTAGGGGAGCAACTCAACTTTATCTCTTATGTTGTAATTGAGTCCACTTAAGAACCTAGCAATGGTAAGTTCCTCTTCTTCTTCAATTCTGGCTCTCATGATGTAGAGCTCCATCTTTTATCTATACTCTTCTATAGACATAGATCTTTGTTGGAGCCTTTGGAGCTTGTCCAAGAGCTCCCTTTTGTAGTAGGAGGGAACATGGCGGGCATGAAGGGCTTCCTTAAGATCATTCCAATACTCAATATCATGTAGCCCTTTTCTCCTTCTTTGGAGGACTAAGGAAGTCCACCAATTAAGAGCATGCCCTTGAAAGCTAAGAGTAGCTAGAGACACACGCCTCTCTTCCTCCACAACATGACTCTCAAACAATTGTTCTACTTTGGCGACCCAATCAAGAAAAACCTCAACATTATCCTTTCCATAGAAATGAGACAAATCAATTTTGACTTCGTTTGGGTGAGGAGGTATGCGCCTTTGCCTTCTTACATGAGGCGATTGTCTAAGGTTAATGCGCTCATCTTCCTCCTCTTCAAAATCATACTCATGCCTTGAAGGGGCACGAGAAGACCTAGGAGAGGCACGAGTACTATGGTTGGGAGGGGTAAGTTGATTGGCAATTAATTGAAGATTGGCTTGCATGGAAGCCATTTGAATTTTAAGGTCCCTAACCTCTTGAGAGAGATTATTTAGGACTCTAGGATCAACCTCAACCTCCTCATCACCACTTATGTGGAGGTTGTTTTCATCATGTTGTTGATGTTGGGTACTAGCACGAGTAGCCCTTCTAGTGCTCATGGTGATTGAAAGAACTTAGAACTTTAACAAAATGGTGAAAGAAGGAACCAAGCACAAGTAGACCTCCAGGTTAGGCGAGGTGAGTCTAAAAGACTTCTTAAGTACCAAGGCCAATCCTTGCCAAGATGTACTTGCAAAAGGTTTCAAAGATCACACAAATGTTTAAGGCTAAGTAAATAGAATCACTTGAGACACTAAGCACAAACAAACACAAACAAGACTCAAAGAAAAGAAAAGACTAACACTAAAAACGGACCCCTAAATGGCAAAAATTTTAGAGACTTTGCTGTCACAAATTTAAACCACTAAGCGTCTAACTATGCGGCCTAAAAGCAAGGTGAGAAAGCACTTAGAACTTTCAACACACTCACTTACTAAAACGTTGCACTATAATATGAAAAAGGTTCTACTTAGGAGATGGGATTGAACACCTTTGGTTCCCCAAGACACCTAAGTAGGCCATGGATACAAATGAGAATTTGAAAGCATTTTTGGTTCACTAATTTGGTACTCAAAATGAAGCAACCTCAAGCCACTTAATATCTCAAATTTTGATGCTCAAAAGATGCAATTTCACAATCAAGGAGGCTTCAAAATGGTACCAAATAAGATGTGCCAAAAAGAAGTACAAAGTACAAAGAAATAAAGCCAAAAATAAGAAACAATGCAACTCCAAATGTGCTGCCAAAGTGCTGCCAATTTGCACAAAATCAAGAGCCAAGAGCTTGGCTTGTAGCCTCCTTTTGATTTGAACAAAGACCACCACCAAGTAAGGCACTTGTAAGCACCTTAAGCCACCAAAATGAAGTGCAAAACAGCAACTATAGTCTTGGTTTTAAGGCCAAAATAGCCACCAAACCTGCACCAAAAAACAAAACAGCAAAAAAACTATACCAAGCAATGGAGTTAGCGCACACTCTCTCAAATGAATAGGTCCAAAACTCTCAATAGGTGAGGAAAATGATAAGCACACAAGCTAAAATTCTACTTCAATATCCACCACCTAAGATGCTACCAAATCATAGAAACCATTCTAAACTTCATAGCATCATCAATCACAACCAATAACTAAGAGTCAAGTATATGAACCCAAACAAAGGAGAAAGCAAGAAAAGCTAATTAGAAATGTTAAACCAAAAGAGAATTGAAATGAAACATGACTAGAAGGAGATTCAAAAAGTGACAATCAAAAAATTAAAGGTTGGAAAGAAAGGCAAGCACCACAAAAAGGAACCTAGAAATGCACTAGAATAGATGAAAAAAACTGAAAACAGAGAAGAAAAAGTGCTCAGAAACAGCCATTGTACTCATTGCAATTTTGTGCCAAATTGAGGGAATAAATTCCACTTCTATTGAAGGCAAACTCAAGCCAATATAGAGTACACAATCAAGGAATCAATTAGAATAACAAAGAGCACTTAAAAGCACCACAAATCGCACAAAACAGCAGTAAAACATAAAATTCCCGAGACCACTGCGCCAGAAAACGTGAAAATTTTCCTCAACTTTGCCGATTTTTCATTTTTTTTGTACTCAACATTTTTGAATGATTCTTTTTTTGTATTTTTGGTCTGGATGTTAGTTAAATGAGGAAAAATTCAGATTAAAATTTGGACAAGGTAGTGAGTCATGAAAAATCTCAAACAGTAGGTGTGCGTGTAGTGAAAACTGGAAAAACAGACTGGAGCAGAATTGCTCACGGAAATTGTAAGATGTTCTATGAAAATTCAAGATGAATGAACTTGATTATGATCTAAAATAAAATATGAATCATAGAAGAACATCTTAAACACTCAAAGCACAATCCAATCGGTGAAATGGACAAAAAACAGTGAGACCATTGCCTTACACATCCACAAGCATCACTTGAAGTTCATAGCTCATTTTGTGTGATGTAGGACTTGGTTCTCATCAAGCAAGTGCATATTTCAGCCATATGAACGAAAATTAAGATGAGTTAAAGTGCTAAAACATGACTTAAGACAAAACACAACATAAGAAACTGAAAATTGAAAGATGCACCGATTAAAATGAAGAAAAACAGCAAGGAAGAAAAGAACAAGTGCTAGAAAACGAAAATGGAACCTAAAACAGATTTGCACCAATGAAGCAAGGAGTACTACAAGATGAATCAATGGAGATTCATGTAGCCTCAATGTCAAACGGTGGAGAGCACAAGAACATGAAAAAAACAGCAGCAAAATTGAAGAAAACGGTGGAGAAGAGAGACAACCATGCTGTAGTGGAGAAGAAAATAGTGGAGAAGAGAGACAACCTATGCAAAGTAGTCCAACCAATGATATTTCCTTTCTTTTTCATATCCCTCTCCATGCTGCAGTGGTTTCTTTATCTTGTTTTCATTTCTCTCTCATCACATTGGGTTGGTCATGGTTCCACATGCAATTTCTTTTTCTTTTTGGGTTGTAGTTTGTAGTATGGATTGACTTGCATGTGTTCGTGGGGAATTAGTTTTTGTTATTCTTTTCTATTGAAAAAATGTGATTATGTTTATTTATGGTTAGGTGTGGTGCAGTACGTGCAATTTTAATATATTCTAATGTTTTGTGTGGAGAAGTATGAATGGTGAGTGAGTACCTTGATTTCCAATACCATGGATATATGTTGATTCAATTAGTTTTGATAGTGTATGGTTGTGATGATATATTTCATGTGTGTGATTGGTACGTTGGATTTTGTGGTTATCGGAGATATCTACTTTTGCATGTGGCAAGAATTATTTTCCTTTGGTTCATATTGTGGGTGGAATTAAGTGTTGTATGAGGTTTTCCGTACCTGGAGACTCAGTTATGACTCTTTCGCTTGTGTGAAGCAGTGGAAAGGGGTCCTTTTCGCTTGTGTGAAGCAGTGGTAGAGGATTGGTCCGAGTGTTGTACTTTCTCACCTGTGCGAAGCAGTGGGGAGAGGAAAGATGGTTCGCCTTATTTCGGCTCGTTGCGAGTATAGTGCTCGGTGTGCGATGCATCAACGTTTTTACTAATAATTCCTTGAGGAATAAGGGAGACAGTCTAGCTGCGATAGCGGGACACCTCGAACCATCTATTTCTAGGAAACTAGATGTTATTGTGGGGTAAAAGGCCGCGGAAAACCAAAGCTTGATTATGATTACTATGTTTAAGAATTCTAGATGAATGTGATAATCTGTTTGGTTTGGTATGGTTGTTTGGATTTGGGAGTGGTGTGTTAAAACCAAAACTTGATTATGATTGTAATGCTTAAGTGTTTTACTTGAATAAGATGTTGAATATTATTTGTCATGTTTTATTTATGAAATTCTTTTATATATCATTGTTTATGGTTAGCTTACCCCTATTTGTTTGTTTGTGTGTTTGTTGTGTGTGCGATGATCGTATAACGTGTGTGTTATACGGGAACAGATGATAATGCAAATGTTTTTGACATGGAGTAGATTGGCGAGAGGCTGGGTGAACTCGGGAGTTCTTATATTTATTTAGTTGTTTTAAATCAGATACTGAAGATATGTAATTTCCTTTTGTCCACAATTGTTATTTTGATTTTTTTTAGACAAATTGACATTATAAACTATGTAATTTAAATCACATTAAAAGTTTTTTTATTAGTACATTTGCAATGATAATCCTTTTCTGCCAAACACATTCATTTTCTAAATTTACATGACATCCCAAAATTAGGGTGTTACATTTAGCATGGAAATTTTAGTTTTATATATCGAAGAATATCCAATAGGATACGTTTGTAATTTTCTTTTTATAATTTATTTACATTATGGATTTTATGGTAAGTAGTAAGGATCTTAATATTAATTACTAGAAACCTTTTTTTAATTAATTACTAGAAGAAATTTTTTGTACATTACCAAAATGGGGTTTAAATATTTTATGATTTTAAATTAAATTAAAATTAAAATAAAAGATAATTTGTGTATACTAGATAAAAATTCATCTTACATATTATTATAAATAGTAACATTTTTAATGATTAACTAATTAGAAAAGAAATAGTATCTTAAAATAAATTTATTGAATAATCTATAAAACAATGAAACGGTTCATGATTTTTGAATTTTAATTAATTTTTTTCTACTATAATTAATGATAAAATAACTTATTGGCTACAGTAATCATTGTAAGGCCCATTTTTTGTGATCCTAATGTTTAAGGGCCGCCTAACCTATTTTTGTTGGGCCTAAGGCCAACCCATAGGGTTCCCCAAAGATCCCCTTTCAGCCTCTTCGTGTTCCATTCTACTCTTACATTGCAAACAACTCCCTTCTAAGACTCTCTCTTCTCTCTTTTCAGAGCTCTACTAGGGTTTGAGCTAGTTCCTTTGTTGGGTAATCAAACTCTACTTCCGGATAAGTAGAGCTCTAGACCTTTATTCCTTTTACATTTTCCCTCCTGTTAGGAAGCTCTAGTTCCGCTTTGACCTTAACTAGGATCTCAGTTTCATTCTTCTTGGATGCTTTTCCAGTTCCGCAAGCTGCCACATTCTATGGTGCTCTTCTTCGAGTGTTTGTGCAAATTTACTAGCATTTTCCAGGTAAAGGAAGCTAGTGTTTTTCGTATTTTTTGTATATCTGCCCATTTTTAGCTTTGCTTCGTATTTGTATGGTTTTTGTGCTATTGTGGTTGCAGGGAATACCTTGATATGTTGTTTGGTATTGAATGTCTGGATGATGTAGGTGTGAACAGTGACGAGAATTGGTATTTTTGCCTAAGCGAGCTTGCCTCGCCTAGGCGAGAATAGCAGAAGCTTGCCCAGGTTTCTACTCGAGCTCTCGCTCAGGCAGAGAGCTTTCATTTTGAGCTGAATCATCTCGCTCAGGCGAGAGAGGCTCGCCTAAGCAAGAACTCGTGGGAATCTATGTGTTCTGCTTCAGTTGTAGCTCAAGCGAGGGGTCTCACTTTTGGGCGAAGAGCAGTCTCGCCCAAGCGAGAACTCGTGAAACATGCAGTGCTCTCTGTTGGTAGTCTCGCCTAAGCGAGAGCTTGTAGCTTGAGCGAAAAGTCTCTTTTGCCTAGGCGAGGGCCCATGGCTTGAGCGAGACTGGTGCATGCTCTAATGTTGTTCTCTTCCATGTTTTTGATTGTTGGTTACATGATTGATTGGATTGCCTTATTTAAAGTATGAAACATGTGAATATGTATGTATTATTTGATTGTATGGACTGGAATTGACGAGCTTGGTATGAATAAATGCATGAATCGTGAGTAGTTGGTTGGTTGAATATTGGTATGAGTTTGTTATGCATGATAAATCTATGGTTGGTTGGTGAGATATGGCGACGTAATTCCATGAACCTCTTGGTGAGATCTCAATGTGGTGCCGTATGTGATGGACATAATTCCATGAACCTCTTAAGTAAGGATTGCATCCTAAAAGTCTAAAGAGTCAGTTAGTCTCACGTAAAGCAGACTGACTCAAGTGGTGAGAGTAGCAGGAGACCCTAGTCTTTGGCAAGATAATGGCCTTAGATGTTTGAAGACTGACCTTGTGCGTGGTAGGGTGAAACCCATTGGCAATGACTCTGTAGAGTAGTAGAGGCCACCATAAGTGCAAACATCTAGTGAATCCGACCGATTATATGTATCCGGATAATTGAGTCTTAGAGTCTTGTTTGTTTGCTATCACATGCTTGGTTTATTTATGCGTTCTTGACTTTTAAATTATATGCTTAATTGTATGATAAAAACCTTTTTACTCTAGCCTACCCTTCTTGCTTGTGTTTGTCTTCTTGTGTGATTTTTCCTTTTTGCAATGATCACCAATCCTTTGGTGTGAGCAGATATGCGAACTCCTAAGTGATCGCAGTGGCGGCGAAAATGTTGCATCTTAGTTGGGCATGGATTGGTATTGGGATCATTGTTGAGCCCACATTTGAAGAGTTTTCATTATTTTGTAATCCCTTACTTATGAGCAAGCCTTTGGACATCTGTTGAACCTTTTTAAATCTGTTCATGGCATCTCGGTGTGCCTAGTCTTTTCTTCCAGTATATTTATGGATAACTATAATGGTTGATACATATATACTTCTCTGTGTGGCTCTTTTTATTATATTGTAAGTGATATTTCATTTAATTAAGTTTATTAATTAAATAGGATGTTACAATCATTTGCTTAAGTACACATTTTGATCTTGAGATTTTAATGCGGACTTAATTGGGATGCGGGTTTATGAAATTTCTAGAGTCATATTACAATATAGAATATTAGGTGTCATATAATTACAGTATGGAATATTACGAGTGTTAAGAATTTATAGGGATTGTAACATATGAGATATAAAATATATGATAGATATAAAAGATATGCTACAAAATAAACTTTTTTATTTTATTTTATTTATATATTTTTTCAACACACACACACACACACACACACACACACACACACACACACACACACACACACACACACACACACACACACACACACACACACACACACACATATATATATATATATATATATAAAACCCAGGATTAATGTAAAGTCAAATGACTTTACATATTTTTTGTGAGTATAAAGTCATAGAATTATTGATCCGAAAATTTTTCATTTTCAAATGTAGATTTATACGGGATGCGGATTTAAATGAGTGCGGACTTAATCGAATGTTTATTGCACATATATCATCTACCTCCTATTTAGCTCATATAAGAAATATGGATAAAAACAAATTTATTTCAAATTTATAAAAATTAATATATGGTATATCTATTTATAAAAATTAATACATGGTATATCTATACATATTTAGGAAGAATTGGGGATATTTTTTATATTTTAATAGCTTAAATACACCCATTATCGGGGTTTGTGTATATATTTTTGAAATATTTATAAATTATTTATTTTAAAAATAATAATTAATAAAATTAAATTAGAAAACTGAAAGATGTATATAATTATAAATATAGCTATAGATAAAATAAATTTTAATTATTAAAATAAAAAATATTAAAAGTAATATTATGTAAATAATATTTTATTATGAGTCATTATTTAAATTCTAAAAAATATTTAATTCTTTTATAGTGAATAATTTTTTAAATTCAAATAAATAATTACTAAAATGATAAAATAATTTTTTTTATTATGAATAATTATTTAAATTTAAAAAGTAATAATTAAAAAGGCAAAGTAGCAAAAATAAAAGAAAAAAAATATCTCTTATATATAGATTTTAAATAAATTATTTCAATTTTTTTTAAATATAAATTTATATAAGGAAATTTCAAATAAAGTATTAAGGTAAATAAATTTGGTCGTTTTAAAAATCAAATTTAAATGAATTGCATGTGTAGCATCCCATTTAATAGTATAAAATCATTAAATAAAACATCTCATAGTGATAATCATAAAGCATCGAAAATACTAATAGGAAAAAAATAACAATATTACAGTCATCATGTTAAAGATATACTAAAATATCATATTTACACAGATCTAAGCGGAAGGGCTAGAAGTTTTTCAAAATATATATATATATATATATATATATATATATATATATATATATATATATATATATATATATATATATATATGCCACCGGTATCAAAAGGGTTATCTAAACAATTTCATCATCTCTCCCTTGTACTGGTCCAACCACAAAAATCTTCAATTGCTCAAACCATTTAAGTGATCATTGCAAAGGAAAGGAAACACAAGAAAACAAGACACAAAGGAAAGGGTAAGCTAATATATATAAGAATTAATCATATAAAGTTATATAATTAAAAGATCACACACAAACAATTTTGAATCATTAACATTCTAATTCATACAAAGACTCTAAAACAACGACTCAATTATTCGGATCCATGTCTTTGATATAGGGTAAACAAGAGGCGTGCACTTGTGATGGTTTCTAGACTCCGCAGAGTGCCAGACAAAAGGGGTCATCACCCAACCATACAAGGTTAATCCTTTCAAACCTATGACCAAAAAACAAGTCCACAGGTTAGGGCCTTCGGCCACTCTCACCACATAATTCATTCTCCTGTATATGAGTTTGAATGATTACTAGGGTTCAGGATACCTCTTACCAATCATTCTCCCATACCAAGACATACACTATTAATCATCAACAATAGGGATTTCCATGAAATTCCCCATTTTCAACATGCTCACTCATCACAATTACAATATATTCAGTTCATATCTTAATGAATTTCATAAACATGCCTCATATCACTCATATAAGAAATAAAATATACAAAACCAACAAAACAACTAAAACAAGGCTTCAGCGCTCAACGCCCTAAGCTAGTGCTAAGCGCCATTCGTCTTGTAAATTTGGTCGCTCGATAGTAAAACTAGCGCTTATTGCCAAAGACTTAAAATACCTCAGACCTGTAGAGGTCCCCCGCGCTCAGGCAGTGCTGAGCAGCGCTCAGTGTTAATCGTGTCGCAAATTTCGGCGCTCAGCGGTGACAATGGCGCTCAGTGTCACACTAGAAAACAACACATTCACTTTTGGATTTTTTTAGCAATCTAGACTTGATTCATGACTCTATTTGGTACTCCTACTTCATACACTGGTATAAAAGGTTTTAAATTTGCAACAAGTAGTACCAATTAGACTCATGACCCTAGTTCCAATTTCCCAATTATCCCCAAATTCAAACAATACACATGGATTTCAATTTGTCAAACATAGTTCAACATATTACCAGCACAATCATCCATAAATCATTTTAACAGAACAATTCAAAGCATCAATCTATTACACCACTAACATCAAACATACAATTCACTCACTCTAAAAGTTATTAGCATCCCTTACCTGAAAATACAACTCTGCTGACCCAAAAGGGTATTAAACCCTCATTCGAGCTAACAAAGTTTACAAATAAACCTAGAAACAACATAATCATGATTAGGGAGCATAATCAGAACCACTGATCAATTAGAAATCATACAGAGAACTGATATAACACATGTGGTCTAGGTTGTTCCACATGCATCAAATTTAAACGAAGTGAGAGAAAAAAGGTAGAAAATCAACTTACTCGATTCGAGAAATTGATCGAACAGGTTTAGAGAGCTCGCCTTAGGGGTCACCTTAGCATCTCTAACTTCAAACAGACGAGTATAGAAGTGAGAATTCTAAAGAGATGGGAAAGAGCTCTAGAGTTAAAGTTTTTAAAGAGATAAAATGTTTATAACTAATGAAACTCATTTATAAAATTTCTATTTATACTTTTTGTTTTTAATATTAAAATAATCAAGTATTATTATTTTAAACACTATCAATTCTAAATTACTATTTTCTAGGTTCTCACAACAGAAAAAATTACAAGCTTTTAAAAAAAAGTTCTAAAAACAAATTTAATTTTCACTTGGATAGAAAATATATAAATATATAAAATAAAACTATAAATCATTCTTTTATGAATATTATTTTTCTCACTATTCACTTTATTTCAATCACATTATTTTTAAAAAACAATCTTAAATAAAGTTCACCTAATAGTTAGCAAGTAACAGATTGACAAGTTAGATACTACTGTACACATCCCATTAACAATTGATATTAAAATATTCGTACCTATTATCTAACGATAATTTTTTTGTTATCACTAACTATGATAGTAAAAGACATTCTTTTAAAAAAGAAAAAATTGTTGGCACAGTAACTAAAAATATATTTTAAATTAGACTTAAATTCTAATATTTTAATAGAAATTTCAAAAATAATTTATAAAATATCTTTCTGTGTAGAAAAATAAATAAATTATGGAAGAAATAAATAATTTTGTTTAAAATCTACATAATATTGAAATTTAAAGTTCTTAAAAAATATTTACACTGAGATTTAATAAAACATAATATTACAAATCAAATTCATTTAAAAGATTTTTTGTTGTGTTAAACAAAATCACCTTGTTTATATGCATATGGTCAACCTACATGTGTGATTATATGATCATGTATATTTCTTAATTATAAATCTTGATATCTCATATGATAATTATGCTTGAAAATAGGAGTGACAAAACAGGTCAGTCTAGTCTATTTTGGCTTATTCTGTTTTTGGTTGTAAAAGACAAGTTGAGCCGGACTGACCTGTCATTGTGAAATATGCTAGGATTTGCAACTCGTCCCGTCATAGAGCAGTCCAATGAGCTGACCTACCACTTATTTTTAATTTTTATTTATAAAATATGTTTATATATATATATATATGAATATTTAAAGCATATTTAATCATATATATTTTCTAAGATTTTAATTGATATTTTTAAGTTGGATAAATTAAAATAATTATTATATTTATATGTTAAATTACTCTATTGTAACTAATAGTTGGAACTTAGTTTGTAAGTGTTATTGATTTAAATTATAATAGTATTGCATATTTAAATCTTTAAAAACGTATAATATAAAAAAAAATATTTTTTTAATTATTTTTATTTAAAAAATAAAAAATAAAAACAGATGTCGTGGCCAATCCACTTTGCCACCCATACTTGAAAAGATGAATATATGATTATTTCAATAATTTGAAATTATATATATATATATATATATATATATATATATATATATATATATATATATATATATATATATATATATATATATATATATATAATCTCTATCTTGATATTTTAATGTAATATTCTAAGAATTACACTATCAATTATCTTGTAAATTCATCAAAGGATTGCTAGAAAACTTAATTCAATTGAAAAATACAACCTAAGCTTACACAAAACTATACATAAATACATATATTTGTAAAAGATAAGTCAAATTAAAATTCTTATTTTCGCCCATATATTGCTCCTATATCTATATCTACTTGTGTATAAAGTACAATATCGCAGGTCATATCAAAGCAACATAGGTAAGGATAAGTTATTCAAACGATTAAAAAATAATATTAATAATACTAATAATAATAATAATAATCTATACTATCTATGTTATTATATAAAAAAATCTCTTCTTGGTGTACACATTTTGTTTCCAATTTTACCTATTAAGTATTTTTTTAAAATTAAAATAATTATTTTACCAAGTTTACACTTTAAGTCATTATTTTTTACAATTAACTATTTTTTCTTCTAAAATTTAACTATTCTTTTAAAGTCAAATAACTATTTAGAATAAAACAGTTATCTAAAAAAGACTAAAAATTACCTACATTTTATTGTAAAAATTATTTAAATTTTACTTTTATAATTACAATGATAATGATTTTATTATTTTTTATTATAAAAAAAATAGCGAACACACATGCATAATATGCAAGTGTTGTCAATAATAATAATAATAAAATGATATTGTCAACACTCAATTTTGTTTGGGTGAATAAATTATTTTGGAAAAAAAACTAATAATAATTTTTTTTAGTTAATGGTAAAAAAAAGGGAAACAAAATTTTCTTAAAAGATTTTCAAACTTTAATTTTAGAAAGAAAAAAAAGAAGAAAAAAAGAGAGATGAAAAAAAGAAAAAAAAGGAAAAAAAGAAGAAGGAAGAGTCCAATTTGTTTTTAATTTTCACACTCCTCTTCATGACCCTAACAACTCAACATATTTTCTACCCTTTGTTTCTGATAGAGAAGTTAGTGATATGATTCTAATAATTAGAAATAATATCTCTTCAAATGGTTAGAATCAATGTTACTAATTGCAATGGATTGTGTGCTCTGATTTGTTAATGGTTAGAATCAATATTATCGATCTTGATTGATATTGTGCCCTGATTTGCTACAATTTGATTCCCATAATATGTCACTATTATGATTGATTCCTTCCTTATATTGTTCATTACGATTAAGGCTAGAATTTAATTGATATTACAATGTGTTAATATAAATACGCAGTCTGTCATATGAAATATAATGGAAAAAAAAGAAAATATTTTCTACCTCTTTCTCTTTCTTTATTTCTCATTATCACTCATACAAACACACCTGATTTTTACTTGCTGGAAAAAAACAACAATCTTAAGGAAGGAAGCAGAATTAAAAGAAAAAAAGAGAGAAAAGGTAGTTAACAAAAGGGTGAGATTAATAGACAAGTAGAGGAATTCCAAATTTTAAATGGTATGTCACTATCTTTATTTTTCTTTTGATTTATGCATTATGTTGTTCTTATATTTTCTTTAAATATTGTACGCATTTTTTTTACATCTACCTTCGGCCTTTTGCTTAAGGGATATTATTTTCTACTATTCATAAATATCATATTCTAAAAATCATAAAAACTAGCTAGTTTTCTTTATTTCTTTTAGTGTTTGTCCGGTCGCTCGCGCCGCGTAACACCAATCCTCAAATTTTTGTTTCTAGAAAATATATAAAAAATAATATAAAGATAAGATAAAAAAATTTTCTTAGTTTAATTTTAGTGTTTGATCGACCACTCGCGTCGCGTGACACTCATTTCCAAATAATTAAAAATACCAAAAAACATAAAAAGGTTTTCAAATTATAAAAAAAAAAAAACTCAAATCAACAATTTCTAAAAGGTTCTAAAAGAACTATGTAACCCTGATTCTCCATTGTAAATAGAGATACGTAGGAGAGAGGATTAATCTTGGTCAGGCCTAAAAAGCCAAAAATTTATTTTTGTTTCTTTTGTGCATTCTTTTATTACTATTTTTGGGGAAAATTAAAAATTTTGGAAAAACCACATCCTTTTGCACGTTTAATTAAAGGTATCGTCTTAAGACAGACATTGTGGGATGCTAATACCTTTCCCACACGTAACCGACTCTTGGACCAAAAATATGGTTTTTTGCAGACCTTGTTTTATCTTTTTGGTTTTTCCGTAGTTTTCCAGAATAAACTATGGTGGCGACTCCAAACTCTATTTTTTCCAAATTTAACTTTTGGTTTGTCGTCCCGTCGCAATTTCGGTTGCGACAGATGGCGACTCCACTAGGATGCTAGAGAGTCTGACCATTTATTTGGATGTGTAAAATTGATGTGGTTTTTCTTCATATTTTTCTTTTCCCTATTTTTTTTTGGGTGTGTATATTCTTGTGTTTTTTTAATATTTGGAATAGTTGTATGTGTATGTCTTTTGGTAGTTGGAATGATTGTCAGGTGGGGGTTTGGATATACATTGTATTCTCCCTTCACACAAACACGTTTTGTTCATTACATGAGTGGGGCTGTATACCCAAGTCTAAGTTGCTTAGATTTGGAGGGGATTGTGTAGTAGTGCCATGGTGGATGTACTTTCCAAGTGGTCATTGTGACAACCCCAACTAGATTTTGTTTATTTCATTAGTACTCCCACTTCTTGTTGTTTACCAACTATCGTGGGAAATGCCATGAAGTGGGTAATAGCTCTAGTGACCTTGATCTTTAGGTATTAGGGAACTATCCTTGTGAGTACATATACTCTGCCTTAGGACTTAAGAGTCAAACCAATGTTAAATTAAGGCACAAAAGGGAGACTATTTGTGTCCTTTACCCTCAGCTTTCTTTGTATATAATATTGAAAAAAAGGAAAAAATGTCTTCTAACGCATAAACATACATTTCATTAGCATATAATGTGAATAAGTGCCCTACGATGCACAAACATGGATTGCATTTCCATTTTGTGGTCATTCATGGTACCTTGTCCAAAGATTCAAACACATAGCATGCACCGGCATAAATTTTAGAAAAAAAAAACCAAAAAAAAAAATTGCACTAAAATAAATTCAAATTGTTTCCAATTTTTCTTATCACCAAAATCTTGGAATCTTTCTTATGAAAAATGAGAAAATAATAAAACATTTTTTGGTCAAATTAGTGGATTGAATAAAGAAATAAAATGTTGCTTGTTATCATTTCTTTTGAAGCATCTATCTAGTCTTGTATACATGAAATCGCTCAAATCCATTCCCTTTCCATCATTCCTCCACCATAAACCTTGTTTTCATTTTTCATGAAGGATTATCACAAAAAGGGGCACTAATTTAGGATGATTACAAACAACTCTTTTAACACACAGAAATAAAAAAATGAAGAAAAGTCTGCTAGACTAAAAACTCTGAAGGATAGTCTAGGCAAAAATAAGACAAAAAAAAAAGTAAGAAAAAAAAAGAGAACAAAATAAGGGGCATCCTGTCATATGAAATAATTTATTTTCCTGCGACTTAATTTTTTTTTAGAAGAACAATCATGATTTGAAATGATGTGTGGCCATGATTTTTTATCCAAAAAAAAATAATAAAAAAAAATAAAGATAATTATCCTTTGTTACCCAATTTGAGCCTACGAATTAAATTTTTTTGAGAAAAACAATCATGATTTGAAATTATGTGTGGTCATGATTCTTTATCCAAAAAGAAATAATAAAACAAAAAAATAAAAATAATTATCCTTTGTTACCCAATTTGAACCTAAAAAAATCTTTCAAATTACCTTAAACAAGGGTCACATCACGTTGAGGGTTGATATAATATTTGCATTTGTTTCATCCGATTGGTAGTTCAACAATACAAAAATATAAAAAAAAAGAAAAAAGAAACAAAATGATATGTCATATCAAGAAAGAAAAAAAGAAGAAGCAGAAGTTTGGAAAATGAGAATAAGAGGTCAAATATAGAAAGAAAGAAAAAAGGTGAACAAAAAGAAGTCAAACAAATATTGAATGAAACATTATTCAAAGATCCTTGTTCGAAACAACACTCTTATCACTTTTTTGGGCCTTTACTATCATTTACTTCCATACCCTTAGTCTTGGCCACGATACAAGCCTAATAAAATCCACACAGATCAAAGATTGATTGTTATCTTTCGAAGGTTTTAATTTAGAGGAAAGTTTTCATTTGCTAACAGGTTTTTTTTTAAAAACATGATAATTTTTTTTTGAAAAAGTGTGTTCAGATATTTGCTTTTAAACAATAGGGCAGTTTATTTTTGGGTAACATGTTTTCAATGGACAATCAGTCAATTAAGCTAAATTTGGGTTGTCCCCTTTCAGTTTATTCTTCATGAAACTCCATCCCGCTATAAGCCTCAACCTTGACCAACCTTAAAATACTCCATCTTTATCAATCCCAAACTCAAATTAGGACAGTCACTTTGTTTGTAATTCATATATTCTCATAATTCATTCTGAATTAGGGCATTTATTTACATTGAAGATGTCGCACCCTAAATCGCGACGAAACGGCGTATCAAAAAGAAATTCATTTGAAAAAAGAGACTTGAAGTCACCACCAAAATTTATTTTGGAAAACTATGGAAAACCATAAAAATAAAATAAAGTACGAAAACCAAATTTAGGGTCCAGAAGTCGGTTACGCGTAGGGAAGGTATTAGCACCCTACGACACCCACCCAAAGGCGGTACATTTAATTAAATTTAGATAAGAGATGTGTTTATTTAAAATATTTATTTTTCCCAAAAGTAAGAAAATAAAATGAACAAAATATATTTTTTAGTGAAAATGTACCCAACAAGAATTAACATTGGTCCTACGTATTAATGAGAAATCAGGGCTACGTAGTTCTTCATAAAACTATTGGAAAATGATTTGGAAAACCTTTTTATTTTTGGGAAGTGAACCTGACAAAAACTTAACTTGCTCCTATGTATCTCCATTCACAATAGAGAATCAAGGATCACGTAGTTCTTGATAAAACTTGATTAGAATATTTAATTTTTAAAGTTGTCTTTTGACATTTTTGAAAATAAGTGTCATGTGACGCGTGCGGTCGGGTTGACACCAAAATCATTTTTTATACTTTGTATGTTTGAAATGGAGTGTCGTGTGACGCGAGTGGTCGATTAGACACCAAAACATTTCTACGATTTTTTATATTTTTGAAAAGGAGTTTCATGCGACGCGAGCGGTCGATTAGACACCAAAACTATTTTTATAATTTTGGTATTTCAAAAAAGTGTTATGCGACGCGAGCGGTCGATTAGACACCAAAACAATTTTTATAATTTTTTTATATTAAAAAGAAATGTCATGTGATGCGAACGGTCGATTAGACACTAAAAGAAAAATAAAGAAAATAATTATTAATTTTTATTTATTCTTATTTTTATCATTTTTGAAAACTATTTTAATTTTTATTTCAATTTAAAATATTTTTATTATTTTTGAAATGATGTGATTGAAATGAAATGTGAGATTTAATTAAAAAATGATAAAATTGGAAATAGAAAGTGAGAGTGCATAAGTGAATATATGGGTGCAATGAGAAAAACTACACGCATGGAAATAGGGTGCATAAAGAGAAATGTGTGGTGCATAAAGGAAACTCATCCTAGCCTAAAAAAGGAAATTAAAGGAGTGGGATGTGTGCTTAGTGAAAACGCAGGTACATAAAGTAACATAAAACTTAATGTAAGAGGTGTGTGGTTATTACATTAGGGAGTGCATGAAGTAAATAAATAACCAGAACCCAAATTAAAAGTGGGAGTGCGCAATTTAAATTATGGAGGTGCATGAAGAAAAATGAATCTACCAAATCAAAAAACAAGAGGAAGGTGTGATAGTTAATTATGGGGGTGTGTGAAAAAATATGAATCCGCCAAATAAAAAAACGAGAGGAAGGTGTGATAGTTGATTATGGGGGTGCGTGAAGAAAAATGGAATCTGCCAAACCATAATGTAATTACCTTCCCCGCACTTAATAAGTCCCTTCAAACTTCATCTTCTTCCTTCCACTAAAGCACCAATGCCACACCAACGTTGCCCATCCTGTACGAGGTCGGCGGCGGCACTGCTCACGACAGCACCGCCCACGATGGCACCAACAACCATCTATGCCACCACACCATCATATGCGGCCACCATTCAAAATGCAACCATGCTCACGACAAAGCCGCCAACGGTGACGGCGACCACTCTCGGAGTTTTGTCAACGTCAACATCGGTGCTGCTCGCTACTGCACCACTTAGAGCTGTGTGAAACACCACCGCACCATTTCCTCTGCTTGCATCTTATTCGGGCCACCCAAATCACTGTCGTTTAACGTCACAGCCGCCGTCAGCCGCCATCAGCGTCTGAACAAAGTCCCTACAACAATCTTTTCTCTCGCACAAGAACTTCACTTCTCCAACTATACCCCAAGTTACTCCAACACCAACTCAAACTGCCTCCAACATTTCCCGCAATGTAAATGTTCATTATTGAATCCCTATTTGCTAGCGGTAAGTCAATTCTTTTCTATTTCTCTTCTATTTCAAATTCCTTAAACCCAATTCTTATCTATTGTTACTTTTTTAGTTTTAACTGTTGAGTTGCTTAATCATCTCAAAGCACCAGATTAAGAAACTGATACAGTTCACATGATTCTCATACCATTAACACTAACATCCAACAACAGTAAAATTAAAATATGATAGCGGAGTTGAAGATTGTGTACCGTGAATATGCTTCAATATGTGCTTATTATCTTGTTTTTCCTTTGTACTTGATCGTTATTGATTCAAAATGTTGTGATTCTGGGTTGTGCTTTCAAATTTAGCAGAAATGTGATACTGTAAAGATGAATATCTATGTAAATGAGTTACATGGTTTTTCTCCTTGTAATAAAAAACATCCTATTTGTTTTTGTGTCTGAAGTTGAATCCTGTGAATGAAAATTCCCCTTTCAATATTAACGTGCCCTTTCAAAAACTTATGGAAGTTATTAGGCGGTTATCAAATATTCAATTGTTCCCGCTTCTTGTGTAATGAACAACAATTTTATTTTTTTTATTTTCTTTTAGGATATAAAGTAATACGGTGGTGTGAAAGAAAAACAATGGGCCATTGAGCCCAATTGGTTAACAAGAGCTACACAAACTAAAAACAAGGAGAAAGAAGACAATTTTAATTAGGTTACCAACTCACTATAAACAAACATGAAAAGGAAATCAAAATAAACGGAAACATTAAAAATTAAATTTTTTATTTTTATTTTTAAAACAATTCTATTTTGATTATTTTTGTATTTTACTTTTTATTTTTTATCTAAGAACAAAACCCCCTTTAAGAGTCCTCTTAAACATAAATTAAAGAAACTTTTTTTTAAAACATTTTTAAGCAAATTTAGTTTTACTCCATTTTTATGTAACACTTTTGACTTGTTTTTTTTTTTGGTAAAACAATTTTTATTTATCCGGACAAAATTGGGTGTTGACAGAAGACTGTGATCACGTTTGGGGCAACTTGTGAAGAACTTGTCATTTTTCAATCTCTTCAATTGGGAAAAGCTAAACACGCTTTTGCACCCTAAGACCATCCTAGGATCTCACACTAGGGGCAAATTTTTAAAGTCCCCATCATTTCCTTCATACCATCAATAATTGTGGGAAAGACCAAACACATCTTGTGCCCCAAGACCAATTCAAATTAGGGCAGCTCCCTAGTTAATCTTCATCACCTCATCCAAGCCTTTTCAAGCCCTTGGCAATTTCATGCATGTCATTCAAATAGTGTTTCAAAAGAAATGATTAAAAAGTAGGGTTTTAGTAAACTGATTAGACCAAAGAAATGATTTGGAAAAGTAAAAAATATCAAAGTAGAATGATTCCATGGATTTGAAATAAAAATGAAATGGGAATCAATTCGAATTTGTTTTCAAAAATAATGAAAAAGAAAAATTCATACATAAGGTATTTCATACATCATACCAAGTTATGCATACATAAGTCATTCACCTTTTTAAATAAAATATTTTTCACCTTTCCGATCAAAACCCTCTTCACTCATATGAATGGTTATCGAATCCTTTCGTGTTAGAAGGAAGCAAATTAAAAAAAAAATACACAATTTTTTTCTATGATGTTTCTCAAATTTATGGTCCTCTTCATTCGTATGAATGACCAATATACCCTTAGTCCAATTTCTGCACTGGCCTCCAAGCCTAGTTCCCACACTAGCCCTCAAGCCCGATTTCAGCACTAGTTCCCAAGCCTAGTTTCTAGTTTCCATACTGGTCCCCAAGTCTAGTTTCCACACTGGCCCCCAAGCCCAATTTCCACACTAGCCCTCAAGCCCAATTTCCACATTGACCCCCAAGCCCAATTTCCTCACAAACCTAGTTTTGTCTAGCCTCAAGCCTAGTTTTCCTTGCTATCAAATTAAAATAAAGGAAAAATGAAAAAAAAAATCAAATTCCATCCATGCATCCATGCATTCACATATGTATCATTATATAGGTTCAAAAAGAAAATCATAACATGTCATGCCTCATCACATCATGTCATCCATCATACTCCACAAAATCAAATTCCACCAATGCATCCATGCATTCACATATGGATCATTATATAGGTTCAAAAAGAAAATCATAACATGTCATGCCTCATCACATCATGTCATCCATCATACTCCACAAAATCAAATTCCACCCATGCATCCATGCATTCACGTATGTATCATTATATAGGTTCAAAAAGAAAATCATAACATGTCATGCCTCATCACATCATGTCATCCATCATACTCCACAAAATCATTGAAAATCATTTAAAAAAAATAAAAAGAAATTTGAAAAAAAAATTTAGTAATGACATTTTTTTGTGTAAGTCTCACAAATTTTAGGCATTCACGCGATGTTTGTCAACACTTCAATAGCAAAATCCAGGTTCTTCGTTTATACATCAAAAACCTTTACGAGGCAATGGTCATTGATTCCCTTATGTTTACATCATGACCCTCTGCGAGACAATGGTCATTGATTCTCTTATGTTTACGTCATGACCCTCTGCGAGACAATGGTCATTGATTCTCTTATGTTTACGTCATGACCCTCTGCGAGACAATGGTCATTGATTTCCTTATGTTCACATCAAGACCCTCTGTGAGGCAATGGTCATTTATTTCCTTATGTTCACATCAAGACCCTTTATGAGGCAATGGTCATTGATTTTCTTATGTTTACATCAAGACCCTTTGAGAGGCAATGGTCATTGATTTTCTTATGTTTACATCAAGACCCTCTACAAGGCAATGATCATGATTTTTCTTTACATCGAGGCCCTATACGAGGCATTGGTCATTGATTTCCTTATGTTTACATCAAGACTCTCTGTGAGGCAATGGTCATTGATTCTCTTATGGTTACATCAAGGCCCTCTGCGAGGTAATGATAATTGATTTCTCTACATGGTAATGATCGTCGAATCTTTTGGACATAGACCTTCTCCTCGAGATTGGTTTAATTTTTTTTTCAAAAAGTAAAAAAATGGTGTGTCAGATCGGGACCCTCTACGTGGTAATGATCATCGAATCTTTTGGATATAGACCTTCTCCTCGGGATTGGTCTATTTTTTTTCAAAAAAGTCAAAATTACAAAAAAAAGAGATTTTCGGACCGGGACCTTCTACATGGTAATGGTTGTCAAATCCTTTAGATATAGACCATATCCTCAGGATTGGTCTAATTTTTTTTTTCAAAAAGTAAAAAAAAAATGGTGTGTCGAATCAGGACCCTCTACTTAGTAATGGTCACCTAGTTCTTTTCTTTCACCTAGAAACCCTCTCCTTTGTAATGGTCAACTGTGTCTTTCAATCTGTCTTCATTTGAAACCCGAACGAAATTAGTGTTTTTAATCTTTACTTATTTTTTACTACGATAATATGAAAAAGTCAAACTTTTATATATCTAGTAAAATCTATGTAAAGAGGGGCAAAACTGTTAACAAATAATTTCGTCCGGGTGAATAAATTTATTTTTGAAAAAAATAAAATACAAATAAAATAATACAAATTATTTTTGATTTGTCAACACTCAATTTTGTCCGGATAAATAAAAATTATTTTACCAAAATAAAATAAAATAAGTGTCACATAAAAGGGGTAAAACTAAATTTGCTTTTAAATGTTTAAAAAAAAAAGGGAGTTTCTTTAATTTTGTTTAAGAGGAATTTTAAAAGAGGATTTTTTCTTAGATATAAAATAAAAAGTAAAATACAAAAATAATAAAAAATATAATTATTTAAATAATAATAATAATAAATAATTTAGTTTTGAATGTTTTCGTTTCTATTATTTTCTTTTTCATGTTTATTTTTATAGTGAGTTGGTAGCCTAATTAATTTGTCTTTTGAACCCTTGTTTTTAGTATGTTTACCTCTTGTTAACCAATTTGGGCTCAATGGCCCATTATTTTTCTTTCACACCACCGTTTGCTTTATATCCTAAAATAAAATAAAAAAAATAAAAAAATAAAAAATAAAAGAAATAAAATATTTGTTCATAACACAAGAAGCGGGAACAGTTGAGTATTTGATAACTGATTGGTAACTTCCATGAGTTTTTTTAAAAGAGCGCACGTTAATATTGAAAGATGGAACGACCATTCGGGGATGCTTTTTTTCACGCACAAAAACAAACAGGATGTTTTTATTACAGGAAAAAACATGTAACTCATTTTTTCACACATAGATTCATCTTCACATTATCACATCTCTGCTGAATTTGAAAGCACAGTCCAGAATCACAACATTTCAAATCAATAACGATCAGTACAAAGAAAAAACAATAAGCATATATTGGAGCATATCGGAACAAAACCAGGTTAATAATTTCCAAGTTTACTATGATGTTTTGTGTTTGTTTCATTGTTGTTGTATGATTAATGGCAGTAGAAATTTCCAACTAAAAATAAAAAAAATTGAATTGAACATTTTTCTGTTAACAAAATTGGTAAATCATTAAGTTACGAAATAGAGGAAGGGATTAGTTTGGGTATGTAGTGTTAGGTATTTTCTTCCTTAATTGATGGCTAAGGGAGCCCCTGAGAAAAGATAGGAGAGAGAAACAAATATTTTGATTTTCAGCCTGCTTTTTCATTCCTTCCAAAGGTTATCTATAGCCATACAAAACCAAAATTAGTTACAATCAGAGGGTCCTCCTCATTTGTAGGAAAAGGAATCTACCAAACAGAAATAATAACTAAATTATTCTATGCAAAGAAATACTGTGACAGAGCACTTCTAGAAGCAAGCTGACGTAGTGAGTTTTATGGGACCTTCAGATAAACTGGTGTGGTGGTAATCCTTTTGGGCCTTACACTAGTCAAATGGGTTGTGGTCTGATTGCTAACATGTAGACATTGGTTGTGGGTGAGAAATAGAGAGGGAAGATGGCGATGTAAGAAGCATTAGTAGTTGGTGGCAATCTTTTTGACAGAATGGCAGTCGCGGCGGTGGTCTTGGTGGCCCGAAGAAGACACGAGCAAAGGAGACGGTGTGGCGGTGTTTCGCACGGATATAAGTGGTGCAGTGGCGAGTAGTGTCGGTGTCGACGTTGACAAAACCTCCAAGAGTGGTCGCCGTCTCCGTTGGTGGCTTTGCCGCGAGCATGGTTGCGTTTTGAACGTGATTAGTAGACGCATATGATGGTGTGGTGGCGTAGATGCCTATCTGTGCCATCGTGGTCGGTGCCGTCGTGAGCAGTGTCGCCGCCAGCCTCGTACGAAATGGGCAGCGTTAGTGTTCGTGGGTGATTGGTGTGTTGTGAACGTTGAAACGAAGTTTGGGGAAAATTCTGAGTGTGGAGTTTGGGAGAAGATTAAGATAATTGGACTTAGGGTTTTTGGCAGATTCACTTTCACTTCATGCACCCCCATAATTTAATTCTCACACATCTGCAGATCTGTTTCATAATTGGGTCATTTGTTTTGTTTTCTTTCTTCATGCACTCTCCAATGTAATAACTCCAATCCCCTTGCATTTAGTTTTATGTTATTTCATGTATTTGCATTTTCACTAAGCACACACCCCACTCCTTTAATTTTCTTTTTTAGGATAGGAAGAGTTTACCTTGTGCACCACGCATTTCTCTTTATGCACCCCATTCCATGTGTATAGTTTTTCTCATTGCACCCACATACTCACTTATATACTCTTATTTGCTATTTCTAATTTTACTATTTTCTAATTAAATATCACATTTCAATCACATTATTTTCAAAAATAATATAAATATTTTAAATTGAAACAAAAATTAAAATGGTTTTCAAAAATAATAAAAATAAAAATAAATAAAAATTTAAATTTATTTTCTTTATTTTTTCTTTTAGTGTCTAATCGACCGCTCACGTCGCATGACATTCCTTTTTAAAATACAAAAATTATAAAAGTTGTTTGTGTGTCTAATCAACTGTTCGCGTCGCATGACACTCCTTTTTAAGATACAAAAAATATAAACGTTATTTTGGTGTTTAATCGACTACTCGCGTCGCACGACACTCTTGTTCAAAAATATAAAAAATCATAGAAATGTTTTGGTGTCTAATCGATTGCTCGCGTCGCACGACACTCCCTTTTAAAAATACAAAATATAAAAAATGATTTTGGTGTCAACCCGGCTGCACGCACAGCATGACACTTTATTTTAAAAAATGTCAAGAAACAACTTTAAAAAATTAAATATTCTAATCAAGTTTTATTAAGAACTACGTGATCCTTGATTCTCCATTGTGAATGGAGATACGTAAGAGCAGAGCAAGTCCTTGTCAGGTTCGCTTCCCAAAAATTAAAAGGTTTTCCAAATCATTTTTTAAATAGATCTATAAAGAACTACGTAGCCCTGATTTCTCATTTTTAATTTCCCTTAGTTTGTTCAATATTTTCTTATTTTTTGGGCAAAATAAATAAATATTATAAAATAAACACATCTCTTTTACAAATTTAATTAAAGGTACGCCTTTGGGCGGGCGTCGTCAGGTGCTAATACCTTCCCTACGCATAACCGACTCCCGGACCCTAAATTTGGTTTTCGCAGACTTTATTTTATTTTTATGGTTTTCCATAGTTTTCCAGAATAAACTATGGTGACGACTTCAAATCTCTTTTCAAATTAATTTATTTTTAGTTCGTCGTTCCGTCACGATTTAGGTTGCAACATTCATTAATGGTAAAAAAAAGGTGAAACAAAATTTTCTTAAAAGATTCTCAAACTTTAATTTTAGAAGAAAAAAAAGAGATGAAAAAAAGAAAAAAGAAGGAAGAGCCCAATTTGTTTTTAATTATCACACTCTCCTTCAGGAGTCTAACAACTCAACACATTTTCTACCCTTTGTTCCTGATAGAGAAATTAGTGATATGATTCTAATAATTCGAAGCAATATCTCTTCAAATTATTATAATCAATATTACTAATTGTGACGAATTGTGTGCTCGGATTTGTTAATGGTTAGAATCAATATTATCAATCTTGATTGATATTGTGCTATGATTTGCTACGATTTGATTCCCCTAATGTGCTGATACCATGAGCAATTCCTTCCTTGTATTGTTCATTACGATTAAGGTTAAAATTGCATTGATATTGCAATGTGTGAATATAAATACGCATTTTGTCATATGAATAGGGATGAAAAAAAAAGAAAATATTTTCTACACCTCTCTCTTTCTTTCTCGTTATCACTCATATAGATACACCTAGTTTTGACTTGTTGGAAAAAAACAATCTTAGGGAAGGAAGCAGAATTAAAAGAAACAAAAATCTTAAGATGGGCGTTGTGGGATGCTAATATCTTCCTCACGCGTAACCGACTATCGGACCAAAAATATGGTTTTTTGTAGACCTTGTTGTCGCAACCAAAATCGCGACGGGACGACGAACCAAAAAAATAAAATTTGTAAAAACAGAGATTTGGAGTCGCCACCATAGTTATTATAGGAAACTATGGAAAACCATAAAAAAGAGCATGGTCTGCGAAAAAACCAGATTTTGGGTCCGGGTGTCGGTTACGCGTGGGGAAGGTATTAGCACCCCACAATGTCCGTCCTAAAACGATACCTTTAATTAAATTTGCAAAAGTGATGTGGTTTTTTCAAAATATTTAATTTTCCCCAAAAATATTAATAAAAGAATGTACAAAAAACAACAAAACTATTTTTTTGATTTTTTGGGCCCGACGAGGATTAATCCTCGCTCCTACGTATCTCCATGTGAATGGAGAATCAAGGTTACATAGTTCTTTTATGAAAAACTATTTGGAAAATTATTTGAAAAATAATTTAATTTGTTTTATAATTTTGAAAATCTTTTTATTTAAATTTTAGTATTATTTTATTATTGGTGTCATGCGACGCGAGCGGCTGGACTGACAATGAAAATAAATTCTTTTTTTTTATCTTTTTAATCTTTTATAATTTTTCATTTTTTGAGTTATTTAAAAATGGATGTGGATGTCAATTTGACGTGAGCAACTAGATAAATATTAAAAAGTAAATAAGGAAAACTATTTTTTTATTCTTAGATTGGTATATATTTTTTAGAAAAAAAGAACGAAAGTCTAAAATGGGTGTCATGCAATGCGAGTAGTCGAGCAAACACCAAAGAAATAGGATTTTTTTTTATGATTTAAACAAAATAATGAAAATTAAAAAATAAATCAAAAGAAAAAGAAACTAAAAATGATGTACCTTCTACCTTTTTATTTCTTAGCTCCTTTTATAATATTTTTGTGTGTTTGTTTATCAAGAGAGATAAAATGAGATGCGTCTGTGTGGGTGGTAATGAGAGAGAAAGAGACATTATAGAGAATCTTCTTCTCTCTTTTATTTTTTACCTCCTTCAATATGTTTTTTTTGAAAGAGAGATGGCAGAAGAGGTGTGTATGTGGGAGTGATGATGGGAAAGAATTAGAGAAGTGTAGAGAAAATCTTTTTTTTTCAGTCCCCGCAGAATGCGTATTTATACTCACACCTTGCAATATCAATGCAAGTTCAGTCTTAATTGTAATGAACAATATAAGGAATGAGTTGGTCATGATAGTAGCACATTATGGGAATCAAATCATAGTAAATCAGAGCACAAAATCAATCCCAAATTAGTAATATTGATTCTAACCATTAACAAATCAGAACACAAAATTAATCCCAATTAGTAATATTGATTATAACCATTTGAAGAAATATTTCTTCTAATTATTAGAATCATATCACTAATTTCTCTTCCAGGAACAAGGGTGTTGAGTTGTTGGACTCATGAGAAGGTGTGCGATAATTAATAACAAATTGGGCTCTTCTCTCTTTGTTCCTTTTTTTTCTTTTTTTTTCATCTGTCTTTTTTTTCTTTTTTTTTCTTCTAAAATTAAAGTTTGAAAATCTTTGAAGAAAATAATGTTTCACATTTTTTTTTATTTTTTTTATTTTTTGAAAAATAAATTTATTTACCCGGACGAAATTGGATGTTGACACTTGTCTTATTTTTTGGTTTTTCTGTAGTTTTTCAGAATAAACTATGGTGGCGACTCCAAACTCTACTTTTCCAATTTTAATTTTCGGTTCATTGTCCCATCGCGATTTGGGTTGCAACAGATACGAATAAAACAATTCTTATAACAAATCATAACAATATAAGATTAAATTTTAAACGGAGAAAGGATTAAAAAGAGTTTGGATTTGAGGCACGCAAGGACTATCCTTAGAGAGAAACGCCCCTGACTATACAAGGTAAGATAAAATAATATGCGTTTCTCTCCCAAGACACAACAATCTCTCAGATCGATCCAATACAACAAAAGATCTCTAAACTATATTATCTATACACAATTTCGTTCGAGTGAATAAAATTTGTTTCAAAAAAATGTAAAAAAAAAGTGTTAAATAAAAAGACATGAAATAAAAGTTTATTTAGAATTTTATTTCCGGTAATTAAAAGAATTTCTTTTTAAAAAAATAATAATAATTTATTCATTTATACATTTCTCTTTAGTTTCTTTCTTTTTTTTATTATCATTTAAAAGAATTATAAAAGAAGGAAAAAAAAGAAAATACCAAAAAAAAAAGATTAGAACAAAATCCGATTCATTTTTAGCATTCACGCCCTTTTCATTTTATTTTGGCACCTCTTATCAAAATGAGCTTGTATCCCAATAATCTTTTCACACAATTACCTATATTTATAGGTTTTTTTTTAACACTTGTGTCTTACTCTTTAGAGTACCCCATTCCTCTCCATTCCTATACTGCCACACGACACCAAATGATACACAAAATCCCAATTCCGTTAAAGGAAACTATAAACGACTTTGGAAAACAGGTCCCATTTTTATCACTCACCCATGTTCTTCACCATCAACCTCCATCATTTTTTCCGGTCTCTACATCATTAAATAAAAAGGACAATAATATTTTGACACCATAATTTCTTTTACACCCATTTGACAATACTCCTTATTATTCTTTTTTTTTTTAAATACAAAAGTTAACTTTTATTAAGACCATTTTATCTCTATAAAAATTGTTAAATGGTGTAAAAGAACATTTTTCCAACAAAAGTAGGGTTCTCATACACAAGGCACCACATGCTATGAAAAGAATATACATTGAGAATCCCACTTCATCTTCACGTTTGTTGTAACATCCCGATCGGGTATTACGAATTTAAATAGAACAAAATAGAAATAATATTAAACATTTTTTATTATAATTTCATTTCCAAAAACGCGGGAAATTTAAAACTTTATTACCTTAGAATTTATTAAAATATCCATACTTATAAAACTCGATTACAATACCAAAGTCTGATAATATAAAAGTTTACAATTTATTTAAAAACATAAACTTGAAAACTCAGATAAATCTTTTCTCCCACATAGCCCACACTTCGGCTCTATGTCTCACCAGATCCACCTGCAACATCATCTGTTTCCGTGTACCGCGTACACGATCATCGCCAAACACAAGTAGATAAGGTGAGCTTTCAATTACATAAACATATATAAATATCTATACATATATACATGATATAAACCATACAAGTTCACCAAAGGAATTTTTATCCTTTGATTCCACACCACATGGTCGCCACCATGTTACCCGTATTCTACGTCTTCTGATGATTACCTCGAGATGTCTTACTGCCACACCTACCAGCCACAACTGGTAGAGCACGTGCGAAAAACCATGCTATGGACTACACTCAGTAACACCAGGTGGGGTTCCTAATACGAATATCATTCGTAACGTCCCAAGACTACCAACCTCATTGGTCTCATACGAGCCACAACTCACACACTCACACCGACAACACTCGCCAACCCGATCCACAACTCAAGAGTTCCTCGTGTTCATCCACCATCTCGAGCCACAACTCAAGAGATGTCATTCCAAGCCACAACTCGAGGAATGCAACGTGCTTAACCCCTATCCCGAGCCACAACTCAAGGGATACGTTCTAAGCCACAACTTAAGGAACACCAGCAAGCCGATCTTTAAGGTATCACCCAAGCTTTGTAGATCACGCACATCCAAAGCAAGCAAAACATATTTTCTGCCTCTGCAATATCGCCTGCCGACTCAGGAGCAGCGCTAGGCGAAACTCACTTCCAGACTGCGTAGCGGGGGACACGTGCCACCAAGCGCCAAACGCCTTTGATGCCTTTGACTCTACAGCTTTCGCCTAGTGGGACGACCCTCACCGCCATGCGACACACGCCTTTGTTACCCTCGAAAGATGCAGCTATCGCCTGGCGGTCCTAATATTATCGCCAGGCGTTGCACCAGTACTCAAGTAGTACAAGTTTTATTCAAGTTCAGGTGCATTTGCACAGCCACTAAACTCACATAGTCACCCATCCAGAGTATCATAGGCATAAATACTGATTTTCTCAATCGTTCCACTATCACAACTCATTTCCGGTACACTTGTTCATTACATTCATCACATATGAAATCCTAAGTACTCATACTCATTCTCCCATTATTTATTGTTCCATCATGCTCTCTCCTTTCTAAACATAGCTAAATCATTATTTCAAGCCTACAAGATTCTTACCCCATTTTTCCTGCTTAAATTGAAAACTTGGCCACCCAAAGGATACCACAAACACCTCAGGCTTAGGTTACTGCCCCATCCATTCCTGAAACTGGTTTAATTCCTATTCTAGACCATGTTTAGTATCACAAATTTCTCCCTTGTGTAACACACTCATGGATTCATAATGGCTTTCATATATTTTCTTCTCCATTCTTCCTCTGCTCAAAATTTCCTATTCCATTGATATAATCAAAATATCACAACTGAGTTCCCCAGCTCCCTTCGCATCTCATAGCCACACAGTGTAGAATTCACTGTGTTGGCGCCTAGCGGTGATTCAAGTGTCGCCAGGCGATGCATACTATTTTGGGCACAACCCATAAATTTTCTGTACTTGCGAAAACACCCAAAATTCCCAATTTCCTTTCTCTGCATATTTATACAACTTCGCATGTAACTCTCTATATAGTTGTATAATTTCACCACCTACAACCTCTATTCACATATTCCAGTGCAGTCCAACAACCAATTAACCTTATGAAATAAAACCCCAAATTTCCAAACTCTAAAGGAACGTTCATACAATTTTATCTAATCAACCTCAATTGACAACATAATTGCTTGATTTCTCACTTCCAATAATTAATTCAAAGATAAAACCCCCTCCATTCCAGATCAAAATCCATCCAGAACACACAAAAACATCAAAATTGAGTCATTGTATTCGCGTCGCCTGGCGGGTATTCATCACCACCAGGCCCTTCATCAAGAAACCTAGAAAACTGCGTGCAACAAGCAAGAGTTGCTTGGCGGTCAAGGTCATGCCGCAAGGCGATTCCTCTTCAGGAACCTAGAAACAACACAAAAACATCATGAGTCGCTTGGCGGCTTTGAATGCCCACCAAGTGGTTTCTGGAAAATTTCCAGAAACCCAGAATTTCAAACGTGATAGGAATGATTCATGCATATACATATTATTCATAAAGCAAGTAAACTTAAAACACAAAGCTAACGAGTTCTAGCTCCCCTAACCTGGATTCCTTGCTCCAAAAGTGTGCAAATCTTTGAGTCCTTGATCCTAATTAGCCTTAGCTTGTGGTTCCTCCTTCAAGACTCTTTTTCACTCTCACTTCTCTCTCTTTGCACTGTGATTCACTCTCTCAATATGGAAAAAATTAAAGAAAGTTTAATTTGGATTAAGCAAGGTTTGAACCCATAACCATACAAATGACAAATCAATGCACAACCATTCAACCAAATCATCTTTTGTGATAATTCCTAAAATTCTAGGATTTTATTATCACTCATCATGATCAAGCGTATTATTAAAATAATAATCAATTACATAATACACAATTGGCATACATAAGACTCAAACCCAATTTTCTCACACAATCAAGTACTCTCAACCATTTGACCTAGTACTTTTCCACGTCATAACAATTAGCATTTAATGTCATAAAGGCTCCCACTACTTGCATTTATTAATTATTTATTTATTTAATTAATTAAATTTAGCGGATCTTACATTTTCCTTCTTCACTAATTCTCCAAATTTTAAGATTTACCATCATCGCCTTCCATCTCCATTCCACTGATGCATCAAATCATCCATCTCCTTCAATTCACCACCATCATCCAACCACTTCCATCATCTCCAAAAAACCAAATACGCCTCACACAAAGTCATCATAGTGTTGGACTAGTTCCAAAAGTGCTTAGAACACTAGTGCAAAAGACTCGATGTGGTTCCTTATGTTAAATCCACGTTAACGTTGTTTGAAAAAGTGTCATTTGTCAAAATCTAAGTCTGCCACGTGTCAAAATCATAGGAGTTTGATTTTGACACGTGACATACCTAGATTTTAACCTATGACACTTCCAAATGATGTTAGCGTCAATTTAATGATAAGGGTCACAATGAGTATTTTTACAAAAATAGAAACTCAATCCAAAAACAAATATAAGGAGTAAAACGAATCAAAGAGTTAAATAAAAGGACAAAATTACTAATTAAACCTACATTTTAAATAAGTAATAAATAAGTGTTTTTCATATAAAATGTTTAGGTACTTGAAAAGATGTTCTTAAAAGAACATAATATGTACCTCACCTGTTGGCATAAAAACTATAACATCATTGTGGTAAGCTTTCTCGATTGTGACCTTGATATTTTTAATGAGTGCAAGGTGTTTGTGATAATGTTTCGTAAGAAAGCTCCAAGAATATTCCCATCAAACATTAAGACAACCAAAAGGTTATCTAGATGTGAATGTGCACTTCAAGGGAGCTCAAAAGAGATAAAAGAAGGATTCAATTAAGTGGGAGAAATAAACACAAGACAATAAACACAACATAAATGGTGGAAGCATATAAACGAATACAAGACATATAAACTGAAAAATGAAACAAAAAGATAAAGAGAATAGAAGAGGAATGGGGAAGAAAGGAAGACATGCCACTTGGGGTACTAGGCCACCTAAGATAAGTGGTAGTTGTCGCCCCTTGAGCAAATGTTAAAGATAAGACCAAGAATAAAACATTCTCACAAGAGCAAAGTTCTTAAAGTACATAAAGATGTCTCTCAAATTCAATATTAATCGACCCTTTACATGTGGTTGAGAGGCTCCCTTAAATAGGCATGGGTACCTCAATGCATGTATCCGGATAATTGAGTCTCGTATGTTCTTTACTTGTAACATGTTTGTGATAGAGGATTATCTCAAGACTCCATACAAGAAGAACTTGAAGACGAACTTTTGGGTTTTCTTTTAGAAATTAGTTATGTTCTATGTTTTTGGGCTTTGAGCTTTTTTTTTATAAATTAATTTATGCTTTTATGTTTTGGGCTTAGGGCTTCTTGTAGGGTTTTCAGGTTTACTTAAACTTATGTGCCTATAAATAAAGGTACTAAAAACTGATGTAGACACTTTTAGTCATATATTGAATTTGATTTCATTAAAGAGAGGATTTTCTTTGTTCTTGGCTTAGGCCTCTGGTTCTTATCAAAGATTAACATCTTTGGGGCGAATCTTCACTTGACTTATCAATCTGCTAGATTGTGGCATCCTCCATCTTTGTCATATTCCGTGTTCTTCTTTGATTTATTTGTGTCGTGCCTCTTGAGGATTCAAATTTAGAAACGATCATACTCTTTCCTGGATAGGATCGTATCATCTGGTATCTAGAGCAAGGTTCTGATTTGAATTTCCTCTTCTATGTTATTTTTCTGTCATATGAAAAAAAAACTACAATTTTTCAATGTTTGCTTATTGTGTGTAAAACCCCTAAGGTTGTTTCCAATTTGGTTGAATTTTTTTATTTGGCGTATTTTTTTTCTTTTCTGTTCTCTGTTTAAATTGTGTATTTCTACATATGATTCGTGGAAATTTTTTTTTTTGTGCTTGGGATTTGCAAGTGCACTTACTTTGATTTACATGAGTATTGAGTATGAGGGTTTGAAGGATAAATTGTTTAGTTTGTTATTGTGTTGAACTGCAAAAAAAAAATACAACAAAAAAAAATATTATGGATCAAAGTCAAAAGGCAACATATATATATTGAAAAAAAAAGGATAAAAAAAATGGGGAGTTCAACACAACTTTTTGTTACAATTTTATTTGTGGTTTATTGATCTCTACTTGCAATCAGTCTTTCTCTCAGAGTCTCTGTGTTGTCTCCTTTAACTCTCTTTGGTAGTCCTATTATTTTCTAATTTTAATTTTCTTGTTTTGTGTTTTTAAAATTCCTTGAAGTTTTGTCTAGAGTTTGAATTTTCTTTGTCCTCTTAAGTCAAGATTTAGATCTAGCAATATTTTTCACATTGTTTGTTCACTCTTTGCTTAAGTTACTAGAGCTTTTTGCCAAGCCCTAAAGGGAATTTGAGTGATAAAAGGCAAGAGAGTACATTCAAGCAAAGCCTATAAGTGTGATACATGAGTGAAAAATTAAGTGAAACACTTAGCAGAGTGGTGAGGTAAAAATAAATAAATAAATTATTGTTGCTAACATTTGCTTGTTGGGCATGACTTCTTCCAAGAATAGTGAGCCTCTATCACCTAAGACTGCGACACTTATGGTTGCACTTGATAAGCTCACATTACAAATGAATCAAATGCAATAACACAATCAACAACAATTCGAAAGGCTCCAAAAGTTTAATGAGGATGTGAGCATGAGATTAGAGGGAGTGGAGAGAAGAAGAAGGAGACATGATGATTCATACCATTCTTCTCATAATGATGAAGCGGCACATGTTTTTAGGTCGTGACGAGGCCAAAGACGAGAGGCATTTGGGAACCATATGCTTAGGAGGGATAATGATGAAGAGGAACATGGTTTTAGACCAAGGCGAGATCAAAAACGATAGGAGTTTGGGAACCACACACCTCGAAGAGATAAGATGTGGAGGAAGATTATAATTCCTAGATTTAATGGAGCTAATGACCTGGACGCCTACCTGGCATGGGAAATGAAGCTTGACCAAATCTTCAACTCTTACGATTATGAAGATAATGATAAGGTACTTATGGCTTCCTTGGAGTTTGAAGGTTATGCTATGAATTGGTGGAATCAAATCACTGTGGACATAGCTAGGAGAAGGCGGTCGCCAATTTCTACATGAGAGCAATTAAAGGTAGCTATGAAGGAAAGATTTGTGCCTCCTTATTATAAAAAGGAGATCTTCAACAAATTACAAAGACTTTCACAAGGAAATAGGAGTGTTGAAGAGTATGTTCAAGAGATGGAGGTCACCTTGATGCAAGCTGAAGTGGAAGAAACACATATGGCTATAATGGCTATATTCTTGAATGGATTACATAGGGAGATTCAATATGTGGTGGAAATGCACCATTATGAAACCTTGGAGGATCTTATTCACCAAGCCACCAGAGTGGAACAACAACTCAAGAGAAGAAACACCTACAGGAAGTCATCCCCCTCATAGAGAGATAAGGAGAAATATAAAAGGGAAGAAGTTACTTCTGCCATTCCTAAATCTAGGGAGAAGGATTCAGCAAATGGTAAAGTAACTTCTCAATCTAATAATGATGATTCTTCACGTTCTAGTTCAAAAAAACATTTTAAATGTTTGGGTAGAGGACATATAGCAGCCGAATGTCCCAATAGAAGAACTATGATGTTGTTGGAAAATGGTGATTACATTAGTGAACATTCCGCGGGGGAATCATCTAAATCATCTAGCAGTGATGGGAGGAAAAAGAGTGTGAAGTACTACCTTTGGAGGTAGATCTCTTTATGGTTAGGAGATTGTTGGGTAGTATGAATAAGGAGTTAGATGACACTCAAAGAAGAAATATTTTCCATTCTAGATGTATGGTTAGGGGAAAGGTGTGTTCACTCATCATTGATGGAGGAAGTTGTACAAATGTAACTAGTAAACGGCTAGTGGAAAAGCTTGGTTTGGTGACATCTATGCACCCTAGTCCTTATACTTTGCAATGGTTGAGTGAGGATGGAGAATTGGTGGTAGATAAGTAGGTGAACATTGCTTTCTCTATAGGTAAATATGTCGATGAGGTAGTATGTGATGTGGTACCTATGGAGGCGAGTCACTTATTGTTGGGGAGGCTTTGGCAATATGATAGAAAGGTAACCCATGATGGTCTAACCAATAAGTATTCTTTCCTAGTTAAGGGGCAGAAGGTGTCCATAACACCTTTATCTCCTAGAGAAGTTTGTGAGGATCAAATTAAGATGAGAGTGAGAAGAGAGCAAGAGAGAAAAGAAGGAAGAGAGAAAATTCCAGAAAAAGGCAAGAAAAAGGAAGGTAAAAAAATAAGGAGTGATAAAAGCCTTTTATTAAGAGAAAAAGAAATAAACAGAGCGTTAATTAGAAAATAACCCTTATATTTGCTTATGCCTAACAATATTTGTCTCTCTTCTATGCAAGCTTATTTGTCTTTAGGTATGGCGCAACTTCTCAATAAGTATGATGATGTCTTTCCCAAAGACATCCCTCATGGTTTACCTCTTAAAAGGGGTACTGAGTATAATATAGATCTCATTCAGGGTGCATCCCTTCGTAATAGGCCAACCAATAGGAGTAACACAGAAGAAACTAAAGAGATACAGAAGCAAGTGGAGCAACTTATAAATAAAGGATCAGTTCGGGAAAGTTTGAGTCCCTGTGCTATTCTAGTCATTCTGGTAGCTATGAAAGATAGATTGAAGACGATGTGCAATGACTGTAGAGCCATCAAATATATCATTATAAGGTGTGTATTTGACCTGGGAGGACCTTTAGAATTCGGGTCGAATTCTCTCCAAACAAGGTAGAATGATAAAGAATCTTCAAGTGAGACGAATTTGAGGACAAATTCTTTTAAGAAGGAGGGTATGATAGAAGTCTATTTCCTAAACTTCAAGTGGTACAAATTTGAGGACAAATTCTCTTCAAGAAGAAGGGAATGATAGAGGACTATCCCAAGACTCCATACAAGAAGAACTTGAAGACAAACTTTTGGGTTTTCTTTTAGAAATTAGTTATGTTCTATATTTTTGGGCTTTGAGCTTTCTTTTATAAATTAGTTTATGCTTTTATGATTTGGGCTTGGGCCTTCTTGTAGGGCTTTCAGGTTTGCTTAAACTTATGTGCCTATAAATAAAGGTACTAAAACTTGATGTGGACACTTTTAGTCATATATTGAATTTGATTTCATTAAAGAGAGGATTCTCTTTATTCTTGGCTTAGACCTCTGGTTCTTATCAAAGATTAACATCTTTGTGGTGAATATTCACTTGACTTATCAATCTGCTAGATTATGGCGTCCTCCATCTCTGTCATATTTCGTGTTCTTCTTTGATTTATTTGTATCTCATTTAATAGGATACCGTTTCCCAAAAAAAAAACGTGGGAAAATTAAAACCAAAAATAGTAACAATAACATAGTTCGAATGTACCCAATCGTTCTATACAAAAGTTACTAAAGTTTAGCATAAATAAATTTTACATCAAAATCAACAAAAATAAAGTTTGCTTTCAAAAGCCCAAGTAGTCCATGCTCTCCGTCTCTAAGTATCTCCTAGCTCACCTGTTAAATCATCTGCTCCTGGATAACAAATTATCCGATCATCATCACACACACACAGATAGGATGAGCTATGCACAATATATAAACATATACATGAATTAAATATGCCACCTATCCCAAAATAACATAACTTAACATTTCATGATTTTCAAAATTACCCAACAATACATACTATGGGCGATCTATCCCAAAATAACATAACTTAACATTTCATGATTTTCAAAATTACCCAACAATACATACTATGGACTCCTCGCCCAATAGTAGCTGACGGAAACAAAACAGTTCCTTGACCATCGTGCGCCCGACACATGTAATCACCATACTAAGGATTCCTCGCCCAATAGTAGTCTGAGCGAGCTTAAAACAATCACTATTACATACAATCAATACAAAGTCTCGAGCCAATTCAACCTCTCACTAGGTTCTCTCTACCTTTCCACATTCATCCCAAGCTAAGTTTAGTAAAAGTAAAGATTAAGTTCCGTCTACCAAGGTTTGAACTCGTGACCCTCCACTCATAATGCCAAGCACAACCACTATGCCAAGTCACCTTTGGTGATACACTTCAATCAATAATAGTTTATATTATCAATTCCATACTCATACATATTATTAAAAATTAATAATAAAACAACAACACATAATTGACATCCATAGGAATCAAACCCAAGTCCTCTCACACAATCAAAGTACTCTCAACCATTTGAGCTAGTACTTTTCCACACCACATTAAACCATAATAAATGCCATAAATGCTCTTTCTACCCGCATTTATTAATTAAGTAATTATTTAGTTAATTAATTTTCGCGGGTCTTACATTCCGCATTCATCTCTGTCATATTCCGCGTTCTTCTCTGATTTATTCGTGTTGTGCCTCTTGAGGATTCAAATTCAGAAACGATCATACTCTTTCCTGGATAGGATCGTATCAGTTTGCCTTTATGAATGAAATTTACGTGATTTTAACTTAAGTTTTGTTGTATGAAATCTCTTTTTCAAAATTAGCTTATCCTTTTTTTGTGTTGTTGTGCTTTGTGTTTATTTTCTTCTTTTGTAATATCAACTTAATTAGTGTGAGCATATGAAGATGCAAGGTTAGATGCATCCCTTGGTGACGAGGAACCAACAACTTAATTTTTCAGTTTTATTTTATTTTCTTTTTGTCATGTATAGTTTTGGAGATGATATTGTAATTATTAGGTCCTCAAAATCTATATGCTATATTAATATTTTTATATCTTTTGAATAACTATAATGATATATCTTATGGTGTGAGTTATCTTCTCTCGATTATTAATTATGAGATGTCTTCTTTTATATGTTTTATGAATCTAGATTCTTTGTTGGGTTTTGACGTGATGTTCATCTATTATGCCTTTAAAATATATTGATAGTTACTAATTTTAGAATTTTAAAATATATTAAATACTTTTTAGAGTACCAATATAAATATAAGTATTTTTAATGTTCAATAGAAAACAACACCAAAATAATCCAATAAAGAATTTGGACTGATGTTACATTCTTCATGTTTGAATAAGAGGAAAACTATTTAATGGATTAATCTAGTTTGAATCTTTTATTTTTTATGATCATGTAATTTTAAAATTTGAATCATTATTAAATATTTTATATATCAGTTATTTATTATATAATTTAGTTAGATTTATGAAATTATATCTTATATATATAATATGCTTGTACTTTTAATGTTTGAAAAATTGTAGAACAAAATATCTATATCTATAATAATATTTTAATATATCTTTGAACTGTACTATAAAATAAAAAATAAAAGAAATATAATTTTAAGTTTTTATCTATACATTTTAATATTACGATATAGGACAAACCACTCAATTTTCTTAACAACGTAAAATACTAGAAAATTTTATTACTTTTATATAACTATTTATTATTACTATATATTATTATTATTTCTTGAAATTCATTGAGGAATAGAGTACCACTTTGGCATAGGGTTAATAAATCTTACATGAGCTAAACTTTCTATTGCATATATTCCAATACAGTGGTGGTTGATGGAGCAAACGATATGGGGTCATTTGCCGGTGCTGATGAGGGCAAATTCCAAAGAATCTATCGAATACGTTCTTCAAGCCCTTTGGAGAACTCGAAAAACTGGTCTTGGCACTTCTGATCGATGCATCATCCAAGACATGCTTCAACTACACAATGAATCTGATCTCGACCCAGTACTCGCTCTCTTTCTTCTATGTTTATGGATGCATAGTAGTAGTAATGATCTAGGTTATGTTTGGAGAAACTTCATATGTAAAAGAAAAAGAATTTATCTATAAGCCAATTTAGTTTATATATACGTTAGCTTTTAGATTTTCTTTTTTAAATTTTTTAAACTTTTTATTTTAACTTTGTATGATATAATATAATGTTACGTTATGAAAAAAGACAATTTTTTTCTTTTCATTTTTCTCCTGTACAGATGTTGATCTAGAAGTTCTTCTATAGAAATCCTTATCACGGTACAGAATATAATTTTAACACTATCTGCAGCTTCTGGTTTGCCTCCGAATGTTAATCAGGAGGTGTGTTTATGAGAATACTTCAAAGGAGGATATTCCAAAGCTGTTTCCTGATGAAGTTCTGCCTGAATTGCAAAAATTGTTGACACTTCTGTTGCAGAAGTTTCAGCGACAGTGGCAAGAAGATGTGATGAAAGATCAAGTAAGTTGTTTTACTGTATACTTTGTGAAAGTGAGCTCAATTGGGTACTTTAACCTGAGATTAAACATTTAAGCTGTATTGTTTTGAAGAATATTGTGCCTAGATTAAAGGCGATGACATGGAATATGGCAAATCTGGAGAAAGGATCAGCAGACCCTGCAGCGGTTATTGATTTGAAGGTAAATACCACCTACAAAACTTGAGTAGAGGACGGACTTTCCTTCCTTCAATGCTCATTTATGCTGCACTTGACTTTAAAGACAAGTGAGAAGTAACACATGTGCGTATCAATTAAGTGTTCTGGCCTGGCTTTATTATGAAGTAGATATGCATATGTATTGTATGTAAAATAATCAAATGTTGTTTTGTGTGATTTTATTGTTTTAACTGTTTCCTTTTCAGCTTCAAAATGATGCTCCATTTCAGTTGGGAGTTCAAGATGTAAAGTTCCAGTTGGCTACAGATTCTATAGATATGATGCTGAAAGCCATGCACTGTATTAGAGACCAGTTTTCTACCATGGTAAACATTATACTGAAGTTAGTACTTTTATCCAGATTGGATTTTATACTCATATTGTCTGCTGTTTTCTAATGAGCTCGTTATATGTTGTCAGGATGAGGCACTAAATGGGCATTAGCACCGGTAAACCAAAGGAATTTCTTAGAAGTTATTTTTACAAAGAATGGTATGTTTGACTAAATTGTTGCATTTTGCTTTTAGATTTACCCAGTACATATGTTTCTTAGTGAAAAAAATTGGCCAAATTTAACATGCTGAAGTACCTGTGTTTGAGAATTTAACTTTAGCACGGTCATCATCAGGATACTAGTCAAATTGCATTTTCTTCGGATTGATAAAATGGTATTTCTGCAAGTATAAGAGAATGAGAGGATATCAATTTGCTTATTGGTTAGAATAGGTCAGTTGAGCTAATTATGGTTCAGTTAATTGGTCTAGTTTCTATCAATGTCTTATCTTACTAGATGGAAAAAGCATAAACTTAATAAACAATGATTCTGAATTTAAAAGGGGATTTTTATTGAATTCAATAATACACTGTTTTAGATACAAAATTGGAGCCAAGGCTCCTGCAGAGATGACTTCTCCCCTCTTACATCTGACAAAATTTCTTTTCCCTATATAACAGAGTATAACTACATAGGAATACAACTCTCCCCTCTCACAATAGCTTCTCTACAAAGCAATTTCTTTCTGCAATAGCTGTTCTAGCAACTTCTTTCCACAAAAGAACTGCGCTACATAGCAGTTTCAGAAACCTTGTGTGTCTTTCTTGAGTATACCTTCCAAATGGCTAGTTTATAGATAACTGGTTCTCCTTCCAGCCCAACAAAGTCTAGGGTTGTATCGTTATACCTGCTGTAAATGCAATCTTGTCCTGAAGGCTGAAGCTGGAAATTGATAGCTGTTCCTCCCATGTTGCATCTTCAGCTGGCTTGCCCTTACGTTGAATTAAAAATTACTTCATTCTTTCCTGCATCTATACTTCCTCTAGTACTCAACCTTTTTGGTTCATCTTGCGCTTCTAGTTCAGCCGGAAGTTCAGGTTCTGTTGCATATAAGCCAATAGTTTTTGGCTGGAATTCTTTGGCCAAATGGAATGGAGGAAGTTCCCTAGAAGTAGCGGGTAGCTTCAATTTGTTAGACAGCTCTCCATTTTTCAATATCTGAAAATAACCATAAAAGCGTGGAGCAAGCTTCTGGTTGATATGCTGTGCAAGCATAGCTGTCTTTGCAGCCCAAGGTTGAGGAAAACTTACTCTCCACTAATTCTGTTCCTTATATACTTCCTCATCGGTACAATGTTTCATCTGTTTTTGAGTATTGTATAAATGATGTTTGAGCTGTTTTGGTGGATGGAATGTGAGGCTTTCTTCCATATGCCACCTGAAACGAAGTAGCACCTGTTGTTACATGAAAATTGGTGTTGTAATAAAATTCCACCCAAAGTCAGCCGAATAGATCAAGTGGTAAAAACCACTTCTGATTGGCTATCAATTTAATTGTAATAGGATGAATACATCTTTAAATCTTTTCCTCGCAGCGTCAACAACTCTTACCAAAATAAACTTGCAAATAAGTGTCAGGATCCCTTAGAATAGATTTTGGAATTCCAGGAAGTGAAATGTATTCTTGCTGTGTTGATGGTGTTTACTTACAATTGAGACAAATTTACGCGTTACTAACTCTTGAATGATAAAGCTTTCTTCAAAAGTCTGTGTATTTTAATATTAACTAGAATTGGGAGGTGAGAAAATCATTTAAATTGACCATAAAAATTCTTGTTATTCCTTTTAGTACAGTTTGTAAAGTGATTACTGAAAAATGAAATTTTGAATTCGTTTTCAGCACAAGTTTAAATTTATGTTGCATGGAGTACAGTACTGGTACCGGATACCGGTACCAAATTCAGCGTTTAAAAAAAGAATGGGTACAGGTACTTGATATAAGTTTTGTAAAAATATATAAAGAAAATAATTAATTATAAATATGATTAAATTTTATAAATGGTAAAAACATAAATAAATATAATTTACTATTTAACAAAATCAACATGACCAAAATACATATCTCATAATAAAGTACTAGAATATATAAGTTTTAACAACAAATATCTAATGGATGTGTTCTAGTTTTCTCTCACAATAAGACAATGATGATTGTAAAAGAGTTTCGATGCATTTTATTGAAGCCTAGAAATTTCAACACTTACATGAACCACCATTCTTCTAGTTTCAAATGAAGTAACCAATTTTTTTATTGTAGATTTTTTATAGGTATCTGATACCATGGTTTTAGGAGTACCTGTGCTGTGTTTTTTTGCATAATTTGAGTTACGCTGAAATCTTTGTCCCCTTTTCTTGTTTCAGAGGTTAAATTGGCTCTATGGTGGAGCTCAACTGAAAACATGAGATTCTGAATACATAATGTTAATGTAATTTAGATTCTCAATTCTCAGAGGCTGAGCCTTGGCGTAATGGTAAGGTTTACTGCCTTGTGAGTGCCTAGATACTGGAAACAGCCTCTCTGCTTTGGTTGATAAGACTGCTACCAACCTCTGTACCATATGGATACCTAAGCCATTGCGCCATCCATTTTGGTATTTTGTTCACAATTCTCTAATTTGTCACTCTTGTATATTTGATAGCTCTAAGAACAATGTCTGAAATAGTGAAATACAAAGCTGATGGTAGAATTTAGCAGTTCCCTTTTCCTAGTGAGAAACTCCTTTGGTTGTGGATGTGACAACCTCGTACATAACTTCCTGCGAGTCAGTTTTTTTTTTCTCGTTTTCCCTTTGCATTCTCAAGTTGTAAACATGAATAAGATCTTTAGATTCCCTTTATGGATTACTTTATCGGGCATCAGCAATTTCTGTTTCGATAAACAAAACGATGAACTTGTTCAAAAGAAAGAAATGTGACCAAAACTACTGATTATTACGTAAGAATTTACACAAAATTTCACATTTCACGGTTTCACCCAACTCAAAATGAGAGCAATAAACTTGCAAAGTGCAAGTTGCTTTTTACAAAGGCCTTGCCTTGCCCTAAGATCTTGTCGTGAGCTATGATGGGAAACAGATAAATTTGTTACTGATGCATTAGAAGTCATTCTTCTGGGATGCAGGTCAAACCCTGCTGTTAGGAGGCATCGGGAGAACCCCATCAAAGAAATCACCAAAATAGCCACGGGGCTCATGTACTAGCCTTGAGATGATATCTCTCAGCGTGATCAGTCCTTCAAGATTCCCATCACTGTCAGCAACGTAGACCCTATGAATCTTCTCATGGTCAAGCAGTTGAATCAGTTCTTTGATTGTGCAATCCTTATTGCATGTTATCAGTTCACCTGACATTGGAAAGGTCCCTTCATGCTTCTCTAAGTAGCTTCTAACTGCTGTCAGGAAGTCTTTTGCTGTAATAGATCTGTCATAGGGAAAACTCATAAATTAGCATGGAACGGATATAGAACACCGAAATAAAGATTAGAGTGATAAGGTCATTTATTGGTTAGACGGAAAGGAAGGGAAGGAATAGTCGTGGGTTAGATTCCTGCTAATAATTTGTTGCTAACAATATGAAGAGATAAGGTTGGTTTGGTGGATTTAGAAGGGAGGGTAGAATAAGTCGTGGGTTCAACTTTATCAAAAATTAACGACTAACATTTGTCGATGGGGAATATAAATAATGTGATGACAAACCTATAGTCATGGTAGATTTCTGGAGCAGTTAGGAGGAATTGAACATCTTGCAGGCTGATGTTACCAATTGCCCTGCTGCCACCCCTTTCCATCACTGGCAACCCCCCAATCCTCTTTTTCCTCATCAGTTTAAATGCTTGAAGCACTGGTTCATCTTCATAAACCTGAAAACAAAGAAACCTATTAGAGTCGATAAATATAAAATCAGCACTTCCACTTTAGCTTTTGTTGAAGTTAAATGAAATGAACTTCTACAAAATTTAATTGCAGATATGTAGATTCTAACTAATGCAGAAAGCTCAATTTATTTTATGTTATTATTTTTTTCTCCTATAAAAAATGTTTATGAAAAAGTTATCCAAACAAGCCTAGTTCCACTGATTATAAGCTTAATAAAACAGCTGTGGATGCCTTTGATTTAGAATTATGGAAATCCATAGTCAACCTTGACACATTTCAATGCATTAAGAAGCATGATGTATGTATGTATATATATATATTATAACAAAGTAGATTAATGGTACACTTTTTCCTATACATGCAAGAGGGTGTCTTCTGGGCATAATGGTTTGGAGTTGGTATATTGTGGCATATTATAGTAAGACTTTGTTAGTATATCATAGAGTAATGTTGTATCAGAAGTATACAACATGGAGAGTTTGTTTATTGGTTAAGGTGCAGTATAAGCTGACATTCATAATTTTCCATCATGAAGCAGAAATTAAACATAAGACAGTTTTCCACCTTTATAATATGATTTGGTGTGACCATGGGAAGACCAACTTGAGATAGCTTCTTGGTTCCCCAACTCTCAAACCACTGAAGACCAACACATTCTGCCAACATGTGAATGACAGAAGACTGTGTAATGATGTTTTGAATTCGACCTGCACCTAAGTCAACAACAGGAACACTCTTCATCTTGTACTTGGAAAGCAGCAAAAGCATGGTCAAAAATGAGTTTGATCTCTCCAAAGCGAGAAAGGGGGCCCAGCGGAATGACCCTGAAATGTCACGAACCTGTTTGCTAAACAATTAGCAACTGATATAAATGAATTATAACCAATGAAAACAAATCTGTTATTAGTTTGCATTGATAAGTCCAACACACAACCTTGGTATCCTTATAAAGTTGAGAAGAAGTCAGATCCTCAAAAAAGTTTCCTGAAGTTGTCATGGCAGATTCAAGGCCTGAGGCTTCATGTTCAAAAGCAGAGGTTATTCCATTGACAGCAGCCGAAATAGCAGATCCACTGGATGGACTCCTAGGAGATGTGGGATCAGACTGTCAACAGCATTGATTGTCATATTCAAAGCGTGTGAGAAAAAGAATCCACTAAAATCACTTCGATATCAACAAGGAAACACCATTTTTCAAATAGTTCATGATCAAATTCAACATTTTCATCCAAGAAACTATCAAATCTGTCTTCTACCCAGAACCGAGAAACAAAATTCACATCACCCCACCAGAATACATATAAATAATATAAAACATGATACAGTCCTTTTAGCATGTTCTTGCTTCCTCTACCAAATTTCTCACTTCTGAGCTTTACTAAATCAAATCCACAAATATGTTATTTACACATCATTTTTCATGAAACATCTTTTTTTCTGTTGGAGAGGGGAAGTAGATAACTAATTAATCAAATTGACAAACCAACCTGATGCAGAATCCATACAACAATTCCAGCAAACTCAACTATTCCTATGTATCTGTCGATCCAACTAGCATCTTCGGGAGCATCTACATCCACCACAGGTGCACTGAGAATGTTGTGTTGTGCAAGCAATTTCACTGCTTCTGCTAGACTGGTATCTGATTTTATCTCAACTTCTGAACAAAATTATGAACCAAAAAGAGTTACATTTTGTGTAGAATTACAATCTTTCTCTTCGTGTCAGTTGATCCAAAACACTCGGTGTTCATCAGTGCAAAAACATTTGCGTAGTTTGTCATCAAATACTAGAGGTCAATTTTCATGTGGGGGTATAATGATTATACTATAGTCAAAATCTCTTTTTTCATCCCTAAGAATCAAGGTTTGAAAACTTATAACTGCAAGTACAGTACAAAAAAACTACAGAAAAATACAATTTATGTAGTCACAATTACTTCAAGAAAAGCTTATCAGGAAAAATCCCAGTTACCCTTTTCCAAAACTTGGTGAAGATTGATAACTGAAGTGATGTGAGTGGAATGAGTACCTTGATTTGAAGGAGGTAAAGGAAAGGCAGAGACAGGGATGCTCTCAAAGCAAGCATTGAGCTTTTCATCAGGACTAAGCTGTGGCTCCTGAACGTCCCATAGATCCTCCACTCTCAACCCCACCTTCGCCTCTGGGCTCCGTGGACTTTCTTCCATTGTCACCATAACTCCCACTCTTTCTTCTCAAACACCAATACTCAAAAACTAGTCTTTACACATCCCCATAAATACTTCAACAGAAGAACACATAATCTACTAACACTTCACAAGCTACTTCCCATACACCGAAGATCACCACCGCACGATTTAAAAACTTGGAACACAATTCGTTGACTTAGGAACATGGAAAAACGTGGAGGAACACGATGAGACTACACATCGTGTGATGAAGTGTTTGTTTTACACGTAATGTCTCATTGTCTTGTCCTACGTTGTATAGCGACTAGTAATCACCGAGCTTATCCAAAGTCTGTATTATATTTTCGGCACACGTCCTCATCCGACATACCACTCTTATTGCTAATAATGGTGTGCGGTGCTATCGTGCGCCATTGAAGCTTTCTCACATTACTTCATTTTTCTAAGAATGGTTGATTTTAGTTTTAGCTATTGTTATTTTTTTTTCTTTAACTATCTTTTTTAGGGTTAAATATAATTTTGTTTTTTTAACTTTGAATGAAAATTGAAATTAGTCTCTTAAAATTTTGAATTAATTTAGTTTCTTCATGTAAAAATATGTGAGTTTTAGTTCTTTTAACAAACTTTTATTAAGTTTATTTGATATTTCAATCATGCTTTGCAATTAACATTGAAGCAAAAATGTATCAAATGGAATAAACAACTCAAATGTTATCATGAGACATATGACGCATTTGAAGTGTCAAATCAACTCAACAAAATTTGGTTAAAATAACTAAATTTACTTATTTCTAAAATTTAGGGACTAAATCGAACCAAAGTTTCAAAGAGAAACTAAATTCAATTTTCACTACAAGTTAAGAGATCAAAAATATATTTAACTTTTTTTATTTGCTATTTATCATTTTAATTACTTTTTTCTATATATTTTAAAATATTATTTATAATATTTTATTTACTCGGGTAAATTTCTCTTTAAATATTTACGTGAGAGAGAAGTAACGATAAAATTAATTTATGCACGCTTTAAAAAAATTATACACTAATTTTCTTACAAATTAAATTAATTTATGTATAAACTAATTTTGTCTTATAAAGAAACTAGTTCCATTTCTTTCTTCTTTTTTCTTGGTTCATATTAAAAAACTTGTTCAAACATTATATATATATATATATATATATATATATATATATATATATATATATATATATATATATATATATATGGATAAGAACTGAAACAAATTAAAATTATGTGAAAATTAATATAAATAATTTGACTAATTTCTAAATACAAAATCAAAGACTAATTAAATGTTATTATATATTTCATTCAGTTTTATTTTTTCCTTGAAAATTAGTTAATTTTTGTGTAATTTCAATGGACACAAATGTTCTCCTCTTAGTTTTGATAAGTAATGATTGATTTCTTTCATCAGAACAACAATGATTGACCTTATTTATGAGTCACCATTTATATGTATACTTTCTTTACACTAAAGAGAGGACAATGAGTAGGATATTTATGTTGGGCAAGCTGATAGGAGAAAAGGGAAAATGATTGGGACATTCACTATTCATTAAGCTGACTCGATAATATATTATAATTTTTCTCTTTCCCCTTCACTCCAACAATTGACTGATAATATTGTTGTTCTTATCCAAATCCCAAAATATCTTGTTTCAAAGTAAAAGAGAAGGATAAAATAAGAGGAACTACTTGTAGTTTAGGTTCTATGCGGAGAGGAAAGTTTATTTTTCAATTTTTATGATTTTTTTTTGACGCATCTTAGTTAAAAATATCTTTACAAACTAAGGGTGTGTTCTTTTGTGTGGATAAATTAGAGGGATTGAAAATAAATTTATATGGATTTGAGGAAAATAATGTCTATTTTTTTAGTGAATATAGAGATTAAAATGAGTGAATTTGAAAATAAATTTTGTGAAAGTTAGTGAGTGATTTGAGTAATGTAATAGATTAAAAAAAATTAATAAATAGAATTTGAAGATGACTAAAATACCTAAAAATATATGAAATAAATTTTACATATTAAATTTTAAAAAATATTATTTAATAAATTTTAATAAAAATAATAAAACGATAAATTAAATTAAATTATTATTATTTTTATAATAATTACTATTATTTGAAGTTATTATTAATAATTAATATTATTTTAATTATTATATATATTTTTTATTATTTATTGTTATATTTAATTATTATTATATATACTAGCGAAAACAAAAGCATTATCACACTTGTGTGTATGTATTTTATAAATATACATGATATTATTAGAGCTGTCAAAATGGATAACTCGATCCGACCCGGCTCAACCCACCAGGGGTTGATGATTTAGTGAGTCAACCCAACCCGGCTCACCTTTTAGCGAGCCAAAAAAATTCGAATCTGGCCTGACCCACTACGGGTTGACGGTTTAAACGGGTTGGCTCACGGGTTCACTTAATTAAAAAAATACAATTTTTTTATTTATTTTAGTCAACTAAATTATAATTCTAATTAAAATCTAAATAAACTTTAATACAATCCAAATACAAATCAAAATAAAAAAATACACATTATTTATGTGTTTGCTAAAAAAAACAACATAACATGATCCAAATGTAAAGCACAACTTAATAAAAAATACTTGTGTGACCCTTTTATCGGCGGCTTGATGAGTTAACCCGGCTCACCACGGGTTTAACCCGAATGACCGGGTTCTAGATGAGCCGGGTCAAAAATCAACTCGTATTGAAATTTGTAAGAAAATTTCAACTCAACCCAACCCGAACCCATGGTGAGCTGGGTTGGCTCGCAAGTTCCAACCCATTTTGACAGCTCTAGATATTATATCAGTAAGTAATGATATTATAATGTTATTAAATTAATATATAAAATTAAATTAAATTTATTAAAAAATAAAGTGAAATATATAGAAAAGACGAGAGAATAATCGTTGATAAATAGAGAAAAAGAGAAGAAATAGAGATAGACGGTTTTATAAAAAGCTTTTAAAAGTAACAATCACTTTTAAAAAATTTAATAAATAATTATATTCTAAAGGGTAAAATTGGTATTTTGAATTCTGAATGTCGTTTGGTGATAAAACTACATTCATTCATTAAAAAAACTTAGAAGTGAGAAAGATTCAAAGTTTGGAACAGAAACAAAATTCAATTTTGCATGAAATTTAAAAAAAGATGGTTGATAAAACCCATTTTGGTCTAACTTGTTTTTGGACAGTTGAAAATGGGTTGGACGACCAACCCGTTTACATATCGCAATCCAAGAAAGGCAACCAATCCTCTCCCGTGATAGGGTAGCGGGCTGACGGGCTAGCCCGTCTGACACTGACACGTCCTTTAATTTAAGAAAAATTGAGAAGAATAATGGTTCATCATGTCTTCAAATTACTTTTATAAGTTCTCAACCTAGCTTGTAAATGTGACGCAAGAATATATTCAAACATTCAAGCAGAAAAAATGAAGCATGAAAGCAAGGGAACAATCTTTGTTATTTGCATATTAATGTGAGAATACCCAAGAAGAAGATAATCCCCAATTCGGCAACAGGCACTTTGGATCGAAAAGGCAATGCCCCCAAAACACACACAAAGCATAATAAATTGGGAAGGGAATGCACCTATGACATTGGTGTTGTGGGGGACCAATGCCGATGTGGGTGACTGTCGTCGCCTAGGTTAGATTTGTCGTTGTGAGGTCACAAAGCATGAACGATTAAGACAAAGGGCATCCCCAACAAGAAGAGAAAAAATCATACTTCTTGAACAAACCTGAGACACAAGTTGTCGTGGGTGACTGTTGTCGTCGTCAGCCCGCTCGCCATCGTTCGCGCATTTTTCCTGGGTTGGGTTCATGGTGTGCCTCTCGTTTTCTCTCTCTCATTGAAGGTGTTTGTGAGTGAGTGTACTGAAAAAAAAAAGTTAAACACACCACAAACAAATTAATGATACAAGCCATGATGGGTCAGACCAATTTACACACTAAAATGGGCCATGGACCAACACGCGACCAACCCATTGTGCAACCTAACAGGTTGATGGCCAAACAGACCGGATTGATTCAATCTCACGGGTTCAATAATCTAACTCGACCTACCTATTTCCTCACAAGTTGACTGGCCAACCTGTTAAGTCAAACTCGTTTTATCAACCCTAAAAAAAGCATAAACATTTTACTTTTTAATATAAATTAATAATAACATCCCTTATTCATTTGAAAAATAATAGGTTTAATTATGCATTTGGTCCCCATTTTGGAGTCAAAATCTCAAAATAGTACCCAAATTTTTAAAAGTCTCAAAATGATCCATTTTTTTGTTGAAATGTTTCACGTTTGCCCTTTCCGTTAAGTCAAGGTTGACGCCGTTAGAGGGAGTGTCACGTGTCAGTTCCTCGATTTTTTGAATTTTTTTATTATTTTATTTTTATTTTTATTTTTTTCTTGAATTTTTTTAAAAAATCAAAAAACTGACACGTGTCAAGCTGTCATCGTGCCACATGGCAGTGACAGAGTGATGTGGCAGTGACAGTGACACGTGTCAGTATTATGCCAGATGTCATTTTCTTAGTCTCAATTTGGTCCCTTTATTTTAATTTGTCTCAATTTAGTCCCAATTTTTGTAAAAATTAGCAATTTTGTCCCTCTTCAAATTGAAACAAAAATTAATTTTATATAAATGTTATACAAATATTTTTATTAAATTTGATATTTTTATTCAAATTGATATTTTTATTATATATTTTTAATAAAGCTAAGTTTATTTAAAATTATGTTTCACATTCAACTTTACTTAAAATTTTTTTCAAATTTTAAATTTATATGTGTTTTATTGTTACATGAACTAGTTAATTTATGAATTTTTTTCTATTAACATTATTTTTTATTAACAACTTTTAAACCATTTTAAATAAAGTTCAATGTAAAATATTAATTAAATGAACTTAATTTGATTAAAAATATTTACTTGAAATATCAATTTTGATGAAAATATTTGTGTACATTTATATAGAAATTAAATTTGATTTCAATTTGGAGAGGGACAAAATTGCTAATTTTAACAAAAATTGAAACTAAATTGAGACAAATTAAAATAAAGGGACCAAATTGAGACTAAGAAAATGACACGTGGCGTAATATTGACACGTGTCACTGTCACTGCCACGTGGCACAATGACAGCTTGACACGTGACAATTTTTTGATTTTTTTAAAAAAATTCAAAAATTAAATAAAAAATTAAAAAAAAATTAACAAAAAAATAATAAAAAAAATTCAAAAAATCGAGGAACTGACATGTGGCACTCCCTCTAACGACGTCAACCTTAACTTAACGGAAAGGGCAAACGTGAGACGTTTCAACAAAAAAGGGGACCATTTTGACACTTTTAAAAATTTGGATACCATTTTGAGATTTTTACTCCAAAATAGGAACCAAAGACATAATTAAACCAAAAAAATATATCCAAATTTATACCAATGAGCTTAATTTAAGTTTAAATATCTTAAATAATAAGTAAATAATAAAAGCTATTGCAAAATTTAAATTTTAATCCAATAAAATAAAATAGAATAATGCAAGTATATATATATATATATATATATATATATATATATATATATATATATAAGTATTAATGGATATGTTGTTACAAGTTAATTGGAAAATTTTGTATTAGTACTTATGTTTTTGTTAGTTAATTGTAAACTAACATTTTATATTAATATTAATATTAATATTATAAACATTTAAATGTAGTAAAAATATTTAAATTGTATAATAATATTAAAAAATAGAAAATAAGTTCGGAAACATACAAAAATTAAAAAAAAAACTAAAATTTTAAATACTTACATTTTTTTACTTTTATTTTATGTTCTTTAAATAATAAACAGTTGAATTCCACTTTTTTATTATTTGTATACTCCGTATGTAATATATATATATATATATATATATATATATATATATATATATATATATATATATATATATATATATATTATAAACATTTAAATGTAATATAAATATTTAAATTGTATAACAATATAAAAAGTATAAAATAAGTTAGGAAACATACAAAATCAAGAAGAAAAAGGAATTCTATAATATGTATAGAATAGTTTTGTTAGTGAAGTCAAACTCATCATATACTTAATTAATTTTTTTTTTAATTATGATTTTAATTCATTAACTTTATGTGAGATTAAATTTGAAAAACGCTAAAAATTTAATGATATGATAAATGATATTGCTTAGGTATCTCATGTTTAGGGATGGCAACGGGGTGGGACGGGTTTTGCTATCCCATACTTATTTTTTTAGAAAAAATTCATCCACATCCCCGTACCCTAATCCAGCGGGTATCAAACTTTTATCTCATCCTCATCCCCACCGGATAATGGGTATAATCTCGTACACATACTCATACCTATTTTCTTACTACTTCAATATTAATTTTGATTAATTTTTATAAAATCATAAAAAAATATGGTAAATGAAACATAATATTATTAAATATTCAATATTAGGAGGAAGGTTGTTTCTTCCATATCAAATACTTTGAAATAAATTATAATTGTTTACATTTTATATTAGAATACCAAATAAAATTTCATGAAAACCAAAATATTTATTAAATTTGCAAACATTAATGAAATCTAGTTGATAAATTTTAAAAATATCTTTAAAAAAATATAAAAGAAAAACAAATATTCAAATTAAAATATATTTTAAATGTTTGTTTACTTCAACCTTTTTAAATTCTAATGAATCTCTTTATTATACACTAATAAAAGTTATAATACATCACTTGATCAAAAAGAACAAATAATAAACATAATAATAAAATTTTGACATAAATGTTATATCTTTTGAGCTCCAATATATGTTGTATGGTGATAAAAGAAATATTCATGTCAATTAAATTAAATTTTTACATTGTAATAAATACAAGTTATTTATACAATTATAGTGAAAAAAATTATAGTATGATTGATAATGAGTTAGAAAATAAAAAATAATTAGATAAATTATATCAAAATAGTATTTTACATTATGAAAATAAACAACAAATAAAAATATTAAAAAATTAACCAATTATGTCTTAGAAACAATTTGAGATACAATTGAAAGAAATTACATAAAGAAAAATAAATGTATAATTAAGGATATGATAAGATGAAAAATACCTTAGAGATCTAAGAAAACTTTTCAAATATCAATATATATACTCAATGGTTGAGAAACAACGAAATTTTTTTTAGCAAAATAAAATAGTTCTTCAAATAAAAAAAATGAATAATAATAAGTAAACTTTTTTTTATATGACAGTTGAGATTAAAACAGACAAAATATGTTTGAGGGCTTAATTAGACCCCTCTAATGTTCCTGATATTTATATATATGATGAAGGAGATACAAAGAATTTGAAACATTAAAGGCTGCAACTAGGTGCTAGGTTAGAGGTTATCTAACACTCAACTTCCTAGCTTACACATCATGATTGCCTAAATATACTAATTACTTCTACAATTACTTAGTAAATGAAATGTTTATGTTATTAAACATTTAAATTGAGAGTATTAAACATTCTCATGTGAGAGGAAAATATACAATAAATAAAAATATTAAAAAATAATAGAAATATTCAAATGTGAGACATAATTTTTTTTAATTGACATACATCATTTTAGCATAATTACATAAAGGTTATGATAAGATGAAAAATATATTGAAAATGCGAATAAGTTTTATGAAAACATATTAGAAATGCGAATGAATTTTATGACAAACCAAATAATTAAAAAATAAAGAATAGAAAGTGTATATATATATATATATATATGGTTATTTAATTAATTGTGAATATTTTAATAGTTTAAACGACGGAGATATGGTGGGAATGTATTATGACGGAGATATATACATCCCATACCCATCCCCAATTGAAAAAGTTAAGAATTCCCCATACTCATACCCAGTCAATACAGGAATTCCCCGTCAAAATGCTAACGGGTTCGGACAATACTCACGAAGACAAATTTTTTTGCCATATCTATTCATGTTAACATACATACCGACGTAGACACGTGTTTCAACATGTGAACACATATATAATAATGTCATTTACCATAACAAACCTTTAACATACTCTATCTAGAAAGAGACTAGTTTAAAAATGAAAATATCAAAATTTAGAATAATAAAAACATTAAACACTCATAATATTTTTTAATTTTTTTTATCTTTCATTCAATATTCATACAAATCCCTCTTCTTATATTAACAACAAATTTATTTCCATATTCTTTTACAAAACTAATATTACAAATCAAATCAAATTTATTTCCCTCTTCTTATTCATTCTATTTTTTTTTCCTATAGCGATCAATTAAAAGTTACTCCGCAAATTTCAAATTAATCTTTTTCAATTTAATTTTTCCCTAATATCAATTTTATTTTCTTTTTTCTTATTTTATTTATGTATCATTTTTTTTCTCCTCTCCTTTCAGACGCCATACAAAGATCCGGAATTTAGCCGTCTACAGTGGTGTCCATCTACCGATGAGTGCGACTTATATATTGTTAATAAACCAACAAATACATGGACTTATACAAAGATCTGATCATCTCATTTATATATTTCCAATTAAATTAAGAGGATAAGAGTAAATTAACAATTAGTACATATGGAAATTACTGTTTCTCTTATAAGTAGAACTAAAAGTAAGAAAAAAAATAAAAAAATTTGTCAAATCAAATTTATAATTATCCAAATCCCTTTAAGTCAATCTAAATGAATTCATCTAAAATTCAAATTCCTATTTTTAGATTTTAATTATAATCTATTTAATTGAAATTGAATTGGATATAAATTGGACAATTTTTTTAATTTTGAAGATCCAAAATTAAAGTGCATATTCGACATTTAAAGTTATGAAATCAAATTTCACACCCAAGATATCATCAAGTTGGAATCATGCAACATTAGGTTAAGTAGGCATGGGTCGGAGCCAAGCACATGAAACATCAAGTTGAGTAGGCATGGGTCAAAGCCAAGCACAACTGACTCAGGTCCAGTCAAATCGGCTCAAAACCAAGTTAAGTTGCGACAACTCAAACACGGATTGAGTAGAGTTAGCTTAGACCCAAGTGGAGTTGCGTCAACATGGACCGATGTCAAGCTATGCCACCTAGGCCTAGGTTAAGTCAAGTCAACCTAGACCCACTTTGAGTTTATTTGACTTGAGCTCATGACGAGGCAAGTCAGCTTGAGCCCATGTTTAGGCGAATGAGGTCAAGCCAATGACCAAGATCAATAAACTCAAGCCAAAGGTTAAGCAAAGTTAACTCAGGTCAAAGGTCAAGCTGGACCAAGGTCGAAATGACCAAGGCACAAGTTGAGAACCCATGTTGAGCTAAGATGGCATGGATCAAGTTAGATGAGTTAACCCAAGCCCAGGTCAGACCAAGTCAGTCCAAACCCAAGTAAAAGAGAGTTTCATGGGCTAATGCCAAAGTCAGCTTAGGCCTATATTAGGTGAGTTGCCCAGACCAAAGTCAAGTTAAGTCGTCCAAACCCAAGTTGAGTTGTGTTGCCCCTGACCCATGTCAAGTCGAGTCTGCTCAAACCCGCAAGTCAACCAAGCTTAGGTCAATACAAGTAGATCTCGACCAGATTGAGTTGAATCATTCTCGGACCCAAGTCGAGTTGAATCATCTCCAACCTAGGTTGAGTTGAGTCTTCTCATGTCAGGGTCAAAGCGAGTTGAGGTCCTAGTCAATCCTAGTTCACCCATACCCAGATCGAGTTGAGTAGATTGAGTTGAGTTGACCTTAAGCTAGAATGAGTCAGGTTATCTCAAGCCCATGTTGAGACAAGTTTGTTTGGCCCAAGTCGAGTCAAGTTAATTTGTGCGCAAGTCGAATTGAGTCAACTCATGCATGATGGAACTAAGTCAAATCGTGCCCAACCAAGAGTTGAGTTGGGTTTACCCAGCCTAGGTTGAGCAAAGTCAACCCAAACTTTGGTCACGTTCATCCGCCCGGGCCTAAGTTAAGTCGTGTTGGCCTAGTCCAAGGTCAAACAAATTTGGGTCAATCTAAGTGTGAATCAACTACGACCCGCATATGGTGGAGTCGACCTTAACCTAGGTCAAGTAGAGTCAACCAAGGCCCAAGTTGAACCAAGTAGCCAGATTATAGGTCGAGACGAGTCGCCTTGGACTTTGACCAAAGTCGTGTCGAGTCAACCTAAACTCAAGTCGAATCAAGTTGGTATGAACCAAGGGGGAATGAATTTGGCCGAAAAAGGCCAAAGTTTTCTTCGAACATATTTGGAGTGCTAGCAATAAGAGCATTCAAAATAAATTGGTGTACATCGTGGTTTCGTACCTTCCCAATGGAAATTAGCCTTGAGTTATTTGAGGATCTTGACTCTTCAATTGGCCCCCAAATAAAATTGTGCTTGCGGAGAAGGATGGCAAAAGGGAGAGGCAATGTGCGTAAAATCCTTTAGGAACCTACGGTAAAAACCAAAAACTACAAGAAAGCCACACAATGATTTTAAGGAACTAGGGGTAAACCAAGCCAACATGGCTTGGATATTAATTGGAACGAGCTTGAACCAATAGTAAAATAAGGTGGTAAGTTTAGCAACTGCGTCTTTGAGACGGCAAGAGAATGGACCTAGACGTCGGTGTCAGTTAGGTTTGTGTTAGTCATACCGGAGGGAATCAAAGCACCAAGCTGATAAAGGGAAAATTATAAACACAACTGTTCCAGTATTTGAGGACGAATGGTTACCCGCTGAGAGTGGGATACCAAGGGAAATCTGAGTAATGCTTCTTTTTCATATCCTTGTTACTGCATTGCACCTTCTTATTTAGTAAAATAAGAAGTAACAATATACATGACAAGAGGAAAATAAATAACAAACCTCAATAGTGGAGAATAACCTTAATTCTTGGGCTGTTAGATCAAAGCCTCGGAGGTTAACTTATATCACATGATTGTGATGGATCTCCTCCACCTATCCCATATTAAATTTATATAATTAAATCTATTCACTCCTTCACATGTTAGCCACAAGCTCCTCTATGCAGACATGGGTACCACTGCATCACAAGAGTTTGACTAAAACATAAATTTAAATTTTGGCTTATGCAATATCTTTTTAGAATAGCAATAGAAACAAAGCTTTATATCACCTAATGGGATTGATTATATTTATCACTCAATAAAAAATAACAAAAAAGAGGTAATAAATTCAGTAAAATAAATTAATTAAACTATTACTTTAAGCATTGTCTCAGTCTACCTCTATTACTTTAATTAAACTATCCTTCATTGGATAAACATTTCTTATCAGAGTCTTTTTAGGCTAGTCTTTTATATTTCTCTAAATGTTAATCCAGCCTCCTCAATCATAGGTCGGTCTTAGAAGCCAGAGCATGACTCGGAGGACTCAAAATGAACCAGGGGCAACCAAAATCCATGGATAGATACATATTTTCTGAAATTCTGTACAGAATGTCTGATCACATTCCCCTTGATTTTCACTACCTAAAGGTCATTTTCTTTGTTCCTACAGTCTTTCCGTTCTTCTACTCCTCGACTGGGGCACTCAAACTCTCTTCCCTAACAAGGAATATGAAAGGTAAGTAGGGTAGTTAGGAAAAACAAAATAGAAACTCCACCTTTAATGTTTTCTTAATTGCGTCCAAGAGCATCACTTCCTGCAGTTTTGCGGTTCAAGTATCGAATGGCAGCATCCTCGACCCTGGAAATATTGTAAAAAGAACACAAACAAATTAGAAAATATTTTGACAGAAAAGTATAAAGAATATTGTTAGCCCTATATTCATCCATGTCATAACTTTTATTTCTCTGTGGTATAAGTAATCCATGCAGCATTTTCAGAGTGAGTATGGTATTGTATTACAATTTCCTACCAAAGTATGACTCGTCAAAATCTGATTTTTTTTTCCCCAATATATTAAACTCACAAGTTTAGCAAGTGAATACTCACATTCAGGTCACAACCTTTCTAAGCAAGTGTATTATGCATACAAACCTTACAACAAAAACAGAAAAGGTCAACCATTATCATAATACTTACCATGGTTGATTGTAGAATTCAGAACGAAGTTCCTTTTCAATGTTATGCCTGGCATCTCCGGCAACAAGTTTCAAATCCTTGCTTTGAGAAGTAATCAAAGTATCAATAAACTCCACCGGAGACTGACTAAAACTAAGAAAAAATGCCCGTCTTCTTCGATGCTCTTGGATCTTCTTTAAGGAAGCACAAATGGCCTCATCATAAGCTTCAATCTCCTTTTGGCTCTCAAGGCTTGACAAGAATGTAGACTTGTCTTTTTCCAGTGGAAAAGGCACATCAACCTGTATATCATAACATGCAGTTACAGCTGGAGCATATCCAGAAAGCTTGATGTTATGCTCCAGATGTATTGGCTGTGGCTGTGACAAATGCTGTGCTAACTTCTGAAAAACCGTGGTGAAATCCATCTTCTCTTCACCAAACACCCTTTGTAGAGAAGGATCACAAATGAAAGACGAAGGGTCATTTGGGCTCTGTAGCTTCCTGGATTTCACATAGTTAAAAATAGAAGCTATTATTCTTGGACGAGTCTCAACCTCAATACCTAAGAGTTTAGACAGTTGTTGTGAAACCATAAACTTGTCAGGTGTATAATTCATTTCCATTGCAATCAATGCAGTAAATTCTTTGTTTCCTTTCCTCTTCACCTCAAAACCATCCTGTTGGGCAGGTGAACGTGCACTATCCCATACAATGACATGATTATCAGGATAAATGCTTTGATCCAAATGTATGGTAATTTTCTTGAAAAAAGCAGAGAACTTTGGGTACGAAGGACTCGATCTCTGCGAAATTCCAGACATCGAATCCATACCATCTTCCAATATCCTTCCAGTTATCCTGAGAGACCACGAAGATTCATTGGCCTTCTTATTCTCAGAATCCATTTTAGCATGATTTGAGAAGGTATTGAACACATAAACCCGAAGAGTTTTCTGAACATGGGGAGGGAGCCTAGCCTCCTGTATATCAAACTTTCTCCTGGCCAAAGCAGTATCAACCTGAGCCTCAAAATCAAGTAATTGAGTATACAGAGCAGACTCAGGCAAAAACATAGCCCCCTTCCCTGGTGATTGCTTCTTTTGCTGCCGAGCACCCGGCATGGATTGGTTCATATTCGATGAATTATGAGACCTTAACAGGGGCTTTGGGGTTGGTCGGTTGGCTTTTCCGGTGGCCGGGGATGATGTGCCATTAGCAGCATTAGTATTTACACTATGCAAATGGGCAAAAGGCTGAGTTTGAGGTTGTGGATGAGCACGTGCAATCTGAGACTGCAATTGTGTCTGTGCATATTGAGCTTGTGCAAGCACGTGAGATTGGGACTCTGAAAGCTGAAAGAGACCAGGGAATTGTGTCTGAGGACGTGACTGAGACTGTGGTTGTGTTTGAGAGTGTAAAGGGGTTGAAATTGAATGGTTCCATTGCTGAATGGGGTTAGGGTGGTGTGCTTGTGTGCCCATTCCAGAATGACCAAACAAAGATGATGCAGCCACATTCTTTGCTTGATTATTCATTCTGATTGCTGCTTCTAAGATCTAATCGGAAATCTTCTCAGTATGCAAATTCATGAAACTGAAATTAAATATTATAAATTTAGAAAAAAAAATCAGAACAGCTTTTGTCAGAAGATACAAATAAGATTCTGGGGATCCTGAATTCTGAAAAGGTAACATTTTTAAGAGAAAAACTTTTAGGAAATTTTTAAAACGAAAACCCTAAATACGAAAACACAATGCATGTAACCAAGATGTACGAATTGGAAAAGAACCCGGCAAAAATTCAATTTGGGTTCACCTAACTTAAGGAATGTACATGATTTATGGTTTTTGCAGAAGAAAAAGACAACGGAAAACGTAGAAGAGGAAGAGAGATTCTTACTGATAGTGTCCGTTTCGGATTCTCAGGAATTCAACAAAAGAAAATTGCTGGATTGCATGATGAATGTTTTCTTCCCCTTTTTCATCCTTTATACCCAAAAAAACATGCTCTCTGGTTTTTTTGAAATACAATGGTTTCAAATAACCTTTTTTTATTAATAAAACACTTTTTTTTTATTAGTAAAAGACATATTACCACTGACAATGCCTTGTCTGGTAAGAGAACTTGTGTGGTAAGAGAAATTGCTATTTAGGTTAAATCTTGTCATCAATATATTTTTTACTAGCATTAATTATTAATATTAAAACATAACATATGTGGATTTTTTTTTTTAAACTTACATCAATTTTTAAAATGATTCATTAACATTAAACACAACCCTCTCCTGCACATTATTAAAAAAATACTTTATAAGGCTAAATTTAAAATAATTTATAAAAAAATGCTTAAAATAATAATGGAGAGGTAAATTATTTATTTATTATTATATATGGGCGTCCAAGTGTATTTATCAATTTATATAGACACATTTAAATTTCTTATTTAAGTATGTTTTACGACATATGCTAAAGTTCACAATTTTTTATAGATATAGGTTAATGCAAAAAGCGTGGGAAGCAAGAATTTGGTATTTTAGGAATGATAACGATATTAAAATAAATGAAATTTAATTATTTTAATATTAAACGTTCAATAACAAATATAAAATTTATAAAATTTTCTAAGAAGTCTAGTTACTTTAAAACATACTATTTATTGAAAAAATTATTTTTTAAAGTTTTCTAACTTCTTTCTTCTTGTTCTTACTCTTTGCTTGTCTGATTAAAGAATCGAGACTGTAAGATTAATCTTCGCGGCGAGTTCTTCAATTTGGAACGATCAATTTCTTCCTTCACGTAAGTTGAATTCCAGCCTTTTCTTTTCTATTGCATTGAGCATTTTTCCGCTTTCTTTTTAATCTTCTATATGAGTCTCTATTAATCAATGATCATATCGACATATCTTGATCGTATTTCTGATGTTTCTATTTGTAGATAAAACATCCTCTAAAGCTATAGATGTTTTGGTTGTCTTGGATTTGTTTGAGTCATTATGTTAGGTAAGGGAAATTAGTTTGTGCTTTTAAACTTTGATTTCTGTTTACTTGAATTGAATAGTGTATGTTGGCATTATATTTGAATTAGTATAAGCTTGATAAATCTATGTTTGATTTGATGGAGAGAATGAATGAGAGAATCATAATTTGAACAATTGAGCATATTGGTACACCTTAGAATATGTTTTAAAAACTAGCTAAGCCAAAGGAAAGAGTAGGAAGTACCAATTTGAGTAATTGAATAAGTTAAACTCCATCATTCTAAATTGTGGTTTGAAATTGGAATTGAATGATATGATTCTAAATTGAACAATATCATTGATTGGAATCAATTAAAGATTGGTTTACTAATAAACCTTTTAAGTCGCTTCAGATTTTTGCAAAAATATGATTTCCTCACTAATGTAGTGTAATGTGAAACCAAAGATCAATCCTAAGAAAGACAATGGACTCAAGTGCTTAAAAGTGTGATTTTTTGTTGGAAATGGAGGAAATCTACTTTATTTAAAACTTAAAGTAAATAAAATATCCTAACAATGAAATGAAAATGATGCATGAATTCTATTCTAAACATTTATATTCAAAATGAGCCTAGAACAAAGGAAAATCCATGAATTAGCATCCTAGAGCAATCTGAAATGCATGGAATGAATTACTAAAGTATGAAACATTGTAACTGATGATATGCAACTACTTTAAATTGAAAACCATAAACTAAACTAAAGAAACCATGAAACTAATATTGACAGAGAAATGCTTTTACATGAATGTACAGGGCAATATGTGTTTTCATTACATAATGCACGAAATTCCATGATTAGCATCCCAATCAACTCATCTCAAGGTATATTGAGAAATGGAAGTGGAACGAAATCATTTGATTCAATGTGGAATGAGAATCGAACAAAACAAAATCTAGTTTAACTATGCTGATGAACTAATGAATTTAACTATCAAATTAGAAACTTTGATTGTAAGCTTCATACCTAGCTACTTAAAGGGAAGTCATGAATCAAGAAAATAAAAAATGATGCACGAATGAGGGAACAAGAATTAAAAACATGAAACAATGAAGTGTAAAAATGAAGAACAAGAGTGAACTCATAAGATTTCAAATTGCACTTCTAAACTATGAAATAAACATTCAAACAAGTTTTAATAAGTAAACTAAACAAATTTACAACTAAACCAGCAAATCAATTGATGGAAATGTGAAATTGAATAAAGAAATGAGATCTAAAATAGCAAAATTGAAGAATAAGACAGAGAATGCTTTGGTTTTAAATTTTCAATGAATTCCTTCACTTAATCAAGGATGATTGAGCATTCACTTGATTTAAATTGGTCATTTTGCACTCTTTCTAATCTTGAATGTGTTTCCACACTAAAATTCAGTTCAAGAAGTGAAGTTATGCATCAAAAATAAAAAACTATCAACATTCATGATTTGTTATCAGTGAATGCACAAAATATGAAGAATAGATGAAGAATAATCGGTAGAAATGAACTAGAAACATGATGCAATGTATTGAAAACTTATAAACCACAAAACAAATGGTAGAAATCACCAAAAACTGGATCAAATCTTCAAGCTTAGCCTATTGTGTGGTCTACACTTGGAAGACTCCTTTAAACCAAGGAATTTCCCACCTAGAGCACTATGAAAAAAATTGAAAAATATGGATCTATGATATGTCTCTTCGAACCCCCAAACTCAGTGTTTATAACTCTTATATAGAGCTCCTAATCCTAGTTAAAACTAACTAGCTACATTAGTTTAGAGTTATTCAGAAAATACAAACAGAAACTACCTAAAAACTAACTATACTAGTTACTACACTTGATCATTACTAACTCTATTCGAACTGGCATTCTTTTAGAGCAATCCAATGGCCAATCCTGCCTTGAGCACGTGTAATTAAGTGTCCTAAATATTCTTCATCAGTTTACGCTTGTCTTTGAGCTTCAAAACAAAAATTCAAACTTTGGTAAACTTTTCAGCATGTGCAATTAGCTTCACTAATTCAAATTTCATAATTTGAAAGAAATGGTGTTTGTTCCACGTTGAATCGGCTTTGCAAAAGTTCGTTTTAATGTCCTTGAGGGACTTCAACTCTTAAATCATCAATTGGAAACTTAAAAGTAAATGTCAACCACAAGGTCAAACTTCAACATTTAAGTGTTATCCAAAAATAGTTCACAATTCTTCTTAGCTGCAAAATTCTTTTTTCTCGGTTTTGAATCAACTCCTAACCATTGAATTGAATGTGTTAACCTACACACAAGTCACTAAACACAAGTTAGTATCTTATCCACCTAAAAGAATCAAAACTAGACTTAACTATGTACATTAACTACACTCTTGCTAACTATTCATGTGCAATCAGATTTTTTTTTAATTCCAATGCAAATTTAAGACTTTTCCAACTATTCACAAGTGTATTTTTATGTATTCATTGAAGTGCGAAAACTAAATTTCATATTGGATCAAAATTGCAAAAATTCAACTATTGGTCAACTTTCAACACTTATGCAAATTTTGTCCAAGCTTGCATGGCTATCACTTTTTGTGGTATTTTACTGGAAATTATTCTTGATCAACCTTGATACACATGTATGCACTTGTTTCGTTTAAGATTTCTACATAAAACATTAAAACAAAGTTAGCCACTCATTCTACACAATCTACACTACTTTAGTTCACTTAACTAAGCTAAAAACTTAGAAAAGAGAACTAAACTCTATCTTAATACTTTAAACTAATTTTAAACGGGTAACTAAAGTTAACTAAATTGTCCTAAAGAACAATTATGCAAAACTAACGTATAGAAACTTATGCTAGTCCTGCTTAATTCTAACTATGCTAACTAAGCTAAATTCTAACTATAAAGAAAAACTAAATACTTAACTATTTACTACATCAATTAGCCTAAAACCCATAACCTAAAACTATAACTATTCTAAAATTCTACTTCTAAACTACACTTAACTAATACTACCATAACTATCTAATATATACTATTCTATACTAATATTTACTACCAAACTAATGAATTATAAAAATAGCAATCAAAATATAATCTAATTGTGACTTTAAAATTGAACTTAAACTAAGAAACTAATATTAAGACTAAATATTCTACTAATCTAAACTATTTCTAAGACTAATTCTAAGACTAACACTAAAACATGCTAAAAACATCAAATTAAGCTACATTTGTAAAACTAAGATAAGATTCTCTCTAACTTAAATATAACCTAAAAAAATATGAATTAACGACTAAAAGTAACCCAAAACAATGCAATTAGTCAATCAAATTTTCAAAGATAAGGGACTTATCATTTACATCTGTAGGAACTAAAGAAAAGGGTAGAGGTACCAATTAGAGTCAATTGAGCAAGTTAGATTTCTTCACATTCACTTTTTGTTTTATGTCATGGCGTTGGACGGTAGAAGAGGGTGTTGGGCGCCAATTAAAATTTCAAGGTTTGCAGCACTTTCGCTCTAGGGCTCCAGCGGCACCACTTTGACAGTGGCTCCCTCACTTGGTTCTCGTTAAGTGAGTCTATGTGTTCATTGACTTTGTGTCGTTGGGCGACACCTTATGCCACTAAGCGACAATCTTTAAAATTCATCTAGAGGTGTTCCAAGGGTTCTGTCGTTGAGTGCCAGTTTCCTCGTTGGACATTAAGTCCCTGGAGTGTCAGCGTTGGGCGCACCTATAATACCGTTGGACGCAATTTGTTTTGCATATTTGAGTGATTTTTTTTCTCGGGTTTTATGATACTAATGGATAATTTAGTTTTTTATTTGGTTATTAAAGTGAAATATTGGCATGAATGGATGGCTTATGGGGTATTTTTAGGGAGGAAATCCCATTGAAGATGTATCTTTAGAGTACATTGATGTGGGAGTTTAGGGTTGGAAGTTATCCTGACACTTTAATAACCATTCGGACTCAAGTAAAGTAGAATGGCGTATGTAGTGAGAGTTATAGGAGGTCCTAATCTAAAGAACAATGTAGTTTTTATGATACTAAAGGGTTACCCTTGTGAGTGGAATCGTGAAGCATATCATCTGCATTGTAGTAGAGGTCACTACAAGTGCAAAACCTCTTGAGATTCGACGTTGATGTTTGTATCCAGATGAAGGAATCTATAAGAGTTTGGTTTTATGTATGCTTCTATATGGAAATTATATGACTCATTGTATTTTGTGTATGTTATCTCTTTTTCAGTTAACTTACCTTTTTGTGTGTTTCGTGGTTGTTGTGTTATTTTCTTCTCTTTGCAATGATCACCTTATTGGTTTAAGTAGATGAAGATGCAAGTGTAGGGGAACCTCTTGTGGATGAGGAGACAACTGCTTGAGTCGTGGGTGATATTAGATTTTGTCAAATATAGTATTGTAATAGAAACATAATAAAGTAAAGATTGAGAATGTATATGGGAGATATTGTTATGGTCTTATCCTGTAAGACTGTATTAATATACAATACACATTAGATTAATTGTTTTTCTGATATTCATAATGAATTATTTTAGTTTAGTAGTATTATGGTATTAAAATGGGATGCTTGAAAAAGTCATTTATTAAGCTTAAAAAATATTATATATTTAACTGATCTAATGTATGAAATATGTTAAAAAAAATAATAATATATTAAATAAGTAAGGGAAAATGGTTAACTATAAGAGTATTTGGACTACTTTAAACACAAACTTCTTCCATTTACATAATTACTTAATTTCTAATAAGATTCTGGTAAGTGTGTTTTACATACTTTTGGAACACTTAGACTTGTTCACTTATTCTGATTTTTTATTAGAAGCGATGGATTTATGGGTATTTTATGTGTTCGCTTGCATGGATTTTCGAGAGAGGAAGGCCACATATTTACGGGACATACTATTCATTATGTCCCTTTCACATTAGTAATATTGTCGTTGACGCGATCAAATTAATAATACTAAACTATAGCAACTTCAGTATTGCCAAGTTTGTAGTAAACAAACTATATAGGGTTAAGTTAACCCTGAGTCGTATCCCAATGAATACATAATTGATTTTAAATATTTGATTCTTCTAAAAATCTAAGCTAATGCAATTAAAACTATTTGAATGATTTGCAAAAATATTGAGACGAATTTGAGAATAAATGAAATAGTGGATTAATAAAAGACTTTAAAACAATTATAGTAAAATAGGCTAATTCCACTGTTTTTTCAAAATAGATTCGTCATCGACTATCTAAAAATTATTGTTAAATGAATTATTGGTGTATGGATTTGTAGATTAATTAATGTAAAGTCTCAATTAATTTGTAGGTATTGTCTCTATCAACCAAAGTAAAGTCTCAAGTAAAAGTGAGAACTTTTAGATTATCCATAGTAAATTCAATCAAAATACAGTCTCAATTAAATTTTACTATGCCTAATTATGTCTATTCCTTTGCTTCCTAGCCAAATAAAAAACTTAATTAATCAAAGTAAAATCTTGACTAATTTTAGTTAAAGTGATTACCTTTAATCAAAGTAAAGTCTCAATTATTGGTAAAAACTTATTTAATCACATGAAAGTTTCTAAATAAAATCTAATTAAAGTCTTAATTGAATTTAAAAATTCTTCAACTCATATGATTAACATGCATATAGATTTAAAATCATTACTTTCTATTCGATTAAGAAGTAAAGGATATTGATAAATGAAAATCACAACAATAATGATGAATGATGAATGAGAGAAAAGGTAAATAGGTGGAAGAATGAAATGAGAGATGTGGTGGATGGTAGCTTCCAAAACCAGAGTTGTTAATTGTCCTCCTTTTGCTCCCCTGGGTCTCTTTTTATAGAACTTGGACTGAGCATTTATGTTGATGAAATCTTCTATTAATTAATAGATATCTTTAAAATAATCCAAAATATTTGAGCAATTTTAATAATATTTGGCAATTACCCTCCGTTGATATTTTCAAATATAGTTAAATTAATTAAAAATAATCTGAGAATAATTCAAAAACTGAATTTTTAATCCAAAATTCCAATTCAGTCCCTACTTGTTTGAACAAACTTTGACTAGCTTTGAACAGTTGACCAAACTTTGGTTGTTTGACCTGTTGATTGCCCATTGATAGGTTGTCACGTGCAACGGGTGCTAGACTCGTGTTTTTTCATTACAGGCTGATAGTGATGAGAGTGATGATGTTTCGCGAACTAGCAGAGCTGCGATCTGGGTCACATGGATTTGGCATTGGCGTTGCTGCATTTTGCGGCAACAAGGTTTGGAAAGAAGATGGCGGCATCTTGGTGGCTCGGTGATAGTGTTGTAGGGTTGATGCACTGATAACTGTCAATTATTAGTTAAATTGTGTATCATTTAGACATTTATCTTGCACTAAATCAATGTAAAAATCATTAGAATTTCCCTAATTTTACACAATTACAAAATGAGGTGATGAGAAGTTAAAAAAAGTGGAATTTAATACATGTTGTGCTCTTTTACAGGTAAAATGAAGTAAATTATGAAATTGGTGTTGAGCCCAAAAGTTGCAGCTCAAGCCAAAACATGAAGTGAGAAAGTTCAATTTTAAGCTTGCGGCTGAGTAGCGAAATTTGATGCTTAAGCCATATTTTAAGAAAACTTCACTACAAAGAAACATGAAGCAGTAGATTTGAAGCTGAGCACGAAAAGGAAACCTCTAGTGTAGGGAAACCTCCATTACTGACCTACAAAAGATGGATGTCCAAGCTTGGGAAGAAACCCACTTTGGAAGGAAACCGCCATGGCTAAACTTCAAAGATGGAAGCTAGAGCAACACCTTGAAATCTATAAATACAGGGCATGACCCCTGGTTTATTCATGTTGATTTTGTATACTGGTTTTATACCATTCTAGAGAGAGATACTCTTAGTTAGTTTAGGACATTAATATATAATAGTATATAGTTATGGAAGGAAGGATGCTACTTTAATTCCTCTATAATTGGGATTAAATGTAACTTCTAAACTCTCTTTGTATTGCACTTGATTATATATATATATATATATATATATATATATATATATATATATATATATATATATATATATTGTGTACTTGTTTTACGTGTTGGTTACTTGATTTGTATTTCACTTCATTGTGATTGGCCAATCATCACACCTTATCATCACTAGATGCAGAGACATTTGGGTTTAGATCCAATCAAGTCTGTAAGACTTGAGAAATTAATTAATTAATAAATGCGGGAAGTAAGAGCCTTTATGACATTAATTATTGATTGATGTGATGTGGAAAAGTACTAGCTCATATGGTTGAGAGTACTTGATTTGTGTGAGAGGACTTGGGTTCGAGTCTTATGTATGCCAATTATGTGTTGTATGGTTTATTATTATTTTGTTTTGGTAATGTAATTGTGAATGGTGAGTGATAGTCTAATCATAAGATTATAATGGTTATCACAAAATGTGATTTGGCATAGTGGTTATGCTTTGCTCTTATGAGTGGAAGGTCACGGGTTCACCTATAGAGAGGAGCACGAAATTGAGGTTGTGAGGTGAGGTTTTAGGTGTGTAAGGGGCTGAATTGAGAGAGAGTCTGTGGCAAATCATTGGCGAACCAAGGAATCCCATTTTCTTCCCAATTTCAATCAAGCATTCAGGTTAGGGGAGCTGGCCTGTGGCAAATCATTGGCGAACCAAGGAATCCCATTTTCTTCCCAATTTCAATCAAGCATTCAGGTTAGGGGAGCTGGCCTTTGTGCATGTGAATTGATTTATGTGTGTTATGAATTTCGAGCATTGTTATTCTCAATTTAGTTCTGCATGATGTGAATTCAGTAGTATGCATGATATAATCAAGAATGTGTTTGGTTTGATGTGGTGCAAAGCTTTTTCTGGACTTGTATGATTTGGGGTTGAGGGTTTTGGTACAGGATTGTATTATGGGTTACGTTCTGGTTTTTGGGTAGTCAAAATGTGATGAAAACTCGTTTATAGGGTGTGATAGATGTTGTATGTGGAATGGTATTGGTTAAATTGAATGTTGGCGTGAATTGTGGTTGTTTCGTGTGCGATCAGAAGAGAACCTCTACAATCTTCGCCCAAGCGAGTCCATCTCGCCTAGGCTAGAGTTGCAGAGTCTCGTTTTTGAATTTGGTTCGCATTTCTCGCCTAGGCGACTAGGGGCAGGGTTGAGCGACTTGGTCTCTCGCCCAGGCGAGAGACACTCGCCCAAGCGAGTTCGCGAGGAAACCTGGATGTCCTAAGCGCGACTTCTCGCCCAAGCGAGTAGTTCTGGGGTTTTGGGCGACAAGGATGCTCGCTTATGCGAGAACGGTTCACCTAAGCGAGGTCATGACGAGACTTGTTGTTTTGCTGATTGAACCCCCATCCAGGCGAGGAGTTTTGTGTTTTGAGCGACTTAGGGTCTCACTCAGGCAAGAAGGGCTCGCCTAAGCGAGATGAAGAGAGATAGCCACTGTACACGCTCGCCCAGACGAGGTGGACTAGCTTAAGCGAGACTGAGGTTCTAGCTTGAGCGAACTGACATGGCTTAAGCAAGAAGAGCGCAGAGGCATGTGTTTGTGCACTGTTTGGATTGTTACTTGTTATTTCCTAAAGGATAGGAATCATATGCTTGTGTTTGAGGTGTTTGGCTTGAAGGACTAAGTCCAATAGGGGTCTGGGATGTGCTTGATGGTTGGACACATGATGGGCATGGAACTGGTTGAGTTCCCGTCGGCTACTAATGGGCGAGGAGTCCTTAGTATGGTGATTACATGTGTCGGGCGCACGATGGGCAAGGAACTGATATGTTCCCGTCGGCTACTATTGGGCGAGGAGTCCATAGTATGGTGATTACGTGCGTGTCAGGGTCCAATTTGAGTAAGCTTGGATGATTTACTATAGACGAGGAGTCTGTAGGGCAGGACTATGAGCAGGATAGGTGGTGAGTCATTATTTTCTTCCATTCCACTAGCCTTTGTGCACCCATTAGACAGTTGATTAGTGCTTAATTGTTCATCATTAAAGTGTTTTTCATCTGTTGGGCTTTATTGGGCCACTGTTTTGAATTTGGACTAATTTCACATTATTTGGCCTAATTTTTGTTTTTAATTATTTTTAGGTATTTGGGTGAAGCAATTTTGGAGCTTGGACATTAATATTTAGTTGAAGAGACTTTCCACATCATTGCCACATCATTTCCATGTCATTTCCACGTCAGCAAAGTCAATAGGTCAACATTTGAGGCCCAGAGTGGCATTTTTGTGAATCTGAGTGGCAGAGTGGCAATTTTGTAAATATGAGTGGCAGGGGTGATATGACCACGAATTAGGTCTGCATGAAGGGAGACCAACCGCTCCATCATCTTCAACCTCTCTTCAAAACCTCCATTTTCGTTCTCCAAGCTTCCATGGACGTGCCCCTTGCGGTTTTTCACGTTTTTGGCTCATTTTTACCGTTTTTATGCATATTTGACAGCACCCATTGAGGGTTTTACGTTTTGAATTCGTTTTCCTGCTTGGGCAGTTCGTTTTATGGGTTTTATACAAGTGGAACAACACCCATTCATGGGGTTTTTGCATTTATATATGATAGCACCGTTTTGCATTCCATTGAAGCTTTGAAATCTCTCTTTTAGCTCTTAATTTGCGTTTTTCAGATTTCATAAGTTAGGGTTTTTAATATTTATGTTTTGTTTCAGATTTAAAGTGCTTGATTATTCCATTTTTATATCTAGCTAAGTTTTTCATATTGGTTCCTTGAAGAAACTGAATTGAAAGCATGAGGTTGATGTTTTGCAGTGCACTCTAATTCCTATTTTCTCTTCATCCTATTCAATTTCGTAGCTTTGAATGAAATGGAATTTGTGATGCTTAATCATGGGTCCATGTTTTCCACAATTTCAGAACCCTTGTCATGCTTAGTGAGTTCGGGTTCTGCCACAGTTGCTTAATCTGTGTGTGTGTGTGTGCGAAATTGAAAGAAGGATGTGTGCTATGCTTAATGGCATAATGAAGCTATGTTAATTTTCGCATAGTTGATTAATTTGGATTTCATGAGAGTAAATTGGATAAGAGAATTGATTTAGTAACCTGTGATTGGCGGATTTTCAGTGGAATTAAGGAACCAATACATTTTGAATCCTGTGTTTAATTAAGTTTCGCTGTTTCTATTAGAATTTAGCAATTTTGTGTGAATCTGCCAAACCCCCCCCCCCCCTGTGTTATTGTGTTGTGTTCATCTGGAAATTTGGCTTTGAATTTCATATACTACATTTAATATGTTTTAATTTGGTGGGGTACGGCCTCTATCAATAGGCTCATAGGGTTGGACCACGAATGAGTTAGTTTCGTGGGAGCACAGTGAAGTCCCGAGACCTAGTTCATGTATATGACTCATGAAGGACTATGATGTCATGGTTGGGTTATCTGAAAAACAAGAAATATTATTTATGTTATTTTGGGATGGGTGAAATATTTTAATTCATGTATCTGATTTATATATTGTGCATAGCTCACCCTTTTGTGTGTGTGGCGATGATCGGATAACTCGTTATCCAAGAGCAGATGATGTGACAGGTGGGCCAGGAGATGCATAATCTCGGAGCGAGGGATAGCATGAGATTTTGTATATAATTGTTATTTTGATTTTGAGATAGCTTTGTAACCCTTTTGGGAGCCATTTGAATATTACTTCAGTTTTATAATTATGGACTCCTGGTTTTATGACTCGTATATTTAAAGTTTTAAATTTCTCTCATTTTTGGGAAATGGTTTTATATTAAATGCGGTATTTATTTTATTTCGGAATTTATTTATTAAATATTAGTAATATTCCTTAGGGATGTTACAAAGTCTCTTGACCCTTGACATATACTAGACATGGATATGCATGATTAGTTGGTTTAAAGAATCTTGTTTTTAAAGCAAGGGTTCCTCCACTTGGATTGGAAAATCCTATGTTTGACACCCTTAGGTTCACTCTCGTAGACATGTGATTTGATCTACAAGTACGTGTACTTCCATGAGCAATGAAATAAAGAACATAATATATAGATAATTAAAGGACAATACAGTTGAAGCTAAGAAACCAAGTTTAATCCCAACATCCTAATTAGCATCACCTCTCTCATATATTTACTTAGTTTATATTTAGTTTATCCTTAATAATATCAAAACCAAAAATAGTGTCATTGTTCCATTGCCAAACTTTCAGTAAAATTATAGACCACTGATCTAGTTACCAAATCTCTATAGATACGATCTTGTTACACTACAACTGACCTAGTATACTTGCTAGAAAAGTTGGACCTTTCATATGGCCATCAACACGCGTGGATGGTGTCGGAAATCTATTGATGGTAGAAGAACGGTTAACAAAATGGCTACAGTTGGTGGCAGCATGAAATTGCTCATAGTTAACGTTGGCGAACTAACGGTGGTGGTGCAGTGATACACAATTTTTTAGGGTTTAAGTTTCTGTTTTGGGGAGATATGATGATGTGGCAAGCTTTAATTGGTCTAAATTTTGGGTGATGGATCATGACCAGGTGGCAACATCCCATTGGTTCAGCTATGTGTGTTAGGATAGTTGTCATGTGGCAGCTTTTGATTAAGGCTGCTTTTTAGAGTGATAAGAGGGGTGAAAGTTAGTAATTAAGGGGTGTAGAAACAGGTTGACTTTGTGGCCCATCACTGAAAGATGGAATGTATATGTAATTTAGGGGTGCATTTAACTCCTGATTTATTTCTTTCTTGAATTTACTAATCTTGACTTTATTTGGTAACTTGGAACAATTTAATTTCACACTTCTAATGAACCAAATTTAACTTCAGCTACATCAACAAACATTAGAATATCTAAAAATATTTTATGTAACTAAAATCAATTTTTAAGCCATTTTTATCTCTCGAACTCAATAAACCCAATTATCACAAATCCTGATTAAATCAATCTTTAAGCATAAAAATTCAATTAAATCCCCAAATGTAAACATTAAATGAGTACAAAAATCTATACTCATCACACATGCATGATGTTTTCACATGCCCAGACTTAATTAATTAATTAATTTTATTTATTTGCTTTTACTTGTGTGAGTGAGAGAGAGACTAAGAGAATTGGTTAGGGAAGTGATTCTCGTATGTTGTGTGTGACTGAGGGAATTAGTTATGGAACCGATTTCCATGAGTCTGTGAGTTTGCATGATGGGTGATGTTATGTATTGGGTACGGGAGGGGACAAAACCAGATATGTAATGGGTTCCTTGGATTTATATATATATATATATATATATATATATATATATATATATATATATATATATATATATATATATATATATATATATATATATATCTAAGCCCTGCCAAGAAAAATGTAATTTGTGTACGTTGATCGAACCCATGAACGAGAGTTTTCCTTAGCAGTCCTTTAAATCTATCCCATGCTTGACCCAAGGACTCATCAACATCTTGTTGGAATGCGAATATCTCTTGCTTTCCCTTGTTGACTTTGGACTGGGGGAAGTATTTGTTCAAGAATTTGGCCACCACATCATCCCAGTCATTTAAGCTATTCTGTGGGAAGGAGTTTAGCCAAGCTTTAGCATTTCCCGCCAATGAGAAAGGGAATAGACTTAGGCGGATGGCCTCATCTGGTACTTGATGGATCTTCACCGTGTTGCATATCTCCAAGAAAGTTGATAGATGAGTGTATGGATTTTCATGAGTTAATCCATTGAATTGATTACTCTGGACCAAGTGAATGAGAGCTGGCTTCATCTCCATATTGGTGGCATTGACGGTCGGCCGAGCAATACTATTAAAGTTGATAGGGCTTGTGAACGCTGCATAATCTTCCAAAGTGCGTCTTTCACGACCTCTACGATCACCATGAGAATTTTCAGCCATTTCTTATCAAGATTCTGAGAAGTAGACAAAAGAGTGTCTGAAGTAGAAGAGTGATGGGCAACTTGTTGTGCTTGAGCTCGTCTTCTCCTTGTGGCACTACTGTTTCTGCAGGCAGTTTTCTCTATCTCGGGATCAGCAAGGAGTGGTTCTGAAGATGCAGTCCTCCTTGTACGGATCCTACCCTGCATAAACTATAAAGCAATACCAAAAACAAGCTCGAACTGCAAGTTAGCCCAAAAAATGTGTATGTATAAGTAAACCAAAAATAGTAAATATGAACAAAAGAGTTTAAGTCTAAATAAGTCAAAATCACACAATAGTCTAATATTAGACACGGGTCCTCGGCAACGGCGCCAAAAACTTGTTAAGACTTTGGCAAGTGTACCAAGTCGCGCAAGTAGTAACCGGTAAGACCGGGATATCGTTTCCCAAGAGACTCGTGTATATTAAATAATTGCGTAATTAGTGACTAATTTAAACTAATGAATAAATCCATATTTTGAGTTTCATTTAAGAAAGTAAATTTGTGCATAAAAAAATAAAAGGTGAACTTTGGCGGTTAAAACGCTAGACGATGGAAAAGACAAGAATTGATATGGAATGATACTGTTGGGGGTTAGATTTCACCGACCTCACTCCCATGCATATAAAAGAAAGCACACCCTTTCCATTAATATACTAATGTCAACCCACAAGTCTACTCAAACTCTTATCCCTTAATAGAATGAGCCTAGGTTTCCCTATTAAGAGTCAATCCCTTGAACTCTTAACAACAAACCCGCTTTATGAACTAGGGTTTAAGACAACCAATGGGTCAAGCTCCATTGCTAGACACAAGCTCCATTAGGCATCTTGTTTCAATTCTAGGTTTCAAAAGATATTTTCCAATACCCAATGAACCAAGTATCATGCAATGGGTGATCAAACCAAGCAAGCATTAAGCAAGGAAACAAGAATACTAGCATTTAATGGAATAGGCATATAATATATTCAAAGCATCTGCAAAATACAAGAGAGTTTAGTGGTTACATCTACCCCCAACAAAATGGGTTTAGCTCTCCATTGTCATAGAGAGCCCAAACTTACAAAATGGAAGATGGAAGAATATGAAGATACAAGGAGGAGGAAGGGATAGTTCCCACAAGCCCTAGCACATCTCCAAGCTCCCCAAAGAGTGAAAAATCGTGTCCCAAACTGCCAAAGATGGTTTCCCCTCGAGAATCCATAAGAAATAGGTTAAATTTTTCCACATCAGCACAGGTGCCGCTCAGCGTCGTCCCCGCACCGCTCAGCGTCCAAAAAATGCGAGAAGAATTGCGCTCAGCGCGGGCTTCTGGCGCTCAACGCCCAAAAGTGCGAGAAGAATGGCGCTCAGCCTTTACTTCTGGCACTGAGCGCTGGAAAATGCGAGAGGAATGAGGCTCAACCTTGATTTCTGGCGCTCAGCCTTGAATTCTGCTATATTCATATCTTCAATTTTGGTTTTTTTCTTCTTTCTTCTCTGGTTGACAACTTCTTTGACTTGAGATAAAAGCTTCCTATCATTAAATTGGACACAAAAATGGGGATTAGTGGTATAATTAGATCTATGTAACCCATATTGTATTTATTCACAAAAGCAAAGTAAAAGTGAGGATTAAGTTGGTTAAAAGCTCAAGAGGAGTTGATTTTGTTAGCAAAAGATAACCAAGATAATGGTAAAAAACTACATTATCAATATATATATATATATATATATATATATATAAAATTATAATATTATATATATGATAATTATAATAATAAAAAATATTAATCATAATAATAATATATTAGTTTTTACTATAAGGACAAAATATTAATCTTATATTTTAATCTATTAAAACATGTTTTAATATATCATATTAATCAAATCACTCACAAACTCTCACAAATTTCACTTCCAAATCCACTCACTTTCACCTCCCTATCTCTTAAAAGAAACAACACAAACTTTACCTCAAAACCCACTCAAACTCATCTCACTCTTCCTCAAGTTCATCCTCTCAAAAAACCACACCCTTAATCTTGACTTATTTATATTATAATTGAGTTTAAACCAATTATTTTTAAGATAAAATGAGCATCAAATGAAAACCAGTTTTTTAAGCTTTGGTAGATGATAGTTGTTATAGAAAAATGATTTGTACTAGATGTTTTAGTTAGCAGAGTCTAATTAAAGAGTCTAGTATGTTTTAGGCTTAAATGTATAATTGTATTACAATTTCATAATGACTTTTAATATTGTTATTTTATGTTTGGATCTTTCAACTCTTCGACACTTGGAAATTGTTGAACAATCAATGAATTTTGTTTTTGTTCATTTTTATTTGTATACTGACATATGTCTTTTAGAGTTTTATAGTTTCTATATATAATTTAAATTGTCATTATTAAAGAAATAATAAATTGAATTATAAAATTATAAATATAGGTGGATAATAATAAATAGTAAAATATTATTGAATTATCAAATTATAATAGGTGGATAATAATAAATAATAAAATATATTATTAAAAATATTGACATTTATATGACATTTTTAAATGTCACTGTTTTCATTGGATTTGTTTTCCAATAGGTGAATAATGTCATTTTTAATTGTCATTAATTAACTCTTTAAAATGCTACATTATACAATGTATAAAGTGGCATTTATTGTGGCATTTGACTAAAAAACACCATATTATATTTTGTGGTGCAGAAATTGTGACATTTTCAAAACACGCCACGTACATAAATAACGACATTTAAAAATATCGTAATATACAAAAATAAATGTCATAACATACACGGTTTTTTGTAGTGAGTGGCGGGTGATGCAATTCACAACTTAGTTTTTTCTCCCTAAAACTTTGGCTTGTCTTCAAATAATATGGGCAACACTTGTTAAAGAGCTTCATTTGATTTCCTTGATCTAGCCTTTGTCATAGGTCCTCCAAGTCCTTCAAGTGGATCCTTGCCCATTCTTATGATCACGTCCCCAACACTCACTTCCATGGGAAGGATGATGGTGAGGCATACCTTGACTGGGAGATGAAGGTGGAGCAACTTTTTGCTTGCCACCAAGTGAGTGAATGTAATATGTAACATCCCTAAGGAATATTACTAATTTTTAATAAATAAAATTCCAATCAAAATAAATACCGCATTGATTATAACTATTTCCCAAAAATGCGGAAAATTTAAAACTTTAAAATAACTGTCATAAACCAGGAGTCCATACGTATAAAACTGAAATAAAATCCAATGGCTCCCGAAAATGATTACATAATTATCTCAAAAACCAAAATAATAATACATGTACAAAAATCCACAAGCTAGCCCACGCTCCGAGTCTAAGCGTCTCCTGCCTCACCTGTCAAATCATCTGCTCCCGGATAACAAGATATATGATCATCGCCACACACACACAAATAGGGTGAGCTATGCACAATAAAACATAAACAGATATATCTGAAATAAATATGCTTCCCCACCCAAATCATATAAGTAAAAAACCCATAATTTCCAAATCACCCAACCATGACCTCATAGTCCTTCATGAGTCATATGCATGAACTAGGTCTTGGGACTTCCCTGTGCTCCCACGAAACTGACTCATTCGTAGTCCAACCCTATGAGCCTATCTCGTTCATAGTCCTGCCCTACAGACTCATCGCCTGTAGTATAAACATCCAAGTCTCACACTTGGACCCTGGCACGCACGCAATCACCATACTATGGACTCCTCGCCCAATAGTAGTCGACGGAAACATCACAGTTCCTTGCCCATCGTGCGCCCGACACATTCAATCACCATACTAAGGACTCCTCGCCCATTAGTAGCCGACGGGAACTCAACCAGTTCAATGCCCATCATGTGTCCAACCACCGAGCACATCCCAAACCCCTAAAGGACTTAATCCTTCAAGCCCACACACCACACACATGCATATACATACCTACCTTGGTATAAACATCCAAACCCACTCACAAGCACATGAAAACACAATAATTCACATAAACTCGCTTAGGCTAGGGACCTCTCGCCCAAGCTAAGCCCACTGCTTCGCTTAGGCTAGTTCGCCTCGCCTGGGCGAGCTCTAAACAACCACAATTTCACGTTATCTCGCTTAGGCGAGATTCCCTCGCCTGGACGAGTTGTACCATCGCTCAAAGCAACACTCTCCCCTCGCCTAGACGAGGAACCACTTAACCATGTCATTTCACATCGCGACCTCGCTCAGGCGAATGTCTCTCACCTGAGCGAGACAGAGTCACTCAAAACACCAATACTTCTCCCCTGGGCGAGATATCGCGCTTAAAAGCACTCAAGTTTCCTCGCGACCGCGCTTAGGCGAGCTGTTCCTCGCCTGAGCGAGACTGAGTCGCTCAACATCAAACCAAGGTCGCCCGGCAAGCAGCGCGACCCAAACCAGACGTGAGGTTCTGCAACTCGCGCCTAGACGAGATGGACTCGCTTGGGCGAGACTTGCAGAGTCCCCTCACTGTCATGCACGCATTTTACCCAAAACAAAGTTACTTCATACCAAAAATTGTACCACAAACCAGTCAATCGATACCAACGTGATTATAATGGTAATTGCCATTCAGAATCATCCATTCCAACCTACTATACCACCAATTGCGAATATAAGACTAAAAGTATCCAAACCCTCATCCCACAACCTATTCTGCATACATACACAAACATCCAAATTCCATATACTTCCATTTTACAAACACGGCAAATAGAATGCAAAAATTGACACCATTCAGAATTCAATCAAGAAGCTATAATCCAGAATCATAACGCAAATATCAACTACTACACCACACATAGAGACAGCTCCCCTAACCTGGAGTTAGTGATAAAAAATTTGAGAAGATGAAATCCTTGATTCGCGCTCTCCCTCTTGGTCTAGCCCTTGTACACTCACAACCCCACTCTCACTCTCAATTTCGTGCTCCTCTCAAAAACCCTATTATCAGCACTGCTAAAACCCCTCTTTTTCCTTAAAATGGCCTTTTATAGGTGTCTTAATTAAGGGTCTAAAAGGGTAAAACGAAAATGGTCTTAATTATATTTTTAATTTCTTATTCAATGTTAACTAAGGTATTTCAGCCCTTTGACTACTCTTGATTTCTACCTTTGCTCTTTCAACTCCACTCTAAGCTAGAATTAGCAAAAATAAAGCCTTCTTTATGCCCAACCAGGTTTGAACCTATGACCTTCCACTCATAAGGCCAAAGCACAACTACTATGCCAAATCACCTTTGATGATATACATAAATCAACATAAGTTTACAATACCAATCACATCATCATACATATCTTTAAAATCAATAATAAAACAACAACACATAATTGGCATACATAGGACTTGAACCCAAGTCCTCTAACACAACCAAAGTACTCTCAACCATTTGAGCTAGTACTTTTCCACATCACATTAACAACAATTAATGCCATAAAGGCGTCCTCTACCCGCATTTATTAATTAATTAATTAATTTTCCCGGGTCTTACAGTTCCCCCATCTTTAAAAGTTTTCGTCCTCGAAAATAGAACTTACCAGCGAAGAGCTGAGGATAAGACTTCCTCATGAGGTCCTCCATCTCCTAAGTCATCTCTTGGGTTGTCTCGTCCCAGAGAACCTTCATTGTCTTCAACTCCTTACCTCTCAGTTGCTTGACCTGAGTATCCAATATGCGCATCGGTCCAACCGGCATAGTCAGATCTTCGCGTACTTGTAACTCATCTGACTCCAAAACATGATATGGACTTGCAATGTATTTCCTCAACTGTGAGACGTGAAACACATGCAAGTTGGATAGGTGAGGTGGTAAAGCGATTTCATACGCCGCTACTCCTATTCTCCGTATAATCTGATAAGGCCCTATAAACCTCGGAGTCAACTTCCGTGATTTAAGAACCCTTCCGATACCTGTGGTTGGCGTCACCCGAAGAAATACATGGTCTCCTTCATCAAACTCCAGTGGTTCTCTCCTCTTATCTGCATAGGACTTTTGCCTACTTTGCGCTGCTCTCATCCGGTCTTGGATCAACTTGACCTAACTAGTCGTTTGTTGCAGAAATTCAGGACCAAGCACAAAGGCTTCACCATCCTGATACCAGCACAATGAGGTTCTACACCTCCTTCCATACAATGCTTCATAGGGCGCCATACCAATACTAGAATGGTAATTATTATTGTAGGTGAACTCCACCAAAGGCAGCACATCATTCCAATTTCCCATGTGATCCAACACACAAGACCTCAATAAGTCCTCTAGAGATTAGATGGTCCGCTCAGACTGCCCATCCGTCTGAGGATGATACGCTGAACTCATCCTCAGTTGTGTACCCAAGGCCGCCTGCAATGATTTCCAAAACCGTGATGTGAATCTAGGGTCCCAATCTGACACTATACTTTCGGGTACCCCATGCAATCTCACCACCACTCGCACATACAACTCTGCTAACTTGTCCATCGACCACTTCTGATTCATAGGCAGGAAGTGTGCACACTTTGTCAGTCGGTCTACTATCACCCAAACTGAGTAATGACCCTTTGTTGACCTCGGAAGATGTGTCACAAAATCCATAGAGATACTATCCCACTTCCACTGAGGTACGTCTAGTGGTTGCAGTGTACCTCCCGGCCTTTGGTGTTCAATTTTGGCCTTTTGGCATACCAAACACTGAGCAACAAAGTCTGCTACGTCTGCCTTCATACCATTCCACCAAAAGGATTCCTTCAAATCCTTATACATCTTAGTCATACCGGGATGTATGCTACGACGGCTTTGGTGACCCTCCTTCAGTATCTGCCTCCTGAAATGAGGCCCTCCTAGTACACACACTCTACCTTTAAACCGTAGAATGTCGTCCTCTCCCATCTGGTAGTCCTTCCCTTTTTCAGTACCTAACCACCCCACAAACTGTTGCAATTCCAAGTCATGTCCTTGAGCCACACGAATTTCATTCAAAAATTCATTGGTAACTCTTAGCAAGCTACACTGTATCAAGCCTGACCCAAACTGCATTCCCAGATTCATGTCTCGGAGTTTCTCAATCAACTCCAACTCCTTTATCATCATGCAAGATACATGTATCTTCTTCTGACTCAACGCATCGGCTACAACATTTGTCTTGCCCGGATGGTAGAGCAATTCAAAGTCATAGTCTTTCAAATACTCCATCCACCTGCGTTGCCTCATATTCAGCTCTTTTTGGTCAAACAAGTACTTCAAGCTTTTGTGGTCGCTGAACACTCGGAATTGAGAGCCGTATAAATAATGTCTCCAAGACTTAAGAGCAAACACTATGGCAGCTAGCTCCAAGTCATGAGTCGGGTAATTCTTCTCATGCACCTTTAGTTGATGAGAAGCATATGCCATTACTCTCTTTTCTTGCATCAGTACACACCCCAAACCTTGATATGATGCATCACAGTACACCTCAAACACCTTCTCAGTATCTGGAATCACTAGCACTGGAGCAGTAGTCAAACATTTATTCATTTCCTCAAAGCACTCTTCACACTGCTCGGTCCAAGAGAACGACTAATCTTTTCTTGTCAGCTGTGTCAATGGGTTCACCTTCTTTGAGAACCCCTCCACAAATCGCCGGTAGTAACCTGCCAAGCCCAAGAAACTTCACACCTCTGTCACTGTCTTAGGCCTTTCCCAGTTAAGCACTATTTCAATCTTTGCCGGGTCTACTGCAATACCCTTAGCTGAGATGGCATGTCCAAGAAACTGCACCTCCTCTAGCCAAAATTCACACTTGGACAGCTTCCCATACAGCTGGTGATCTCGGAGTATCTTCAACACTACCCTCAAGTGGTCGGCATGTTCCTCCCGTGTCCTCGAGTAGATAAGAATGTCATCAATAAAGACACCAACAAACTTATCCAACCAAGGTCGGAAAATTCTATTCATGTAATCCATGAATACAGCTGGCGCATTCGTCACCCCAAATGGCATCACCACATATTCATAGTGACCGTATCGTGACCTGAATGCTGTCTTTTGCACATCCTCCGGTCGCACTAGAATCTGGTGGTATCCCAACCTCAAGTCGATTTTAGAGAACAATCCTGCTCCTTTCAACTGATCTAGCAAATCATCGATTCTTGGCAACGGATATTTGTTTCTAATAGTCAGCTTATTCAGCTGCCTATAATCCACACATAGCCGCGAGCTCCCATCCTTCTTCTTTACCAACAAAATTGGAGCTCCCCAAGGTGAAGCGCTCGGCCGAATAAATTGCTTCTCCAATAGCTCCTCAATTTGCTTTTCCAATAGCTCCTCAATTTGCTTTTTGAGTTCCGCAAGCTCAGCCAGTGCCATTCTGTACGGAGCCATAGACATTGGACGTGCACCAGGAATGAGGTCAATGGTGAAGTCAATGTCTCGACTCGGCGGCAACCCTGGCACTTCATCTGGAAACACATATGATATTCATTAGCCACCTGTATAACCTGAATCACTTCCGCTGCACTTTTCTTCTCTGGCTTGGCCATCACCATAAAACACACAGCCTCATCTTGTAATGCTTTCTCCGCTTCTCGAGATGATATAAATCCCAACCCTTCATGCTCTGGGAATACCAAACTGTGCCGTCCACAATCAATTATGATGTGATTGATAGACAACCAGTCCATTCCCAATATCACATCCAGTCCCTCCAAAGGCAAGCACACTAAGTTCACCTTGTATCTTTGACCTGCCACCACCATTGAACACCCAACACAAACTGAACTGGTAGTTACCTGGCCCGAGGAAGGAGTTGAAACAAGCAACTCGCACCCAAAGTCACGCGTCACCAGACTCAATCGTCCCACACAAGCATTAGAGATAAAGGAATGGGTTGCGCCAGAATCAAATAAAACCAATACATCATGCCCCATAAGTAGACAAGGTTGCATTATCAAGTTACCTGACTGAGTCGCCTCAGTAAATGTCATGGCAAAAACTCTCCCTACGGCTCGTGCCCGTTCTGTTGGCGAGGCTACTACTGGTTTCTTCGCACCGGGACTCTTTTTCTCAGGGCAGTTGTTAGCAAAATGGCTCGGTTTGTCGCAGATGAAACACTTGCGACGATCACTGGATCCCCCTACCCCACCGGTCAGCTGTGGGCAGTTTCTCTTCAAATGAGGTCCGCCATAATGATAGCAAGTGGGACCCCCAGACGTCGATGGCCGGCTGTACGACTTCTTCATTTGTCGCGCCTCTACGACATTCTTATGATGTCTGCTCGCTACTAGGCCATGGTCTTTCTCCAAATGTTCGGCATTCTTGGCCTGTTCCACCAAGACAGGAAATCTCCTTTCTCGTAAAGGAGTCACTACCTTCTTCAGCTCATGTTTGAGTCCTCGCTCAAACTTCAAACATTTCCACTCTTCTGTCATATTTTGAGAGGAAAATCTCGCCAGATACTCAAACCTATTCACGTACTCCTGCACAGTCATATCCCCCTGCTGCAGTGCGAGGAACGCTGCCTCCCTGTCCTGTCTGGCGGTGTTAGGGAAATATTTATCCAGGAACTGCGTCCTGAAGCTAGTCCACTCCACTTGTTTATCTCGGGTCTGCATATGCTACTGCATACCCGCCCACCAATACTCAGCATCACCATTCAGGAGGTAGGTGGCAAAAAGTAGTTTCTGCTCATCTGCACAGCTCATCACCGCGAATATCTTCTCACACTTGCGAAGCCAGGCCTCCGCTTCATCAGGAGATGCTTTGCCAGTGAACTCAGTTGGCTTATGGCGTAGAAAGTCCTCCACAGTTGGCACCCTAACTGGTGCAATTGCCGCCCTAGGCTGTGCCGCTACCGGTGTCTACATTGCATCCACCATCCGATGAATGGCCTTCGCGATGTCATCCGCACCACTATTCCTCCACCTCCTATTTGCAGCCATAGCCTGGATACGCCACATTACAACTGTTAAAATCAGCTCACTTAGTTAAACAATACCACTAACATCTTTCTTACATACTATCAAATCACACACACAATCAAACGATAAGCTCACTTCCCAAAAGCCCCAAAATATTTTTAAAATATTTTCAAAACATTTGCTCTGATACCAATTGTAACATCCCTAAGGAATATTACTAATTTTTAATAAATAAAATTCCAATCAAAATAAATACCGCATTGATTATAACTATTTCCCAAAAACGCGGGAAATTTAAAACTTTAAAATAATTGTCATAAACCAGGAGTCCATACATATAAAACTGAAATAAAATCCAATGGCTCCCGAAAATGATTACATAATTATCTCAAAAACCAAAATAATAATACATGTACAAAAATCCCCAAGCTAGCCCACGCTCCGAGTCTAAGCGTCTCCTGCCTCACCTGTCAAATCATCTGCTCCCGGATAACAATATATCCGATCATCGCCACACACACACAGATAGGGTGAGCTATGCACAATAAAACATAAACAGATATATCTGAAATTAATATGCTTCCCCACCCAAATCATATAAGTACAAAACCTATAATTTCCAAATCACCCAACCATGACCTCATAGTCCTTCATGAGTCATATGCATGAACTAGGTCTTGGGACTTCCCTGTGTTCCGACGAAACTGACTCATTCGTGGTCCAACCCTATGAGCCTATCCCGTTCATAGTCCTGCCCTACAGACTCATCGCCTGTAGTATAAACATCCAAGTCTCACACTTGGACCCTGGCACGCACGCAATCACCATACTATGGACTCCTCGCCCAATAGTAGCCGACGAAAACATCACAGTTCCTTGCCCATCGTGTGCCCGACACATTCAATCACCATACTAAGGACTCCTCACCCATTAGTAGCCGACGGGAACTCAACCAGTTCAATGCCCATCATGTGTCCAACCACCGAGCACATCCCAAACCCCTAAAGGACTTAATCCTTCAAGCCCACACACCACACACATGCATATACATACCTACCTTGGTATAAACATCCAAACCCACTCACAAGCACATGAAAACACAATAATTCACATAAACTCGCTTAGGCTAGGGACCTCTCGCCCAAGCTAAGCCCACTGCTTCGCTTAGGCTAGTTCGCCTCGCCTGGGCGAGCTCTAAACAACCACAATTTCACGTTATCTCGCTTAGGCGAGATTCCCTCGCCTGGGCGAGTTGTACCATCGCTCAAAGCAACACCCTCCCCTCGCCTAGACGAGGAACCACTTAACCATGTCATTTCACATCGCGACCTCGCTCAGGCGAGACATAGTCGCTCAAAACACCAATACTTCTCGCCTGGGCGAGATATCGCGCTCAAAAGCACTCAAGTTTCCTCGCAACCTCGCTTAGGCGAGCTATTCCTCGCCTGAGCGAGACTGAGTCGCTCAACATCAAACCAAGGTCGCCTGGGCGAGCAGCGCGACCCAAACCAGACGTGAGGTTCTGCAACTCTCGCCTAGACGAGATGGACTCGCTTGGGCGAGACTAGCAGAGTCCCCTCACTGTCACACACGCATTTTACCCAAAACAAAGTTACTTCATACCAAAAATTGTACCACAAACCAGTCAATCGATACCAACGTGATTATAATGGTAATTGCCATTCAGAATCATCCATTCCAACCCACTATACCACCAATTGCGAATATAAGACTAAAAGTATCCAAACCCTCATCCCACAACCTATTCCGCATACATACACAATCATCCAAATTCCATATACCTCCATTTTACAAACACGGCAAATAGAATGCAAAAATTGACACCATTCAGCCCCACTCTCACTCTCAATTTCGTGCTCCTCTCAAAAACCCTATTATCAGCACTGCCAAAACCCTTCTTTTCCCTTAAAATGGCCTTTTATTGGTGTCTTAATTAAGGGTCTAAAAGGGTAAAACGAAAATGGTCTTAATTATATTTTTAATTTCTTATTCAATGTTAGCTAAGGTATTTCAGCCCTTTGACTACTCCTCCCTGTAATTAGCAAAAATAAAGCCTTCTTTATACCCAACCAACCCAGGTTTGAACCCATGACCTTCCACTCATAAGGCCAAAGCACAACCACTATGCCAAATCACCTTTGATGATATACATAAATCAACATAAGTTTACAATACCAATCACATCATCATACATATATTTAAAATCAATAATAAAACAACAACACGTAATTGGCATACATAGGACTCAAACCCAAGTCCTCTCACACAACCAAAATACTCTTAACCATTTGAGCTAGTACTTTTTCACATCACATTAACAATAATTAATGCCATAAAGACGTCCTCTACCCGCATTTATTAATTAATTAATTATTTAATTAATTTTTCCGGGTCTTACATAATCAATCAGTTGAATCATTTTTCGATCGATTGATTTCAATTAAGTCAAGTGAAATCAACAGATTGTATGGGAAAATCAACCTGTTGAATTCACTTAAGACCAAATTATATAAGTTGTCTTTCAAAGAGTTGAGGTACGATTTTGAGTTTTTGAGCGCAAAGAAAAAAGTCATTCATCTCTGGGAATTTATTTTAACTTTAATTTTATTTTTATTTTCTATTTCTATACATATACATTTATTTATTTATTTATTCTGTTTCATCTTGTTTTATTTTTTATTTTATTGTTTTTATTTTATTTTATATATTCATTTTATTTTATTTATTTTATTTAAATTTTCATCTTATCTTATTTTATTTTCCTTTTATTATTTCTGTTTTGCTTTTTTTTTAAATGATATTAAAAAAATTAGATGAAGTAAAAAGGTGAAAATTGAAAGTTAACGTAAGTCAGTCCTCTGGAACAGTTCCCCCTCCAGGCAAGAAAACGTTCAAATCTTCATATCCCAACTCTGGGTCTTAGCATAAAAATAGAAATATTAGATATCTGTGTGTATTATTGTGACGGCCATGGCAATCGTAGTAGCATAGGTATAGGGTGGCTGAAAGTAGAGCCATTGAAAATGAGAACTTCCTAGCAAAAGGGGGGGACCTCGAAGAGAGTTTCATTACACTTTGAAAAATAGAATGGGGAGAGGCAACAAGGGATAAAAAAGGTAACAAGCCGCTAGAATAAGGAAAAAAAAAGACTTGAGACCATTAACCAGCCAAGGAGCTCCGAGAGGTGCGGCACCTCTAATACTTGAGTGAACATGATGCAGGTGTGTTAGGTATGATATGTTTCATTTCCAATCTTGAAAGCCATGAACGAATATGACATTATTATGTTTGCTGCATTTTATCTGTGGAAGCCGTGATTCAAATATAATGCAAGATTCTGGTAATCTCCATTCTTTTCGTTGTCACCGTATTCATTCATCACCATACTCATTCATTTGTGCTCACCAAACTTCTCACACACTTCAAGGGACATCAAAACATGTTGCATTCTCATGCATAACCACCGAGACAATCGAGAGCAAAACTCACGCACATAAACACTCTTTCACAACAAAGATTCACTCACTTCCACCAACACGCAACTCGCGCACAAGCCAAAATCCATCTCGGCTTTTATCTTCAATCACATATTCATACCTTCATCCAAGACCAATCTTTCTTCCTCATTCTTCCATCACTTTCAACCTGCAAACAGTACATACTCCCAACTGTCATCTTTTTCGTTCATTTTCATCACTCACCTGCATACAACCAAAAAAAGAATAGAAAACAGAAAGACAATAGGAAGAACAATTAGGATTTGGTCGCGACAGCCAGAGGTTTGGAGTTCCATGGTGCTCGCGGACCCAGTCTCGGTGGCTGGCTTGGTGGCAGGGAGTCGCAGGACCTACGACATTTCTCTCATGCGGAAGAAGAGAATTAGGGTTTGGAGACGAATGTGCGTCGGCATGGACGCCGACGATGGTTGGAATCGTTGACGTAGTCCTCGGCAGGCAGGGCCACGCAACCGTGAGCGGGATCGGCGCCGTCGTGCGGTCACGCGAGCAAGAAGACGTCGTTGGAGGAAAGGAAGAAAGAGATGTGTCTCCGGTGAGTGGTGGTTGGCGTCGTCGTGAGCGTCCCTGGCCCGCCGGAATGGGTGCGGCGTTGATGATGGTTATGGCTGGTATTGGGTTCGTGCGTGAGAGGGAAATAGGGAACCTTCGTGGTCTCCCTTTTGAGAAGAAAGGGGTTAGGGCTGCAACACCCTTTTTTCATGTTATTGGATCAGCCTACTTCTGCTCGCTGCACCACCATCTTTATTCTTCGCACCTCTCCATTACCACAAGCACCCTGTTTTTACCTCATCCACCTCCATATGCCATGTTATGTTTCTTCCTTTCTTTTCTTCGTGCACCCCCACTTCTTATCCCTGCACCCCTTCTTTGTATTTCAGTTGAGCTTGTTCCCATATACTCTTTGCACCCCTAAGTTTACTAACTCCAACACTCACTTGTGTTTTACTCCTATTTTGGGCTTGTTCTATAATTTACTCAACGTACCACCACCTTTAATAAACACACCTCATTTACTTCATGTATCTCTCACTAATTACTCATGCACTCTCTTATTTTATTTTCCACTTTTATCCTTCTTAAATAATTTCATCCTTTTATTTATCTTTTTATTTTATTTTTTTATTTTTAAAAAAAAATATTTGAAAATTATAAAAAATTGCAAAAAATAGAAAAATCAAAAAATAAAAATGTTCTCTTTCACTTTATTGTGTCTATCCGATCGTTCGTATCGTGTGACACTTATTTTCTAAAAAATTACCAAAAATAGTTTTCTTTCTCTTTTAGTGTCTGTCCGACCGCTCGCGTCGTGTGACACTTATTTTCAAGTACTTCAAAAATTCCAAAATATATAAAATATTCAAAATATAAAAATATCAACATTTTCAAACAAATATCTTTTTAAGAAATATGTGATCCTTGATTCTCCAATGTGAGATACGTAGGAGCAAGGTCGTCTTGTGATGAAGGATTATCTTTTTTCCTTTTAGAGTTATGAATATGGTGAAGTTGTTTAAGATTTTTGAAAATTCCCACTGGACATTAAAATAGCATGCTATATGTAAGACCCGTGAAAATTAAATAAATAATTAATTAATAAATGCGGGTAGGAAGAACATTTATGGTATTTAATTCTGGTTTGTATGATGTGGAAAAGTATTAGCTCAAATGGTTGAGAGTACTTTATCGTGTGAGAGGACTTGGGTTCAAGTCCTATGTATGCTATTTATGTATTAACTAATTATTATTGTCTTAATAATATGTGTAATTATGTTGTGTAATAATATAATATGTGAATTATATTAGTTAGTAAGAAACATGAATTAGCTTGGTGGTTTAGCATGGATTTGGCATTGGCATGGTTATGGGTTCAAACCTTGGAGAATCCAAATTAAACTTTAATTTTTGCTATTTTTGGTTTTGAATTGAATATGAAAGGGTAGAGGAAAACCCTAGCAGCCAAGAGAACGAAAATTGAGTGTTTGTGAGGATTAAGAGTGTTGAGAAGAACCAAAGAGGGCCATTGGTGATCAAGGGAGAATTTTCAAAGTTCAGCAAAGGAGACCAGGTTAGGGGAGCTTTACGCGTTAAGTTTATGTTTAAACCTGATTGGCATGCTAAGTATGGTATGATTACATATGATTTATATTTTTTTTTTTAGAGTTTGTGATTCTGGGAAATTTCCAGAATTAGACTGGTTGGTGGTGAACTGCCACCAGACTATCTTTTCCTTGCTAGGCCATTTAGGGTTCTTGTAGAGGAACCACTTGCCAAGTATAACGTAAAATAGACAAATTGACCCAGGTTGACCAATCCTTGCTCAGAGTTGACTAGTTAACCAGTCTGACTTTTTGGACTGTCCATTGAGAAGCGGACATGTGGCAGCGCTTTCTCTTCCCAGAATTAGGGTTTCCTCGTGAATCCCTCCATGATTAGGGTTTCCTCATGGTGGCGAGCTGCCGTAATGGGTTTGCAATGACACAGAATGTACTTCCGACGAGGCTCATGGCGAACTCGTGGTGGCTTCCATGGCGAACTCGCGGTGGCTTCCATGGCTTCGATGGTGGCACTACCGTGAAAGTGTTGAGCTTGGTGCAGCGGGGGTGGTTCGATGTGTGAAGACGAACTGCGGTTCTGGCATGGTGTAAGGCAGATCACACGGGAGGATGTGGAGGTGTTGGTACAGGTGCTGCCGGAGATATTGAACTGTCCGACGAGCTCGAGTGGTGCGTCAATGGACGTTCTAGCAGCGTGACCAAATGGAGAAGACAATGCGTGATGGAGACAGACGAGTGCAGTGGTGGTTCCGGCAACGCGACTGCGGAGACGGTGGGGCTTCGTGTGGTGGACGGGTTGATGGTCCGAGGAGTTTCGAGGTGCACGCAGTGGTGGTGGTAGCGTGATGGAGGGTGACGGCATGACGTAGAAGACGGTGGCGCGAGGGGTTGTCGGAGGTTGGCGCCAGAGATGTTGTGCGAGCAGGTGGTGGCTGGCGCGGAGGAGGATGGCCGACGGAGGTTTGGTGACGGCCGGAGTCGGGGGTGGCGGCTGCGGCTGCGGCTTGGAGTGGGTTGATGTGGAAGAGAGAGAAAGAGAGATTAGGGTTAGGGTTTGTGTTGGGAAGGAGACAATGATGTGGCAAACATTGATTGGTGATTTGAGTTAGTGGAGGATTGATGATGTGGCAATCTGTCATTGGTTAACTTAGTAAGTGGAGGATTGCCACGTGGCGAAATCTGGTGGATTAGAGTTTAAGTGACATTAGGGGTGCAGCTTAGTAAAAAGGAGGAGTGCGGAACAGAAATGAATTTCTATTACAAAAGGGGGTGTAAACCTGAAAACAGGGGGTGCAACTAGCTCTAGAAATGTTTTATTTTAAAAATAGATATTCCAATTTGAAAAAGGGGGTGTAAACGTGAGAACTGGGGGTGCATTTAGTACCTGAACTATTTCTCTCTAAAATTCCTATTTTGGGACTTAATTTATGAATTAAAATATTCATTATTTACACTCTTAAGGACCCAAATTAGATTATTGTTGCAATAGTAAACTCAATAATATCCAATAATATAGTATACAACTAAATACAATTTTTAAGCACGAAAATAATATTAAATTCCCAAAATTTCAGTTTTGAATGTGAGCGAAGGTTCCACTCATCATACCTTCCAAGCGGTTTGGAAGTGGACAGCGCTTGGCGGTACGTGTCCCCCGCCAGGCGATTTTACTGCAGCAGTACTGGTGTGATTGTGTGATATATATAACTATGCAATATTTATATTTATATATGTGTAATTTGTTAGTTCACCCTATCTGCTTGTGTTTGGCGATGATCGTGTAGCAGTACACGGGAGCAGATGTTATTGCAGGTGGATCTGGTGAGGCCTAGAGACGGAGCGGGGCTAGTTTTGGGAGAAGATTTTACCTAAACTTTTATGAAGTTTTTATGCTTTCAAATAAATTGTAATTATGAATATTCTAGACTTTTAGATAATTACAATCTTATTTATACTTATGAATTTTGGTTTACTGTGAAAGTAACAAAAGTTTTTAATTTTCCCGCGTTTTGGGAATATCAGTTATAATAAATGAATTTTTTATTATTTACTTCATTTTTTATTATTTACTTCATTTTTTATTATTTAATATCCGGACGGGATGTTACACTATCTAGATGTGAAGGTTCATTTCTCAAGCTCATGAAAGGAAGAAGAGAGTTTGATTCAAGCTTAAACACATACGGCAATAACAACACTTAAGAGCAAAAAGAAAGAAGAAACAATAAAAATGGAAAGCATAGAAGATGAAGAATGGAAGAAGCATGCCACTCATAGGGGGATCTAAGCCAACCAAACCCTGGAGATGAGTGATGGTGCCGCCACTTGCAAGCAAGATAAGGCAAAGGTGAGTTCACTTCTAGGAAGGAGAGCTCACGAAAATTGGTGGTTGAATGCACAAAGTTTATAACAAAATGATCAACCATTTTACATGTCTAGGAGCACCCCTTATATAGAAGAGTTTAGGGGCCTCTAAACAAATAAAAGATACCTAAAGATGTATCTACAAAAACCTAACCATAGCTTCTAGAAACTAGGTCAAATAAGGTTACAAAAATGAGAGACAAAAGAGAAACTATGGTGTGTGCAAGGCTAATTTCGTTCTAGCACAAAAGGAGACAAATAATATGTCTCATATGTCTCCAAAAAGTGGCCAAAGTGTGCTAAAAATAAAGGAGACCAAAGGTACATAGGTACACTTGCTTCATGCCTTTTACTTTATGCTTTATGCCTTTGCTTTACTCTCTCCTCCACATCATTTATGCTCCCCAATCACCATGTGTCACCTAGCATTGCTTTCTTACTCCTAATTAACCTACAAAGCAAATAAACATAGATTAGCATGTTGGCTTAAGTCAAGTCAACTATAGTCAACAAGTCAAACCTAGTCAAAGGTCACCAAGTCAACTAAAGTTGATTCAACTAAGTCAACTTTGGGAATCAAAAATAATAAACACAAATAAAAGGGATGAAGGATTAGTGAACTTCCTTTCTAAACATGCTTAGTCTTCTTAAGTATGTGCCTCCATCCTTGGTTGGGGTCAATCCTTCATCACCTTGTCAGGTTCACCTCCAAAAAATCAAATCATTTTCTCAATTACTTTTTCAAATATCTCTAAAGAACTACGTAACCCTGATTTCTTTTGAATGAGAATACGTAGGACCAAGCTCAATCCTTGTCGGATCCAAAAAAAACTAAAAAATATTTTTGTTTCTTTTTACTATTTTTTTGTCTTATTATTTTTGGGGAAAAATAACATTTTGAAAACCACATCGACTTTGCATTTTTAATTAAAGGTATCGCCTTTGGGCGAGTGTTGTAGGGTGCTAAAACCTTCCCTACGCGTAACTGACTCCCAGATCCAAAATCTAGTTTTTCGCAGACTTGTCTTATCTTTATGGTTTTCCATAATAACTATGGTGGCGATTCCAAATCTCTTTCAAACCCGTTTTCTTTTTTGGTTCGTCGTCCCGTCGTGATTCCGGTCGCGACATGCATAATTTCCCAGGATTTTAGCCAATTGATTTCATATTTTAATCTGTTGATTAATAGTGTATGAATATATTAACCTAGTGTTTTTTATTATTAATCAGTTGAAAGTGCATTGTCCTGCAACTTTTCCACTCTGATTTTGTGGTCTAATTGATTCAAAGAAAAGGGGTTTTAAGCTTTCGAAAAATTTTATATGGCCAATTCAACCCCTCCTCCCCCTTTCTTGGCTTAAACTACCATTTCATTGCTAACAATTGGTATCTAGAGCAAGGTTCTTGAAAGTTATTCAAGTTTGATATTAAATCCTTTTGAAATGGCTGAAAGCAAGCTTTCTTTTGCAAAAGGTGCTTCTATACATAGGCCACCTATGTTTAGTGGTATTAACTATCAGTTTTGGAAAATTAGAATAAAAATTTTAGGTCAAATGTATAGGGTTTTGGGCCTGTATTTGGGTTTTGATTTGGACTTTGAACCTAGTAGTTACTTGGGATAGCTTGGGGCTCAAACAACCCTAGATCGCATGGTCTAGCTCTCCAAGAGGTGTGTTAAGCCCATATAGGCATGAAAAGAATGTCCTTGCCATGTGTGTTTTGGCTCCATTTTTCAAATATTTGAGTTTGAACTTTTGCTAGGGTTTCTTGGCCTATAAATAATGGTATCTACTACATGTAATTCTAACTTTGAGAATAGTAAAGAAATGCTGCCAAAATTGAGTCATTCACTTGTCTTGAAGTTCTCTCTAGGGTAGTTTCCTCTTTTAAACTACCTTAGGTTTCCTTCCTTAGTAGTTGGTCTCACCTCTTTTTAAGAAATAACCTTAATCGAACCAAAACACAACCATTCTACTCACCATTTCAAGCTTTTGCATCCATGGATACATCATTCATCACGTAAAAGTTGATCAAGCTTGGAGGAAGACCATCACTTGAACATAAAACTTAATAACCCCAATTACAATAATAAAAGATGAAGTTGTGATGAAGAAAAAGAGATTTGTAGAAAGAAAATACCCTCTAAAGCCATTAATCACTAAGGACATTATACATTATTTTATAAACTATAAAAAAATAGTACATAATTTAAAATAAAAACAAAATACAGTTTTAGTCAATAGTTGGAAATAACATATTTAACCCTAAATAAAATCAATATTAGATACAAAATCTAAGCTAACAAATGACAACTTTTTACACGTGACAAAAACTTAACATATCACACCAAAATTCACCTAAATAATTTAAACAAAAAATATCATTAATAGAAATCAACAACACAAAACCTTCTCTTCTCTAAACCTAAACACATCACTCACACACAACCTTCTTCTCTACTACTCATTCAAGATCTCAAAAACTCTCTCTTCTCCCAACACAATGATTGGACAACAAATGGTGAAAAATACAAGATGGATAATGTAATGGTGTAATGATTTTTGGTGTAGAATTAAATGGTAAGATTTTTTCCGCATGTGATTTTCGCTTCACAACCATGTGTGTTTTTTTTTTTGTATGAACCTATTCAGCTTCTTCTTTCCTTTGGTTCATAGAATGTAATGGTGTAATGATTTCCAGTGCACATTGAAATGGTAAGATTTTTCCCACATGTGTTTTTCGCTTCACATCATTTTCACTTCATAGTCGTGTGTTTTTCTCTTTCTGCATGAAATGATTCACCTTCTTCTTTCCTTTAATCTTCATTTTTGGATTTTTCGGTGTTTCATTTTTTATTCGCAAAATGTAATGGTGTAATGATTTTCGGTGCACATTGTAAGACCCAGGAAAATTAATTAATTAAATAATTAATTAATTAATAAATGCGGGTAAAATGCGTCTTTATGATAATTATTGTCGTTTAATATGGTGTGGAAGAGTACTAGCTTAAATGGTTGAGAGTACTTGATTTGTGTGAAAGGACTTGGGTTCGAGTCTTATGTATGCCAATTATGTGTTGTTATTTTATTATTGCCTTTTTAATAATATGTATGAGTATGGGATTGATGATGTAAATTGTTTGGGTTAGAAGATATCATCAAATGTGATTTGACATAGTGGTTGTGCTTTGGCTTTAGGAGTGTAAGGTCATGGGTTCAAACCTTGGTGGGTAAAGCATAAGTTTTATTTGTTTTGCTAATTATTAGTTGTGGCATGAATGTGAAGGGATAAAGATTTATATAAATTCAATAATAGAAAATAATCAAAACCACACAAATCCAAACCAAGCATTTCATGAAGAAGGAAAGAAAAGCAGGAAAAAGTGAAATTTAGACCTTATTGTTTTCTCCTTTTTTTCTACAAAAAGGGCTTTGATAATTCATAAGCCTTTATGATAAAAGATAATTTGGGACAAATATATCTTTGTATATTTTATTTGATACTTTTAAGTAAATATCTTATTTATTTATATTAGTCAATATCGAAGGCTAATAATTGTCTAATCTTATTAAATATCGCAAGATCTTCTTAAATCTTTTTAAATTTCTACAACAAACAAATTTATCTTGAAAATATTGAATTATTTAGAACATAATTAGAGGATATTACATTATCAGAAAGAATATTACAATAATAGAAAAGCCCAAAACAAAGTGGGCTTAAGGAAATATATTAGAAGAGCTTAGGAACTCTAAGGCATGCCTAATTTCATTATATCTTTTTCTATTCTTATGTTATTTCTACATTCAATGGAATGCTAAGCTTCGATGGTTGATTATGCTATAATTTCTTAACTAGATTATGAGGTTAAAGTGAATAAATTTGTTTGTTCTTTTTTATTCTTGTTGTGATGTATTTTTTATCTATGTCTTTTATCTTTTAATAAAGTAAAAGTAATGATTTTTACACAGTAGCAAGTTAAGACGATGCTAAATATACATAACATAACAACCATAGAAACTATCATATGATTGAATAAGTTTTTTCCAATAATTGAGAAGTTACTTTGATTAGAAGTAATCAAGAAGTTATTTTGGTAATTAGTTCTTCACTGGATAAAGGAGGTAAAAGAATATAAATGACTAGGCATAGTAATATTTAATTGAGAAGTTACTTTTGTTGAATTTACTATGATTAATCTATATAGTTCTTGCTTTACATTGAGAAGTTACTTTGGTTAAAAGTGAGAATGTCAATAAATTAATTAAGAAGTTACATTGACTAATTTGAAATCTTAGACAACAAAATAAAAAAAGAATAATCTTTAGGAAATTAATGATGAATTCTATTTTTGAAAAAAGTAGTGGATTATTGTTTCCACTAGTTTTTTAAAATAGGATTAATCATTATTTTATATGTATTATGAGTGTCTATTATAAATTATTTTGTATAGACCAAGTTCTTACTTTGTCTCTAACAACAATGTTGTGAAATATCCTTTGCAAGTCATACAATCAATTAAAAAGACATTATAATATCAGGATGGAACATTAGCACAAACAAAATGTTCAAGAACAAACATCATTGTTCAACAATATAAACAAATTACAATAATTTGAAAATCTATGTGTAATATTTCTTGTACAACAAATTGTATGACATTAATGAATTATTTGAATTTATTTCAGCCTACACATAAAGAAGTTCTACAAACGAACTGTATTCAAAAGCTGAATTGCAAGTTAAAAACATTGTTAATTACACGACTTTACATTATTTGTATGCATTTTGTGGCACTATTGTAATAATTTTGTTATTATGATTAGAAATTGTCAATCATGGATAACCTCCCTTGGAATGTCAGTATTGTAAAATTGAAGTGTGGTATGAAGAAAGAGCTGAAAAATAAAAAACATTAAACCAAATACAATTCTCATAGTGTTGCCAAAAGAGAGAGGAGCTACTTACTATATTACAACAACCACCCAATTTGCTTGAAATTTTGTGTGAAATAGTGAAGATCATCGAAACAAAATATTAAAATCTACAAAACATTTTCATCTAAGTATTGGAAGTTTATAGTCGTAAGATGATCAAGTCCAAAGTTTGCACATTGTTAAATATAGGGTTAACTATGTTTTATGTCCTCAAACTATTAAGCATTTTTGGTTTTGGTTCCTCCTTCAAACTTTAATCTATTTTGGTCTCCCATCTTCAGAAACTTGTGGAATTGGTCCCCATTTTAGGACGCCATTAGTTTTTTTTTTTTTTTTTTGAGCTGGCAAACAAAGTTCCATGTCACCTGTTATTTTAAGGGTCAATTAAGCTACAATGAAACCTGGCAAAATTAAAGTTAATTACTTTATTTTACTCAGAAGCATCAAAGAGAGGATTTGAACCCTAACATTACGATTCGTGGATTGGAACGGGATTGGAACAGTGCTAAGGTGCTAAAGAGTGTGACTGAAGAGGAAGATTGCTTTGTGTTGGGGAAACTGAGGCAACAACATTCGTCTGGAGTCAGTGATGAAGAGTGGTAGCAAAGGTTTCAATTTTACGCAAAGGAAGATTGGTTCGAAAATATCGCAGAGTTGTGTCTCGTCTTCGGAAATAGCATCAAAATTATGTGGGTGTGGGGAAAGATTGTTGCTCCTAGAGGCAACTACTATGAAGAACAAGGGCAGATTGTTTTGGAGATGTAGAAATTGGGTTGTAAGTATAAAAAATTCCATCACTTTTGCTTGAGTTTGATGTACGGTAATGGTTTAATTTTTTTCTTTTGCAGTCCAATTCACACTGTAACTATTTTGAGTGGGTTAATGAAGAGGAATCTAAATTCGAAGGTAAAGAATCTGAAATTGAAGCTAACAGCAGAAAAATAGTAGAAGAAGATGAAGTTTGCTTGGATAGGGGAGAAAGTTATCTTGGAATTGACAAAGAAAAATGAGAAGTTGAAGAGGAAATTGCAAAAAGAGAGAAGATTAGGGAAATTCCTGCAATTTTTATTTCTTATGTCGTGGGCGTTTACAGTTGTATTTGTGGTTATGTTCTTGTTGAAGGTGAATTGTAATTAGGTTAGGTATGTAGTTGTGAGTTGTGGCAGTAAAGGTTTTTATGTTTTAGGGGTTGTTTTAGATAGGTAATGTATTCGTGGGAATTTGCTATTAATGAATGAATTGGTGTTCCATTTAACTTGGTTGAATTGGTGTTCCATTACCCTTGTGCTATTATCAATCTGTTGGCCATGTTTTTAACTGCACGCAGGCCATATTTTTTTCCTTTTGGTAGCTTTATTGACATATTGGTTTGTTTTAAATCTGGCTTATGTGAAGATTGCCATAAATCTGGCTTATGTGAAGATTGCTATAAATCTGACTAAGACATAAATGAGTTAATTCTTTACTAATTTGAAAATTTTGACAGTTTGAACCAAATAAATAATTAAGATGAAGTAATTATATAAAGTGGACCTTGAAACCATATGAATTAAATAACTGCTAAGTCATTACAAAAAGCATCATGGCTGCAATGTTTTAGTAGTGGTCCATGATCAAAATGAGGTCCATGCATCAAAAGTGGTGCCTAGAACAAAAGGTGGTCCACCACATGCCTACCCACCGCTATAGTGTTCCATTAGTAGGGGCCAATAATGCATACATGTACATAAAAAAAAATAACGTTTTCACTTAATCCAACAAACCAACTACAAAGTTACAATGAATCAAATCACGTGGGTTGTCCAGTGGGTGCAATGCTACTTGCTTGGGACCCTATAACTTGTGGAGTTGTGTTTCTTCTTCTTGTTATTGGTCGTTGGTTGCTGGTGCCAGCCAAGGATGAGGATCTCTCCCTCCTACGAGGCCTATGCCTTCTTGATTCTGCATAATTGTTACATCCAACTTCAGTTGCTGCTGGTGCAGGGGTGTTCCTCTGTGTGTTACTCTATAAAATGAGTATTCAAATTATTTTGAATATTGTATACCAAAATAAAGACAGAAAATTGAATTAAATGTTACCTTTCTGGTTGTTATGGTTGTGTTTCTCTTTCTGCAGGTCCTGATATTATGCCCAAACTGATTACATCTTGTACATTTCATGGCAATATTTTTCTTAGTTATCTTTGAATGACTAACATGTTCATCTGCTTCCCTCCTACGTAATTTCTTGGGTCGTCCTAGTGGTCTTTTGTAGATAGGTCATAGCAGCTCTGGGAAATCACTTTTAGGCCACATTTTTTGTCCATTTATGGGGGTTATTTTAGGTCCATAACAAGCCAGATATGCATTTTTCTTGTAATAGGGATGAACATAATCTTTAGGATTTTCTATCTTGTCGTGAATTGCAGCCATTGCATGCCTACATAGAATGCCCACCAAATCCCATAAATAACTACTACAACTATGTTCAGTTAGGTCGACAACAAATTTTTCCATGGTGAACCTATGAGTCACTTCAATCTTTGCCCCCTTGCCCAGACTGGAACCCAATTTGCACTTTTTTCAATTTCCTTATCTAGTCTTTTTTGAGGTTTAGGCATCACGTTTGCAGTATATAAACTACATTTGTCTTAGGGATGCAAACCTACCCATGATGTATGATCTAATCCACTCTATCATAGTTATGATAGGTTTATCTCTAGCAATCAGAATTGAACTATTGAAGGACTCAAATAAATTATTCATCAACACATCACACCTAGGATACATACAAAATTCATGTTTACACCAAGATTTCCTAGGTATTTGAAGTAACCAGTTATAAGCATCAAGATTAATTTTCTATAACTCCTCCACCAAATTTCAGTTCATAATTGTTGTAAAGGTGTCTCAAACAGAACCTATGCTTCACTCCTTCCAATATCTCATCGAAAATTGTCATTAGTCCCTGCAAACAGTACAATAATATTGTTATCATTTCAATTACGATGTATGAAACAACAAAATTAAAACTGCTTATGATTAGGTTTACCTTCTGTTGATCCGAAATGAAAACCCAACGATTAGATTGGATGTCCCCAATATCTTCTAGTAATAATGATTGAAACCATCTCAAGGTTTCTTTGCATTCATTTTCCACCACTGCAAAGGCTAATGAAAAGTACTGATCATTTGGGTCTCTACCAACTGCAACCAGTAATTGACCACCATAGCTTGTCTTTAAATGAGACAACCATCTACACCAATGAAAGGTCTACATCCAGCCAAGAACCCCTGCTTGCAGCCATCTAAACACATGTAAAAAGACCCAAATCTTGGTTGCAAAGTGGGAGTGGGTTGGTTAATTTTGATCTTAAAGGTTCCAGCCTTTACTCTTAATAACTCAGCCACATAATCATAAAGCAGAGCATATTGTCGTTGACCATCTCCCACCATGCAGTCCATTGCAATCTCCTTAGCTCTGGTAGCTCTCCAAGGTGTTACCCCAACACTGTAATTCTTTCTAACTTCATGAATTATTTGGTTTACAGTCATGCTCCCCACATCTAAAAATTTGTCCAATAAAACTTATGCAATCCAATCTTTATTTGCATTCTTGTTGAACATAACCCTCACACATCTATGACTACCAACAAGTGTCTTCACTCTAAAGGTTTGGCTACCACCAACCTTGCTCACCATTATGAGATAGCCACACTTCTTTTTACAAACAGCCCTTACTCTTTTATCATCATTCTGCACAAATTTAATCTCCTTCCCATTCAATACACTATGCTCCATAAGGGCATGCTTGAAATCCTTCAAGGAACAGAATTCCATCCCTAATCTGAATTTGAAGCTCTTGTTCATATCTTCAGCATTATACTTCACAAATTTTGGCACTTTATCACTAACACCTTCATCAGTATCAACATCAGAGCACACTTGCTCACTATCATATTCTTCATTGATTTCATGTTGTCCAACGCAATCATTAGTCACAAATGACCCTTCACCAACATTTCTCTTTTTCCTAACTGAACTGGACTTTGCTTTCAATTTATTCCACCTCTCTAATACCTGCTGAAAATTTTTACGTTGCACATTATCCGTGCCAAACCCATCATCATCATCAGCAACCCTTTCTTCTTCACTCTCATCAAGTCTATCTAGAACATCTTCTTCCCTCACATCTTCTTCCCTCACATCTTCTTCCCTCACTTCTTCTCCCCTCACCTCTTCTCCCCTAACCTCTTCTTCCCTCACCTCTTCTCCCCTCACTTCTTCTCCCCTAACATTTTATTCCCTCACCTTTTCTCCTCTCACCTCTTCTCCCCTAACCTCTTCTTCTCTAACATCTTCCATAACCTCTTGTTCCCTAACCTCTTCTTCCCCCATTACCACTTCATCAGCAACCACTTGGTCAACAACTACTTCCTCGACAACCTCTTACTGTAGAACTTGTTCTTGTCTCGCCTCTTTGCCCACTCCTTCAATACACTTAATTATTTCTGGCATACTAGGAAGATGCTCCACGTACACTTCAACTTCTTCTTCATTATCATTTGCATACTTAGCTAGGTTCAATGCTTCCCTATCATTACTCAGTAGCCTTAGATTGTTGTATACGCTTTCGGATGAACCCTTCCACCAAAGTCTAAGTTCACCACCATACTTGAATTCTTTGATTATCCCCAATGCTTCGGCATACGACCAACGATCAGGATCAATGCATTTAACAACATGTATTTCTCCACCAACATACTTCACTCCCCTCTTCTTTTCAAACCTTCCCATATGATATACAAAACGAGATCAAAACCCATCTCGAACCCTACATTGCAAAGCAACAGAAAAATCACTTCGATGCAAACCTAATGGAACTACACATAGGAAAGCAAAAATGAAACCAAAAAATAACCACTTACCTTCGTCGAAGAACTTCGTGACACGAACCCACCAATTTGTCTTCGAGCTGGAAACCAAAACCCCCAATTTTTCTTTCAATCAGAACCCTATTCCAATTCGCAATCCCACTTTAAAGCTCCTCTTCGAAAATAACAGTCGCACTACCACTATCATGCAAGGCAAGGTGGGGAAGGGTTTATTCGAATTCTTTTCTACGCTTTCTAATTAACAAAACCAAAGCTTCACACTCCAGTTTCATTTTCGTCTTCCACATTTGCACTATAGTTGAAATCTCTCTTAAAGATAACGTGTGACGTGGAACTCCGTCTACCAGTTCAGAAAAAAACTAACGGCATGCTAAAATGGGGACCAATTCCACGATTTTCAGAAGATGGGAGACTAAAATAAATTAAAGTTTGAAGGAGGGACTAAAACTAAAAACGCTCAATAATTTGAAGATGTAAAACATAGTTAACCCTTAAATATATGATACCAAAAATGAGATCAATGGTAAAAAGAAGAATTTTAGTTATAATCTATTTTATTTTTCTTAAAATATATGTTACTTTTCCAATGTTTTAACTTCAATGTTAAATATCTTTTTAAGTCTAATTCTGAAGAATCTATAATAGACAATTCATTGATTTATGTTACTCTTCCAATATTTTAACATTCATGGTTAAATATCTTTTAAGTCTAATTCTCAAGAATGCATGATAGACAAATCATTGATTGCTGATTTCATAAAAGTATTACCGAATATTAAGTTCTTACGATGTTCTTGATAAAAATCATTTAAGATTTATCAAATGAGAATATGAAATCAAATTTCACACTACAATAAGAGATCAATACAAAAAAGAATAAGAATTCGTATCTTATTTGAGAGAGTTTATTGCCTTTAATGATTAATTTAATGATTTAATTTATAAAATAGAATAAATTAATTAAAATTTAACTAAATATTTAAAAAATTATACTTATAATAAAAATTATATTTTAAAAAATAGAAAAACTAGTATTACACAAAGGGCAAAACAATAGGAATGGAGATTCGATCTAACAATGGCTTGCCGTATTTCAAGCTTCCTTTTCCTAAATTACTTTCTTCCCCCAATTGCGTAGTTTAAATAAATCGACCACTGTTTCTGTGCAGATGGCAAAGTTTAATTAGGTAAATTAACCGGAGAAGGAAACAATTTCATTTCTAGGATTAGTTTTCATCAATTACATACCTTTTTTATATGTGCCACTATCAGTATTTTACATGCGGGATTAAACTATCAAGTAGCTTCTTTGAAGTTTAAAAATGATATATATATATATATATATATATATATATATATATATATATATATTCCGACGATTTAAACAGATATAAACCGTTTTGCAGTTTCTAGTGTATTTTCTCAAGAATATACTTGCTCAAATCAACAAAACAAACACGACCATCTACAACCAAAATTTGAAAATAAATAACACAACACACATCATAGACTAAAAGCCTAAATTTATTACTCTCCAAATAATCCGACGGCATCACACAAATAGACTAATGTATAAAAAAAGTAATAAGCAGGCTTCTAAAAACAAAAATTCTCACATGAGAGCTTTCTCTAGAACATAATTTCTAAATAGCGCAATCCCACTCGTTGCCATAATTTTCAAGTCCCACGATTGTAGATTTTCTGTAACAAAGGTTGCCAAATTGCATTAGAACAAGCAGCAAAACCATAAACAATGTGCATAACAGAATACAAAACCATTAGGGAATTACCAAGGAGAAAAAAAAAACCACTTAAAAAATACTTACAAATTTTATTGAAGGCCACAATGTCACAACTCTGGACATATTCATTGATGGGCTCAACTGTGAGATGTTCCTCAATAAGAGTGTCGACAGAAACTAGGTCATCCACGATAGTAAGCATAACTTGCAGTTTCTTGATGCCGTACCCAACAGGAACAAGTTTGGCTAAGACACAAACAACTGATATCAGAATCGCAAAAGAGGAGCAGACATGATAAGCAGAAAATAACAGTAGAAATGCAAACATAATGGAAAGAAAAAGTATGAACTCTCTCTAAATCAAAGACTGGAGAACACAACATTTACAAATACAGGAAATTGAATGATATAATTCAACTATTTTAGGAAGTACATCAGAATGAAAACAGTTAAGAAAGTTCAAAATATGTACAAAATATCAAAAACCAAACCCAAAATATATAAATAAAAATGACATACATGCACCCCAAAGCAACCCTTCCATGCTAACAGATCTCACTGCTTCCTCGAGCTTCTTCATGTCGGTTTCATCATCCCATGGTTTCACATCCAACAGAACAGATGACTTCCCAGCTGAAAAATGGAGTCAGCCGAAATCAATGCCCGCCGCACAAAGTGCTATAAACAGGGTTGGGAGCACCATAAAGTTCAAAGATAACAGGTAAATGATAATAGTGAAGCTTACATTCTTTCTTTTTTCCAGATGCCTTCACTGCAGCTGCTCGTTCCTCCGCTGCCTTCTTCTCTTCCTCTGTCTCTTCACCAAACAAATCCACATCATCATCATCGTCATCCTCAGCAGCAGCAGCCTGAAAAACAACGTACATTCAGTGAAACGTCAATAAAACATTGTAGTTAAACCACACAATGCAAAAAGGAAATGAAACCAACACCGCAATTGAAATATCTATCATTAGAAAGATACTTGCCTTTGTATCAGCAGCTGGGGGAGTTGCAACAGGCTCAGCAACAAAAGATCCCTTAACAGTGACGCCAGATCCCTCACCAGAAACACCACTGTAAACACAAAATTGGCACAAAAATGTATCATCTTGCGTGCCAAGTATTACACATATAATTGGCGAGCAAGTCAAGGGAAGCAAACTTACGAGATTCTCAACAAAGCATCAATGTGCTTGAACCACCTAGACACATTGACATACTCAGCTGATGGAGCAGTTGGCAAAGCTGCATAGACAGTAAGATCATCCTTTGAAGCTTGGTACCTATAGAACACGTGAAGTGGGACAATACACAAGAAAGAAAGATCAGAAAAAAAAAATAAAGAAAAAATACAAACGAAGATGGACGAAGGCAGTGACATACCCGGTGATGTAACTGCGTGAGAGAAGGTACTCATCAAGCTTCTTCAACCCAGAGGCAGAGCTAAGATCATAGAATGTGACTGCCATGCTTGTTATGTGCGTCAATTCTTCTACAAAATATGCAAAACATGAATTGCAATATCAGCAATACGAATTTCAAAAAAATAAAAAGAAAAATCAGATCTTCGACTGAAATCCATTTACAGAATGCTTCAAACTGCGAAGTGAACTAAAAAGGCATTAAACCCCTAAAACTGTAATTCCACCAAGAGAATTTGGAAATTCAGAGAGAAAGGTGTAGCAATTAAGGTAGGTTTTGGGAACACAAATTCCAGAGGAAAAAATCATGGATCGAAGGAGACTTCTTACCAGTGCGAGAAAGGCAAACAAAAGGCAGCACACGAGACAGGCACAGTGAGTGTGAAAGAGAAAGATAATCCCGTTTTAGTTGCTTCAAACTGAAACCCTAACCCGAATTTGCAATTGGGGCATGGGCCATCATCAAACTGGGTTACTTGCCATTTTATATTCAAATGGACTTTGTTATTGTCACCTTTTTTTTCCTAAGTTTACTTATTTGGTCCTAATATTAGTTTCAATTATTCAATTAGGTTTTTTAATTTTTATTTGATTCAGTTAAGTTCTTGCTTTTGCAAAAATATCTAACTAAATGATTAATGATAGAGTGAAAAAGACTACATAAGTGGTAGGTGTGTATAACGTGACGATGTAATTCTTTTTCTAACTTTGATTTACCATGCAAGAGTTCGGAGCAAAACTTTGATTTACATGCCCTTGTTTCTTCTTCACCTCACCCTCAATATTTATTTTCTTCTTCTCCTCTAACAGGAAGGGAGAGCATACATAAGAGGCCTCCATTTTTCTCATTCTCTTTTTACTTCTTCTGCAAAACCACATATAGGCCACTAACACAACAAAAAAGCATTCTTCTCCTCCAAAAACCACAACAGAAATAGAGCCTTTCTTCTCCCTATTCCTCCATTCTTCTTTTCTTCTTCACCCATCGTTTTCCTTTAAATTTCCTTATTTTCCTCCCCAATCCAATACACACCATTGAGCCCTAAATTGAGTGGCCTTATCAATGGGAGATAATCCCCTTCATAAAGCCAGTTTGAGCTTGCCACAATTGACATGGTAGAAGTAGTGGTTCCAATGATGAGAACCTAAGTAGGTTCTCGCTCGTTTGCTGCCACCAACGGCATATAGCAAAGACTCATTTTCACTTTTAGCAAGTATGTTGTTTAACGGTGAAGAAAACTCAAGGAAGATTCTCAATGGACATTAAGATAACCCAAGGGTTATCTAAATGTAAAGGATCACTTCAAGGAGCTAAAGAGAGTAAGAGGATTCAATTAAAGGAAACCAAAACAAGAATGGAAATGGAAGCATAATAGCCAAATAGAAACAAGCATTAACAAACCAAAAGAGAAGAAAGATAAATTAAAAGTTGGGAGACTAGAATGGTGGAGGGGATAGTGATGCTAGCACGCCACTTGAGATGGCACAAGGCTCACCATACTCAAGATTAGTGGTGTATGCTACCACTTAAGCTCTAAGCTCATGATAAGACAAAGAAAATAAACACTCTCAAAATAGCACTATCACAAATGGTTAAATATAGTGTATAAACTCCAAATATTTTTCAACTTGTTTTACAAGTCTATAAGAGCCCCTTTTATAACTGATGGAAGGGATCTCTTTGCAAAAACACAATAGTTTTCATCTATGTAATTGTTCATAAAATATTACAAAAATATGTATCTTGTATGATATTATGGGTTTTATATCAAAATAAAATATTATCTATATTTTGAATATCTCCTAAAGATATTGATGTAAATTGTCCACAAGTCAATCTTCAAATAGATGCCTCGATAATTTCCTGAATAGCTCTCATTGAGCATGTTCCTCTTCTACTCGTACAACATGTACACATGAAAGAAAAATATGAAAGGAGTGAGGTCTTTATAAGCCTTAAATATCAATCTTTATAAACTCAAAAAATAATACAAACATTGGGGGCCTAGAATTGGACCTACAACCACACGACTCAATTTCATTTTATTAGACATATGAATTCATATTTCACTTTTGATGATCCACTATGAACATTAAAAGTTACTTTAGGAAGTAATTAGGTAGTTGAGTATTTCTCATAAAAACATTGGTACAATCATAATTATTTCGTTCTTAAGAGTATTAACCATTTATCGGTCTATAAAAGAGATATATACCCACTACTTAACCTTGACAATGCCGAGCAGATATCGGATAGTTCCAAGTTTGACCTATGAATATCCTATTCTAGGGCGCTAATATCAACTATCCAAATATTCACATACTTGGTAAAACTTCCTTACACTCGACCATGGTCCCTGCCTTTCATTTGTAGTGTACCAAATTGTGACTTCTCTAATACAAACACTTTGACATTGGTTTGATCTTAACTCATTGAAATCAGACTTAAGACTCTTTCTTAACTGACATACTCTTGGACATATTCAAAGATCATAAAATGCGATGACTATCAAGTTAAGTCATTCTTGACAAATTATATATACACAATACATAAAAAAATATAAAATAATAAAAGATATATGTAACTTTCTTTTATCCAAGTTCACTCAATAAAAAATATTTACTTTTACTTTTTTTTATATTTTATGAATTATAAAATAATGATAAAATAAAATAAGAATAAAAGAAATTTAAATAAATAACTATATACAAATTAGAATGTTATAAACAAATATGATAAAAAAAATTATAAATTAATATAAGGAAACCGTGCAAACCTGGAGGTAAATTAAATGAAATGAATAAATAGATGAGTACATAAATGAAGATAAATTACTAAGTAACTAAACAAAACTAGTGTGTATTTGGAAATAAAATAAATAAATAGGACAAGTGCATACTGAATATAAATTAAATAAAATAAATAAGTAGGATCAATGCGTAAATAGAGATAAATTAAGAGAAATAGGGTTAAAATACACATTTGATCCTTATTTTCATTTAGTTTTGTCATTTTAGTCCTAATATTGTTTTTTTGTTCAATAATATATAATTTAAAATAAATAAAAAATTAATATAATACACATGAGTTTATCAAGACTAACATAAAAAGAGTTTAACCTCACTCTCCCCTTATCTTAATTGTTGAAAGGGCTCACTAGCAATATTTTTAGAGAAGTAAGATTTCTTCTGATCTTTTGCTTCAAGCTCTCTCTTTCTCTCTCTCTCTCTCTCTCTCTCTCTCTCTCTCTTATTTCTTAAATAACTTAATTCTATTTTAGCTTCTTTAATACTTCATTAATTTATAGGCCAAATTACAATGCATTTTGAATTCCAAATCATGATTGGATGTAATAGTATTTGAACGCTCTTATGTTGATGTTGGATGTAATTGATTATAATTCTATGTACTACTACATCTTTAATTATTATGTATGACTTTATTCCATGTTTGTTGTTTGACTTGTGTTAGTTGTTTAGATAAATTGACAACTCATCTTATTTCACTAGTTTGGATTGAGTTGGAAAAATAGTCTCAAACGGGTCCAATCAAATAAGTTCATTCTTGCTAGAAGCTTGTATATGATCTAAATGGTGGACTGGTTATAAAGTCATGCACTTAAGGCAAGGATTCATTCAACCAACAGTAGAGGAATTGCACTAGGACTAAATTTTTTAGGTTATAAGTTGCAAGAATGGGCCTGGGTCTACTTTAAAATACTTCCAAGACATTGAATAAATGACATACTAAGTATAAAAGATAAGTGACAGTACATTAGAAAAATAGGAGATAATCCAACTTCAACACATATTTATCACTATATTTTCCAAAACTTAGTTAAAACTTATTTTTATGATCAACATAACTTTTACAAACACTTTTCCATTCAATCTAGAAGTAAAAACTAGACAATCTTGACAAATCTATATGGATACGACACTTGTTTGATACTACTACACACCAGTATATTTGCTAGAATTAGTTACTACTCTAGCGCCGCATCAGAGGTGCAGTAATGAATGATAAGTCCATGACTCCTTTTGAGAGCATAAATGACAATCCTAGAAGGATTACTAGGAGCATGACAAGAATGGAGACCTTGACTTCACCTTTGAATTTATTGAGCATTAGTTTATGATGACTTTATTTGTGTTTACTTTATTTGTGTGTGTGTGTGGATTTTGTAGGCTTTGCTTATTGCACCTTGTATGAAGGTGTGCACCCTTTTGGAGAGAAGAAGAGGAGTGGGCTTGGGACAAGAGCATGGGATGACCAAAGGGAGCTAGAGGAGATAAGGTTAACCTTCTAGAAAGGTCAAGGTGCATTGGAGAGTGTTAGAGAGCAAGCTTGCACCTTAGGTCATGCCTTTCATACATGGGCACTCACTCTCATGATAACCTGCCTTCTAAAATCCATCTTTATGTAATATCTAAGAGGTCCCTCCCATTTGTAAAATGGTTTAATATTTAAGTATTGAATACACATATTTGACCACCTTTATGACTTGAGCTCTCTTTTGAGTGTCTTTTTCTTAGTCTCATCTTGAGTTTTTAGTCTCAAGTGGCAACATCACCACTTATCTTGGGTGCTTTGTACCCCAAGTTTTGTGATTCCTTTTTTTTTCATCTTTTCCTTCATTCTATTTTATGTTCATGTTCATAGCTAGCTTTATGTTTCACGCCCTCTATCTTTCTTTTACTCACTATTGTAGGAAAGGGTTTGGGCACCGATTATTTTAGACATTGTATTTTGATTCCACAACTGAAGCATATGAAGGCAAAGTAAAAAATGGGGGACTTTTAGCTTCAGTTTCGAACATAAGCTAAAACTTCCATATTAGGTTTCAGTTATGGAAGAAACTGAAGCATAAAACAATCATAAAATAATGGAATATAAAAATAATGCAAAGTGTTTGATTCAATTAAATTGTTAACATTTCCCAATCAATTGTAATACAAACACAAAAATAACGATTGGTATCCATTGCATAACATGGTAACTACACTCATATGAGTCAGTTTGTTTAGAACACTACAATATATCAACCCAATTATAAATAATTGAGGAAAAAAATGAATCAAACAACTATATATATGGACCAAAATAACGAACCATGCAAGTTTTTTTTTTCTTAGTGGTTGATCTCCCTAACAACATGCTATGTCGAGCAAATGAACTATGAAAAAGGGAATGTTTTAGGATACACTTATATAACAAAGAAATTTCATAATATTGAGGTTCTTATCAATCTATTACTTGTTTTAGATGCTTGGGGGAGACTTGTGCAAGGAGGAAAACCATACAACAATGCTCTCTTTGAGGGAAACTACAACCAACTGTTAATAACATCTGAACTGAAAATGTAATCATTGTTATACCTTATAATGATGGAATATAATTATAATACAACAAACTACACCGACGAAGAAATATAAGAGATTAATTATATTTGCTTCCCCCGTTCAAAACATTTGGTGACATATGCTTGGGTGTCGTCAAACTTATTTCCTTCATCAATGAGTTGGGTCTATGAACTCATATACATCACTCAACTCCATATTCTTACTAACACCAAATATACACATGAACACAAAACATTTATTTAATATAAGTAACAAGATAAATCAATTAACTATAAAGAATGGTTCAAAATTTATTTTTAAGATTTTTTGTAATTATTTTTAGGATTTGTTGTAAAGTGTTTTTGGGCTTGGACAAAAATATTAGGTTGAAGATAGGAGTGCCACATGTATGCCACATCATTTGTGCCATTTCAGCTCTATTTCCATGTCAGTATTTAAGCCAGAATGACAATTTTGTAATTTTGCAGCCCATAGTGATAATTTTGTAATTAAGGAAATGTTTGTGTGAGGTGACTACAAGTTTTCTGAGGGTTTTAGGACCATAACCCTTCTCCTTCACATTATCTTCTATTTTTCACGTTTTCGAAGTCTCCCTTGGAGAGCCATTGAAGGAACCACCACTTGTTCACGTTTTTCTTCATTTTGGACAACACCTAGCTTAAAGTTTGATATTTTGGTTTTATTATTCTCGTTTTTTACTTAGTTTCTCACTTTCAATGGAGCATTTCCATTAGGCGTTGCTTTGTTAGTTCATTTATATGGCTTGTTAATTTATGTGTATTCACTTCTTGAAGATAATGCAATGAAGCTTTGAGGTTTTCATTTCAGTAATTGCTATTTTTTTCTGTGTTATCTTCATCATTAAATTTGCGTTTTGATGATAGGCTTCTTATGTTTATGCTTAATAATCATATTGGGTGTATGTGTTCTGGTTTGGGTTGTGTTCATGCTTAATGAATGTAGTCTAACTATCACAAATTCTCGAATGTATGCACTACTTAATTGCATGATGAAATTAGTTGTAATCTTCGCTTAGTGGCTTATGTTCGAGTGGATTAAGATTGGAACAAAATGAATTATTTTTGTGACATGTGATAAGTGGATTGTATTTGATTCAGGAAGTCAATGCATTTTTATATACTGAGTTTTTAAATCTAAAGTGTTTTGTTAATTTGCCAAACCCCTATTTTCTTGTCTTGTGTTTGGACTGTAACCTTTGATTGAGAATATTAGCCATTGGGAGACGACCTTGAGTTAGCTCTTGAGTACGATATTTAAAGTGTTTATTTATTTGGGTACGACCTCAATCATTGGTCATATGTATATTCCTTCATTGTGATATTCCCGAATTGCATGTACATCGTCAACTAAGAGGTCTTCATCAAAATTTATCATTGTTTTAAATGGATGAGTGTCATCAATATGAAGATTACAAATATTCTTATCATTAACATCCATTTGTTTTTTGCCATTAAAAGTGACATAGCAATGTTCAAACATAGCATCTTTTACATGAAAAAAACTTGATATACTTGTTTTGCATTGATAAATGGCTCGTCTCGATTACCCACCTTCCGAAAATCAACTATAGTCATACATGATTCATCCATGTTGACACCACTCTTATTGTTAACCTACTTACATTTGAACATTAGAGTGGTAAACACAGTACAATTGTCAACACCCAATTTCGTCCGGATGAATAAATTTATTTTCAAAAAAAAAGGTTTTTAGTTAATGGAAAATAAAAAAAATGTCAAACCAAATTTTCTTCATACATTTTCAAACTTTAGATTTAGAAAAAAAAAGAAAAAAGATAGATGAAAAAAAAAGAAGGGAAAATAGAAAGAAGAGCCAATTTGTTATTGATTATCACACTCATTTTCATGAGCCCAACAACTCAAATATTTTATACCCTTTTGTTCCTGATAGAGAAATTAATGATATGATTCTAATAATTAAAAGCAATATTTCTTCATATAATTAGAATCAATATTACTCATTAGGATTGATTTTTGTGCTCTGATTTGTTAACGATTAGAATCAATATTACTGATCTTGATTGATTTTGTGCTCTTATTTGCTATGATTTGATCTCCATAATGTTCTACTATCATGACAAGTTCCTTCCTTATATTTTTCATTACAATTAAGGCTCAGATTGGATTGATATTGCAAGGTGTAAGTATAAATACGCACTCTATCATGAAAAAAAAAAGATTCTCTACACTTTTCTAATTATTTCCCATCACCACTCCCACATACACACCTCATTCTTTATCTCTCTTTCAAAAAAAAAACCATAAAAAAAACATATTGAGGGAGGTAGAAAAAAAAGAGAAAAGAAAATATTCTCTACACTCTCTCTTTCTCTGATTACCACCCACATAGACAACTCTCATTTTTATTTCTATTGAAAAAACAAACACAAAAATATTAGAAAAGTAAGCAAGGAAAAAGAAAGGAGAAAAGGTGGTGGGGAGATATTGAAATTTTTTAAGGTACATCACTCTCAGTTCTTTCATCTTTTGATTTAGTTTTTTTCAATTTTCATTCTTTTGTTTAATCATAAAAAATATTTTTTCTCCTTTCTTTAGTGTTTGCTCGGCCGCTCGCGTCGCATGACATCTAATTTAGACTTTTGTTTTTTTTTTAAAATATATAGCAGTAATCTAAAAATAAAAATAGTTTTCTTTGTTTACTATTTTATATCTATTTGGTTGCTCACGTTGTAATGTCATCCACAACTACTTTAAAATAATTTTAAAAAAAGTATTAAAAATTTATAAATGATTAAAAAAATAAAAACATAAAAGATTAGAAAAAAAATTATTTCAAGTGTCTGTCCGGCTGCTCGCGTCGCGTGACACCAATTTTAAAATAATACTAGAATTTAAATAAAAAGGTTTTCAAAATTATAAAACAAATTAAATAATTTTCCAAATAGTTTTTCATAAAGAACTACGTAACATTGGTTCTCCGTTGTGAATGGAGATACGTAGGAGCGAGAATTAATCATCGTCAGGCCTAAAAAGCTAAAAATTATTTTTGTTTCTTTTGTATATTCTTTTATTACTATTTTTGGGGAAAAATAAATATTTTGAAGACCACATCCTTTTGCACATTTAATTAAAGGTACCGTCTTAGGACGGACGTTGTGGGGTGCTAATACCTTCCCCATGTGTAACCGACTCCCGGACCCAAAATCTGGTTTTTTGTAGACCTTGTCTTATTTTTTTTTGTTTTTCCTTAGTTTTCCAAAATAAACTATGGTGGCGACTCCAAAAACTCTATTTTTACAAATTTTATTTTTTGGTTTGTCGTCCCGTCGCGATTTCGGTTGTGACAAATGGCGACTCTACTGGGGCTGCTAGAGAGTCAGACCATTTACTTAGATGTGCAAAATTGATGTGGTTTTTTTCATATTTTTTCTTTCTCATTTTTTTTTTGGGTATGTGTTTTTTTTATCTTTTTTTTATATTTAGAATAATTGTATGTGTATATTCTTGTTTATTTTTGTATTTGGAATAATTGTCAGGTGTGGGTTTGGGTATACATTGCTTAGAATTAAAGGGGATTGTGTAGTAGTGTCACAGTGGATGTACTTTCCAAGTGGTCATTGTGAGAACCACAGCTAGAGTTTGTTTGCTTCATTGGTACTCTCACTTCTTGTTGTTTACCAACCATCGTGGGAAATGCCATGAAGTGGGCCATAACTCTAGGGACCTTGATATTTAGGTATTGGGGAACTATCCTTGTGAGCACATATACTTTCCCTTATAACTTTAAGCATCAAACCCATGTTAAATAAAGGCACTAAAGGGAGACTATTTGCGTTCTTTACCCTCACCTTTCCTTGTATATAATAATAAATTCATCACAATCACACCATTATAAAAAGAAAAAGGCCTCCTAAGGTATAAGAATGCATTTCATTAGCATATCAATGAATAAGCATATCAATGAATAAGTGTTATGCAATGCACAAACATGCATTTGCATTCCCAATCTGTGGTCATCCATGGTACCATGTTCATAGTTTCAACATGCATATGCATAACTAAAAAAAAAACAAAACAAAAAAAAAGTTTGCACTAAAATAAATTCAAATTGTTTCTCATTTTGCTTGTCAATGATTTCTTGGAATATTTATTATAAAAAATAAGTAAATAATAAAACTTCTTTGGTCAAATCAGTGGATTTAATAAGGAAATAAAATTTTGTTTGTTATTATTTCTTTTGAAATACCCATCTAATCTTGCATGCATGAAATTGCTTAAATCTATCTTCATTTCCATCTCTCTTACACCATAAACCTTATTTTCTTTTTCATGGAGAATTATCATAAAGGGGACACATACCTTAAAAATGATTACAAGAAACTCTCTGAACACAAAAAAAAATGAAGAATAATTAGCTAGGCTAAAAACTCTGATGGGTAGTCTAGGCAAAAATAAGACAAAAAAGTGAAAAAAAAAGAACAAAACAAGAGACATCCTGTCACATGGACTAGATATTTTTCCTCTGAATTAAAGTTTTTGTTTAAAGAAAACAACCATGATTTGAAATGATGTGTGGCCATGTTTCTTTATCCAAAAAAATAGAAGTAATTACCCATTTTGAGCCTTCCAAAAAAATTTCTTTCAAATTACCCTAAACAAAGGTCACCCTCACACTAAGGGTTGACATAATGTTTGTTTCATCCGAATGGTAGTTCACCAATACAAAAATATCAAAAAGAAAAGAAAAGAAAAGATATGGTTATATCAAGAAAACAAAAGAAAAAGGCAAGCAAAAGGTGAACAAGAAGAAGTCAAACAAATTCTAAATAAAACATTATTCAAAGATCCTTGTTTAAAACAACCTTCACATCACTTTTTGGGCTTCTACTATCATTTACATTCATACCCCTAGCCTTGGCCACGATACAAGCCTAATAAAGTCCACACAAATAAAAGATTGATTGTTATCTTTCGAAGGTTATAATTTAGAGGAAAATTATTATTTGCTAACAGGTTTGTTCTAAAAAAAATTATTAAAAAAAGGATTGAAAAACTATGTTCAGAGATTTTATTTTAAACACTGGGACAATTTATGTTTGATTGACATGTTTTCAAAGCTCCAAAATCAGCACGAGCAATCAAGCAATCTGGTTAAATTTGGGTTGTCCCCTTTCAATTTATTCTTCATGAAATTCCATTTTTGCTCATACAATATCCTCCGCTCTAAGCCTAAACCTTGACCAACCTTAAAATAGTCAATCTTTATCAATCCCAAACCCAAACTGGGACAATCACTTTGTTTGTAATTCATATATTCCCATCATTCATTCTGATTTGGGCATTTATTTATATTGAAGACTCTGATCATATTAGGGGCAATTTGTGAAGACCCCATTTTTTTAATCTCCTCAATTGAGAAAAGTAACACTTTTGCACCATAAGACCATCCTAAGCTCTCATACTAGGGGCAATTTTTTGAAGTCCCCATCATTTTCTTCATACCATCAATAACTAGGAAAAGCCCAAACACATTTTGTGCCTCGAGACCAATTCAAATTGGGGTAACTCCCTAGTTAATTTTCATCACCTCATCCAAACCTTTTCAAGCCCTTAGCAATTTCATGCATGTCATTCAAATAATGTTTCAAAAGAAATAATTAAAAAATGATTCGTTAGTAGCTGATTAGATCAAAGAAATGATTTGGAAAAGTAAAAAAAAAATATCAAAGTAGAATGATTCCATGAATTCAAAATAACAATGAAATGGGGAACAATTCGAATTTGTTTTAAAAAAAATGCAAAAGAAATTCATACATAAGGTATTTCATACATCATACTAAGTCATGCATACATGTGTCATCCATCTTTTTGAATAAAATATTTTCTACCTTTTCAATCAAATTCCTTTTCACTCATATGAATAGTTATTGAATCATTTCATTTTAGAAGGAAGAAAATAAAAAAAATCCCAAATTTGTTTTTCTAATGTTTCTCAAATTTATGGTCCTCTTCATTCATATGAATGACCAGTATACCCTATGCCCAGTTCCCACATTGGCCCCCAAGCTCGGTTTCCACACTATTCTCCAAGCCCAGTTTTCACACTGGTCCCCAAACCCATTTTTCACACTATCCCCCAAACTAAGTTTTGTTTGGCCCCAAGCCCAGTTTTTTTAGCCTCTAAGCCTTGTTTTCTTTGCTTTCAAATTAAAATAAAGGAAAAATAAAAAATAAAAAAAGCAAATTCCACCCATGCATCCACGCATCCATGCATGCATCATCATCTCTAGGTTTAAAAAGAAAATCATAGCATGTTATACATCATCAATGATTCATATCGTGTGCATATGCATAACTCCTCCCACATTTCTTAGATTTATGAAAAAGGGAAAAAAATGAAAGATACAAAAAGAGTCTTCTCAATTTGTTTCATCATACCATGCAATGTACACACATTCACATCATGTCATCCATCATACTCCACAAAATCATTGAAAATCATTTCCAAAAAAAATAAAGAAATTTGAAAAAAAAGTCAGCAATGACATTTTTTTTGTAAGTCGCACAAATGTTAGGCATTCATGCGGTGTTTGTCCATACTTCAAGAAAAAATTCAGGTTCTCCTTTTATACATCAAGACCCTCTGCGAGGCAATGGTCATTGATTCCCTTATGTTTACATCAAGACCTTTTGCGAGGCAATGGTCATTGATTCTTTTGTCACATCTAATCCCTCTGCGAGGCAATGGTCATCGATCTCTTTACATCAAGATCCTCTGCGAGGCAATGGTCATTGATTTCTTACGTCACATTGAGGCCCTCTGCGAGACAATGGTCATCGGTCTCTTTACATTAAGACCCTCTGTGAGGCAATGGTCATTGATTTCTTTTGTCACATCGAGTCCCTCTACGATGCAATGGTCATCGATCTCTTTACATCAGGACCCTCTGCGAGGCAATGGTCATCGATCTCTTTACATCAAGACCCTCTACGAGGCAATGGTCATTGATTTCTTTTGTCACATTGAGGCCCTCTACGAGGCAATGGTCATCGATCTCTTTACATCAAGACCATCTGCGAGGCAATGGTCATTGATTTCTTATGTCACATTGAGGACCTCTACGAGGCAATGGTCATCGATCTCTTTACATCAAGGCCCTTTGTGAAGTAATGGTCATTGATTTCTTTCCTCTTGATATAGACCCTCTCCTTGGGATTAGTCTTAATTGTTTTTTTCAGAAAGTTAGAAAAGAAAATAATAAAACAAAGTGATTTGTCAGATTGTGACCCTCTACATGGTAATGGTCACCGAATCTTTTGAATAGACCCTCTCCATGGGATTGGTCTAATTTGGTTCATTCAAAAAGTAAAAAAAAACAAAAAAAATTGGTGTGTCAGATGGAGACCCTCTCCTTAGGATTGGTCTCAACTTTTTTTCAAAAAGTTAGAAAAGAAAATAATAAAACAAAGTGATTTGTCAGATTGTGACCCTCTACATGGTAATGGTCACCGAATCTTTTGAATAGACCCTCTCCACGGGATTGGTCTAATTTGGTTCATTCAAAAAGTAAAAAAAAAAAAACAAAAAAAATTGGTGTGTCAGATGGAGACCCTCTCCTTAGGATTGGTCTCAACTTTTTTTCAAAAAGTTAGAAAAGAAAATAATAAAACAAAGTGATTTGTCAGATTGTGACTCTCTACATGGTAATGGTCACCGAATCTTTTGAATAGACCTTTTCCACAGGATTGGTCTAATTTGGTTCTTTCAAAAAGTAAAAACAAAAAACAAAAAAATGGTGTGTCAGATGGAGACCCTCTCCTTAGGATTGGTCTCAACTGTTTTTTTTTTAAAAGTTAGAAAAGAAAATAATAAAACAAAGTGATTTGTTAGATCGTGACCCTTTACATGATAATGGTCACCAAATCTTTTGAGTAGACCCTCTCCACGGGATTGGTCTAATTTTGTTCTTTCAAAAAGTAAAGAAAAACCAAAAAAAAATTATTGTGTCGGATGGAGACCCTCTACTTGGAAATGATCTCCTAGTTCTTTTCTTTCAGATATAGACCATCTCCTCTGGAATGGTCAAGTTTGTCTTCAAATTTGTCTTCTTTTGAAACCCAAACGAAATTAGTGTTTTTATCTTTACTTATCTTTTATTACGATAATATGAAAAATCAAATTTTCATATTATCTAGTAAAATCTAAGTAAAGAGGAACAGTTGTCAACACCCAATTTCATCTCGATGAATAAATTTATTTAAAAAAAAGGTTTTTAGTTAATGGAAAATAAAAAAAATGTGAAACCAAATTTTTTTCATACATTTTCAAACTCTAGATTTAGAAAAAAAAAAGAAAAAAGAGAGATGAAAAAAAAGAAGGGAAAATAGAAAGAAGAGCCAATTTGTTATTAATTATCACACTCATTTTCATGAGCCCAACAAATCAAATATTTTATACCCTTTTGTTCTTGATAGAGAAATTAGTGATATGATTCTAATAATTAAAAGCAATATCTCTTCATATAATTAGAATCAATATTACTCATTAGGATTGATTTTTGTGCTCTGATTTGTTAACGATTAGAATCAATATTACTGATCTTGATTGATTTTGTGCTCTTATTTGTTATGATTTGATCTCCATAATGTTCTACTATCATGACAAGTTCCTTCCTTATATTGTTCATTACAATTATGAGTGAGATTGCATTGATATTGCAAGGTGTAAGTATAAATACGCACTCTATCATGAAAAAAAAAGATTCTCTACACTTTTCTAATTCTTTCCTATCACCACTCCCACATACACACCTCCTTCTTTATCTCTCTTTCACAAAAAAAAAAACATAAAAAAAACATATTAAAGGAGGTAGAAAAAAAAGAGAGAAAAAAATATTCTCTACACTCTCTCTTTCTCTCATTACCACCCACATAGACAGCTCTCATTTTTATTTCTATTGGAAAAACAAACACAAAAATATTAGAAAAGGAAACAAGAAAAAAGAAAGGAGAAAAGGTGGTGGGGAAATATTGAAATTTTTTAAGGTACATCATTCTCAGTTCTTTCATCTTTTGATTTAGTTTTTTTCAATTTTCATTCTTTTATTTAATCATAAAAAATATTTTTTTCTCCTTTCTTTAGTGTTTGCTCGGCCGCTCGCGTCGCATGACATCTAATTTAGACTTTTGTTTTTTTAAACATATACCAATGATCTAAAAATAAAAAATAATTTTCTTTGTTTACTATTTTATATCTATTTGGTTTCTCATGACGTAATGACATCCACAACTACTTTAAAATAATTTTAAAAAAAAGTATTAAATATTTATAAATGACTAAAAGAATAAAAAAATAAAAGATTAGAAAAAAATTATTTCAAGTGTTTGTCCGGCTGCTCGCGTCGATTGACACCAATTTTAAAATAATACTAGAATTTAAATAAAAAGGTTTTCAAAATTATATAACAAATTAAATAATTTTTCAAATAATTTTCCAAATAGTTTTTCATAAAGAACTACGTAACCCTGATTCTCCGTTGTGAGTGGAGATACGTAGGAGCGATAATTAATCCTTGTCGGGCCTAAAAGGCTAAAAAATTATTTTTGTTTCTTTTGTACATTCTTGTATTACTATTTTTAGGGAAAAATAAATATTTTGAAGACCACATCCTTTTGCACATTTAATTAAAGGTACTGTCTTAGGATAAACATTGTGGGGGTGCTAATACCTTCCCCACATGTAACCGACTCTCAGACCCAAAATCTGGTTATTTGTAGACCTTGTCTTATTTTTTTGGTTTTTCCTTAGTTTTCCAAAATAAACTATCGTGGCGAATCCAAAAACTCTGTTTTTACAAATTTTATTTTTTGGTTTGTCGTCCCATCGTGATTTCGGTTGTGACAACAATCAACTTCCCAGATCTCTTATATTATACCATAGTACATCATTGATCCAAATAAATGATTTTGATCTTTGGATGTGGAAAATTCTAGCAACTTAACTTCAAGATTGACTTCACTATTTTGTATCGTGCTTTTATCATCCAAAGACTTCGTATAGAATGTGCAATTATTAATTTGTAACTTGTACAACATACGATATCAAACCTCAATCCATTTGCTAGCCACATCAAAGTCTTAGGAGATTTTGAATCTTTCAAAACCTCATCTTTAAACCAAGGCATGAATGTTTTGTTATGCTCTATCAACTGTCATTTTTTGGTTGTCTCGAAATATTCTCTTTCACAATGTCTTTGTTGCAGATAAGTAAAGGATCACCTCACTTGTGTTGTTCAGTGTGTATAAGTATGCTTGCAACGATTCTTCGAGATCTTTGGATACCATACTTACACCTTGGATGCACTTACTTATAGAACACTTGTTTAGCATTAACTAGTGATGAAGGATTATCTTGTTATTTTTAAGATTATTGAATATGGTGTGAGTTGATTAAGAAATTTAAGTGAAATCCCCACTGGACTTTAAGATAGCAAGTCATCTAGATGTGAAGGTTCCTTTCACAAAGCTCAAGAGAAGAAGATGATGGATTGATTCAAAACAAAAAGGAAATGGAAAGCACATAAACCATAAAAAATCAAGAATAATTAGAGGAAGAAGAAAACATAAAATGGAAAGGAAAGGAATGGTACAAATGTGAAAAGCACGTCACTACAAGGCTAGGCTAGAAGCCATGGCAACCTTGAAGATAAGTGGATGTGTGCCGCCCCTTGCTATGCAAGATAAGGCTTAAAAGTATTCACTCCTTAGGGAGGAAACTCTCACAAATGGTTGAGACACAAGAGTGTTTTTACTTCAAAATGTTCAATCCTTTTACATGTCTAGGAGCACTCCTTATATAGAAGAGTTTAGGGGCCTCTATGCAAATAAAAGATACCTAAGGATGTCTTTACAAAAACCTAACCCTAGCTTCTAGAAACTGGGTCATAAAAGGTTACAAAAATGAGAGACAAAAGAGCAAACTATGGTGTATGCATGGCTAATTTCGTTATAGCACTAAAGGAGACAAAGAAGGTGTCTCATATGTCTCCAAAAGGTGGCCTGATGAGTGTGTATTTTTGTCCTTATTTAATGTTTAATTATGGATATTTAATTGAATTTGTGTGCTTAAAGATTGATTTACTTGAGATATCCTATTATTGGGTTTATTGAGCCTGAGATACAAAAACATGTTAAAAATAGCTTTTTAGTTGCATAAATGTTCTTTAGATATTTTGAGGTGTGTTAGTGCAGTTGCAGCTAAGTTGAGCTCATGGAGGTGTGAAAATAAATTTCTTAAAGCTTCATGACACCTTAAAGATAAATCCAAGAATAAGAAATTATCAAAATCACAAAAATCTAAGCCAAGCACTGCATGAAGACGACAAGAAAAGCTTGAAAAAGTGAAGAAGTTTGGTTAAACCAAGAAGAGAGCAACAAAAAAATTGGACCTTGCGGTTTTCTTTATCTTTATGATAGAAGATAATATGGGAAAAATATATCTCTAGATATTTTATTTGATATTTTTAAATAATTATCTTATTTAATTATATCATAAAATATTAAAAGATAATAACTACCAAATCTTTTTAAATATGACAAGATCTTCTTGAATCTTTTTACATCCACAACAAACAAATATATCTTGAAGATATTTGATTATTTAGAAGATAATTTAAGGAGATTGCAAAGGGTTGATTTGGAAAATTAATACAAATATTAATTGGTGATAATTTATCATATATCTTTAATTAATTTATTTATTTCATTATATTAGATATTGATATTATCAACCATCTATATTTGTCAAATAGTCTATATCTCTCCAAATATTTTTAAACATTTATCTTTATCTTTATTTTAAAAGATATTTGAGAGATTTTAGCAACAAAAACTAGTCCTATATAAAGAGACCAAGGGAAAGCAGAAAAAACAAGCTGGGGACTTCGAAGTTTTGGAACCCTTAGGGGGGCCTAATTTTGTTTCCTTCCTCTTTATTCTTCTTTCTATTTTTATTTTACTTTTGTATTCTATGGATGGCTAAACTTCTTGGGTTGATTCCATTGTAATTTCATTATGGATTCTAAGGTTAGAATGAAATAATTTCTTTGTTCTTTTTAGGCTTAATTACTCGGATCATACCCATTTTGGTTCGAAAATTTCAAAATGGTACCCACTTTGAACTTTGTCTCAATTTAGTACCCAACTTTGATTATTGCATCAATGTAGTACCCTCCATTAAATCTTCACAAACGGCGTTAACTACCTTGCCATGTGTCAGCCTCTAGATTTTTTAATTTTTTAATTTTTTTTAATTTTTTTTAAAACTTTTTTAATTTTTATTTTTTTTTTGAATTTTAAAAAAAATTTGTTGTCACGTGTCAAATCCTTGATGTGACACGTGGTAAGGTATCGCCACGTGGTAAGGTACCTGGCAAGTGTCATTGTCTTCATTTCAACTTAGTCCCCACATGTGTCTATTTGTTTCAATTTAGTACCCATATATGTTTATTGGTTTCAATTTAGTACCCAATTTATTTGTTTCAATTTTGTCTGAATATTTTTTTACAAAATAGAAAAATATTGTGTCTCCCTTAAGACCAAATTTATTATTTATATAAATGTTATATTTATATTTGTTATTAAAAATGACTTACAAATATGTTATTCATGACTTTTACCATTAACTTTAATATAAATTTCAATACTTAATTTTATAACTCATTTTTAGTAACAAATATCAATATAACATTTATATAAATAATAAATTTTGTCTTAAAAGAGATACAATATTTCTCCATTTAAAAAAAATATTTGAATAAAATTCAAACAAATAAATTGGGTACTAAATTGAAACAAATAGACATATATGGGGATTAAGTTGAAATGAAGACAATGACACTTGGCAAGTACCTTGCCACGTGGTGATACCTTGCCACGTGTCACTAACAATGCCACGTGTCACATCAAGGATTTGACACGTGGCATTTTTTTTTAAATTCAAAAAAAATTAAAAATTTTAAAAAAATTTAAAAAATTAAAAAAATAATTAAAAAATCCAGAGGCTGACATGTGGCACGGTAGTTAACGCCGTTTGTGAAGATTTAACGGAGGGTACTACATTGATGCAATAATCAAAATTGGGTACTAAATTGAGACAAAGATCAAAGTGGGTACCATTTTGAAATTTTCGAACCAAAATGGTTATGATCCGAGTAATTAAGCCTTCTTTTTATTATTGTTGAGGTTTTCAGTCATCTATGTCTTTTATCTTTGAATCACGTAAGAAGTAATGATTTTTAATCTTTATGCATGTTGATCATATGAGTCCAAGGCTTTTTAAATTGAATTGAGACTTTACTTTGATTTTATTTAGAAACTTTCATGTGATTAAATGAGTTTTTACCAATAATTGAGACTTTAACTTGGTTAAAGGTATTTACTCTAACTATAATTAATTAAGACTTTACTTTGATTAATTAAGCTTTTTATTTGGTGAAGAGATAAAATAATATATATGATTAGGCATAGTAAAATTTGATTGAGACTGTACTTTGGTTGAATTTACTTGGATAATCTAAAAGTTCTCACTTTTAATTGAGACTGTACTTTGATTAAAAGTGAGAACACCAACAAATTAATTGATACTTTACATTGATTAATTTGTAAATCTACAACAATAATTAATTAATAATCTTTAGATAACCGATGATGAATATATTTTGAAAAAGTAGTGGAATCAATCTATTTTCTTTACTATTATTTCTATCTTATTTTATCTTTTTATTTTTATACCTCATATTTTTATTATTTTATTTGACTAACCGTTTTGTATAAATTTTATAAGAACTAACTTGTTAAAAATCAATTCCGTGTTCGTTGGGAGACGACTTAGGGTTAACTTAACCCAAACTAATTTTTTGGCTACTTTCTTAACAATACTGAAGGAGACCAAATTACATAGGTACACTTGCTTTATGTCTTTTACTTTATTCTTTTTGCCCTTTCTCTTTCTTCCACTTATGCTCCATCTCATCTCCACTTCTCCACTAAGGTTGCGCCATATCACCCACCATAATTAACCTTACTTAAACCTATAAAACACATAAATAAGGATTAGCATGTTGGCTTAAGTCAAGTCAACTTTATCAACAAGTCAAACCTAGTTAAAGGTCAACAAATCAACTAAGGTTGATTCAACTAAGTCAACTTAGGGAATTTCAAACATAATGACAAAAATGAACATGGATGAAGGATTAATGACCTTCCTTTATAAACATGCTTAGTCTTCTTAAGCATTTACCTCCATCATTAGTTGGAGTCAATCCTTCATCATCCTCCCCTCCTTGGAGAGAATTTGACCACAAATTCTTTAAGCCTTTGTAGATGGATCTTGACTTGATTTGGGGAAGGATTTGCGCCTCCGTTTTATGAGCTCTTGTTCCATCCTTTCTAAGGGTATTACCCGTAGCTTTGGTTAGGCCATCTTTATTTACTAGACTACTCTTCCTTTCTTGTTTGTGCTTTGGGCCTTCCTTTTTGCCTTGGGAAGAGAAGGAAAAGTGATGCACATCTTGCTTTGGAAGAATTTTTTTGTAGGCAAGTAACACCTTGGTGAAAGCTTGCCCCTTTTCTTTTTCTTCTTTATCTTTTCTTATTATATTTCTATCCTTATTAACGTCTTGAGGTGATAGAGGTAGTAAAGTGGTCTTTTTTCCCATTTATGAAGAAAACATATTGGTTGGTATGGCCATCATGTAAAGTTTGTTTATCAAATTGTTATGGCCTACCTAGTAAGATATGTGTGACTTCCATGGGAACAACATCACATAGCACCTCATCTTTGTAGCTTCCTATGGCGAAGTTAATTAGGACTTGTTTATTGACATCTATTTCTCATTCTTTACTTATCCAAGCAAGCTTGTAGGGCTTAGCATGAGGAATGGTCTCTAAGCTAAGCTTTTCCACCAACCTTGTGCTAGCTACATTGGTACTACTTCCTCCATCAATAATTAGAGAGCAAACTCGTTTGTTCATTTTGCATCTAGATTGAAAAATGTTTTCTCTTTGAGTTGGCTCAAGCTCACTTTGATCTTGACCTAACATGCGCCTTAACAACATAGGGTCTTTCTAAAAAAATTTAGTTTTACTAGAGTAAGAAGGTTCCTTTGAAAGAGAATGGGGAGATGAGTGTTCACTTTCAACATCATTACTCTTCTTTAAGATCATAGTCCTCTTGGTTGGGCAATTTAAAGCAATGTGATTATAACCCAAACATTTAAAACATTTAATGAAACTTGATCTTGGAGAAGTGGAATGGTGAATGTGATCACTTGGTGACTTACTTTTACTTGGTGGTTCTTGATGAGTTTTCTTTTTATCCTTTCCCTTCCATGAGTGACTAAAGTAGTGGTTCAGTGAGTAACTCTTCTTTGCCCTTCTTTTTCTTTTCAATTGAATTTCAATCCTAAGGGTAAGTGTGAAAATATTTTCAAGAGTGGAGTACTCATACAACTCTACTAAGTCTTGTATGTCTCTCCTAAGACCACTCACAAATCTTTTTATTTTCTCTTTGTTAGTTTCTTTTATTTCAATCCTACACATTTAAGACTCTAATTCTTTAAAGTGCTCACTCACACTCATAGGACCTTGGTGAAGCCTTTGGAGCTTCAAAAGAAGTTCCTTCCTATAGGAGGGAGGAACAAATCTAGCACGTATAAGAGTTTTAATGTCCATCCAAGAAGCCGTGGGTGGCCCTTGGTCATACATCTTACAAACTTTATGCCACCAAGTATTGGCATACTCCAAAAATCCTAAAACTACTAGATCAACTTGTGCTTGATCCTTTACATGATTTTCATTGAAAATTTGCTCAACTTTAGCTTCCCAATCAAGGAAGATTTTGGGATCGCTTCCACCATAAAACTTGGGAATCTTTTGAGTTTGCTTCTTTTGTGATGGGTTACGCCTAGAATGTCCTCTTTTCCTAGCCTCTCTTTCTTGCTCTCTAGCTTCAAGCCTTTGAATGTTCTCTTGGATTCTAAGGTCACTTTGCTCCTTATCTTTTCTCAATTGTTCAAAGGCCTCCTTCCTAGACAACTCCAAATCCCGAAGAAATCTCATCAATTATTGTTTTTGTTTGGTGTGACAAGCAAGAAAAGCACAAGAACAAGGAAAGCTAAACTCTAAGATGGGAAAACTATGTGACAAAACTTTAACAAGACAAAAACAAGAAAAGCACATGTTTAAAGACTCTATGGAAAATACTTGACATGCACTACCAAGTATCAAGTCATGCGTACACCAAGAAAGATCATAACCAAATGATGAAGGATTATCTTATTCCTTTTTAAGATTATTGAATATTGTGTGAGTTGATTAAGAAAGCTAAGTGAAATCCCCATTGGACATTACGATAGCAAGCTATCTAGATGTGAAGGTTCCTTTCACAAAGCTCAAGAGAAGAAAATGATGGATTGATCCAAAACAAAAAGGAAATGGAAAGCACATAAACCATAGAAAACCAAGAACAATTAAAGGAAGAAGAAAACATAAAATGGAAAGGAAATGAATGGTTAAAATATGAGAAGCACGCCACTACAAGGCTAGGCTAGAAGCCATGGTAACCTTGAAGATGAGTGGATGTGTGCCGCCACTTGCTATGCAAGATAAGGCTTAAAAGTATTCACTCCCTAGGGAGGAAACTCTCACAAATGGTTAAGACACAAAAGTGTTTTTACTTCAAAATGGTCAACCCTTTTACATGTCCAGGAGCACTCCTTATATAGAAGAGTTTAGAAGCCTCTATGCAAATAAAAGATACCTAAGGATGTCTCTACAAAAACCTAACCCTACCTTTTAGAAACTAGGTCAAATAAGGTTACAAAAATGAGAGACAAAAGAGCTAACTATGGTGTATGCAAGGCTAATTTCGTTCTAGCACTAAAGGAGACAAAGAAGGTGTCTCATATGTCTTCAAAAGGTGGCCCAAGTGTGCTAAAAACAAAGGAGACCAAAGGTACATAGGTACACTTGCTCCATCTCATCACCACTTCTCCACTAAGGTTGCGCCACATCACCCACCATAATGAATCTTACTTAAACCTACAAAACACATAAATAAGGATTAGCATGTTGGCTTAAGTCAAGTTAACTCTAGTTAACTCTAGTCAACAAGTCAAACCTAGTCAAAGGTCAATAAGTCAACTAAGTCAACTTAGGGAATTTCAAACATAATGACAAAAATGAACATGGATGAAGGATTAATGAACTTCCTTTCTAAACATGCTTAGTCTTCTTAAGCATGTGCCTCCATCATTAGTTGGAGTCAATCATTCATCATCTGTGAGGAACTGCTATCAGATTTGCTTTTGTCATGTAATTTGAACAAAACTCAACACTTCTTTAAACAATATACCTTTCAACCATTGAAACTTTTTGACAATATTGATTTTTCTCATACCCTTTCAAAATCTTCATATAACATTCAATAGGTTACATCCATCCTAGGTATACTCGTCCACAAAACTTGATTTCTTCTATCAAATGAACAAGTAAATTTACCATGATGAAAAAAAAGGATGGAGAGAAAAACATCTCCAGCTGACACAAGATGATAACAATCTCACCTTGAAGTTTCTTTAACTTTACAAGATCAATGTCTTTACAACAAATTGAATAAAAAAGAACACGAATGAGTTATATTTTGTCTAACATTACTGGATAAAATTCCACGAATAACCACCGGTAAAAATTGTTGCATTAAGATGTGACAATCGTGAGACTAATTGTGGCATTAAGATGTGACAATCGTGAGACATCAGACTAATAAGCTTCACACTAAACTCTTAATATTTGAAAAGTATCCTTGTGGTACCTTGACACTATTTAGATAAAGGTAAAAACTAATTTTCTCTTGTTTGGACACAATGTAATATGTCGGGGGAGGGGGGTGGGCGGGGGAGAATAGGTATGCTTACTATCTTCCCTTGGTGTCAAGTCTTCTCGGATCTTTATTTCAAGAAAATCCAAACGAGCATTTACTTCATCGTGCATGTTTTTGTGTTTACTTTAGTCTTCTTTCATTTTGTTTGGTTAATTCAATTCTAGTGTCAATTTGATGCAAACAAGTCCTTTTCGTTAGTGGTGTAGTAACAACATTAAAGGGGTGCCACGTGTCAATTCGTGAATTTTTTGAATATATATATATATATATATATATATATATATATATATATTGATTTTTTTTTAATTTTTAAAATATTGCCACATGTCAAGCTCGTGTCGTGCCATGTGGTAGTGATAGTGTAATGTTACAGTGACAGTACCACGTATCACTATAATGCCAAGTGTCACTTCCTTATTCTCAATTTGGTCCCTGTATTTTTATTTTTCTCTCAATTTAGTCATATTTTTTTTGTAAAAATTGAGCAATTTTGTCCCTCTCCAAATTGAAACCAAATTTAATTTTTATATAAATGTACACAGATATTTCTATCAAATTTGATATTTCTAGTAAATATTTTTAACAAGATTAAGTTTATTTAAATTAAATTTTACATTGAACTTTATTTAAAATTGTTTTAAAGTTGTTAATAGAAAATAATGCTAATAGAAAAAAATCATAAATTATATTGATATTTTATTACATCATACTTTAATATTGTTTTTTTATTTGAATATATATTTCAAATAATTGTATATTTTTAAATGTGTAAAGTTTAATAATTTCTATACAAATGTTTGAGTTGGTGTAAAATAACAATTATATATATTTTTAAAATAATTTTAACTAGTTTATGTAACAATCTAAGACAAATAAATTTGAAATTTGAAAAAAAATTTAAATAAAGTTGAATGTGAGACACAAATTTAAATAAACTTAATTTTATTAAAAATATATATTAAAAAAATAAATTTGAACAAAAATATCAAATTTAATAAAAATATTGCTATAACACGGTGCCTGTTCACGAAACTATATTTGCATTTTAGAGTTGCTACAGGTTCTGCAATGGAGATGGCAAGTTGTTTCTGGCATTGTTGCAGGAGTGGTTCGTGATGTTGCAGGTCTCGCTCTGCTTCTGATAGAGGTGCTGCCATGGATACTTGAATGAAGCTTGGATGGCTGCTGCATATCTGCTCATGAGTGTGTCGTGGTGGTTCCTGACTTATGCGCAATGAAGCTGCTGCAGTTTTTGGATGTGGTTGTTGGTGGCAACGTGAGAAGAAGGTAAGCGCGGTGCAGTGTTGTTCGCGTTCGCTGCAGTGGTTTGGAGATGATGGTAGCCGACATCAATGGCTGATGGTGGTCACACGAACTAACGGTATCAAGATGGAGTTGTTTTCGGCGGCTCACGGTGGATATGTTGTCGGCGTCATGGTGGTTGTCTAGGTGGGGATACATGCTGGCTAGGGTTTCTGTTTGAAGACGGTCGGAGATGATGAGGTGTCACTTTCTAATTGGTGTATATGTGTTTGCAAGGATAATTACACGTGTCAGCACATGGTTGACATGATTTGAAAGGTGAAAAATTCCACATAAAATGATCGAGATAGGTTTAAGTGGTAGGAGATGTGCAACTTAGTAGAAATTAGGGGTATAGAACAAGATTTTAGGTGATTTGTAGAACTAGTTTTTAGGTGATCTATAATATCCTGGTTGGATATTACTATTTTAAATAAAATAAAATGAAAATAATAATAATAATAATAATAATAATAATAATAAAATAATAGTAATAGTAACAGTAATAAAACGAAATTTTAATAATAATAATAGTAATAGTAATAAAACGAAATTTTAAAAATAAAAATAACGAAAATAATAATCATAATAAAATAAAATGAAACAATAATAATAAAGTAATAATATTAAAAAATTAATAAATAATAAATAATAATAATAATAAAAATAATAATAATAATAAAATAAAACATAATAATAAAACAATAATAAAGATAATAAAACCTTTAATAAAACAAAACAACAATAATAATAACAATAATAATAAAATAAAATAATAAAAATAATTATAAAATAAAATAAAATAAGAATGATAATAATAATAATAATATTAATAATAATAATTATAATAAAACGAAATTTTGAAAATAAAAATAATAATAATAATGAAAATAATAATAAAATAAATAATAATAATAATAATAATCAAACAGTAATATTAATATAATAAAATAATAATAATAATAATAAATAATGATAAAATAAAAAATAATAATAAAACAATAATAATGATAATAAAATCATCAATAAAATAAAACAATAATAATAAAAACAATATAAAATAATAATATTAATAAATATAATTATAAAATAAAATAAAATAATATAAATAATAATAATAAAAATAAAAATGATAGTAATTGTAATAATAATAGTAAAATAAAATAAAAATAATAAGAATAATAATAATAGTAATAATAATAATAATAAAAATAACAATAATAATAATAGAAATAATTATTATTATTATTATAATTAAAATAAAATAATAATAATAATAGTAAAATAAAATAATAATAATAATAGTAATAATAATAATAGTAATAATAATAATAAATAGTAATAATGATAATAATAATAATAATGGGAAAATAAAATAAAATAAATAATAAGAGTAATAAGAATAATATTAAGTGTGTTGTATTTAGAAGAAAAACTATAAACATCTTGTCAAGCCAAAAAAAAAGAATCATGATAATCATGGCAATTATTGGGTCACAAAAACCAAAAAGAAGAATCATGATAATCATAACAATGATTGGGTCACAAAGAGAACTCAATACAACAAAAACCACAAACACACACATACTCTCTCTAAAACCATGTACGACAAACATCAAGAAGTTAAACAATACAAGAATTTGATTCGGGAGAAAGCTTTCATGCATCAATATATAACGCAATTGCATATAATATCGTTAAAACAGGAAATGGCAGCTCCTCTAATCTAGAATTTTGGCTCCAAAAGTACTCTTAGAATCCTTCCTTACACCATAATTGATCTCCCATTTGATCTCCCACCATTGGGCACTCTTTCCAGCCTTCTAACACTCTCCTAAGTTCTGTTTTTAGGGTTCTAAAACTCCTTTTTGGTAGCCATACGAAAATGCCTTCCCAAGAATTAAAATGTGAGTTTATTGCAATGTAAGAGATTATTCCATGCCTCTTTGATTTCTTTGACAGCTACTAGGGTTTCTAAGTTTTCCCTAACATTGCAGAACCAAAAAAATAATAAAATGAAAATAAGTCAAGACTAAATTGTGCTAGCCAAGGTTTGAACCTATCCTAACTCAATTATCAAACAATTGCACAACCATTCAAATAAAACAATTAAATTAATATGCTAATGACTTACACAAGGCTTGAACCTAAGTCTTCTCATAATAGTCAAGTACTCTTAACCACTTGAGCTACAATTGCTCCTTATCTTCTTTATCCATATTAATGAACTTGGGGATTCCTGCCCTCGCATTTATTAAATAAATATTTATTTATTTATTTATTTATTTATTTTTCTCGGGTCTTACATGATCCACTTGAAGGAGAAGTGTGTCAAATAAAAATTGGGGGTGCATTTAGTTCCAAACTATTTCTTTCCAGAATTTATTGATTTTGGACTTATTTTGTAACTTTGAATATTTGAAATCCACACTTTAATGACCCAAATTAAACTTCAGTTGCATCAACAAACATTAGAATATCCAATAATATTTTATGCAACTAAAATAACTTTTTACGACATTTTTAACTTACGAACTCATAAATCCAATAATCACAAATCCTAATTAAATCAATCCTTAAGAACAAAAATTATATTAAATCCCCAAATTTAAACATTAAATGAGGGCATAAATTTGAACTCATCACCTTCCTTAGGAGTTGGCCTCACCTCTCTCTAGGAAACTCTCTTCAACCAAACCAAACACCATCAAACCTTCATCCAACTAAGGTTCTGCAACTTTCATCCTTTCATGGAGTCACTCATTCTCATGGTTTTGATGGAGAAGCAAAGAAGAAGGCCATCAACTTTTGGGTTATTTCTGTGTAGAGAAGGTCCTTAGCTTGCTTAAAGAAAAATTATTTTGGCTATATAAGAGAAAGAATGTCCAATGACACTATCATGGATGCATCTCATGTTTACAATCTAAGTCCAAGACAATGCCTTGTGGACTTTACATTCCCTTGCCTATTGCTTCAACTCCTTGGCAAAATATTAGCATGGACTTTGTTCTTGGTCTCCCAAAAAACAAAGGGTTGAGATTCCATTTTTATAGTGGTTGATTGTTTTAGTAAAATGACACATTTTATACCCTACCATAACAAAGTGGATGATGCAAGAAACATTGCTAGACTCTTCTTTATAGATATGGTGAGACTTCATGGAATACCCAACATTATAGTGTTAGATAGAGACACCAAGTTCCTTAGTCATTTTTGAAAAACTCTTTGGTCAAGACTAGGAACTAAGCTTAAATTTTCTACTTCTTGACACCCACAAACTGATGGGCAAATAAAAGTTGTTAATAGGTCTCTTTCCACTATGTTAAGGGCAATCTTGAAGGGTAACCACAAATCTTGAGATGAGTACCTTTCCCATATTGAGTTTGCTTACAATAGATAGTTCGTAAAACTACTAAAATCTCTCATTTTGAGGTTGTTTATGGTTTTAATCCTCTTACTTTATTGGATTTAATACCACTTTCTACATATTTTGACTTTGCTCATAAAGAAGGATAGATAAAATTGAGTTTATCAAGAAATTACATGAGAGGGTTAAAAGAATCAAATTTAGGAACAAATTAAGAGGTACACATGGTAATACAATAGGGGAACAAGAGAGGTCATCTTTGAGGAAAGAGATTGGGTTTGGTTGCACTTGAATAAAGATAAATTTCTTAAGCAAAAGAAAGTCCAAACTTAGTCCCCAAGGAGATGGTCCTTTTAGAGTCCTTAAAAGAGTGAAAAATAATGCTTATAGGCTAAGGTTGCCTAAAGAGTATGAAGTTAATGCCACATTTAATCTTTTGCAGGTGGAACTGATGATAAGGCATATCTTTCAAATTTGAGGTCAAATCCTTCCCAAGAGGAAGGGGATAATGAGGTACCTCTAGTCAAGTGATGAGGCCTTCGGCGCCGTTAATCGGCGGGAACTTGCTCCAACCGACGGTGAATCGTCGGAACGACCTCTTGACGTTGATTCTGTCGGTGGAATTAACTGCAATGCAGTGGAAGACTCTCGTTCTCACACGGAACTCACACACTCACGGTGTTTGAGGCAACCCAACAAGATGAAATCTCATATAGGGTTTAGGGTTTGAGCTGACGAATGGTAGGAGTGATGTCAACAAACTTTAACATTCATCAAAGTTGCGTTTACAACGGAGTGGCTTGCCTTTTATAGATGGGGAAGGCAACCAGAAAGAAGGCGGGAGAGAGGGGATGTCGTCTAACATAAATCCTAATGATGCAAGAGAGAAAACGAAAACCAGCTAAGGTTTGGTATGAAGGATAGATAAAATTGAGTTTATCAAGAAATTACATGAGAGGGTTAAAAGAATCAAATTTAGGAACAAATTAAGAGGTACACATGGTAATACAATAGGGGAACAAGAGAGGTCATCTTTGAGGAAAGAGATTGGGTTTGGTTGCACTTGAATAAAGATAGATTTCTTAAGCAAAAGAAAGTCCAAACTTAGTCCCCAAGGAGATGGTCCTTTTAGAGTCCTTAAAAGAGTGAAAAATAATGCTTATAGGCTAAGGTTGCCTAAAGAGTATGAAGTTAATGCCACCTTTAATCTTTTGCAGGTGCAACTGATGATAAGGCATATCTTTCAAATTTGAGGTCAAATCCTTCTCAAGAGGAAGGGGATAATGAGGTACCTCTAGTCAAGTGATGAGGCCTTCGGCGCCGTTAATCGGTGGGAACTTGCTCCAACAGACGGTGAATCGTCGGAACGACCTCTTGACGTTGATTCCGTCGATGGAATTAACTGCAATGCAGTGGAAGACTCTCGTTCTCACACGGAACTCACACACTCACGGTGTTTGAGGCAACTCAACAAGATGAAATCTCATATAGGGTTTAGGGTTTGAGCTGACGAATGGTGGGAGTGATGTCAACAAACTTTAACATTCATCAAAGTTGCGTTTACAACGGAGTGGCTTGCCTTTTATAGATGGGGAAGGCAACTGGAAAGAAGGCGGGAGAGAGGGGATGTCGTCTAAAATAAATCCTAACGATGCAAGAGAGAAAACGAAAACTAGCTAAGGTTTGGTATGAACGACGTCATAAAACCATAGCCCTAATGTTAGGTGTGAGAAGCGTGAGGAAAACAACCGTGATGGGTGAAAGGGAACCCTAGTTCTAAGAGGCACAAAGAGGGATGCAACCTTAGCAGCATTCCAAGAGAAAGAAGAAGTGGGTGTTGGGTTCACTCTGTAGAAGCGTGAAGGGGTGCGGATGGAATAGCATGCCATGCGTGAGTGAAATCGAGAATTGGGCCTAGGCCCAATTAAAAGTGCTGCTATGTTGGAAACAAATGTTGGCTTCAAGTGGCCCAACAGACACGCTTCATTCCACACATCATCACACACAGCAAATTGAAGAAATGGTTGTGACGCTGATCAACATTGGGCCGCAAGGATGCTTCCAAAATTGATGCAGGCCCAACTAGGTTGTTCAACATGAAAAACATTGATTTGGAAAAATATGCTATAAGTAGCAAAACAAACCCAATTAGAACACATTTATTAATTAAAAATAAAAGAAATTAAAAGGAATGGGCCTAGGCATTGGCCCAATGCTATAAGCCTTGTTGGGGTCACATTATCCCTTCCCTCTTAAATCGGATTTGTCCTCAGATTAAGAGGGTTATTGAAAGGCTCACAACAACCAATTTTAAAAGTTCCACCAGGATCAAAAATAAACCTGCAGTAGTCATCAAATAAAATTATAATGAAATCATAATGACCATGCAATATAATTGATTTGGAAATGTGTGAAAATGGACTGTTAAAATTTGAAAAAGGTGATATCCAGCCCACTTCACAGAAAGAGTGTCGTACACTCTAACTTGCATGATATTTGAAAAGGAATTTAGGGTCAAAGTGTATTTTGGCACAATATTTTGAGGAGGATAAAATAAGTGAATGAGATGGAGAACAAAAAGTTTGAGAAGGAAACAAAACAAAAGATTTAATGAAAAAGTGAGAAGAGTTGAATGATGGGAGAACTCCCTTTTAAAATGGAGGCTTCATGGAAGGAATTGGGGAAGAATGGTACATCAAATCCCTAACAATGAGGTCCCTTTTTTCTTTTGAAATGTTCTTTAACTCTACCACTTTGGATTGTCTTTCAAGCTCAGTCTCTTGTTTTATGTTCTCTCTTTCTTCTAATTCTTTTCTCTCATTCTCTTCTTTGGCTTTTCTAAGACTCTCCTCTTTAGCCTTTTCATCCTCATCTCTTTTCTTCCCCTTTTTTATCTCTTTTTCCTCTTGTTTTCTTTTAGCACGAAGCTTCTCAAGCTCTTCTTTTTCTCTTTTCTTTTCATATTCTCGAAGTTTTTTAAGTTTTGTTTGCTCTCTCTTATGCTTTTCTCTCTTTTTGTTCACTTAAGAGCAAGTCCAAATTGTGCTTAAAATCTTTTTCTAGTCTAGAAAACTTAACAAGATTTTGGATGAATGCATCCCCCATATCAATGAAGTTTTCTATCCTAGATTGTTGCTCTCTAGTTATCCTAAATGGAGGGGGAATGAAATATTTCCACATGCATGCTTTCAATTCATAAAATGTCTGAATGCATGATTTTCTCCCTTTTTCACATTAAACTACCTCTCTTGCCACCAATCAAATGCACATCCTAGAAACCTATAAGTAACATGCCTAAGAATGTCTAATTGACTATATTTACTAAACAATGGTTGCACCAATTTCTCTGTATCCCACATCCAATCTCTAAATGATATTGGTCCTATATCTTCCTCAAAGAATGGAATGTCACTATGAATGGTATGATGCAACTCATGACTACTATGCCTACCTAAATGCACACTATTATGCTTACCTACATGCATACGGCTAAAAGAAGGAAAACTCATTTTTTTCAAAAACACCTTTATCAAAACAAAGAAATTTGAAGAATTACTAAAGAGAAAATGAAGTAAAAATGGTCTAGAAATACTCCTAGGGAAGGGAGGTGAGTCTCTTGGACAAGCCTAGAAACCAAGCCTTTCCTAGCCAGAGATTTCTAAACAACTTTCACAAAAATTCTCAATAGAATTCTAAAGAAAATAGATTGTGTGAAAAACAATTTGTCAAAGTGTGTGAACAAAGTGAAATCTAAAGACCAAAAGAAGGTCAACTAGGTGGTAAACACATAACACCTAGATATCACGAGACCTAAAACAGAAAGTGAAGCACACACAACAGAACCTGGATATTTAAAACATAAAGACTGAAAATATAAAAACTAAAAACATAAACTAGACGACAAAATTAAATCCTCAGTGAAGATACAAGTGGCATTTGGAACCCCTTGAACCTCACACTACACGCTTAAACTATTACAATTAAATGTTAAGGATGGGATTGCTCTAAAGCATTTTTCCACCTAAGCCAAATGAAACAAAAACAGCAAACAAAAAAAGAAATACAACCCAAAATCCATGACTTCAAAACAGAAATACACAAAAAAAGAACTATGCTATGTCTTGGGTTGCAGTGTCTTGTGCTATGCTCCCTCTCGGTCCAGCCCCCAAAAAATGATATTCTCTCAATTATTTTGTCTTCTTTGGAGTCTCATCTCACTCCACAATTCCTCTCGGATAGCATTCCCACAACAGGTTCACTCACCACTCCATAACTCCAAGATGAAACTTCACCTACAAGGGCTGCCAAACAAAAGTGAGTGTCCAGAGCAAAGAAAACCAAAAAAATCAAGTGTTGCCACTTAAGAAGAGCAATTCAGAAAATCAAGAAAAGTTCAAAGTTAAAACTGGACTGCATCAAGTGATGGATTATATGGACAAACTCAAAGAATAGCCAATAAAGACAAGCAAGAAAAAGGCAAAGCAACAAAGGATGGCACACAAAAGAGAACCCAAGGAATGTATCTAGAGTAAGATGAATAAAACTAAAATCAAACAAGACTCAAAATAAGTTGAATCATGAGCATATGCAAGTTGAAAATTAAGAGGACAATAACAAATTTGTGATTGTGGTGCACTCTGTTTTACTCAAATCAGTGGATCAAACATTCACTTTGCAGACCATAAGTACTTTTCATGTATTTTTCAGCATATTTCAATTTCACTGGACTTCTTCTTTTTTCTTTTAACTCTCAAAGACCTTAATCAACATCTCACATCAGTTTCAAAGGGCTACTTCCAATTCAGTAATCAACGCATATGACCGAATGCAAGTGATTCAACTAAAAAAATAATTAGAAAAGACATAGCAAGAAAAATAGGACATGAACAAATTAATGCATTAAAAATCAACAATAGGCAGCAGAATTCACTCAACAATAACAATTTCAAAACAAAGTGACCACTACAGAATCGAAATCAATATGTAGCAGAGTTCACACAGATTGAATCAGACAACCTAGAACACCACTGGACAAACACAGCTCACAAAAGTTGCAGCATTTTAATTCATTTGACAATCTCAAAATCTGAACATGTGTGATCAAAAAAACTAGCAACAAATCAAAGTAATAACACCAGAATTGTGTATGCAATCAATGAATCAGGGCCACAACAAAGGCACTCAAGATACCACGGCCGCAGGCAAATGGACCAGAAAGAAACAGCTAACTGAAACACATTAAAAGAAAGTAATCTTATAAAACATAAACTGCTAAGTAAAGTAAGGCCAGACAAACTGCTACACTCAACAACTAAGGCCAAATATGATGCAGCAAAACTAATGTGTTATATCAAATCTGCAGAGATAGAATATAGCAACAAGAACAGTCAATGCAGGCATCATATCAGCATAGGTTCGACCAACTAATTATGAACATGATTTGAAAATACTAGAAAACAATTAAACCATCATTGGTAAAGAGTGAAAAGCTGATAGTTGGTGTGTGAACAAATAAACACAGTCAAGAATTGTACAACACCAAAAACAGTTTTCAATATACTTGGAGCACATGCATAAAATCCAAAGCAGAAAGAATGACTCTGACACAAAGCTAATGGTGCAAACAACAACTGAAATCAAGCATAAAAGCACCACATCATAGAATAATCACAGAAAACAAGAATTGGTGATGTAGCGTTCAAAGAAAATATACGAATGCAGTTTGGAAATCAACTTCAAGGATCAACATGAATTTACTGCAAACATATAGATATGGTTGGAATTCAAAGCACAATGACCAGCAAAACTGAAGCAATTTTGACATAGCATAAAAGTTAGAGTGGAGCGTAAAAACAACTAATGCCAACAAAACATCAAAGAATCACCCTATGTGTGGACCAAAACCAACTAAACTTCCACGTAAACAATCTGAACAAAATTATATGTATCATGAATTAAGTGGAAGAAGTAGAGTTCAGTCATTACAATCATTGGCCAGCAATGGATTTTCAAACAACATAATTTGAAAACAGAGGCAGTTTAAGCATAATTGAACAAGAACAATATCAATTGGCACTATAGACAATTTGCCAATGATCTAATAGCAAATTCAGAACTCATACAATCACAAGAACTAATTATTAAAACAGAATAGCTACTAAAACAAATACGCAACAATGAACAAAACACATTTTAGGCACAACTATTATGTAATTCAGTGACATATAAAGCAACTAAACATTACCTAAGGCAAAACACGGGATCAACAAATTCAAAGCTAAGTAAAAAAAATGAAATCAAACCTAATTGAGATGCATTGAGCGGCAGAATGAAGATTAAGACAGTTCAACATCACAATATTGATTCAAGGTAATCTGAACAATATTAATGAATCAATTTCAGCTAGAAAAACACCATGATTAGCACAGAACAACAAAGAATTAGATGCAAGCGTATCATGAACAAGACAAAATCAAACAAATATAAAAGAATACGAACTAAGATGAAGAATACTTAGCTTGCGACACTTTGAGAACTGATTGGCTCTGAATACCACTTGATGAGGCCTTCGGCGCCGTTAATCGGGGGGAACTTACTCCAACTGACGGTGAATCGTCAGAATGACCTCCTGACGTTGATTCCTTCGGTGGAATCAACTAAATGCAACGGAAGACTCTCGTTCTCACACGGAACTCACACACTCACGGTGTTTGAGGCAACCCGACGAGATGAAATCTCATCTAGGGTTTGAGTTGACGAATGGTGGGAGTGATCTCAACCAATTTTAACATTCATCAAAGATGCATTTACAACGGAATGGCTTGCCTTTTATAAATGGGGAAGGCAACCGGAAAGAAAGCGGGAGAGAGGGGATATCGTTTAACATAAATCCTAACGACGCAAGAGAGAAAACGAAAACCAGCTAAGGTTTGGTATGGACGGCGTCATAGAACCATAGCCCTAATGTGAGGTGTGAAAAGCGTGAGGAAAACAGCCGTGATGGTTGAAAGGGAACCCTAGTTCTAAGAGGCACAAAGAGGGATGCAACCCTAGCAACGTTCCAAGAAAGAAGAAGTGGGTGTTGGGTTCACTCTGCAGAAGCGTGAAGGGGTGTGGATGGAATAGCATGCCATGCGTGAGTGAATGGAGAATTGGGCTCGGGCCCAATTAAAAGTGCTGCTACGTAGGAAACAAATGTTGGCTTCAGCTGGCCCAACAGACACACTTCATTCCACACATCATCACACGCTGCAAATTGAAGAAATGGTTGTTACACTTATCAACATGGGTCGCAAGGATGCTTCCAGAATTGATGTAGGCCCAACTAGGTTGTTCAACATGGAAAACATTGAATTTGGTGTAGAGAAGAATTGGGCAACAAGCCCAATGCCAACACTTTCAATAATTGGCAGATTCAGAAAAATAGGCTTCAAGTAGCAAAACAAACCCAATTAGAACACATTTATTTAATTAAAAATAAAAGAAATTAAAAGGAATGGGCCTAGGTATTGGCCCAATGCTATAAGTCTTGTTAGGGTCACATCATCAAGGGACCTACAACAAAATCAATGGCCAAGAGGATACAAGAAGACTATGCTTCCTTATAGCTTAATAGGGCCAAATTGAAGTTCACATGCATTAAAGAGGATGTGAAGACCTAGTCTAAGACTTTTTGTTTGTAAATATTATAATAGGTTTATTTTCGGCCTTTTTGGGTCAAGTAGTATAGGATTTTCTTTGGGCCTTGTATTTGAGCCTTGTTGATATTTTGGGCCTAGTAGTGTTTTGGGCCTAGAGGAGATGAGATTTGCGTGGAGAGGCATGGATTAGGGCTTTTACTCTAGGATGTGTGCTAACTTCCAAAGCAAGCTAGGGTTTTTAAATTTTAGATGCATGCTCACCTTTGGATTCAATTTTTAAATTTTAGAGTTTGAATTTCCCCCTCTTTTTAGGGGCACCTAACTCTCCTTTGCTCCTATAAATAGAGGAGCACCCTCTTGTAAATTTACTAATGGATATAGTAAAGAAACTCTTTTGAGATGACTTTATACTTTTCCACTCTTTGTGAATCACCTAGGTTGGAGCTCTATTTTAGGTTTCCTTTAATCACCCTTCCTTGAGAGTTGACCTAATACCTCTTGAAAGCAGTTCTACACCTCCATTTCACCATTGCCAAACCATTATCACTTCCATATCTTCATTGCTTTTGCACCAACCTAGCTTCTCTTCAAGCCATTTGCATAGGACACTTAGAAAAGGATTCATCAACTGATATAAATACATTAATTGTTGGTAGCAAGTTATGCTTTTTGAAGCGGTTAACTTACGAATGTTTTGATTTATCATTTTATGATATTACAAATTTGATTTATGTGTCATAAGGTAAGGGTACATCTAATTTGTATTTTTTACAAGTTTAAAAAATGTAATGCTCTTTAATGTAAGGTTTAATTATGCCTCTGGTCCTCATTTTTGTAGCAAAATATCAATTTGGTCCCTCTATTTTTTCTTATCTCAATTTGGTTCCTGTTTTGGAAAATTTGATGCAATCAAGTCCTTTCCGTTAGTGGTATAGTAACAATGTTAAAAGATGTTTTGGGAAATTTGTGTACGTTTATATAGAAATTAAATTTGGTTTCAATTTGGAGAGAGAAAAAATTGCTTAATTTTTTACAAAAATTGTAATTAAATTGAGACAAAAATTAAAATAGAAGGACCAAATTGAGAATGAGGAAATGACACCTGGCATAATAGTGACATGTGACATTGTCACTACCACATCACACTGTCACCGCCATGTGGCATGACGTTAGTATGACACGTGACAATTTTTTATTTTTTAAAAAATTTTAAAAAATAAATAAATAATAAAAAATTTCAAAAATTCCAAGAACTGACACGTGACACCTCCTTTAATGTTGTTATTGTACCACTAACATAAATGACTTGATTGCATCGAATTTCCTAAAATAAGGACCAAATTGAGATAAGAAAAAATAGAGGAACCAAATCAATATTTTGCTATGAAAATGGGGACAAAGGCATAATTAAACCTTAATGTAAATTGTAAAGATGAGGGTGGAGATATAAAAGACATGGTTAAAACATTATGACAAAATTGAATAAATTTTGAGATGAATATAGGTTTGTTCTTGCATTTTGTTCATTTTTAGACCCAATAACGAAGTTAGAAACATTGAGATTATGATATGAAAAGATTTATCCTCTTTGTTGGAAAGTAAAGTTGGAAAAGATAAAGGAAAATATAGTGATCTTTTATCCTCATTCGTGTCTATCAAGCCAAGCCTTTTCTATGTAATGTAATAACTTTTTTTTTCTACCTTCATTGGTGATTTGTGTTGCATTGGTTAGCAAGGATATCACCCTCAAAGGCAAGCATAAAAATCTCTTTCAAGAGGTTTTAGAAACCACAAAGTCGAGCTTAGCCAAGAGGAAAAAGGAAGGATAAATTTTCTTCCATTGTTGATATGGATGCTTTTGAGTACTCTAGGAAGTTGCAACTTATCCATTCAAGGTTATCTAAAGGGAATCTATTGAGGAGTTTATCTCTTCCTTTAATGTGTGCTTTAATAATTTAGTTGACTTCATTACAGTTTAAACTTACAACAACCAACAACCTTGCTATCCTTATATCTTAACTGGGTATTTCAATGCATCCAATACTCTCACATCACTGTTGAGTCAAAGTTAAGGACAATTTGAATACACATTTCCCCCTTAACCTTTTGAGGTAACATGGTGTCAACACCCAATTTCGTCCGGGTAAGAAATAAAATTTTTTTTTTCAAATAATTAGGAGAAGGGAAAAATAGGAAAAAGTGAGCATTGATTTGTATATAGATATTTTCCTACTTTTACTTTCATCCCTTTTTTTAATTTTTATTTAATCTTGTTTTATTTTATTTTATCTTATTTTATCCTTTTTATTTTATTTAATTTTATCTTTAAACTTTTAATTTAAATTTTAATATTTTCGTTTAATTTTATTATTTTATTTTGTTTTATTCTTTTGAAAAAATATAAAAAAGGGGGTGAAAATAATAAAAATGAGAAAAACTAAAATGAAAGTCAATGGTGCGCTTTCTCTGCACTTTTGAGACTTGGCATGAGAAAGGAAATGGTGGGGAGGTGTATCACTGCATGCCAGCGCCGGTGGAATGGCAGAAGCCAACCCGCATTTCACTTTTGGCCCTTTTCTAAAACCAACACAAAATATGAGCGAAAGAGGAAACTGGCATGGGAAGAAGAACGGTCAAACCATTCTGAAAAGAAGAGAGGATACAATATCACAAAGAGCAAGAGAGCAACGGGGAAGAGGATACACAGTTTCGCATTTCATAACAGATAACAAAAAAGAAGAGAGCACCCTTGCATCTGAAAGGAATCATCTGAAAGGAAGAACGAGAGCATCTGAAAGGAATCATCTGAAAGGAAGAACGAGAACAGGGGAGCCTCCATTGATCACACCCTACAAACACAGGGAGACTACAAGAGGTAAGCACCAATTGAACGTGAACGTTGGAATGAATATGATCTTGTGTTATGTTGGTTGCTTGAATGAATATGATCTTGTATTCTGCTGGATTTGTTATGTTTTATTGGTTTGAGATGTTGTCGTCCTCGTTTCGTTACTATTTGCTCATCGCTATTCATCCGACCTGCACGAAATAACTGAAAAGATAGATCTATCTCACCACTCATCAGCACATAGCCAGTCAGAACAAGCTCCTCAACCCATCATCTAACCCCCAATTCATCCTTCTCTTCTCGCAACCAATCAAACCAAAACGGCAACCCAAACTCTATCCCCCTCACCCATCATCAACACACCAAAAAGCTCGTGCTTCATTCATCCACCTGCAGGAGGTCCAAACCAGAACCCCAAACATACTTCACAAACGGTTTTGTAGAGCGCGTCTTCACCCGCTTACTCACTTGCCATCATCTTTGTCTCCCACCTGCACAAAAACCAGAACCACACTCATTCTTCACCATCAATATACACCACCCATTACCTTCAATATACACCACCCATTACCTTTGTTACAACCCCATCTCTGCGACTCAACATCACACCAGACCGAAATCCGTAATAGCACCAAAGACCCCCGTCTTAATCTTCCCCGATCACAGACTTCCAATCGAAACAGAGAAGAGAGAAGATCGCCGGCGGCGCTGCCGCCGGCGAGTCGGGGCTTTAACGACAGCGGCTCTAGTTTCGCTCACCAACATTATCGCCGTGGGCCTCTGTTCGACCTCGCAGATTAGAGGAGAGGACGCACCCCCTGTTCGCATCAGCGGCGCCGACGTTTCCCTCGACGGTGGCGGCGAGGCGGTGCGACGCGAAGCGATCGCGACGGGCTGGCAGCGGATGAACGCGCGGAGCTTCGACCGGGAAGAAATCCTCGCGCAGAAGGGGAAATGGGCGCCGTAGGCGACGCGCGTCGGTCGCGGCGGTGGCGGCGTCCACGGTGGGTTGCAGGCGCTGCGTCGGCGTTGATCTCTTGGAGTTGCGTTCCGGTGCATGAGTGAAAGCAAGGTGGTTGAGCCGCCGAGAGGGAGGACGACCCTCCGGCGTCGATTAGCGTCGCCGGCAACCAGTCGCGGGGCGGCGTGGCGGAGCAGAGGTGAGGGCAGCGCGGTGAAGTAGGCAGCGGCACTCGCTGGCGTGGCCAGTGGCAGCGTGTTGGTGTCGAGAGAGATGGAGAGGAGGCTTTCTTTTGAGCAATTAGGGTTTAGGTGTCTCATATGCCACATCCCCTTTACTTCGTACACTCCCTTCTTCTTATGCCTGCACCTCCTTTTATTTGAGCTAGACTGTTTGACTATTTTTTCTGCGCACCCCTATATTTACCAACACCACACCCCTATTTTGTTTTGGACTCCTTTGTTCGCTGTTACTGTGTGCAACTCACATTCTACTTCGCACACTTCCAATTTTATTGACCCCACCACTCATTTGTATTTATCTCTTATTTTGGGCTCTTTTTATTTTACTTCATGCACCTCCCGCAAATTACTTTATGCACTTTCCACTAATTACCCATGTACCTCATATTTTGTTTTTCCTTTTTTTATCCCTTTTTTTTTAAATAAATTTCACCTTTTTAATTTCTTTTATTAAAAAAAAAAAACAAATATATTTGAAAATTATTAAAAATATCAAAAAAATAGGAAAAATCTAAAAAAACCAAAAATAGTTTTCTTTCTCTTTATTGTGTCTGTCCGGTCGCTCGCACCGCGTGACACTCATTTTCAAATACCAAAAAAAGTTTTCTTTCCCCTTTTTTAGTGTCTGTCCGACCGTTCGCGTCGTGTGACACAAATCTTCAACTAATCCAAAAATATCAAAAAAAATACAAAATTTTCAAAATATAAAAAACATCAACATTTTCAAACAAACAAGCTTTTAAAGAACTACGTAACCCTGATTTCTCATTTTCATGAGAATACGTAGGACCAAGGTCAATCCTTGTCGGGCCCAAAAAATTAAAAAAATATTTTTGTTTCTTTTTAGCATTCTACTCTCATTATTTTTGGGGAAAATTAACATTTTGAAAATCACATCAACTTGGCATATTTGATTAAAGGTACCGCCCTCGGGCGGGCGTTGTAGGGTGGTGATACCTTTCCTACGCGTAATCGACTCCCGGATCCAAAATCTTGTTTTTCGCAGACTTGTCTTATCTTTATGGTTTTCCATAGTTTTCCGGAATAACTATGGTGGCGACTCCCAAATCTCTTTTTTTAAAACCCGTTTTCTTTTTTTGGTTCGTCGTCCCGTCGCGATTACGGTTGCGACCGGAAAAACTATGGAGGCGACTCCCAAATCTCTTTTTTTAAAACCCATTTTCTTTTTTTGGTTCGTCGTCCCGTCGCGATTACGGTTGCGACACATGGTCCACACAAAAATATCATATTCACGACTCTTAACAATAGTCCACACATACAAAACATCATTCATATAATTATACATCACATACACAATCACATATACATTAGCAAACATGAACATAGTAACATACAAAAACCATCATTAACACTTCTCATTATCTTTACACAAACACAACAAGGAAATTAAGAAAAGAAAACAAGAATGTCAAGCCCCCTTATAATCAAAGTTTTTGGAAAAAAACACAACTCATCTCTATACACATTCACTAGGAAAAAACCTAAACTTTCATTTTTTACACTTTAGTAGAAAACACATTTTCAACCTGATATGAACACCAAAACAAAATCCATGACGAAACTCCAACTTTCAAAGTAGATAACACTTGTAATTTCAACTAATATAATAAAGTTGATATTTATTATAGAATTGTCACCCACTAGTGCAAAATGGGTCTTTAATGTCACTATTTCAACATTAGCCCCTAAAACAAATTAACGTAAAAAATGACCAGTGGCATTTTTGTAATTAAAATGCAAAAGTTAACATCGGAGCCCCTTCTCACAGAAGTCTAATGCATGTTTGACGTTGGAGCCCTTAGTAGCAGACGTTGAAGGACGTCAAATCCCATCTAGCAGACGTCGAAAGATGTCAGATCCTCACCAGCAGACGTCGAAGAACGTTGGGTACCCATTAGCATACATCGAAGGACGTCGGATCCGCATCAGCAGACATCGAAGGACGTCAACTCCCTACTAGTAAAAGTCAAATGACGTCAGATCTACTAGTTATCTGACGTCAAATTGCTTAAAAACAATGTGACATCAAATTCCCTACATTGTTTCTTCGTGCTCTCTCTTCCAAGCCTCCCCTATTGTTACAATGACGTTCTCCACTACTTCGCACTCTCACCTAAGGTAGAATATTTGTGAACTGTGCTAAAAAATTTTTGCTTTTCAGGTGTGGAAAAATTGTAAATACAACAAAATTTAAAAAAAAAACTGATTTTGATGTCTCGTGTTGCACTACCAGACTTCAAAAGACTCGATCCCTGGTATAATTGATGTTCTTGGTCGCCGGGTTTGCACTCCGACATCAATTTTAATGTTACCCGATACGACATCAGAGTTTGAACAAATGTCAAAAGCCGAAAATATCAGACAAATTTATGTGTGTTAATGACCACTTTATTTATTATGATAGTTATAATCTTAATTGACATAATACAATTGATGTTTATTACAAAATTGATGTTTATTACAAAAATGTTATTGTTTTATTTATTATGATAATTATAATGTCCATTGATTTGATATTTATTAAAATTGTCACCATTCCATAATAAGTCATTGTTAATTTTTTATTTTTTTACTAGTATATGTTAATGAATAAACAACTTATGCATAAGTTCAAAATAATTTGATTTAATGTCCGATATTTAAAGAAATAAAGTGGAAAATGACAATATTCGCACTAAATTCAAAGAAAATCTTAATTAAAAGAAAATCTTAACTAATGTACAGTGGAAAATGACAATATTCACACTAAAAAAACTTTAATAGTATAAATAGAAAAATAACCATTAAATGAAAATATTATGCCAAACCATTACTTGTTGAAGAAATAAAAACAATGAAAGAAAAGTAACTTGTTACGTTTGATATTTTCAATTTTATAACTATTTTCATAATTTTAAAAATTAATTTCGTTTAAAATTTTGTATCTAACCAACAAGTATTTTCCTAAAACATTTCAATTAGAAAGCTAGTAATCATCTAAAAAAGTATCACAAGCATATTTAATAGTTAGTAAAATGGTACTCTAACCTGATTTTTTAACCTGTTTTTGACCCGCCTACATGGCACTGACACGTGGAATTAATTTTAATTATTTTTGAAAAAAATTAACTGAAGGATGAGGTGACGGTTCTGACGATTCTGAGCAACTGCTGAAGGTGGGTAACGTGTTGCAGCCCCGCTTGCGCGTGAGGAGACACCACGCGCTCACCATCTCACAAACTGAAAGATTTGATTTTTATCACTTAACCCTTGAACCATCTCTGAACCCACTCGAAGCGGACCAAGTGGCGCCTTCACTTTTTTACAAGCGATGATATTTTGACTAAACCGACTCTGAATGTTGTACAAAAATGCGAAGTTGGTAGCGAAAGGAGAAGGAAAAGCACTTGGGCAGCGGAAGAAGCGGTATAACGAGGAGGTTTTGTGCAAAAATTTTATTTGTCGACCTTTGTTTTGTTGTTCGGGCGCCTGCTCATAGGTAGAAGAAGGAGGACGGCGTGGGCGGTTCATTTTTAAGGTGTTTTCTTTTCGCCCAAACCCTTCGCTTTCGTCCATTATTTCGTTAAATGAGTGTTATAGTGTGAAGCGAGGGTGGTGAGGAATAATTTTTGGTAAGTCGCAAACCCTTGGTGGACCGTGGAAAGCCTTTGGTGTTTTGAGTGTCGAAAACTGACGGTGGTATTTTTGTTATGAATGCAGACCATTGATCCGGAAGGTGGAACGATACATAATTTGTTGCGTCACTGTTGGTTGGTTCGTTGTTGGTCTCGTTCCAGTTATTTAGGTATATTGGTAGTTGTTTTATTGTTGGTTGGAGGTGTGTTGTAATGTTTGATTTAATTTGACGCTTTTGTTGTTAAAGTGAAGATAAATTGGAGGTGTGTTGTAATGTTTTGATTTAATACCTTTTATTAATGTCGTTCTTATTTTATTTTACAAGACATGAGTGAAGATAGTGGTCCAAGTAAACATAGCAATGGTAGTGATGATAGTGAGGGGAGTGAAGGTCGTGATGTAGGAGAGTTCAGTGATAGTACTGAGGTAAGTTGTTCAGTAATAGCAATGGTAGCAATGTTTATTGATATTGAGTTGAAAGAATGTGTTGTTAATTGTGGTCGTGTGCTGTTTTTATTTTGCAGATTTTGTTCAAGCATTCTTGTAGAATGACATATTTATCTTTATTGAATAAGAACTTAAGTGTGGACCAAAAGTTGTGTATTCAAAGAACACCATTTTGGTGGTTCACTTTATTGAATGATTATGTTAAGATAAGGCGAAATGTTCTTGGTGTTTTGTGCAATTTGTGGAGAAAGAAGAGGTGGTTTTTTACTTAACTCTATAATTGTGCCATTTAAGTTATTAGATGTTTGTTTAGGCTTAGGATTGAGGATTGTTGGAGATGTAGTGGATTTGGATGAAGTCGTTATTGAAAGTGTATGTAGGAACATTTTTTAGTGAGAAGAAGGTTACTGTCGGGGTGATATATAACTATCTTTTGAAGCACTCGAAATGTGTTGGAGTAGATGATTTTTGCAGGTTATACATCTTAATAGGCATATCCGAGTTTCTTTTGCCTAATAGGAATGGAACTGTATTCCCCCATACTGTTCAAGATTGTTGATGACTTGAAAAGTTTATGTCAATATAACTGGGGTCGTGTAGTTTACGAGTACTTGGTTGGGATTTTGTGCAATGCGTCATTGGTTTTGAAGATACAAAGACATAGAAAACACTTTCATGTTGTGGGTTGTGTTTATTTATTACAAGTAAATTATATTTAGTTACATCATGATTAGAAAAATAGTAATGAATAATGATTTATTTTCATTTACATTTGCTTTATTTGTCGACTTTCAGCTTTGGTGTTTTGATCACTTTCTATTTGTGAAAAGAAAGGGTGCAGGCGGTGGCAATGAATTTCCAAAGTTGTTGCGTAGGATGAATATTAAAGTGGGTGACGGTGCTTTAAAGAGTAGTTTGGAGAAGAATGTGGTAAGTTATTTGGGTTTGATTTAGTTAGATTGTTGATTGTTGTCTGAATGTACCTCTTTTTAATTTAAATTTTCTTAATTTATTTGACAGATAGTTTATGATCCTTGTGTGTCAAAGCAAGAACTTCTTCATGCAATAGTTAGAGAAGCGTATGAAGTGGTTGGTCATGAAGTTGGTCGAAGTAAGAGACTATATGGAAAAGTAGATGTAGGAACAAAGAAGGTTGAAGTTCAGGTTCTAATTGAAAAGCAAGAACGTGAAATAGGTGAACTTCGGCAATCCTTATCCATTTTAGAAGGAGTTGTTCATGAGAGGAAGACGGAAAGAACGAAAGACTGCGATCCTGTTACTCCTTCCACCAATGTTCACAATGAAAGAGTTCAAAAATTTGAAGACCATTTTTATAACGAAGGTGGACATCAATCACATGAAGCAGGGACCCCATTGCATAGTATTGTTAAGCGTAGTGTTGGTGTCAAAGTCCGAGAAGTTAATGTGGACTCCCCAAATGGAAGTGATGAAGAGTTGTCAAAAGATGTGAACCGTGCAGAGGAGCCAATTCTACCACAAAGCAATATGTATGACAGTATGAAGCTTCATCGACGGGTACGGATGAAAAGTCACGAAAGTCACGCACTACGTATCCCTTACACTGGGAATGCCGCCAAAAAATTGGGTTCGCAAAAATTATTGTTGTTGTGACATAGATGAAGCTTATTTTTTGGTATGATGGATGAAGGCATTGATCATTTCTTGTTTCATGCGGAAGTGAATGTTGACATAATTTTTTTGTACCACAGATGTTAAGAAAGGTTGCTGGTTTTTTGTATGCTTAAGACAATTAATGGTTAGTATTTGCGGGAAGCATATATGTGTGATATTTTTGTTGAATGAATGTAGTTCAAAAATTGTGCATCAAAAAGACATATATTATAACAGAAAAAGGTTGTTGCTGTTAAAACCTTATATTTGTGTAATAAATTATCTTTGAAATTCTTTTTTTGATGTGCATTACCATATCTATTTTGCTTTTAATAACAACTATTAATTGTCCTAAAGTCTTTGCAAACAATTTTCGTTTTAATGAAAACAAGCTGTGCTAAATTTGTGAATGAGAAACACATATGTTGTAGCACAAAAAGACGGTTACTGTTAGGTGCTTTTGTTTAAGAAATGTTGGACGAAAAATAATGTGATTTGTATAATCATATTTATTTTGTTGTCAATTACATGTTTTAATAGCCAAAAAGTTGTTGTGAACCATTTCGGCTGTAATCTCAGACATTTCGAAGACACGGAACTTGGTACAAAAATTATGAAGTAGAAACACATATATTGTAGCACAAAAAGGGGGTTAATGTTAGGTGCTTTTTTTTAAGAAATGTTGGTCTAGTTAGATTGTGATTTGTATAAGCATATTTCTTTTGTTGTTAATAACATGTTTTAATAGCCAAAAAGTTGTCAACCATTTTCCCTGTAATCTCAGCCATTTCGAACGCACGGAACTTGGTACAAAAAGTATGAAGTAGAAACACATATATTGTAGTACAAAAATTCGGTTACTTTTAGGTTCTTTTGTTTAAGAAATGTTGGTCTAGTTAGATTGTGATTTGTATAAGCATATTTCTTTTGTTGTCAATAACATGTTTTAATAGCTAAAAAGTTGTGAACCATTTTCCCTGTAATCTCAGCCATTTCGAACGCACAGAACTTGGTACAAAAAGTATGAAGTAGAAACACATATATTGTAGCACAAAAACTCGGTTACTTTTAGGTGTTTTTGTTTAAGAAATGTTGGTCTAGTTAGATTGTGATTTGTATAAGCATATCTCTTTTGTTGTCAATAACATGTTTTAATAGCAAAAAAGTTGTGAACCATTTTCCCTGTAATCTCAGCCATTTCGAACGCACGGAACTTGGTACAAAAAGTATGAAGTAGAAACACATATATTGTAGCACAAAAACTCAGTTACTTTTAGGTGCTTTTGTTTAAGAAATGTTGGTCGAAAATTTTTGTGATTTGAATAAGCATATTTATTTTGTTGTCAATGACATGTTTTAATAGCCAAAAAGTTGTTGTGAACCACTTTTCCTGTAATGTTAGACATTTCAAACGCACGGAACTTGTTACAAAAAGTATGAAGTAGAAACACATATATTGTAGCACAGAAAGGCGGTTACTGTTAGGTGCTTTTTGTTTAAGAAATGTTGGTCGAAAAATCTTGTAGTTTGTATAAGCATATTTATTTTGTTGTCAATATCATGTTTTAATAGCCAAAAAGTTGTTGTGAACCATTTTCCCTGTAATATTTTGTTATGAACTTATAAAATAGACATAGCAGTTGTCATGTTTTGAGGTTTAATATGTCTTTTTTTGTGTTTATGAAATGAGTTATATTTTGGATATCTGACATCATGTACGACAATGAAGAAAGTAAGACTACAAAAAAAACAAGTGGCTTTCTTTGCTTATATATATGGGTTTTTACATTTAGTATTCTACACGCGTCTCACATAATTGGGTTCTATGTTATCATTTCTGTTTTTTTGTTATCAATACTATGTTGCGAACAATCCTTGTCAATGAATACTATTACTCAATAAAAAATAGTACTGGAACGACATTAATAAAAGAGCAGACTTAAGGAATGTGCAATGCAGACGTTGGAACTGCACAACTGCAGCTAACAATATATGGAATACTATTTGTCTTTCTCTGTGCACATAACTATTGTTTTTCAGTCAACATTTTGCACCTGAATTGTACCGACATTTAAAATGCACTTTTCACCGTCCTATACAGGTATGACAAGTCTTAATAAATACTTTATTATATAAACAGTAAACATCAATTGTGGTGTTATGTTGTGGGGATCAGAATTTTGTTGCACTTGACACAAACACCACACACAGTAAGTGCGTTTTTATGCATAATTAAGTGAGTGGTTATGCTATATTTTTTGCACAACTTTCTTAACTTAAGAATTCATCTATATGATGCACTCCGCAAATTGTATAAATGAATTACTTCCATCCATGACGAAGTCCGCAAATGGGTTAGATGAACTCCATCCATGAACGTTAACAATTTACTCCGAAGAATATAAGTGCATTGTTATATTTAAATAACTGGCTTTTTTACGTTTCGTTAAATGAACATATCATATAGCACTTGTTCAATAGCTCATCTATGAGGCACTCCGCAAATGGTATAAATGAATTACTTCCACCCATGACGCACAAAGCTACTTGGTTTGATGTACTATAGTGATTAACCTTAACAATTAACTCCCAAGAATATAAGTGGATTGTTAACAATGAACTCCGAAGAATATAAATGGATTGTTATGTTTAAATTACTGACTTTCTACATCTCATGAAATGCACATATGATATAGCATTTACTCCCATGTTAAAATTTTCATGTGAATTAATTAATAACTGTAGGAAGTAAGTGGGTTTTTTTGCATAAATAATTGATTGGTTATGCTAAATTTTTTGTACAATTATTTTAAATCAACAGCTAATCTATGAGGCATTCCGCAAATGGTATAAATGAATTACTTCCACCCATGACGCACAAAGCAAATTGGTTTGATGTATTATAGTGATCAACCTTAACAATTAACTCCCAAGAATATAAGTGCAATGTTGTGTTTAAATAACTGACTTTCTACATTTCGTGAAATGCACATATGATATAGCACTTCCATGTTCAATTTTTCATGTGAATTATACAATAACTGAAACTAGTAAGTGGATTTTTTTGCATAAATAAGTGATTGGTTATGCTATATTTTATGCACAACTTTTTTCAAGTGGATACCACGGTATTTTGTTTACAAAACATTTGCGCTTATATAAATGCGTCTTTGCGGTTATATATATATATATATATATATGAATTTTTACATCCAACATTTAGGAAACCTAATAATAACACAACAAATAATTAAACGCCTTATTGTGCTTATATAAATGTTGCTCCTTACATCAAAAAATTTGACAAACCACCAGAAACACATCTAAACATTAAGCGGCTTCTGGCATCAAAACATTTGCCAACATATCACTATGAACTGTCCACATTAAGCGCCTTTTTGCACTTACATATATGCGTTCTTACATCATATTTTTTGTACAACCAGTAACTTTGTTGCAATACTTAAATCAAAATATATATAATATCATATCAATTAGACTTTGTTAACAGTACTTTTCAACATTAGTTTGTTAACAATAAAAACTACTATCGAAGGTAAAGATCATAGTACAGAAGTATTTCTTCTTTGTTCTCGTTATCTTCATGTAGAATCCATTCAGAAATCAAATTTTGCCTTATTTGTTGAAGGTCCTCCTGCAACCAACAAACATGTTTATGTCAAATTACAAATGAAATGAACATCCATGTAACCAAATTTATAATTACGTACAGTAGTGTATTGTGGCATGCAATTCCCATTGAATTTCGGACTACCATCCCACAACTCAATAAATTTTAAAACGATCACTCCACAATCATGCCTACGCAAAGGTTAACCACACAAAGTCAGGTTTAAAAATAAGTGCAGGACACTAATAAAGGGTTACCAAAAAATGAACCTCGTTAATGAAACAAACCAACATAATAAATAACTCACAGGTTCGGTTGAATGGGGTCAAAGCATGTCAGATTTCAAAACATGGTTTATGGTCCTTCTTACAAATTAACAACAACGACATAAAGTTTTCCACGTTACGGGCCTGCACACATCCTCAACCATGTCAAACAACTTCATCTTAATAATTGGAAATGACATATTTCAATTGAAAAAACAAAAACAACTTTCAATAATCACACTAACCACGTTATTATCGATCCTCATTCGTTTCTTTCTACCGTGTCCGAGAGAATTAAGCACAAAGAATTCCATTGTCTTCAACTTGACGGCATAACACCACCAATGATCATCGTGTACAATTGGAGCAAACAACTAAAGTACATGTTATAAGTGAAACAATTTCATTATTAGGTAACATATTTCAATGCAAAAATGAATTTAAAAACACAAATTACTCAAGATCTCAAATATTTTACTCACAAATTTCGCGGTTAAGATTTCTTCCATGCTAATCAATGTGGAACAAAAGAACATGTTGTAATCGCTTAACTTCCAAACATGTCTGTTTGCAATTCTCTTATTACTATCATGAACAACCGATGTCTACAATAATAGTGGTCAATAATTGATACTCAAATAAATTCATCTTAAAATTTGGTTCCCCTAACTAATAAACACAAAGATGTACCATATACATTGGACTTAAAACAATCATTCACACATGTTGGTGCAACTTCCTTTCATTATGCATCAAGAGGTTACATCCAAACATAACTGCCTATATTCATAAAACACACCATAATGAAATTATTTGCAATTATTAACATATACTCTATGAAATAATATTAATAAATAATAAATTACCAAATTGCAAACATAACACATTGATTGAAAACCCATACAGTCATGTGTGGACAATATTTGACCATTTATCACCGTTACAACCCTTCAACAAATCAATTTAACGTTACAAATCAATTTGACATTTCTAAAACATGTCAAAAATTGGAACTTAAGTAAACACAATATTATTAAGTATTGTACTGATAACATACCTATAAGGACAATCAACCCGAGTTACCGTCCGGTAAAGCTTAACCACATCGACACGCCTGATACTGCAGTTTTCTTGAATGGGCTCAACCCATGGTACAATTGCCAACAATTCACTACAATGGACATCATGAATTGGGTTGTCTTCATAAATATTATCTGGCACGTCATGTAAAGTTGGTGACTTTCCATTTCCATCCACACCAACTTGGGCTTCATCCTCAACTCCACTGTCATCTAAAATATCCACCACCGTGTTACCTTCATGTGCATGACGTGCACCCAAATCTTCAGCCACATCACCATCACTTCATGTGTATGTGAATTTTGGCCCTTATCATCACCAGCATTCTCCTTTTCAACTGGCTTACTTTCATTCCCACTAAAGACCTCAACCTCCAAAATCTTCAATCTTTTCTTTATCTCGATTATTTCCATCTCATTGCTGTTAAATTTTTTTAACCAAACATCAGTCGTATTGGACACCCCAGCTACGTCACCACCTTCACTAACCCTATCACCAGCTTCACTAATGCCACCAAGATTTAACGCAACCCGAACAAGTTCATTACATTGATCTTCTTCAGTTAAAGCCCAATCGAACATCACATGCAATGTAATTCAACTAATGATTAAAAAAATTGTTGTTACATTTAAAACTTCACCAACTCAACTAAATTGATATGGTATAAAAATTAAAAAAAAAACAAAATACCTTTGGTTCAATGAATAGCCTATCAATGCTTGAAGTCCTTAACTTCAAACGTGGCCATCGTAATATTCTGGGAAACACTATATCCCCATTATCTGCGCCCAATCCTAACCTCTCAAAAACCCAAATCTAAAAATAACAAATGTTATATTATTCATATCAAAACACAAACATAAAAAATATAAAACAGATTTAAAGATTCAAACATTATAAAATACAACGTACCTGCAAAACCACAACTGACCCTGCCAACGTAATGTTGTGGTCATTTTTTTTTGGCTATGAACCACATATGCACGACTTAATGCGTTAACCAAAAAAACTGTGCACTGCACTCCCCCAATTGAACTTAACCAAACTATCAATATCGTCTAATATTCTAAAAGGCATATTGCAAATCACTTTTGAATTCCTAGGAAAATACAAGACGGCAAAGCACAACAATATATACAAACGACAAACATTATCTACATCATCACGCTTGGTTCCTATTAGACTTCTAATCATGTTTGTTATACCTTTAATACATATTCTTTCACCACAAAAAAGTGAACCAACTAACCCACATCCATATACATCAAATTCTACTTCTTCACCAACTACACCTAACCCCAAACTAAAACAAACATCAACCACAGATAAAGGTACAAGATGCTTCCATATGTGAAAGGATTGTTCACCTTCATCCCATCGCCGAAGTAGCTCAACTAGCAGAGGACTGCAGATATCTAAAGACCTCTCTAACTCCAAACACCATTTGAAAGGGGTGAGTCCTATACGTCTCCGGTGCCCATCAGTCAACACGTTGTTTATCTCCACAATGTGCTTTGTATCCACAAAATTTATCAATCGAACCTTCCATTCAATTTTAATAAATTAAATAATGCTCAACAATCATATTATGATGCACAATATCGAACACGATATAATAATTAACAGCACTAACCCTGTCTTCTTCCTCAACATCCGCTTTTTTCCCCTCTTTTTTTCCCTTTCGAGCCATGCTTCAACAACAACCTACACAAAACCAATAAACACACAAAATCTAATCAATACACCTCAACTACAAAACCTACAACGAGATTCATAAACAATTTTGACTTTCCCTTACACAGAAAAACCTCCACAAAACAAAAATTAACCTTTCCTCTCCGTTAACTGGCGCCGACAACTGTTAACAAAATGAACTCAATGAACACAAACTTTTTTATTATCATAATACCCACACACGCAAAAAAAAAAGACAACTTCATCTTTTTATACAATGCAGTAAGAATGTAATGGACAAACGCGAAGGGTTTGGGCGAAAAGAAAACACAACCTTAAAAATGAACCGCGGACATCGTCCTCGTTCTACCGCTTCTTCCGTTCCCAAGTTCGGATTTTTTGAGGGGTTCCTTCTTCTACCTATGAGCAGGCGCACAAACAACACAACAAAGGTAGACAAATAAAATTTTTGCACGAAGACTCTTCATTCTACCGCTTCTTCCGCTGCCCAAATGTTTTTCCTTCTCCTTCCGCTACCAACTTCGCATTTTTGTACAACATTCAGGGTCGGTTGAGTGAAAATATCACCGCTTGTAGAAAAGCTGAAGGCACCGCTTGTTTGCTTCCAGTGGGTGGAGAGTTGGTTCGCGCGTTCAGTGAGAAAAATCAAATCTTTCTGTAAGTGAGATAGTGAGCGCGTGGTGTCTCGTTACGCGCAAGCGGGGCCGCAACACGTTACCCACCTTCAGTAGTTGCTCAGAACCGTCAGAACCGTCACCTCATCCTTTAGTTAATTTTTTTCAAAAACAATTAAAATTAATTCCACATGTCAGTGTCACGTAGGCGGGTCAAAAACAAGTTAAAAAAATCAGGTTAGAGTATAATTTTCCTTAATAGTTATAAATATGTACTGTCTATATCTGATTCTTTTCTCTTTTTTAGGTCCTTGACCGGTGCTTTAAAATTACCGGATAATAATTAGAAGGGTTAAATATGTTTTTGGTCCCTCAAGTTTGAGCAAAATTTGGGTTTAGTCCCTCATCAAAACTTTTGACCAATTTAGTCCTTCATCTTCCAAAATGCGTGAATTTAGTCCTTTTAACCAAATTTTGTTAAGTTTATCTGACATTTCAAATGCATTTCATGATAGTATTTAAATTATTTATACTGTTTGACACATTTTTGCTTCAATGTTAACTTAAATACTATCATGAAATGCGTTTGAAACGTTAGATAAACTTAACAAAATTTGGTTAAAAGGACTAAATTTACGCATTTTGAAAGATGAAGGACTAAATTGGTCAAAAGTTTTGATGAGGGACTAATTCCAAATTTCGCTGAAACTTGAGGGACCAAAAACATATTTAACCCTAATTAGAAATATTAAACAGGGTTTAAAAAAACATTTAATTCTTTCTTAACATTTTTTATTATAATTATTTTTTAATCTAAGTAATTAGAAAGATTTTGAAGAATGACTAAGAATTTAATATATTCTTTATCTATTAAACAAGGAAATTAATAAAAGCGAGAGTCATCGAAATAAAATTTGAGAATATACGAATAAAGTAATAAGTAACGTGTAGATTATAGAATAGTCTTATTTAAGTTTTTAAGTTCTAAGTTATTAAATTGGGATATTTTCTATTGTATTTATATTAAAAATTTTAATTTTATTTAATATTTTATTATTACTTTTTTTAATTAAGTTTTATAGTTTAAAAATTAATAAATATAATTATTCTAAACCAATTGTGTTAATTTTTTTTTGTGTCAAATGATATTTCAGGTTGGCGTGTTTCAGCTGTCGCTTGACAAATTCTAACTCAAATGTTAGTTTTGCTGTTTAACAAATAAAAAAAATTAAGACATGAGTTAAAAGGAATATATCAATTTTTGATAAAGTTTGAGAACAAAAATGTATTAAAATTTATATAGTTTTCCTAACCCAATTGTGTTAAATCTTTTTTGATGTGTCCAATGACATTTAAGATGGCACGTTTGAGGTGTCGTTTGACACATTTTCGTTGTTTAATACATAAATTTTTTTAAGACATATAAGTTGAAAGGAAAGGAATATATCAATTTTTTATAAAATTTGGTGCCAAAATGTATTAAAGTTTATAAAAGAAACAAATTCATATTTTGCATTTAAGTTTGGGACTAACATATTTAACCTTTATTTTATCATTGAAATACAATTAAATAAAGATATCACCCTATAGCAACAAAATCAAACAAAACATACTTAATTCAAATGCTTTATAACATTTTTCTCCTATATTTGTAGCTAGAATTCAATGTTTTTCCTCTATTTATTATTGACTCAATATGATTCTTATATTTTTCAGACGAACTAAATGTAATTTCTCTCAATATTAATGTCATTCCTCTCATTTTTTCTCCGATATTAAATAACGAAAAAGACTATATTGAATAAAAATTAAATATAAATATTGAATAAAATATATTATTAAGCCTTAAAAAATATAAAAATTCAAATAATTAATAAAAGAATTAAATATGTTTTTAGTCCTTGAACTTTGATGTGAAATTATAATTCATCCTTATCCGAAATTGATATATTTTGGTACTCAAACTTTAAGAATGAATTGATATAGTCCTTTTAACTAATTACATTTAATGTTTTTTACGTGTCAAATGTCTCAGCTGACATTGAAGAAAAAATGTGTCAAACGATGTCAAGAACTCAAATGTTTACGCGTAAATGTTAGTTAAGACGTGTGATACATTATCGCTTCAATGTCAGTTGAGACGTTGGACATGTTCTCGCTTCAATATCAGTTGAGAAATACGGTTAACACGTCAAAAAAATTTAACAGTAATTGGTTAAAGGGATATTAATTCATTGTAAAAGTTTGGGAACAAAAATACATCAAAGTTTCAAACATGGATGAATTTCAATTTCATAATGTTTATTATTCCATGAAAATGCGATAAAAAAGTCCCAACAACCTTACCTTTGACCCATATATATAGTTTTCTACATGGGCCTTTGATTAAGGTTGATTTAATCAAGACTCAATTACTTTAAAAACCTGTTTATCCTTAATTATTAGTTAACTTGTTTATCTTATACGTCGTTCGACTATGCGGCCGCACGTCATTTTTTGAGTCATAAAGTCATCTGACACATATTTATGGCCAACCTTAACACGACTCATTGTGAGCTGTTCGACATTACTAAAGTTGTAACTCGTTCGTTGACACATAATTCCATAATCTCTGTAGTGATTATCACGTTCCGGGAGATATGGCTGTTTGTTGACATATTATTTCATATGATCAATCGTTGGAGCCTTGACGCTCGGTGTATCACTCGTTCGGTATTGCCTGTAGGTAGCCTCTCATTGATACATCATTCCATGATTTTCACCGTGATCGCCACGTCCAAGGAGAATGGTTGTTGACACGAGCGAATCAACGCTGTACAAATTTCTTGGACGCCGATCGCTAGGGGTGTCAAAACGGGCCAGCCCGACCCTTTTGGTTTGGCCCGCATGTGGCTCGCCAAAAATGGGCCGGGCCAGGCTGGCCAGTCATCAATAAACGGGCCGAAAACTGTAACCCGTCCCGTTTTCGGGTGGGCTGGCGGGCTGGCGGGCTGGCCCATCTCTTTTTTTTATACTTTTTTTAATTTTTTTTAATTTTTTTAACTTTTTATTAAAATTTTGTTTATAAATTAATTTTATATATATAAATTTATTTATATAATATAAAAAAAGTATTATTTTTTAATTATTTTTAATTTTAAACATAAAAAAATTAAAAAGAAAAACGGGTTGGCGGGCCCGCCCGTTTTGACCTACTAAATTGGCGGGTCAGGCGGGCCAGGTTGCAGCGGGTTGACAGGTTGGAAATTTCAACCCGGCCTTCTCTTTTTTGGGCCGGCCCGATCCATTTTGCCATCCATACCGATCGCCTCTTCATAAGTAGATAATACTCGTACGGTATAAGGACAAATTTCAATTTTACCTCAACATTAGGACTAAAAATACATTTAACCTTTAATAAAATAAATTCTTTTAATAAAAATTTAAATAAAACATTACATTAATATAAAAGAAACCAACTATTATTTAATATAAATTTACTATTTTTTGGAATATGCCGCAAGTAGAAAAATATGTTTATTATTTCATGAAAAGTGTGTGATGGTGTTTTTGTTATCTTTATCTCGTAAATATAAAGAAAACTTTGGGCAGCTCGAAATCACGAACAACAAAGAATATCCCCTCCAGCGGCGCAGTATAAGACGCCACACTAAAATGCGCGACCAACTTGTCCTAATCGAGGGGCACGGCGCTAATGTGCGCCTCTCGTGCGGTGCACCGAACTGAGAAGCAGGAACGGCACAATAGTAGGAAAAAGACGAAGCAAACAAAAACACACACCAATTAATGAAATAATAATAATTAGCAACAATTGATAATTAATTAATAATAACATGATGACACACACTCAGCTATATAATATAAGCATAACTAATAAAAAACAAACCAAAAATCTGCAAAAATTGTTCATTTCATTCATATCCCCTTTCTTTCTTTATTCTCTCTTCTTCTTGTTCTGTGTGTCTGTGGTTGAAGCGAGAAGAAGAACACGAAGCAAGAACGAAGAAGAAGCATGGTTTCAACGAGACGCAACAGTGGATCTTTCTCTAACGCCAACAAGAGGCCGTCTTCGTCTGAAGACAAAACTCCCTCTCCTTCCCCCAAGCGCCAAAAGGTTTTGCCTTTTTGTTTACCCTTTCTCTCCATAATCCCTATTTCTCGTTCGATTCACCCCTCTGATTCGCTCCGTTATGCTTTCTCAGGTCGACAATGTTGCTGCCGCCTCGGAGAAACCGATGCCGCCGGCGGAAAATTCCAAGGATTTGGGCATGACGGAGCCTCCCGCTGATCCCGGAGAATGCGAATCTGGAGACGCTCAGATCGCCGGCGACGTCAATCCAGATGGCAAGGCCGACCCCACGCCGCCGATCGCTGATGGTTCATCTTTGCCGCTAACACTTTTTTCATCTTTCGTTTGTTATTTTTTTTTTTAATTTTTATTGTTTTGTTGCGTGAAGGTTCTACACCGACTGTGGTTGCTGATAAACCTAGGGGTTCGTTCTCTTCTTGGGCTATATTTCAGAAGCAAAACCCGAATTTCGAGGCTTCAGTTCCCTGGTGCAGACTCTTGTCTCAATCTGCGCAGGTAAATTTTTAATATTTTAATTTTTTGTTATTTTTGTTTTTGAGTGAAATTGGGGGTCACTACAGATTTTGTTTACTTGGAGTTCAATTTTGTTATTGCTGCAGAATCCCAATGTTTTAATTTGCACACCCAACTTTACTATTGGGTCTAGTAGGGGTTGCAATTTCCCGTTGAAGGATCAGACTATTAGTGGAAATTTGTGTAAGATCAAGCACACGCAGGTACACACATCTCTCGGAGTTTGTGATTGTGCGAAGAATGGAAGGATTGCTTTTTTTTTTTTCCGACCACAAACCTTGACACTTGCCAGCGATTTTTTTTTTTTTCTTTTGTGTTGTTTATTGAGATGTGCGTGAATGTTTGTGCGAACGTGTGTGCTTGGTTTGCTTCTTTCCTTTTTTTTTTCTTTACAGTTGTTTGAGGTAAATATCGTAGGATATGTATGTGCAGTATGATTACTGTTGTTTCTGGAAATGATCAGCGCGAGGGAAGTGCTGTGGCCGTGCTAGAAAGTACGGGTAGCAAAGGATCGGTGGTAGTGAATGGCACGCTCGTCAAGAAGAGTACCAGTTGTGTGCTTAACTCGGGGGACGAGGTGGTTTTTGGTTTGATTGGGAATCATTCTTATGTATCCTTTTACACTCCTTGCATTCGAATATGTTGTCAGTCTTTCCTACTACTGTTTTTCTTTTTATCTAAAACGGGGTTATAAAACTTTTCTATTTGCTTCCTTGTATTAAGTATTTATGTTCTTCCTTTTCTATCTCTGTCTGCATGTGGTTCCTTGATTTATTTTGACTTAGATTTTTCAGCAAATAAATCCTGAAGTCGCAGTTAAGGCTGCAGAAATTCAGGGTGGTGTCAGCAAGTATTTCCAGATTGAAAGGAGGGCTGGAGACCCTTCAGCCGTGGCTGGAGCTTCTATTCTGGCTTCCCTTTCTAGCCTAAGACCGGATCTTACAAGATGGAAGTCTCCATCTCAGACTGCCGGTAAACCTCATCAGGGTACTGATGTTCCTAGTCATTCTGTTCTCCCTGATGGTACAGAGACTGGGCTGGATGGTCTGGAAGGCAACTCTCCTCCAAATATAGCGACAGACAAAGCTGCTGATGTTGGAGCAAGCGACAAGAATTTGCCTATGGATTGCGATTCAGATGATGCTGGCACAGAGGCAGGCAATGTAAAAATCTCTGGGGTGAATGCTTTCCTAGGGCCTTTCTTCAGGATTCTAGCTGGATCTACTTGTAAAGTGAAATTGAGCAAAAGTATCTTTAAACAGGTATTTGAAGAAAGACATGGGACGAGGGATGTGCAAGCTGCATCGACTTCTGGTACTTCTGTTCGCAGTGCAGTTTTTAAAGAGGATGTTCATGCTGCAATACTGGATAGGAATGAAATAGAAGTGTCCTTTGACAACTTCCCTTACTACTTAAGGTATAACTAGTGGATTTCTCAGTCAATTCCACAGCTTTGCATTCATTGTTGTTCCTTTCATGTGTTTTCTTATCATTCTCCTTTATTTAAAGATAATTCCCATTGCAAAATTCATGTACATTTGTTTCCTGCAGACTAATTGAACATGCAATTGCATTCTTTAAAATTTATAAAAGGAAATAAATTAGTCATTTTTAAGCAATTACAATTTTGTTCTGTATAAATGGGAACTTTTATATCCTATACTAGATAGATGTATGGACTTTACCGTGTTAGAGCTACATTGCTAACAAAGGTTCCATGCTACATTGGAAAACAACACCTAGTTTTTCCCTTATCAACCCAAAAAGCCTTTTATTCACGCAATATGTACTAAATACTGATGGAAAATTCAGTTACTCTTACATTATGAGCTGAAATATGAAGCAGGGATAAGAACTAAATATTGGTTAAAGAAACAGGTACAATGTTATGACATGAAAGAGAGACTAATCGAGGCAGTTGCTTCCTTGTATATAATTTCTTGTCTTCTCTTCTATACTTGGTTCCTTTTACTGTTTTGTATTTGAATTTGTCATTTGCAGTTGGATGCCATATTTCCAGTGCTGCTTTTTATCAACTATGGTTGAAGATAATTATTTTAGCTTTATCTTTTCATCCAATGTGTATTGGTAGGACTTGGCAGTGGCATGACACGTGGTTGTTAATTTTGAAAAAGATTTTAAATTGTGGCTTGGTTGCATTTCTGTTTAATATGATCTTCAATACCTTAGTTTGACAGGGGTATATAATGAGTTGTTTAGCTGTATCATGTGATATTTTCCTCAATTTAAAACCTCGACTGTGAAATATTTTTATAGGTTCTTTGTTTTTAATACAAATTTTGGAGTTCAATATGATTTTACATTTGTGTTGTCATTCATGCATTTTACTTGATTGTTATAGCTTCTTGGTTTGATCGTTGATAGCGTTTTTGACCATATTTATATCTTCTTTCAGTGAGAATACAAAAAATGTTCTAATTGCAGCTTGCTTTATACACCTGAAGCATAGAGAACATGCAAAGTACACCACTGATCTTACAACAATAAACCCTCGTATTCTACTTTCAGGACCTGCAGGTGTATGCGAATTGCATTACTGCTCTCCTATATCTTTTCTTTTCCAATGATTTTGTTTTGGTTTTGACTTCCTTCCTTTCTTAACTCACTGTTTCTCTCAATTGCCATTTTTTTGCAGGGTCAGAAATATATCAGGAGATGTTGGCAAAAGCACTTGCGAAACACTTTGGAGCTAAATTGCTCATATTTGATAGCCATTCGCTTTTGGGTGTAAGATAAAGTTTTCTTATTCATCTGATATTTGGATTATTCCATGAACACCTTTTTCATTAATGTGCCATTGAAGGTTATTTACCTGTAAGCTTGTTATGAATCTTCATTTGTTGAATGTTCATATTTAACAGGGTTTAACTTCCAAGGAAGCTGAGCTGCTCAAAGATGGATTTAATGGTGATAAATCCTGTGGCTGTGCTAAACAAAGTCCTTTAACTACAGACATGGCTGGGAGCATGGATCCACCAGCTAGTGAACCAGAGACACAGAACTCCTCAAATGAACCTACTCCATGTGGCTTTGAGTCTCAACTTAAGTTTGAAACTGATAATTTACCATCTACATCTGGGGCAGCTAAAAACTGTGTCTTTAAACTAGGTATGTTTGCTTCATTTCTCCATTTAAGGAGACTTAACTTGTCACAAAGGTTAATGTTTTTCAGATATAATCCTTCAGGTGACAGGGTAAAATACAGTTCATCTTCTGGGGGAATATATCAGCTTCAGACAATTTCTACAAGGTACAGGTTTGTGCTAAACTGTTCTCAACTAGTTTCCATTTCTCACGATCTCATTGATACAAGGTGGAATTTGTTTTACCAAATTTAACAGTCACATATCACCTCAATTTATGATTGAATCATGGTAACCCAAATCACTTTAAATAATTAATTATAGAACGTATGATTTTGTGTGTGAATACAATGTGTTTGACAGCAAGCTAAGCTAACTATACCAGTTACAGGAGATAAATAGCACTTCTACTTGAGTCATTGCCAATGCCAATGCCAAATCTACTGTTTTTTTATCTGCTTAAACAATATTCTATATCTATCCACTCTAGGTTGCATTGCAACTTTTACTTTGCTTAGGGAGAAATGGGTTAGGAAAAAGTGAGAGAAACGAAAATGGGAGGGATGTATTAGAAATTATTTTTCTTTCATTTTTGGTAATCAAATAAATGTAGGGCAAAAATGTGAGGTACAAACTGCCCTATTGGCCTAATACTTGCTTTGCTTTCAGTTTCATTAAAATGATATCTACTGATTGTGTGATTAAGGATAATATAGTAGCTTTCTTTTGTTTATATTGTTTACCAAACAAAGTGAAATTGTTTTTATTTTTGGTTATAATTTTGCTCAGCAATCGCATATACAGGGGTCCACCTAATGGAAGTCGGGGGAAGGTTGTCTTACTTTTTGATGATAATCCCTTGTCAAAAATTGGTGTAAGATTTGATAAACCCATACCTGATGGAGTTGACCTTGGAGGTTGCTGTGAGGGTGGTCAAGGATTTTTCTGCCATGGTAATCTCTTATCTGTCTTATAAATCATCTTTTTAGATATTTTGTATTTTTATCTACAAACTTTATCTTTGTCCTACATCTTGAACTTATCTTTTTCTCATTCCAGTGAATGATCTTCGGTTGGAAAACAGTGGCATTGAAGAACTTGACAAATTACTCATTAATACATTATTTGAGGTCACCTTTTACTCCACTTAGTAACATTTCCCTCTAATCTATTATACAGTCTCTTAATCTTACAATAAGAGTTTGAACATGTTTTTTTCAGGTTGTGGTCAGTGAGAGCAGAAATGAACCCTTCATTTTGTTCATGAAAGATGCAGAGAAGTCTATAGTAGGAAACGGAGATCCATTTTCATTTAAAAGTAGGCTTGAAAATCTTCCGGACAATGTGGTGGTAATAGGTTCACATACTCACACTGACAGTCGCAAGGAGAAGGTGATAATTGTGTGTTTTTGTAATGCTAGATTTGTATAATCTATTTGCCATATCATTTGGTTTTTTACCTGACTTTATCAGTTTCCAGTGATCTATATTTTTGGTAGCTGTGGGCTTTATATATATCTGGTTATATTTTATTGAGAAACTGATAAAGATGTCCGTTGTTAAAGTAAGATACAAATTAGATATACAAGGTCCTTTGTATTATCGATTCATTCTTGGTCTTAATGAATGTGTATAAATGATTTTGTTATTGATATTTAACTATTTTTTCTTGCAGTCACATCCTGGGGGTTTACTTTTTACGAAGTTTGGCAGTAATCAGACTGCTCTTCTTGATTTGGCTTTCCCCGTAAGAATATCATCTCCTTTTGAGTATAGTATTTATATTTGAAAGAACAGAACAAGATTATCAGTACATACTTTACATGTCTTCTTTAGGCTTTCTATGTTGCAATAACGTCCCTCCCTCATTCTCTCTCTCTCTCTCTCTCTCTTTCAGGATAGTTTTGGAAGATTGCATGACAGGGGAAAGGAGGTCCCAAAGCCAAACAAAACATTAACTAAACTTTTCCCGAATAAAGTGACAATTCACATGCCTCAGGTTTGTATAACATTTTCTTTCAAACCAACTACCAAAATTTTTAAGTTGTTGGATGAAGGTATATGAAATGGTTTTATATTTTACACACGCTCACTCAAAATCCCCTTGGGTTGGAGCAAGGATAATGCTGATATAATTCTAAATTTCAGTTTCAGTTAGAAAAATTCCAAGGATTGAACTCGTCACCATTTGGTCATATAGAACCTTTTATACTGTTATGAATAAGAAATTCAAACTGTTGGGCGAAGGTACATGAATTGTTCTATATCTAACAATATTCAATGTATGTTTCCTGATCCAGGATGAAGTACTTCTAGCATCTTGGAAGCAGCAACTTGATCGAGATGTTGAGACTCTTAAAATTAAAGGAAATTTGCACAATTTACGTTCTGTAAGTTCTTGCGTGAGCTTGTAATTTTAATTCAATTTGTTTCATGGTAAGACATATTATTATTATTATTATTATTTAACCTTAAGTTACACCATATATTTGGTTTTCAAAAAATTACTTTTGTGGATTGCGTCTTTTTAGTTATGGATCTACTACTTTTGGGTGATACGTTTGGTTTTATATTTATATTTATATGGGTGACATGGAATGGGTGCTTAAAGACAAATCGGTTGTTCTGGACCTAAGTAGATTTTGTACAAGATATTAGTATAATTTTTGAGCTAGTTCATCCTTTAATTGATATGGATCTAGCTCTTCTAAAGTGAGCAAGTGTATAAAGTGAGAAAAAAAAGATACATTTGTTTGTTGGTTTTGATTGAAGTGCGTCATAAATGAATCTAACATTAAATGAATGATTGCCTTTACTTTCTCACCTTGCAATTTGTGCACTACTCATTTTTGAGGGGACTAAATCGACTGGATATGATATTTAAACTTGTTCTGAAGTGTCTGAGCCAAATTTTATTTGTTGTTGTTCACACGCTCTGCGCATAGAATTCATGGTTACATCAATTATGTTGTTGAAAAGAAGCTTGAATGTAATTTCTCATTATAAATTTGATATTATTTACATCCAAATTATTGTTAAATGTGATTGTCTTGACTGATACACACATACACACCAAGCGTAGATGTTGTCCACACGCTCTGCGCATAGAATTCATGGTTACATCAATTATGTTGTTGAAAAGAAGCTTGAATGTAATTTCTCATTATAAATTTGATATTATTTACATCCAAATTATTGTTTAATGTGATTGTCTTGACTGATACATACACACATACGCACCAAGCGTAGATGTTATTATCAACAATTAAAGCCCTATGCCACTAAGTGATGTTAGCCATATAGATTGCATGATGACATTAGGCTTGATTGAAGATAAAATTTTTACCGAAATTATATACCACGAGTCTCCCCTAAACGGAATTCTTCCAATATTCTTCAAGGCTCTCCTTTCATCAGTTTAACAGGGTTGAAAATCATTCAATCTACTTTTCTCATTGGTGCTTTCACTGACATTCTATGCATCTGTCCAAACCATAATAACCTGATGACCTATTAACCGTAATCTTTTACTCAATCAGTGCTGCACTAATATTTTCTAATACACAATCATTCCATATCTTGTCATTTCTTATGTGGCTACACATTTATTACTAGGGTTATTGTTTATAAATAATCTTAGGTTTGTAGTGGGTCTTTGGATGTTTGAAATGCAATTATGGCTGTGCAAGGTTTATTCTTCTAAATGATTTTAAATGTTGTCTTTGTGGTACAACTTTAGATCTTATGAGACAGTGGGGACAGGGGTTGCTATTTATTACGTTGTTGTTCTGCAGTTGTTATGCTTTAGTATTACTGCTATTGTTGTTAGTGTAACCTTTTGTTACTCGTGTATTACCCTTGATGACTAGCTGCATAAGTTATAGACTCAAAATTAAGGGGTGAAGGCATGGCCCACAAAGAAAATTAAATAACGTGGTATGAACTATGAAGAGATAGGAATTATGTAAGTTTCTTAATGGAACTTTAGCCTGTTCTTGGGGAGCCTTGGGTAGTATTAATGATCACAGTATAGTTTTCTGTAGTTAATTCCTTGTCTCTTTTAGAAATTATCGGAATAGCATGCTTTTAGTTTTTCATAAGAATTAGACCAATGTTGTCAAACTCGAGGATTGTAAGGGGATCGGAAAGACAATAAGACATCGTAACTCCACTAGTAAGAGTTATGAATATAAAAGATTATATTCATATTATTAAAAATAAGATAAATAACAAACATAACTCGTACAAAATAATAAGTTTAAATACTAAAATTTAATGCAGAAGTCCTCCATATAAAGAACCAATAAGCGTGGATGTTTTTCATAAGAATTAGACCAATGTTGTCAAACTCGAGGATTGTAAGGGGATCGGGGATCGGAAAGACAATAAGACATCGTAACTCCACTAGTAAGAGTTATGAATATAAAAGATTATATTCATATTATTAAAAATAAGATAAATAACAAACATAACTCGTACAAAATAATAATAAGTTTAAATACTAAAATTTAATGCAGAAGTCCTCCATATAAAGAACCAATAAGCGTGGATGTCATCTTTTTCTTTCAAAACTTGAGCTGCCAACAAAACAACCAAGGCAACTAGATGAGTAAAGGAACCCTAAAAGGAACATAGGTGGTGAGCAAAATAAAAAGTAAAGAAACAAAGGCTAAGCATCACTCATTGTGAGGGTGGCAAGCGTTGGTGACTGCAAGGGCAGCGCTCATGTATGCTAACGTAACCCTAGTAGAAGAAGGTTGGGCTTCTCATGGGTTGGATTGATCATACGACCAAAAGGTTCGACATGGCCCTTGATCCCCCAATGCAGCAAGCATCCTCCGCATCAATTAGTGTTATTGATATCGGATACCCTAAAAATCCTTTTTAAAGTTACGGAGGAAATCATATCGGGTTATGGCGGAAATATTAGAATTAAAAGTAATATAATATATGGATATAGATAATTAAAAGAGTTTATATTTGGTCTAGAAGAATGTGAAAGGTGGCAACTGTCAGTAAGCAGTGGAGACCAGATGCGACTGGCGATGGACGATGGCTACCAGCGATGAGCGGCGGTGGCGACCAGCATCAAGCAGCAAGGCCAGTCCAAGAAAAAGAACACATACTTGGGAAGGGTTAGTGGGGGTATTAGGTTAAAAGAAATGTTTATTGAGCTTATTTGAAACCGGTTTCCTCCTACTTATACTCAGTTTTGTATTTAAAACTTTGCACCCAATTACTCAGTGTAGGAAATAGTAGCCTTTTTGACTAAAATGCCTATGGATGCTCTGTTTAACATATGGAGAAGGTCCTTTTCATTAAATAACTTCATGTTAAAGGTCCCCCTCTAAATTCTGACGCAAGGGAAGTGAGGTTTAGATAGGGAAATTTGGTGCAGTTAGTTAGAAGGGATTAGTAAGTTTGTTGGGGGTATTGGTTCCAAAAATAGATGAGAATAAGGATGAATGTTTCTAGGGTTCTAGAGAAGAATTCATTCTACCATATTCAATTGTTCAATAAAATTGTACATTTTTGGGTGTTAATTTTGTGGGGGGTAGTTAAATAAGTAGGAGGACGTAAGGATAAGAGTGGGCATTCTAAACTATTACAATGGCATTTGGGAATTGAACGACTGGTAGAAGGGCCCCCTTCGTGATTAATTGCTTCTTTTTCTTTGTTTCATTCAATATTAAATAAAGATGTTTTCTATTCTTATATTCTGTTACTGGTTTCCTAAACAACTTTCATACGTTCTTTCAGCTATAATTGTGTTTCTTCTTTTAGTCTTTTTAAATAATTCACTATTTGACCATGTTGGCTGTGTTGATTGTAATTGCTTTCATGATGTACTAAATTCTTTCTCATAATTATAGGTTTTGAGCCGTTGTGGGGTGGAATGTGATGGGGTTGAATCCTTGTGCATTAAGGATCAAACGCTTAGTATTGAAAGTATGTTCTACTAGTAAGTGCTTAAGGTTTTACTGTTTAAATCTCTTCTATATCATTTTTGCTGTATTGCAGATGCAGAGAAGATTGTTGGTTGGGCTATAAGCCGACATCTCATGCAGAATGCTGAAACTGATCCTGATGCAAAACTTGTGTTGTCTTGTGAGAGGTAATTATTTAATGTACATGCACACATATAAAACACACTAGGGTCATGTTATTAATCATTAGCTATTTTTTATTCTGCCAGCATCCAGTATGGAATTGGCATCTTACAGTCTATCCAGAATGAGTCAAAAAGCCTGAAGAAGTCTCTTAAGGTTGTTGTTATGAACTTTTGCTGCTTTGATTGTGGGAGATAGCGACATGCAGTACTTTGTTCCCAACTTACTACTTGGAAATTATTCTGTTTATTGGGTTTAACCATTTGATTTCGTGAGTGCTGTTTTCTGAAATATCCCTCTTATGTTTTTGAAATCAGGATATTGTAACTGAAAATGAGTTTGAAAAGAGGCTTTTGGCTGATGTTATTCCACCTAACGACATTGGTGTTACTTTTGATGATATTGGAGCTCTTGAAAATGTCAAGGATACATTGAAGGAATTGGTTATGCTTCCTTTACAGAGGCCTGAGTTATTTTGCAAAGGGCAATTAACCAAGGTATACTTTACACATTGACATACATTCTATTGTTTAACAGGCATTCCCCTTTGTCTATTGACTGTTGGAGTTAGAGTTAGATTCTATCGTTATTTATTTCCTTCCCTGCTTTTTACTAGTTTGTTTTTGCTGTTTGACCTGATCAACGGAAAATAAATAATCTGACCCTGCTCAGTGATATGCAATTGTTTTTAAGAAACTCATTTTGGTGTTGTTAATATTGAAATATATTTAGTTTACTTAAGTAATAATAATCACAAATATTAAAATAATGTAAAGTTTTAGGCCGCCCATTGTCAAGTTTTTTACTGATCAGATTTTGTGATTCTGATTGACTTCCATGCAGCCATGCAAGGGCATTCTTTTATTTGGTCCTCCTGGAACAGGCAAGACAATGCTTGCAAAGGCAGTTGCTACTGAAGCTGGTGCAAATTTTATCAACATTTCCATGTCCAGTATCACATCTAAGGTTGGGTTTGTTTCACTGGAACTATTTTAACGTCTATGCTGTCAGTTATTTTTTTTTTCGTTTTTTAACTGTGTTCTTTTCCAATTTTGCTTCAGTGGTTTGGTGAGGGCGAAAAATATGTGAAAGCTGTTTTTTCCTTGGCAAGTAAAATTGCTCCTAGCGTGATATTTGTTGACGAAGTAAGCCTTTTGCACGAATGTTTTTAGTTTATTTTTGATTCATCAGTTGAAAAATAAATCAGTGAAAACTAGTATGGCTTCTTGTATAGGTTGATAGCATGTTGGGCAGGAGGGAAAATCCTGGGGAGCATGAGGCCATGCGAAAGATGAAAAATGAATTCATGGTGAATTGGGATGGCTTACGCACAAAGGATACTGAGAGAGTTCTTGTTCTTGCAGCCACTAATAGGCCTTTTGACCTAGATGAAGCTGTCATAAGGAGGCTGCCTCGGAGGTGAACACCATGTTCAACTGCACTTCAATTCCTTGGTGTTCTTATTTGGGAAGAGAGGGGGTCTTAATGAAACGAATAAATGTGTGAAGTTTTTCTTAATCAAATTGGTCTTCTGCAGGTTAATGGTAAATTTGCCAGATGCTCCAAATAGAGCCAAAATATTGAAAGTTATACTGGCAAAAGAAGATTTGTCTTCTGGTCTTGATTTGAATGCAATTGCAAGTATGACTGATGGATATTCCGGAAGTGACCTTAAGGTTAATGGGCATTCTTTTTTAATTTTGTACACATTTTAAATTTAAGGTTATGGGTGCCTTCATGCTTGCTCTTTTATTGCAGAATTTGTGTGTAACTGCTGCACACTGTCCAATTAAAGAGATATTAGAGAAGGAAAAAAAGGTATGCCTAGTTACTTTTAAGTCAGAATGTTTTGAGGTTGCATCAACGACTTGTACACTCATGGTGTAATTTGATGCATGGCAGGAACGGGCTGCTGCTCTAGCAGAAGGTAGACCTGCTCCGGCAATAAGTGGAAGTGCAGATATCCGATCTTTAAACATGGAAGATTTCAAATATGCTCATCAACAGGTAAATGAAAAGGATCTCTTTAATAGGAAGATGCTCCCTCTCTTGAAATAGAAATATATAACTTTGTGATGTTGAAACAGGTGTGTGCAAGCGTTTCCTCTGAATCCGTAAATATGACCGAGCTTCAACAATGGAATGAACTATACGGTGAAGGTGGTTCAAGAGTAAAAAGAACACTAAGCTATTTCATGTGAGAAAACCCTTTGTACAAATGTTTTGTTATTGCTACCCCTCATGTCCAGAAGCCTCCAGTATTTGTAGTTTTGTGCCGGCCTCATAACGCTTGCAGGGCTTGATGCCGAGCTGTTTGGTTTATAAGGTGAAATATAGGTTTTTCGAGTATTTTTTGATCCTAACCTGTGGGATGGTGGGTTTTGAAAGGAGTGGAGCCTTGCAGAAGAATAGTGGGCAGGCTCTGCTGCATCATCTATTTTGTTCCTCATCCCCTGGCCACCACCTCTCAGAGGATGTGTGTTGAAAATATCTCTCTGTGAAAGCATTTATTTGCCCCTCCTAATGGAAACAATAAGCATTTAGATCATCCCTGCTTTCTGTCTTATGTACATATGCGTCATATCATAGAAAACCCCTTTTAGTTCATTCTCCTTCACAATGCAAAATTTATTCAACTTTCAATACTTGCAATATTAACGGCGTTTTGGTAAAATTTGTGGATATTCCACATAAAATCGTTAATGAGTTTATCACTAGTGAGTCTACTAGTTATTTACTCTTATTTATCCAGTCTGTTAGACAGGATAATGTATCCATTGGATTATCATGCTTTGAACAAACAAAAATGTCTGCATTATTCCCGTTGTGATTCTATGGATTATAGATATTTTGATCCTGGATTTCTTAAAATATTTCACTAGAGTTTTCTGGTATGAAAAAAATTAAAATTAAAATTAAGGTGGTGTTTTATTTTTTAATAAAATAAGGTTTGACAAATTTTGAATGAATTAAATGTTTTTAGTTATTATACATGCATGTTGAAAAGGAATTCATTTTTTTTTTTAATTTAATACATTTTAGTCTTTAAAATTTTAAAATGAACGAATTTTGATTTAAGTTTGGTGTATTTAGTTGGTATCCCATAAGATTTGGCATGTGGAATATTTATTTATTTATTTATATATAATATAATTGAAGGTAGTACAAAGTGTAAAAAGTTTTACTCAACCACAAAAAGCAGCACTCAAAAATTAACTAAAACAAGAAAGTTTACCCAATCTATTTGTTTGACGAATGACAAAGTGTGATACTTACACATGGTTAAATATTATGTCGACACATTGATTTATCTCAATGGCAAATGTCCCTTTTCAAATACCCACTTTATTTATTTTATTTTTAAATATAAATATAAATCTAAATAAAAAGTTGAAACATAAATATCTAAATATAAATATTATTTTTACAATGGAAACAACACAGGTAAAAATTTAGTACCACTTCACCATGTTTTTTATTATAGAAATAAAAATATTATTTTTATATTAAATACTTTTTTTTATAATAAAAGTACTATTGTTGAAGGAAAAACAACACAGTAAATATTCTCTTCGCCATGATAATCTCGCATATATATTTTAAAATTAATTTAAAATTAAAAATATTATAACGTTGACCAAATTTTTAATTCACAATAACACATAATTTATGTTAATAATGATTTTATACACGTGTTAGAATAATTGTTAAATTGATAATAGGTAATATAAATAATAATTTTAAATTTCTAACAAATCAATAATATCTCTTTAATTATAATAATTATTGAATTTTAATCATACAGAAATGATAAAAGATAATACATATAAAAAATATCTACAACAAAATTCAAAAAGTTTACCACTTTTAGTAGTTTTCTAAATTAAAATATAATATGTGATCTTACTTACATTAAGACAAGTTTCTCTTCTCAATAGAGTAATAAAGCCTAACCTCTCACCACGTCCTCCTATGTTATCAAGCATAAACAAAACTCACTTCATGTAGCTTCATGTAAAGTTAAGGGTTTAGTGTTTCTCTTTGCTTTCTATGGAAAAAGTTAAGCTCTTTGCCCTTCTCTGCCTCCCCTCTCATTCAAGCTTCTTTAGGAAGTATTTCTCTCTGTTTTCTACTTTTCGCTCACATGGTCAACATTCATCGTTGTGGAAGGAAATGTTGCTCCATACTATCTTCTCCTTTCAACCGCTCTTTCCTTTTCTTTCTTACTCTTTATTCTCTTTATCTGTTTTTGCATGATTTTGAATCTGAAATACCATTTTGCATTTTGCCATTTTGATCTTTTACTTTCAGTTGCAGGTTTGACCGAATGTTGTGATAAGAGTCACTCATTGTATGGTTCAAAATTTGAAGGTTTGGTTTCTCTTTTTTTTTTTGTAAACCCTATTTTTTAAACCAAATATACTTATGCTTTACTCCTTCTTCAATGCATTGGTGACCCCTTTTTTGGCAAATTTTAAGGGTTTTATCTTTTTTTAGAGTTTCAACTTCTTTGTTTTTATGTTGTTTTCTTGCATATTATTAGAGTTTTCAAAATTGAAATTCAAATTTCAAAAATTTTGTTGTTATATATGACTTCATTCCTTTATATATATATATATGTTTAAGGTTTTAATAGTTCAATATTCTTTTGAGGGTTTACATTTGTCTATTTAGTGGAGATAATTCATTTCGTACATCAAATCATCCTGGATTATAATGGCTGGTGATCCGGTAAGATCAGAACTTTACATCCATTTGAATATGAAATTTGACCATTATTTGTGTATATCTGAATTTCTTGATTTAGATAATTGGCACCAAGAGCATTCTCAGTAGTCTTTCTTCAATTGAGTTTGATAAGTGTTGTTTTCTTGCATATTATTAGAGTTTTCAAAATTGAAATTCAAATTTCAAAAATTTTGTTGTTATATATGGCTTCATTCCTTTATATATGTATGTTTAGGGTTTTAATAGTTCAATATTCTGTTGAGGGTTTACATTTGTCTATTTAGTGGGGATAATTCATTTCGTACATCAAATCATCCTGGATTATAATGGCTGGTGATCCGGTAAGATCAGAACTTTACATCCATTTGAATATGAAATTTGACCATCATTTGTGTATATCTGAATTTCTTGATTCAGATAATTGGCACCAAGAGCATTCTCAGTATCCTCTCTTCAATTGAGTTTGATTGGTGTTGTTTTCTTGCATATTATTAGAGTTTTCAAAATTGAAATTCAAATTTCAAAAATTTTGTTGTTATATATGGCTTTAGTCCTTTATATATGTATGTTTAGGGTTTTAATAGTTCAATATTCTGTTGAGGGTTTACATTTGTCTATTTAGTGGGGATAATTCATTTCGTACATCAAATCATCCTGGATTATAATGGCTGGTGATCCGGTAAGATCAGAACTTTACATCCATTTGAATATGAAATTTGACCATTATTTGTGTATATCTGAATTTCTTGATTCAGATAACTGGCACCAAGAGCATTCTCAATAGCCTCTCTTCAATTGAGTTTGATCGGAAAATGGATGCTGCTAGGATATATATGCAAGTATATAGAAATTGACTATCTACTTTAACTTCGTTCTATTATAGAAGTGAAATTGATTTTATTATTTACCATCGTCTAATTGACTCTTTCTATGATATTCACTACATATGGTTGGGATAAAAAACCTGACTCTCTACTAATAAAATACAAAAATTCATAAAAATTATTTCAAAAATCATGTTGTACAATTTGAAGAATCTACGCTTCTACACTTTCTAAAACAAATTAGTTTTCTTCAATTTGTATATTCAAACATCTCCCATGCTCATATGCTCATATTCTTCTTCAATAGAGTTCTCAAGTTTATCATCATTCAAATATGGATGAAAATCAAACGAAAAATGCACTTAAACAAAATAAGGTTCATTCTTTCATGAAAGGTGGCAAAGATGATGAATAACACTCTAGGTAAACCCTCAAATTCTGTTAAAACTAACTTATTTCGAAATCTTTTATCCTCAAATTAACAGTTTCATGTTTTCATCGAAAATGACAAAGTGCTGAAGGATATTCAGAATAACAAACCAATGTATCAACTAACAGTGAATGGTAATGAGATTAATGACTGCTTTTCCTTTGAAGTTAAAATACAATGTTGTTATTATAGTTAACAAATGATACTATTATTTTCATGTTCACACTATTCATGGTTTCCTTCTCATACATCATATAGGCATTCAAAAAAAGTATCTCGCAAAATATTACCAAAAAATAGAATGTTGTTGTTTATTAAAATAGACCATGTACAACGACCAACAACTTAGGTAGAAAGGTTTCACACTTTATTTTCGTTATCTTTCATACATTATTTTTAAAAGGCCAAATTTGTTAACATTGTTTAATGTTGTTATGACTTCATGGGGATTAGTTGTCCAATATATATAGCGATGAGAATTATTGGAAAAATTTGAGAAATGCATGGAACACGTTAGGTAAAACAAAATGCTAAAATATAGTAGTATTTGGTTGGTAGTTGTGCTTACTTTTTTGAATGGAAGAAATGAATGTCAAACATGTTCTCTTTCGTCACAATTTTTAATGGAAGTGATTCACAACTTACAAGAAGGAAAATAAAATTTATTATTAATCAGAAGCTGGTAAGTTTCCTATCAATTAACATGTTATGGTAAGTTTCCAATTAGTATAAAACCACTATTAATTGTGAGTGTTGGATATATTGATAAGATTCATTACATATTATTATGACATTAATAACAGGACACTGAATTGAATTTTCATCAATGCATTAAACAGAACCAAAGTTATGGAAAATATGAAAAGTTTGGTTTTAAGATGACAAAATATGGAAGACAAAAATCAAGCTAGAGTTATTTTTAGACAATTTAACCATAAATTCACCACGTTAGTAACTTATGTCTAACTCATAATCGTTCTGTGTTTAGTGATATTCTAAGAATTGAATGAAGTTGCTTATTCAGGAATTTTCTTTTCACTTGGAAAGCAAGAATGAAGAGAACGTTAGTATGAGAATTATGCACAAGACAAAAAGACACTGAGTACACACCATGTAATAAACCAGAATACACGACAAGAGATGTAGAAAAAAATGAATGAAATCCAGTGAAGTGAAGTCACTGCATCATGATTCTGAATTCTTGAAAGCTGAGAAAGCCATCCCCATTCAAATCAAAGTGTTTGATCATTGCTTTGCATTGATGGAGGGTCTTAGACTCACCCATCTTTTTAAGCATCCTCTTCAAGCTCTTTGGAGTTATAAAACCACAGCCTTCAGTGTCATACATTTCAAAAGCAACCTTCAAGTCCTTCAACTTCTGTTCCTCTCCTCCACCTTCCATGAGAGTAACAAAATCCTCCAAACTCAGCAACCCATCTCCATCAGAATCCAAAGCTGCAATTGCCATCTCAGCCTCTTTCATCAGAAGCTCTCCACCCATCATCCCCAACCCCTGTGAAAGCTCCAAAGCTGAAACCTTTCCATCACCATCTTCATCAAAGTATCTCAAAACATCCTCTAAACCAACCTTCTGCCCCATCTCTCACAATCACCAAACAAATTTAAACCAAATGCTATCTCCAAAACATTAAACATCTCTTCTATATATATATGTTTTTATGTCGGTTTAAGGACGTGTGGAGGTGGTGTTCATGATAAATAAATTCTAAGCAACCTATGAAGTTGCCCAGAGTGTTCCGGTTTTCAAAACACGATAATTCATAAAGAAGAACATGGAAGCCACCACAAGGGTACGTGGCAGGATATTACAGGTCAACCAACTACTATTAATTAATGTCATAAATCAAACGCTTCAAAAATTGCAATTGGAATTTGGTACATCACTTAACGCGGTAACGGTAAACCGCTTCCGCATTGATGGGAGCCACGTGTCCGTTTTCCGTACTAATGCTATCATTTCATTGTCATAGATACGTTATAATTACGTTATTAAATCATCTTAGTTCATTTTTTTATTCTATTATGCCACGATTACTTTTAGAGCTTCTTGTCTTAGAATACCTTTTATTATAACAATAATGTCTTTGAAAAAAAAATATATTTATTTTTTTTAAGATTTTTTTTTATGAATTAGCAGGTTTTTGAAACTTAAATTTTAATCATCTTCTAATAAAAAGGTCTTATGCATAGATTATAAGATAATATCGACATTATAATAATAATATATTTGTTGTGGTATGTTAATGATATTTATTTATTTGTACAGTGGGGCGGCACACGGAATCACTTCCCCTCGTTTATTATTCTGAGCGTTGAATAAACGAAACAAAACGCGATTCAGAAATTGAAGTGAAAAACAAAGGAACAAACAATCACGTCCTTTTATTCTATTCCTTTGTCTCTCATTATCAAATAATGACTTAAGGATCTTTCGAACAATTTTTACACCAACTCCTTTTTTGTTTTTTTACAAATTAAAATTAGTTTATATTTGTAAAAGAATTCTATATTTTTATTTTAAAGTTATTTATTATTTAATTTTAACTTATGAGTGATTTTATTTCTTTGAGAAAGTTTATAGAAAATGTAGTCTAACGTAACCTAAATTTGGAGAGATTTATAAATTGGTATGTTTCTTTTGTATTAATTTATTTTGTTGAAAAGATGGAGCAGTGGTAGCACATTACATATGAAATAGCCATATTTGGTCTTCCATCACCATCACTTGCCTCTTTTCATTATCAAATTTATCACTACCTAACCACCATCAAATGTCTCAACTTCACCAATGTTGCATTTTTAACCTTAGATGTCATGTCGTTTTTTAACCATGTTATTGATTTTGTACACATCAAAAACACCATTTGATCACTTTTAATAGACTTCCTTTTTCTACCTAAGTCATTTACTTAAAAACACTCAAAACTAATTAAGATAATATTTATAGTTTGAACTGAGATTTTTCACTTCACTTCTCAATAACATAGTTAATTAATGGCATGAAGCAGGTTCCTTTATTCTCTTTCCATTTTATAATGATTTTATTTAAAGGTTAATTTACATATATTAAGAATAACAATAAATATAATAATTTTGTTGAGATAATCTTACTCTTTCAATTAGTTCATTAGGTGGTCGATCAGAGATAAAAAAAAAATGCTAATTTTTTCATAACAAATTAGAAAGAAAATAATAAAATATTTATTTTAAATTTGATTTATTTTAAATAACTAAATTTGTAATAGTAATAAAACAACGAAAGTAATTGAAAATTGATGTTAGTTTGATAAATGCTAAGTGTTTGGTTAAAATCTTATTTATAATTGTAACACCCCAATTTATTAGGATTCAACTTACTAATTTAAAGTATTACATAGTTGATAAAAAAAACATAAACCAATATATAAGGATATAAAATATATTTACAAACCTTCTATGAGAAAAACAAAAAGAAAAAAACTTTTGAAAAATAAATAATATTTCATCAACTAGGAGAATTTATACGATACAAAAATTATATACCTAAATAACAACTACCCCCTCTAGGAAGACCATCATCATTCTTATCCCTTCACAACTCTCCCACCTGCACTATCTTCTGCTCACCTATAACATACAGTCATTGCAGGTAGACAAACTATAACATGTGTAATTTAAAACTGATAATTTTTGAAGAAAATAAGCTTATTGTCAACACCTAATTTATAGTTATAACATGCACGAGCCACTTTCCAATCCATAGAGCATGGTAGGGTTAATTCTATATCTCCACGAGTTTGACTACTACCAACAATCTAAATATGAACATTCCTTACTCTCACAACCAATTATTTTCACCTATATGAATTTAATTATTAGAAGAGTCAGGATGATCTCATTTGAGTCCCTATCGTCAATACAATACACACAAAACCAAACTGTAGTATTTCTACCCTATAAATAACTACCTGATAATTTCATTTGTATTCAAATCAATTCACATTAAACATTACCAAATTAGTAAACATGGTCACAAGAAAATAAACAAAGAATAACATATGACACAAAAACAAGGTAGTGCCCAGCGATATAGAAGAACGCCCAACCGCCAACGGTACTAAACCAACCATGGACCTTTGGAGCTCACTGTCAAGTGAGCATTGGGCGATACCAAAGTCGAATGCTACCAAGGTCGTATCTAGCAATGCCTTGGTAGCGCCTAACGTCTTAGCTCGAAGAGGTCACAAACTTCAATTTTCGAAACAACACCCAACGCACAAGCCCTAACACCCAATGCTAGGGGTGTCAAAGTGAGCCAACTCAACTCACACATGTTGGCTCACCGTGGGTTGAGCTAAAAAAGGGTTAGCTTAACCCGACTCACTCTTTGGTGAGCCAAAAATTTTGTAACCCGGCTCAACCCACCACAGGTTGGTTCACCTATAGTAGTAGAATATATTATTTTACCTAATTCTCAAAATATTATTATAAAGATAGTAGTTGAAACTTAAGTATCAACATATATAATTTGACAAACAAATAAATTAAACACTTAAACTATTCAAATATTATTGAACAATATTTTAATACATAAAAATATCAAATTGTGAACCTATAAAATTATAAGTAGTAAATAATTTTATTAAAAAACTTATAAAACTTGGTAAAAATACTAATAAGTCAACCCCGCTTTCAATCTGACTCGAATCTATTTAATTTGTGGGTTAAGTGAGCCAGATTCACATTAACCCATATTCAAAAAACTGAAAGTTTCACAACCCAACCCAACTCTAACCCGTGATGATCGGGTTGACTCATGGGTTAGAACTTATTCTGACATCTCTACCCAACGACATATCAACAATTCAGTAAACTTGGGTATTTCAAATTGTGCATTTAGCTAAATAGATACTTCTATCCATTATGATAAAGCTTAACTGATTCAAAACCAATTTCAAAATGTATCATTAGTAGTCAATTGCTCAACTTGAGTACTCATGTTCAAACTTATTCACAAAGTAGCATTATAAAATCAATTCATACCACATATTCTATAGGCATATGATGTTACTCATCATAGATTAGTAGAATCAAGAAAACTCACAATCAACAATCTCATCCTATCATTAGAAATCCATACACACCCAAGTCAAACAATGTATCATCAAGTATGAAAATTATTACTAGCTTCCCTTACCTAGATAAAGGCTCCTAGATTCAAAAGGTGTTCTCCACAAACTCTACCTCACATCCTAACAATCCTATCCGAACAAAGATTCATCTTGAGTCCTTAAATGCCACATGCAAGCCCAAAACACCATATGCAACTATTTTTTTAAAGATCAAAAGGAATGATAAAAGGTGAGCTCTCTTCAAGATTATGATAAGGTAGGATTGTAGACCTCGACGTCACGAATTCTACGGTATATTCCGATTTTCAAATAAATAAAAGATGAAGTCAGAAATCTAGAAAAAAGAAAAGAAAAAGTTTAGAAAATGTTTTAGAGTGATGTTGGTTCTTATAAAATTAAACTCAATCAATAAATAATTTATTTATAATTGAACTTTTTATAAATAAAATAACAGAGTGATACTATTAAAACCACTACTACTCTTAAATTGTTTCAAATTCTTTAAAATAATTTAAAAATGAAAAGTACATCTCAAATAATAATAGGATTTAAATGCAACTTTGACTTCTACGAGTCTCAACAACGCGTCTAACCTATATTATAATAGAATAGTTAAGAGTGTTACAAATTATTAAAGATGTTTGACTTTCTTTTCATATTAATATAAATTGTAAATAAACTATCAACACACACCCACACAACCCACACATGGGTTTATTAAACATAAAAATTTCTTCAATATTTATAAGAATGAATATTATGTATAAAAGTAACCAATTTTTTTTTTCTGATTATTAAAATGTATTTGAATTCGTAATTTTTTATGTAATTTTAAATATATATTTTTAAATAATTTGTAATTCAAGTTTGAAAATTTTGTAATTTTCTTATACTTTGAAAATAATTTATTGATCATTTAACTATATCTCATCTTGATTCTTTTACGACAACACCTAAAGTTAGTGTAAAATGTGAAATAAAAATTATTTGCTTACAAAAAATAGGGAACTCAATTTTATGGTAAAAAAACCTAATATTTGGTGTATGTCTTATTATAGATTTTTGAACAAAACATATCCTTTATACGTTTATATATTTTTTTCAAATAAATGTAAGCATTTTTTTTATATTTTTAAAAGTATATGATTATACGTTTATATATTTTTATGATTATATTAATTAAAATATTGATATGGTTAAAAGTAAAATATTCACTCATGTGAACATTTTCATGGTTGTGAAAACATTGCTTTCATGGTGTACCCGTACAGTCAGTCGTAGTTATTTATATATCAACAATAATAGTAACACATGTTCTTGTGTGATGTCTTTTTTCTACAATTCAACCAATCAATAATAGGTCTATAATTTAACTCATCATACTTTTACTAAATATAATCAAAAGATATAACCGATATTAGGCACGACATAACATTTATTGAAAAAAATATGAAAATATATTATACTTATGTATTATTCAATTTTGTTATATAAATAAATTTGTAAATACATATTAATTATTTTATACATAAATATTTCTCTGTTTTGAAGTTTGAAGTTGTTTTGGACCAAATGAATTTGTTTTAATATTGTTGTTATTGAGCTCTAGTCTTTGACATATGAAAGAGAAGATCCTTACAATCATAGTTTGAAAATTTTTAAATCACTATATTTTTAATTCGTGCAAACACATAAATAACTTAGATTATAATGTTGCATTACCTCAACCTTTTATATTGATATAAGACATCTTTTATTGTGATGAGTACTTTTATCGACATCTCCCATCTACCACTAATCCACTAACTAAGAAAGTCAAAACTTAACTTATAAAACTATTAAAATAAAACTTATAATAATAAGAAGGTGTATAACTATACAACATACATTATAATGGAAATAAAACTTGTAATAAGAAGGTGTTTATATTGCAAAATCTTGTATGTGTTTCTCTTTAAAGAGTTTTGAAGATTTCTTTGTACAAAACAACAATTTTAGGTGTTGTACTAACATTTCTATCTTTGTCTAGAATTAGGATTTTCAATAATTTTTTTGTTTTGACTCTAGAAACTACAACATATAGTTATCCATACGTGAATAATGGATGTGGTAGATAAAGTCCAACCCCTGTAAGATATTATACCCTTAACTCTTATTTGTTGTTATTGCAAAACAAAGTGAAATTGAAAATTGTCCTATTTAAAATTTAAACGACAATACTAAATTTATTATTGGTATAAATATATTTTGACTAATTTTTTTTTCTTGTGATCACAGTAGTAAAAATCACATTATTGCCTAACTCATTAACTTGCAACATTGTATTATTACTAAGACCTTTTTACTAATCAATTTTCTTATAATCATAATTGTGACACATACTTTCAATTTCAATTGATGATTTGGTATTACTAAACATTTTGTTTTATTACAAAACATTTTATTTTATTTCAATTTCAAGGTTACCTTCACCATTTTTGTTTAAATTCATGTCTTGATCTCCACTTTTAAGAATCCAACCAACAAATTATTTTATGTTTGTTGCTTTTTGATTTGTGGTAGTATTTAACGTCATGTTCTTTGAAAGTTTGAACTATTTGCAATGCTTTTGTAAATCAAAATAATTTATTGATGATTTTACGACATCATATCTAGATAGTTTTTTCACCACAAAAAAAATTTGCCTAAAATCTCCTCATGAAACAATCACTCTACCACCAAATGAATTTTGATGTTTTGCATCATCAATATATTTCATAATGTCTCTCAATAATATATCAAATGCTTCAAAGTATAGTTTGTTCATCGTCAATGCTTCATCCCATATAATCAATTTGATATTTGTATATTATAAGTAGAATATATTATTTAATAAATAAAATTTAAATTTCACTTTTTAATTTTATAGCACTTATTTTTCCATTTTATAAATACAATGAAAAAAATTATCAGTTCATTAATTCGTTAAAAATTTATATGAATATTATCATTTATTATGAATTATTTTGTTATTATTTATTATATTTATATATTTATTTGTTAGACAAATGACATAAATAAGAGGGGTTCAATTGATGCTTTAAAATAATTTGTCTTGATGTCTATACTTAAGAAAATATCCTTTTTTTATTATTAATTAAGTGTGTTATCGGAAGCGTAAAGAAAGTAAAGAAAAGAAGAAATTCACACAATAATTTATACTGATTTGGGTATAGCCAACCCTACATCCAGTTCCTAGTCACCTCAATGTGAGAATGACAATCCCAATTCACTATCTTTAGAGTATTTCAATTACAACCACAATGACCTAGTGAAACATGTAAAAGAAAAATTCTAAAGATTGATAAACACTTATCTTGAACCCTTTCAAGATATGACAACACATCCCTTGAATCACATAAGGATGAAACACGTCCTCTGTACAAAACAAAGGATGAAAATTCTAATTAAAAAAATGGAACACTGTCACCTAGAAAGTAAGATTATAAAGATAGAATGCTCAACAATCAGCTTCTTTCACAAGTGAATTCTCGTTACTAACTTGAATAATAGAGGCAAAAACTAAATCAATATTTTCGTGCTTCTCAATAGTAATATGTTGTTTTTTCTCGTTCTCAAATGAGGTTATTTAAAGAGTTTTACTTGAGTTTTCTTTAAAAAAATAATTCAATTAATTAAAAAATAAAATCAAATAAATTCAAAAATCAATTTTTATTCTTTGCAGAAAAGATGATTTTTAGGAGAAGATATAGTTAGAGAATACTTGATTTGAAAAATAGTTTCAATTCAAAAGATATTTTTAATTCTGAAAAAAACTGTAAAAACATAATTTAATTATGTTTTAACCTTAATTGATTATGTGAGTGAAAAAATGATTTCACTTGTGAAGAGAGATGATTTGGCTGACAATTCCTCTTATGCTTCCTCTTTATCCAAAGTGACTTGACACCCTAAATACTCTATATCTTTATCTTGAGTTTTCCTTAATATTGTAGTATTTTTGCTTGAGTATCCATCAAAATCTTTATCTTTCAAAGAGGTAGTTGTGACATCCTTTTTGCTAACATTCTCCCCCTTTTTGATGATGATCAAGAAAACACCTATAATGAAAGTAATTGCTTGACTTTGTAGTCAACTCAAGATTAACACAAGTGGTTAGTGTTGAATAATCATATCATCATTTAAAGAATTTAAATCACATGGATTAATTCAAACACATTAAGTTCCCCCTATTACATTAACATATATTGCTTCCCCTACATGTGAGCACAATGTAAGCATTCAACATATATAATCATTTAACACATATTCAAAACAAACATATAGAGTCACCCCCCTTTTTATTGATTAACATTAAAGAAGTACAATTCAGAAGAGACACATTTAAACATTTATCAAATCATGCTTTAGAATTAATTCCTCAACCATCACAAATCACATTTAAATCATGCAATTTAGTTACAGACCATAAAGAGATTAAGTGACTATCACAACACATAAAAACATATTAATTTAAGGAGTTACCATCTAAGATACTCAATGCCTTTCTGAGCTCATAATACCTATGCCATGGTAAAGGTTTGGTGAAAATATCTTCTAATTGATGATTGGTATCTATGAATTCAATTATGTAGTCTCCTTTTATAATATGATCTCTAATAAAGTGATGTCTAACCTCTATATGTTTAGTCCTAGAATGCATGATTGGGTTCCTAGTGAGATTGATTACACTAGTACTATCACATTTTAAGGGGATATGATTTAGAAAAATATTATAGTCTTCTAATTGATGCTTCATCCACAAAATTTGGGCACAACAACTACTGACTGCTATATATTCAGCTTCAGTTGTAGATAGAGCAACACAAGTCTATTTCTTAGAATGCCAAGAAACAAGTGAACAACCAAGTAGATGTCGCGTTCCACTTGTAATTTTATTGTCCAAATTACATCCTCCATAATCTGAATCTAAATATCCTATAAGTCTAGGTGAAGCTCCTGAGGGGTACCATAGGCCAAAGGTTTTAGTTCCTTTCAAATACTTAATTATCCTCTTTACAGTAACTAGGTGTGATTCTTTAGGGTTTGCCTGAAATCTAGCACAGACACACACACACACACGCACACAATGATAATGTCTGGTCTACTTACTGTAAGATAAAGCAGGGAACCAATCATACCTCTATATTTGGTTTGGTCAATCATTTTACCTTGTTCACCTTGATCTAAGTAGCAAGATGTTGCCATAAGGGTAACTACTACCTTTGCATTTTCTAATTCAAATTTCTTTAGTAGTTCCATGCAATATTTAGTTTTTGAGATGAAGATACCTTTGGCGCTTTGATTTATTTGTAATCCTAGGAAGAAGGTTAGTTCACCCATCACGGACATCTCGAAGTCACCCTGTATAATCTTAGTAAACTCTTAACAAAGATCATTGTTAGTTGAACCAAATATAATATCATCAACATAGATTTGAACTACAATAATATTTTTCTTACATTCTTTAATAAATAAAGTTGGATCTACTTTACCTCGTCTCTAATCATGACTTACTAGGAAGTTGCTTAGTCTTTCATACCATGATTTGAGTGCTTGTTTCAGTCTATACAATGCTTTCTTTAGTTTGTAGACATGATTTAGATATTTATAATCCTCAAAACCAGGAGGTTGACACACGTAGACCTCTTCTTTGATGTATTCATTTAAAAAAGCACTCTTTACATCCATTCAATATAGTTTAAATTTCATAATAAATGCGTAAGCTAGTAGAATCCTTATGGCTTCCAATCTTGCAATTGGGGCATATGTTTCATCATAATCAATTACTTCTTCTTGACTATATCCTTTTGTTACCAATTGTGCCTTATTCTTTGTTATGTTTCCATGTTCATCTTACTTATTTATGTACACCCATTTTCCTCCAATTACTTGCATTGAATTATTTCTTAGTACTAGATCCCAGACTTCATTTTGTTAAACTGATTCAGTTCTTCTTGCATTGCCTGAATCCAATATTCATCTTGTAAGGCTTCATCAATGCTCTTTGGTTCTCCTTGTGAAACAAAGGCTACATTCATACAAAATTTATTCATTTTGCTTCTTGTTGTGACTCTTTGATCTACATTTCCAATAACATTGTCTAGTAAGAGTCCTCTCGGTGTTCGCCACTCTTTAGGTAGATCTTTAACAACTTGTTCATTGATGGTCAAATCTTGTAGACTTCTTCTTAGGTCCTCCACACTTTCTTCCTGTGGTTGATCTTTTTCCATTGCAACCTATTCTTCTTCTATATCTATGGATTTTTGTCTTGACTCAAGAGGGTTTTCCTAAAGGTCTAAAAACTCATCAAACGTTGCATGAATAGATTCTTCGACATGCAATGTTCTTCTATTAAATACTCTATATGATTTACTTCTTAAAGAATAACCTAAAAATATCGCTTCATCTACTTTTGAATGAAATTTACCAAGGTTATCCTTTCCATTGTTTAAAACATAACATTTGCAACAAAAAACTTTAAAATGGGAAATATTTGGTTTTCTACCTTTGAAAATTTCATAGGGAGTGAGTTTCAAAATGGGTCTAATTAAAATCCTATTTAACACATAACAAGCAGTTGAAACTGCATTAGCCCAAAAATATTTTGGAAGATTGTTTTCATTTAACATTGTTCTAGCTAGTTCTTCCAGTGAACTATTTTTCCTCTCAACAACTCCATTTTTTTGTGATTTTATTGGAGAAGAAAAGTTATATGTAATACCGAATTCTTCACAAAAATTTTCAAATTGCTCATTTTGAAATTCACCACCATGACCACTTTTTAAAAAAAATTATTTTCAAATTTTTCTCTTTTTGGATAGCCTTGTCAAATTTCTTAAAAGAGTTGAAGGCAATACTTTTAGTTGGCAAAAAGAAACTCTAAGAAAACCTAGAATTGTCATCTACAATAACTAATGCATAATAATTACCACCTAAACGTGTTGTTCTAGAGGGTCTAAATTAGTCCATATGTAAGAGCTCTAGAGGTTTTGTGGTAGAAATTATTTTCTTACTTTTGAAAGATTATTTAGTTTGCTTTCCTTTTTGACATGCAATACAAATTTTATCTTTTTCAAAATTTAATTTTAGGAGACCAAACACTAATTCTTTTGAAATAAGTTTATTCAAATGATGCATGTGAATGTGTGCAACTTTCCTATGTCATAACCAATGATCTTCATCCTTAGAAACAAGACATGAGATAGTTCTAGAAGATGCAATGTCAAGATTAATAACATAGATATTATTTAGTCACATACCTTTTAACATTGTGTCATTTGATTGTTCTTTGACAATGTTGCAAGCTTTTTATTCAAATGTTACTTCCAGTCCTTTGTCACATAGTTGACTTATGCTCAATAGATTATGCTTTAATCCTTCTACAAGTAGTACATCTTGAATCTTAGCCATCACTATTTTGTATTGTTCCTGATCCAAGTATCTTGCCTTTGTTGTTGTCACCATATGTAACATGACCTTGACTTTTCTTGATTAGACTTTGAAATTTTGATTTATCTTCGATAATGTGTCTTGAAAATCCACTATCAAGAAACCAAATTGATTTCTCAATGTTGATCAACTACATCATACAAATAATAATTTAGGTCCCCTTTATTGTTTTGGGTCCTTAATGGTTAGTAGAAACAACATTCTCAACTTTAAGACTGTAAAAAATATAAACTACATTGTTGCATAATCAATTATTTTAAACACATAATTAAAAAAATACTTAAAATGTATTTACCATAACATAATTAATTATGTAAATATCATAATTTATTATGTGCGCATTTAAAAAAAACTCAATTGATTACGTGATTTTATATTTGATTATGTGCGAAGGGTTGTAGTGCATAATATAAATCTTTTTGTGTTTTACCCTCTTAGGAATCCACATATACATGCCACTAGATATTTCTTTATGCTTTATAAAACATTTGTTCGAAGTGTGGCCAATTTTCATGCAATAAAAATAACTATGCCTATATGGAGAAGCTTGGTATATTTTTCTATGAAAATTTTGTTTCGAAGCAACTTGACGATTCATTTTTCTTGATTCTCTTACAAAAACGTTTTTATGATTTTCTAGATCTTCTTTTGAAGTGTAACCAAGTCCAACTTTGCTAGAATTCACTCTTTGAGAACTTAATATTGAATCAAGATTTTTAGAAGAATTGGAAAATTTATTTATTATTTTCTCTAATTTGAAATTTTCATTTTCAAGGTCAGAACAATTTTCACAAGGTTTAAATACTTCTTTATTTTTAGAAATTAATTTGTACTTATTTAAATCGTTTCTTAAATCATCATTTTCCTTCTCCAAATGACTTAATATATTTTCTAATTCTTGAAACTTTTGTTTTAAAGAACCATGCTTTTTCACTAAGTAATTAAAATTCACATAAAGATCTTGATATGCACTATGTAATTCATCATATTCATCAAGTGAATTCATAGAACTTACATTCGAAGTAGCTTCATCATTACTATTTACCATTAAGCACAAATTTGCTTCTTCTTCTTCTTCATTATCCTCCGAAGTACTTTCCCTTATTGTAGATGAATCATTATCCTCCCATGCAATGTAGGCTTTGCGTCTATTCTTTTGAAACTTCTTGTCTTTCTTTTTCTCATTTCTTTTATCTTCTTTCTTTGCTAATGGGCAATCAGTCTTTACATGTCCTATCTTTCCACATCCATAACATTTGTATTTTGATGTAGGATTTTTGTCGTTCTCTTTCTTCTCTTGTCCCCTTTTCCTATTTTTCATAAAACGATAAAAGCGTTTTACAAGGAAATGTCAATGTCAGAAGACTCACCTTCATTATTATCCTTTTCTTCACGTGATTTTTTTGCTTTTAATGTAATGGTCTTAATTGTTGCTTGTTCGCCATTTTTCAGTCTTTGTAGCTCCATTGCACGTTCTCTTAACTTCTTGAACAATGTTGCTACATTCATCTTTGTGAGGTCCTTTGATTCTGAAATTACCGTGACCTTTGGTTGCCAATTTCTATGTAATGACTTGAGAATCTTCGTGTTTAACTCTTCATTTATGAAGTTTTTTCCAAGTGCCTCTAGATGATTGACTATGTGTGTGAAGATGCTTTCATTTTGCTTCATTTGAAGTAATTCATATTCTTGGACGAGTGTGTTCTTTCGTGTGTTACTTTAAACGTATCCCACATCTCATTCGCCGACTTACATCTTGATATCCTGTAAAATTCATTTGGCGTCCATTGATTGAATGTTTTTGGTGCGGGTCCTTCAACAAGCATCACCATTGGGAAATAAGGGTCGTTTAATACTGCATCCCAAACTCCAAAGTCTAGGGTTTGTAGAAAAATTTCCATTCTCACCTTCCAGAAGGGGTAGTTATCACCTTCAAAGAGAGGTGGTCGGTTGATTAAAGCTCATTCCTCGTACATCTGATTCTGAAAAGACATCTTAAAAGAAATAGTGAAACAAATTACCACACCAAGCTCTAATACCATTTGTTAGACAAATGGCATCAAGAAAAGGGGTTGAATTGATGCTTTAAAACAATTTTTCTTAATTAAGTGCGTTACCGTAAGCGTAAAAAAAGTAAAGGAAAGAAGAAATTCACATAGTACTTTATACTGGTTTGGGTATAGCCAACCCTACATCCAGTTCCCAGTCACCTCAATGTGAGAATGACAATCCCAATTCACTATCTTTAGAGTATTTCAATTACAACCTATCTTGATAAACACCTATCTTGAGCCTTTTCAAGATATGACAACACCTCCCTTGAATCACATAAGGGATGAAACACCTCCTTTGTACAAAACAAAGGATGAAAATTACAATTAAAAAAAATGGAACACTATCACCTGGAAAGTAAGATTATAAAGATAGAATGATCAGTAGTAAGCTCTTTTCACAAGTGAATTCTCGTTACCAACTTGAATAACAGAGGAAAAAACTGAATCAATATTTTTGTGTTTCTCTATAGTAGTGTGTTGTTTTTTCTCGTTCTCAAATGGGATTATTTAAAGAGTTTTACTTGATTTTCTAAAAAAAAAAATTCAATTAATTCAAAAATAAAATAAAATCAATTTGAAAATCAATTTTTATTCTTTACAGAAAAGATGATTTTTAGGAGAAGATATAGTTAGAGAATACTTGATTTAAAAAACAGTTTCAATTCAAAAGATATTTTTATTTTTGAAAAAACTGTATAAACATAATTTAATTATGTTTTAATATTAATTGATTATGTGAGTGAAAAAATGATTTCACTTGTGAAGAGAGATGATTTGGCTGATAATTCCTCTTATGTTTCCTCTTTATCCTGAGTGACTTGACACCCTTAATATGCTATATCTTTATCTTGAGTTTTCCTTAATCTTGAGCTTTCCTTAATCTTGTACTATTTTTGCTTGAGTATCCATCACACACACAAATTTTTATTATATTTAAAAAAAGAATTATAAATTTTAACTAAAACAATATATAAATATTTTCATTATCATTATTTTTATACTCAATAATCCTCTAAATTTAACTTCAAATTACAAATATAAGTAATTTTATAAATTAATGAATATTAATAATGTAGATAACACTTTTATAATGACAATTTATTTATAATAAAATATTCCAAATCAATAAAAATGTTTATTTTTAAAGACAATAATTTCTTTTATATTATATTAAGTATATTAAAAATATACTGTTAAATTTTTCATGTTTTGACTGCAATGCGTTCTCTTTAAGAATTATTTGTCAAACAAAAGTATTGGAGTTAGATTCAACATATATAACTTATACGGAATGACATTATTTGGGACTAGCAAAAACATAGACACTGTGTTTTGTATTTTTTAATTTTCATAAAAATTTGAGTTAAGATCAATAAAAAATATATAATTAACTTTTAAAATAGTTGTTAAATGTAAAATTAAAAAAAGTAAAATATGTACATAAAAGAAGTTTTTAAAGTAATTGTTAAAGACATAAAGATGTTTTTAAAATAACGTCACAGGTAAACTATTTATAAGATTTTTAAAATAATAATTAAGGGTAAAAATGCAAAACAAAATGTGGACACAAAAGAATGTATCCTCTTTATATATTGTTATACATATAATATTATTATTAAATTAGATAACATGCTATAATCAACTTCTTGTCAAGTTCATAGCCTAAAGTCTTTATTTATGAAATAGAGAGAACAAATCATGGATTACCTGTAGAGATGACAAATAAATCTGTCTCATGGGTATTGTCTGAACTTGTTCCCATTTTTGCGGAAAATCCCCGCATTGACTGGATGTGGGTATGGGTATGGGAAATTCCCGATTTTTCAATTGGGTATGGGGATGTACATATTTCTCTCGTCCCTGTCCCCATCCCCATCCCCATCCCCATACCCACCATAATACTCATTCCTATATCCCCGTTCCCGTTTAAATTATTAAAATATTCACAATTAATTAAGTAATCTTATATTTTATTTCGTTTAATTGTTTGGTTTGTCATGAAATTCATTCGCATTTTCAATATATTTTTTTTCTTATCATAACTTTTATGCAATTATGTTCAAATATGTATGTTAGTTAAATATTTTTTATGTCTCATATTTTAATATTTCTATTCTTTTCTAATATTTTTATTTACTGTATATTTTCCTTTCAAGTGAGAATGTTTAACACTCTCAATCTAAGTATTTAATAACATAAACATTTTATTTACTAGGTAATATAAAAAGTTTATCTTCTTTACTCTATTATTATTAATTTTGTTTCATTTGAAGAACTCTTTTGTTTCATTAAAACAATTTTTGTTATTTCTCAACCATTGAGTATGTTGATATTTAAATTTTTTTTAGATATCTAATGTATTTTTCATCTTATCATACCTTTAATTATACATTTATTTTCCTTTGTGCAATTTCATTCAATAGTCTCTCAAATCGTTTCTAAGACACACATTTGATAATTTTTTAATATTTTTATTTGTTGTTTATTTTTATCATGTAAAATACTATTTTGATATATTTTATATAATTTTTATTACTCATACTGTAATTTTGTCACTAAATTGTATAAATAAAATTTATTTAATATAATATAAAAATTAATGTAATTTTCCATGAATTGTTTTTTATCACCATCCAATGTATATTGAAGTTCAAAAGATATCATATCTATGTTAAAATTTTATTATTATTAGTTTAATATTTATTCTTTACGTGATTTTAATCAAGTATTATAATTTTTATTATTGTATAAAAAAGAGATTCATTATAATTTTAAAAATTAAAGTAAACAAATATTTAAAATATATTTTAATTTGAATATTTTTGTTTTCCTTTTTATTTTTTTAAAAATATTTATAAATTTTATCAATTTGGTTCCATTAATGTTTACAAATTTAATAAATGTTTTGGTTCTCATGGAATTTTATTTGGTATTCTAATTTGAAATGTATATAATTATAATTTATTTCTAAATATTTCATATCGAGGAAACAACCTTCCTCTTAATATTGAATATTTGATAATATTATTTTTCATTTATCATAATTTTTATTATTTTATAAAAAGTAATTAATTAATATTCAAAAAGTAAGAAAATGGGTACGAGTATAAGTACAAGGATATACCTGTTACCCAATTGAGATGAAGATGAGACAAAAGTTTGATCTTTGTTTGATTTGGATACGAGGATAAATTTATTTTATAAAATTGTGTAGAGAATATGTATAATCTCATTATGCAATATTGTTCTGGATTACAAAATCTTATTTCAAATTAAACGATTATTGCTCTAAATTATTGGATTTAAGATTATATTTTGAATTATGTAATTTTAAATATTTATGAGTGACACAAGAAAGTATGAAAGAAAAAAATAACCTAGTGGTAATTTGATTAAAAAGAAACTAAAATCTGAAAGTTACAATTATTCGAGTAATCCTTTCTACTTCTCCTTCTTTTTCTGTATTTTTCTCATAAACTAATTTAAAATAATCTATTATGGTTGGATAATAATACCCTAATACAATAATTTTTTTTATCTTGTACTCAAATTACAACTCTATAAAATATTATTTTATTATAATATCTTATATATATTTGTTATTATTATTTTAACATAATATCTTATTTTAAAAGGTAGTTGTGAATGAATGTAGGTAAAAAAAGTGAGTCTAAAATAAATATTTTTCATTGTGGTTCTTACTGTGAGAGATTATACTGTCTACTGCATCCATTTTGAAGTATTAGGTGAGTGAAAATAACTTTTGCACTACATAGAATGATTAGGCGCTACTCTTGTTTTTGCTGACACGCTCTTCCTAGGAATACTCGAGCATTGCCACTAACATTATCACTCTCTTATATTAAGTTAAAGATACACTTATTCAAATAATGCTGTGTTATTTGATGGTCAACGGGATTTTTTAGGTGATCAAAGCATTAAACACTCTAAAATAAGTTTGTCAAACTTGAGAATTTATGTAATTGTGTGAGAGTCCAGTAAACTCGAATCATAAACTCGTTACTTTACATGAAAAAATATATAATTTATATAAATAACATCTTAATTTAAATAAGTCCAGAAAATTATATAATTTAGAAGTACTTCAAATAAATATGTTCATACAAATACTGTAAAACATAAATTCAAATGTGAAATGTCTATGTCTAATTCTCTAATGACATCATTATCTCCATCATCATCTTCATCTAAATTTTTTCCTAATGAAACTTGTGCATCCTCATTGGCATCAAAAGTTATATTATCAAGATCAAGAGCATCTAGAGCGGGATCTATTGTTGCTCCATCTAAGGGAACATTTTGAACATCAATTTGACCTTCAACTTGCACAATCTTAACAACATCATTTGCCTCTTCAGTTATCCATTCATCATCTGATTCAATGTCATCAAATGGAAGAACAACAATTTTTCGAATTTGTGTACTTTTCAACTTCAAGTTGTACATCAGATAAACTAAATTATTCATCTTTTTCTGATGCAAACAATTCCTTCTCTTTATATGAACCTAAAATAAAATTTTAAATTTTAGTAGATATAAACCTAATAACGAAAATTAGAAATTAAAATAATTTAACATTTCAAATAAGCTCCAATTACGCTCACATCCCGAAGAACTACAAGTCAAGCTTAGAATTCGAATAGCAAATTTCTTCAACTCTGGAGTTCCATCCCCAAACATCTCCTACCATTCACTAGGATTTAATGCCTTCCTGCATTCCTTTGCATCTTCCATTCCAAAAATTCCTCTAGCAAAATAAAATTCAATAATTTGCAAATTATTTTTTCTTCTTTCTGCCAAATCTGGTACCAATCTTCTCATGCATATATACAATCCTTCTTTCACCTCTCCACCATCATCACATCTAAAGTTAGGTTCATAGTGGAAGTGGGGGTTCAAAAAATAGGCAGTTGCTTGCAAAGGCCTATGAAGTTGACTATCACATCGAGCATAAATTATTCTCCGAACCTCTTCATAACTACATTCAATACCAAACTAATTTCATATATAAGTAATTAAACTTTGAATGAATAAAAGTTTGAAATTTTACCTCTTCTTAATATTGTTAAAATTGGAACTAATTTTCTCTTTTGCACAGTCCATCTCTTCATAAATGAAACCCATTGTGGGTTTTACATCTGAGTCCACCAATCGTAAGACCATTGTCGACTATTTAATACCACACGTTCTACTCTTTTTCCCTCTTGTGAAGTTGCAAACTTGGTTTCCTTCCACTCCTTGGAGCTAAAATGGTCAATAATGATGTCTTCAATTCATGAAGACAACCAAGGGTCAAATACATCGTGCCAAATCTAGTCACACCCGTCTTATCAAGTCTCTACCTTTAGTGAACTTTTTCAACAAGGAAATCAACATTGTTCTTCCATAAATGTAAGGGGTAATCTTTCTTCCCTTCTTGATTGTCAATTCATGGACCTTCAAATTCCTTTCAAAATCTTCAAAGATAAAATCAATACAGTGTGCAACACATGGAGTCCAATACAATTGTTCTCTTTTTTGCATCAACAAATCTCCACCTACCTTGAAATTTGCATGATTATTAGTAACAACTTGAAATACATTTTGTTCTCCAACAAACTCAAAAACATCATCTAACATCTTGAATACTTTATCAGTTGTTTTTGTAATGTTTGAGGTGTCAAGTGAATAAAGGAAATTCGTCCCTTTAGGATTATTCACCAATAAGTTGCAAAGAACGAAAGCGGAACGACCCTCCAATTGAAAGTAGGAAGCCCTAATCTAGTAAGATTTTTGCTCGAAATGACCCTGTTTTGATTTTCAATTTTTCCCCTCTCGAACTCGCGAACTCACTGAAAACTCGCGAGTTTGAATGATCTCAACGAGTCCACATCCGAGTCCAGCGATTCTGCTTGAAAACCGAGTTCGCTTGCGAGTTCACTCGTCCATGACCAGGCACGTAAACTCGTCCGCGTTAGCGAGTAACTCGTAAGTTTGATAACCATGCTACAAAGTTAAATGAACCAACTCCTGGGTTTTTCCTCCAATTCTCACCTCGGTCCGTTAGACATAAACACTACATAAGTGCAAGCACCTTCCTTCTATCATATACAATCTCAAGCAAATATATACCAATTTCATATATATTTTGCAATTCTTCTTCATTATTAGTTGTCATATTCAGCTATGGCCTCCAACAAATCATTGATCACAAATTTTGTTCTTACTTTGAGCTTCTAAAGCATGAGCCTAGCAGCTCATCATCCTTTTGCAAGCAATTGCACCAAGCATTCCCTTTTTGCCTAAACCAATATTTCCTCATTTGCCTTCACTTCCAACACTGCCTCAGACCATAATTAAACCTTTGCCTGCACTGCCAACATTGCCAACCAACACTATGCCTCCACTTCCTAACAACATTCCATCACTTCCACAAGCATACAAACAATTACTACATTTCCTTCAAGATCATCAATTGCATACACTCTTTTCTCTTCTTTAGAAGACTCTACCAACAAATATATTGTACAATTCAAATTATCGACTAAAAACTGAGACTCTATCCTGATAAAAAGGTCAATCATATTTGGCTTCACGTTTTGTGAAGATTGATGAAAACTAAATAATAATTTCTCTTCTCATGTTTACATCCTTCACCACCTAGCAAGCAACAAACCCCAAGAAATGCAAACTGTTGTTTGCTTATTCATTAATAAGTTTGTCTGCCTTTTTCAAGGTCTCTCATTTAAGGCCACAAAGTTCAATGATCTGATGCACATAAATGGGTAATCAAATATCATTGTACTACAAATATTTTACTACAATTCACATTTGTTGGGCTGATGAAAATAACACGTCTTAAAAAGTCTCACATCACCTAAGATATCCTAGGGGTTGAATTTTAGTGACTATATAATGAGATCTAAGTCCATGATGTTCTTTGCCCCAAGTCAAAGATACTTTGAGCTAGTGTTTGACTTTTCTTATACTCTTGTAGTATAGTGTTGTGAGGTTTGGTTAAATTCTTGCTTTGGAAAGTGTGGGTGTACTTGGGGTCAAGGGCATAAGAGGGTAGTCTATGTGTTGTACAAAATTTCACATAGTGTTATTCCTTTGTAGTTTTTCTCCAATTTTGGGGTTTCCACATTATATTCTTGTGTTCTTGTTTTTATCTTGTTTCTCTTTTAATAGAGTGATTCTAAGGGTAAAGACGGTAATGTTCTTAATTGATGATGCGTTTTTCCTAACAACATTGTACTACTTATTATATATAAATCAGAGCATCTTTGATGTTTTTGTGCCAATCACAATTGTTGTCAATGAAGGTAATAACAGTGTGCTTGTCCACAGGATTAAAAGGCAACAAATGCACCACGATGATTCCTACTCTTCTTGAGATGCCAATAACATCCAATTACAATGTTAAGCCTTTTAGCTTGCTTTTAATTACTCACAATTAAGATGCAAAACAATATGGAGTAATAAAGGAGCTCAAGAAGATGATACTAATGAGTTGATGGATTGAAGTTTGTTATGTCCCGACCACTTTCAATCAAGGACAAAAAAAGGATTTCAAAGAGGAATGAAAAATCCATTCATATATGTAAAAAGAAAAGCGAAGTTAACATTCATTTGAAACAAAAATAAATAGAAACTACACACACTCAAACATTTATATCTTACAAAAAAATTACCAAGGCTAAAAAGGGGTAAAATTCATCTAAACATAATCCTTGCCTACCAAGGCCAACAATAAGCATCAAAAGTTCCCATCAATACATTGAACAAATCCCAAAAAGATCAGTAAACAGAAGAGTATGTGGTTAAATTAACAATCAAAAAGAAAAAAAAAACGAAAACTAATTGTTCAAGTCCCATTTTTTCCTCTTCAACTTCATTTTCTAAGAGCACCAATAATGTCCAACAAAAATCCTTGCTTGCCAAGTGATAAGTCATTATTTTCCTCTATTCTTCCACTTTTGTTGTGCTCATTTTGATAGTTTTTTAGTGCTTAATAGTCTATATTTAGTGCATTTTCATTCATTGGGCTTTATTGGGCCATTATTCCGAATTTTGATTAATTTGAGATTATTTGGTCTAATTTTTGTTTGTAATTATTTTTAGGTATTTTGGGTGAAACAGTTTTGGAGCTTGTACACTAATCATAAGATGAAGACAAAGTTTACACATCATTCCCACGTCATTATCATGTCTGCGCCATGTTAGTTAGCTTGTCTAGGTCATTGGGCCAACATGTTGGGACAAAAGTGGCATTTTTGTAATTCTGAAACATGTAGTGGCATTTTTGTAATATTGAGTGACATAATGGATGTGACCATGAGATTTAGGTTTTATTTTTGGGTGGGAGCCCTCAACTTCGTCCTCACACTCCATTTTTAAGTTTTGAAGCTTTGTTTGGTGACCCATGGAGGTGCCCACCTAGTTTTCACGTTTTAGGACTCTTTTCTCACGATTTATTCATTATTGACAACACCCATTATTGGGCTTTATGTTTTATGCACATTTGGGAGCTTGGGCATTTCATTTTCTTCCTTGTAGCCACTTGGAACAACACCTATATGTGGGGTTTATGTTTTCTACGTTACAACAACCATTTTCGTTCCCTTGAAGCTTTAACAATCTCATTTTGTTCTTGAATTCACATTTCCATATGACCTAACTTAGGGTTTGATGTTCTGTTTTGGTATTTTACGTTTTTTATTCTTTTCCATGGGGAATTTTCGTTTTGAATTGTTTTATTGCTCCCTTTCCATGGCTTGCTAAATTCTGTGTGTTAACTTCTTGAAGAAAAATGCAATGAAGCTTTGAGGTCCTGATGGTTTTGTTGCTAAATTTTGTCCATTCTTTATCTTGAATATGTGAAATGTTTGTGCTTGTTCTGTTTATGCTTAATTTACATATTGGGTGCATGTGTTTTGGGGGTTATGTCCATGCCTAATGTTTGTAGCTTGCTTGTTACGAATTCGTGGATGTATGCAATGCCTAATTGCACATTGAAACTGGTTTGTAACTTTTCCTTAGAGGGTTATGTTCGAATGGATTGAGAGTGGGCAGATGTGTTAATTTCGTGACCTATGATCAGTGGAATTGTATTTGGAATCAAGGAGTCGGTACATTTTTATTACTGTTTCATTAAACCTTTAACTACAATTTTAATTATGTGTTGAATCTACCAACCGCCCCCTTTGTGTTACTTTGTTAACCTCTGAATGAAAATGTCAGTCATTGAGAGACGACTTTGGGTTGATTCCTAAGTACTATATTTATTTGTTCTATTTGGCTGGGTACAACTTCGATCACCAACCCTGACAGTAAGCATCAAAAGTCACCGCATGCCCTCACATTTATATTACATTTAAAGTATGATTGTCATGTTCACATACTTTCCCAAAACCCGTCATGATCATGCAACACTCGGTCATAGTGGTATCATCATTAGTGGCCTTATTCACACACTTATAACATCATACATTCGAGCTAACATATATAGGTTCATATATTCAACATGTCTCAGGAAGCACTATCAAAATCATACTCATCAATCACACATTTATATATTTATATATATACATTCACCAATCAAGGCCATACCAGCACTTGAGAACACTCAATCATCCATTAGTAATCATACTATTAGGGAATTCAAACAACCAATCATGCGTGATGTATATCTCAAGCTACTGTCCTCCAAATCAAATCTCAACCGTTCACAGTGAAGAACTACATGTTATGGACCACCTGTCAAAATTTCACCTAAATCAGACGGTTAACGAACCGGAAAATGCAGTTTTACGAAAAATGCGCAAACCAAAAAAAAGGTAGCGCCTAGCGCCCAGAAGTAAGGAAGGTGGCACCTGGCGGGACTATACTGGCTGGCGCCGGGTGATTCCCGTTCCGCGAAAAATACAAAAAACAACGTTTTTCGTGAATCAGAGCACCATGCATTCCTGGTATGGAGCCTGGCGGCCAAATGGGTGCCACCAAGCGGTTCATGCTGTTCCAGGAACCCAACAAAAAAAAATCCTCAACAACTGCGAACCTTATTCCAACCCCTACAATTCTGATTCACTTTGATTTTAAACTCCATACTCACAGCTCAAGTGTTTAGGTTTGAAATTTATTTCATACAACTTCCAATCACCCAAAATTCCATTAATTTAATCCGTTTAATTTAATCCAACTTTAAATTCCCAAATTCACAACCCTAACATGACGTCTATGAGATTTTCATCCAATTTGATCCCAAACCACGTTTAATCCAATGACTATGTCATATAATCATTCTCATACAGTTAGAGTAGCATTTTTCCCTATCAAAAGTCATCCCAAAACATCCAGAGCATCAAAATTGAACCAAAATTGGTTTGCATCGCTTGGCGGGTGTTCATCACCGACAGGCAGTTCATCAGAAACCCAGAAACTGGGTTTTTATGCTTTTGTCACCTAGCGATACGGGCTTCACCGCCAGGCGGTTCCTCGCGGGAACCCAGAAAACCACAAACTCAACATGCATCGCCTGGCAGCTATGAATACCCGCCAGGCGGTTTCTGGAATTTTTTCTAGAAACCCAGAAATTTAAACGTGGTAGAGGGGAATCATGTATCATCCATATATATATATATATATATATATATATATATATTATACAATCAATCAAAACATAAAATTATCATGATAAAGCTCCCCTAACCTGGATAATTCTTGCTCACTTTGAAGAATTAGGACTTCTCTTGTGCCACCACTAATCCAGCCTTGGACTTCTCTCAATGCAGTTCATGCTATGCTAAATTCCCCTCAAAATCACCTTCATACTCTCTCCTGTTAGTTTTGAAATGGTTGAAAAGCCAAGAAGGGGTGGTTGAATTTGCTAGTTAAAAATTTAGGCTATCTTTGCAAGCTAAAAACCACCTTTAATTGAATCAAATAGATCACCAAGTTAGGATGCAAACAGTACTGAACTATACACTTTCAATCGATCAAAAACAGAGTTAACAGATTAATTTTACTAAACAGATTCTGTTCTGGTATAATCAATCGATTGAAACTGAAAAACAGTCGACTGAAATACTGGAAAAAATGCAGAAATGCGAATTTGAATTTTAAACCAGAAACAATGCTCAAGAATGATCAAGACCAGTTCCAAATGATTATACAAGCATGCTCAATGCTTCAGATGCTATGAAAACATGCAAGAACATGAAAAAGATGATTAAAGCACAAGTTCTTGAAACTTTAAAATGAAAATGCAAGAGAGAAAGGTTAGAGAAGAGAGGACACCACGAATTTTTATATTGGTTCACTCAAACTTGAGCTACATCCAGTTTGTCAAGGCAACCTTAGCTTGACTTTGCACTATTTCAAAAGTTTTACAAAGTATCCACCCTTACACTTCCAAAATATACAAAAACACCACAAAAGACTCTTGAATCACACAAGAATCACACCAGCACAGCAAGAACCCTCTTGCAAACCTGGAAAACCACCAGGCACACACGCAAAGCTTGAGAAAGATCAAACCTTAGTGGTAGCACAACCTTGCCTACCACAAACCACTTTCTCCAAGCTTCAAACCAAGCCAAAAACTCCAAGAATTGATCGAAGATCAATCTTCAACAGCTGCAACACCTATGATCACGAAGGAGAGAGTTTCCACACGTTTCCAGAACCAAATCGTGCTCTAAAATGATTAACTACACTCTCTTTCAAAAATCACAGCTTTTATAGACTTAAGTGAAATCAGTCAATTAAAAACTAAATCAACTGATTGAATTTGTTGTAGTTTAAGACTACTGCAGCCAACCTTTTAACCTGTTAAAAAGCCATTCAACAGATTAAAAGAGACATTTTAACCTGTTGAAAAACCATTCAACAGATTAAAAACACAACAAAGACCAAACTACATCTAATTAATGCTTTAAGGTCTACAACATGAATTACAAACTACAAATACACTTTCTTAATGATGTAACTACATGGAGAGCACACGTTCCAGCCTTGATCACCATGGATATCATCAAATCTCCTTTCCTTCATCAATGTAGGCTTCATTCCAATGGTAATGGCTTCAAGATAGTTCAAAAGAGATTTATTCAATCTTCATCAAATTTTCAAGAAGAAAACCATCTTGGCTTCTCATGTCAACAATCTCCCCCTGATTTGATGAAGCCAATCTCTATTCCATCTATCTTCTTCTATCTTCCATTGCAAAATGCTTCCATTTGTTGGATATCAATTGATGAAGTAAAACCTTAGTTTGAAGCTTGTGAACCTGAAAAACATTTTACAACAGCAATACACACAAGCTAGCAAGTATACAACTGTGATCATGCTCCCCTATCAATAATATGGGTTCAAATTCAGATTTGATTATTGATTCCAATTTTAATGCTTAATGTGATCAATTATCCATTTTTCAATTATTCTAATTTTTCTCCCCTTTGGATGCATCAAACAGAACAAATGCATAAAGATAACAAGCATTGCATATCATTTGATTAATACTGGAAGGGAATACAGCCAACAAAAACTGAAAACAAAAAACAAATGCATAAAGCTGATACAATCAGCCGACTGAAATGAAAAACAACCAATTGAAACAAACAAAACTCAAACTGAAAAATCACAAACACAAGGATGCAATGCATGATCCTAAACAACCACCACACTCAATCATCCTGAGGATCATTTCTGGTCTGGAATGAGTGGAGCATATCATGGATATCATGGATTTGGCCATCCAATGCATTGAACCTCTCATTGCAATAGTTGTGATGTTCATGTTGAGACACATTAAGCTCATGCAGCTGGTTCAGCACCATCCTCTCAAAATGTGAGTACACAGGGCCTCTATCCTGTGGAGGGTTGTAGGGAATCAAGTCCATAGGTCCAGTAGTTGGTTCTTCCTCTTGATTTGCACCACTTGGACCAGCTTCATGGTCATGTGCACCACCAACAACAGCTCCAGCAGTTGTCCATCCATTTCCCAACTTGATAAAGCCCATTTTGTGCAGATTTTGGTTGGAGGTATGGTTCAATAGCCTAGTTGACTCCTCTAGCTCATCCTCTACATCAATACCAAAGTATTCAATGAATTTAGACACCAAAACCACATATGGAAGCCTAAAATCCGTGAGCCTCTTGGCCTTGAGCATGTGATCACGAAACACATAGATCCAATCCACTTGAATGTTGTGTTGAATGCAGTACATGAGTATCAAATCTCCCTCATTCAATGTTGAATGGTTGCTACCACGTGGAATAAGGATTTTTGTGACAATCATACCAAGTAACCTTTGATCCACCTTGAGACCACCAACATGGAAGTGTTTGATTTCAACAATAGGATTTCTCAAGCATTGGCCATAGTATTGCATCTTATTGAATTCTGGAATAGCCCCAGTTTCACCTTTTCTCACTTGCACACCCCTTGGTTTGAGTCCAACCACATCTTTCCAAGCTCTCTTGTTGATCTCCATTTGAACACCTTTGATGCTGGACAGTAGGACATCATTTTTGAACTCTAAGTTGGTGAAAAACACCTTCACCAAGTCTGGATATATTTTCCCTAAAAGTTCAAGGAAGGACTTCAACTTTTGATGCTTTAGTTGTTGGAATAGGCTCTCAAAGCCTTCAACCCTTAGCCAAGAGAACCTCAACACCTTAGGGATGCTGATCTGCTTCCTATTCATTTCAATGAGGAACACCTGAATGTTGTCCTCATGATCCTCAAACCATGCTTCAATTCTCCCATGGCTTTCATGATTTGGAGACTTTGGAGTAGGAGGAATGAAGTGCTCATCATCAAATTTGGTAGCTCTTTGGGAACGACGAGGCATGATGAATGTTGGTGTGGCTGTTTCTAAGAGATGTATGATGCAAATGCAGCAATACAAGTGCCGTATTTATAATTCAACAAACTGATTTTCAGAAATAGTTGATTAAATGGTGCAGATTTTTCTAATTAATTCGTTTTATGTTACCCAAATCAATTTAATGCAGTCCAAAACAGTAACTTGTGCATTCATGATGTTTTCAATGTGTTTTTATGAGAGAATCAATCAGTTCAGATCATGTGAGCTGCATGCACATTGGAATTGTACACTTGAATGCTTTTTGGTCAAACAATTCAGTAAAAGTAACACATGGCTGATGAAATGGGCAGTTAAGAGCAGATAGTACCTGACAAAAAGATGCTTTCTTTGACTGAGTCAGCTTAACAATTCAATTCGTGAGTAAAAACACAGTTGAAGTAAAATCAACATATTGAAAAACAGAATCAGTCGACTAAAACAACATCAGAGCATCAGAGCATCAGAGATTAAAAATAGAATCTGGTTAAGTGAAATCAGCTGACTGATTTTGAAAATCAATCGATTGAAAATCATGAAATTGAACTTCATTTTTCCAGATTCAGTTTTAATGAAATCAATATACTAAATTATGAAAACAGCAGATTAAAAATCATAGCAGGTCAATTTTTCATCATCCAGTGGTAGTTTAAGTGAAATAAACATGTTGAAATACAGAAACAACTGGTTGACAGATCATGGATTGTGCAAACAAAGGCAGATTTAAGTGAAATCAACACGTTGAAAAACAAAATCAACAGGTTGACTATGACAATTTTTAATTTTTGCATACTGCAGCAATTTTTATGAAACCAATGCATGAGTACATAAGATTAACATGCTACAAACACATCAGACCACATTCTTGATGTCTAAAATACCTAGTTCAGTTCTTAGCTTATTAAACCTATCTCTAGCCAATGGTTTTGTAAACAAATCCGCCAATTGATTTTCAGTTTTAACAAATTTGATTTCACAATCTCCCTTTTGAACATGATCATGAATGAAATGATGCCTAATCTCTATATGTTTGGTTTTAGAATGTTGTATTGGATTCTTGGTTAAGTTGATTGCACTTGTATTATCACAATACAAAGGTACCTTGCTTAGCCTTACACCATAGTCCAAAAGTTGATGTTTCAACCATATGATTTGTGCACAGCCATGTCCAACAACAATATATTCAGCCTCAGTTGTAGAAAGTGCCACACAAGCTTGCTTTTTGCTATTCCATGAGATTAGACTTGATCCAAGCAAATGGCAAGTACCACTTTTGCTTTTCCTATCCAATTTTCACCTTGTCTGAATCTGAAAAGCCACTAAGAGATATGTTAGAATCACATGGATACCATAAACCAACATTAGTTGTTCCTTTGAGGTACTTTAGAATCCTTTTTGCACCCTTAAAGTGTGATTCCTTTGGATTTGCTTGAAATCTAGGACATAAGCATACTCCAAACTGAATATCTAGCCTACTTGTTGTAAGATAGAGCAAAGACCCAATCAACCCTTTATATTTGGTTGAATCCACTGGTTGGCCAGCCTCATCTGCATCCATAAGACAATTTGTTGCAATTGGAGTGGCAGCTTCCTTGCAATCCTTCATTTTGAATTTTTTCAACAAGTCAAAGCAGTATTTTGATTGATTTAAAAATGTTCCATGCTTGAGTTGCTTGACTTGCAGCCCTAGAAAGTAGGCAAGCTCACCCATCATGGACATCTCAAACTCTCCCTGCATAGCTGCAACAAACTCTTCACACAATGTGTTATTATTTGAACTAAAGATGAAATCATCAACATACACTTGAACAAGTATAACATCATTATCATGTTTTCTAATGAAGAGTGTTTTATCCACTGCACCTCTAGCATAACCTTTTGATAAGAGAAAATTACTTAGCCTTTCATACCATTGCCTTGGTGCTTGTTTCAAACCATATAAGGCCTTTTTCAATTTGAAAACATGGTTAGGATAGAGATGATCCTCAAATCCAGGAGGTTTGATACATACACTTCTTCATTTAGAAAACCATTCAAGAATGCACTTTTCACATCCATTTGATGCAATTTAAAGTTACACATGCAAGCATATGCTAAAAGTAATCTCACAGCTTCTAGCCTAGCTACAGGTGCCTTCTTCTTGATTATAACCTTTAGCAACTAGTCTAGCTTTGTTTCTTACAATATTACCATCTTCATCCATTTTGTTTCTAAAAACCCATTTGGTTCTAATAATATTCATATCATTAGTTTTAGGCACTAGAAACCACATATCATTTCTTGTGAATTGATTGAGTTCATCTTGCATAGCCATAATCCAATTACTATCATTCAAAGCATCATTCACATTCTTAGGTTCAATTTGAGATACAAATGCAACATGTTCACAAAATACAATCCTACGTCTAGTAGATATTTGATATCACCTATGATGTTGTCCTTTGATAAACCTCTAGGTTGGATCCAATCCTTGGGCAAGTTGCTGTCTGCAGCTTTTTCACTCGACTGTTTTGCCTTTTTAGCCGACTGATTTCCTGCAGCAGTGGGCTTTTCTACAGCAGAAATTTGCTCCTACAGTAGATCTTCTTCATCTGCATTCTTTGACACTTGATCTTGCAACTTTGGGTTAGTTTCATCAAATACAACATGCATAGACTCTTCAACAATCATCAATCTCTTATTATAGACTTTATATGCATGACTTTGTGTAGCATAGCCTAGAAACACCTCTTTTATAAGAAATCAATGTATGATATATGATGCATGATGTAGATCAATCAAGTATATATTGTTGACTCTTTTTCCTATCAATACAATACTACTACATGCATCATAGATAAGACAATGATTTAGTTCAAATACAACTTTAAAACCTTTGTCACTAAGTTGGTCAAGGTACCATAAGTCTTTCTTTTCACTTTTGATAACCTGCAAAACAAATATTCATTACATGGTACCCTTTGATAGGTTGGGTTCAACATGGTTAAGCCTTTCTTGATCCTTTTGGGATCCATTTCATAATCCCTTTAGGTTCATCATATTTTCTAGCATGACAATTCTTAATAACATGACCTTTTTGCATACAGTAGTTGCATGAAATGAATGGCATGTCACTTGGTATACTTTTTGAAAAGAAACTACAAAACTTCTTGGTTTTCTTTTGAAAAGAAGGATTGAAATCAAGTCCAGCTTTTTCAAACACACAATTTTGTGAACCAAGAACAACCTCTAAGTTTGCTTCTTTTCTTGTGAACCTTGCACAGGTCTTTATAAGGTATTTCACTTGATTTTTCAAAACTGTGCAGTTTTCACAGGATTTTAAAGCTGACTGATTTCTAAAACAGTCGGTTGAATTACTGTAAATCATTTCCAAATGTTCAAAATTAGTTTTTAAATCAGCTGTTTCTTTTTCCAGTTGACTAACTTTGTTTTCTAGTTAATTGTTTAAGCCTTTCAACCGATTGTTTAATGCAGAAATCTTGTTTGCTTCATTATGCAACTCTTCAAAATCATGCAACAATTGATTATAGTCATTTAAGTCTAGAGAACTTATTTGGCTTGAGGAAGATGACTCATAGCCAGCCATGAGACACAAGTTGGCTTCTTCACTCTCATCTTGTGAGGAGCTACTTGTTGTTGAATTATCATTTTCCTCCCATGCAATATATGCACATTTCTCCTTTGGCTTCTTCTCCTTTTTCCTATCAACACTCTTCTCCTTTTCTTTGTTAGCATTTAGACATTCAATTTTGATATGTCCTTGTTTTCCACAGTTATAACATATAAAATTAGAAGAGTTTGATTCATTGTGTTTGGAAGTATACCTCTTGGGATTACCTTTGATACCTTTCCTTTTGAGATACTTACCAAACCTCTTGACAAGGAGATTCAAGTTCTCACTTTCACTTGATTCAGCCACCTCATCCTCAAGTTCCTCATTTTTCTTGGTGCTAGTCTTCAAGGCTATGTTCTTGACCTTTTTCTCACTTGACTCAAGCTTATTAAGCCTTTGCATCTCAATCTCATGCTCCCTAAGCTTACCAAACAATGCAGCTGTAGTCAAAGTGGATAGATCTCTTGTTTCTGAGATAGTTGTGACCTTTGGTTGCCAAGATCTATCAAGACACTTTAGCACCTTGATGTTTAACTCTTCCTTGTCAAATTCCTTACCTAAACCTATGAGATGGTTGACTATGTGAGTGAATCTCTTTTGCACATCCGCTATGGATTCTCCTTGTTTCATCTTGAATAGCTCATATTCTTGAATCAAGGCATGCTTTCTTACTCTCTTAACATCATTGGTTCCTTCATGAGTCACTTCAAAAACCTTCCACATTTCCTTGGCACTCTTGCATTGTGAAACACGAAATAACTCATCCATGTTGAGAGATGAAGTGAGGATATTCTTTGCATTGCAATCATATTGGGCTCTCCTTATCTCTTCCTCATTCCATTGAGTCCATGGCTTATTAACCTGCACATCATCAACAATATGCTTAGGAGTATATGGTCCATTTATGATTGCATCCCATATCCCTTGATCTATTGACTCAATAAAGATTTTCATCCTAATTTTCCAAAATTGGTAATTAATGTCACTAAACATAGGAGGTCTATGAATTGAGGCACCTTCACCAAAGGGTAACTTGTTTTCAACCATTTCAAGTAGTTCAAAATAGATTTAGGACCTTACTTGATCAAATTTCAAGTACCTTGCTCTAGATACCAATTGTTAGTTTTGAAATGGTTGAAAAGCCAATAAAGGGGGGTTGAATTGGCTAGTTAAAAATTTAGGCTATCTTTGCAAGCTAAACTCCAGTAAAACTCTCTCCAGCTAACCCTCTCTCTGATGCTATGCCTCATCAGCACCACCTGCAACATCATCTGCTCCCGTGTAACACATTACATGATCATCGCCAAACACAAGCAGATAGGGTGAGCTCATAAATAGTTAACATATAAGTTAATAAAAAAAGTCAAGATACACCCATCTATTTTATTCTAGTTAATTCTTGGCCAAGACCTTAATCCCCAAGGCTTTTCAACCTTCACAACACACAATTAGTTAGCCTCGGATTATGATGCTCACACGAACCTGCCCACTCGTGGTTCTGCCTCTACAAACCTCCCTGCTCGTAGTCCTGCTCTACGAACCTCCCCGCTCGTAGTCCTACTCTACAGACCTACCCGCCCGTAGTTCAACACACGTGATCCACCAGCTACGTACCTCCCCGCACGCAGCATCTCTCAAGGGTGAGCACGGAACATACGAACCTACCTCGCTCGTATCCCCACACGAGAGTAATAGGATATGAACCTCTCCGCTCATATCATCACGTGTTTACCACCATCCATGAACCTACCCGCTCATGGCATAGCATCCTCTAATCCAAGTTTCACATCACAACATGATAACGAAAACAAGCAAAGCACACTACGCTACATAAGGTACATACTCAAGCTGGTCTTAGGGATTCCAATTCTTCCACAAACTTACCCGCTCGTGGTCCAACTCTACGAACCTCCTCGCTCGTAGTCCAACTCTACAGACCTACTCGCCCGTAGTCTAACACACGTGATCCACCAGCTACGTACCTCCCTGCACGCAGCATCTCTCAAGTGTGAGCACGAAACATACGAACCTACCTCACTCGTATCCTCACACGAGAGTAATAGGATATGAACCTCCCCGCTCATATCATCATGTGTTCATCACCAATCATGAACCTACCCGCTCATGACAAGATCAAGCATATCCCAGACCAGGACCAACATAACAAGTCATGCAAAATATATCACAACGCACCTTGCCACTACAATATTGCCTAGCGCAGCCTAAGTGTCGCTAAGCGAAATGGCAGTACAGACCGCTTGCGGTTTCACATCACCGTTGGGTGCCACAACTCACAAGACATCCCTGTTTCCTACTATCGCTTGGCGGTTCACTCTACAGCGCCATGCGCTACACCAGTAATGTGACACTACTGGTTTTAGGTACTCTAATTCATTTCCTAGAATTCAACCATTCAATTCTCAAGTATAAGCACACATTCCTCTCTTTTATAATTCATATATATTTACCTCTTAAATCAATTCCAACACACACTTTATTTTCCCTTCTCATTTTCCCAACCCTTTGCATTGCATGCTTACAATTCACATACTCCACATAAGACACAATCAAAGCTATATACTTATTCCACATGCCCTCGTAATTATATTACATTTAAAGTATGATTATCATGTTCACATAATTTCCCAAAACCTGTAATGATCATGCAACACTCGGTCATAATGGTATCATCATTAGTGGCCTTATTCACACACTTATAACATCATACATTCGAACTAACATATATAGGTTCATATATTCAACATGTCTCAGGAAGCACTATCAAAAACATACTCATCAATCACACATTTATATATATTTATATATATACATTCACCAATCAAGGCCATACCAGCACTTGAGAACACTCAATCATCCATTAGTAATCATACTATTAGGGAATTCAAACAACCAATCATGCGTGATGTATATCTCAAGCTACTGTCCTCCAAATCAAATCTCAACCGTTCACAGTGAAGAACAACATGTTATGGACCACCTGTCAAAATTTCACCTAAATCAAACGGTTAATAAACCGAGAAAGGCAATTTTACAAAAACTGCGCAAACCAAAAAAAAGGGTGGCGCCTAGTGCCCAGAAGTAAGGAAGGTGGCGCCTGGCGGGACTATACTGGCTGGCGCCGGGTGATTCCCCCCGCGAAAAATACAAAAAACAACGTTTTTCGTGAATCAGAGCACCATGCATTCCTGGTATGGAGCCTGGCGGCCAAATGGGTGCCACCAAGCGGTTCATGCTGTTCCAGGAACCCAAAAAAAAATCCTCAACAACTGTGAACCTTATTCCAACCCCTACAATTCTGATTCACTTCGATTTTAAACTCCATACTCACAGCTCAAGTGTTTAGGTTTGAAATTTATTTCATACAACTTCCAATCACCCAAAATTCCATTAATTTAATCCGTTCAATTTAATCCAACTCTAAATTACCAAATTCACAACCCTAACATGACGTCTATAAGATTTTCGTCTAATTTGATCCCAAACCATGTTTAATCCAATGACTATGTCATATAATCATTCTCATACAATTAGAGTAGCATTTTTCCCTATCAAAAATCATCCCAAAACATCCAAAGCATCAAAATTGAATCAAAATTGGTTTGCGTCGCCTGGCGGGTGTTCATCACCGCCAGGCAGTTCATCAGAAACCCAGAAACTGGATTTTTATGCTTGTGTCGCGTGGCGGTACAGGCTTCACCGCCAAGCAGTTCATCGCGGGAACCCAGAAAACCACAGACTCAACATGCATCGCCTGGCGGCTATGAATACTCGCCAGGTGGTTTCTTAAATTTTTTCTAGAAACCCATAAATTTAAACGTGGCAGAGGGGAATCATGTATCATCAAGATATATATATATATATATATATATATATATATATATATATATATATATATATATATATATATATATATATATATATACATATGTCAATTATACCCTTTACAACATAATGATTTATTAATTTTTTAAAATTAACCGTTACTTTTGCCTATCTATAACTATATATAAAAAGAATTCTCTCTTTTGTACCCACATTTCATAATTTCAACTTTACCTTTTACGATGTAATTATTTGTTAAATTTTAAAAAATTAACTGTTACTTTTACAAGTTTTTATAAAACTATTTATTTATCTCTCTTTTTTTCTCCTATTCATCAACAATTATTTTCTCATATTTTCTCCATACATTTCACTTTATTTTTAATAAATATAATTGTTTATTAACTTAATAACATTACAATATCAAAATAATATCATGCATATTCAAAAGTTACAAGATAAAAAAATGCATTCACACAAGTGCAATAGTACTTATGTTTTTACGCTAGTTTTCTATAAAACTGTTTATCTTTTTTTTTTCTTATTCATCAACAATTATTCTCTTTATTCATTTTATTTTTAATAAATATAAATTTATTTTATATATTAACTTAATAACATTATTAATATAAAATTATTCATATTTAAAAAATACATATATAATAATAAATGCCAATATTTTCCTTTCATTACACATGCGTTAATTAGGAGTCTTGTCTAATAAATGAACTATGTATTTTAAAAATATTATTTTACGTACAAAAGTCAATCTCTCCAAAAGACCGACATATACGTCTTTAGAAATATTTAGTGGGTATAATACACTGTTAACTTTGAATAAAATAAATATTAATTTATGTTGAAATAATTTGATTTACTTTTGTTAATAATCAAAAGTTATTTCAAATTTGAAAAAGTGGGTTTGTTTGTATATTTAAAAAGTAGTAATCACTAAAAAATAAATTATTTTTAATTGATTCTTGTATGGAAAGCATCTGTCATTTTTTTTTTAAATTTATTACATTAAAAAAGTATTTATTTTCTAAAAAAAGTATAAACAAACACTCTAAAATTATTCTAGATATTCAAACACTTCCCGACATGATATGCCAAAATCAAATCCAAATGGGTTTAATCACTTTAGAATGTAATTTATAGCATTTAAGTGGTAATTTACTAGAGATGTAGTCATCGCTTGTACAAAGTGAGATGAGACTTGATAAAAAAATTGTTATGATTCATCACTATCGCCAATGTGATTGACATTTAGCTGTCCCTATTCACATTATGAAGGTTATTTTTTTTTTTTTTTTCAACGTTGATTGGTTAAAGCATTTATTTTAGTCTACTTTGACTTAGACAACCTATTATACATGACGAACAAACGTATTCGTGTAAACTATTACAACCAATCGAAAACCTAGAACCACAATTCTCCTAGTAAGCTGCTTGTACAACTTTCAGAAAGTTGCCATGAAAACCATTAATGGCAAGATGGATTAAATTAGCAATAGCTAGCTCTTTCCTCGTTTAAACCACTCCACATTGCCTCTAATATGTCATTTTTAATTGTAAATATTCACTTCAGCTTAAACCACATCAGGATAGTACAGCACTTACATATATCAACGAATGTCAAATTTTACTAGAATAACCAGTTTCATGCAAGGGATTAAAAGTAAGCTTGGGAAGCAAAGAAAATTTAAAAAGGTATCCACGAGTTACTTCATCATGCTCCAGTTGCCTCCACCATTTCTTGTTCAACTGTGCTTGGGGTAACTGGGTAGTAATGGTAATGCAGTTCACCGACATCATCACCAGACAATTTCTTCCATCCATTTGGTCCCACATAGTACACTGAAATCATATAAATCTCCAAGTTAGTCAAACACAGACTTCGTGCGCCTAAAATAGCACCGAGTCGATTATAATGAGGATAAAATTACTGTACTAATATTTCACCCGACTAAGTTAGAGACCATGGATTATTTTCGAATGTTATTTAAATGGATATAAATTATAATTAAATGCACATTATGTTTTGGACGATCATGAGCAATTGTGCTACGGAAAAATGGGCAAGTGTACCTTAAGAGAGGTTATATCAATTTAGTTATCATGCATTTGTTAGTGTAAGTACTATTTTCTAGCTGGTGAGGGAGAGGATAGAAACAAAAATGTCATAATCCGATTAAGAAGCAAGTTTGTGATGTAGCTGGGTTGATAATGGGGAAGAAAGATAGATACCGCTAGCAACTCCACCACTGGCCCCATCACGAAATGTTGCGTGATAAATTGCTCGTCGAGCAAGTTCAGCTGCCTCCTCAATTGACAAGTCATATCGGTACCTGGTATAACAAGGAAATTGTCAAAAAGGAACTTGACAGGAGATTTATAAAAGATAGTTAAATACATAGTTTAACTAACCCGCTGTCCAATACACCATAAGCATATGGCGAACCAGATCCAACAGAGAATCTAGTGCCTTTAAGTCTTCCTCCTTCACTATCAACATAATATAGACCAGGTCCCTAAAGAGAGATTAACTGTTGTAAGTAGCTATTGGACTAACTGAGCATAATGTTATTCAGTAATTTGACAAGTAAATTACCGTCTCATCCCATCCAGCAATCATGGTACCAACCGATAACCCCATTCCACGATAAGAGTATAAAATATTGGCAAGTAGCTTGGAAGCTCCTGTTACTGAAATTCTTCTTTTATTCGCCAACTCATGCAAACGACACTACAAAAAAATATGGAACAGATTAGAGAATACATTTGCAACTTCATAAATACAAAAGGATAAAGCCATATCCTGGATAGAAAAACCAAAAGATAAAAAACCATAAACTTTAAGTTTATATGAACCAGTCATTTAGATCTTCTGTTAGGCTTAGTTCTGTTACTGGAAGAGCTCCAGCTTATTAATGACCCATGCCAAGTGTCCATAATCTAGAAGGTTTATGTCAGAGGGGAAAAAAAAGACAGAATGGGGAAAGGCTTAAAGATCTTGCTCACTGGCAAGTTAGATAAGCAGAAGTGGGTTATTAGTATAGACATGTAGGAGGAGGTCACCATTTTAAGCGGAAGAAGGGAGGAGGGGGGAGCAGTTTTTAGCAAGCCTCCTGGGCTGTAGTTTACAGGATGTTTTTAATCATATCACTGACAAGGAATAAAACTGTGTGCCATAAATCAAAAAGGAAAAAAAAATAGTATATAGAGATTAAAAACACTAGAAATCTAATGGAAATTTATAAAAAGGATAGTACTAGTTAATGCTTCGATGTCAACCAGAATATTAGCCTGCTATAGTTTTGGCAAGAACTGCCTTGACTAATGATCACTTATTCAATCTGAATTCATTACCAGTTCAACCAAAGAGTGAAACTTCATATATCAATGTCAATTAAGTAACATTCCAAGTACCAGTATATCTTGTTAGATGCTATTATATAAGAATAAGTAACGAAAGCCTTCACATTTGAAGTGCATGCATATATTTTATATATATATATATATATATATATATATATATATATATATATATATATATATATATATATATATATATATATGTGTGTGTGTGTGTGTGTGTGCGCGCGTGTGTTAATAATATAAAAATACAGTGGCCCCTTGAGATTAATAAAACATATTCAAACATGCTGGCCAAGCACATAATTATAAATTAAAGTTGATATAGGGTTGAAGGAAAACAAATTATTGATAGGGTAAATAAAAATTAGATGTGAAAGCTATATCACACCACTCGGACAACCAGATATAACGAGAAAGGAATTGGAATTGAAATAGAAAAATGCATTTTACTTACACAATTGCACCCTATAAATTACTTACACAATTGCACCCTATATATTATTCTCCCTACATTTCATCATGGTAGAAATAATAAGAGAAAATTAGAGTTAAGAGTTTAGGATATCTCTAAATTACATAACCATCCATCTAAAGAATATATCTTAAAAAAGTTATGTCTGAATTTAATAAGCAGAATTTTCTCCCCAGCCATTTTTATTGTTTCCAAAAAGTACATAATCATTTTTTTTATCAATCTCTTCCCAACAGCAGAGCAGACTATCCACCCATCAGTATTTCCATTTTACCCACTTTTTTCTTGCTCCTTACTTGCATGCCAAAACAGGCTAAATGCTTCCTAGCAAAAGAAATTTTTAGGAAAGGAATATAAATATACTTCAAAAAGAAGGTACATTGTTACCTACTCAACTATAGCAGCAGAAACAATATCAATAACAAAATTGTAAGGAAATATCCAAGAAATGCCAAAGTGTAGGAGACTAGAGCGAGAAACTCGGTAGGAGACTGGTCCAAAAATTGAAGTACAGAACATACAGAACGGATGCAAGCATACAAGATATAAGGTTCAAGGTATTACCTTGATCCCGAGATTCCTGTGCCAAAACTGACAATCAGCAGCACCTCCAGCCATAGTACCAAGCATGTACGGATTGATTTCAATAATCTTCTTCACAGACTGCGATGCTGGAGACAGCCAACACTCAAAATTCAACTCACGCAACCGCAAATAGATAAAGTCCATCATTTAATTCGAAGCAAGTAACAGAAAATATCTGACTTACTTAGCCAAAGGAACAAAGAAAAGCGAAAATGCAATTAGATTTAACAAACACTCACATATGTATCCTCCCATGCTAGCTCGAGAATCAGCAGCTACTATGACACCCTCCTTAAAGATAAAAGCAAGAGTGGTGGTACCCTTCGCGGGCTTCACCATCTGAATAGCTTCTTTCAAGAACCCATCGAACTATCACCAACACACACACAATACGCAAATACATCAGTTAAAACCATCAACCTTCAACCCTTATCTATTACAATTTAAACCCTAGCCAGCTTTCAATTTTCATTCCCTAACAATTTCAGCCCCAAATTTTCTTTATGAAATTTTTAACAGTTTCAAAACCTGAGTACTCACATCATTAGAATTCGGAAGGTCGAAGGACGGAGCAGCGGAAAGTTCTCCAACGACGTCGCTTTGAGGTGCAAGCAGTGTGGGAAACGATTCAAGACCAGTGGTATCGAGCTTCATGATGGAAGATTAGTGACCTAAATGAAAACAAACCTTAAAATCAAGATAACATAGAAAAGTAGTTGATATATATGTAAAAGGGGAGATATAATAAAAGAATCGCAAATTTGAAGAACAGTTTTGGCACCTTTTCTAGTAGAAGAAGCAATTGCAATGAGATCTCAATTGTTGAGTTTGAAGAAATGAGGGAAAAAGGTAGAAAGACACTGTTTTTCAGTATTGTGTTGTCTTGAGGAAAAAGGCAGGACTGATTTGGGCCGTCTCGGCCCACATGTATGTGCTCCTTTTCTAATGGCCCATTTTTTGCTAAGTTTTCTTTTTCTTAGTTTTTACCCCCTCCGTTTTTTCTGAGAAAAATATAGATTCAAGACTAATATTATAAAATAGCTTTACACTGCATCTAATCACAAACTACTAAATGATAAATTTATATATTTATAGATTTTTAAGATAATTATCGGAGAAATAAAAATAACATTGTTTCTTATTAATTAATGATATAAAAAAATTATATTGTAAAAATTATTTCTTATTTTCCTCATTCTGAATTACTATACTGGTTGGTACCAGCATATAGCCCAAAACATCTATAACCGTTATTAAAATTTTTAACAGGACTGTTGTGAGTTGGGAAAAAGGCCTTACCTTGTCAAGAGAATGAATTTTAGGTCGAGAGTAAAAATGCTTTTTTATATTATTGCATTATGCTTTTACTGCTCAAATAATGATATTTGATATTTTTTATCTTTCGCTTTATTCCATTCAGCCCTTGAATTTATTAAAATGTTTGGTTGTTCTACTGAATGTATAGATTATTGAAAACAAGTTTAAAGAAATGAATTATAATAAAATTACGACAAATTAAATTGCAACAAAGAATTAATTATAAAATATCTACTTTAAACATTTTTTTCCATTGTTAGCCCACCACTACGGATAGAGAGAAAAAACTGATTTTGTGTGGATAAAATATCAATGTACTCTTATTTTACATTTTTTTTATTAGTAATATTTATATAATTTAATGTATAATTAATTTTTCTCTTTTACCTTTTCTATACAATAATAATAATAATAACCTTGATAAATTTTTTCTCCTATAAAACGACTTAAAACTTATCTCGTTCTATACCTAATTCCTCCTTTCACTTTCTTCTCTAAATAAAACTAAACCTAGGGTGAAATTGTAATTGTTTATTTTGTGTTCCGTGGACCTTGATCACTTCATCATAGGCCAAATCCATCATTTTTACCATAATTTTTTTGCCTAATTTAATTGCTTGTCATGGCATTTTGATCTCAATCTCTTGCTAAGAAAGAAACCCTTCAACACTTGAAGTCTACAGGTACAATGCAGACAATTGCACCTTTATAGTACTCGGCCTTCCACAAAATCAATGATTCAATGCTTGCCAAAACAGACCTTGCTTTTCGTAGAACCATGTCACTCAACTTCTAAAGGAAACAACACCCTGTTCTTTAAAAATATGGTTTGAATCCTTTGACAGTTCCCCCTTATGTTTGAATTTTGACAGTATTCATAAGCCTGGGAATTTAAGTTGGAACATGAAGGTAAAAGCATCGACACTTTTTTTCACAGTTCAATTTGCAAAAATGCAGACATTTCAATTGCTGCTTCGGGCACCCAATATGTGCAACCAACAAAAATAATAAAAAATAATTATAAGATATGTATTTGACAAATTAAAAAGGAGACAGGCATTTGAGGTGTATAATAAATCGTCGCCTATACCCAGATATTCCCGTGTCAGTTTGAAGGCAAACCCACTTATGTTGTCTAACCCTCAACCCTTAAAAAACTATGGATCTTCGATGTCATGGAAGCCATGGATTATCTTTCCATTCACCATGCTAAAAACTGATCAACAATTGTAATAGATGGCTCTCAAAAATATTTTATCCAGCTCAGTTATTCGCTATTTTTCCAATCATTTTGTTGCAGGAGCTTCTTTATCAGACATTATCCTTTCCATGTCCTCTATATATGGCCAACTTTTCTTGCTATCCTTCTCATTCTTGATCCCCTGCAAAATACAAAATAAGTTATTTGTTATCATTTTGTTCAGTGCACAAAGCTGTACTGTTCTACTATAAACTTGTACTGCAGCTGAATATGATCTCTTATAATAATACCAAGATATGAAATGTGAGGTGGTTTACTATCTGTATGTTAATGAATGTAACTAACACGAACAGAGAGAACAGTGAAAGAAAGAATCCTGTTTTCTTTAACCTATTCTTTGAGATACAAGGAATTCATTGAAACAAAAACTCGGTAAATTTCTTTGGCCAACAATGATAAAAGGGTACTGTAGATATTTACTATCACAATTCACAGGAGACATGAAGTTATAACAAAACTTTCATCCTACCTTTATGAAGTCAAGCCCTTGTAGGGAGGGTAGTCTGACAACTAAAAGAGTGTAAGAAAACCTCACAAGACCAAAATTTGTAACATGGTTTTCCCATCAAACACAAGAAAAGAAAGTTTGACAAATCGGACTCCCACAAAAGGCGAAGCAGATTGGTGCCTATGATGTGAATATTTTGAATAAGTTATCTTGACATTCAGATTTTAGGGAAGTATTGTAAACAGATTGAACAAATGTCTTTCGAATTATTGATTAAAAACTGGCAATTAGAATAAGAAATTAAATTCCTTATTTCACATGAACAGAAGATTTCTTTAAGGTCACATTGTTATGTGAGCGAAAAATTTCACGAATCATTATTAAACGCATGAATTTTTCATCCCTTTATACGTTATACCACACAACCAGTGATCAGCATTAATCATAAAAAGCAGCCTGCCAATTGAGGATGGTTTTAAGTGGCTGAACAGGTTTCTTTAAAATATGAACAAAAACTGGGTAACAAGAAGAAACACACCTCATATTTAAGTACCAAAGATGTCCACAAAGATTTGCACTGTCCAGGACTTCTGCTGATCCCATCAGCCAACAATTTTTGAGATATCTCTTCCCAGAGGGCCATCCTTCCCCTCACAACTTGAAATCTGTCACGTAGTTCCTCACGCATACCAATCAGCTTCTTAACTTCATCAGTTTTCCATTTATTTCTCTTTACTGATTTTGAAGACTTGGGTTCAGAAGTAGATATTTCTTCAGACTTTGCTTCATCAATGATCTTAGAATCATCTTTCTTCAGATTGGACTCATGCTCCTTTTGTGCATCATAAGCATTGTCAGCACCCAAAGGCTTCTTGACAGGTAATGGTGTAACGAATGGTTTCCAAAACTCATCTGAATCCTCTGATTCGGATAAATCACCCTCAGCTCCGCTTGCAGTGTTGTCTTCCTCAGATAAATAACCCTCAGCACCACTTGCATTATCAATACTATCATCTGTACCAAATAATAGAACACATAGAATAAACATTAAAGGCACAAGCATAAAAACATTACATTAGAAGAAAGAAATACATGTTATAGAAGCTATATATCTCCATCCCAGGTGTGTAAAAATGCATGAGTGAAGTCAGATAGTGTCTATAAACCATGCATGTCCATTGCATGAGTGAAGTCAAACAGAAGCATCTGAGTTATGAAGAAACTTACAGTGCCATTCATTTAAGAACAAGTACGGTCCAAAACATTCATAGTCAATTGCTTGCGCATTTGAAACAACATGAATTCATTATCTCAAAATTCACAAGAAAAAGTAGCTAACTTCTGAGCAATCAAAACTTAATCGGACAAAGACATTGACCTTATATTGGATTGGTTGAGAAGGAAACTTCTAGTGTGAAAACCATGATTAGCTAGGTAGATTAAAAAAAAGCTTCCTTAAGCTTCACAAACAATAACTAAGTTAAATGTAAGAAACTGAGTGCCACATGTCAATAATAAAGAAAGACATTAGCCCTGAGATACTTTATTCTCAACTAGAGATGCTGTCATGCTCCCCTAGCCATGCAAGCAAAAGTCATCTAGGCGTCACCTAGGCTAGATATAGACAAACCCTTCACTTCAACTCGGGGAAATTAGAGGGAGTCAAGCAAACATACACTTGATGTCGCATATTAAATAAAATCTAGAAGCACAAAAGCAAACAGACCATATCTCCATAGTTCTATATGCATTCCTCAAATGTACATTGACGTTACCTGTAATTTGCAGTGAGGTGGGCTGATTTCCTTTCTCGTGTCTATCCACTGCTCTTTTTGCTGTTGATATTCCAAGACCCGCATGGGTTTTGCCAGACAATTTTGCGTTTATCTCATCTGTAATAGTGGATGCAGGATTTTCTATAGCAATGGCAATAACTTCAGGCCGTTTACCACTATACTTCCTCACCATCTTTCTCAATACCTCAGACACAGTTCTTTCTATGTGAGCCAGAGGACTATTTACAGGGCAGCTTGAAAGAGCAGCATGGGCTGATTTATAGAGTGCATCCATCAACTTTCCTTTGTCGAGCCATAAGCATCTTGTGGTAATCCTTATCTTCCCTTTTAAGGTATTTGAAGCCAAACTACCTAAGACTTTGGGGCGAAATATTTCCATGCTGAAAAGTAAATATTAAGATGTCATTAAACATGGCATACTTCCTTCATTTTAATTTAAAACTTGAAAGATCTACCTAGTAACAATGATGCCATCTAATGCGATTCTCAATCTTTCATCAATGAAAAGTTCATTTGATGTGCCAAATGCTCTATCTCCATCACTATATTTCAACTGCGTGAAAAAAATGAAACCAGAAAATAAAACAGAAATTATTAAATAATTTCTACTTGGGAGCCAAGAGAGTACAGATGGCTGCCAACCTGTAAATTCTCTTTTCCAAGAGAAATGAAACCATTAGAAAGGACTTTTCTATTTCTCAAATGTGTAACACCAAGCATCTCTCCATTCTTAATGACCTGGTGCATAAAGTTCATCAATTCGTTCAATATGTTATGTAGCAAGTCATATGTTAAAATACTCTTTTGGTCCCTTACCATTTTTGTAATTTTTTTTTTAGTTATCTTTTAAAATTTTCATTTTGGTTCTTTACTTTTTGAATTTGAATCAATATTGTCCTCATTTTATCTTTTAAATTAAAAGATGTAAACTCTGACCCCAATAACTCAACATTCTGCAATTGAAAACAAATGGGAACCCTAAACAATTAACATCATCAAGAGCCCTAGCCTCCATCAAAAAATCTTGGAGCGATTGTAAGAGCACGTAGTGGTCTCCTTGACTACATGAAGAGAAAAAGAAAGGAGAATGAAAGGAAAGAGGGACAGAAAGAGAAGGTGAGCAAGAGACACAGAGATGCAATAGTGATGAGAGCGGGATCACAACAACTGGGGTGAGCAAGGAGGGAAAACATGGAAGAGAGGGGCTAGTTGCAGTGTTGCTGTCGCAGCGGTCCACCCTGGAAGCAAGTGTAAGAAGGAAGAGGGAAAGGGGCTGAGTTGGTGGAGCAAGAGGAAAATGGGAAGAAATAGCCCCTGGCACTCAGAAATAGCCTTTTCAGTGACACAGGAGGCTTCCAGCAACTAATTTTCTTTTCTTGTCCTTGCTCTCCTTTCCTACGGACAATTCTTTTTAAGTCCAACTGTAATTTGCAGGCTCTATGGATCAAAATGATTCTGGTTAGGGAAGGAAGGGTGAAGGAAGTAACAAAGAAATGTTTTAACTGATTACTTGGAAATTATTGGTTTAATGCCACTGAAATACCCCATGACTTTGTCTGTCGGTATTGTTGCTACTGGCTCGGTATTCGTGCTGGGGTATGAAATATGTTTTATGCACCTGTGACATTTGCTTAGACTGATTGAAATTTGATGTGGGTTGATGAAGCTGATTTAAATTGCCATTGGTTTTTAATAAAATACAATTATTATAGTGGCAACTTTTAATCACCACTACTTTAAAATATGTACAGACTAAAATCTTTAAATTTTAATATAATAGATTATTATAAAGTGGTTAAAACAGCCAGTATATTAATTAATTATTTTAATACTAACAGCGTAACCTTTGGCTGATGGAAAGGATCACATTGGTACTTTTGTAAACAAAAATGATCATAATGAAACTTCTAAAAAAAAATAAAGGACCAAAATGAGTTTCATTAAAAGACTAAGGACCAAAAATTTGTATTTTAACATATATAGCTCACTGTAATAGGCCACTAATCTCTTCTGCATTTCATCACAACATCTTATAGGAAGCAAATGACTCACAGCAGTGTGCCGAATGCCAGTTGATTTTCCCAGTAATTCATGTTCCTTCAGGAACAAAAGTTCTCCATGTATGGGAAGAAAATGTTGTGGCTTCACTATTCTAAGTACTTCTTCCTGCCGAAAAAACATATGGAAATTGTATTGGAAGACTCATTAAATGAATGAGTAAACTGAAAAGGCATCAAAACAAAATAACTAGTTCAGAAGGTCTGCTAATTCTTATGATTCGTGAAATATCAATGTGGATCTAACCACGAATAAGAGATATAATGAGAAGGCTTAACATGTCTTTGAAAATTGGAGTGAATCCAGTTTTGGTCCCCTAAATTTGAGAAAAAATAAAATAAAAGGAACAAAGAAACATTGACATGCAATAAAAAAATTACCAATTCTCCACGATATGCATGACCAGATGTGTGCAGACCTTCATTTTTTCCCATAACTATAGTTGATCCAATTTCCGATATACGGTTTAGCATTTTCATCACACGAGACTCGTTACCAGGGATAACCTAGCATTTTAATTTAGAATCAGAGCCAAAACACACATACTTATTTGTCGATAAAAAATAATGTATTCTTACAGTAAAAACAAAATCAGAGAAAGGTCATGCAGAAATTCAACATGGTTACTAGAATGGGTTGGGTAAAAATAGTATACTATCAAGTTTCAAATACTGATATCAATTCGCTAGAAACACGCATTTAACTAAACTACAGATATCTTGGCCTTTAGATAAAGTAATAAAAACAAATAAAAATACAATATTTTGTCATACCTTAGCTGAATACAAAACAAGATCTTCCTTGGTTAGTTTGAAAGCATGACTACTTCCATACGATGCAAGGTTCAAAGCAGCACGAGGTTCTGCCTGACACAACAGTACATATATATGGTCATGTCAATGTTTATAATTCATGAAATTAGCCACTCTTTTAAGGATATTGAAATAACGTACTTGAGAACCTGTTGTTACAATTAGCAGATCCTTTGGAGCATAAGCATCAATATCCTCTGCTTTCACCTTATGTATAATTAGAAATAACGAAATGCAGGGCAAGAGACATGATATGAGACTCACAAAAGCTGTTATAAATACATGGATAAAAATTAATAGTTTTGAATATAAATTTATACACAAACAAATAATGAATAAACAAGACGAAATTATCCAAACAGCATGGAAATGAATTAGATTCATACAGTTAAACAAATAGTTATTGGTTCACAATGTATTAAAGTAGCCAATAAATACTTCCAGAAAAAACAAAGATGTGGTGCTGTGATTGATGTGTGACAAAAAACTCACTTGCCATAAAGTTCAAGCTGGTAAAGTAAAACAGCCCAAGAATTATATTAATAATTGTAACAAACAAACCATCTAACATGAAAGTCTACTAGCCTTCAAAGTCCAAAAGTGCTTATTCTGAAAGATGAATTTTGAATTCAGTGATAAAGGAGGGAGGACCAAGTAGTTCATCAGAGATAAAAAAAAAAAAAACAATTCATTTAAATGACCAGGTGGAACTTCTCAATAATTAGGCAAAATTCAGAACTGGTGATTAATCTTCTTGCAACGAACTTCTTAATATATCAAATTAATAAATCAAGTTGATCAGCATTAGATTTGTCCAACTTCTAAAATAGCCAAAACAAGCTTTCACTGACTTTCTGCTAACAGCCTAGTTAATAAAACATGCTGGTCAGCACTATACTTATGGCGCTGTAATCAATCTCTCACGAATTAGGCAGAATTCTGCAGCTCTTGTAAGAGTAATAGAGTTATTCTCTCAAGCTTTGAAAGCTGGCTAGTTTCAGCTATGTCAGCATAAGTGCATTAGCCTCCCTTGAATTCTGCAGATCTTATAAGAGTAATAGAGTTATTCTCTCAAGCTTTGAAAGCTGGCTAGTTTCAGCCATGTCAGCATAAGTGCATTAGCCTCCCTTGTATTTTTTCTCTAGTATATAACTGATCTCTTCAATTGAAGATTTAAAAAGAAAAAAGAAAATCGATAACAGGATACAAGTTCTCAATCTCTCTTTTCTTTCAACTACAAGTTCTCTAATTTCAACAGCAGCAAAGTTCAAACATTTAATACCAGAGTGGATGGATCAATTGGAGCCTTTCCATCCTTCCAAGCTGCATCTAAATATGTCCTTAAGGACATGCCAACAAATACCTGATAACAGTTAAAATCTCTTAATATTTTTGTCATTCTAAATAAGTCAATTCCGATTGCATTTAAGTATACTAGACAGGGAGAACATTACCAACTTTCTGCCAGTTAAATCAGCAGCAGCTTTCACACTTCCAAGCCGATGTAAATTGGATGCAAATTGGGTGGTGATGACCCTTCCATTAGAAGCTGAAATATGTCGCAACAATGCATCTGCCACAACTGATTCACTAATTGTCCTACCAGGTGAGAGTACATTTGTTGAATCACTCATCATCTGTAAAGTAATGTCCGAAGCAAAGATTGTTTCTATCTTTTGTCAACATTAAAAGAAAAAGATGGAAAAGATACATATTTGATCTAACAAAAAATAAGAAAACTGTCTGCATGATCATACTAAATATAAACTGATGTACATCTAACATGGCATTTAATACTATTCATTTTCGAATATGTAATAGCAAAATTAAACAGAGCAGAAAAAAAAATATGAAAAAATATCTCTTTAAGAATATTGAGTAGAAAGGGAGAAAAAAATGTTGAAAAGAATATCCCTGAACTAAAATAATATTGCAAATTTAAAAAGCCTATTACCAATGGAATACAACTTAAAATTTTGAAAATGTGGAAACATGCTCTCCTTTAAGTCCAGGACAAGCCATGAAAGCCATATTAAGTTTAATATATAAGGCACTACTCAGAGAACACCACCAAACATAGTATGTTACACCTGACCCCGTTAGAAATGTCAATTACAAGTCTATTAAACCCTCTCAACCTTCAAATCCCTAATGTAAATCCAGGGAAAAGCTCATGATAAATTCTTCAAAACCAAGATCGAGTAGCAATTAGCAAATGTCCAAGTGACTTACCAATGTTACTCCCTCTTTAGAGAGTTCCTCTAAAGCTTCACGATCAAAAACATTCCCATCTAATGGTGTCTCATCAATCTATTGAATCAACAGGAGATTAAGCTAAATAAAACAGAGGGCCAACGCTAAGAGGGTATAAATGTAAAATACTGACCTTCCAGTCCCCAGTGTGAAGAATAGTACCATCAGAACAGCGAAGAACTAATCCACAACAATCAGGAATCGAATGGGTCACCCTGATAGGCTCTATTTCAAATGGCCCAGCCACAAACTTTTTCCTCATTTTAAATACTTTGAGTCTAGATGGAACAAAAATACCATGTTCCTTCAAACGTTTGTTTATAAGCTGTTAAAAAGAAAAGTTTTATCTTCTCTGGACCATAGAAAATAATCAATATAAAGAACACATTGTTTAATCTGATCTGAAAGAATATTTGATGACGAAAGTATACCAAATTTTTACTATAAATAATAAATATCAATTACTGTAACACAAAATGAAGAATTAAAGCATTATTTCATCAATTTCATGATAATGTTAACACTAAGATCTGACCTTTATCGCTTACTATGCATTAATATTTTCAATCCATAGAAACTGAACAAATTAACAAGTTGACTTATTTCAAGAAAATTTCTGGTCAAATACCTCCTTTGTAAAGGAAGATGAAAAAATTGGTGTATTGGAATCCAATGCCGGGATGACCTGACAAACCAATGTAAGTTAAGTTAAGAATAGACAAAAGGAAAGAACAATAAACATTGTTATGAAATATGAATAATTGATTAGAACCCTTGTCAATAACTAACAAATTAATACATATGAACATCATTTTTTATTGTGTTAAGAATAACTAAAATTATAGTAATATTGTAAATAGGGCAGATCATATCCTTGTGATTATCTAAATTAGGGTAACTGTACATTCATGTAATTATTCTTGTATCTGTGATACTCATATAGAAATAGTTGCTGTGCTACACACAGATTCAAGAAATAGGAAGCTCATTGTAGCAGGAAATACTCTTAGAGTAGCAGGGGGGGAAGCAATGGCTAAAAAAGAGCTCTCCAAATGCTTTTAGTAAGAATTCCCCCTCTAAAAGAATGTGCAGATAAATAACTCTATGATATACCACTGAAGATGTAGAGGGATTAGATGGGGGAAAATCATAATCTGATAGTCTCTAAACTGAAGGGAAAAAGAGTGTCCAAGAAAATGCAAAAAATGTTAGAAAGACCAAACAGAGGAAGAAGAGAAATCAACTGTAATATTGAACAATACTGGTTTGGCAACATATATGTCTTACATCACATCACAAACTGTAACAGCAAAAAGGATAACTGCTGCTGCATAACTGCACTATACATAGTAGGAAAATAAAACAACTGCCATACTTAACTTCCTAAAAATAAGACACAAATACTAAAAATACGCCCTTAAAATAAACCTAACAATTCCCTTAAACTGAATGTTATCAACTATTCGGTTTACATCAGTTCAGTTTCGGAACATACTCCTAAAAATCCCCTAAGCTTCAAGAAGGTATCATGTTTGAATGGTTTAGTCATTATATCTGCTAATCATTCCTTTGTGTCACAATAAACCATCTTCACCTCACCAGCTTTTATAAGCTCACGAAGAAAATGAAATTGCACATCTGTGTTTGCTGCAACCATGAATAACATGACTGTCATGTGACAGTGTTGAAACAGAGAGAGAGAATTGTGTGACTGAATCAGTGAATTAAAATTACATTAAACTCAATTGAAAATATACAGCATCAGCGTTTTTGCATGTGCAGTGCAAATACACATAATAACTTCCTGTAACAGCAGTTTGAGGAAGTTAAAGACAATAACAGATTACAATAACTTCTTGTAATTAAAATATACTAAAACGAAAATAAAATAAACCAGAATTACAAGACAAACAAACTACTGTACGAAACTCTGATAAATAAATAAAATACAAAAACACTAATAAAAGCTTAATTGCAGAACTACCATCACAATGAATGACAGTTGTCTTTCTCGTTTGGTCTAGTATTCCTAGCACTCGCTTCAACCAAACTGCTTGACAAGAACAAGAGGCTGCAGCAATGAATTCAGCTTCTGCAGTTGAGATCCTAACTACTGGTTGCTTCTTGGAAGACCAACATACTCTCCTGAAACCATTAGAAACACATAGCCTGAAGTACTCTTTGTATCTTCCAAATCCCCAACATAATCATTGTCAGTATAAAGCAACAATTTCAGAATTTCCTCCCTTCCTGCAGAAAATTCTAAAATATGTTGTTCCTTTCAAATACCAAAGCACCCTTTTGTTGCTTGTAAGTGAAGCTTAGTAGGATTCTCCATATACCTACTGATAAGCCTCACAGTAAACATTCTATCAGGTCAAGTAGCTGTGAGATATCCTAGACTACGACAATTTGTTTCAAGTAAGTCTTTTCCACCTTGACACCATTTTTTCATCCTATAGAAGTTTTGTGCCTGGAACCATTGAATTTCTCACAAAAAATTGTTTTTGCCACACCAAATCTGTGCAGCACTTCCACAGCATAGCTTTTTGACTAAGAAAAATTCTATCAAACTTTTGTATGACTTCAAGACCCAAAAATTGCCTCATTTTACCCATATTTGTCATGCCAAACTCATGTTTTATGGAATTTTTGAACTCTACAAACATCAACTCATCATTCCTTGTGAAAATCAGAACATTAACATACAAACAAACAATTAACATTTCCCCACTTGTTGTTGTGACGAATAAAGTATGCTCATATTCACACTTCTCAAATCCTTCCTTTAGAAAATAACCTTCTATACAATGTACTAGGCACGGGGTGTTTGTTTAAGGCCATAAAGTTCCTTCTTCAACTTATAAACCTTTTTTCTCTTTTTCACATATCCACATGGCTGTTCCACAAAGACAGCTTCATTTAAGTTACCATGTAAAAACACAGATTTTACATCCACCTTATGTATGGTTCATCCTCGCTATGCTGCTAATGCTATCACAAGATGAATAGTGTCTAGATGTGCTACAAGCACAAACACATTTGTATACTCTACTCCATACTTTTGAGGATAACCTTTCACTACAAGGCAGCCTTATACTTACTTCTCCATGTTCATCAAATTTAGTCTTATAATCCCATTTAACTCCCACTTTCTTTCCCCCTTTAGGCAAATCTGTCAATTCCCATGTGCCATTCTTTTATGTTGCTTTTATTTCAGCATCCGTGACCCTTCTCCACTAGTCATACTTGACAACATCTCTAAAATAAATTGGATCAGCAGCAGCAGCAGCAAACAATAGAAAATATGCTGCATTCCCTTCATCTGACAAGCCTTCTCCAGTTTCATAATCTTGCATCCAATGCTTCTATGCCTCCTTTCAATTGAGATCAAAGAGCCTTCTTGACCTTCCTCTACTTTTGCTGAGGAAGTGTATTCAGTATTAGATCCTCCTTGGTCACTTCCTCCCTCGGTTTTAGATTCCACTTTATCATCTTCACCCCATTCTAAATCATGCAGAACTACTACATCAATTTGCTTATCCCAATTCCAAAGCTTGTCTTCCTTAAATATAACATCCTTGTTATATTCTTTTTGAGATTGGACCATAAAGCCTATGAGCCTTAGACTCTCCCCTGACTCCTAACATAACACAAGTCAAGCTCTTATCATCTAGCTTTGTTCTCTACTGCCAGGCACATGAACATGAGAGATACATCCAAGACCAAAAATATTCAACAGAAGGCTTGACTCCACTCTAAGCTTCTTTTGGAGTTTCATGTCTCATGATCAATGTTGGGCTTCTATTCAAGACATGTATTGTCCACTTAACAGCTTTTGGCCAGAAATTCTTAAGACATTTTCTTATTCAACACCATGCTATGAACCATATTCATGATGGCTCTATTCTTGCATTCACCAACCCCGTTTTGATGTGGTGTGTATGCAGCTGTTAGTTGTCTTTTTATACCCTTCAAATCACAAAAATTAGTAAATGCACGTGATAGAACTTATCCACCTTGATCAAGGTGTAAGACTCTAATAAACAAATTGGTTTCCTTTCAACACGAATCTTAAATTTAATGCTTTTGACTTTTCTATCAAAAATGAATCCCATGTTTTTCTACTAAAATCGTCTATGAAAGTAAGCAAGTACCTATTTTTGCTGTTAGACATAAGTGCAATGGGTCCACAAATATCTACATGTACTAATTGAAGATTTGAGTTGCTCTCCAATTGCTCTTGTTTGGAATTGAGTCTATATGTTGTTTCCCCACTAAACAATCTCTACACAACTTTAAAGGTTACTTTAACTATGGTAAACCATTCACCATTTGTTTTTGATATAGAGTCTGGAGACCTTAGTAGCTTAAATGTCCATCCCTACAATGCCAAAGCTGCACAACATCTATAGTTGTGGTAAAATAAGCAAATTTAGGTGGCTAAAATATTGCATGTAGTATGAACATTTTGTTTCCATAATCAAACCTCGATTTGGATGGTACAACTTACATTTTTCATGTTGAAACACAATTGAGTCCCTTTCTTCTAATTGGCCAACACTCAACAAACTATTCTTCACCTTTGGCACAAAAACCACTCTTGTGATGATTTATACAATGCCATTGACTAGTAACTTCACATTTCCTTTTCCTTTTACCTTCAAACTAGAATTGTCGCCTAGTTTTACAAAATCTCTAAAGTTCCCATTAGAATCTAAAAAGTACTCTTTTTTCTACACATGTGATCACTACAACTTGAGTCAAGGAACCATGTGTTCTCTTCATTGGTTTTCTACAACTCCAAGTCGACCATCAGCAACATCTCTTCTTCAGCTTCTACACAATTTACTACTTGATCATTTTCCTTGCTTGGAAAATCCCATTGATAATGACCCAACCGATGGCATTTGTAACACTCTATTGTGGTTCTATCAAGCTTTCGTCTTCCTCTTCCGTTGCCTCTTCCTCGACCTCTTCCTTTAAAAGTGCTATGAGCTCCCCTTCCTCTAGATTGATCGCCATAAGTAACTTTCAATATTTGTTCCTCATCAACATGAGAACATATTTGTTGTTCATGAACAAGAAGACTACTTTGCAACTCATCTATGGCCAAGGTAAATGTATCTTTTTACTCTTCAATATAACACAAAACATAACCATATTTGGGTGTCATTGATCTCAAGATCTTTTCAACAACTTCAACATCCTTCTTTTTTATTCGTTTGCTTTCATTTTGTTGGCTACGGTAAGAGTCTGAGAAAAATAGTCATTCATTGACTCATTTGCATAACCTCAAATTCGTTGTGAAGGGGTTTGCAGATATACACGCTTAACTCTAGTGGAACCTTGTCTCATGGACTCCAAATGTCTTTTATTGTATCCTTCTTTAGGATTGTTTCTTGATGATAACATTCTAGGGCTTGAAATAGGTAGTTCTTTCCTTTTGAATCTTTCAAACTTACCTCATCAATGTTTTTATTCTGTACTTTTGTGAGAGGAACATCCTTTGTTGCAGGAATGCCATCTTCCACCAAACTCCAATACTCATTTGAATGCAAAATGTTTTCCATAAGCATTGCCTAGTTATTATAATGACCATCAAACTTTGGAATTGCTGGTTGCACAAAACAGCTATCTGTTGTCATGCTTCAAACACTACACTCGCAGAAACTGCTGTTGTTTCTAATTCCAAACAGCCACCCTAATGGAGCGTCTGATACCAAAGGTCAGCAAGATTAAAACATAAAAAGAAGAGAAATCAACTGCAATATCAAACAATACTGGTTTGGCAACATATATGCCTTACATCACGTCACAAACTGCAACAGCAAAAAAGGATAACTGCTGCCAAATAGCTGCACTATACATAGGGGGGAAATATAACAACTGTCATACTTAACTTCCGAAAAATAAGCCACAAATACTTAAAATAAACCTACAAAAAATTCAATTCCAAAAATGAGAAGTAGTCGATTGTCAGTGGAGTCCATAACCACGTTACACAAATTGGACAGAAACAGCCTTGTAAGTTATAGCTAGCAAGTTGCAAGGCCCACAATTCAGTAAAACATCTTTTATATTATTAAGGGTCACAGTTGATAAATTACTCCATAGACACTTCAAAGAGAAAAAATAATAATAAAAAAATAAGTTAATATAAGGAGAAGTTTTAAAAATTAATCTGTGCATAAGCCAGTTTTAACACATTAACATGTGCAAGAGTTCATTCTTCCTATTTTCAGCTCCCAGAAGGCCAGGCAGTTTATCCAAAGAAACTCTAATTGGATTAAGAAGCACAGACAAGGAAGCATTACCCAAGGCAACGCACCAATATGATCTTCATGACCGTGTGTTATGACAAGCGCCTCAATTTTGTGGCTCCACTTTCTTATAAACGTGGTGTCAGGTATAATCTTCTGAACTCCAAGCTCGTCATAGCTGAAGAAGCGCAGCACAATGCAACAGAAATGGTGTCACTAATTTTGATTTGGCCACAAAATACGGTAACACACAGAAGACGAAGGGTTTACTCTGGAAACATGACACCGGCGTCGATGAGGATATAGCGGTCGTGGTTGCCGACGAGCATGCAGTTCATCCCAATCTCCCCCAAACCACCAATGGGAAGAACGCGAAGCGGAGGCCCATCGGAGCCTTCGTAAAACTGCTCCATCTTGCGTTGAACCGAGTCCTCCATGCTTTTTCTAGGGCCTTCGATTCGCCTAGTTCTTCTGCGAGGCGCTTTGGTTGTAGACCCATGGGTGCTCCCTGAAAAAAGCACGTGCGTGAAATGCCATAAACTTGAATGCGAAAATGGCGTGGATTGGTTGGGTGCTGACGTACCTGGGAGTGAAGAAAGTGAAGCGGAGGTTGTTGCGGTTGGTTTGCGGCGGAGAGAGAGGGGACGGAGAGAGAGGGAGAGAGAGGTGAGAGCAGCCATTGGTTGGAAGAAGTCCCACCTCGAAGGAGTGGTGGAATAGCGGGAAATGGAGTTTTGTTCATTCCTTCACTCACCTTCCTCAAATATCTTTCTTATCTACTTCTGTTTCACGGAACCTGTGTCCCACACGTGTGATCTTTTATAAGAAGATATTTCTTATTCATTTACTGCTGCATTTTTAAGGCAAATTTATTAGTAATTTTCCAAGGGATAAAATTTTAAAATTTATGCATATAGGTAAGTTGTATCTATATAACATTATTTTATTACAAAATGTCATGCAAACATAATTTTAGAGTTTTTAAAATAAAAATGTGTTAGACTAATATGATGAATAAAAAGTCATATGAATCAAATATGGAAAGACAAAAAAAAAACGTTACTTTAGAATGGATAGTTTTTTAAAAATAGTGAAACACAATTATTTTAACATTAAAATGTTAAAGTATAAATATAATTTTGATAAAAGAGTTTCATTACTTTAAAATGTTTTATCTTTTTAAAAACTACACTTATAAAGTCATTTGATTTTTCTTTACTCTTTCTCAATCTTTGTTTATCTTTTTGAAAATCTGAGGTCATTGTAGTTATTCTCACATAGAGTTCTTCAAGTCTTCCCGATCATTTTCTTCATTTGAGTAATTTAAAGTTCAATCATTTTCTCCATGGCAAAAAATTGTTTTCTTGTATGCATGTGACATTCTTTTGCTTGCATGTGTCCTTTGAGTCTTCAATATGGTTTTCTACTGATTAGTGATCATAATGGTATGACTTGATCATATTTGTGATGTTTTTATGTGTAGATAGAGCATCTTGTGAGCTTAAAGGTGTGTGATGTATTAGAGTTATCTTAAGCAGTTTTGTTTGGTAAGAGAAGCTAGTTCGTGTTTATGATTTTTGTGAACTTTGGTTGAATTGAAATCTGCATGTCGATGTTGTGATAATTTGGTTTTGTTTTTTGTTGAATTTTGTGTAGTGAAGTGTGTTAGTGTGTGTTGTCTTGTGTTATTATGAATATGATGAAATTTGGATTTTATTGAATTGTGGTTTGATGATGAAATTGAAGGAGATAATTCTAAATTGAGCAATTAGCCTAATTGGCACCATTTATAAACTGTTTTATATCCATTTGAACCAAGAAAGAAGTGGAAGGTACCAATTAGATTCAATCAAGTTAGAATCTTCCTCATTCATTGTTGGTTTATGAGATGCGTTGGTGATGTGAACCTAAGAAGCCCAGCATCAAGCCAAGGTACACTTTCAAGTCCAAGCCCATCAAGAGGCCTAATAACAAGGGGCATGCTCAAAAAGATCCAATTGGGCTTCATCTAAGATGGCCTAAACCCACATGGGCTTCTCACACTTTTCACATGGGCCAAAGAAGATGTGAAAATTTGAAGAGGTGTATCAAAGAGTATCAGAATAACAATAAGATTGGCCCATTGTTTAGGCCTTGTTTTATAGAATAATAAGTCAAACAATGTGTAGTTGAATTGCTATAATTGGGCTTGACTAAGCCCAATAGGAGATTTGGTCGTGAGCTACCAAAGGTCCAAGGTGGACTAAGTGGAAGTCAACATTCCTTCCTACACCTCACGGATCCAATGCATCCAAGGGTTAGGAATGTTTCCTCCTTTTCCAAGGCATCATCCAATGGCCGTGAGCATTTCTCCTTCTCCAAGCTATCTTCCACGGCCAAGATTGAATGCCTTTCTCATCCAAGAGCTAAGAGTGCTTTTGCGTATTTACTTTCATATAAAAGCCTAAATTTTAGGCTATTGTAATCACTCTTGAACTTTTAAGCAATAGATGCCTAGTGTTGAGAAAACTCCACTCCTATTGCCTTTTGAGAGTCAATTGAGCTAGAGGATTGAAACATCTCCTCTAGAGATGACAAATAAACCCGTCCCCGTGGGTATTGCCCGAACACGTCCTCGTTTTGATGGGGAATCCCCGCATTGACTGGTATGGGTATGAGTATGGGTATGGGAAATCCCCAACTTTTTCAATTGGGTATGAGGATGTACATATCCCTGCCATAATACTCGTCCCTGTTTAGATTATTAAAATATTCACAATTAATTAAGTAACCATATATATATATATATATATACATATAATTTTTTATTTCTTCTAATTATTTGGTTTGTCATGAAACTCATTTGCATTTCAATTATATTTTTCATTTTATCATAACATTTATGTAATCATGTTAAAAATATGTATGTCAATTAAAAAATTTTTATGTCTCACATTTGAATATTTCTATTATTTTTTTATATTTTTATTTATTGTATATTTTCCTTAATGATTAATACTTTCAATTTAAGTATTTAATAGCACAAACCTTTCATTTAATAGGTAATATAAAAAAAATCTTTTACTTATTATTATTAGTTTTTGTTTCATTTGAAGAACTCTTTTGTTTTACTAAAACAATTTTTGTTATTTCTCAACTATTAAGTATATATGTTAATATTTGAAAAGTTTTCTTAGATCTCTAAGATATTTTTCAACTTATCATACCTTTAATTATACATTTGTTTTCCTGTGTGCGGTTTCTTTCAATAGTCTCTCAAATTGTTTGTAAATATTTGTTAAGTTTTAAATATTTTTATTTGTTGTTTATTTTCATTATATAGAATACTATTTCGATATATTTTATCTAATTATTTTTTATTTTCTAACTCATTATCAATCATAATGTAATTTTTTCACTATAATTGTATAAATAACTTTTATTTACTACAATATAAAAATTTAATGTAATTGTCATGAATATTTTTTTATCACCATCCAACATAATTGAAGTTCAAAAGATACAAGATCTATGTTAAAATTTTATTATTATGATTATTATTTGTTCTTTGTATTATTTTGATCAAGTAACGTATTATAACTTTTATTAGTGTATAAAAACGAGATTTATTAGAATTTAGAAGATTGAAGTAAACAAACATTTAAAATATATTTTAATTTGAATATTTTTTTTCTTTTATATTTTAAAAATATATTTTTAAATTTTATCAACTATGTTTCATTAATATTTGCAAATTTAATAATTGTTTTGGTTCTCATGAAATTTTATTTGGTATTATAATCTAAAATGTAAACAATTATAATTTATTTTAAAGTATTTGATATCGAAGGAACAGCCATCCTTCTAATATTGAATATTTGATAATATTATATTTTCTTTACCATAATTTTTTATTACTTTATAAAATTAATTAAAATTAATATTGAAGTAGTAAGAAAATGGGTTTGGGTATGGGTACAAGATTATACCCGTTACCCGGTGGGGATGGGGATGGGACAAAAGTTTGATACCCGTTGGGTTTGGGTATGAGGATGGGGATTGATTTGTTTTACGAGGATGGATATGGGATAGCGAAACACGTGCCCGCCCCGCCCTATTGCCATCCCTAATCTCCTCTAGCCACCTTCCTCTATCTTCTCTAAGATAGAATCCATTTCTCACCTTTCACTCACATTGCCAAGATCATCCCTCATCTTTCACCTAGCTTCCACCAACCATCACTCATCCATGGAGTTCTCTTCTTCATCTTCATGCAAGGGGATCCACCATAATGGTATCTAGAGCCATCAAATCGTGGAGGTGCACCTTGTCTCGGTTTGGTAATGGTTTCTTTCCATAGCTTTTCTTGTTTTTTCCTTTCTATTTTCGTCTTGTTCTTCCATTCTCTTCTCCTTCTACTGTTTGTTTTTGTGTTTAATGTGACTTCTTCCATTATTCTTGCCATTTTATGTGTTCTTCATCTTGTTTCCTTCATTGTGACCAAAAAACAATGAGACTACAAGAATGTTGTGCACTCTAATTGTAGATTTCGGTGTTTGTTTTAGTTCATATGTTCACTAGCTTTCCATTCATTTTCAACAACATTTAATTGCTTTTCTTTGAGTTTCTCTCATTTTCATTCGGTGATTCTTCTTTATTTTACATTTTCACCGTTCAAGTTGTGTTCTAAGTTGATGGACGTCCCTAGTGTAGGAGAGGAAGGAGATCCATGGAAGACACCAAAAAGTAGATGAAATGCAGCGGAAATGAAGATAAGAGCAAGAAGAGCTCTGGGCAATGGAGGTTTTTGGTGAAGATGAAGAGTAGAAGTGGAGCTATGGTATGGAAGGTGGCTAGAGGAGATGAAGGAGAAGGTTAGCCATGTATGCTCTCAAAATAATAGAAGAGTGGAGTGATCTCAACACAAACATTCTATTAGAAATTTCAAGAGTTAAAATGTACAAATGGTCTACTTTTGGCTTTTATATATGAGCCTAAAAGCTAGACTAATTCTTGGCCCTTAGATCAAGCTTGGAGGAGAAGCTTTAATCATCACCCTTGGATGGTGGCTTGGAGAAGGAGGCATCTTCCTAGCCTTTGGATGAAGACTTGGAAAAGAAGACACTCTCTTAGCCCTTGGATGAAGGAGGCGCATGGGTGGAGTATGGACTTGGCTCCATGGGATGCATGATCCATGAGGTGTAGGAAAGAATGTTGACTTCCACTTAGTCCACCTTTGACCTTTGGTAACTCATGGCCAAATCTCCTATTAGGCTTAGTCAAGCCCAATTTTATCAATTCAACTACACATTGTTTGACTTATTATTCTAGAAAAACAAGGCCTAAACAATGGCCCAATTTAAATCTATACTACATCCTTCATGCATCATCTCATATTTTAGAGATTTCTTTAGCCCATGTGAATAATGTAAAAAGCCCATGATTGACTTGATCATCTTGTGAGAGGCCCATGTGAATCTTTGTCATCATGCTTCTAGTGATTGGGCCTTGATGTGGGCTTGGGGTTGTTGATGCACTTGAGCTTGGGCTTGTTGGGGTCACATCATCCCCTCCCCCTTGAAGAGGATTTGCCCTCAAATCTTGGTGGTTATCCTCTTCATCAAAAATACCTAGAAAAGGAACCAAATCAGTAATATTGAAAGTAGGATACACACCATATTTCGCAGGAAGATCCAATTGATAAGCATTATTATTGATCTTCTTGATGATTTGGAATGGACCATCACCTCGGGGATTAAGTTTGGATTTTCTTATATTAGGAAATCTTTCCTTCCTTAGGTAACACTAAACTAAGTCTTCTTCTTTAAAAGACCAAACTCTCTTACCCTTGTTTTTAGAATGAGCAATCTTTTCAACTTGGACTTGAATTTGGTGTTTAACCTTCTCATGAAAATCTTTTATGAACTTGGACTTAGAAACCCCTTCTTTATGAACAAAATCAAAAGAAGTTGGAAGAGGTAATAAGTCTAATGGTGTGAGAGGGTTAAAATCATAAACTACCTCAAAGGGTGAGAGTTTGGTGGTGCTATGGACCACTCTATTATAAGAAAATTCAATGTGGGGAAGATACTCATCCCAAGATTTATGATTCCCCTTAAGCAAAACCCTAAGCAATGTGGAAAGGGATCTATTGACTACCTCGGTTTGCCCATCAGTTTGTGGGTGACAAGAGGTAGAGAAAGAAAGTTTTGTTCTTAGCCTAGACCACAAGGTCCTCCAAAAATGGCTTAGGAATTTAGCAACACAATTGTTTTGGGTAAGCCATGGAGGCGAACCACTTCTCTAAAGAACAACCTTGCTATGTTGCTAGCATCATCTACTTTGTGGCATGGTATAAAATGTCCCATTTTAGAAAAATGGTCCACTACCACAAATATAGAGTCCACACCCCTAGAAGTCCTTGGAAGCCCTAGGACAAAATCCATACTTATATCCTCCTAAGGGGTGGAAGCAACAGGCAAAGGAGTATACATCCCTGCAGGCATTGCGCTAGACTTAGCATGCAAACAATTCAAACAACTAGCGCAATGGTTTTGTATTTCCCTTTTCATATGGGGCCAAAAGAATTTTTCTTTAAGCATGGCCAAAGTTTTGGCGACCCCAAAGTGACCCATAAGTCCCCTTTCATGCATCTCTTTGATCAAAATTTTTCTATGAGAACCTAGAGGAATACATAGGTGGCCTTCTTTGAAAAGATACCCATTTGAAAGATAAAAGCCGCCTTGGGACTTAGTGAGACAATCATGATAAATGGTAGGAAAGAAGGGATCATGAATATACAATTCACATATGTTGTCAAATCCAAGAATTTGGGATCCAAGCTTGGCTAAGAGAGTATATCTCCTTGATAGTGCATCAGCCACCACATTAGCTTTCCCTTTCTTGTATTTGATAACATAAGGGAATTGTTCCAAGTACTCAACCCACTTTGCATGCCTTTTATTCAATTTGTGTTGGCTCTTCAAATACTTAAGAGTTTCATCACTATGGATAATAAACTTTTTGGTCACAAGATATTGTTCCCAAGTACGAAGAGCTCGCACAAGAGCATATAGCTCTTTGTCATAGGTGAGATAGTTACGAGAAGGACCATTTAGTTTTTCACTAAAATAGGCAATAGGATGACCTTCTTGTAACAAAACCGCACTTATTCCCACCCCATAAGCATCACATTCTAGCTCAAAAGTTTTCTCAAAGTTTGGAAGAGCAAGAATGGGAGCTTGGGTGAGCCTAGTCTTGATATCATCAAAATCCTTTTGTTGTCTTTCACCCCACTCAAAAGATATGTCTTTCTTAACAAGTTCATTGAGGGGTGAAGCAATGGTGGAGAAGTTGGGGACAAATCTTCTATAAAAACTTGCTAATCCATGAAAACTTCTAATGTCCCCAACATTCTTTGGCACAGGCCATTCTTGGATGGCCTTGATTTTTGCAGAGTCAACATGCACCCCACTCTTATTGACCACAAATCCTAAAAAGATGACACTCTCTACACAGAAAGTGCACTTGTCAATGTTAACATAGAGTTAGTGGTCTCGGAGAAGAGATAACACTACTCTAAGATGACCCACATGAAGCTTAAAGTTTGTACTATATACCAAGATGTCATCAAAGACAACAACAAACTTTCCTATGCAATCTCGCAAGACATGATTCATTAGGCGCATAAATGTACTAGGAGCATTGGTTAGGCCAAAGGGCATGACTAACCATTCATATAGACCAAATTTTGTTTTGAAAGCAGTTTTCCACTCATCACCTTTTTGAATACGAATTTGGTGATAACCACTTTTGAGGTCTATTTTTGAAAAGATGTGAGCTCCATGAAATTCATCCAACATATCATCTAGTTTTGGGACTTGGTGCCTATATTTTATGGTGATGTTGTTGATAGCCCTACAATCATAGCACATGCGCCACTTTCTATCTTTCTTGGGCACCAACAACACAGACACAACACAAGGACATAAACTTTTTTGAACCCATCCCTTGTCTAGCAACTCATTCACTTGAGTTTTTATCTCCTTGGTCTCAATTGGGTTTGTCCTATAGGCGGGTCTATTAGGAAGACTTGCCCCTGGGACAAAATCAATTTGGTGCTCAATCCCTCTAAAAGGTGGGAGACCATGGGGCCATCCTTTGGAAAAATATCTTGAAATTCATGAAGGAGAGCACAAATGGAAGGAGGTAGATCCTTAAGAGAAGGATGTTCAAGACAAGTAAGGATTGCTTGACAAAGTAAGAGGAAGGGAGGTTGCTCATTATAAAGAGTGTGCAAAAGAGTTTTATGAGTTAAAAGAACTTCATGAGCAACATCCTTAGAAGAAGAAACTTCCTCTACCTTTATCTTGTCCTTAGAATCTTTAGAAGCATTAGAGTTCTTGGAACTCTCTTCCTCTCTCCTAGCTCGCATTTGAACTTGATCGCTAGCAACTTGGCTAGGAGTGAGGGGATGCAACACAAAAGTTTTTGAATGATGTTGGAGGGTGATCTCATTGGTGTGGCCATTGTGTAAGGTTTTATGATCAAATTGCCAAGGCCTCCCCAAGAGAATATGGCAAGCTTCCATTGGTATTACATCACATAAAACTTTATCTTTAAATTTCCCAATGGAGAACTTGACTTTCACTTGATGTTCAACTTTGAGATCCTCATCTTCATTAAGCCAATGAAGTTTGTAAGGTTTGGGATGGGGTAACAAAGTCAAATTCAACTTCTCAACCAATCTTGTGCTACAACAATTGCAACAAGACCCACTATCAATGATCAAAGAGCATGTGTTTTTCAAAACCTCACATCTTGTGTGGAAAATATTTTCTCTTTGATCATTGAGAGGAAGGCTAGGTTGGTTATTGAGAAGCCTCCTAATCATCAAAATTTTCCCTTCATTTGGATATGAATGTTCTTGAGAATCACTAGAATGGGAAGTGTTGGAGTAACTTGAAGGTGACTCCTCTTGGCTAGTGTAGAGGTCTTTGCCCTTAAGCACAATGGTGCATTTGGTAGGGCATTGGGCGGCCACATGACCTCTACCTAGACACTTGAAACATTTGATGTCACTACCTCTTTTGTTGGTGGAGGATTCACCTTTGTCACTTACCTTTGTAAGGCTCTTGTGAGTGGACTCTTTTTCTTTTGAAAAATCTTTCTTTTGAAAATCACTTTTAGAAAAAGAGGGAGAATCCTTGCGAGAAAGACGTCTCAAAAGTTGTTGCTCCACATTGATGCTCATTTGAACAAGATCATTAAAATTGCGGTAGGGGAGCAACTCAACTTTATCTCTTATGTTGTAATTGAGTCCACTTAAGAACCTAGCAATGGTAAGTTCCTCTTCTTCTTCAATTCCGGCTCTCATGATGTAGAGCTCCATCTTTTGTCTATACTCTTCTATAGATATAGATCTTTGTTGGAACCTTTGGAGCTTGTCCAATAGCTCTCTTTTGTAGTAGGAGGGAACATGACGGGCATGAAGGGCTTCCTTAAGATCATTCCAATACTCAATATCATGTAGCCCCTTTATCCTTCTTTGGAGGACTAAGGAAGTCCACCAATTAAGAGCATGCCCTTGAAAGCTAGGTGTACCATACCTAGCCAAATTCAACCAAGTAAACAGTATACACATCGAAACCACCTAGTATCTGGTACCCGGACACCACCAGCACAAGCCATCTAGGCAAGTAGCTGGTCGAGACCGGCTACTTGCCTAGAATGGTAGCCAGCATCGATGCCTCGCCTTCAATAAGTTTCAAGGGCCTGATTTGGGGCCCAGGCCCATTCATGGCCCAAACTAGAGCCCAAGTCAAAACCCGGCCCATGAAATGGTCAAACGTCATTTAATGCTCTATAAATACGTGTGGACCCCAGTAATTAAAGGTACGCATTCATTAATCACTGGTTTGACTCTCTGAGAGCTTTGACTAACTTGAGCTTCGGAGACTCTTCTGCAGGTAACCCCTCCCGGGTCCAAGCTGACATGTATCGACTGGGAAGAGGCCAACTGAAGAGATAGCGGACTACATGGTAAGGTGACGCTTGTGCCTAACTTATCTTATTTGTTCTCTGCAGGAACAATTGGCGCCCACCGTGGGGCACGAGACGAACACCTTTAGTACCCGTTTTTCTCTGAAGATGGTTTCTACCCGTAGCAAAGCTGGAGCTAACAAGCAAGTGGACGCTGGTCCCTCTGGACCTTCCGGCATCACCCCTGACTTGGCCGCCATCTTAGACGGCCAGGTGAAGATGCAACAGGAGCTCGCAGACCTGAAGAAGCGCAACGCTGAAGAAATGGAAGCGCTAAAACAAGAGAACTCCCGCCTCAGAAGGAAGATCGAGGTGGATGCCAACCTGAAGGGGAAAGCCAAAGAGACCTCTGAAGCTGTGAAGTCTCCGGCCTTCCAGCCTACAGAGGAAGAAAGTGAATGTAATCCCACCCCCCACACCTTCACCACCACCCAACAAACCCCCCTTACCTCCACACACCCCCAACACTTCCCATCCGGTCACCCGGGGCCCACAGCTCCCTCAACCACCCACGCTCCCCACAACATACCCACTGCTCTCCACACAGCATACATCCCACCCTACAATCCGCAGTATCTTCCCACAACCCACATCCCTCCTCATAACATCACCTCCACCTTTCCTACTATGATCAACTACCCACCCCCACCCCACATTCCCCCCCTCACCAGCCCAGACGCCGCCACCCATTCACAGATTTTATCGCTAACACCCCTCTCCCGGCCCAGTGGGAACCATTCAACCTCGATCGCTATACTAGCGAAACCGACCCTGATGAACACCTCAAAGTCTACATCACACACGTTGCCCTATATACATCCCAAGACGCAGTCTTCTGCAAAGCTTTCCCCACAACCCTCAAAGGCCCCGCCCTAGAATGGTTTACCACCCTCCCACCCTACTCAATTGATAATTTCGACACCTTTTCCCACATGTTTTCCACACATTTCGCCGGAAGCCGCCCACATCAAACCACCACCATATCCCTACTGGGCATCAAACAGGAGCCCAATGAACCCCTCAGAAAATTCATCGATCGCTTCAGTAAAGCAGCCCTTCGTACACCACACCTTAATCAGGAAATGATACTCCAATGTATGACCCTCACCCTACAACCTGGACCCTTCGCCAACAATGTCTACCTCCACCCACCCACATCCATGCACGAACTCAAGCTGTGCGCAGCTGACTACGTTCGCATGGAAGAAATGCAAACTCTTCACACCAAATTCTATAACGACTATGCCGCCAACACCTCCAACCCCACCCCCAATCCTACCCCACAGCCTCACCCGCGCCCTGACACCCGCCCACGTGAACCCCGCCAACCTCGTTTCACCAGATACGCCCCACTCACAGTAGCCCGCTCCCGCATCCTCGACGAGGCCCTCCAGGCTGACCTTCTCCCCCCACCATGAAAGACAACCACCCCTGCCGACCCCCCCTTACGAGGCACCATTAACACCATCTCTGGTGGCTTCGCAAGCGGAGGCTCCACCTCTTCTGCCAGAAAGAAACACCTCCGCCACATACAATCCATCAACCACATCACCCAATCCCATCACAGACGACGTATGCCTTCCATCGTATTCACAGATGACGACTTCCATGGCCTCGACCACCACCAAGACGACCCCATGGTCATCACAGTCGAAATCGAAAATTACGTCGTTAAGAAAGTCCTGGTAGATCAAGGCAACTCCGTTGACATCCTCTATTGGACCACCTACCAAAAGTTACAACTCCCCGACACCGCTATGATACCATATGATGAGCCCATATACGGCTTTTCTGGCGAACAAGTATCCACCCGAGGCTACATAGACCTCCATACCGTCTTTCGGGAAGGAACCCAAACAAAAACAATCCCAATCCGCTTCCTTATAGTTGACGCACCCACATCCTACAACATACTCCTGGGCTGTCCTTCCCTCAATACCCTTGGTGCAGTCGTCTCCACCCCGCATTTGGCCATGAAGTTCCCAGCACCATCCGGTGACATCCTAACCGTCCACTGTGACCAACGGTTGGCACGCGAATGCTACATGGCAAGCTTAAGGCCGCAACTCCCAATCCAACAGACGAACCACATCGAGCGACCACCTAATTCCCGCATAGCCCTATCCGGTGAGGACCTTGACCGCAGAATAGGCCGAGATGCCCGCCTCGAACCAGTCGAGGACACAACCCCCCTGGAACTTCCCAACGGCCATTCCATCAACTTGGGCACTGGTTTGAATCTTGATGAGCGTGCCACAATTACACCCATCCTCACAAACAACACGGAGCTCTTCGCCTGGTCAGCCGCCGACCTCCCCGGGGTAGACCCTAAGGTCGCATCCCACAAGCTCTCAATATACAAAGAAGCCCGCTATGTATCCCAGAAAAAATGCAAACTTGGGGAAGAACGCAGACAGGCAGCCAAGGTAGAGGCTGAGAAGTTGTTGAGCGCAGGATTTATAGATGAAGCACAATACACCACCTGGCTTTCTAACGTTGTCTTGGTGAAGAAAGCCAATGGCAAATGGCGGATGTGCGTGGACTACACAGACCTGAACAAAGCGTGCCCACGCGACGCCTACCCCCTACCCAACATCGACCACCTCGTAGACGGCGCGGCATGAAATAAAGTACTTAGCTTTTTAGACGCATACTCAGGTTATAACCAAATACCCATGGCCACAGTAGACATGCACAAAACCGCCTTCATCACAGATGATGCCAACTACTTCTATAGAGTCATGCCCTTTGGCCTCAAAAACGCTGGGGCAACATACCAGCGGCTAATGGACAAAGTCTTCAGCCACGTCACAGGACACTGTGTCGAAGTCTACGTCGATGACATGGTCGTCAAGTCCCCAAGCCATCATCAGCATGCTAAAGATTTAGAGGCAGTTTTCTCCGCCCTGCGCCAGTACAACCTCCGCCTAAACCCCGATAAGTGCGTATTCAGCGTCGACCGGGGTAAATTCCTCGGTTTCATGTTAACCCAGCGCGGCATAGAAGTTAACCCCGAAAAATGCAAGGCCATCATCGAAATGCGTAGCCCCACCACCATCAAGGAAGTCCAACGACTAATTGGCCGTCTCACGGCTATATCTCGCTTCCTACCGAAACTAGCAGAACAAACTCAGCCCATAATTCAGCTCCTAAAGAAATCCGCCCGGTTCACGTGGACTGAAGATTGTGAACAAATCTTCCTTAAGCTCAAAACATCCCTAACCTCACCCCCCATCCTTCGCAAACCCGACATCAGCCAACCCCTGCTAGTATACATCACGGCCACCGATCACACCGTCAGTGCTGCCCTTGTCCAAGAAGCAGAAGGCACGCAACATCCTGTTTACTTTGTAAGCAGGACACTACAAGATCCTGAAACCAGATACCAAATGGTAGAAAAACTAGCCCTGTCCTTGGTCCACGCTGCACGCCGCTTACGCCCGTATTTTCAAAACCACACCATAACCGTCAAGACCGATTACCCAATTCAAAAAATACTACAAAAACCAGATTTAGCCGGACGCATGTCATCATGGGCCGTGGAGCTCTCCGAATTCAACATCCGCTATGAACCACACGGCCCCATCAAAGCCCAATGTCTCTTAGACTTCGTCAATGACCTACAGCAAGCACCTGTTGAGGACCAATAGACACTTCATGTAGATGGCTCCTCGAACCCAAGGGGTGCTAGTGCCGGCATCGTACTTGAAGGCCCCAACGACATCCTCATTGAGAAATCTCTTCACTTTGCTTTCAAAACGTCGAATAATCAAGCCGAATACGAAGCTATCCTCGCCGGGCTCTCTCTAGCCCGTGAAGTCGGCGTCAAAAAGTTAACATGCAAAACCGACTCCAAACTCACCGTAGGTCATCTGAACGACGAGTTCCAAATCAAAGACCCCATCCTCCAACAATATTACCATCTGGTCCGCGCAATCATCCAATCCGCCTTTGAACAAGTCCGCGTCGAACACATACCCAGAACCGACAATGTCAGAGCCGACATCCTTTCCAAATTAGCCAGTACCAAACTCAAAAACCGTAACCGGTCCTTGCTACAGCAAACACTATCCACACCCTCCGTCGCACACACATGCCAAACGTTAACCCACACCCCATCAAACAGTATCACCCCCACCCAAAACCCAAACTGGACCACCCCCTACATTCGGTACCTCAAAACCGGCAACCCCCCTGCCGACGCGGACAAAACTTGGCTGGCCAAGGCCGCCAGGTACACTATGGTAGGCGATGACCTCTACAAACGCGGATACGGCCAGCCCCTACTCAAATGTGTTACGCCAGAACAAGCCCAGTACGTCATTAAGGAACTACACGAAGGAATTTGTGGTTATCATTCAGGCGCGCGCACCATGGCCACAAGAATTCTCAGAGCCGGGTACTTTTGGCCCACAATAGAGGCGGATTGCCAAGACTACGTCAAGAAATGCAAACCATGCCAGAAGCACGGCAACCTTATACATCAAAAACAAGAACAGCTACACCACATATTGTCCCCCTGGCCTTTCGCTAAATGGGGAATGGACATCCTAGGCCCCTTCACACCCGGCAAAGGACAGGTTAAGTTCCTAATCGTAGCCGTTGACTACTTCACCAAATGGATTGAAGCCAAGCCGTTGACCACTATCACGGCCCAGCAAGTCCAACAATTTGTGTGGAAGGACATCATATGCAGATATGGTATACCGCATACCATCATAACAGATAACGGCCGACAATTCATTGACAAGGAGTTAGCAAAATTCTACACCGGCTTAGGCATCAAACATATCACAAGTTCTGTGGAACACCCACAGACCAATGGGCAGGCGGAAGCGGCAAACAAAGTTATCCTCGTGGAGCTGCGTAAAAGATTGGATACCGCTAAAGGCCGATGGCCAGAAGAATTAATTGAAGTGCTATGGGCCTACAGATGCACCCCTCAATCGTCAACAAATGAATCCCCTTTCAGCCTGGTCTACGGCGCAGACACCATGATACCAGTAGAAATTGGCGAACCATCCCTGCGCCGAGAACTGTACGACCCAACTCACAACCACCAAAACATGGCCTTACATCTCAACCTCCTTCCCGAACTCAGAGAAAAAGCCCAAATACGCAATCTCGCCGCCAAACAACGAGCTGCCAGGAAATATAACGCAAACCTGCATCCACGATCGTTTGTCATAGGAGACCTAGTATGGAGAATGGCCAGCAGTGCTAGAAAGAAGGATGGCAAGTTCTCCGCCAATTGGGATGGCCCATACCGCATACGAGAAGACGCAGGAGGTGGGGCTTATCGTCTGGAACAACTATCTGGGGAAGAAATTCCCAACACATGGAATGTATCCCACCTCAAGTTCTATTTCAGTTGAACAGGCACCATAAGCGGATCCATACTTGTAACCACGGGTGTACTCTTTTTCCTCAATTGGTCTTTTTTCCCTAAGGAGGGTTTTGGCCAAGGAGGTTTTAACGAGGCACCCCTATTTGAATAAATAAAATGAGTGGTTCCCTACTTTATGACTCTATACTACTTTACTCGTGGTTAATTCGTTTAAGTTCCCCACCCTTACCACAAGCAGGCGGCCTGGGTCGAACACCTTTTACTCGTGGTTAATTCGTTTAAGTTCCCCACCCTTACCACAAGTAAGCGGCCTGGGTCGAACACCTTTTACTCGTGGTTAATTCGTTTAAGTTCCCCACCCTTACCACAAGTAAGCGGCCTGGGTCGAACACCCTTTACTCGTGGTTAATCCGTTTAAGTTCCCCACCCTTACCACAAGTAAGCGGCCTGGGTCGAACACCTTTTACTCGTGGTTAATTCGTTTAAGTTCCCCACCCTTACCACAAGTAAGCGGCCTGGGTCGAACACCCTTTACTCGTGGTTAATTCGTTTAAGTTCCCCACCCTTACCACAAGTAAGCGGCCTGGGTCGAACACCCTCAATAAAAATCGAATTTACAAAACATCACATACATCAAAACACTCGCTCATAATTATACCATACCAATAACGCACCGCTATCACACAAGTTATCGGCATCCAATGAAACACAACATACACAAAACATTCATCATGTTAAAAACAAACATTGTACGAGCTATTACAGACAGAGTGTACGAATTATTACAGACATAATTCCAGTTTTCAAATTCTAAACATTAAAGGTCCTATGCTGCTTTGTTGTCATCACCCTCCACGGTCGCGTCCGCATCCTTCTCTTCCTCGGCCGCCTCGTTCCCGACCTCCTCCCCACCCTCTTCATCCTCCCTTACCAACTTTCCGCCAAGTACATCTTTATCCACATCGAATCTTGAATCCCGGGCATCCACATCCTTATAGAAGAAGGCCGCCTGCCGCAACCCCTTCTCGAAACCATTTATATGCTCTTGTATAACGCTGTTCTTCAAATCATCCAACTCCCCAACAACACCGTCGTATTTGTCCTTCAAATCCTCATAATCTTCTTCCAGCTCCCCTATACGCTTGTTCAGTTTCTCCTCAGAATCTAAACAACGCACTCTCCATGACGCCAGCCTCTTCCTCTCAGCTTCCCACCCTTCCTTCTCCTTCTCTAGCGCCGCCTTCTCCTCCGCAAGCTTGTCTACCTTACCCTGCAACTCCCCTACTTCCTTCATTTCCCTTCTGTAAAGGGACCCTACACGTCGACCCAAGACTAAAGCCTTGCTTCCGAACTCCACCATTGTTCTCACGATATGATCAACCTCCATGTTATCAATAGAGTTCACAACAGTGTCTGGAAGGTTGATCGCGATGTCCTTCCTCACGGATATCTCCGGTAACTCAATCAGCCCGGCCTCCGGCAACCTCTCCCCGCTAGCCGATCCCGCCCCACTAGCCGACCTAAGGATAGCCGCCCTTATCTTCTTCACATCCTTACCCTTCCCTGGTCGAGGCGGGAGTTCAGCTCTCCTCTTCGATCCACCGTGCACATGTACTTCCACAACCGATTCCTGCAAATTTGGAACATCAGCTTTCCTAGCCTCCTTGGCCTTGGCGGCCATCTCCTTCCTCAATGATTGAAAGAGCGCCAGATTCTTCTTACCAGATTGCGCCATATGCCCTGCAATAACATATCACAACTCGGATCAAAACAACTTAGCATCATTAACACAACTTAAGTAATAAACAGATACCTTCAATATCTATTATCGGATGCACCGAATTATAAACCCTAACTAGGCCCTTAGTGGGCAACTTATCCACAAATCTCAACAATATCCCCACCACCTCCTTGTCACCAGCCGACAACTCCTCCACTCCCATATCTTTATAACGACAAGGATTGTTGGTCCAGCTAAGAGGAAACTTGGCACTCCCGTCCGCATTCAGAAAGTACGGCTCACCTCCCTCCTTCACTACGACCTTGAAGTACCCGTCCTTGAAGTGCTTGAAAGATTGGGAGAATGCATCCAACCTGCTGATGCTAGGACGGCTGATTAAAGAAAGCCAAGTAGTCGGCCTTCGGGGTCTGGTATCATAAAAATACAAGAATGCATAGGGGGAAGGCTCTAAGTACAAAGACTCGCACAGAATGCGGAAGGCCTGTAGGTAAGCCCAACTATTAGGGTGTAGCTGAGTAGGCGCCACATTCAACGCCCGCAACACGCCCATAGTGAAGTCGTCAAAGGGTAGTCGTATGTGAAGCTGAGAAAAATGGCTCATGTACATATAAAAGAACTTCTCAGTAGCCCCTTCCTGCCCCTGGCATACCCGGTCGATGGCGCTCACCCTCTTCAGCGAAACAATATCTCCACTGACCCCCCTAGACATGATGGGTGTACAGTTTAACCAAGAGTTTAACAGGCGAGACCACCTAAACAATGATGACTGGTCACGAACATCAGCAGCGACCCATCCATAGCCGCCCTTGGCCGGCCAGTTACTCTCCTCCAGCTCCTCAGGAGGATCCTCTCGAACTTCCCTCACCACTTCCATCGGCATCCCGCTTGTACCAACCCCAGAACTCGTACCCTCTCCGCCAAGCCGGTCATCCCTACTCCTATCCGACTCAGTACTTTCACTACTACTAGATGTAGATAACGATGTGCTATCGCTACTAGACATACCTGTTTTCGTTTTTACGGGAAGATGTCGGCTGAATTTGGGAACTAGTCGGACAGTATGATGCGCACAAGATCTCTGAATTCGAAACTCTCGCAAATGAACCAAGTAAACCTTCAGCTGCTTTCAAACCCATATTTATAGCCCGCGATCCCAAACGACTAAAACTCTTCCCGCCAAAATAAAACCCCAGACCAATCGACACCATCATTATGAAGGATATGACACCTAAAAGAAAAAAGAATGACGGCGCCAAAACTTTAACGATGTGACCACCTGACGCCCTTTCACCTACCTTCTGACACTTGCAAATTCCAAGCCTTAACACTGTTCACCACACTTAAAGGCTGGGGGACTGGTGTATCACACCTAGCCGGTTCTGCTAGCTCACCAAACCACAAATCATCCTTGACCGACAACCCATATCGAACAAGGCTGGGGGACTGGTGTACCATACCTAGCCAAACTCAATCAAGTAAACAGTATACACATCGAAACCACCTAGTATCTAGTACCCGGACACCACCAGCACAAGCCATCTAGGCAAGTAGCCGGTCGAGACCGACTACTTGCCTAGAATGGTAGCCAACATCGATGCCTCGCCTTCAATAAGTTTCAAGGGCCTGATTTGGGGCCCAGGCCCATTCATGGCCCAAACTAGAGCCCAAGTCAAAACCCGGCCCATGAAATGGTCAAACGTCATTTAATGCTCTATAAATACGCGTGGACCCCAGTAATTAAAGGTACGCATTCATTAATCACTGGTTTGACTCTCTGAGAGCTTTGACTAACTTGAGCTTCGGAGACTCTTCTGCAGGTAACCCCTCCCGGGTCCAAGCTGACATGTATCGACTGGGAAGAGGCCAACTGAAGAGATAGCGGACTACATGGTAAGGTGACGCTTGTGCCTAACTTATCTTATTTGTTCTCTGCAGGAACACTAAGAGTAGCTAGAGACACACGCCTCTCTTCCTCCACAACATGACTCTCAAACAATTGTTCCACTTTTGCAACCCAATCAAGAAAAACCTCAACATTATCCTTTCCATAGAAATGAGGCAAATCAATTTTGACTTCTTTAGGATGAGGAGGTATGCGCCTTTGCCTTCTTACACGAGGCGATTGTCTAAGGTTGATGCGATCATCTTCCTCCTCTTCAAAATCATACTCATGCCTTGAAGGAGCACGAGAAGGCCTAGGAGAGGCATGTGTATGAAGGTTGGAAGGGTTAAGTTGATTGGCAATTAATTGAAGATTGGCTTGCATGGAAGCCATTTGAATTTTAAGGTCCCTAACCTCTTGAGAGAGATTATTTAGGACTCTAGGATCAACCTCAACCTCCTCATCACCACTTGTGTGGAGGTTGTTTTCATCAACTTGTTGTTGATGTTGGGTACTAGCACGAGTAGCCCTTCTAGTGCTCATTGTGATTGAAAGAACTTAGAACTTTAACAAAATGGTGAAAGAAGAAACCAAGCACAAATAGACCTCCAGGTTAGGCGAGGTGAGTCTAAAAGACTTCTTAAGTACCAAGGCCAATCCTTGCCAAGATGTACTTGCAAAAGGTTTCAAAGATCACACAATTGTCTAAGGTTAAGTAAGTAGAATCACTTGAGACACTAAGCACAAACAAACACAAACAAGACTCAAAGAAAAGAAAAGACTAACACTAAAAATGGACCCCTAAATGGCAAAAATTTTAGAGACTTTGGTCTCACAAATTAAAACTACTAAGCATCTAATCTATGCGGCCTAAAAGCAAGGTGAGAAAGCACTTAGAACTTTCAACACACTCACTTACTAAAATGTTGCACTATAATATGAAAAAGGTTCTACTTAGGAGATGGGATTGAACACCTTTGGTTCCCCAAGACACTTAAGTAGGCCATGGATACAATTGAGAACTTGAAAGCAATTTTGGTTCACTAATTTGGTACTCAAAATGAAGCAACCTCAAGCCACTTAATATCTCAAATTTTGATGCTCAAAAGATGCAATTTCACAATCAAGGAGGCTTCAAAATGGTACCAAATAAGATGTGCCAAAAAGAAGTACAAAGTACAAAGAAATAAAGCCAAAAAAATAAGAAACAATGCAAGTCCAAATGTGCTGCCAAAGTACTGCCAATTTGCACAAAATCAATAGTCAAGAGCTTGGCTTGTAGCCTCCTTTTGATTTGAACAAAGACCACCACCAAGTAAGGTACTTGTAAGCACCTTAAGCCACCAAAAGGAAGTGTAAAACAACAACTATAGCCTTGGTTTTAAAGCCAAAACAACCACCAAACCTGCACCAAAAAACAAAACAGCAAGAAAACTATACCAAGCAATGGAGTTAGCACACACACTCTCAAATGAATAGGTCCAAAACTCTCAATAGGTGAGGAAAAGGATAAGCACACAAGCTAAAATTCTACTTCAATATCCACCACCTAAGATGCTACCAAATCATAGAAACCATTCTAAACTTCATAGCATCATGAATCACAACCAATAACCAGTATATGAACCCAAAGCAAGAAAAGCTAATTAGAAATGTTAAACCAAAAGAGAATTGAAATGAAACATGACTAGAAGGAGATTCAAGAAGTGACAAGCAAGAAATTAAAGGCTGAAAAGAAAGGCAAGCACCACAAAAAGGAACCTAGAAATGCACTAGAATAGATGAAAAAAATTGAAAACAAAGAAGAAAAAATGCTCAGAAACAGCCACTGTACTCATTGCAATTTTGTGCCAAATTGAGGGAATAAATTTCACTTCTATTGAAGGAAAACTCAAGCCAATATAGAGTACACAATCAAGGAATCAATTAGAATAAAAAAGAGCACTTAAAAGCACCACAAAACACACAAAACAGCAGTAAAACATAAAATTCCTGATACCACTGCGCCAGAAAACGTGAAAATTTGCCTCAACTTTGCCGATTTTTCATTATTTTTGTACTCAACATTTTTGAATGATTCTTTTTTTGTATTTTTCGTCTGGATGTTAGCTAAATGAAGAAAAATTAAAATTTGGACCAGACAATGAGTCATGAAAAATCTCAAATAGTAGGTGTGCGTGCAGTGAAAACTAGAAAAACAGACTAGAGCATAATTGCTCACGGAAATTGTAAGATGTTCTATGAGAATTCAAGATGAATGAACTTGATTATGATCTAAAATCAAGTATGAATCATAGAAGAACATCTTAAACACTTAAAAGCACAATCCAATCGGTGAAATGGACGAAAAATAGTGAGATCATTGCCTTACACATCCACAAGCATCACTTGAAGTTCATAGCTCATTTTATGTGATGTAGGACTTGGTTCTCATTAAGCAAGTGCAGAATTCAGCCATATGAACGAAAATTAAGATGTATGAAAGTACTAAAACATGACTTAAGAGAAAACACAACATAAGGAACTGAAAATTAAAAGATGCATCGATTAAAATGAAGAAAAACAGCAAGGAAGAAAAGAACAAGTGCTAGAAAACGAAAATGGAACCTAAAACAGATTTGCACCAATGAAGCAAGGAGTACTACAAGATGAATCAATGGAGATTCATGTAGCCTCAATGTCAAACGGTGGAGAGCAGCAAGAACATGAAAAAATAGCAGAAAAATTGAACAAAACAGTGGAGAGAAGAGACAAAACGAAAATTGAAACAAGAGACAAGTATGGACCAAGAACCTTACCCAAACCAAGAGGATGGATGCACCAAAGGCTTGGATGGCTCTAGATACCAATTGATGGACGTCCTTGGTGTAAGAGAGGAAGAAGATCCATGGAAGACACCAAAAAGTAGATGAAATGCAGCGGAAATGAAGATAAGAGCAAGAAGAGCTCTAGGCAATGGAGGTTTTTGGTGAAGATGAAGAGTAGAAGTGGAGCTATGGTATGGAAGGTGGCTAGAGGAGATGAAGGAAAAGGTTAGCCATGTATGCTCTCAAAATAATAGAAGAGTGGAGTGATCTCAACACACACATTCTATTAGAAATTTCAAGAGTTAAAATGTACAAATGGTGTACTTTTGGCTTTTATATGTGAGCCTAAAAGCTAGACTAATTCTTGGCCCTTAGATCAAGCTTGGAGGAGAAGCTTTAATCATTACCCTTGGATGGTGGCTTGGAGAAGGAGGCATCTTCCTAGCCTTTGGATGAAGACTTGGAAAAGAAGACACTCTCTTAGCCCTTGGATGAAGGAGGCACATGGGTGGAGTGTGGACTTGGCTCCATAGGATGCATGATCCATGAGGTGTAGGAAGGAATGTTGACTTCCACTTAGTCCACCTTTGATCTTTGGTAGCTGATGGCCAAATCTCCTATTGGGCTTAGTCAAGCCCAATTTTATCAATTCAACTACACATTGTTTGACTTATTATTCTAGAAAAACAAGGCCTAAACAATTGCCCAATTTAAATCTATACTACTTCCTTCATGCATCATCTCATATTTTAGAGATTTCTTTAGCCCATGTGAATAATGTAAAAAGCCCATGATTGACTTGATCATCTTGTGAGAGGCCCATGTGAATCTTTCTCATCATGCTTCTAGTGATTGGGCCTTGATGTGGGCTTGAGGTTGTTGATGCACTTGAGCTTGGGCTTGTTGGGGTCACATCATAAGTCTTTTTAATGCTTTATTTGACATGTTTCTTCAATTGTCCACCATTTAAAATCAATTTATGCAATTGCTTGAGTGAAACCGTGCCAAACACCACTCAAAAACGCAATGAAAGCTTCATGCTATGCGTATGGATGATTGAGTCAGCTTTCCTCACTGTTTTAATGCCATTTCACCGATTGGTTTGGGCCTTAGAGTGTCCTAGATGTTAATCTTGATCTATGCTTGATTTTAGATCATAATCAAGCTCCAAATCAAATTGATTTGTCCATTGAACATCTTCCACTTTCAATCTGCTTTTTGCTTCAGTTTTCAACTTTATTTTCTAGTGCACACCTTCTGTTTGAGAAGTGTCACGAGTGACTCAGTGCACAAAATTTTAATCTGATTGTTGCCACAAAAATCTAAGTCATAGGTGAAAATTCTCCAACAAGAATCCTTCAATTATGTTAAGAATTGAATTCTAGACAAATTTTTGAAGTAGAAGCAACTTTCTGCGTTTTTCAGTGCAAATCTGCTGCTGTTTTCACTTGTGTCCTGACACACACTTTTCTTGTTTGATTTAACTGGAATGATTCATAACACCGAATCACCTTCTGATTTTTGCCTAATTTTCGTAACATCTGGACGAAAAATTAGCAAAAAGAATCATTCAAATATGTCCAGTACAAAAAATATGATAAATCTTCAAAGTTAAGGCATCTGCCAGCGTTTTTTGGTGCTGTGTTTTTGGAAAAATCACTGTTTAGTGCGTTTTTGGTGTGTTTTGCTTCAAAATTTCAGTGCTCTTGCTCTATACATTTGCTTGTTTATGTGTGTATTCAATATTGCCATCATTTGCTTTCAATTGGAGTGGATTAGTTCCCTCAAATTGGCACAAATGCAATGAATATCATAAGCATCTTATGAGCATTGCAGTTTCTGTTTTCAGTTTTTAATCCATTCTAGTTCCATTCTAGGATTCCTTTTGATGTGCTTTCCTTTCTTTCAAGCCTTAATTTCTTGATTGTCCTTTTTGGCTATTCAATTCAGTCTTGTTTCATGAATTCCACTTTGGTTTAGCATTCCTAATTGGTTTTTCTTACTTTATTGGTTGATTCCTTTCAATTGTAATGCTCTCGATTTTTGTGGTTTGATTTGGTGATGCAATGCTTTCTACTTATTGATAGATAGTGGTAGCATCTTAGGTACACTACAAAAAAAAAGATAAATTGCAGAGGTTTTAATTTCGTTTAGTGGGGGTTTTTACCCTCCACAAAATAATTTGCAGGGGTTTTTCAAATCTCCACAGATAGGTTCCCCACAAGTTATTTGTGGAGGTTTTCTACAACACCTGGTACCAAGTTTATATTGTGGGAGTTTTTTAATGGAGGGTTATAACCTCTCCTATTCATGACTATTATTTTGTGGAGGTTTAAAACCTCCTTTATTTCCATAAACCTATTTGATTTCAAAATTCCTTTTTTTCATTTTTTTTGTGGGGGTTAATACCCTCTCCAATTCGAGGACTGTACTGTAAAAGTTTTAACCTGTTTCGTTTGTATTATTTAATTTGTGGATTTATTACTGTATTTTTCTTGCGTTATTCAAATCTCATAAAAAACAATATTTTGTTTATAATTAGAATTTCCTACTATACTTGGCAATGTCTGTCACCATTTGAGGTACTTATATTTTTATATCAACAATATTTTTTTGTAAACTTTAATCAAATACTTCAACCAATGTGCTCAAATATATAACATTAGAACTTTTGATTCTCAAAATCAACATATTAACATAAAAGCAATTTAAATTGAAACAATTACAACATAATCCATACTTACTCAAAGTTCATAGTACACTAAAATAGTTTCATCCTAAAAAACATCATCAACACCCTAAATGTTGCTACCACCAGATGATCCTCTTGTACCCATAGAGACTCAAGCTCATTTGCATCATCGGTTTGCTGAAATTATAAAAGATAAATATTTCCTTAAAGCATTCCAAGAAGTAAGTGTCAGGCATACCTGTTTTCCCAGACCATCTTTCAAAATAACATATATAGCTAAAAATTTAAGAATGACTAACCTGATACTTGGCCTTGTAGAGACGCACAGCTGTTGCATGAGCAAGAAGTTGGTGATGTGTGACCAGATATAGCTCAGTTGAAGAATCACCACTTGTGCAATTTGAATTCATCCATGCAGAACAGCGACCTGGTGCCATTACTCCACTTGCATACCCATTCTGACTGTAACTCTAGGGTTCATTCAATGTAACCCAATACTTCACCCTATCACCAAATTCCTTGAAGCAAAGTTCTGCATAATCCCGAAAGTCCTTTTTGAAGAATAAAAATATATGTTTGCTTGTCAAATTATATTCTTATTATATGGTTGCTAAACCAATTATATATTAGAATTGAAACTTACACTATCAGTGGACTTAGAAAGCCATCATACTCATCTTCCAGTGCTTGGGGAAGATCCTAATGAAAAAGAGTCACAAATGGTTTTATACCTGTGCACGATTGTTAACATTTAATTAATAATCATCATAAAATATTATAATATTAAAGTCCAAGTACCACAAAATTTAAGTCAAATTCTAACCATTAGCCACCAACTCATTGATAAGGTTGTTGTAATAGTTTATTCCTTCTCGATTTATTCCTCCGCTCAGCTTTCCTTCTGTAAATATAGTTTAATAAAAAGGGTTAGGTTAAGTCAAAAGATAAAAGACTTAGTAATTAACTACGAGAAAATAACTTACTGGGAAGATTCCTTTTTATGAAAATTCATACTACACCAAATAAAAAGAACGCATAAATTACAAATCAGAATTGTTTGTCAGATTATTTTAGTTTATTCCAGAGGCATTAACCTATCAAAAATCTATAAAACTAAAACAAAGTTAAAGTCATATTCATAGCTCTAAATTATAAACTGTTATGCAAGAACCAGTACAGAGATTCAAATTTTTTCTTCATGGATGCAATTATTAACTTAAATTGAACCTGTTGCCTTTGTAAATTTCCAACTTAAGTGGCCTCTAATAGGACTAGTATATTTATAGTGGTGTAAGAATCTGCCGCTATGTTCCTAATGTTGATCTAGCAAAAAAGAAATTACTAGTGTTATTAGTTCATAATGGACAAATATATTTAAAAAATCTAGACATTGACCCCCTCAAAATTTACATGGCAACGTAGAAGTCTTAATGCTTACAAACGTGCAAGGATGCTAAATTATGAGTTACAAAGAAAAACACTTCTGCTATAGAATATGCCAATAAATGAATTTTTTGTGTAATTATTGTAGTAATTAGAATGAAAAAATGCTTGCATTATATTAAGATTTTTCAACTTGTTTAAATTATTTCTAACCTTATGATCAGCCTTACGCCTGTCTAGCTCTTTCTCCCTCTCTTGCTCTCGCTCCTCCATTTCTGTAAGCTCTTTATAATATATTGCAAAATCTAAAACCTTTAAAGCATCATGGGATTCCCCTAAATGGTTTAAAAGGCTGCTAGACTTAAATTAGAAATCTGCAAGGTTCATAGAATGAATTTCATCAACTAACATTTATAAAAATCACTTTGCTCCTCAATGAAAATGCAATGACATGATTAAGACTTAGTGAACTTAATTTAAATCACACGAGGGATGGCCACCCATAACTTGATTAGTTTTGTCATGGAAGTAATCAAAGTGTGGTTCATACTTGCATTGATTCACCATTCTCTAATGCAATGGACATACAATTAAATTAAAACAAAGAAAAGCAAATACTGAATAAGATCAAAGAATGATATTGTTCACTAACCTACAGGAAGGAATGTCCATGTAGAAATTAGATAAAAGAATGCAATATCAGCAACTTTTCATCCTTAAAAGGTCAAATATAGAAAAAGAGGAACTTAATCGATCGGAAGTGCAGGCTCCTAAGCTGCGAACAACTACAATGGAGTGATAGAGTGACGAAACAGGGCGAACAACTCCGATGAGCGATAGGGCCGCCTACGATGAAGTGAGAGAGAGGGCGTGACGGAGTGACTGATTCGCTACTTAGGCTATGACGGAGGCTACCAAGGAGGCTACGACGGAGACTGAATCGTGATTAGCTACTGAGGCCACGACGGAGAGGGTGTGACGGAAAGAGCTACGACGTAGGGAATCGCAGAGCGTAACTGATTTGAGGAAAAACTTAGGTTTTCGGGAGGAACAAACAATATTTTCGTGGCTGCGAAGGCTTAGGTTTTCTAGGAAGGAACGTGCGAATACATTGAAGGGAAAATGTAGATTAATCTGCAGAGGTCATAAACCTCTTCAAAATAAATAAAATCTGTATATATTATTAGCACTTAGAGAAACCATTATAATTAACCTATATCATATTTATTTGTGGAGGTTTATTTGAACCTTTGAAAGATGACCTCCTCTAAATAACTTTTTTTTTGTAGTGGTAGTCAATGTGATTCAATGTTTTAGCCAATGCTTTCAATTTGTAATTATCTTTCCTCCTACACCTAGTTCCGATTTGAGCTCCAAATTTTTGAGAGTGTTGAGTGCTAACCATTTGAATTTCGCAAAGTTTTTTTTGGTTTTTGTTTGTTGTTTTTGTTCAGTTTCTTGCTGCTGTTTGGCTATTTGGTGCTGCAATTTTAACATCCACAAAGTGCCCAAAGGTGTCCAATTTGGTGTGTGCACATAAGCCATCAACTAAGGCTTTCTTTACTTCTTGACGCTCTCGAGAACTTGTTCTTTTGCTGTCCAGAATTTTGGCGCAAGGCCTAGCGGTCACGGGAACTCATTGAACCATCATTTTGAAGACTTTTATTTGGCCATTGTGGCTTGTAATTGTTGCATATTCGTAGTTTACTTCTTTCTCTACAATTTGGTCACTTCTTTTGGTATATTTGGAGCTTTCTTAGTTGCCTAATTTTTGATCCAAAGTTCATTAAAATGATAGTGCTCTCGGGTTACTCCTAAAAGTGCCAAATTTTGTGCTCCAAATTTTGTTGCTTATTACTTGTAATTCTTGGACTATTTAGGTGTCTTGGGGAGCCACAAGGTGTTCAATCTCATCTCCTAAGTAGAACCTTTGCATACTACATAGTGATTCGCTTTAGTTGTAAGTGTGTTGAAAGTTCTAAGTGCTTTATCACTTTACATTAGGCCGCATAGCTTATATTCATGTTTTCTTGAAATTCTTTTTAGAGGCTTAAGTTGTGAGACCAAAGTCTCTCATATTTTTGCCATTTAGGGGTCCGCATTTAGTGTGTTATCTTTTCCTTTTTGAGTCTTGTTTGTTGTTTGTTTTGCACCTAGTGTTTAGTGGTTTTAACTACTTAGCACTTGGACATAGTGTGAAATTCTTTCAAAAATACTCACAAGTGTACCTTGGCAAGGATTGGCCTTGGTTTTTAAGTGGTATTGATAGACTCACCTTGCCTACCTAGGGGTTCATTTGTGTTCATATCCTTTTTCACACACTTTGTCAAAGTTTCTAAGTTCTTTCAATCATGAGCACTAGAAGAGCCACTCGTGCAAGAACAAGTGTGGTTCATCAGCAAAATACTCAAAGTTCCATCATAATACCCGTGTTGATGATGAGGGTGATGTTTCCCCTCGCGTGATTCATAACCTTACTAAAGAGGCAAGTGATATTAAGGCTCAAATAGCTGACATGCAAACCAATTTACACTTCATATCTAAGCAATTAAGAAAATCTTCACACACACACGCACACACCGTGCTTCACCTAGGTCTTCTCGTCCTCCATCACAACATGACCATGCTCAATAGTGGTGGAGAGGAGGAATTAGGACACCCCTTTCCAAGGGAAGATCCTCATGTTAGGAGGCAAAGGCGTGTTCCTCATCACCCTAAAGAAACTAGGATTGATTTGCCTCCTTTTCATGGCAAACACAATGTATAGGCATACCTAGATTGTGTGGCAAAAGTTGAACAACTGTTTGACAACTACGTAGTTGAGGAAGAATGGCATGTTTCTCTTGCTGTCCTCAGCTTCCAAGGTTATGCTTTAAATTGGTGGACCTCTCTTGTCCTCTAAAAGAGAAAGAAAGGCCTTCTTGAGATTGAATATTGGTTTGATCTCAAACAGGCCCTCCATGCTCGCCATGTTCCCACATACTACAAGAGAGAGCTAATGGAAAAACTCCAAAGGCTCCAACAGAGATCCATGTCTGTAGAGGAATCTAGGCAAAAGATGGAATTATTCATCTTGAGGGCGGGGATAGAAAAAGAAGAAGATCTAACCATTGTTAGGTTCTTGAGTGGTCTTAATTATAACATTCGAGATAAAGTTGAGTTGTTCCCTTATCAAAACTTAAATGATCTTGTGCAAATGTGCATCAAGGTTGAGCAAAAAATCTTAAGGAAACCTTCTCGTAAGGATCCTTCACTCTCCTTTTCTACACCAAAATTTCAAAAGAAAATTTTTTCCAAAGAAAAAGAGATCACTCATAGACACATAGCAAAGGGTCAAGATAAAGGTGACACCTCCAAAAGAGGTCGCGAGGTTAAATGTTTCAAATGTCTACGTCGAGGTCATATGGCTTCCTAGTGCCCTACAAAATGCACCATTGTGCTCAAGGACCTAGACCTCTACAACAGTCAAGAGGAGTCTTCTAGGGAATCTTCTTTCTCTAGTGACTTTGAGAGTGACAAAACTTCCAAATCTAAGCTTCATTCATATGCCAAAGACGGTTCTCTTTTAATGATTAGGAGGCTTTTCAATAACCAACCTAGCCTGCCTCTCAATGACCAAAGAGAAAAATTTTTTCACATAAGATGTGAGGTTTTAAACAATACATGCTCTTTGATCATTGATAGTGGGTCTTGCTGCAATTGTTGTAGCACTAGAATGGTTGAGAAGTTGAACTTAAATTTGTTATCCCATTCAAAACCTTATAAATTTCATTGGCTAAATGAAGATGTGGATCTCGAAGTTAAGCATCAAGTTAAGGTGAAGTTTTCCATTGGCAAGTTTAAAGATAAAGTTTTATGTGATGTGATCCCAATGGAAGCTTGCCATATTTTCTTAGGTAGGCCGTGGCAATTTGATTACCAAACCATACATTATGGCTATACCAATGAGATCACCCTCCAACATCATTCAAAAAATATGTTTTGCATCCCCTCACTCCTAGCCAAGTTGCTAGTGACCAAGCTCAAATGCGAGCTATGAGTGAGGAAGAAAGTTCCAAGAACTCTAAGTCTAAGTTATCCAAGGACTCTAAGACAAGGGTAGAGGAAGTTTCTACTTCTAAGGATGTTAATAATGAAGTGATTTTAATTCATAAAACCCTTTTGCACACACTTCATGAAGAACAACCTTCCTACCTTCTGTTTTGTCAAGCTGTGCTCACTTGTCTTTAACATCCATCCATTAAGGATCTACCTCCTTTAATTCGTGATCTCCTTCATGAATTTGAAGATCTCTTTCCCAAGGATGGTCCTCATGGCCTCCCACCTTTTATAAGGATTGAGCACCAAATTGATTTTGTCCCAAGGGCAAGTCTACCTAATAGATCAACCTATATGACAAATCCAATCGAGACAAAGGAGATAGAGACTCAAGGGGTTGAGTTGTTAAACAAGGGATGGGTTCAAAAGAGTTTTAGTCCTTGTGTTATCCCTATGTTGTTGGTCCCTAAAAAGGATGGAAAATGGCGCATGTATTGTGATTGTAGGGCCATCAACAACATTACCATTAAATATAGGCATCCAATCCCTAGACTTGATGATATGTTGGATGAGTTACATGGAGCCAAAATCTTTTAAAAAATAGACCTTAAGAGTGGTTATCACCAAATTCGCATTCAAAAAGGTGATGAGTGGAAAATCGCTTTTAAAACCAAATTTGGTTATGCCTTTTGACCTAACCAATGCTCCTAGTACCTTCATGCGCCTAATGAATCATGTCTTAAGAGATTGCATAGAAAAGTTTGTAGTAGTATATTTGTATGATATTTTAGTTTATAGTCATAGTTTTAGTTTGCATATAGGTCATCTTAGGGTAGTTCTCTCTCCTTAGAGATCATCAACTCTATGCCAATATAGACAAGTGCACTTTCTATGTAGAGAGTGTCATCTTTCTAGGGTTTGTGGTCAACAAAAATGGGGTTCATGTTGACCCCGAGAAAATAAAAGCCATCCAAGAATGGCCTGTGCCAAAGAGTGTTGGGGACATCCACAATTTTCATAAGCTAGCTAGCTTCTACAAAAGGTTTGTACCCAATTTTTCCACTCTAGCTTCACCCCTCAATGAGCTTGTCAAGAAAGACACACCTTTTGAGTGGGGTGATAGGCAGCAAAACGACTTTGATGAGATCAAGGCTAAACTCACCCAAGCTCTCATTCTTGCTCTACCAAATTTTGAGAAAAAAATTTGAGCTCGAGTGTGATGCTTTTGGGGTTGGAGTAGGTGCGGTTTTGTTACAAGAAGGTCACCCTATTGCTTATTTTTGTGAAAAACTTAATGGTCCTTCTCATAATTTCCCCACCTATGACAAAGAGTTATATGCCCTTATCTGTGCTCTTCATACTTGGGAACACTATCTTGTGTCCAAAGAGTTTATCATTCATACTGATCATGAAATTCTCAAGTATCTAAAGAGCCAACACAAACTCAATAAGAGGCATGCAAAGTAGGTTGACTACTTAGAACAATTCCCTTATGTCATCAAATACAAGAAAGGTAAGACCAATGTTGTGGTTGATGCTCTTTCTAGAAGATACACTCTTTTAGCCAAACTTGGATCTCAAATTCTTGGCTTTGACAACATTTGTGAATTGTACAGTCAAGATCCCTTCTTTGCTAATATTTTTGCAAATTGTCAAAATAAGTTCCAAGGTGGCTTCTATGTATCCAATGGATATCCTTTTAAAGAAGGCCGCCTATGCATTCCTCTTGTTCTCATTGCAAACTTCTTGTTAAAGAGATGCATGAAGGGGGACTTATGGGTCATTTTGGGGTCCCAAAACTTTGGCTATGCTTAAAGAGAAATTTTTTTTGGCCCCACATGAAAAAGGAAATCCAAAAACATTGCGCTAGTTGTTTGACTTGTCTGCATGCTAAGTCTAGCATAATGCCTACCGGGATGTATACTCCTTTGCTAGTGGCTTCCGCCCCTTGGGAGAATATAAGCATGGACTTTGTCCTAGGGCTTCCCAAGACTTCTAGGGGGTGTTGATTCTGTTTTTGTGGTTGTGGACCATTTTTCTAAAATGGCTCATTTTATTCCATGCCACAAAGTAGATGATGCAAGCCACATAGTAAAGTTGTTCTTTAGAGAAGTGGTTTGTCTCCATGGCTTACCCAAAACCATTGTGTTTGATAGGGATACCAAGTTCCTTAGCCATTTTTGGAGGACCTTATGGTCTAGGCTTGGAACCAAACTTTCCTTTTCTACTTCTTATCATCCACAAACTGATGGGTAAATGGAGGTAGTTAACAGATCCCTATCCACTTTGCTTAGGGTTGTGCTTAAGGGAAACCATAGATCTTGGGATGAGTATCTTCCCCATATTGAGTTTGCATACAATCGAGTGGTCCATAACACCACCAAACTCTCCCTTTTGAGGTTGTTTATGGCTTTAACCCTTTTACACCATTAGGTTTATTGGCTCTTCCAACTTCTTTTGACTTTGTTCATAAAAAAAAAGGTTTCTATGTCTAAATTTGTAAGGGATTTATATGAGAAGGTTAAAGGTCAAATTCAAGCCCAAATGGATAAAATTGCCCATTCTAAAAATAAAGGTAAAAGAGTTCGGTCCTTTAATGAAGGAGACTTAGTTTGGCTACACCTAAGGAAGGAAAGATTTCCTGAAATGCGAAAATCCAAACTTAGTCTTCATGGTGATGGTCCATTCCAAGTTATTAAGAAGATCAACAATAATGCTTATCAATTAGATCTTCCTATTGAATATGGTGTGCATCCAACTTTTAACATTACTAACTTAGTTCCTTTTACAAGTATTATTGATGATGAGGATGACCATTAGGATTTGAGGGCAAATCCTCTTCAAGAGGGAGGGGATGATGTGACCCCAACAAGCCCAACATCAAGCCAAGGTACACCTTCAAGTCCAAGCCCATCAAGAGGCCTAATAACAAGGGGCATGCTCAAAAAGATCCAATTGGGCTTCATCCAAGATGGCTCAAACCCACATGGGCTTCTTACACTCTTCACATGGGCCAAAGAAGATGTGAAGATTTGAAGAGGTGTATCAAAGAGCAGTATAATAGCAATAATATTGACCCGTTGTTTAGGCCTTGTTTTCTAGAATAATAAGTCAAACAATGTGTAGTTGAATTGCTAAAATTGGGCTTGACTAAGACCAATAGGAGATTTGGCCGTGAGCTACCAAAGGTCCAAGGTGGACTAAGTGGAAGTCAACATTCCTTCCTAAGCCTCACAGATCCAATGCATCCAAGGGCTAGGAATGTTTCCTCCTTTTCCAAGGCATCATCCAATGGCCGTGAGCATTGCTCCTTCTCTAAGCTATCTTCCATGACCAAGATTGAATGCCTTTCTCATCCAAGGGCTAAGAGTGCTTATGTGTATTTACTTTCATATAAAAGCCTAAATTTTAGGCTATTGTAATCACTCTTGAACTTTTAAGCAATAGATGCCTAGTGTTGAGAAAACTCCACTTCTATTGTCTTTTGAGAGTCAATTGAGCTAGAGGATTGAAACATCTCCTCTAGCGACCTTCCTCTATCTTCTTTAAGATAGAATCCATTTCTCACCTTTCACTCACATTGCCGAGATCATCCTTCATCTTTCACCTAGCTTTCGCCAACCATCACTCATCCATGGAGTTCCCTTCTTCATCTTCATGCAAAGGGCTCCACCAGTTAGGCAACAACAAGGTGCACCAGTTCAATTTGCAAGTACGGGAGCATTTTCGCTCAAGAGCATTGAGCACAATATGACATCGCTGGGTACCACTTTGACAAAGGGCCTCTGACTTAGTTCTCGTTGGGAGAGCCCATGCTCCGCTAGACAAAACCAAAGTTAGTGAGCTTACTGACTTTGTGATGTTGGGGCCACCCTATGCCACTAGGCGCTAATCTCTAATTTCATCCAGAGGTCTTCTCTCGTTAGGTGCTAGCATGACTCACTTGGCGCCAAGCCCCTAGATGGCTATTGTTGGGCTCACCTCTGATGTTGTTGGGCATCATTCTATTCTGCATCTTTTGTGGGTTATTTTTCATGATTCTGTGATGTTATTGGTTATATTAATAATGTATTTGGTTCATAAAGTGTAACTGTAACATCCCGTCAAGATATTACAGATTTAAATAATAAAATGAAGAAAAATACTAAATATTCGTCATTTAATAAAACACAATTTCCCAAAGACGCAGGAAATTTAAAACATTATTTCACGATAACAATAACTGAAATCCAAAACGAGTATTCATCCATTATAAAATTAAAGTCTTATAACATAAAAGTTTACAACTAATTTAAAATCACAAAATATAAATTCATGTTGAAATATCCCAAGCTATCCCCGCTCCGTCGCTAAGCCTCACCAGATCTACCTGCAAAAACATCATTTGCTCACGTGTACCACGCATATGATCATTGCCAAACACAAGCAGATAGGGCGAGTTTAGCAGAATAAAGCTATAAATCTATATACATTTATAAAACACTTATATATAAATATATCATACAATCACCCCACAAGAATTCCCTTCTTTGAGTCCATATCACATGGCCACAACCATGTTATTCATGTTCTACATCTTCTAGTGAGATTCACCGTGAACTTGCGACATGCCACTTCCATAGGGCATCCCACACAAATAGAGCTGATGGATACCTCGCCAGACGCCAGTGTCGCAACTTTAAACCCCAGCTCTCGCATCATAAGTCTGAGCTTCCTCAAACATTCATTGGATAAAAAAGAATGGGTAGCTTCTGAGTCATACAACACAACCACACTATTACCAAAAAGCAAGCAAGTATTCTACAAGAGGTTACCTGACTGAGTCGCCTCGGTGGTCATTAGTGCAAACACACGCCCTGGTGCTCTAGGTCGCTCTCCAACAGGTTTCTTAGCTAGCATACCACTAACGGTTTTCTTGTTAGGGCAATGTCGGGCATAATGTCCCGTCTGATCACACACGTAGCACTTGTCAGTGCTACTACTAACACCTGAGCTGCTAGAGGGGTTTGGGCAGTCCCTCCTAAGATGCTCCCCACCACAGTTAAAACACTGTATTTTCCTGCACCTCCACTCCTCAGTGACGACTGACGAGTAGAAACATGCTAGATACTCAAACCTATCAGTATAGGTCTGCACGATCATGGTTCCCTGCTGGAGTGTAAGAAACTCTGCCTCCTGCTCATGCCTCGCACTATCCGGGAAATATTTCTCTAGGAACCTCGTCCTAAAGGTAGCCCAGGTGACCTGCTCTTCACATGTCTGCATCAGTTGCTGCATTCCCTGCCACCAGTACTTAGTGTCTAGCACCAGGAGGAAACTGACAAACGACAACCTTTGTGCATCAGTGCATTATAGAACTCTGTAAATCTTCTCGCACTCTAGTAGCTAGGCATCTGCCTCATCAGGAGTGGCCTTGCCAGAGAACTTGACCAGCCTATGTTTCATGAAATCCTCCATAGATATTGGTCGAGTAGGTGCAACTATGGCCCTGGGTGGCGCTGCAATAGGCTGCATTGCATGCACCATGCGATGAATTGCTTGAGCAATATCATCAGCTCCAGCGTTATTCCTTCTCCTTCTATTAGCCATAGCTTGTGCGCGCCACATATTTCAACTGTCCAAACCACACAACTTTAATTATGACTATACAAGTCAAAATTAACACAAAACATAGCAAACAGTCACGCAAGCGTAACACGACAAGCTCACTCCCTATAAATCCCAAAAATCATTTTGAAAACCTTTGCTCTGATACCAAATGTTTAAATTTTGGAGATTTAATATCAGTTTTGCTATTAAGAATTGTATTTAGTTGCATACTATATTATTGGATATTCTTGAGTTTAATAATGCAACTGTAATTCAAGTCATAAAATAAGTCCCAAAATCATAATTTTGGAGAGGAATAGTTTAGGTGCTAAATGCATCCCTAGTTTTCTTTTTCACACCCCTTCTGCAATTGGGCTATCTATTTCTAAAAAGGAATATTTCTGGAGCTAAATGCACTTCCGATTTTCATTTTTTACACCCCTTTCTGCAATTGGGTCATAATTTCTGAAAAGGGATATTTCTGGAGCTAAATGCACCTCCAATTTTCATTTTCACACCCCTTCTGCAATTTAGCCATTTAATTCTGAAAAGGAATATTTCTAGAGCTAAATGCACCTCTGGTTTTTATTTTCCACACCCCTCCTAGAATTGGGTCTTCTGACTCTGTTCTGCACCTCTTCTTTTTACTAATTTGCACCCCTAATATTACTTAACCTCCACTCAACCAGATTACGCCACGTGGCAATCCTCCACTTACTAAAATACCCAATTAAATTTTTCCAAGTCCTCCATCCTCCACTGACTAAAATAACCAATCATGGAATGACACCTCATCACTCTCTCTCCTTCACACAACTAACATCCTAACCCTAATTTTTCCTCCTCTCTCACCCTCACCATGCTACAACCGCCGCACCTAACACCGCCCATTATCGCACTTCCGTCGAACAACCTCCTCCACGCCATCACTCGCCGGAACAGTAGCCACCAACGTTCTTCATGCCGAAAATGCAGTCACCATCTTCGCAGTCGCGTTGCCGAAACCACCCCTGCAGCACCAACGTGCACCAGCTCGAACCAGCCTCCACAATTCACAGAACCACCGCGTCGTCAACCTTAGGCCACCGTCTCCGTCGCGCCTCATCTTCTCCGCATCATCACGCTGCCAGAAATCCGATATTACAACCCCATTTGCGTACCCCGCGGCAGCCACACAACGCCGTTGCAACTCACCTCGTTCGTCGTGTCACCCCACCATCTTCCCCGTTTAGCTCGTGGTCCAACACCTCCGTCGTTTTCGCAGCCACTGCGACAATCCCGTAACCTTCACGCAACCACTCACGAACATGCACCTTCTCAAATACTGCTATAATCGCCGTTCAACATTTCCGTTCTATTGTGCATATCGAACAACCTCAAACCGGCGTCTTTTCGTCAACATGTTGCCGAAAATCACCTACGGCAGTCCGCTCTGCCACCATCGCAGTAGCAGTCAAACATGGAAGGAGTACATGGGAAACCTTAATTCTGGAGACTACCCTGACAAGTGGGAGTCTCTCAATGGACTGATTAAGAGTCAAGACTGTTCAACTAGTCAACTTTGGGCAAGGGCAGGTCAACGTTGGTCAAACAGTCTATTAATGATAATTCTTGGTAGACGGTTCCTCTACAAGAACCCAAAATGGCTTAGAAAGGAAACAATCGTCTGGCGGCAGTTCATCACCGACCAGATAGTTTCTGGAAATTTCCAGAAATACTAACATAATGGAATAAAATCTCAAGCATAATCATACTAAATGTAACATGCCAATCAGACTTAATCGTAAAATTTTAACGTGTAAAACTCCCCTAAGCTGGATTCCTTTGCTTAAACTCTGGCACTTGAAAATTCTCCCTTGATCACCAATGACCTTCCTTGGCTCTTCTCAATTCAGCCTCAATGCTCCACTCACACTCTCAATTCACACTGATTTTTGTATTTCTCTGCCTATTCAACAATGTCAACCACAAAAACCTCTCTCTTTCTCCTTAATTGGCCACTAAATGTTGTCTTAATGTGGGTTTAATGGTGCAAAACGAAAATTAGCATTAATCTAAGGTTAATTATCATTCATTAGTTGTCTCATGATGGTTTTCCAACCCTCCTTGGCTGCTAGGGTTTCATCTACCCTTTCATATTCAAGGCAAAACTAAGTTTAGCAAAAATAAAGTTTAATTTGGGTTCTCCAACATGATGACTAATATAATTCAATGATTATATCATTTCTCAATCATGATCAACATATATTTAAAAATAATAACAAATAAATAACACACAATTGACATACATAGGACTTGAAAGCAAGTCCTTTCACACAATCAAGTACTCTCAACCAATTGAGCTATACTTTTCCACGTCACATAAATCAATATTTAATTTCATAAAGGCTCCCACTACCCACATTTGTTAATTAATTAATTATTTAATTAATTAATTTTCACGGGTCTTACAGTAATGATGGTATGATTCAATGAACTTGAGGCATTCCCAAGGAGGGAATACCATTAAATGTATGGTTTTAGGGTGTACATTAAGGAAAAAATTGTTTCATCATGTGAAGTTATCCTGAACTCTACTAATCATCTGTACTCATGTAGAGGAGAATGATTAGGTGAAGAGAGTGGCAGGAGGTCCTGTCATGAGGACGACTTTGGGATTTTATGATTGTATAACAGATTAACCTTATGTGTGGTAGCTTGGGTGCGCGAGTTGTTCCACCACCACAAGTGCATAACTTCATATGTTCTACTCGGTTGCACTTATCCAAATAAATTGAGTATAGAAAAGTCGTATCGTATGTATGATATTGTGTGATGGTTGTCTTTGTGTTTTAGTTGTTGACTAAATGGTTATGATAAAAATGGGTGTATGTTATATTTTTTTCAACTAACTTACTCTTGTGTGTTTTGTTGTGATTGTCTTTTTTTTTTTCTTTTGTAATGATCACCTTAGAAATATAACCAAAGGATGATATAGGAGTGGATGCTCCACTGAACATTGAGGAGTTTGAAGTATAATTCTTTAGGATAACATGCCTTGTTTATATGTATAGTTTTGAAAAAACTCTTTATAATTTAGAAGTTTCCTTTTATATACTATATCAATATGATTTATTTATTTTTGGATGATTGCACTGAAGTTCTGTATACTATTTTGTCATCTAAAATGAACTAATCAATATGAAATGTCTAGTTTAATAGTTTTGTAATATTAGATGGGACGTTACAAAATACAATTTTTTTATTAGTTTTAACTTTGTTTTTTTTTTTTAACTAAAGTTATACATATAATATTGTATTTTAACTTTAACTAAAGTCGTATAGAATGATTTCCATACGTTTTGATTGGAGGAAAAATTATTTATTGATTGTGACATTTTTCTAGTTATCTTTTTTTATTTTTAAAAATGTGACCATGACATTTTCTTCATCTCATTAAAATAACTAATTCATAAATATTAATAATTTTAATTCACGCTGCAATAGAAATTCATTACAAGTCTTTTTCAAATCAAACCATCTTTTAGTCATTAAAGTATGTTTTTTTTGGTGTGATTTTTACAATGTTATTTCGTCTTTAAGGAATACAGATTCAATTTTACGTAAAAAAATCTAAGAAAATCATACTTCAATATTATTTTTATTTTTTTAATTATGCTTCATATCAATTTTGCTTAACTTTTTAAAATTTTATTTGAAAATTTCTATGTTGTACATGGAAAAAAGGTTTCCTACATGAAAAAAAAAAATCCTTAGTTGAAGAAACTGTGTTACATAAAATCTCTTTAATGATTTTTAAGATTTATTTTCTTTTAAGTTAATGAACTCATTAAAGAGTACCATTAAAAATGCACATAATTTATAGCTAATTAGTCTTATTTAATTAATAAAGCTAGCAAAGATTCTAAAAATAAATAATAAGGTTAAAAATGTAATAATAAACTCAGATTAATTAACTCATACAAAAATAATTTAGAGGCAATAATTACTATTGTAAAAAGTAGATAAAAATTGGATCTTTTACTTTGGGACTAAGCGATTATTTAGCTAAAGAAATTGAATAAAAAATAAAAAAGTTGAAATGATTCATTTCAATTTTCACTACTTTTAAATCAGTTTGTGATGAGTCTCTTTGGACATGTTAGCTGAAATAAGGAGACTTCATAGAGTGTTTGAACGATAGCAAATGAGGGTTTGAAGTAGGGGTGAACTTATGCATGAATGTTCCAAATTCTTGAATGAGTGAAAAAGACAGGTGTTATGTATTTTTGAATGTGCTAAAATTTGAAGAATATATCATGTATGTCAAAGTACGAACATGAATATGATGAAAATGTTGAATTATCAATTTATCATTCAACTTCCCAAAGTCTTTGCTTATTTTTGTGAACTTGTTAAAGATTCCCAATTTGTTGAACATTGAAAGTTTTAACATAAGAATTTTTTTTTAAAAAATGGGCCGACCCGAAGGGTGCATGGGCCTACACTTATGCAGGATGGCCAAACTTTTCAATCCGAATTTTCAACGCGGGGAAGGCCAACCTAGCTTGCATTATGCGAGCCAAGTGCGAACCAGGCCTAAATGGGTCAGGCTGACCCGCATTGCCATCCTTAATTGGAAGCTTTGATGGTCGCAGATTGAGTGGTGGTGGATAAACTCTAGAGAGGTGAGACTAACTTTAGAGGAGGAAGGCTAGAGGAGATTCTAAAGCATACTCTAGCTAGGCGACTCTCAGAAAGTGAGTAGAGTAATCTCAACATCATAACTTTGCATATTCAAAAATGTCTTACAAAAAGGGGGAGACCTTCATCTATAGTAGAAAGCAAGCTCCTAAATGCAAGCTAAATGCTACTTGAAATGAAATGTAAATGCTAGATCTAGATCTAACTTCCTAGATTCACATTCATGGATCACTTGCCATGTGGCATCTCATGCTTCCCTTGTTTGCACCATGTGCTAAATGTGTAAAACATGGAAAAACTAGCAATATTCTTGGCCTTGGCTTTTGAAATTGGGCTTGAATGGATCCAATTTCAAAAGCTAGATCCAAATTCAAAAGGGGATTTCTCCCTGCACCTCCAATAACTTCTCCAATACCTGCAAACACATTTTCTAATTTCAAGTTTGCCTCTCAGTAAAAATAAAAACAATTTTTTCTCTTTCCCATTTAATGCCCCAACGCACCCCCAATTTGACCTAGTTGTTACTGCGCCACAAGAACTTACATCTACAAGTCTCGTTCTCTCCACATTCGGCTAAGCTTTTCTCTTCTCTCCACATCCAACCTAGCACTCCATATCCCCGAGCCATTCTTCTTCACATCCACAAGGTTAACACAACCCCCTTAAGTTAAGTAATTTTTTTATTTGTACTTTGTATTATATTTCATCTTAAGGATTACTTATATGTTTTTGCCTCTGCACTACTAGTATACATGAGACTCACAATACAAAATAACACTCATTGCTCGTTGTTTTAATTTCTTGAGCACTATTTAATTTTTTTTGGAGCTACCAGATGTCGACATCCGCTGTATGCAAATTTTTCTCCTCTTACAAATGTCGACATCCAGTTTGTGATTTTGGTTTATGGATGTCGACATTTGGCACGCCATTTAACTGAAACGGATGTCGAATGTAACTCTTACGAATGTCGACATCCGATATGTTGATTTGCTTCGTGGATGTCAACATCCAGTAACATTTTTTTTACATTTTTACTCTTACGAATGTCGACTTCCAGTATGTGGATTTGGTTTGCGGATTTCGACATCCGGTAACCCATTTTTTGTATTTATCTCCTCTTGCGGATGTTGACATCCAATATGTTGATTCGTTTTGTAGGTGTCAACATTCAGTAACTCTTTTTCTTTTGCAATTTTCCTTTTGTGGATGTCGACATCCGGTATGTTGTTTTGGTTTACGGATGTTAGCATCCAATGTTCGGTTTTGTGCATTTGTTATATTGGTTGTGGATGTTGACATCTAATTTATTTAATTTTTTTTTTAATTTTAATTATTTATTTATAGATATGCCGAGGACACGAGGTGACTCTACAAGACGTGGTGGCCAAGGTAAGTGGTCTAAGATTGGTATTACTATTGATATGGTAAGAGAAACAAATGGGAGGATTGATACCAGTTAGTCCAACTACCAAGACTTGGAGTTATAATTGAGAACAATACGATTATATTGAAAGTTGGAGCATCTATGGACACATGATGCTAGCATGAGATTCACATATGTGTAAGTCCATAGGGTATTGGTATGAGTGGCTTAGCAAAAATAGGCAGTAGCTTGTGGAGGTGAATTGTGAGCATATACTAAGATAGGACTACTTAACTTAGAAATTTAAGGCAAGGTTTTAGTACGTGGTAGGGACCTAAACAGGTTCTGGATGGTTAAGAAACCAGTACTGCGTGAGTACTGGTGTAGTTTTGAAAGATCTCTTAGACGCGTTTCTAGAGCAGGTGCTAGAATTTCCATCTAAGAGCGATGAAGTTCACTACGACGTTGATGTCTGAAGCAGAACTAAGAGAAATTGTCTCTAATGGGATAATTTCTACTGACGGTGTAAAATTAAAGAAGCAGGTGGAGGAGTTATAGGTGAGGTAGCAGTGTAGGAAATCTTCAGAATAACAAGTTCAATAGATCTTGCAAGGGAGGTAGTGATATATTAAACCATCCCAGAGTATGTCCGGGTAAGGAGGAGCGCAGAGTTGAAAAAGACGAAATGAAAAAAAAGAAAGAGAAGTAGGTGAAACAAGATCTCGAAGACATAATGATAATCACTCAATGTAAACACCAGAAGGATTGCAAGACTTAATGGATCGCTAAGGAGAAGTCAGAGAGTTAAACCATATAAGTGAAGCATTGACGAAGGTAGGAGTGGTACCGTAAAGGGCATTGGATGGTAAGAGGGGAAGAATGCAGTGGTATGGGTATCAGGATTGGGAGTTAGTGACTATTGGACTGAGTTGCTACAATCGACAAAATTGAAGGTTAATTTAATCTAGGATTGGATGCGTACGTCACAGAACAAACAGAAGCTATATGTAGGTAAGAGGAGAAGGACGTTAGAGTTTGAGGTTGGAGAGCTTGGGATTCTTAGCGTTACTCCAACTATTGGAATTGGAAGAGCGATCACACTCAAGAAGCCGACTCTGAAATTCATCGGACTATACCAGATCACGAGGAGGATAGGTCTAGCAACATACAAGATTCCTTTGTCACAGCATCAGAAAAACTTACTAAATGGTTTTCTTGTGTCACCGTTGAGGAAGTATGTTGCAAGTCTGATGCCCGTGTTGGAGAAAGATGACGTTTAGGTGCGAGAACCCCTGGCATTGGGAATGAAACTAGTGAAAATCTTGGGTTTTCAAGTTAAGCAACTCAGAGGGAAGGAGATCAGGATTGTGAAAGTCCTATAGGATGAAGCAACCCAAGAGATGACTTGGGACATGGAAGGCCTCATGAGGCAGTCCTATCCGCATATATTTCTGGGTAAGTCCAATTTTCGAGGACGAAAATTTTATATGGTGGGGGAAATGTAAGACCCGAGAAATTTAAATGATTAAGTAAATAATTATTTAATAAATGCGGGTAGTGGGAACCTTTATGTCATTTAAAGCTAGGATTTATGACATGGAAAAGTACTAACTCAAGTGGTTAAGAGTACTTAGTTATTATGAATGGACTTGGATTCGAGTTCAGTTTATGCCTTTGATGTTATTTTAATAATTTATTAATTTTAATGATATGCTTAATCATGATGAGTGATTATAAATTCCTAGATGTATAGGAGTTATCATGAATCATGAATTGGTTGAATGGTTGTGCATTAACTTGACAATGGTGTGGTAGTGTGTTCGAACCTTGGCTATCATCAAGGATCATAAACTTTGCAAAGGAAGCGAGGATACCAGGTTAGGGGTGTTGTAATCATATTTATTTATGTTAAATTATTGCATGAATTGTTATAATGCATATAAATTGATCTTGTGCCCTTTATTTTCCTAGATTTCATGAGTTACTGGAATTTTCCAGAAACTGCTTGGCGGATAATGAACACCCGCTAGGCGACGCATTTTTTTTTTGCATAATTTTGGGTTCCTGAAGAAGATCAACTGGCAGCACGACCTTGGCTGCCAGGCAACACATGTGCTTTAACCTAGATTCTAGGTTTTGTCTGAAGGGTCTGACGGTGATGAACACCCGCTAGGTGACGCAGGCTGTTTTGGCTCGTTTCCTTGGTTTTCTGTGTTCTGGATGGTTTTTAATCGGTGGAAAAGGTGTTTAGATCATCAAATTACTAAATGGAAGTGAATCATTATGAAATTATGAGATGATACGGGAAATTGGATGATAGTTGCATAACCTCGTTCTAGGGTTGAACGCTTTGGGATTTAGGTTTTAAAGAAATTATGTGAGCAAATGTGACATAATTGAACGAATTGAAAGTATGAGGTAATAATAACACTCCTAAGCTTATGACAGAAGTGAGGGTCTGGCTTGAAAGGGATGGAGTTCTCATAGGTGCATAACAGGCACCAATGCAGAGCAAAGTGGTTTTTGCGTGGCTATTAGATGCGGTTCTGAGTCTAGGTCTTGGTTGAGAGTCAAATTAGTTAGGAAACAAGTTTTTGGGTCATTGGACAGAGGTTTAGATTGGTACTTTGGAGTTAGAAGTATGATTTAAATTCGGGTTAATTTTGAGTTGGAAGAATTATGAGGGCTTATATAGTGCAGGATGAGTTGGTCATATTAAAATTGGATAGGGGATTGCGAGGGAGTAATATTAGAAGTTTTGGAAGTTATGGGTAATTGATCAAATTAAAAAGGTGGCAAGGGTAAGTGGTCTAAGATTGGTATTACTATTGATATGGTAAGAGAAACAAATGGGAGGATTGATACCAGTTAGTCCAACTACCAAGACTTGAAGTTATAATTGAGAACAATACAATTATATTGAAAGTTGGAGTATCTATGGACACATGATGCTAGCATGAGATTCACATATGTACAAGTCCATAGGGAATTGGTATGAGTGGCTTGGCAAAAATAGGTAATAGCTTGTGGAGGTGAATTGTGAGCATATACTAAGATAGGACTACTTAACGTAGAAAGTTAAGGCAAGGTTTCAGTACGTGGTAGGGACCTAAATAGGTTCTGGATGGTTAAGAAACCAGTACTGCGAGAGTACTAGTGTAGCGCTTGGTGGCAGAGTCTGGACCGCCAGCGATAGCAATGAAAATAGTAGGCTCCTGGAACGCGTGCGCCTGACGATGAGGGTGGTCCTGCCAGGCGATTTCTACAGTGTTAGTGTATTTGAGGCGCTTAATGCTTGGCGGCACGTGTCCCCCGCCAGGCGGTCTGGAAGCAAGTTTCGCATGGCGGCTCCGGAGCAGTGCCAAGCGCTGATGCAAAGGCATAAGCTTTGTTTGCTTTGGATGTGTGTGATCTTCAAAGCTTTGGTGATACCTCGAAGGTTGGCTTGTTGGGTTCCTTGAGTTGTGGCTCGGAACGTATCCCTTGACTTGTGGCTCGGGATAAGGGTTAAGCACGTGGCATTTCTTAAGTTATGGCTCAGAATGGCAGATGAACATGAGGAACTCTTGAGTTGTGGCTCGGGTTGGCGAGTGTTGTCGGTGTGAGTGTGCGTGTTATGGCACGTACGGTGGGTCCATATAGATTGCCCTCCTTTGTGTGAGACCAACGAGTTTGGTAGTCTTGGGACGTTAGGAATGTTATTCGTATTGGGAACTCCACCTGGCCTTACAGGGAGTGGTCTGTAGCATGGTTTCTCGCATGTGCTCTACCAACTATGGCTGGTAGGTGTGGCAACAAGACATCTTTAGGTACTCATCATAAGACGTAGAACACGGGTAACATGGTGGTGGCCATGTGATATGGAATCAAAGGATGAAATTACTTTGGTGTGTTTGTATGTATATATATGTTTTATATATATGATTGTTTAATTGTTAGCTCACCCTATTTGTTTGTGTTTGGCGATGATCATGTACGCGGTACACAAGAGCAGATGATGTTGTAGGTGGATTTGGTGAGGCATAGAGCCAAAGCGGGGCTAGTTTGAGAGAAACGAGTTTTATGAGTTTTATGTTTTATGTTTCTAAATAAATTAATATTTTATATTACTAGACTTTGATGATTGTAATGAAGTTTATAATTATGGTTTTAAAGTTTATTCTATGATGAATGAAAGTTTTAAATTTCTCACGTTTTGGAGAATCACAATTATATTAAATGAGGGGTTAATATTATTTTATTCTATTTTATTTAAAATCCGTAATATCGGGGCGGGATGTTACATTAACAATCATGGCAAAATGTTTCCTTGATCAATGGGAACCACTTCTCACAAGAACAAGGGTTTCACTAAAGCCCACTAGTGTACGGATATAAATAAAATTCTCTCCTTCATCGCAATGTCACACAATTTAACTTTGCTTTTTGTTCAAAATGGCTGAAAACTTTCATAAGCATGCTATCATCACAAGGCCTTTTATGGCTTGTATCATGGTTATGCTAAGAGAGAAATTTGGTTTTTTAGGACCACAGATATACCTTGAGCTAAGAGAGCAACTAATCACATCATGAAAGCGTTTTTCTCCCTTCTCTATTGAAACAAACGAAACCAATTACCTACTTGCTTGCACCAATTTTTATTCTTTGCAGTTTTTTTATTTTATATTCAATGAAATTGAAGCAAAAGCTTTAAACATTTTCTCATGCTCCCTTATTTCAATAATAACTCCCCCAAACTTGAACCATACTCATGACTAACAATTATTTGCTCTCTCAGGTTCAAAGTAAGGTAGTCAAAATCTTCACTATGATTAAGGTTCAAGGAATGACAATTTTATTTTCTTTAAGGCTCAAAGACTCAAATGGTTTGCACAAAGGGATCTACTTGAAAAAGATTGGCTCAATTATACAACAGGAAAAAGAATAATGGCCATGATCATCTATAACATGCAAGTGAATGATTAGCAAATGAACTCAAGCAAAATCAATTATGAGTCTAAAGTGATAACATTCACACAAATCAACTCTGGGGCACAACCTCTTATAGGGTACTTTGGGTTCCACAATTGTCAACATATGCCAAAATCATTGATCACAATTAAAATCAAGCATCACTACAAGAAAATGAGAGCAACCACAAGCTCATGCTCACAAGCAAAATCAACATCATTTCACAACAAGCACAAAAGATCATTCAAAGTACCAAGTCAATGCAAAATATTAGTTCATCAGCCAAGCTACAAAGTTTAACAACTATCAACTGAAAGTAAAAACTAAAATTAAAACTGAAATCTAAAAGCATAATTGAAATTCAGGACTATTCACAAAACAAGTCCTGCAAAAGTGAGTCATCTCTTAGCTCCAAGTGCATCTCATGAAATGCTATCCTCGCTCCTGGCGGAAGAATCATCATCGGACCCCTCCTCCTCATCATTATCGGGATCCTCCTCCTCATCAGCAGCTACAAAAGAGGAAGTTGTTCCTCCTCCTCCAGAAGGCTTGGCCTGATCCCTAGACCATATTACTCTGGCTTTGACTTCCTCAACAGATAAAACATGCAGCTCAGGCATGACTAAGGACACCTCTCGGATCATCTCAATGTGTGCCACTCCCAACCGGTGGAGAGCATCTAGCTTGAGGTCCAGGGATTGCATATGTAACAGCATTATCTGCCATGCATCAGGGGAGGGTGAGCTGGTTGTTGGCGAGGATTGAGTGGTGGTGGTGCAACGAGTCCCCCCTTCGATTGGCAAGCAATGTTGCGTGTAGTAGCCCTTGTCGATTGGTGCACGAGGCCTCTCGAAAGGTGGAGTGGAAGTGTCAACCCTAGCCAACTCGGATAAATGAGTGATTAAAAAGGGGTGGCTAAGAGGAGCCTTAGGCTTGGAAAGATGGGCACACTGTTGGATTTCATTGGCAATGAGTCTACCAACATTCAATGATCCGCCAGTGAGAATGGTGTAGAGGATAATAGACCGACTCATGGTGATGTCAGAGACATGTGAGCATGAAGTCAGATTGGCATGTATGAGGGTCAGCCACATCTTACTCCTTGAAGTGAGATTTGATTTTAGAATTTTGATGGGTTGTTGTTGCTTATTCAATTCAAAAGTTCCCCCCGTGATGCATAAGGTCCGCTCAATCTCCATGTAATCCACACCGTCATTTACTAATTAGGCATATTGACATGGTGTGCTGCCCAATTGCCAGAACGTTCGTAAGAATGAGTTAATAGTCTCAGCATCAAAAGGGACGTGTCTTCCTTGAACATAGCTAAGGTAGGGATATTCATCATGGAATTTCTTTACATTAGCATAGAACTCCTTCACTATAGCTATGTTTGCCGGAGCTTGATACAATTCCAAGTTATTCCACCCTCTTCAGAGAAATTCCTCGAAGAACTCGAGAACTTCTCCAACTAACAAGCCAAGTGGCTTCTCCATCAAAAGTCTTCGATTGTGAACCAAGGCATAATTCTCTTCATGCTCCTTAGTGATGAAGGCGTGACCACCACCACCACCACCTTAGAAGCTCCCTCAAGAAGGATCACTAGAAGCATGTCTAGAGGGGAGTCTTCTATTCCATCATCTTTATCTTTGTTTTGCATCACTTTAGTTTGAATTCCCTAAGTTGGTTCCTAGTTGACTTATTTTGGTTGACTTGTTGACTTTGAGCCCAAAGTTGACCTTTGAACCAACATGCTAATCCTTTCTTGTCTTGTTTTGTAGGTAATTAAGAAGAAGTAGAGTATGGCTAGGTGGCAAATGGTGATTGGAGCACATGGATGATGTGGAGGAGAGAGGAAAGCAAAAAGCATAAAGCAAAAGCAAAAGTAGACATGTACCTTGTCTCCTTTTGCCTTTTTGGTTTATTCCTTTGAAGGCTACTTGGTCACCTTCCTCTTTTGGCCTAGAATCCTCATGGAAATGCATCCACCAATCATATTCAATCATTTGGCCGAGACTTCATTAGCTTTAGGTTTCTAGGGTTTGCTTGTTAGTCCATTCCATGTTTGTGTATTTGCTAAAGGACCCTGATGAGTGCGTATTTTTGCCCTCATTCAGTGTTTAATTCTGGGTATTTAATTGAATTTTTGTGTTTAAAGATTGATTTAATTGGAATTTCCTATAATTGGGTTTATTGAACATGAGGTACAAAAGCATGTTAAAAATAGCTTTTTAGTTGCATAAATTTTCTTTGGATATTTTGAGGTGTGTTAGTGCAGGTGCAGCTAAGTTGAGCTCATGGAGGTGTGGAAATAAATTTCTCAAAGCTTCATGACACCTTAAAGATAAATCCAAGAATAGGAAATTATCAAAATCACAAAAATCCAAGCCAAGCATTCCATGAAGACGACAAGAAAAACTTGAAAAAGTGAAGAAGTTTGGCTAAACCAAGAAGAGAGGAACTTCTCACTTTGGTTGAATTTACTATGGATAATCTAAAACTTCTCACTTTTAATTGAGACTGTACTTTGGTTAAAAGTGAGAACGCTAACAAATTAATTGAGACTTTACATTGATTAATTTGTAAATCTACAACAATAATTAATTGAGCAATAATCTTTAGATAACCGATGATGAATCTATTTTGAAAAAGCAATGGAATCAATCTACTTACTTTACTATTGTTTATATCTTATTTTATCTTTTAATCTTTATCCCTCATATTTTTATAATTTTATTTGACTAACTCTTGTATAGTTTTATAAGAACTAACTTGTTAAAAATCAATTTCGTGTTCGTTGGGAGACGACTTTGGGTTACTTTACCCTTACTATTTTGTTGACTATTTTCTTAACAATACTGAAGTTGTTATAGATAAGTAGTATTAATTTGATCGCGTCAACGACAGCGTTATCAGACCCCTATGAACTCCTATTTAAAGGGTGCTCCTTGTCTTGTAAACGGGTTGATCATTTTGTTGCTAAACTATTGTGTTTCAACCATTGTTTTTCCGTGAGCTCTCCTTCCTAGAAGTGAACTCACCTTTGCCTTATCTTGCTTGCAAGTGGCGACACCATCACTCATCTATAGGGCTTGGTTGGCTTAGATCCCCCTATGAGTGGCGTGCTTCTTCCATGCTTCATCTTCTATTCTTTGCATTTTTAATGTTTCTTCTTTCATTTGTTCTTTAAGTGTTGTTGAATCCGTGTGTGTGTTAACTTGAATCCAACTCTCTTCTTCCTTTCATGAGCTTGAGAAATGAACCTTCACATCTAGATAGCATTCTATCTTAATGTCCAGTGGGAATTTTCAAAAATCTTTCTTAAACAACTTCACCATATTCATAATTCTAAAAGAAAACAAGAGAATCCTTCATCATTTGGTATCTAGAGCCTAGGTTATCTTGAGTATGGTGTTTTTTCTTGTGTTAACTTTTGTTTGTTGGCTTGTTTGGCTTGGGGGAGCTCTCGACTTTTTGGTGTTCAAGTTGGTATGCACATAATTTTTCCACTTCACTTGAGGTTAAAGTATCTAAAATCCCTATCTCTTGATATATGTTGTTTGGTGAAGTGAAAACATGAAAATTTGGTGCTTATGTTTCCTTTGGCCGAGAGCTTGCTAAAATGTTACCATGCCAAAATTTTTCTTCACATGTTAAAAGTCTTCTTAAAATGTTCCTAGCTACTTTTGAGTCTCTTGTCATATGCTTCTTTGAGTTTTCTTGTTCTTGTTTCTAAGTTTTTGAACTATTGCATGAGATTTATGCCTTGTGTTGTTGTATGCTCCTTGAAATTGATTTTGACCTAATTTTAAGGAACTAAGTGTTCAAGACACCCTAAAACATCCTTCTCACCATTTTAAGTACCTAGTTTTGAAAAGAAAAAGTGTTTTCATGACCAAAAGCAGTTTGGCCGAGAGCTTTTACATTGTTTGGTGAATCCATTTTGCCATTTTTACTAGGTGTTATGCTACCAAATTTTATACTTGGATTTTGGGTGATATTGGCAAATTAGTTCCATGATTTAACTTGATTATGATCTTTCTTGGTGTATGCATAATTTAAGGTATAATCTTAGCTTGTTCAAATGCTTTCCATAGAGTCTTCAAAAGTGCTTTTCATTGCTTTAGTCTTGTTCAAGTTTTGTCTTTAAAAAAAATTTCCTTAGAAGTTAAACTTTATTGTTTTTGAGCTTTGCTTGTTTGTCTTTAGGTAATCCTTGTTTTGTCTTAGTTGTTTTCTTTTCCTTGCTTTTCTAGAGTGTTGTGGCCGAGCCACTTGCTTTGCTTTTAAAAGGTTTTCATTTCTTTAAAGATGTTTTCACTTGTTTGGAAGGATTTTGAGTGCTAGTCTTGCTTGTGTACTTTGGGAGTGTGATAAAAAACACTTGGGTGCTTGAGAAGACCACACTTGGTCTCAGGTTTTACATTGTTTGTTAACTAACCTCTTGCTTGTCTCGGTTTTTTGGTGAGTTTTGGTGTAGGAACATGAATATGGATCCCATCTTGGAGGTAGAAGAGGAGAAGGAGTCGGCCTCACCTTATTCCCCTCCCATAGTGACTCCTATGGCCCAAGAAAGTGAACAAATGACCCTTGCCAACATCTTACGTGAGATGAAAGTGAGTAGGAGAGAAACTTTTGACCAATTGAGGGCGAATAGGAGGCAAAGTGAGATCTTCCTACAAGAGCACATCCAAAGACTTGAGCTTAGGGAAAATGAGAGGAGAAGGAGGAGGTCCTCTTTCGAGGACTCTAGCCATGGTGGAAGAAAAAGAAGGCACGACCATGATGGTGGTGGAAGGCGCAATCAACTCCCACAAAGACAACCTTCACCAACCAAGATTCCAAAGTTCAAGGGGGAGAATGATCCAAACCTCTACATTGAGTGGGAGCAAAAAGTGGACCAAATCTTCAATATTCATTTAGTTAGTGATCAAGAACAAGTAGATTTAGTAGTTTTAGAATTTGAAGATTATGCCATGACATGGTGGCATCAATTGTGTATGGACAATATTAACCAAGAGCCACCCACGACCTCTTGGATGGACATTAAGACTTTGATGCGCGCTAGATTTGTTCCTTCCTACTATAGGAGGGAGACTCTTTTGAAGCTCCAAAGGCTTCAAAAAGGGTTTATGTGTGTGAATGAATATTTTAAAATGATAGAGTCCATGCTTCTCAAAGTAGGACTCCAATTTGAAAGTGAAGAAGAAAAGGTAGCTAGATTTGTGAGTGGTCTTAGAAGAGAAGTTCAAGATGTAGTTGAGTTGTATGAGTACTCCACTTTTGACAAAATTTTACACTTGGCCTTAAAAGTTGAAAGTCAATTGAAAAAGAAACAAGAGGCCAAGAGGAGTACTCCATACAATGACTACTACTCTAGAACTTGGAAAGGAAAAGAAAGAAGGGATGAGAAACCTCCTTCCAAAGACCACCCACCTAGGACCAATTCGTCTAGAACCTCCCATGAAAATGCAAACTCTTCTCAAAGTTCAAGAACTAGTTCCATCAAATGTTTTAAGTGTTTGGGCTATGGTCACATTGCTGCAAATTGCCCAACAAAAGGAACATGATTTTGAACCCTAAAGGAGTGTTGAAAGTGAACATTCTTCTCCCCCTCCCCAAAAAGTTCTTCCTCCCACACTTCTTCCCAATCTTCAAGTGATGATGAAATCAAACCTAATGAAGGAGGTTTGTTGATGGTTAGGCGCATGCTAGGCCAAGTGCCTAAGGAATTTGAAAACCAAAGAGAAAATATTTTTCACTCAAGGTGCCAAATTAACAACAAAACTTTTTCCCTCATAATTGATAGTGGAAGTTGTGTTAATGCGGCTAGCACAAGGGTTGTGGACAAGCTTGGCTTGAAAACCATCCCTCATGCCAATCCCTATAAGCTTTCTTGGCTTAGTGAGGAAGGTGAGATCAAAGTGGACAAACAAGTTCTTATTAACTTCTCCATTGGAAAATACAAGGATGAGGTGTTATGTGACTTAGTGCCCATGAAAGCAAGTCACATTTTATTAGGAAGGCTAAGGCTATTTGATAGAAAAACTTTTCATGATGGCCATGCCAACAAGTTTACCTTTAGCTTCCAAGGCAAAAAGATCACATTACTACCTCTTTCACCAAGAGAAGTCAATGAGGACCAATTGCAAATGATAAAGAAAAGAAAAGAAGAGAAGGCGCAAAAGAAGGCGCAAGGGCATGGCAATGAGTCCAAGAAGAGCATGATCACTGTTCCTGCAGAGAACAAATAAGATGAGTTAGGCACAAGCGTCACCTTACCATGTAGTCCGTTATCTCCTCAGTTGGCCTCTCCCCGGTTGATACATGTCAGCTTGAACCCAGGAGGAGTTACCTGCAGAAGAGTCTCCAAAGCTCAAGTAAGTCAAAGCTCTCAGAAGGTCAAATCAGTGATTAATGAATGCACCTTTAATTACTGGGGTCCACGTGTACTTATAGAGTATTAATGATATCTGATTACCTCATAGGCCGGGCCTTGACTTGGGCTCTAGCTTGGGCCATGAGTGGGCCTGGGCCCTAACCCAGGCCCTTAAGACCTATTGAATGTCGGGGCTTCTATTTTCACTAAGTTTATTGGAGTTGTCGGCCTGGGCTTTAATCTTATCGGGTCTGTTGGAGTAGCCGGCCTGGACCGGCTACCTATCTGAGGTTACATGAGGTGTAGGTTATTCTTCTAGAGGTATAGGTTAAAACTGGTACAAGTTAGGCTGACTCGGCCAAGGCTGAATACTTGGCTGCCTTGATATATACATTGTTTATTTATTTGGTCGAGTTTGGTTAGGTGTGGTACACCAGTCCCCCAGCCTTGTCCGATAAGATTTTTCGGTCAAGGGTGATATATGTTGGTATGCTAGCGGAACCGACTAGGTGTGATACACCAGTCCCCCAGCCTTTAAGTGTGATGAACAGTGTTAAGGCTAAAAGGTGGTAACCGTCTGAAGGTAGGTGAAGGGGTGTCAAGGGTCAAATCAAGAAGTTTTGGCGCCGTCGGTTTTTTAAAGTTATATCTTTCGCAATGATGGTGTCGATTGGTCTGGGGTATTGTTTTGGCGGGAAGGGGTTTTCGTCGTTTGGGATCCTGGACTATAAATATAGGTTTCAAAACGGGTAAGGGGTTACTTGGTTCATTTGCGAGAGTTTTGAATTCAGAGATCTTATGCGCATCATACTGTCCGACTAGTTCCCAAATTCATCCGACATCTCCCCGTAAACACGAAAACAGGTATGTCTAGTAGCGATAGTATATCTACGTCTAGTAGTAATGAAAGTACTGAGTCGGAGAGAAGTAGGGGTAGACAATTTGACGAAGATGGTACAAGTTCTGGGGGCATGACGAGTGGTATTCCAATGGAGACGGTGAGGGAGGTTCGAGAAGATCTACCTGAAGAGTTGGCAGAAAGTAACTGGCCGGCTAAAGGCGGCTATGGGTGGTTGGCTGTCGACGTACGCAACCAATCGTCTTTATTCCGGTGGTCTCGTCTACTGAACTCCTGGTTAAACTGCACACCTGTCATCTCCAAGGGCGTTAGTGGGGACATTGTTTCCTTGGAGAGAGTTAGTGCCATCGACCGGGTATGCCATGGGCAGGAGGGTGCTACAGAGAAGTTTTTCTACATGTATATGTGCCATTTTTCTCAACTTCATGTGCGGTTACCATTAGACGGTTTCATTATGGGCATATTGCGCGCATTGAATGTGGCACCTACGCAACTGCATCCGATAGTTGGGCCTACTTGCAGGCGTTCCGTATCTTGTGCCAATCCTTACATTTGGAGCCCACTCCTTACGCCTTTTTGTACTTTTACGACACTAGACCCCGCCGGCCGGCTACTTGGCTATCCTTGATAAGTCGCCCCAGTATCAGCAGACTGGATGCATTTTCCCAATCCTTTAAGCATTTCAAGGACGGGTACTTCAAGGTTGTCGTTAAAGAAGGAGGCAAGGCTCCTTTTTTGAACGCAGATGGGAGTACCAAATTCCCTTTTAGTTAGACAGGAAATCCTTCTCGGTATAAGGACATGCAGATGGATGAATTATCGGTTGGTGATAAGGAGGTGGTGGAGATCTTGTTGAAGTTTGTTGATAAGTTGCCCACTAAAGGCCTAGTTAGAGTTTATAATTCGGTGCATCCGATAATAGATATCGAAGGTATCTGTTTATTACTTAAATTGTGTTAATAATTCTAAGTTGTTTGGATCCGAGTTGTAATGTATTATTGTAGGGCACATGGCGCAATCTAGAAAGAAAAACTTGGCACTTTTCCAATCGCTGAGGAAGGAGATGGCCGCTAAGGCCAAGGCAGCTAGGAAGACTGACGTTCCCAATTTGCAGGAATCTGTGGTGGAGGTGCATGTGCACGGCGGGATGAAGAGGAAGGTTGAGTTACCGCCTTGACACGGGAAAGGAAAAGACGTGAAGAGAGTGAGGGCGGCCTTGCTCGGAATGGGGTCGACTAGTGGAGCAGGGTTGGCCAGTGGGGAGAAAGGGTCGGAATCTGGTTTGATCGAATTGCCAGAAATGTCTGTGAGGAAGGATATTTCAATTACCCTCCCAGATACCATTGTAAACTCCATTGACTGCATGGATACGGACCATATCGTTAGGACGATGGTCGAGTTTGGAAGCAAAGCCTTAGTATTGAGCCGCCGTGTGGGGTCTCTATATAAGACGGAAGTGAAGGAGGGGGGTCGGGAGAGGGTGGAGGAGTTGTAGAGGAAGGTTGACAAGCTAGAGGAGGAGAAGGCTGTGCTGGAGAAGGCAAAGAAGAGTTGGGATGTAGAGAGAAAGAGGCTGGCGACATGGTGGGTTCGTTGTTTAGATTCTGAGGAGAAATTAAACAAGAGAATAGGGGAATTGGAGGAAGATGACGACTATTTGAAGGAGAAGTATGACGGAGTTGTTGGTGAGCTCGATGATCTGAAGAATAGCATCATACAAGAACACATTAACGATTTTGAGAAAGGGCTACGCCAAGCGGCATTTTTCCATGGGGGAATCGATGTTACGAACGTGAAGTTTGATGTTAACAAGGATGTCATTGATGGGAGGCTTGTGAATGAAGATGAAGGCAGTTATGGTGACGAAGCGGAAGCAGGGGTGGAGGAGCAGGCGATTGAAGAGGTGACTAAGGCAGTTGATGCTAGAGAGGTAGCTCTTGATGCGGCAGAATAGGACTTTAACTTTTATTGATTTGAAAATATTTGAGCCTATGTCTGTAATAGCCGGTACATTATGTTATGTTGGTATACTTGCGTTTATGTTTAATGCGATTAATGTTCTATATGTTATGTGTATGCTGAGTTTCGATGATATGTGATGTATGTGTGACGCGATGAATTGTATGTTAAGGGTGTTCGACCCAGGCCGCTTACTTGGGGTAAGGGTGGGGAACTTAAACGAATTAACCACGAGTAGAGGGTGTTCGACCCAGGCCGCTTACTTGGGGTAAGGGTGGGGAACTTAAACGAATTAACCACGAGTAGAGGGTGTTCGACCCAGGCCGCTTACTTGGGGTAAGGGTGGGGAACTTAAACGAATTAACCACGAGTAGAGGGTGTTTGACCCAGGCCGCTTACTTGGGGTAAGTGTGGGGAACTTAAACGAATTAACCACGAGTAGAGGGTGTTCGACCCAGGCCGCTTACTTGGGGTAAGGGTGGGGAACTTAAACGAATTAACCATGAGTAGAGGGTGTTCGACCCAGGCCGCTTACTTGGGGTAAGGGTGGGGAACTTAAACGAATTAACCACGAGTAGAGGGTGTTTGACCCAGGCCGCTTACTTGGGGTAAGGGTGGGGAACTTAAACGAATTAACCATGAGTAGAGGGTGTTCGACCTAGGCTGCTTACTTGGGGTAAGGGTGGGGAACTTAAACGAATGTGAAAGAAAACACATGGGAAAATCGTAGAGTTGGGAACCCTTCTTTTTATTTATTGAATAGGGGTGCCTCGTTAAAACCTCCCTGGCCAAAACCCTCCTTAGGGAAAAAAGACCAGGTGAGGAAAAAGAGTACACCCGAGGTTACAAGTATTGGTTCGATTACAATATACATTCAGCTGAAGTAGAACTTGAGGTGGGATACATTCCAAGTGTTGGGAACCTCTTCCCCAGATAAGTGTTCTAGGCGATAAGCTCCTCCTCTTGCATCTTCGCGTATGCGGTACGGGCCGTCTCAATTGGCGGAGAACTTGCCATCCTTCTTTCTAGCACTGCTGGCCATTCTCCATACTAGGTCCCCGATGACGAATGATCGTGGACATAGATTTGCATTATATTTCCTGGCAGCTTGTTGTTTGGCAGCTAAATTGCGTATCTGGGCTTTTTCTCTGAGTTCGGGTAGAAGGTCGAGATGTAAGGCCATGTTTTGGTGATTGTGGGTTAGGTCGTACAGTTCTCGGCGTAGGGATGGTTCGCCAATTTCTCCTGGTATCATGGCGTCTGCGCCGTAGACTAGGCTGAATGGGGATTCGTTTGTTGATGATTGAGGGGTGCATCTGTAAGCCCATAGTACTTCTATTAATTCTTTGGGCCATCGGCCTTTGGCGATATCCAATCTCTTGCGCAGCTCCACGAGGATAACTTTATTTGCCGCCTCTGCTTGTCCATTGGTTTGTGGATGTTCTACAGAACTTGTGATGTGCTTGATGCCTAGGCCAGTGTAGAATTTGGCTAACTCTTTGTCAATAAATTGTCGGCCATTGTCTATGATGATGGTATGTGACACACCATATCTGCATATAATGTCCTTCCACACAAATTGTTGAACTTGTTGGGCCGTGATGGTAGTTAGCGGCTTGACTTTTATCCATTTAGTGAAGTAATCGACGCCTATAATTAGGAATTTTACCTGCCCCTTGCCGGGTGAAAAGGGGCCGAGAATGTCCATTCCCCACTTAGCGAATGGCCATGGGGATAATATGTGGTGTAGTTGTTCTTGTTTACCTGCCCCTTTGCATTTTATGGTTGGAGCACACATGGTAGATTAGCTTGTCCGCATTGCATGGAGCACACTAAGACATTCACATTGAATTATGGTCGGAAAGGTTGTTGGTTTGACTGCGATCAGAGGTTCTTGGCCACTAACCATCCATTTAGGAGAAACAAAAAGGCATTTCGCAAAGGGAAAGTTGAAACGGATAGGCCACCTCCTAGGTTGACCCCATCACAAGTTTTGAGAAGAATCAAAGATTATCCAAAAGTGACTCAAAATTGTGTGACAAGGACAGATGGGTATGGAGAGTGGCATAATTTGACCAAAAGAAGCATATTTTGGGATCTTCCATACTGAAAAGATAACTTCCTAAGACATAATCTTGATGTCATTCATATAGAAAAAAATTTCTTTGACAACATCTTCAACACCGTGATGAATGTTAGAGGCAAGACAAAAGATAATGACAAGGCAAGAAAAGATTTATCTTTATATTGTGGTCGAAAAGACTTGCAGTTGAAGCCACAATCTAACGGGCGATTGCTCAACCCAAAAGCAAATTACACCTTCACAAAAGATGAATCTAAAATAGTTTGTTGTTGGATCAAGGAACTAAGAATGCCAGATGGTTATTCTTCAAACTTAGCAAGATGTGCTAACATCGAAAAGGATAGTATTCACGGTATGAAAAGTCATGATTTCCATGTCGTCATGGAGACATTACTCCCTGTTGCGTTCAGCTCATTGCCAATGCACGTGTTAAATCCTCTAATAGAAATTAGTCATTTTTTCAAAGACTTGTGCTCAACGACACTAAAGGAGCATTCCCTCTAATATTCCAATTATTCTTGACAAATTGGAAAGAATATTCCCTCCTGGGTTCTTTGATTCAATGAAGCATCTCCTTGTTCATTTGCCATATGAAGCATGGCTTGATGGGCTAGTGCAATACAGGTGGATGTATCCATTTGAAAGGTGATAAACCATGATTACTATATCTTTGTATGTTTTAGACTATTATTCTCATTTCAAATCACAATGTATTCATTTCTTTTTATAGATTTATGGGGGAATCAAAACGTTTTGTAAAAAACAAAGCCAGCGTAGAAGGATCAATTCGTGCAGCCTACTTGCATCGTGAAAGAACATATTTTTGTTCTCATTATTTCAAGAACTTAATCTTGTCACCTAGCAATGTTAGGAATGAAACACACTGGCAAAATGAAACATGTGACTCGACATTATCAGTGTTTCGACAAGCTGGTTGTCATACAGGCAAGGAGTTGACTTATTGGTTAATTGATGTTGAATTCAACTCTGCTCATGTCCATGTGTTAATTAATTGCGCTGAAGTTAAATCGTACCTTGAGTATGTTCTAATCTCAATCTCTGCACCTTAATCAGGAAATTTATATACTTACTAATTGTATTCTTATCTAATAGCTCATTCGTTATGGCTAACCTAGTACATGAAGGAACTTCTTCTGCTCGAATATACTCGGAGTTTCCTTACTGGTTCAAACATCAAGTATGTATGCTCTTGTTTCTTAAACAAATTGTTGTTATCGAAATTCATGTAACAATTTATTGTTGCATATTTGTAGGTTTATAATGCGCCATTAAGTCCCAAAAATCAAGATTTAAGGGATTTGGCAAATTGGCCCATGAGATGCATAAAAGAATGGCACACGTACTTTGTTAATGGGTACAAGTTTCACACTAATGAATGGTCCAAAGGAAAGAAGACAATTAACTGTGGTGTGTACATCAAGGGCATTACAAAGGGTGGTTATGATGATTTTTGTGGAATAAATCATAAAATATTTGAGCTAGAGTACAACAGTTGTACTTCTCCAAAGAAAGTAGTTGTTTTTTATTGTGAATGGTTTGATCCTTCTAGAGTTGGTACAAGGGTGAATCCTAGGCATAATATTGTTGAACTTGATATGAGTAAAAGATACCGACCTTTTGATCCATTCATTCTAGCAAATAATGTTAGACAAGTTTACTATGTCCCATTTCCAGCATTTCGGAGCATCGACAAAAGTGGTTGGTGTGTTGCGATATAAACTAAGCCTAGGGGTCGCATTGAGTCAAATGAGGTGGAAGAGGATATTCCCTATCAAGTTGATGAAATGTCACATGCCCATGAAATAATTGAAGTTGAAAGTGTATCTACATTGCATGATTTTGATGGTGCTCCTGAAGAATTGGAAGGAGAAATACAAGAAGAAGATGGAGAAGAAGAAGAAGAAGAAGAAGAAGAAGGCGAAGGAGATGAAGACGACCAAGAAGAAGAAGAAGAAGAATAAGATAAAGAAGATGAGGATGATGATGATGATAACAACGACGAGTATGATGATCATGACAAAAATGAGGAGGAGGAGGATGAAGATGATGATTAAATTATTTAGTTGTTGTGGTTATTGTAATTGTTAAATTTAATGTAAAAGATTCATTAATTATGTTTTGGAAAACTTTAAATATATCACTTATAAAAGTTTTGTGGTTGGTAATGTGAAATAACACTTGTCATTTTAAACTGTAAAATAACTATCTTGTTCATATTTGATGTTCAATTTTATTGTTTTATATAGTTTGATTACTGCAATGTCACCTAGACACCCATCTGGTTCTCATAAAGGGAAGAAGACAGCCACCACGGTATATCATAAGGGTTCCTGGCCAAATACCACAAAGTCCGCCCATTCAGGCACCATCACTTGCTGCGGTACCCACACCACACCCTGCTGGGGTTACCACACCATCTACATCCATTCTGTCACTATCCCCTTATGTGTTTCCTACACCACACCCTATCGTGGTACCCATACCACACCCTATTGTGGTTCCAGCACCACCTACCTCCACACCACACCCTACCGTGGTTCACGCACCAACTACCTCCACACCATAACCTTCCCATCAAGGACCATCCCCTATCACGGTTCACACTTCTTGTAGACCTTCCTCATCCTCTAATCCCTCTCCTGATGTTGCTCTTGCAACAGATGCTCCTGATTCAACTATTGATGATGATGTTGACCTTTCTCTCCATGAGCGACCGATGATTGAGCCTTTTAATCGAGGGTAATATCCGATTATCTAAAATACTAATTTGTATGCCATGACTTGTTATTTTCCTTGCCTTCTTTTTGATGACTTTTATGCATTTATATTTAGGTTTGTTCCTTCTAGAGTTACTTCTCAAGCCATCACAAGATCTATTAAGCAATAGTTCCTTTCGTCTTGTGATGAGTTCAAATTTTTGCCCTTATTTAATGTTTAAATTTGGGGATTTAATAGAATTTATGTGCTTAAGGATTGATTTAATTAGAATTTGTGATTATTAGATTTATTGAGCACGTAAGTTAAAAATGGCGTAAAAATTGATTTTAGTTGCATCAAATATTATTGGATATTCTAACGTTTGTTAATGCAGCTGAAGTTTAATTTGGGTCATTAAAAGTGTGGATTTGAAATATTCGAAGTTACAAAATAAGTCCAAAATCAGCAAATTCTGGAAAGAAAGAGTAAGGAGCTAAATACACCCCAAGTTTTTATTTACACACTCCTCCTGCAAGTGGACCACAAAAACTTGTTCTACACCCCCAATTTTTACTAAGTTACACCCCTCCTACCACTTAAACCCACCTGAACCAGATTATGCCATGTGGCAATCCTCACCTTCTAAATCTATCAAATCACATGATGACACATGTCATAGTCCTCCACTCACCAAATTGACCAATCAGAGTTTACCACGTCACCATCTCCCAAAATGAAACCCTAACACTAATTTCATCCACCGCGCCACCATGACCAACCATGCCGGCAGCCGCCGCTCTTTCATCACCAGCCACGTGAGCCAAAACCATCAAACCTACAAAGCACCGTGCGTAACGCATGACCAGATGCAGAACAGAGAACGAATTCGGGAATTCACGCTGCTGCATTTGCACTGTGAGCCAGCAAGCACACCATAACCAATCTCATGAGAATCTGCACCATACAACCGTCAGCCTCATTCTTCCATTGCATCTGTAGAAACCCTAATTCAGGAGAGAGAAAGTACTTTGCCACGTGTCAGTCTGCTATTGCACAGTCAAACTGGTCAATAGCTCAATTGATCAAAGCAACAGTTAACTCTGGTAAAATTCTGGTCAATATTGTAAAAATGGTTAAATAAGAGGGGCAGAATTGGAAATTGGATAGAAATTAAGTTGCTAATTAATTAAATAAAGATAAAATATTTTAGCAACCGACAGTTAAAGTTCAAGTCCAATTGAAGCCAATATAAAGAGGCCTAAGGGAGCAGAAGAGGGAGACTAAGCAACTCTTTGGTTTTGGCAGATACCATCCTCCACCACATCTCTCATTCTTCCTTTCTTTTTACATTTATTTCCTTCATCATATTATCATGTATTCCATCCAAGCCATGGAGGCCTAAGCTTTTAGGGTTGATTCCACTGTAATTTCTTAACTAGATTCTGAGGTTAGATGAATTAATATATTTGTCCTTTTGATTATTGTTTTGGTTTTTATTTATCTATGTCCTTTGCTTCTTAATTGAATAGAAATAATGATTTTAAATCTACATGCATGCTAATCATATTAGTTAAAAGGTTTTTAAATTTAATTGAGACTTTACTTTGTTTTTATTTAAACTTTCATTTGATTAAATAAGTTTTTGTCAATAATTGAGATTGTATTTTGATTAAAGGTAATTACTTTAACTAAAATTAGTCAAGACTTTACTTTGATTAATTAAGTTTTCTATGTGGTGAGGAAACAAAGGAATAGACATGATAAGGCATAGTAAAATTTAATTAAGACTATACTTTGGTTGAATTTACTACGGATAATCTAAAACTTCTCACTTTTAATTGAGACTATACTTTGATTAAAAGTGAGAATGCCAACAAATGAATTGAGACTTTACATTGATTGATTTGTATATCAACAACACCAATTAATTTAACAATAATCTCTAGATAACCGATGAAGCAGTGGAATTGACCTATTTTCTATTACTGTGTTTACAATCTTTTATTTGTGTGACATTCATTCTTTGTATATCAAAACCCCATATTTTTATAGTTACTAGTTTTAATTGCATTTAGGATAGATTTTAATAAAACTCAAATATTTGAAATCAATTCCGTATTCGTTGAGAGATGACTCAGGGTTAGCTTAACCCTAACTAGTTTGTTCACTACTAACTTGGCAATACTGAAGTTGCTAAAGTTAAGTAGTAGTAATTTGATCGCTTAACGACATCGTTATCAAATTTGGATCCATTGTCGGGGAATAAGGTTAGTATTTCTTATATTTTTATTTTATTTATTTATTTATTTTTTAATTTTTATTTATTTATTTATTTATTTATTTTTATTTTTTACGCATATATGTTTAATAGAGTTTGTGTTTTTTGTAGTCTTTAGTTTTCTTTTTATATATTTCAAGCAAAGTTCTATTTTTGTTTTGATTAAAAATTTCTTTTAAGAAATTTTTTGAGACTAGTTAGTAAAACTATGTTTAGGAAAGACTTGGTATTTAAGTTGTCCACTGTGACACACCTCTCTTTCCTGAGAGTAGATCCAACAACATCTTAACTTATTTTTTTCTTGAAATCATTCTCCAAAACAAGAATAGGAAGAAAAAAAAATAGAGGAACACTTTCAGGTGGCCTGCGTAGTGCATGACTCGAGCAAACCCGGGTAAATTCTATCAACTTGATCCAAAACTTGAAAGGAACTTGTGTAAATCACGCAGAAGACTTGAACTCGGGTGTTCTACTGAAAGAGCATCATCATCATCTGAACCTACCACTGAAAGTGTACCGCTAGAATCACCTCTGGTGATTAACATATCTTCTGATCCATCACCTGAACCAGAAATTCAAAAAGATAGAATGGAAGAAAGAACAATAAGAGAGTTGGCTGCACCGGATGCAGCAATTACATAAAACAAATGCATCCAATATCCAGATGGAGAATGTGAGCTTAAGTCTGGGTTAATCCATCTTCTACCTAAATTTCATTGGTTAGCAGGAGAAGACCCATACCACCACTTGAAGGAATTTCATGTCGTTTGTTCATCCATGAGACTTACAACAGTGACGGAGTAACATATTAAGCTTAAGGCTTTTCCATTTTCGTTGCAAGATGCCACTAAGAATTGGTTATATTGCCTTCCACCAGGATCCATTAATACTTGGGAAACTCTGAAAAGATTATTTCTCGAAAATTTTTTTCTAGCATCTAGAGTTGCTGCTATTCGCAAAGATATTTATGGGATAAGGCAACAAGAAACATAAAGTCTTCACGAGTATTGGGAAAGATTCAAAAAGTTATGTGCTTCTTGTCCTATCACCAAATAAATAAGCATCTCCTCATTAAGTACTTTTATGAGGGATTGAGTATCATGGATAGACAAATGATAGATGCTGCAAGTGGAGGGGCATTGGTGGACAAAACACCAACAAATGCGAGACAATTGATTGAGAATATGGCGTCGAACCATCAACAATTTACTACCAGGAGTATTTCTACAACTCTAGTGAAGGGAATCCATGGAGTAGAAGCTTCATATCTTGCAAATCACAAGAAAATAGAAGGGAAGTTGGATCATTTAGCTGCCATGGTAAGGACCTTGACAAACTTACAGAAAACGGCTACCCCTTCTACCTTATGTGGAATTTTTGCTTCTACTAATCATCCTACCGAGGCTTGTTCTATGTTTAAAGAGACATGGACGTTAGACAATGAACAACCTCAGGCATATGTTGCAAACATCTATGGCAATAATAGAGTACCTCAGCAACAATACAACCACGATTTGTCTCCAATAAGTACAACCCAGGTTGGAAGGAACATTCCATCCAAAAATGGGGAAATCAGTAGTCTCAACACCAACAAGTCTATGTTCCACCTCAACGGAGGCAACAACCACAATCAGCTGCAACCTCTGGTGACTCAAACATGGAAACAATTATGAAAATGGTGGCTGACATGATGAAGGGACAAATCAATGAGTCGAAACAGACAAGGGAAGCAACTAATAAAAATTTGCAGAACCAGATTGGACAAATGGCAAATGAGTTGAACCATATGAAATCTCAACAAGGCTCAAGAAGTTTGCCCGCACAAACTGTAATCAACCCACGAAATAAAAGTGTGTCAACACCCAATTTCGTCCAGGTGAATAAATTTATTTTCAAAAAAAATAAAAAAATAATAATAATAAAAGGGTTTTTTAGTTAATGGAAAATAAAAAAAAATGTGAAACAAAATTTTCTTCAAAAAGATTTTCAAACATCAACTTTAGAAAAAAAAAGAACAAAGAGAAATAAAAAGAAGAAAAAAAAGGAGGAAGAGCCCAATTTGTTATTAATTTTCATGAGCCCAATAACTCAAATATTTTCTACCTTTCCTCCTCATAGAGAAATTAATTATATAATAATAATTAGAAGCAATATCTCTTCAAATGGTAAGAATCAATATTATTAATTTTGTGCTCTGATTTGTTATTGATAATGATTGATTTTGTGTTCTGATTTGTTGCGATTTGATACTCATAATTTGCTACTATCATGACCAATTCCTTCCTTATATTGTTCGTTACAATTAAAGGCTGAGATTGTATTGATATTGCAAGGTGTGAGTATAAATACGCACTCTGTCAGGACCGAAAAAAAAATTCTCTACACTACACTAATTGAAGTGTCTATCCGGTCGCTCGTGTCGCATGACACCAATTTTAAAATAATACTAAAATTTAAATAAAAAGATTTTCAAAATTATAAAACAAATTAAATCATTTTCAAATAATTTTCCAAATAGTTTTTCATAAAGAACTACGTAACCCTGATTCTCCATTCACATAGAGATACGTAGGAGCGAGGATTAATCCTCGTCGGGCCTAAAAAATAAAAAAAATAGTTTTGTTTTTTGTACATTCTTTTATGCTAATTTTGGGAAAACATAAATATTTCGAAAAACCACAAAACTTTTGCATATTTAATTAAAGGTACCGTCTTAGGACGGGCGTTGTGGGGTGCTAATACCTTCCCCACGCGTAACCGACTACCGGACCCAAATTCTGGTTTTTCGCAGACCTTGCTTTTTTTTATGGTTTTCCATAGTTTCCTATAATAACTATGGTGGCGACTCCAAACTCTTTTTTACAATTTTTTTTTGGTTTGTCGTCCCGTCGCGATTTCGGTTGCGACAGATGGCGACTCCACTAGGGACGCTAGAGAGTCAGACCATTTATTTGGATGTGCAAGATTATGCGGTTTTTCTTCATATTTTTTCTTTTCTCATTATTTTTTTTGGGTATGCGTTTTTTTATCTTTTTTTTATATTTAAAATAATTGTATGTGTATATTCAATCTTCTTTATTTTGTATTTGGAATAATTGCCAGGTGTGGGTTTAGGTATGCATTGTGTTCTCCCTTCACACACACATTTTATTCATTACATGAGTGGGGCCCTATACCCGAGTATGAGTTGCTTAGAATTAGAGAGGATTGTGTAGCAGTGTCGCAGTGGATGTACTTCCCAAGTGGTCATTATGAGAACCCCAGCTAGAGTTGTTTGCTTCATTGGTACTCCCACTTCTTGTTGTTTACCAACTGTCGTGGGAAATGCCATGAAGTGGGCCATAACTCTAGTGACCTTGATATATTTAGGTATTAGGGAACTATCCTTGTGAGCACATATACTTTCTCTTAGAACTTTAAGCATCAAACCCATGTTAAATAGAGACACTAAAGGGAGACTATTTGCGTCCTTTACCATCACCTTTCCTTGTATATAATAATAAATGCATCACAATCACACCATTATTAGCCATAAACATATATTTCATTAGCCATTAGCATATCATGTGAATAAGTGCCCTGTGAGGCACAACAAACATGCATTACATTCCATTTTGTTGTCATTCATGATACGTTATCCAAAGATTCAAACACATAGCATGCATCAACATAAATTTAAAAAAAAACAAATTACACTATAATAAGTTCAAATTGTTTCCCACTTCTCTTAGCACCAAATTCTTGGAATCTTTCTTATGAAAAATGATGAGAAAATAATAAAACATTCTTTGGTCAAATCAGTGGATTTAATAAAGAAATAAAATATTGTTTATTATCATTTCTTTTGATGTACCCATCTAATCTTGTATGCATGAAATTGCTCACATCTATCTTCCTTTTCATCTCCCTTTCACCATAAACCTTGTTTTCTTTTCCATGGAGGATCATCATAAAGGGGACACATACCTTAAAAATGATTACAGGAAACTCTCTAACCACAAAAAAATGAAGAATAGTTCGCTAGACTAACAACTTTGAAGGACAGTCTATGCAAAAAATAAGACAAAAAAAAGTGAAAAAAAGAACAAAACAAGGGACATCCTGTTACATGAACTAAATTATTTTTCTCTGAATTAAATTTTTTGTTGAGAAAAACAGCCATGATTTGAAATAATGTGTGGCCATGTTTCTTTATAAAAAAAAAAAACAAAAGTGATTATCCTTTGCTACCCAATTTGAGCCTTCCAAAAAATTTCTTTCAAATTACCCTAAACAAGGATCACCCTCCCACTGAGGGTTGACATAATGTTTGCATTTGTTTCATCTGACTAGTAGTTCACCAATACAAAAATATATATAAAAAAAGAAATATTATTGGTCATATCAAGAAAGATATAAAAAAAGGTGAACAAAAAGGAGTCAAACAAATTTTGAATGAAAGATTATTCAAATATCCTTTTCAAAACAACCCTCACATCACTTTTTGGACCTTTACTAATATTTACTCCCATACCCCTGGCCTTAGCCACGATACCAGCCTAATAATGTCCACACAAATCAAAGATTGATTGTTATCTTTCGAAGGTTTTAATTTAGAGGAAATTTTTTATTTGCTAACAGGTTTGTTCTAAAAAAAATTAAAAAAAAAAGATTGAAAAAGTGTGTTCAGAGATTTGGTTTTAAACACTGGGGCAGATTATTTTTGGGTGACATATTTTCAAAGCTTCAGTAAGACAATTAAGCTAAATTTGGGTTGTCCTCTTTCAATTCATTTCTTCATGAAACTCAATCTTTGCTCCTATAGTATCCTTCGCTCTAAGCCTAAACCTTGACCAACCTTAACATAGTCCATCTTTATCAATCCCAAACCCAAACTGGGGTAGTCACTTTGTTTGTGATTCATATATTCTCATCATTCATTTTGAATTGGGGTATTTATTTATATTGAAGACTCTAATCACATTAGGGGCAACTTGTGAAGACCTTGTCATTTTCTTAATCTCCTCATTTGGGAAAAACCAAACATGCTTTTGCACCATAAGACCATCCTAGGCTCTCATACTAGGGGCAAATTTTTGAAGTCCCCATCATTTTCTTCATACCATCAGTAACTGGGGAAAGTCCAAACACATTTTGTGCCCCAAGACCAATTCAAATTGGGGCAACTCCCTAGTTAATCTTCATCACCTCATCCAAACCTTTTCAAGCCCTTGACAATTTCATGCATATCATTCAAATAGTGTTTCAAAGAAATGATTAAAAAAATGATTCGTTAGTAAATTGATTAGACCAAGGAAATGATTTAGAAAAGTAAAAAAAAATCAAAGTAGAATGACTCCATGAATTAGAAATAACAATGAAATGGGAATCAATTCGAATATTGTTTTCAAAAAAATGCAAAAGAAAAATTCATACATCATACCAAGTCATGCATACATGAGTAATTCATCTTTTTTAATAAAGCAAAATTCACTCATGCATCCACGCATCCATGAATGCATTATCGTCTAAGTTTAAAAAGAAAATCATAGCATGTCATACATCATAAATGATTCATAACGTGTGCATATGCATAACTCCCCCAACATTTCTTAGATTTATGAAGAAATGAAAAAATGAAAAATAGAGCAAATTCCACTCATGCATTCATGCATCCATGCAAGCATATCATATAGTTTCAAAAAGAAAATCATAACATTTCATGCATTATCAAATCATTCATCATACTCCACAAAATCATTGAAAATCATTTACAAAAAAAGAGAAAAAGTTAGAAATGATATTTTTTGTTTAAGTCTCAAAAACGTTAGGCATTCACTTGGTGTTTGTCGACAGTTCAAAAGCAAAATTCAGGTTCTCCCTTTCTTACATCAAGACCCTCAACGAGGCAATGGTCATTGATTTCTTTTGTCACATCGAGGCCCTCTACGAGGCAATGGTCATCGATCTCTTTACATCAAGACCCTCTGCAAAGCAATGGCCATTGATTTCTTATGTCACATCGAGGCCCTCTGCGAGGCAATGGTCATCGATCTCTTTACATCAAGACCCTCTGCAAAGCAATGGTCATTGATTTCTTATGTCACATTGAGGCCCTCTGCGAGGCAATGGTCGTCGATCTCTTTACATCAAGACCCTCTGCGAGGCAATGGTCATTGTTTTCTTATGTCACATCGAGGCCATCTGCGAGGCAATGGTCATTGATTTTCGGATCGGGACCCTCTACATGGTAATGGTCATCGAATCCTTTAGATATAGACTCTCTCCTTGGGATTGGTCTAATCTCTTTTTCAAAAAATCAAAGTACAAAAAGAATATAGTTTGTCAAATTGTGACCCTCTACATGGTAATGGTCACTGAATCTTTTGGATATAGACCCTCTCCTCGGGATTGGTCTAATCATTTCTCAAAAAACATAAAAGAAGAAGAAAATTTTCAAATCGAGGCCCTCTACATGGTAATGGTCACCGAATCTTTTGAATAAACCCTCTCAACGGGATTGGTCTAACTCGATTTTTTCAAAGAGTAAAAAAAACAAAACATAAAGAATTAGTGTGTCAAACCGAGACCCTCTACTTGGTATGGTCAAATTTGTCTTCAAATTTGTCTTCTTTTGAAACTCGAACGAAATTAGTGTTTTTATCTTACTTATCTTTTATTACAATAATATGAAAAACTCAAATTTTCAAATTATCTAATAAAATCTAAGTAAAGAGGGGCAGCTGTCAACACCTAATTTCGTCTGGGTGAATAAATTTATTTTCGAAAAAAATAAAAAAAAATAATAATTAAAAAAGGGTTTTTTAGTTAATGGAAAATAAAAAAAAATGTGAAACAAAATTTTCTTCAAAAAGATTTTCAAACATCAACTTTAGAAAAATAAAAGAAAAAAGAGAAAAAAAGGAAGAAAAAAAAGGAGGAAGAGCCCAATTTGTTATTAATTTTCATGAGCCCAATAACTCAAATATTTTCTACCTTTCTTCCTGATAGAGAAATTAATTATATAATAATAATTAGAAGCTATATCTCTTCAAATGGTAAGAATCAATATTATTAATTTTGTGCTCTGATTTGTTATTGATGATGATTGATTTTGTGCTTTCATTTGCTGCGATTTGATACTCATAATTTGCTACTATCATGACCAATTCCTTCCTTATATTGTTCGTTACAATTAAAGGCTGAGATTGTATTGATATTGCAAGGTGTGAGTATAAATACGCACTTTGTCAGGACCGAAAAAAAAATTCTCTACACTACTCTAATTCTTTCCCATCACCACTCCCACATACACACCTCTTTTTAATCTCTCTTTAAAAAAAATTTATTGAAGGAGGTAGAAAAAAGAAAAAAAAAACATTTTCTACACTCTCTTTTTCTCTCATTACCACCCACATAGACAGACACTTCTCATCTTTATCTCTCTAGAAAAAAACAAAAATATTAGAAAAGGAGGAAAGAATAAGAAAAAGAGAAAAGGTGGGGGAGATATTGAACATTTTTTAAGGTACGTAACTATTAGTTCATTTTTTTCCTTTTGATTTATTTTTATCAATTTTTTTATTATTCTTTTTAAATCATTAAATTGTTTTTCCCATTTTTTTTGTGTTTGTTCGACCGCTCACGTTGCATGACACCTATTTTGGACTTTCGTTCCTTTTTTCTAAAAAATATATATCAATCTAAGAATAAAATATAACTTTCTTTGTTTACTCTTTTATATCTATTTGGTTGCTCACGTCACAATGACATCCACAACTACTCCAAAATAACTTTAAAAAAATATTAAAAATTTATAAATGATTAAAAAATAAAAAAATAAAAGATTAGAAAAAAAATATTTGAAGTGTCTATTCGGCCGCTCGCGTCACATGACACCAATTTTAAAATAATACTAAAATTTAAATAAAAAGATTTTCAAAATTATAAAACAAATTAAATCATTTTGAAATGATTTTCCAAATAGTTTTTCATAAAGAACTACGTAACCCTGATTCTCCATTCACATGGAGATACGTAGGAGCGAGGATTAATCCTCGTCGGGCCTAAAAAATCAAAAAAATTGTTTTGTTTTTTGTACATTCTTTTTATGCTAATTTTGGGAAAACATAAATATTTCAAAAAACCACAAAACTTTTGCACATTTAATTAAAGGTACCGTCTTAGGACAGGCGTTGTGGGGTGCTAATACCTTCCCCACGCGTAACCGACTACCGGACCCAAATTCTGGTTTTTCGCAGACCTTGCTTTTTTTTTTATGGTTTTCCATAGTTTCCTATAATAACTATGGTGGCGACTCCAAACTCTTTTTTACAATTTTTTTTTTGGTTCGTTGTCTCGTCGCGATTTCGGTTGCGACAGATGGCGACTCCACTGGGGACGCTAGAGAGTCAGAGCATTTATTTGGATGTGCAAGATTGATGTGGTTTTTCTTCATATTTTTTCTTTTCTCATTATTTTTTTTTGGGTATGCGTTTTTTATCTTTTTTTATATTTAAAATAATTGTGTGTGTATATTCAATCTTCTTTATTTTTGTATTTGGAATAATTGCCAGGTGTGGGTTTAGTTATGCATTGTGTTCTCCCTTCACACACACATTTTACTCATTACATGAGTGGGATCCTATACCCGAGTCTGAGTTGCTTAGAATTAGAGAGGATTGTGTAGTAGTGTCACAGTGGATGTACTTCCCAAGTGGTCATTGTGAGAACCCCAGCTAGAGTTGTTTGCTTCATTGGTACTCCCACTTCTTGTTGTTTACCAACTGTCGTGGGAAATGCCATGAAGTGGGCCATAACTCTAGTGACCTTGATATATTTAGGTATTAGGGAACTATCCTTGTGAGCACATATACTTTCTCTTAGAACTTTAAGCATCAAACCCATGTTAAATAGAGACACTAAAAGGAGACTATTTGCGTCCTTTACCCTCACCTTTCCTTGTATATAATAATAAATGCATCACAATCACACCATTATTAGCCATAAACATACATTTCATTAGCCATTAGCATATCATGTGAATAAGTGCCCTGTGAGGCACAACAAACATGCATTGCATTCCATTTTGTGGTCATTCATGATACGTTATCCAAAGATTCAAACACATAGCATGCATCAACATAATTTTTTTTTTAAAAATTACACTATAATAAGTTCAAATTGTCTCCCACTTCTCTTATCACCAAATTCTTGGAATCTTTCTTATGAAAAATCATGAGAAAATAATAAAACATTCTTTGGTCAAATCAGTGGATTTAATAAAGAAATAAAATATTGTTTATTATCATTTCTTTTGATGTACCCATCTAATCTTGCATGCATGAAATTGCTCACATCTATCTTCCTTTTCATCTCCCTTTCACCATAAACCTTGTTTTCTTTTCCATGGAGGATCAGCATAAAGGGGACACATACCTTAAAAATAATTACAGGAAACTCTCTGAACACAAAAAAAAAATGAAGAATAGTTCGCTAGACTAACAACTTTGAAGGACAGTCTAGGCAAAAAATAAGACAAAAAAAGTGAAAAAAAAGAACAAAACAAGGGACATCCTATTACATGAACTAAATTATTTTTCTCTGAATTAAATTTTTTGTTGAGAAAAAAAACCATGATTTGAAATGATGTGTGGCCATGTTTCTTTATAAAAAAAAACAAAAGTGATTATCCTTTGCTACCCAATTTGAGCATTCCAAAAAATTTCTTTCAAATTACCCTAAACAAGGATCACCCTCCCACTAAGGGTTGACATAATGTTTGCATTTGTTTCATCTGACTAGTAGTTCACCAATACAAAAATATATATATATAAAGAAATATTATTGGTCATATCAAGAAAGATATAAAAAAAGGTGAACAAATTTACAAATTTATATTTTGGTTCGTTGTCCCGTCACGATTTCGGTTGCGACAAAGTGCTATTACTTTAAGTTCAGGTAAGCAAATACAAGGCCTTGGGGATGCCGAAGAAGATGAAGAGAAGGACAATGAAGTTGTACCTGGTAATGAAAGTGAAGGATCAAATGAAGCAACACAAGCAACATTTGAAACACCTGAACCCAATGATAACTCGAGATTAGTATCCCTTAATACTTCCTCTGAAAATTCTTCACCTGATTCTCCTCTTCCTCCCTATCCAAACCGTTTGAAACCAAAAACTAAAAAGATAGAGGAGTTAGACAAAGAAATCTTGAATACTTTCAAGAAAGTGGAGATAAACATTCCTTTGTAGGATGTTCTAAGAAAAATTCCTAAATATGCCAAGTTTCTCAAAGAATTATGTACACATAAAAGGCATGTTATGGACAAAGAGGTAGTAAACATGGGAAGAAACGTGTCTAGCTTAATTAAGAAGCCTGAAGTCAGAATACTACAAAAGTGCAAGGATCCAGGTATATTTTATGTTCCCTACATTATAGGAAGTACTAAGTTTGACAATCCTATGTTAGATTTAGGAGCTTCCATTAATGTAATGCCTTTGTCAGTTTTTACTTCACTTCATCTTTGAACTCTTAAGCCTACTAGTGTGGTCATTCAACTGGCCAACCGTAACACAGTTAACCTTGTAAGTGTGCTAGAAGATGTACTTGTTCGTGTGGACAAGTTAATTTTTCCTACAGATTTCTACATCCTGGACATGAAGGATGATGAAGGAATGAGTTCAACCACAATTATCTTAGGAAGGCCATTCGTGATGACAACACATACCAAGATAGATGTGCGTGCAGGATCCTTGACTATGGAGATAAGAGATGAGAAGGTGCAGTTCAATGTGCTAGATACCATGAAGCACCCAACCGAAGACCATTCTTTGTTTTGTATTAATTTATTGAGTAATGTAGTGAACAATTTTGCTTTTGGATTTTTAGACGTTTTTTTCTGGTTTTTCTTCTTCTTTGGATTTTTCTTTTTCGAATCTTTCGTGTTCGATTTTAGATGAAAAGGAAAACTATAAAATAAGTGATATTGATGACACGGTGTCACTATATGATACCTCTATGGCGTCCGAGTGTGATGCTGAGGTGGCTGAAATTACCTTAGGCTGTAAAATGTTGCCATCTGTGGAACAACCACCCACTTTGGAGTTGAAACCTTTACCATCTCATTTGAAATATGCTTATCTTGAGAGGGATGGGAAACTCCCTATTATTATATATGCCTTCCTTACTGATGAGAACGAATAAAAGCTATTGCAGGTTATCAAAGATCACAAGAGAGAAATAGGCTGGACTTTGGCAGATATTCCTAGTATTAGTCCTTCTTTCTGCATGCACAGAATACTCTTGGAGGAGGATGCTAAGCCAGTAAGGCAACCTCGGAGGAGATTAAATCACCAACTGATGGAGGTTGTGAAGAAGGAAGTCACCAAGTTACTACAAGTAGGTATTATATATCCTAATTCTAAAAGCACTTGGGTGAGTCCTGTACATGTGGTCCCCAAGAAATCTGGGATCACTGTGGTCAAGAATGAGAAGAAGGAGTTGATTCCTACTCGTATTCAGAATAGCTGGAGGGTCTGTATTGATTATAGAAGACTAAACCAGGCCACCAGGAAGGACCACTTTCCTTTACCTTTCATGGACCAGATGTTAGACCAATTAGCAGGATTTTACAGTAGGTTTATCAAGGACTTCAGCAAGATAGCCAACCCTCTCTCCAACTTGCTACAAAAGGATGTACCATTTGACTTTGGAGAGGGGTGCAAAGATGCTTTTGATACTTTGAAAAAAGCGCTCACCACCACTCCTATCATGCAGCCACCTAACTGGACATTACCATTCGAGTTGATGTGTGATTCATCAAACTTTTCAGTAGGAGCGGTGCTTGCATAAAGCGATGGGAAGCTAACTACACCACAACTGAGAAGGAATTATTGGATGTTATGTTTGCCTTGAACAAATTCAGACGATATATACTTGGTTCCAAGGTACTTGTTTACACTAATCATGCAGCATTAAAATTCCTTCTGAAGAAAGTAGATTTGAAGACAAGGTTGATTAAATGGATGCTACTGCTCCAAGAGATTGACATTCATATTCGAGACAGAAGTGGGGCATATAACTTAGTAGTTGACCATCTTAGCAGGATTGAAAATGGAAAAGCTGGCATTCCTATTCAAGGTGACTTTCATGATGAAGTCCTCCTAGCGATGGCTGTTGTGAAAGGTATGTTTTCTGAACCTTGGTTTGCTGATATTATTAACTATTTGGTTGTTTCTGCTATCCCTCCTTCCTTCTCCAAGTATGAAAGAACCAAGCTGAAAAGTGAGGCAGAGTACTATATATGGGAAGATCCAATCTTATGGCACATTGGTAGTGACCAAGTCATAAGGAGGTGTGTTCCAAATATCGAGATACCTTATGTGCTTGAGTTCTATCATTCGTCTCCTTTTGGTGGACACTATTGCACACAAAGAACAGGTAGGAAAGTGTTGGATTGTGGATTATATTGGCCTACTATCTTTAAAGATGCACAAAGGGTGTATGAAAATTGTGATCAGTGTTAAAGGGCAGCCAGATCCAATAAAAGAAGGGATGAAATGCCTCAACAACCCATCCTATATTGTGAGGTATTTGATATTTGGGGTATTGATTTTATGGGACCTTTTCCTCCTTCTTTTGGGTTTTCTTATATTTTGCTTGTTGTAGACTTTGTCTCCAAATGGGTGGAAGTCATAGCTACAAGGACTAATGATGCACGAGTTGTCATGAGTTTTGTCAGGTCTAACATTTTCTGTAGGTTTGGGATACCACGAGCCATCATTAGTGACCAGGGGACTCATTTTTGTAATAAGCTGCTTGAGAACATGTTGAAGAAATATAGGGTGACACATCGCATTGCTACACCATATCACCCCCAAACTAATGGGCAAGCAGAGATCTCTAAGAGAGAGATTAAAAAGATACTAGAGAAAGTAGTGAATCCTAGTCGAAAGGATTGGGCCGCAAGATTGGATGATGCATTCAGGGCACATAGGACAGCTTACAAAGCACCTATTAGGTATGTCACCTTTTAGGGTGGTTTTCGGAAAGGCTTGTCACTTGCTTATGGAGATTGAACATCGGGCCTATTGGGCCATGAAAGCATGCAACTCTGATTTGGAAGAAGAAGGGAAAGAGCGAAAACTTTAGTTGCAAGAACTAGAGGAGATTAGGCTTGCAGTCTATGAAAACTTAAAGTTCTACAAAGAGAAAACCAAGAAGTTCCATGACCAAAAGCTTGTGGCTAGAAAGGATTTCAAGGTAGCCCAGAATGTGTTACTATACAAATCCAAGCTTGGTCACATGAGTGGTAAGTTGCGCTCCACTTGGGAAGGACCATTCATTATTACAGAAGTATTCCCTTATGGAGTAGTGGAGATCAAGGAAGAATCCTCAGAAAGAATTTTTAAATTTAATGGGCATCATCTTCAGATATTTAATCAAGATATGGTGAATAAGACGATGGATGGGATGAACTTGACTTCTCCCACATATCTTCCGCCTTAAGGAGGTAAGTACACTTCATACTTTTTCTTTGCATTATATATTGAATACATTGAGGACAATGCATGGATAAAGTGTGGAGGCGTGGGGAGAAAATTTATTTTTCCCCTTTTCTGATTTTATTTTCTATTTGTTTTGTTTTTTCTTTTCTAATTTTGTTTTCTGTTTGTTTTCTTAAAAAAAAATTCCTGTTTTCAATAAAACATATTGAGTTTGGATTTTGGGATTTGATTCACTAATCAGAATGGTCATAATTCTGGGAAAATATGAGTCATGTGCTATGAGTGGATTGTTTTTGTGATTTACTAATTGAGTTGATTTGAGAGTTTCTGGAATAAATCTTTTGTGAAAGAGTTTTGACCTTGTGAGTTTTGAGCTTTATTGTAAAGGATGGACTACCATGTGTCATTCCTAGGTGAATATGCATGATTTGATATGACTGAGGCATTTCTTGGTTTTAGCTACTTGGCCAAATAAGTTAACCATGACATTGATCCATTGGTAAACCCTTTGAGCTTTAAACTTCTTTTTCTTGTTTTGAGCATATTGCTAAACCTTAAAAAGAAAAAGACCATGTTTTTCCTTACCTTAAGAAGAAAGAAATAGCTAGTGGATTATGTTAAAATTGGTTGAGGAATAAAGTGTGAGGGTGAGTATTTCACCCACAAAACTATAAAAATGGCAAAAGGAACAAAATGTTGATGACAGAGTGTTGAAATGAAAAATAATTGCTTTCTGAAAAAGAGCAACAAAGGATAAAAGAGAGAAAAAAAAGACAAAAGGGATTGTTTTTAAAACTATGCTCCACAATTCTTTCTACCTTACTATTTCAAAAACACTAAAATCCTAAAAATTTTCCTACCTTTGCCTTGGCCCTGTTATAACATGTGAAAAGTCCTCATGATCTTTGAATGCATGTTTTCTGAAACCTGTGAATTGGGAGTATTTACTTGCATTGGTATTTTGAGTGGAAACACAAACCAAAACATTTGAGCAAATTTTGGTGAGAAATATACATTTAACTTGAGTGTTTCTTTTTCATATTTGATTATCTTGTATACTCAAAAGATTAACTCATGTGTGAAAAACAAAATCTTTCCATTTGTATGTGCATGACAACATGATTTCTAGACGATTGATTTGTTTCCATTTATATTCATTCCTTTAATCCAGTGATGATATGGAATAAAATACCTCAGAATAAAGTTTTGAAATTGTTCAATTTTTCTCAAGAGTGAAAAAGGATAAGTGTGGATGTGTGATGAGTTCAAATTTTTGCCCTCATTTAATGTTTAGATTTGGGGATTTAATAGATTTTTTGTGTTTAAGGATTGATTTAATTATGATTTATGATTATTGGATTTATTGAGTACGTAAGTTAAAAGTGGCGTAAAAATTGATTTTAGTTGCATAAAATGTTATTGGATATTGTAACGTTTGTTAATGCGACTGAAGTTTAATTTGGGTCATTAAAAGTGTGGATTTGAAATATTCAAAGTTACAAAATAGGTCCAAAATCAGTAAATTCTGGAAAGAAATAGTTATGAGCTAAATACACTCCTAGTTTTTATTTACGCACTCCTCCTACAAGTGGACCACAAAAACTTGTTCTACAACCCTAGTTTTTTATAAGTTACACCCCTCCTACCACTTAAACCCACCTCAACCAGATTATGCCATGTGACAATCCTCACCTTTTAAATTTGTCCAACCCCATGATGACACGTGTCATAGTCCTCCATTCACCAAATTGACCAATCAGATTTTGCCACATCACCATCTCCCAAAATGAAACCCTAACCCTGATTTTAGCCACCGTGCCACCATGACCACTCATGCCGTCAATTGTCGCTCTTCCACTGTCAGCCATGCGAGTCAGAACCATCAAACCTGTAAAGCACCGTGCGCAATGCATGACCAGATGTAGAACGGAGAACGTATTCGAGAATTCACGCAGCTGGATTCGCACTGTGAGCCAGCAAGCGCGCCACCGCAATCTCGCCGGAATCTGCACCGCATAGCCATCAGCCTCATTCTTCCATTACATCTGTAGAAACTCTAATTCTGGAGAGAGAAAGTACTTTGGCACGTGTCAGTCTGCTATTGCACAGTCAAACTGGTCAACAGGTCAACTGGTCAAAGCAGTAGTCAAATTTGGTAAAATTCTGGTCAATATTGTAAAAATGGTTAAACAAGAGGAGCAGAATTGGAAATTGAACAGAAATTAAGTTGCTAATTAATTAAATAAAGATAAAAGATTTTAGCAACTGTTAGATAAAGTCCAAGTCCAATTGAAGCCTATATAAAGAGGCTTAAAGGAGTAGAAGAGGGAGACTTAGCAACTCTTTGGTTTTGGCAGATACCGTCCTTCACCACATCTCTCATTCTTCCTTTCTTTTTACATTTCTTTCCTTCATCATATTATCATGTATTCCATCCAAGCCATGGAGGGCTAAGCTTTTAGGGTTGATTCCACTGTAATTTCTTAACTGGATTATGAGGTTAGATTAATTAATTTATTTGTTCTTTTGATTATTGTTGTGGTTTTTCTTTCTCTATGTCCTTTGCTTCTTAATTGAATAGAAAATAATGATTTTAAATCAACACGCATGTTAATCCTATGAGTTAAAAGGTTTTTAAATTTAATTAAGACTTTACTTTGATTTTATTTAAACTTTCATTTGATTAAATAAGTTTTTGCCAATAATTGAGACTGTACTTTGATTAAAGGTAATCACTTTAACTAAAATTAGTCAAGACTTTACTTTGATTAATTAAGTTTTCTATGTGGTGAGGAAACAAAAGAATATACATTAGGGGTGGCAATTAGGGCCTGGTCAGTCGGCCTGGCCCGCAAGCCCGTAGAAAAAACATGGGGCGGGCCAGGGCAGTGAGCTTGTAGACCCGCATAGGCCCGACCTATATAGTCCCGACCCGCAAGCCTACATAAAATTAAAAAAAAAACTTGCACTTGTGTATATTAATTATTTCTTTATGGACTCTTGCATTAAGGTTTCAAATTCTTGTATAACCGAAAGAGACAAGTATTATGTAATTTTTAATGTGCTAAAATTTAAAGAATACATTGTGTATGTTATAGTATGAATATGATGAAAATGTTGAATTATCAATTTATCATCTAATTCCCCAAGGTCTTTACTTAATTTTGTGAACTTCTTAAAGTTTCCCAATTTTTAAACATTGAAAGTTTTATCATAAAAATTAAAAAAAAAAACAAAAAGCGGGCTGGCACGCGGGGCAAGTGGTATGTGGGGCGGGGTGGGGCGGGCCAGCCCGCGTTGTGTGGGCCTTATGCGGCTGGACCTAAACGGGCCTGGCCAACGCGCATTGCCACTCCTAATATACATGATTAGGCATAGTAAAATTTAATTAAGATTGTACTTTGGTTGAATTTACTCTAGATAATCTAAAAATTCTCACTTTTAATTGAGATTGTACTTTGATTAAAAGTGAGAATGCCAACAAATGAATTGAGACTTTACATTGTTGATTTGTAAATCAACAACAATAATCTCTAGATAACCGATGAAGAATCTTATTTTGAAAAAGCAGTGGAATTGACCTATTTTCTATTAATGTGTTTACAATCTTTTATTTGTGTGACATTCATTCTTTGTATATCAAAACTCCATATTTTTATAGTTACTAGTTTTAATTGCATTTAGGATAGATTTTTATAAAACTCAAATATTTGAAATCAATTCTGTATTCATTGAGAGACGACTCAGGGTTAGCTTAACCCTAACTAGTTTGTTCACTACTAACTTGGCAATACTGAAGTTGCTAAAGTTAAGTAGTGGTAATTTGATCGCTTAACGACAACGTTATCACCTTGGCCATCATGGGGATCCACACCTCTAGAAGAGAAAGAACCTTTCTGGCAACGATTTAAGGTAAAACGTCATGAAACTTATTTTTATTCAATATTTATGTATGTATTTCAAATGAAAAATAGATGTTAACTGCTATTAGACTTTAAATACCATGCATATTGTGTTGTGAAGATCATATGTACTTGATTTATTATTACATAGGTCGGTTCAGTGGAGACCTGAGCACGAAGGTCAAATTAAAAAAAATTCCACACCAGAGATAATAGCAGGAGATGCCTGGATTGCAGGAGAGCGCCCTTATTGGATTGGGGCCCATATCTGGAATCGATTGCTAGAACATTGAATTCTCCTTCTTATCACAATAAATTTATTACAGCCTAGAGGAATAGAGCTTCAGAAAAGGGTGGGACCTTACACACAAGTGGTTCCATTACCACTCATGAGCATGACCTTCGTATGGTATAAACCTTAATTCTTTTTATTTTCATATTATGATACAATTTACTTCTTTTAAAACCGATGTATATATATAACTCTTTATTTTGTTAAAGGCAAAAGAGCTAGGGCGAGAGGCATGTATTGATGAGGTATTTTACCAAACTCATCTTCATAAGGGATCTGGCCATTTTGTTGATGAAAGGTCTCGAAGAACACATGTAAGGAAATTCTTTTACTCTTTATTATTTCCTTTAAACTTAAATGTTGTACCTTATTTAACTAATTTGTCATTGTTTTCTTTAACAGCAAGAATTTTCAATTAGACTCTCACAGGTCAGATCTGAGCAAGGGTCTTGTACTAATGCGTCAGAGCATAATGATGATGCTGATAAGGAAGATGTCATTAGGACACAGTGTTGGGTTGATGTTGTCGGCGAAAAAAATAAAGGAAGACTTTATGGCACTGGAGAACTTGGCAAAGTTTTCACTGTTGGAAGAGGTATCCACAAACAACAAGCATCTTCTTCCAGCAATGTTGAGGAGGCCATGAACCGACTCACGCAACGACTAGAAGAACGTGATCAGGCTTATGAAAATTTGAGAAGTCAATTTCAAAACTTCCAAAATCTAGTCATGGCCTTTCTACCTGCTGATGCCCACAACTGCATCAACAACAGCAGTCCGGCCCAACATCGCCTCAGCAACAACCCACTATAGTCCAGCCCACTCCAGTCCAGTCCACTCCAATCCAACCCACTCCAATCCAGCCCACTTCAGTTCAGTCCACCGCAGTCTAGCCACAAACTAAGCAACAAGAAGACCCTGTAGAAAAAAATCATTCAGATGATTATGTAGATTATTAGGAATTTTTTCTACATTGAGTTTGTTACTTATGTATGCTCTTACATTAGTTAAACATAACTTATGAGATTGTGATTGATAGATGTTTACCTTTATTTCACTTTTATATCCAGACTCTTAGAATATATATGTGTGATGTATATATGATGAAGGATTATCTTGTTTCCTTTTAGAGTTATGAATATGGTGAAGTTATTTAAGAAAGCTTTTTGAAAATTCCCACTGGACATTAAGATAGCATGCTATCTAGATGTGAAGGTTCATTTCTCAAGCTCATGAAAGGAAGAAGAGAGTTGGATTCAAGCTTAAACACACACGGCAATAACAACACTAAAGAGCAAAATGAAAGAAGAAACAATAAAAATGGAAAGCATAGAAGATGAAGAATGGAAGAAGCACGCCACTCATAGGGGGGATCTAAGCCAACCAAGCCCTAGAGATGAGTGATGCTGCTACCACTTGCACGCAAGATAAGGCAAAGGTGAGTTCACTTTTAGGAAGGAGAGCTCACGATAATTGGTGGTTGAATGCACAAAGTTTATAACAAAATGATCAACCCTTTTACAAGACAAGGAGCACCCTTTAAATAGGAGTTCATAGGGGTCCTTTAGCAAATACAAAAACATGAAAAAGGATTAACTAGCAAACCCTAAACCTAATGTGAGAGTGAGTCTTGGCCAAGTGAAGGGAGATGATTGGTGGAGGCATTCCCATGAGGATTCTAGGCCAAAAGAGGAAGGAGACCAAGTGACCTTCTAAGGCATAAACCACAAAGACAAAAGGAGACAAGGTACATGTCTACTTTTGCTTTTGCTTTATGCTTTTTGCTTTCCTCTCTCTTCCACTTCATCCAAGTGCTCCAATCACCAAGTGCCACCTAGCCATGCTCTACTTTCTCTTAATTACCTACAAAACAAGACAAACAAGGATTAGCATGTTGGTTTAAGTTAATTTAATCTTGGTCAAAGGTCAACTTTGGATCAAAGTCAATAAGTCAACCAAAATAAATCAACTAGAAACCAACTTAGGGAATTCAAACTAAAGTAATGCAAAACAAAGATAAAGGTGATGGAATAGAAGACTCCCCTCTAGACATGCTTTTAGTGATCCTTCTTGAGGGAGCTTCTAAGGAGGTGGTCATGCCTTCATCATCCTCCCCTTCTTGGAGAGAATTCGACTAGGAATTCTTAAACCCTACATCAAAAGGAGAAAGGTCACAAACATTAAATGAGTTACTTATGTTGTAGCTTGGGGGTAACTCTAACTCATAAGCATTGTTGTTAATTCTCCTAATGACTTGAAAGGGGCCATCCCCTCTAGGGAGGAGCTTAGACTTCCTTTGAGTAGGGAATCTCTCCTTTCTCAAGTGAAGCCAAACCCAATCTCCCTCTTGGAAGATGACTTCCTTTCTTCCCTTATTACCATCCTCTTGTTGTTTCTTAACTCTCCTCTCAATGGTTTCCTTGACTTGTGAATGCAAGTCTTGGATGTACTTGGCTTTGGCCTCACCATCTTGGCAAGTCCATGCCTCATGAGTGGGTAGGTGAAGGAGGTCTAAGGGAGTTAGGGGATTGAACCCATACACAACCTCAAAAGGGGAATGAGAAGTAGTGGAATGCACAACCCTATTGGAGGCAAACTCTATGTGGGGAAGAAGTTCCTCCCACTCTCTAATGTTTTGCACTATCATACATCTTAGCATTTGCCCTAGGGTTCTATTAACCACCTCGGTTTGGCCATCACTTTGGGGATGACAAGTGGTGGAGAAAAGAAGCTTGGTGCCAAGTTTACCCCACAAGGTTCTCCAAAAATGGCTTAGGAACTTAGAGTCCCTATCACTTACAATGGACCTAGGTAGGCCATGTAGTCTTACCACTTCCTTGAAGAAAAGATTTGCAATATAAGTTGCATCATCAATCTTATGGCAAGGAATGAAATGGGCCATCTTAAAGAACCTATCCACCACTACAAAAATGGAATCCCTACCTTTTTTGGTCCTTGGGAGGCCTAAGACAAAATCCATAGAAATGTCAACCCAAGGCTTGGAAGGGATAGGCAAGGGGGTGTAAAGACCATGGGGTTGGACTCTAGACTTGGTTTTCATGCATGCTAAGCAACCTTTGCAATGCCTATCTACATGCTTCCTCACGTGAGGCCAATAGAAGTGTTCTTTCAAGACTTCCAAAGTCTTGTTTGGCCCAAAATGCCCCATTAATCCTCCCTCATGTGCCTCTCTAATGAGTGAGGCTCTTCAGGAACCTTGGGGAATGCAAAGTCTCTTACCTTTGAAAAGATATTGATTGAGAAGGTAAAAGTCTTTGTAAGCCCCTTGGTGGCACTCACTGAGAATGGGGGAGAAATCAACATCCTTTGGATACAATTCCTTAATATGATAAAAACTAAGAAATTTAGTTTCAAGAATGGAAAGTAGGGAATGCCTTCTTAAAAGTGCATCCGCCACTATGTTAGCCTTTCCTTGCTTATGTTTGATCACATATAGGAATTGTTCTAAGAACTCTACCCACCTAGCATGTCTCTTGTTTAACTTGCCTTGGCTTTTCAAAAATTTGAGTGACTCATGGTCACTATGTATCACAAACTCCTTTGAAAGAAGATAGTGTTGCCAAGTTTGCAAAGTTCTCACAAGAGCATAAAGCTCTTTGTCATAGGTGGAGTAGTTGATGTGACTCCCCTTGAGTTTCTCAGTAAAATAAGCTATGGGGTGCCCTTCTTGGAGAAGCACGACCCCAATGCCTACTAAGAGTGGTGAATTGATCAATTTTTGTTTTAAAGTTTCAAAACCCTTTTCTTGATCTTTGTCCCACTTATAGGCCACACCTTTCTTGACCAATTCATTGAGAGGGGCGGCTATGGTGCTAAAGTTTGGCACAAACCTCCTATAGAAACTAGCTAACCCATGGAAAGACCTAAGCTCACTTACATTCTTTGGGGGAGGCCAATCCTTGATGGCCATCACTTTTTCTTGGTCCACATGGACCCCATGTTGATTTATTTTGAAACCTAGGAAGATCACATGATCCATCCCAAACACACATTTCTCCATGTTAACATACAAGGATGCCTTCCTTAAGGTTTCTAACACACTCCTTAAATGATGCAAGTGGTCATCTTGAGACATACTATAAATGAGAATGTCATCAAAGTATACCACAACAAACTTCCCTAAGAACTCTCTAAGAACATAGTGCATAAGTCTCATGAATGTACTAGGTGCATTGGTCAAGCCAAAAGGCATGACTAACCACTCATATAATCCAAACTTAGTCTTGAAAGAGGTTTTCCATTCATCACCTTCTTTGATTCTAATTTGATTGTACCCACTCTTCAAGTCTATTTTGGAAAATATGGTTGCACCATGTAACTCATCAATCAAATCATCTAACCTAGGAATGAGATGCCTATACTTGATGGTTATGTTGTTGATAGCCCTACAATTTATGCACATTCTCCATGTTCCATCCTTTTTTGGTACTAGGATCACGGGCATTGCACAAGGACTCATGCTATGTTGCACCCACCCCTTTTCTAACAACTAATTCACTTGTTTTTGAATTTCTTTAGCCTCCTCGGGACTAGTCCTATAGGCTGGCCTATTAGGCAAAGATGAGCCTTGTATGAAATCAATTTGGTGTTTTATACCTCTTAGGGGTGGGAGACCCTTTGGAGGTTCTTGAAAAACATCTTTGAACTCATCTAAGACTAATGACAAGTCTAAGGGACATCTAGAGTGAGGGTTTTGGAAGGAGGGGGAAGATTCACTAGGATAAGCTAGGAAGATGGGTTTTTGGGCAAGCATTACCTTCTTCACCCCCTTGAGGGTGATCATGCTCTTCTTGGACTCATGCCCTTGCGCCTTCTTTTGAGCCTTCTCTTCTTTTCTTTTCTTAATCATTTGCAATTGGTCCTCATTGACTTCTCTTGGTGAAAGAGGTAGTAATGTGATCTTTTTGACTTGGAAGCTAAAGGTAAACTTGTTAGCATGGCCATCATGAAAAGCTTTTCTATTAAATTGCCATGGCCTTCCTAATAAAATGTGAGTTGCTTCCATGGGCACTAAGTCACATAATACCTCATCCTTGTAGTTTCCAATGGAGAAGTTAATAAGGACTTGTTTGTCCACTTTGATTTCACCTTCCTCACTAAGCCAAGAAAGCTTATAGGGCTTGGCATGAGGGATGGTTTTTAAGTCAAGCTTGTCCACAACCCTTGTGCTAGCCACATTAACACAACTTCCACTATCAATTATGAGGGAGCAAGTTTTGTTGTTGATTTGGCACCTTGAGTGAAAAATATTTTCTCTTTGGTTTTCAAATTCTTTAGGCACTTGGCCTAGCATGCGCCTAACCACCAATAAACCTCCTTCATTAGGTTTGATTTCATCCTCACTTGAAGATTGGGAAGAAGTGTGGGAGGAAGAACTTTTAGGGGAGGGGGGAGAAGAATGTTCACTTTCAACCTCTCCTTTAGGGTTCAAGATCATGTTCCTTTTTGTTGGGCGATTTGAAGCAATGTGACCATAGCCTAAACACTTAAAACATTTGATGGAACTAGTTCTTGAACTTTGAGAAGAGTTTGCATTTTCATGGGAGGTTCTAGACGAATTGGTCCTAGGTGGGTGGTCTTTGGAAGGAGGTTTCTCATCCTTTCTTTCTTTTCCTTTCCAAGTTCTAGAGTAGTATTCATTGCATGAAGTATTCCTTTTGGCCTGTTGTTTCTTTTTCAATTGACTTTCAACTTTTAAGGCCAAGTGTAAAATTTTGTCAAGAGTGGAATACTCATACAACTCAACTACATCTTGAACTTCTCTTCTAAGACCACTCACAAATCTAGCTACCTTTTCTTCTTCACTTTCAAATTGGAGTCTTACTTTGAGAAGCATGGACTCCATCATTTTAAAATATTCATTCACACACATAGACCCTTGTTGAAGCCTTTGGAGCTTCAAAAGAGTCTCCCTCCTATAGTAGGAAGGAACAAATCTAGCGTGCATCAAAGTCTTAATGTCCATCCAAGAGGCCGTGGGTGGCTTTTGGTTAATATTGTCCATACACAATTGATGCCACCATGTCATGGCATAATCTTCAAATTCTAAAACTACTAAATCTACTTGTTCTTGATCACCAACTAAATGAATGTTGAAGATTTGGTCCACTTTTTGCTCCCACTCTATGTAGAGGTTTGGGTCATTCTCCCCCTTAAACTTTGGAATCTTGATTGGTGGAGGTTGTCTTTGTGGGAGTTGATTGCGCCTTCCACCACCATCATAGTCGTGCCTTCTTATTCTTCCACCATGGCTAGAGTCCTCGGAAGAGGACCTCCTCCTTCTCCTCTCATCTTCCCTAAGCTCAAGTCTTTGGATGTGCTCTTATAGGAAGATCTCACTTTGCCTCCTATCCGCCCTCAATTGGTCAAAAGTTACTCTTCTACTCACTTCCATCTCACGTAAGATGTTGGCTAAGGTCATTTGTTCACTTTCTTGGGCCATAAGAGTCACCATGGGAGGGGAATAAGGTGAGGCTGACTCCTCCTCTTCTTCTACCTCCAAGATTGGATCCATATTCATGTTCCTACACCAAATACTCACCAAAAACCGAGACAAGGAAGAGGTTAGCTAACAAACAATTCCAAACCCGAGACCAAGTGTGGTCTTCTCAAGCACCCAAGTGTTTTTTATCACACTCCCAAAACACACAAGCAAGCCTAGCACTCAGAAACCTTCCAAACAAGTGAAAATATCTTTAAAGAGATGAAAACCTTTCCAAAGCTCAAACAAGTGGCTCGGCCACAACACTCTAGGAAGACAAGGAAAAGAAAACTACTAAGACAAAACAAAGATTACCTAAAGACAAACAAACAAAGCTCAAAAAACAAGAACGTTTAACTTCTAAGGAAACTTGTTTTTAGAGACAAAACTTGAACAAGACTAAAGCAATGAAAAGCACTTTCAAAGACTCTATGGAAAGCATTTGAACAAGCCAAGATTATACCTCAAATTATACATACACCAAGAAAGATCATAACCAAGTTAAAGCATGGAACTAATTTGCCAATATCACCCAAAATCCAAGTATAAAATTTGGTAGCATAATGGAACAGTGTATATTCGTATTATGAAACAAACGTCAAACGTAGCAACAACAGAGTTCAATTCTCACAAAAACTGAACCAAATTCAAATAAAATGTATCAACAAGGCAAAATAGTAGTGTCGGTAACACTTTAATTCTTCCTGTATGCACTCTTCCAGAATTTCACACCTGAATAATCCAGAAGGAATAAATCCGAATGAGAAAAGAGTTTAGGGTAAGAAGGTGAAGCAGAGGAATTATCAGAAAGGATAATCATACCATCAATCAATGAATCCCCTCATTTCGCAAAGTCCCGCAAATACACGTTTCTTCTCCTGATTCTGTTTGTTCTTCTCAATCCCGTATGATATGGGTTTTCTTCCACGTGTCCTTCTGTTATAACAAACTTGGATTCTGCTTTATTCTTTTCCACGCTAGCATCTTGACATGTTACAATACCCTCCCCTTGAAAATCAACCTTGCCCTCAAGGTTGAACTCAGGATATGCAGATTGAAGATCTTCTACATCTTCCCATGTACTGTCAGCAAGACCTCCCAAGTTCCACTGGACTAATACCTGAAGTACCTGCTTAGAGTCACGTAGCACCACCCTAGATTGAAGGATCTTAAGAGGCAACAAAAGGGGACCTTGTTCAGTAGTCGTAAGTGGAAGAGGAAAATATTGTTGGGGACAATCTCCATGAAACTTTTTCAATAAGGAAATGTGGAAGACAGGATGGATGCGAGCTGTCTCTGGTAATTGCAATTTATATGCCACCGCACCAATTCGTTGTAGCACTAGGAAAGGCCCAAAAAATCGCATGCCTAGTTTCTGATTCTTTCGCAATTGCACGGAATGTTGCCTATACGGCTGTAACTTAACCAGCGCGTAATCTCCAACTGCCAACTGAAAGTTTCTCCTCTTATCAGCTTGTATCTTCATATAGTTCTGCGCTTTGCACAGGGTGGCCTTCAATTGCTGAATGAGTGCATCTCTTGTTAACAAGGACTCTTGCAATGACAGAGAATCGCTAGAGTCACGTTGATAAGGAATCACAGTAGGAGGGTCTCGGCCAAACACAGCCTTGAAAGGAGTCATGTGAATACTATGATGAAATGAAGTGTTGTACCAGAATTGTGCCCATGGTAATGCAGCATACCAAGTCTTAGGATTATCAAATACAAAGCAGCGTAAGTACATTTCCAGTGTCTTATTCAGATTCTCCGTTTGACCATCACTTTGAGGGTGATACGAAGAACTCATGGCTAATGTGGTGCCCTGAGCTTTAAACAGTTGTTGCCAAAATGAACTAATAAACACCCTATCTCAATCAGAGACAATGGTCTTAGGAAACCCATGGATTTTAACCACTGAATTGATGAAGGTTTCCGCTACAATTTTGCTAGTGAACTCACTTTTAAGAGGAATAAAATGAGCGAACTTAGATAGCCGATCGACAACCACCATTATCGTGGAATAACCATGCGAAAGAGGTAGATGGGTGATGAAATCCATCGCAATATCCTCCCAAATTTGCTGAGGAATTGGTAAGGGTTGTAGTAAACCCGATGGCAAAGCATGATCAATTTTGGCTTGTTGGCAAATGTGACAGTGGCGCACAAAATTTCTGATATCTTGTTGCATTTGGGGCCAATAGAACTGAGAAGATATGCGAGCTACTGTTTTGGCAACCCCACCATGACCTCCTATTTTGGAAGTATGAAACTCCCTCATAACCTGAAGTTGAAACTCACCGCCTACAGGTAATACCAATCGATCTTTCCAAAACAATAACCCTTCCTTGACAGTATAATGATGAGCGTGGACTTGGCCTTGTAAACACTGATTAAAAATCTGCAATAATTGAGCATCTTGTTGAATTCCTTGTCCCACCTGTTTCAACCAATCATTATTATATTGAGACCAAGCCATCATCAAGCTGCGAGATAACGCATCAGCTGGAACATTCTCTCTGCTAGGCTTGTATTGAATTTTAAAATCATAGCCAAGAAATTTTGGAAGCCATTGTTGTTGTTCAGGGGTTCGTAAATTCTGTTCCAGTAACACCTTTAAGCTTTGTTGATCAGTTCTGATAATGAATTTATGGCCCAGGAGATAATGCCGAAATTTAGCTATGGCCTCGGTAATTGCATAAAACTCACGAATTTATGCTGATTGGCGTTGCATTCTGGCCGACAACTTCTTCGAAAAATAAGCAATAGGATGGTGCCCTTGACAAAGAACAGCTCCAATACCCATGCCAGAAGCATCCGTCTCAAGAATAAAGGGTTCCTTGAAATTAGGAATTGCTAGCACCGGTGCAGAAGTCAAGGCACTTTTTAATAAATCAAATGCCTTGGTGGTAGTAGCAGACCACTTAAAGGAGTCTTTCTTAAGCAAGTCTGTTAAAGGGGCAGCGATCGTAGCATAACTCTTGATGAATCTGCGGTAATATCCAATCAAGCCTAAAAATCCACGAAGTTGCTTAATGTTGGTGGGTTGAGGCCAATCCTTCACAGCTAAGACTTTTTGGATATCCATAGCCACGCCATTACCAGACAACACTTGGCCCAAATATTCAACCTCCATGACCCCAAAAGAGCATTTGGCCAAGCGGGCATACAACTCATGGTGCTGCAATGTTTTTAAAACAGTCTCTAAATGGTACAAATGATCCTTCCAATTGGAACTGTACACCAAAATATCATCAAAAAAAACTAAGACAAACTTTCTCAACATGCCTTTAAAGATCTCGTGCATCAAATTCTGAAAAGTAGCTGGGACATTAGTAAGCCCGAAAGGCATGACAAGCCATTCATAGTGGCCATGATGTGTCCGAAAAGCAATTTTATATCTGTTGTTGGGATTGAGCAATATTTGATGGTAACCGGACCTTAAATCCAACTTAGAAAAACATGTGGCCCCATATAACTCATCAATCAATTCGTCAACTGTAGGTATGGGAAAGGTATCTTTAATTGTGATGGCATTTAAAGCACGATAATCGGTACAAACACGCCAAGAGCCATCCTTCTTTTTAACCAAAAGAATTGGAGAAGAAAAAGGGCTACGACTGGGCTGAATGATACCCTCTACTAACATGCTCTAAACTAAGCGCTCAATTTCCTCCTTTTGACTATGAGGGTAGCGATATGCTTTCACCTTGACCGGAGCAGAACCTTCAACCAGGGGAATGGTGTGGTCATGCGTTCGGGAAGGAGGCAAGGAAGTAGGTGTACTAAAAACTGAAGCATAATCCTGTAGTAAGGAAGCTAACTCAGGAGCCATCTCAGGAGGCAAATCCAACAAGGACTGTGGAGGAGAGCTAGGGCCCACGAGTTCCAAACAAAAAAATTCTGCTATAGAATTAGTATGGAGCATGCGACGAATATGATGAAGTTGTGCAGGTGGAGGAATTGTATCCACATCACCCTGTAAGGTAATAAATTTCCCGTGATGCAAAAACTGTAGTTGCAAAGATTCATAATTGGCCAGGTGAGGTCCAATAGTCTTTAACCAACGAGCTCCTAAAATTAAATCAGCTCCGGATATAGGTAGAACAAAAACTGGTAATTCGAAAGTACTTCCCTGCACTTGAATAACAAGATCTTGGATCATACCTTCGACCGTTAAATAAGTCCCATTACCCACCATAACACGAAACGTGGAAACTGGTTCAACTGGTAACTTTAAAAACTTGGCGATACGTGGTTGAATAAAGTTGTTGGAACTCCCACCATCCACTAAAACTCTAATGGGTAACTGGTTAATAAAAGCCTCAAAACGAATAGTGCCAACGCCAAAACCCCCTTTTAAGGCATTTAAGGATAAATGAGGATCACTTGCAAGAGCGATATTACTATTGGGAACGGATGTGGTGGGTTCCTTTGAAGCGAGCAAGTCAGTGGCTAGATCATCCTCTTCTGTTTGTAACAACAACAATTGGCGATTAGGACATTTATGATTGAAAGTGAACTTCTCGTCACAGAAATAACACAAGCCTTTTTCTCGACGCAATTGCATCTCGGCAGGAGACATCTTCTTAACAGTATTATGGCGAAGAGGAGGTGTGGAGGGTGTAGGCAACAAGGGCGGCAAGGAAGTGGTTGATGCAGTTTGTTTTCCCGAAGTCATACTGGTACTACTTGAGGAAAGCTGTGAATATTTTTAAGTAGGAGTAGAACACCGGTTGGAGCCGGGGGGTGCATATTTCTCCTCGTATAACTTGGCTAAGGAGACTGCTCGTAGGATGGTCGCAGGAAATTGGACAATAACATCGCGGCGAATATTGTTATTAAGGCCACTTATAAAACACTGTAATAAAGCTTCAGCAGAGAGTCCAGACGAACGGTTGGCCAATGCCATGAAGCGCAGATAATAGTCGGACACCGAACCAGATTGTTGCAGTTTGAAGAGTTCCTGAACTGGGCAATCGAACAAAGACGGACCAAACTGAGATTCCAACGCTGTAGTAAGCTCACTCCAAGATCGAATAGCATTCAAGCGTTGTAGCATTTGAAACCAAGGAACGACGTCTTTCTCAAAATGAATAGCTGCAATATCCACACGGGCAGCGTCCGGAGTGTTGTGGTAACTGAAAAACTTCTCAGCTTTAAAAATCCATTCCAGGATTGGCGTGGTTCCATCAAAATGTGGAAACCCTAAGGAGATATTCTTCATAGGCAACGAGGAATCCCTAGGAGAGTTCGTAACACCAAGGGGCTGAGAATGATTATGAACCAATAAATTGATTGCTTTCTGCATCTGCTCCAAGCGTTCCTGAGTGGTATTCTGCAACCGCGTCACCACCTGTTGTTGAGCGATATCACGGTCATGTTGTGCTTGATCCCGCAGTTCGATCAAATTCATCAATCGATGCAGTTCTTCACCTTGAGTTGTAACTTGATTTTGCAAATCTTTCAGCCGTGTGTTCTCAGCCATTGACGTCAATGGAAGCACCAATGGAACAGTGTATATTTGTATTATGAAACAAACGTCAAACGTAGCAACAACAGAGTTCAATTCTCACAAAAACTGAACCAAATTCAAATAAAATGTATCAACAAGGCAAAATAGTAGTGTCGGTAACACTTTAATTCTTCCTGTATGCACTCTTCCAGAATTTCACACCTAAATAATCCAGAAGGAATAAATCCGAATTAGAAAAGAGTTTAGGGTAAGAAGGTGAAGCAGAGGAATTATCAGAAAGGATAATCATACCATCAATCAATGAATCCCCTCATTCCGCAAAGTCCCGCAAATACACGTTTCTTCTCCTGATTCTGTTTGTTCTTCTCAATCCCGTATGATATGGGTTTTCTTCCACGTGTCCTTCTGTTATAACAAACTTGGATTCTGCTTTATTCTTTTCCACGCTAGCATCTTGACACGTTACACATAGCACCTAGTAAAAATGGCCAAATGGATTCACCAAGTAACACATTAGCTCTCGGCCAAACTGTTTTTGGTCATGAAAATAATTTTTCTTTTCAAAACTAGGTACTTAAGATGATGAGAAGGATATTTTAGGGTGTCTTGAACACTTAGTTCCCAAAAAAATTAGGTCAAAAACAATTTCAAGGAGCATACAACAACAAAAGGCACAGATCTCATGCAATAGCTCAAATACTTAGAAATAAGAACAAGAAAACTCAAAGAAGCATATGACAAGAGACTCCAGCATCCAAAGACATGTTATCCAACCACATTTAGGAGTAAGAAGAGTAACAAAAACAGTAGCCAAAACTGCCCAACATAACCTGAAAAATGTTGATTTGCGGTGATCTCGACAACTCTGACCTTTGCTCACTATTTCAATCATAACTCTCTCCACAGAACTCCAAATGCATTGGTTCTTTTTTTGTTACAAACTACACTAACAGAGCTTTCTTTCGACATCAAGAACGTAATTTTTGGACCACTGAGCAGGTGCATTTTAATCTTTTAAAATCGTGAACAGTTTCTGCCAACATTGTTTTTATGTGGACCATTCAAAGATAGCTACACAAGACAAGGTTAGAACATGAAAACACCATATTCAAGATAACCTAGGGTCTAGATACCAAATGATGAAGGATTATCTTGTTTCCTTTTAGAGTTATGAATATGGTGAAGTTGTTTAAGAAAGCTTTTAGAAAATTCCCACTGGACATTAAGATAGCATGTTATCTAAATGTGAAGGTTCATTTCTCAAGCTCATGAAAGGAAGAAGAGAGTTGGATTCAAGCTTAAACACACACGGCAATAACAACACTAAAGAGCAAAATGAAAGAAGAAACAATAAAAATGGAAAGCATAGAAGATGAAGAATGGAAGAAGCACGCCACTCATAGGGGGTGATCTAAGCCAACCAAGCCCTAGAGATGAGTGATGGTGCTGCCACTTGCAAGCAAGATAAGGCAAAGGTGAGTTCACTTCTAGGAAGGAGAGCTCACGATAATTGGTGGTTGAATGCACAAAGTTTATAACAAAATGATCAACCCTTTTACAAGACAATGAGCACCCTTTAAATAGGAGTTCATAGGGGGTCCTTTAGCAAATACAAAAAAACATGAAAAAGGATTAACTAGCAAACCCTAAACCTAATGTGAGAGTGAGTCTTGTCCAAGTGAAGGGAGATGATTGGTGGAGGCATTCCCATGAGGATTCTAGGCCAAAAGAGGAAGGAGACCAAGTGACCTTCTAAGGCATAAACCACAAAGACAAAAGGAGACAAGGTACATGTCTACTTTTGCTTTTGCTTTATGCTTTTTGCTTTCCTCTCTCTTCCACTTCATCCAAGTGCTCCAATCACCAAGTGCCACCTAGCCATGCTCTACTTTCTCTTAATTACCTACAAAACAAGACAAACAAGGATTAGCATGTTGGTTTAAGTTAATCTAATCTTGGTCAAAGGTCAACTTTGGATCAAAGTCAACAAGTCAACCAAAATAAATCAACTAGAAACCAACTTAGGGAATTCAAACTAAAGTAATGCAAAACAAAGATAAAGGTGATGGAATAGAAGACTCCCCTCTAGACATGCTTCTGGTGATCCTTCTTGAGGGAGCTTCTAAGGAGGTGGTCATGCCTTCATCACTGTATAAGATACCTATTTCGATTGGCTAGGGATATAATTATAAGATTTCCATGTCTGATTGTATTTGTGAAATTGTAGGTTTGATAAATTTTGTGAGTTGTGCGAAAACAAAATGCACTTTAAAATGTTAATGAAATTACCGACGGATTATTCCGTCGCAAAATCCGTCAGAAAATGATGCGCCAAACTCATGAAGTTTTCGATGGATAGTGCCCGTCGGTAATTACCGACGATATTATTCGTGGGTAATTACAGACGGATAATGCCGTCGGTAATTATCGACGGATACAGACCCCTAAAAATTATCGACAAATAAGGTCGTCGATAATTATCGAAAGGCGTTATCCGTTGGTAAATATTAGCTACGCTCCTTTTACCGACAGATTTTGGCTCGTCAGGAATTCGTCGAAAAAATTAAATTACCGACGGATATGTGTTGATATTGACGAATCTAGACTGTCGATAATAGCTTTTTTTTGTAATGATTTTTCTATTAATATGAATCATTCTTATTTATAATAAAAACTCAAAAATCATTAAAATAAAATATTTTTGCCTTTTTTTCTATAGTTTTACACATTTTAAACACATTAAATAAATTTAGTTTTTTTTTTTACAATAGTTTTTAAATTTTAAATATGAAATCACTTTTAGGACATTTATTTAAATTGTAAGATTTCAAAAGTGAAAAGATAAAAAAAATTTATTATATTAATTTTAAAATAAATTTAAATTCATGTTAATTTGATATTAATAGTGTTGCCTAAAAAATAAGTATTTTAATGTCATAATATTAAATAATATTTTTATTATATTTGTAGTTATTGTCATTAGTTAAAGATTTTCATAACAAAATATATGACTAAATAAATTTTAAAAAAAAACTGTAGACTCCACATTTTTGTAAACATTTTTTTAATAGCTTTCGTTAAGATAATAATTTTGAGTAAAATTTAGATGAAATATATATTTATACTAATTGTTATTATCATAGTCATTACCAATATTTATCAAGTAAATCTTAAACAATAAACAATATCATCAATAATATTATAAATATATAATTTAAACTTGTGATAACATATAATATAATAAAATAGATAGTATATAGTATTTTTAGGGTATTTTTTCTGCATCTTTATAATTTGATTAATACAGTATGACACCACGCAATAAGTGGAATCTCATATATATATATATATATATATATATATATATATATATATATATATCACTACAAAAAAAATATATATTTGTGGAGGTTAAAATTACAATTTCTAACGGTTAAAAATCACCACAAATGACATTTCTGACGGTTTAAAAAATCGTCAGAATTACGCATGTTAAAAACTGTTTGTGACAAAAGTATCCTAATCGCTGGTATTGTTGTCAAAAAAGAAAAAATAATAGTAACAGTTAAAAATTACTATAAAATATAGTTTAATTTTGATTATATTTTATCATATTTTGACGGTTAAAAACCGTCATAAAATACATCATATTTTAACGGTTAAAAACTGTCACAAAATACATTATATTTTGATGGTTAAAAACCGTCACAAAATGTATTATATTTTGACGGTTAAAAACTGCCACAAAATATAACATCTTTTACAGTAAAAGTTGCCACCAAATATAGTAACTTTATTCCCTTAATTTACTCAACAATGATAAAACTTAACACCATGGTACAGTACACACTATAAAGTTGTCTCCATGAGCATACACTAAAATATCCCTACTTACCACTATCTTCCTTGCAAAGACCAAGTCTAAAGAAAAAATAAACCAAAACTCAACTACAAATTCACTTCTAGGACAAAATCTATTATTAATTCTTTAAAAAAAGTAAATTCTACTCTACGAAAACTAATCCAATTTACTAACTAAAGTTTGTCAGCTCGATAAAAAAGACATAATACTTACATCTTTAGAATTAAAATCTGAATTTCCATGGTGAGTTGCTCCATTTTGGGAAGCTGGAGATACTACCATGGGGATGCTACCTTGAGGATCATCACAACTAGCCACTTGCAATCAAATGTCTTCTTTGTGTGTCTTTCTGTAGTTGAAGTATGTTGAATCTTCTTTAGTATGATGTTGAATCACAACCTCTGTGGTTCCTTATGACTATGTTGGATGCTACCTTGAATAATTCCCTTCAAAAGTACAAGAAAAACCAAAGATATATTTCTAGCAAAAGTTACAAATATATTTGTCATCCTTATTCAGAAATAATTTTTCCTTCGCATGTAAAGTTGGTGTATCATAAATACCCAACAGAATACAACCTTAAGACTGATGTAAAACAGGAAACACAAATATGTTTATGATTTTATAAACGTCAAAGTTATATTTTATTTTATAACTACAGTTTCATAGACATCAAAGATATTTTTAATTAATACTTATAGTTTAATACATATAAAAGGTATTTTTAATTAATAATCAAAAGATGTAATCTTAACACAAGATCACAAAAAGAATGTTAAACGAGCCAATAGCAAAAATACGACATCAAATTTTAAACCCACTAAGTTATCAAATTCAGTACAAGTTCTTACGTAATTAGACATGAGACTATAATCCAAATTACTGATTGAGGTCACTAATATATATTTTAAGCCACAGCTTTATTGATATCCAAAATCAATGGTATGCGTATCCTGTCAGTAATTGTCTCAATTTTATGAAGCTAATACATATAAAAGAATTAGAAAACAAAGGTTTTTACTTCCTTAATGCAAGAATACCAGGCATATAAACAGCATAACTAAAAGCAATTCTATTAGATATTACTAGAGAAGGCTCCTAAATATGTTTAACCTGCAGATAACATAGTATGCCCCTCTTGTAAGACCCGAGAAAATTAAATAGTTATTTAATTAATTATTTAAATAGGACGGGTAATGAGAATATTTAAAGTAATAAATGTGAGGAGCTATGACGTAGAAAGGTGCTAGCTCATGTGGTTAAGAGTACCTTATTGTGTGTGAGGACTTGAGATCGAGTCTTATGTGTGCCACTTGGATGTTATTTAAATTATGCTTTTTTGTGTAATTATATATTGAATGCGTGGTGTGATGATAAACTCTTAGAATTGTAGGAGTTATTATGAAATAAGGATTGGTTGAATGGTTTGGCCTTGGTTGGGTATGTGCATGAGTGTGGGTTCAAACCTTGGTGAGAACTAAATAATTTTTTTTTTGCTAAATTTTTCCTTGTGCATGAATGTGGAAGGGTTAGGAACCTAGCAGCCAAGGGAGAGGTAACCTAAGGGCTGGAAAACAGAGGGTTAATTAAACATTTGTTTAGCCTTAGTATCATTTTTTATTTAAAATTCGTGTAAGACACTAAAGGAGCAATTAAGTGAGAGTGATAGTGAGAGAGAAGGTTAAAAGAGGAGAAAATAGCATTGAGGGTTCGTGTTAATCATAAACAAAGGTTCTTCCAGAGGATTGGGGCTGATAGAGTAAGGTAGTGAGGCTGAAATCGCAAAGCTTGGAGTGGAAGGCAAAGGCTAGGGAGGTTTTGGTGAAGGGATAAGCATACCAACCCGAATTTAGCAAGGAATCCAGGTAAGGGGAGTTGCTCTGTGTGTTTTCTTTTAGTTATATCAATTACACTGTGCCTCATGATCGAAATTGCATGTAATCTGTCAGTTTGCGCACTGTTTCATCGAAGTTTCTGGGTTTTTCCCAGAAATCGCCTGGCAGTTTAATCCCTACCGCCAGGCGGCACATCAGTGATGAGTTTTTGTTCTTGTTTGTGTTTGAACCGCCTGGCAGCGATGAATTCCTGCCAGGCGGCGCGACTCCGTTCGCGGTCTTTGTTGATGTTTGTTGCTATTCGTGTAAGTGCGTATGTGTTTTTTGTGATTGGTGTGAGTGAGTTCTATTGGATACCTTTCTGGACCGAAATGGATTATCAAATTGCGGGATGGTAAGGGTTGAGGGATGATCATGTGTGAAATATAGAGCCGCTTTTATGAAACAAATTGAGAGTAGAAAGTTAGTATGTAATGCAGGTATGGTTGCTTCTTGGTGACTGAAATTGGTCGGGATGGAGGATCCTGTGATTCTGCAGAACTGGGATAGGAATGGAGGATCCTGTGATTCTGTAGAACACTGGTGTACCGCCTGGCGGCGCGCTGCTTGCCGCCAGGCGACGATGGGTGCGGGTACGTCTTTTGCGTGCTTAAAAGAGAGAGAAGAGGGTGGAAGTGAGTAGAACTGGGATGAGTCATGTTTTAGACAAATATTGATAAAGCTGTAAGAGATAAATAGCCTATAGTATAGGATTACGGAAATGGGATTAAGTGTGAAGGCATGAGCACGATATGGTAAGATTGTAAGGAGTGTAGTTTGAAATAGTAAGAACAAGAATTTTAGTGACCAGTCTCAGATTTGAATGAACACACTTGTTGGGGTCGCAACTGGAATAAGAGATAGTTGGGTTAAGATTTGAGGTAATACCTATGATTTGTGTAGAATGAATTATGAATTAACTGAGCAGGGAGTGTGGCACTGTGATAAAGCAATTTGAGTAGAGAATGTGGTATGGGAAAATATGCTATGTGGCTTTTATTAGGAGATAAGAGAGCTTACGATATAATATTGGAAGAAATTGATGCATTGTAGGTGTGATAGGGAGTTTGGAATGGGAGTTATAGGTACTGTAATCAGTCAAGAGGTTGGCTAGGAAATCCAGAATGAGAGTGGGGTTAACCAAGATTGTCTTGCTACCTTGGAGAGATTAGGGTAGTGTGGGATAAATGGAAAGAGAGACAAAAACATGACTGGTATGGTACTGTCACAGCGCCTGGCGGCTGGACTGGGTGCGCCAGGCGGTCGGAGACTTAGAAAGGGAGTCTGCAGAGGCTGGCGCCTTGCGGGGAGACGAGATCTGCCAGGCGAACGCGAGACAGCGAGCTTCTGTTGGAGGCCATAGCGCCTGGCGGTGGGACGTAAACCGCCAGGCGCCCTGAACCTGTTTCGCTAGGCGGCACTGGTTGACGCGCCAGGCGCTTGTGTGGCAGGTTCTGAGCTGTGTGTGTTATTTTAACTGATAATGATGCTTTGCTTGGATCGGGAGATGTTGTGCCATGAGTGGGTAGGTTCATGGATGGTGTTTGACATGTGATGATATGAACGGGGAGGTTCATATCTAGTTACTCTCACGTGGGGATACGAGCGAGGTAGGTTCGTATGTTCCGTGCTCACGTTGAGAGATGCCACGTGCGGGGAGGTACGGGGGCCGATGGATCACATGTGTTGGACTACGGGCGAGCAGGTCCGTAGAGCAGGACTACGAGCGGGGAGGTTCGTAGAGGCAGGACCACGAGCGGGCAGGTTCGTGTGAGCATCATGTTCCCGAGTCCAAGGCTAACCAGTTGTGCGATTTGAAGGCTCTAAAGCCTTGGGGATTAAGGTCTTAGCCAAGAATTATATATAATGAATAAAAAGGGTATATGATTTATCTGGTGTTTTATAATTTTCTCAGCTCACCCTTTTTGTTTGTGTGTGGCGATGATCGTGTAATTCGTTACACGGGAGCAGATGTTGATACAGGTGGTGCTGAGGATGTTCAGATGGCGAAGTGAGGGCTAGCATGGGATTAGAGCTAGGATTTTCTCTTACATGTATTACTTTATGGTTTATAATAAACTCGAATAATGGGAACTTGTAACGCTTGACTAATCATGTTATAAGTTTTGGCGCGTGTTTTAATAAAATTGAATTTTTCCGCGTTGGAATTTTCATTAATGCGTTGTTCAAGATAATTTATTTCTTTTAGTATTTTATTTTAAGTAATATTTCTTAGGGATGTTACACCTCTTATCACACACTCTGCACTTTGTCTTATTTTTGTGAATAAGCATCACCAAATTCAAAATTAAACCATAAAGCACATATAAAAGTGTAGAATGCATGACTTAGTTCAAAAGAGGTAAACAGGAAGCTTGACAACTTACATTCCATCTATAATTGTTAAATTTTTTTGGATTAGGATATATTTCAGGGTCAAGGTGAACGGATCTGAACCACACAAGTGCTTTCCAACCTTTTTGAATTAAAATCTGGATAAAAATAAAATATGGATCACATGAAAATAATAAAAGAAATTGAGATTGAGATTGATGTACTAAGAAACAAAAAAAGAGAGGTAAAATATTAACCAATTTAGCTTCAACTTTAGCCAATTCTTTCTTCAGCATGTTAGTGTGTATAAATATAATTGATTATGTATTTAATAGATTATTCTATACATGTAACACCTAGCTGTTAGGGATCCTCAATTACTCCATGTAAATAGGAAATCTCCTATAATCCCTCCCCCTTTATTGAATATTAATGTAAAGATATTCTGCAGTGCCTATTTAAGAAAAGGGTGTTGCAGAATCAAAGACAAGTCATTCTGAAATACAATCTTGAAGTATTGGATTGAAGTATGTTTTCACATACCGTGATATTGTGACATGGTATCAGAGCTACAACTCTGAACTGTGGTTCACTCTTGTTCTCCATCCCGCTTCTTCTTCGACCTGTTATCGAGCTCCGCTGCCGGGTCTTCTTTTTCGATACGCTATTATCGAGCTCCGCTGCCTCCATCTTCGTCACACTGTTCGGAATCCATTTTTCCGCACACTGTTCGGAATCCATTTTCTGCACACTGTTGTTCGCAGTCGCTGGTTCGAACTTGTGATTGACGTTCGCAATCGATGGGAGTTCTTCAACCTGTTCGCTTCTTGGTCGTTTGGGTTCGCGAGTGGTGGTGGTTCGTGAATCTCGTTCTCGTCACTGTGATTATTGTGTTCGCTTCGATTCACGGTTCGTTCTTGTTATTGCTCGTTTACGCTCTTCGATTCATTCTGGTTTGACGTTCGTCAGACCCTTGTCTTCTCTGGTTTTGATTTCGAAAACCCATTCTTTGCATCCCTGTTCGTCATGGCCTCAGACAAAGTCGACACTTTTCTGGTTCGATTTAATGGAAAGAATTATGCTGCTTGGGAGTTCCAATTTAAGCTCTTTGTCAAAGGCAAAGAATTATGGGGTCATATTGATGGAAAAATTCCCGCACCGACGGCTGAAGCAGATTTGGCGAAGTGGGAAACGAAAGATGCCCAAATCATGACCTGGATTCTTAGCTCTGTTGAGCCTCATTTTATCATGAATCTTCGGCCTTACAACACTGCTAAGGATATGTGGGATTATTTGAAAAAGGTTTATCATCAAGCCAATGCAGCTCGAAGGTTTCAATTGGAGTATGAGATGGCTAATTTCACACAAGGAAGTCTATCGATTGAGGAATATTATTCTGGTTTTCAAAATCTTTGGGCTGAATACTCAAATATTATTTATGCGGGTATTTCTGGTGAGGCCCTATCAGTTGTCCAAACGGTGCACGAGATTAGCAAGCGAGATCAATTTTTGATGAAGCTACGATCTGATTTTGACGCTACTCGATCCAATCTGATGAATCGTGACCCTGTGCCTATGTTGGATGCTTGCTTGAGTGAGCTTCTCCGAGAAGAACAACGAATCAAAACGCACACAGTTATGGAACAAAATATGAATTCTTCTGCTCCAGTTAGTGTGGCCTATGCTGCCCAAGGAAAGAATAAGCCCAGAGATATGCGTTCTGTCCAATGCTACAGTTGTAAGGGATTTGGTCATCTTGCAAAGGATTGTTCACAAAAATTTTGTAATTATTGCAAGAAAAGGGGGCATATTATCTCCGCTTGTCCTATTCGCCCTGCAAAGAAACAAGACACTGCTTATCATGTCTCAGTTGGTGCTTCGAGTTCTACTGCTTTGCCTGCTCCAACTTCTGTTCCTACACCTCCTGTCAACACTCTTACTCCAGAAATGGTACAACAAATGATTGTGTCAGCCTTTTCTGCCCTTGGTCTTTCAGGTAATACTCCTATTTCTTCTCAACCTTGGTATCTTGATTCTGGAGCGTCTAACCATATGACAAATTCTGTTGTGTCCCTATCCAATGTGAAATCTTATGATGGCAATCAACAAATTTACACAGCTAATGGAACCTCCTTACCTATTAGTGCTATTGGTGATATTTCTCCTTCTTTGCCTAATGTCTTTGTGTCTCCTAATCTTTCCACAAATCTCATATCCGTTGGCCAATTAGTTGATCATGATTATAATGTCCAATTTTCTCGTTCTGGTTGTGTTGTGCAGGATCAAGTGTCAGGGAAGATCATTCTGAAGGGACCTAAAGTAGGACGACTCTTTCCGCTATGCATCCCACCTTCCACATATTGTCCTGTTTTTTCTCTAGTTTGTGTTGATGATAGACAACTAAATAAAATGTGGCATAATCGTTTAGGCCATCCAAATTCTCATGTACTTAGTACCTTGTTTAAATCTGGTTCTTTGGGCTATAAAAACTCCCATGTTTCATTTGATTGTACTACCTGCAAACTTGGTAAAAGTAAAACTTTACCATTTCCTCATAATGCATCTCGGGCAAATCATTGTTTTGACATTATTCATAGTGATGTTTGGGGGATTTCTCCTATTGTATCTCATGCAGGTTATAAGTATTTTGTCACGTTCATAGATGACTACAGCCGATTTACTTGGGTATATTTTCTTCGGTCTAAAGCAGAAGTTTTCTCTGTTTTTCAACGTTTTGTTTCGTTCCTTAAAACTCAATTCTCTGCTCACATAAAAATTTTAAGATCAGATTCTGGAGGTGAATATATGTCTAACACATTTCAAAGTTTTCTTCAAAATGAGGGAATTCTATCTCAGCGTTCTTGTCCTTCTACACCACAACAAAATGGTGTTGCTGAAAGAAAGAACCGTCATCTTCTTGATGTTGTTCGCACTCTTTTGCTAGAATCCTCTGTTCCTCTTCGTTTTTGGTGTGAAGCTCTTTCCACTGCTGTTCATTTAATAAATCGGTTACCTTCTCCTACTCTCCATAATGTTTCTCCTTTCTATAAGTTGTTTGGGTATTCTCCTTCTTACTTTAATCTCCGTACTTTTGGTTGTGTTTGTTTTGTACATCTTGCTCCTCATGAACGTCACAAACTCACTAATCAATCTGTTAAGTGTGCTTTTCTAGGTTATGCTATTAATCAAAAAGGTTATGTTTGCTATGATCCGCAGCTTCGTCGCATTAGAGTTTCTAGGAATGTAGTCTTCTTTGAAAATCAGTTTTTCTTTCCCTCTTATGTTGCACCATCATCTTCATCTTTTTCCTTTATGCCACAATTTTTAGACTCTTCTCACACTATGGAACGGTTCAAGCCTGGTTTGGTGTATACAAGACGTCGTCTTCCTTCTGGTACCCTTCCTGATTCTGCTCCGACACTTGATTCTGTCCCTCCGCCGGCACTTGATCCTGTCACCTCTGTTCTACCTCTTCGTCGGTCCACTCGATCATCAAAACCTCCTGATTGGTATGGCTTCTTTACACCTATTTCTTTATTCACTACATTGTCGTCTATTTCTATTCCTTCTAGTTATACCCAGGCTATGGAACATGACTGTTGGAAAAAGGCAATGCAAGAAGAACTACAAGCACTTCAAGAAAATCACACATGGGATATTGTGTCTTGTCCTCCCACGGTAAAACCTATTGGAAGTAAATGGGTGTTCTCTATCCAACTTCGATCTGATGGCTCTTTAGATCGCTATAAAGCTCGACTGGTCGCTCTTGGTAATAGACAAGAGTATGGGATTGATTATGAGGAGACATTCGCTCCTGTTGCTAAGATGACTACAATTCGGACTATCCTTGCTATTGCTGCTTCTCAATCTTGGCCATTGCATCAAATGGATGTGAAGAATGCTTTTCTTCACGGTGATCTCAAAGAAGAAATCTATATGAAACTTCCTTCTGGTATGCTTCCTTCTTCCTCTTCTGATGTTTGCAAACTTCGACGTTCCTTGTATGGGCTTAAACAGGCTCCTCGGGCTTGGTTTGAGAAGTTTCGTACTACTCTGCTTAAGTTCTCCTTTACGCAGAGTCAATATGACTATTCTCTCTTCTTTCACAAGTCTACTGTCGGTATCGTTCTCCTGTTGGTTTATGTGGATGATCTCATTATTACGGGAACTGATCATGAGTTAATTATTAAGTTGCAAACTGCGCTCCATGCAACATTTCGCATGAAAGATCTTGGACAACTCACATATTTTCTGGGATTGGAGGTTCATCATCGATCCAATGGCATTTTTTTAAACCAACAAAAGTATATTCAAGATTTAATCAAATTGGCGGGTTTAGTTGGAACTACTTCAGTTGATACTCCTATTGAAGTAAATGTCAAGTATAGGAAAGATGAAGGAGATCTCTTGCCTGATCCCACTCTCTATCGGCGTTTGGTAGGCAGTCTTATTTATCTCACCACTACTAGACCTGACATTTCGTATGCTGTTCACCAGGTCAGCCAATTTATGTCTTCTCCTCGTCATCTTCATTTTGCTGCGGTTCGTCGTATTATCCGCTATCTTAAAGGTTCATCTGCACGTGGGTTATTCTTTCCCAAAGCCTCATCTTTACAGCTTATGGCCTATAGTGATGCTGATTGGGCAGGATGTCCGGATACTCGTAGGTCTACTACTGGTTGGTGTATGTTTCTTGGTGATGCCTTAATTTCTTGGAAATGTAAGAAGCAAGATCGTGTTTCTAAATCTTCTACTGAGGCTGAATATCGTTCAATGTCAGCTGCTTGTGCTGAAGTTATATGGTTACGTAGTCTTTTGGACCAGCTTGGGTTTTCCCAACCTACCTCTACACCTCTTCATGCAGACAATACAAGTGCTATTCAGATTGCTGCAAATCCAGTGTTCCATGAACGTACCAAGCATATTGAAGTGGATTGTCATTATATTCGAGAGGCCTTGACCAACAATGTCATCTCTCTTCCTTACATCTCTACTGATTTTCAGGTTGCAGATATCTTTACCAAAGCTATGACTCGACAGCGCCATCAGTTTCTTGTTGGCAAATTGTTGCTGGTTGATTTACCAGCATCAATTTGAGGGGGGATGTTAGTGTGTATAAATATAATTGATTATGTATTTAATAGATTATTCTATATATGTAACACCTAGCTGTTAGGGATCCTCAATTACTCCATGTAAATAGGAAATCTCCTATAATCCCTCCCCCTTTATTGAATATTAATGTAAAGATATTCTGCAGTGCCTATTTAAGAAAAGGGTGTTGCAGAATCAAAGACAAGTCATTCTGAAATACAATCTTGAAGTATTGGATTGAAGTATGTTTTCACATACCGTGATATTGTGACACAGCATCCCTGTCCATCAAATAAAATCATTAAGCACTAGTCCAAGAATAAGCTTACTGTCAATTGAAAAGGGTGAGCAAGCTGATATGATGGATAAATAATAATCACCTTTTTTTCAAATAGTGCATCTTTCAAATAATGCATCCATAGTCTATGATTTCTTCATCATACAGAGAAAAATTGTAGAATGCATAACACACTACAACCGAGATGAGTTCCAAAGATGAGCAATGCATTCAATTGGCAAGTCCATGTGAGAACCATAAATACCTCTATCGGTGTAAATATGACAAATAAGCTTTATCGGAGTTTATCCATAACTCATGACATGATAGTTTGCATCATTTAGAGATCAAAATCAACAAGGAACATAACAGAGCAATTAAATTCCTCCAAATAATACACATGAACAAACCCAAAAATTCAAGTTCTGATAATCTTACATTTTGAATATATCACCTTCTTTCAACATTGCCTCATCACTAGCCAGTGGAGAGAAATGACAAACTAAATTGTTTACTAATATACATGTGGGAAAATCTCTCAATCTTCCTTTGCACATTCTTGTATACATTTCCAGTTTGCCTACACAGACAAGAAAAAACAACTATTAGTAAATTTCTTTAAATATAAAAAAAAGGAAACTATAGATTAAATATATAAGCTATTTGTTACGTGTACTTTATAGGACACTCCAACGTGAACTAGGCACACACTGATATGCAGCAGCAGCCAAATTCCAATTTTGAAATACTTAAAGAGATGCACAAGTTGCTCTCACTCATGGCATAATAACACGATCAAATAAATAAATTATTTATCAGCAATAATAGGTTGAATGCTAAGTTCTTAGTACCATCATTTTTCAATGTTTTAGTTAACATCCATCTATGAAACCAAAAATGAAAGCACACCCTGTATGGAGTCTCCATAATAAATCTGCCATCCTTAGAAACACAAGGGATTGTTCCTTGTTGGAAAAAGATAACCTATACCAAAGAGGTGAGTTCTATAGTATGTAAACGATGGTAAAACAAGTACTAATATTGTGCTGGAAAATGGTTTAAACATCTTATCTATTCAGCCTCGAGACTGGAATATTTATGGCTTTCAAAGAATTTGCGTGTTGGCTCATCAGTGCTAGTCATTATGTACGAGTGTATTTATAGCGAAGAAGTTGAATCAACAATACATAAACTGATGAGAATGTAACACCAGAATGCATGAAGAAATTGAAGCAAGACAAATGGAACTTAATCTCATTTGTAGCTTGAGCCGCTAGTCTCAGCTTGAAGTTGAAAGAGTGATTTTCCAGATGGAAGTCCAATATCTAAACTATAACATAATTGTTAGAAATATGATTTAATTATGTTAGAGATAGGATTTAAATATAACATTAAAGAGAGAGATATGATATGGTAGATAGCAAAATATCTTACCAATTTACCAAATATTTTTCATATTAACTTTATTCTCTATTATTATTCATTATAAATAATAATACTAATGTGTGAATAAACTAAGGAGAAATCCTAGTACAAGAATAAACTACTAATTTTATGACTGTGGCTGACAATATGTTTACATAAGAATATAGTAACCTAAAATAATTTTAAGTTTAAATATACTTTTAGTTCCGGTACAATTAGTAAGTTTAGATTTTAGTTCCCTAAAAAATTTGTTTCTTTATTTTTCATCCCTATAAAATTTGAAAGCAACGATTTTAGTGAACTAAGAAAAACTGAATGCAAGTAAATCCTACGTACCTCGTCCAATACGACATCAGCAGCTACTGAAGTTTCCCACTCAGCCTTTAGAATAAGAAATAGACATTCAAATAGTGCACAAATGTCTTACTCTTTGATCATAAGAAAAAAAATAAGTCAATTAATTACAAGTTTATGACAAACATCTAATAGAAAGAAACAAACTACAACTAAGGAAAGCTAAGATATAACTCAAAACATTTATTTCTGAAAACATGTAATTAAAAAAAAGAAAGAGAAAGCAAACCTTTTCGTTTATACAAAAAGACTGCAAGAGAACAAAAAAGAAGAGTGTCTTTGACAACTCCAAATCACTGCAACATTCCACAAACCAAATAACATGCTCTTCAAGATAGACCAAGAAATTTTCAGCCATTCTGTTGACAATCTTCAAGTTAACTAAAGATAAACTTCCAGGTATCGATGCCTGCAATTTTACTTCCAAGAGTCAGTAAAGTGAAAAGTGATTGCCAATTTCTTTTGACAAAACATATTTAGGAGTGGTTGTGCTTACTGATGAATAACTAATGACTTTGATAAAACCCTGCTATACATGTACTACTAGTGTGGGATTCAATTCAGTTATCTGAATTTGTCCAACATTTTCTACAATTGTTTCATTTATATCATATTCAAATCTGATTTCTTTTTCTTTTCTACGATCAAGGGATCTTGTAAGTTTTAATTACTCCCTTCAAATATTGTACCATTATAAATGAAGTTAAGGAACCTTTTTGCTCAAGCATTTCAAAATGTTCATGTCCTAGACACTTTGGCCATCTACAAAGAATCTTAAGTTTGACAAACTTGGGTTTTTTTTACAAATAGATTTAAATTTCTTCTTTTTGTAAGTTATATAATAAATATAAATTTAGAGCAAACTAGTTCAAAAGCAAATACTTACAACTTCTCCGGATGAAGCCATGGAAATATTCTTATAAAGTGGCCAGTTTATTTTGTTGACCAGTCCCAAAGCCTTTACATTCAAACTCTGTGTCTGCGCAAGGCAAAATAAGTGCAAGGGAAATATAAAAGCAATTTAGTAAGAAATAACAAGATCAAAATAATATAAATTTTTAATCCAAAATACAAACTAAATATGAATTTAGCCACTAAATATGTTTAATCGTCGGTGAAGAAAAAAACGACGTTGTCGCAGGATGGAGGGGTACCTCTTCGCCGCTGGAGGAGCGTTGATTGGTGGGGGATAAGGAAGAAATAATCGTGATTTTTAGAGAAAAAGTGCACTGCTGAGTTGTTGAGAAGAATATGTTGTTGAATGAAACACAAATTCATTGTTTAAAACTAAAGTTTTAAAATTTGTAGCGGTTTGAATAATTGACAGAATTTTTATTGATTTGTAACCGTGTAATAAGACCGCTAAAAATGCACTGCTAATAGAAATAATATATATATATATATATATATATATATATAAAGAAAAATATGAACTTTGAATTTTTTTTTAATAAATTTTACGTATTAAATTTGAAATAAAATATAGATAAGATATATGCATAAGTTATCATAAACAAAAACATGACATGAAAAAAAATTTGTATCATATCAATATGAACTATAATAGGAATCAAAATTAAAATAATGAAAGTTATACATAATAAAGTGAAATTATTAATGAAAAAAAAAATACTAAAATTGTTAGATATTTATAGGTAGAGATAAATTTCTTGTTCCAATATCACATGTGCACAAGGTATTTATGTAAGGAGTGAAGCGCATAAAGTTGAATTCACATTCATAATCCCAAAATTTATGAAATTTGTTATCACTCAAACCATATAAGTAAATCTTCTTTTGGGTACTAAACACCAAAAGTTTTCCATTTAATACAATAAAATTTTTTACTACTATTTGAGAAGGATCATTCTCCACCACTCCCATTGCCTTCACTCTTATCTTTAAAATTTTTCTCCATAAAATTGATTCATACTTTGTCAAAACCCATATAGTAAATACTCTCTTTCGCAATCTCACCAAACAAATGGATTAATCTGAATCAATGGTTTTTCCCCATTTAAAAATTCTCATCTCACAGCTTTTGTCATGAGAACCCTTTCTTGCTTCTTTGGGTACCCTTAACATTCTTGATTTTCCATCCTCAAAATTGTATGACATAATGTAAGGTCTGAAATATGGGTTGTTTCTTGTTAAGTAAGCAGAACAATCTAATATAAAATGAATAGCTCTTCTATGACACACATGCATGTCAAATCTTAAATTTCTACTACCATTGAAAAATCCTTCTTTTTCTTTCCACACTTCATCCTTATATACTTTGCAGTCAAAATAAGAAGACCACTCAACTAAATTATCAATAAAGAGATATATCATAAAATTACCATCTAATTCGCATAGAAAACCAATCTTATGATCATAAAAACTGCTATTTTGAATGCGGTCGGGAGTTCGAATAGGTGATGTTGTTGGGTTGATGATATAAAAGTTTACTTCATTCTCACTAGCCATTGAACAAAGAACCAAACTGTTGCTTGAACATAAAATCTTGACACCTCGGATGATGATTCTTCTTCAGGTAAGGGATGAAATTCAATTGGGAGATTGCACCATCGAGTTACTTCAATAGGAGTTTCTGGCTAGATGAAAAAACAAGTGTCGTCCCTCAAGAGTGCATGTTGAGCTTGTTAAGATGCAAAATAAGTTTCTTTTGGAAGCTTTGACAATATCATGCATGTAGACATGAATTCGTATATGACTTTTGCAGGTAATCTAGAGAATATTTCAAAGAAGTTGTCACAAGACAAATTCATTATGAAGATACTAATTGAAGAAAAGTCACAAATCTATGAAGGAAAGATGAAGAGCAAAAGAATATGCAAATATACCTTGACAAATCTACTTTTATAGCAATTTTTTTGAATCTTTAATTTTATTTGTAATATCTCTAATATTTTATCTTTTATCTATTAAAAATAAATATTCATTATTTTCATATTTACAATATATATATATATATATATATATATATATAATACACAATTATTTGATAAATGTTATCTTTTTAGTGTTTAATAATGAAAAGATAACAAGAAAACATATGAATTTAAATAACTAAATTTTAAAATCCTCATTATATTTTTAAACTTTTAAAAGATTAATTTATAATGATTTTGAATTGGAAATATTCATACGATGAACACAAATGTGATATGCTGAAATATCGAATGATAGTTTTCTTGATTATAGTATCTATAATCTTCAATTTCTTTAAATTTGAATCTTTGATTAATATTTATTTTCATATTTAAAAATCTATCTAAAAAAGTTATTATATATAATGATAATATATATATATATATAATATGATAATATAAAAAATAATACGTTAACGTATGAATTTAAATAACTAAATTCTTAAAATTCTGCACCATATTTTTAAATTAAAAAAAAAGTTAAAAATGTTTAAATCTGAAAGATTTCAATCAAAAAAAAAAAAAATTGGTACGAGTTCCTTATTTCTTTTACATTGTATGTAGTATTTTAAAATTATTTTCTTCTAACATCATTTTTAAAGAATGTATCTAATTGAAAATGTATCTATATCTATGAAAAACAATATTTTTTTCTAATAAATTTTGACAGTAATAATTTTGGATACGATTCGGTTGAAATATATTCTCTATATAAATTGTTGAAATTTTGAAGAAAAAAACATACAAATTCTTGTAAATATTTTAAAACAGATTTCAAATCAATATTTATATTTTATGAAAACATTAAGACTTTAGATTATATTTTTAAAGATAAAAAATTAAATAAATATATTATATGGTAATAGTATAACAATGTCCAGCACTAAATATGTATGTCATTATTTTAAATTAATTGTGTTATAGTTATTATGCACTATTTATTTTATATTTTAAAAATTTAAAAGAGAAAATTTTATATAAAAACATTTGTATTATGATATTTGTAGCACCCCATTTGATTAATAAAGCTAATTAAAGGAAATGTCACACAATATAATAAAAGAAACAAGATCAACAGGTATAATGTCACCCTTGTAGATATCCAAGTACTTAAAGGACGATAATGGAGGCACACCACGATGCCGGGTACAAAGTAATGTAAGAGAGTGATAATAATTCAAGTAAATTCCAAGAGAAGACAATACATGGGCCTTAGCCCTAAATGAGAATCCACTAAGTGGGAACCAACCCAGGCGGGCTAAGCAACAGAGTCACCATTTCTCTGTTGAACGCGAAAACCTCTCGCATCTGCTCACATCAATAAATTGATGATCATCGCAAAAGGAGAAGAACCACACGCAAGGCAACCAAACGAGCAAATAGGGTAAGCTAGAGTAGAAAACAACTTATCATGCAGTCACATGCTATTATACCATCCAAGCAGTATATATCATCCAAACATATTATGACTTTTCAAACAATACACTAGACTCAGACTCGACTCATCCAGATACATATAATCTAGTTGGATTCAGCGAATGTTTGCACTTGTGGTGGATTTTCCTGCTCACCCCCGAGCTAAGTGTTACAATGTTTCAATCCCCCCCACACAAGGTTAGCCCTTAATGAGTTTCAGGCCTCCTGCTACTCTCACCACAAGTGTTAGTCCGCTCTAAGTGAGACTAACTAACTCCTTAGAGTGTCAGGATGCAACCTTACCTTGAATCCTTACCAAATTATATAGATGGGCCACCACCATGAACTCCCACTAACAGGGGTCATGGAATTACGTCCCGACCACTAAAGCACTACCATGAGGTCTCACCTAGAGGCTCATGGGTTTACGTACTGACCTCGTACAAATCATACTCAATCAATCAAGAAGTTATTTATCATACATATCAATCTCATGCCAACCTTTATAATCAATCTTAATTTTTTATCACATGTTGAATCTATACCAACTTATTCTTCCCAAAACCCTGAATATGGAACCTCATCTCATACCAATGCCAAGCCACTTTAATACCAACCATCCCAGTCAAATCACACGCCAAGATCATACCAAATCCATCATTCACAATCCATGAACCACATCACTCATACATAGTCATTCATCTCATGCTTTTAGTCATAACAATTAAATTCAAGCAAGTGCCTCTATCTAAGAGCAAAGAAACAACCAAAATAGTCACGCACTTTTGCCCAACTCCTCGCTCAGGCTGAAAGGCCTCGCCCAGGCGAGAGGGACTCTCACTCAGGCAAGATCCTTTCGCCTAGGCGAGAGCTCGACTTACAGGAATAGTAACCTTATGCATATTCTCACTTAGGTGAGACCCCTCTCGCCTGGGCGAGACGTTCGCTCGCTAAAAAATAGTGTGGGTCGCCTGAGCAATTACTCGCGTAAAATAACTTGGGCGAGCATCTGTCAATCTCGCCTAGGCGAGGCAGGCTCGCTTGGGTGAGAAAACCAGTGCTCACCACTATTCTCTCGTGCAACAGTCCAACAATACAACCAAATTAATGCAATAAACATCTCATAAGCTCGCAGCAGCATGCCACCCAAACAAATCATGAAATATCATCAAGCAATCACGAAAAACCACAGATTTAACAAAACCCTAACTTCCCTTACCTGGAAATAAGCTAGCAGAGGGGTTCCTAACTACGAACAGTGAAGTACCGTAGCTCCTATAGCAGTTTATTGAGTTGGAGAATAAATGAACAGAGAAAAACACAGTTACCAAAAGTGACTTTAGATGGACTCAAGACAACGGTGTTATAATAAGGAACGTATTGGATGAGGAACAACTTACGTGGAAAAAGAATGAGTTTGAAAAAGCTTGATGGGGGCCAAAGACCAAACCCTAGGAGAGGTTTGCTGAAACTCTAAGAGAGGGTGAGAGGCTGATTCTGAAAAGTGAAGTGAAAGGGTTAGGGCAGATTAGGGTGTTTGGCTCCCGATGGGTCAGCCCCAAGCCCAACTGATTTGGGGCACCCCTTTTAAAATAGGGCAGAAATGAATTAGTGGGCCTTACATTCTCCCCAACAAGAAAAATTTTTGACCTCGAAAATGAAAAATTACCAGGTAAAAAGATGTGGGTTTGATTTCCTCATATCCTCTTTTAACTCCCAAGTAGAGTCACCGGTCCTTCGATCCCAGATGACCTTGACAAGACTGACCGATTTTCCCCTACGTTCCTCAACTCGACTCTCCTCTAAGGCAATGGGTGGTACTTCCACAGTGAGGTCCTATCTGATCTATATATCCTCAACTTCCAACACATGAGCCGGATTAAACACATACTTCCTCAGCTGCGACACATGGAACACCGGATGAAGGTTCGCAAACTGTGGGGGCAAAGCTATCTCATAAGCCACCGGCCCAATCCTCATAGAGATTTGATAAGGACCAAGAAACTTAGGAGAAAGCTTCCTTGAGCGGAGAGCCCTTCCCACACCAATGGTTTGGGTCACCCTTAAGAACACGTGGTCTCCAACCGCGAACTCCAAGGGTCTCCTCCTACGGTTCGCATAAGCCTTTTGTCTGCTCTGTGAAGCCTACATTCGGTCTCTCACCATTCTCACCTTCTCAGTGGTTTGCTCCAATAACTCTGGTCCAACCAACAGTGCCTCTCCATCCTGATACCAACATAAGGGAGTCTTCCTGCCATAAAGAGCCTCATATGGCGCCATGCCAATGCTCGCGTGAAAACTGTTGTTGTAGGTGAATGCTATCAAAGGCAGTACCTCATCCCAACCACCCAAATGATCCAGTATGCATGTTCTCAACAAATCCTCAAGCGACTGAATCGTCCTCTCAGACTGGCCATCGATCTGAGGATGATAAGCTAAAGTCATGCTGAGCTGCTACCTAAAGCACTTTGTAGCGTCTGCCAAAACCATGAAGTGAATCGTGGATTGTTGTCGGAAACCATACTTGAAGGTACTCCGTGTAACCTCACAATCTCATTAATGTACAACTGGGCCAAATTGGCCATGGACATCCTCAAGTTCATCGCTAAGAAATGAGCACTCTTGGTCAGTCGATCCACTATAACCCAGATGGTGTCGTGCCCTCTAAAAGTTCGTGGCAAATGGGTCACAAAGTCCATCGAGATGATGTCCCATTTCCACACTAGTATCTCTAAGGGCTGTAAGATCCCCCCGGGTCTCTGGTGCTCTACCTTTGCCTTCTGACAGGTCAGACAGGCTGAAACAAACTGTGCCACATCTTTCTTCATCCCCTACCACCAGAAGGTTTCCTTGAGGTCTTGATACATCTTAGTCATGATGCAAGCTAAGACGACTTATATGCCTTTCCTCAAGGATTAACCTTTTCACCTCAACGTCATCAGACACACACACCTTGCCCTGGAACCTCATTATGCTATCATTACCCAAAGCAAAGTCTCTAGCCTCATCTGACCTAAGCTGTTCCCTGACTCTATTCAAACTTGCATCCAACAACTGTCTTTCTCTGACTGAGTCCAAAAAGTCACTAGATATAGTCAGGTTACTATATATAATGAGTCCAGACTCCAACTCCACCTGTAGCTTCATACCCCTGAATTGTTCTAGTAGCTCCACTTCCTTTATCATAAGATGCGCGATGTGCACTATCTTCCTACTCATGACATCGGCTACCACATTTGCCTTCCTCGGGTGATATAGCAGTTCAAAATCATAGTCTTTCAGGAATTGTAAGACCCGTGAAATTAATTAATTAAATAATTAATTAATTAATAAATGCGAGTAAAAAAAGAGCCTTTATGGCATTAATTGTTGGTTTGTGTGATGTAGAAAAGTGCTAGCTCAAATGGTTGAGAGTACTTTGGTTGTGTGAGAGGACTTGGGTTAAGTCCTATGTATGCCAATTATGTGTTATTGTTTTATTATTAATTTTTATTAATATGTATGAGTATGGAATTGATGATGTAAACTGTTTTTGATTGGAGAGTATCACCAAATGTGAATTTGGCATAGTGGTTGTGCTTTGGTCTTATGAGTGGAAGGTCACGGGTTCAAACCTTGGTGGGCAAAGAATAAGCTTTATTTTTGCTAACTATTAGTTGTGGTATGAATGTGAAGGGGTAAAGAAAATCTAGCAGAAGGGTAACCATTAGGTGCTGAAAAATCATCCACTAAGGGACTTGAATAGCCATTAAGCCCACACTAAAGCTAATCCCATTTTATTTTTAAAACTCACCTTAAAGGCACCTATAAAAGCCAAAATATAGGTAAAGGGAAGGGTTTTGGCATTTGTGGTGAACTGCTATAGTGAGAAGCACGAAATTGAGAGTGTGAGCGAATTTTTGGGTGTGCAAGGGCTGAAGCAAGAGGGAGATTGTGAATCAGGGTTTTTGTCTTCTCAAATTTTGATCACTAATTCCAGGTTAGGGGAGCTAAACCCAAAATTTCATGTTGTTGTGTGTATTGTATGTTTTTAATGAAATTATGCGCTGAAATTTGTGATGCACATGATGGAAATTTTGGGTTGTGAATTTGGTACTGTTGTATTTGAATTTTGGACTAAATGCATGAAAAAAAGGGGGTTATACACTGTATATGCGGGAATGGGGTGGAACTTGGAAATTGGGGATTTTATGGAGTCTATATTATGCCAATGTGATGTTAAAAATTGTGTAAATTGATTTGGTATGATCGAATTTTGTTTGGTATGTTTTGTTGTGCGAATTGAGCAAGGTTGGGGTGAATCGAGTGCGTGATCAGTGAAGGAGTCTGCATTTCTCGCTCAGGCGAAGAGGATGGGGTTTGAGCGACACAGACTCTCGCTCAAGCGAGTGAGGTTCGCCTAAGCGAGATAGTGATGGAGTTGCGCGTGTTGAGTGCGACTTCTCGTCTAGGCGAGGATTTTTGGGTTTTGAGCGAACCAGGGTCTCGCTCAGGTGAGACGGCCTCGCCTAAGCGAGATGTCGTAGTCATGTGTTATGTTCTGCTTGCATTTTAGCCCAGGCGAGACTGAATTGGGTGTTTGGGCGAGAGATGATCTCGCCTAGGCGAGAGGATCTCGCCTAAGCGAGATAACGTGATGTGGTTGTTGTTTTAAGCTCGCTCAGGCGAGGTGGGTTAGCCTAACCGAGGCTGAGGGCTTAGCTTGGGCGAGGGTCCCTAGCTTAAGCGAGTTTATGTGAAATTCCATGTTTGTGTGTGCTTGTGTGTATGGTTTGGCTAATTTATCTTAGGTATAGGATGTTTATGCATGCGGTGTGGTGTTTTGGCTTCAAGGACTAAGTCCAATAGGGGTCTGGAATGTGCTCAGTGGTTGGACACATGATGGGCATGGAACTGGTTGAGTTCCCGTCGGCTACTAATGGGCGAAGAGTCCTTAGTATAGTGATTGCTGTGTCGAGCGCACGATGGGCAAGGGACTGTTATGTTCCCGTCGGCTACTATTGGGCGAGGAGTCCATAGTATGGTGATTGCGTGCGTGCCAGGGTCCAAGTATGAGACTTGGATGATTTACTATAGACGAGGAGTTTGTAGGACAGAACTATGAGTGGGATAGGCTCATAGGGTTGGACCACGAATGAGTTAGTTTCGTGGGAGCACAAGGAAGTCCCAAGACCTAGTACATGTATATGACTTATGAAGGACTATGAGGTCATGGTTGGGTTATTTGAAAAGTATGAGAATTTTAGTTATGTTATTTTGGGTTGGGAAACATATTTATTTCACATATATGTTTATAATTTTGTGCATAGCTCACCCTATCTGTGTGTGTATGGCGATGATCGGATAATTTGTTATCCGGGAGCAGATGATTTGACAGGTGAGCCAGGAGATGCTTAGAGACGGAGAGCATGGGCTACTTGGGATTTTGAAAGAAACTTTATTGTTTTGATTTTGATGTAAATATTTTTATGTTGAACTTTAGTAATATTTATATATAACGATATTGTACATTCAGATTATGTATCGTACCCGTTATGGTTTTAATTTTCCCGCATTTTTGGGAAATGGTATTGTATTAAATGTGGTTTTTGTTTTAATTCGAAATTTATGTATTTAAATATTAGTAATATTCCTTAGGGATGTTACAATTGGTATCAGAGCAAAAGTTTTGAAAATATTTTTAAAAAAAAATATTTTGGGGCTAGTGGGGAGTGAGCTTATCAATGTGTTTGTTTGTGGCATGTTGTGTGTTGGATGTGATAAGATGTGTGCGATTTTGTTTCGCTAAGCGATTGATGTTTAACAGTTGTAATGTGGTGTATCCAGGCTATGGCTGCTAACAGGAGGAGGAGGAGTAGTGGTGCTGATGACATCGCTGAGACGATTCACCGGATGGTGGATACGATGCAACCACCCGTAGCAGCGCAACCTAGGACGGCGATTGCACCAATCAGGGTGCCGACCGTGGAGGACTTCTTGCGCCACAAGCCAACTGAGTTCACTGGCAAGGCCTCCCCCGATTTAGCGGATGCATGGCTCCGCAAATGTGAGAAGATTTTCAGAGTGATGAACTGTGAGGATGAGTAGAAGCTGCTCTTTGCTACCTATTTGCTGAATGATGTTGCAGAATATTGGTGGACAAGTATGCAACAACAAATGGAGATATGTCAGTACAGGAGTATGTCAACAAGTTTGAACATCTAGCGAGATACTCCTTGCAAAATATGACTGAGGAATGGAGGTGCTTGAAGTTTGAGCGAGGACTCAAACATGAATTCAAGAAGGTGGTGACGCCTTTGAGAGAGAGAAGATTTCCAGTCTTGGTGGAACAGGCCAAAAGTGTTGAGCACTTGGAGAAGGGCCCTGGTCCTATTGTGAGCCAACATCAGAAAAATGTCGCGAAGGCTAGGCAGATGAAAAAGTCGTACAACCGGCCACAAACATCTCAGGCTCCCACTTGTTACCAGTGTGGCGACCCCACCTGAAGAGGAATTGTCCACAACTGGCAGGCGGAGTAGGAGGGTCAGGCGATCGTCGCAAGTGTTTTATATGCGACAAACTAGGACACTTCGCCAACAATTGCCCAGAGAAGAAGAGTCTTAGCACGAAGAAATCAGCAGCATCGCCAACAAAGCGAGCTAGGGCAGCGGGCAGAGTCTTTGCCCTGACCACCACCGAGGCCACAGAGTCGGGTAATCTTATTCTTGAACCTTGTGTGTTGTTTTGTAAAGTAGTACTAGTGTTGTTTGATTTTGGGCAACCCATTCCTTTATTTCTAATGCGTTTGTGGGGAGATTGAATTTGGTGACACACGATTTGGGATTTGAGTTGCTTGTTTGAACTCCCTCCTCAGGTCAAGTGTGATAAATGAGGTAGAAGTCGGAGCCACCTGCTTTATGATGGTGGCTCATGCAGAAAATCAGTGTGATTCCAGTAGTGGAGGGGTATGCTGATGTATTTCCGGACGAAATACTCGAGTTGCCACCGAGTAGGGATGTGGATTTTTCCATCGATCTCATCTTTGGAGCTAGCCCAGTGTCCATGGCGCCCTGTAGAATGGCACCAGTGGAGTTGGCGGAGTTGAAGAAGGAAATTGAAGATTTGCTTAAGAAAAAGTTCATCCGGCCGAGCGCATCACCCTGGGGAGCACTAGTACTCCTAGTAAAGAAAAAGGACGGCAATTCAAGGTTATGTGTAGATTACCGTCAGTTGAATAAGCTGACCATAAAGAATAAGTATCCACTGCCGAGGATAGATGATTTGTTGGATCAGCTGATGGGAGCCGCAGTGTTCTCTAAGATGGACTTGAGGTCTGGATATCATCAGATCTTAGTCAAACCAGAGGATGTGCAGAAGAGGGTGTTCAGATCATGCTATATATGGGCATTACGAGTATGTAGTGATGCCGTTCGGAGTGACAAATGCTCCTGCTATTTTCATGGACTACATGAACAGGATATTCTGACCATACTTGGATCAATTTGTTGTCGTGTTCATTGACGACATACTGATATACTTTGAGAGTCGGGATGTACATGCAGACCATCTGAGAATGGTGCTGGGAATTCTCAGAGAGCATAAACTGTATGAGAAGCTGTCAAAGTGTGAGTTTTGGCTGGATAAGGTACAGTTCTTGGGCCATGTAATCTCAGCCCAAGGCATAGCGGTAGACCCAGCGAAGATTGAGACAGTGGTGAAGTGGGAGAGACCATAGACAGTTACTGAGGTGAGGAGCTTCTTGGATCTGGCGGGTTATTACAGGCGGTTTGTGGAGGGGTTCTCCAAGATGGTGAGTCCCTTTACTGAACTCACTAGAAATGAGTAGCCTTTCTCTTGGACAGACGAGTGTGAAGTCTATTTTGAGGACATGAAGAGGAGATTAACCACTACACCTATACTAGCTATTCCGGACACAACCAAGACGTTTGAGGTGTACTGTGATGCTTCATACCAAGGTCTAGGTTGTGTGTTGATACAGGAGAAACGGCCTATTGCTTACGCATCTCGTCAGCTGAAGGTACATGAGAAAAACTATCCTACACATGACTTAGAATTGGCAGCGGTGGTTTTTGCTCTCAAAACATGGAGGCACTACTTGTATGGGGCACAATTTCAGGTATTCAGTGATCACAAGAGTTTAAAATACTTGTTTGATTAGAAGGAATTGAATATGAGGCAGAGGCGTTGGATGGAATACCTGAAGGACTACGACTTTGAGTTGTTATACCACCCTGGTAAGGCTAATGTCATAGCATACGCTCTGAGCAAGAAGAAAGCTCATGTGTCAGCTATGATGATTAAGGAGTTAGAGCTGATTGAGAAGCTGCGAGATATGAATCTGGGGTTGGATATGGAGGCAGGTCACATACGGTGCAGCATGTTGAGGATCACTAATGAGTTCCTGGATGAGGTTCGGGTGGAACAGGGTAAGGATCAGGAATTGCAGCATATTATTAGTGAGTTAGGCACAGAGAAGAGAAAAGATTTCAGGATGGATAGGGATGGTATCCTGCGATTCAGAGAGAGGGTGTATGTACCCAACAGTCGGGTATTGAGGAAAATGCTCTTGGATGAAGGGCATAAGAGTCGTCTTAGCATACATCTAGGTATGACTAAGATGTACAAAGATTTAAAGGCGACCTTCTGGTGGACTGGCATGAAAACTGATGTGGCAGATTATGTAGCATCCTGTTTAGTGTGCTAGAAAACGAAAATAGAGCATCAAAGGTCGGGTGGTACGTTGGAGCCTCTTGAGATTCCTCAATGGAAATGAGACAGCATTTCCATGGATTTTGTTACACATCTACTAAGGTCAGTGAGGGGCATGATTCCATATGGGTAATAGTGGATAGATTGACGAAGTGCGCACACTTTCTACCCATTAATTAGAAGATGTCTCTAGATAAACTAGCAGAGTTGTACGTAAGGGAAATAGCCAGATTACATGGTGTGCCTGCTAGTATCATATCAGATAGAGATCCAAGATTTACCTCGAGGTTCTGGCAGTCGTTGCAGAACACTTTGGGCATTCAATTGAAAATGAGCTCGACATATCATCCTCAGACTGATGGCCAGTGTGAGAGAACCATACAGTCTCCGGAGGACTTATTGAGAACATGTGTTCTGGATCACCTTCAGACATGGAGTGATGTGCTACCGCTGGTGGAGTTTACTTATAATAATAGCTATCATTCCAGCATTGGGATGACACCTTACGAGGCCTTGTATGGCAGGAGATGTCGGACACCTTTGTGTTGGCAGCAGGATGGAGAGTCTGTGGTACTTGGTCCAGAGTTCTTACAACAAATTACTGAGAAGGTAAGGGTAATACATGATCGTCTGTGATGGACGTCCTTGGAGTAAGAGAGGAAGGAAATCCATGGAGATTGATGAGGAGAAGATGAAGTGCAGCGGAATTTGGAGAATTAGAGGAAAGTAGCTCTCGGAAATGGAGAATTTGGTGAAGATGAAGAGTAAAAGTGGATCTATGGTATGGAAGGTGGCTAGAGGAGATGAAGGAGAAGGTTAGCCATGTATGCTCTCAAATTAATAGAAGTGTGGAGTGATCTCAAACACTAGCATCTATTAGAAATTCAAGAGTAACCATTACAATATTTGAATGGCTCTATTTATAGGCACATGGCCGGCCAAATGAAGAGAAAATGCAACAAAGATGAAATGCAAATGTAGCTTGGAGAAGAAGCTTGATTGTAGACCATGTGATGTAGTAGATGAGTCTTTATGATGCCAAGTGGCGTATCACACTCTCCTTGACCAAGTCACACACACCATGCTTTCATCACATTCTCCTTGCTTAGTTCATGCTTTACTTGCATCCAAATGGAGAGTTACTCATGCAATTCTCGGCCAAAGGTAGCACATTGGACTCGGCCCAATTGATCCCAAAAAGTATTCTAGCTTTTATTGAAAGTAAAGCCTAAACAATGGCCCAATTTAAAACTAGACTACTTCCTTCATGCATCATCTCATATTTTAGAGATTTCTTTAGCCCATGTGAATAATGTAAAAAGCCCATGATTGACTTAATCATCTTGTGAGAAGCCCATGTGAATCTTTCTTATCATGCTTCTAGTGATTGAGCCTTGATGTGGGCTTGGGCTTGTTGATGCATTTGAGGTTGGGCTTGTTGGGGTCACATCATCCCCTCCCCCGTGAACAGGATTTGGCCTCAAATCTTGGTGGTCACCATCTTCATCAAAAATACCTACAAAAGGTACCAAATCAGTAATGTTGAAAGTAGGATCCACACCATATTCTGGAGGAAGATCCAATTGATAAGCATTATTATTGATCTTTTTGATGATTTGGAATGGACCATCACCTCAGGGACTAAGTTTGGATTTTCTTATATTAGGAAATCTTTCCTTCCTTAAGTGCAACCAAACTAAATCTCCTTCATTAAAAGACCGAACTCTCTTGCCCTTGTTTTTAGAATGAGCAATCTTTTCAACATGGGCTTGAATTTGGTGTTTAACCTTCTCATGAAAATATTTTATGAATTTGGACTTAGAAACCCCTTCTTTATGAACAAAATCAAAAGAAGTTGGAAGAGGTAATAAGTCCAATGGGGTGAGAGGGTTAAAACCATAAACTACCTCAAAGGGTGAGAGTTTGGTGGTGCTATGGACCACTCTATTGTAAGCAAATTCAATGTGGGGAAGATACTCATCCCAAGATTTATGATTCCCCTTAAGCAAAACCCTAAGCAATGTGGAAAGGGATCTATTGACTACCTTGGTTTGCCCATCAGTTTGTGGATGACAAGAGGTAGAAAAAGAAAGTTTTATTCCTAGCCTAGACCACAAGGTCCACTACCACAAAGTTTTATACCCTAAGCAATTTTTTTTGGGTAAACCATGGAGGCGAACCACTTCTCTAAAGAACAACCTTGCTATGTTGCTAACATCATCTACTTTGTGGCATGGTATAAAATGTGCCATTTTTGAAAAACGGTCCACTACCACAAATATAGAGTCAACACCCCTAGAAGTCCTTGGAAGCCCTAGGACAAAATCCATACTTATATCCTCCCAAGGGGTGGAAGCAACAAGCAAAGGAGTATACATCCCTGCAGGCATTGCGCTAGACTTAGCATGCAAACAATTCAAACAACTAGCGCAATGGTTTTGTATTTCCCTTTTCATATGAGGCCAAAAGAATTTCTCTTTAAGCATGGCCAAAGTTTTGGGGACCCCAAAGTGACCCATAAGTGCTCCCTCATGCATTTCTTTGATCAAAAGTTTTCTATGAGAACCTAGAGGAATACATAGGCGGCCTTCTTTGAAAAGATATTCATTTTAGAGATAAAAGCCGCCTTGGGACTTAGTGAGACAATCATGATAAATGGTAGCAAAGAAGGGATCATGAATATACAATTCACATATATTGTCAAATCCAAGAATTTGGGACCCAAGCTTGGCTAAGAGAGTATATCTCCTTGATAGTGCATCAGTCTCCACATTAGCTTTCCCTTTCTTGTACTTGATAACATAAGGGAATTGTTCCAAGTACTCAACCCACTTTGCATGCCTTTTATTCAATTTGTGTTGGCTCTTCAAATACTTGAGAGTTTCATGATCACTATGGATAATAAACTCTTTTGTCACAAGATAATGTTCCCAAGTATGAAGAGCTCGCACAAGAGCATATAGCTCTTTCTCATAGGTGGGATAGTTACGAGAAGGATCATTTAGTTTTTCACTAAAATAGGCAATTGGATGGCCTTCTTGTAACAAAACCACACCTATTCCCACCCCAGAAGCATCACATTCTAGCTCAAAGGTTTTCTCAAAATTTGGAAGAGCAAGACTGGGAGCTTGGGTGAGCCTAGTCTTGATATCATCAAAAGCCTTTTGTTGTCTTTCACCCCACTCAAAAGATATGTCTTTCTTAACAAGTTCATTGAGGGGTGAAGCAATGGTGGAGAAGTTGGGGACAAATCTTCTATAAAAACTTGCTAATCCATGAAAACTTCTAATGTCCTCAACATTCTTTGGCACAGGCCATTCTTGAATGGCCTTGATTTTTGCGGGGTCAACACGCACCCCACTCTTATTGACCACAAATCCCAAAAACATGACACTATCTACATAGAAAGTGCACTTGTCAATGTTAGCATAGAGTTGGTGGTCTCGGAGAAGAGATAACACAACTCTAAGATGACCCACTTGAAGCTTAGAACTTGTACTATACACCAAAATGTCATCAAAATAGACAACAACAAACTTGCCTATACAATCTCGCAAGACATGATTCATTAGGCGCATGAATGTACTAGGAGCATTGGTTAGACCAAAGGGCATGACTAACCATTCATATAGACCAAATTTTGTTTTGAAAGTAGTTTTCCACTCATCACCTTTTTGAATACGAATTTGGTGATAACCATTTTTGAGGTCTATTTTTGAAAATATTTGTGCTCCATGTAATTCATCCAACATATCATCTAGTCTTGGGATTGGATGCCTATATTTTATGGTGATGTTGTTGATAGCCCTACAATCACAGCACATACGCCACTTTCCATCTTTCTTGGGCACCAACAACACAGGCACAGCATAAGGACTTAAACTTTTTTGAACCCATCCCTTGTCCAGCAACTCATTCACTTGAGTTTCTATCTCCTTGGTCTCAATTGGATTTGTCCTATAGGCGGGTCTATTAGGAAGACTTGCCCTTGGGACAAAATCAATTTGGTGCTCAATCCCTCTAAAAGGTGGGAGACCATGAGGGTCATCCTTTGGAAAAATATCTTGAAATTCATGAAGGAGAGCACGAATGGAAGGAGGTAGATCCTTAAGAGAAGGATGTTTAAGACAAGTAAGGATTGCTTGACAAAGTAAGAGGAAGGGAGGTTGCTCATTATGAAGAGTGTGCAAAAGAGTTTTATAAGTTAAAAGAACTTCATGAGCAACATCCTTAGAAGAAGAAAATTCCTCTACCTTTGTCTTGTCCTTAGAATCTTTAGAAGCATTACAATTCTTGGAACTCTCTTCCTCTCTCCTAGCTCGCATTTGAACTTAATCACTAGCAACTTGGCTAGGAGTGAGGGGATGCAACACAAAAGTTTTTGAATGATGTTGGAGGGTGATCTCATTGGTGTTGCCATTGTGTAAGGTTTTATGATCAAATTGCCAAGGCCTCCCCAAGAGAATATGGCAAGCTTCCATTGGGATTACATCACATAAAACTTTATCTTTAAATTTGCCAATGGAGAACTTGACTTTCACTTGATGTTCAACTTTGAGATCCCCATCTTCATTAAGCCAATGAAGTTTGTAAGGTTTGGGATGGGGTAACAAAGTCAAATTCAACTTCTCAACCAATCTTGTGCTACAACAATTGCAACAAGATCCATTATCAATGATTAAAGAACAAATGTTTTTCAAAACCTCACATCTTGTGTGGAAAATATTTTCTCTTTGATCATTGATAGGAATGCTAGGTTGGTTATTGAGAAGCCTCCTAATCATCAAAAGTTTCCCTTCATTTGGATATGAATGTTCTTGAGAATCACTAGAATGAGAAGTGTCGGAGTCACTTGAAGATGACTCCTCTTGGCTAGTGTAGAGGTCTTTGCCCTTAAGCACAATGGTGCGTTTGGTAGGGCATTGAGCGACTACATGACCTCTACCTAGACACTTGAAACATTTGATGTCACTACCTCTTTTGTTGGTGCAAGATTCACCCTTGTCACTTACCATTGTAAGGCTCTTAAGAGTGGACTCTTTTTCTTTTGAAAATTCTTTCTTTGGAAAATCACTTTTAGAAAAAGAGAGAGAATCCTTGCAAGAAGGACGTCTCAAAAGTTGTTGGTCCACCTTGATGCTCATTTGAACAAGATCATTAAAATTGCGGTAGAGGAGCAATTCAACTTTATCTCTTATGTTGTAATTGAGTCCACTTAAGAACCTAGCAATGGTAAGTTCCTCTTCTTCTTCAATTTCAGCTCTCATGATGTAGAGCTCCATCTTTTGTCTATACTCTTCTATAGACATAGATCTTTGTTGGAGCCTTTGGAGCTTGTCCAAGAGCTCTCTTTTGTAGTAGGAGGGAACATGGCGGGCATGAAGGGCTTCCTTAAGATCATTCCAAAACTCAATATCATGTAGCCCCTTTCTCCTTCTTTGGAGGACTAAGGAAGTCCACCAATTAAGAGCATGCCCTTGAAAGCTAAGAGTAGCTAGAGACACACGCCTCTCTTCCTCCACAACATGACTCTCAAACAATTGTTCTACTTTGGCAACCCAATCAAGAAAAACCTCAACATTATCCTTTCCATAAAAATGAGGCAAATCAATTTTGACTTCCTTTGGGTGAGGAGGTATGCGCCTTTGCCTTCTTACACGAGGTGATTGTCTAAGGTTAATGCGCTCATCTTCCTCCTCTTCAAAATCATACTCATGCCTTGAAAGGGCACGAGAAGGCCTAGGAGAGGCACGGGTATTATGGTTGGGAGAGGTAAGTTGATTGGCAATTAATTGAAGATTGGCTTGCATGGAAGCCATTTGTGTGGAGGTTGTTTTCATCATGTTGTTGATGTTGGGTACTAGCACGAGTAGCCCTTCTAGTGCTCATGGTGATTGAAAGAACTTAAAACTTTAACAAAATGGTGAAAGAAGAAACCAAGCACAAGTAGACCTCCATGTTAGGCGAGGTGAGTCTAAAAGACTTCTTAAGTACCAAGGCAAATCCTTGCCAAGATGTACTTGCAAAAGGTTTCAAAGATCACACAATTGTTTAAGGCTAAGTAAATAGAATCACTTGAGGCACTAAGCACTAACGAACACAAACAAGACTTAAAGAAAAGAAAAGACTAACACTAAAAACGGACCCCTAAATGGCAAAAATTTTAGAGACTTTGGTCTCACAAATTTAAACCACTAAGCGTCTAACTATGCGGCCTAAGAAAGCACTCAGAACTTTCAACACACTCACTTACTAAAACGTTGCACTAGAATATGAAAAAGGTTCTACTTAGGAGATGGGATTGAACACCTTTGGTTCCCCAAGACACCTAAGTAGGCCATGGATACAATGGAATGTTCAAAGCAAAAGAAATTGATGCACAAGTTTTGGTACAAAGTGAAGCAAACGAGAGCAAATTGGATGCTAGAAAATAAGATTTTAAGGCTTTTTGGAGAACCAATAAAATGCCTTAGAATGCTTCAATTGTACCAAAAAGAGGTGTCCAAATTATACACAATTAAAGAACTAAAAGGTGTTGCTAAAATGAGGTCCAAAATGTATTATCCTAAGAGCAAAAGAGGCTTTGGTAGCCTTTGTATATGACCAAATTCAAGCACCAAAGTGTGTAAAAGTATCCTTTGCAGCACCACACTACTACAACATCCAAAAAGAGCAACCAAATCTGCAAAAGAGTGAAAGAAAGAAACAAAACAAACTATGGCAAGCAAACTAGTTAGCACACACTCTCTCAAATGAATAGGCTCAAAACTCTCAAACTCTCAAAGGTGAGGAGAAGGCAATCATATAGAAAACACACAAGCTAAAATTCTACTTCAATATCCAACACCTAAGATGCTACCATATCATACAACCCATTCTAAACTCCGTAGCATCATTAATCAACCAAAATCGAGAAACAATTAGATGAACCCAAACAAAAGAGAAAGCAAGAAAAACTAATTAGAAATGCTAAACCAAAAGAGAATTGAAATGAAACATGACTAGAAAGAGGTTCAAGAAGTGACAAGCAAAAAATTAAAGGCTGGAAAATAAAAACAAGCACTACAAAAGGAACCTAGAAAGGCACTAGAATAGATGAAAACAGCAAAAACAGCAAAACAAAAGTGCTCAATCATATGGCTGAAGTACTCATTGCAAAGCAGTAGCAAATGAAGTGATGAATTGACTTCCAAAGCAAATCAATAATGAAGCAATATAGAGTACAAACTCAAGCCAAAATTTAGGTGAAAACGAGCACTAAAAACACACAAACACGCACAAAACAACAATGGAACAGTGAAGTTTCGGAAACTGCAGTGCCAGAAAACGGAAATATGAGCCTCAACTTGCGTGATTTTTCATTTTTTTTTACTCAACATTTTTGAATGATTCTTTTTTTGTATTTTTCATCTGGATGTTAAATAAATGAGGCAAAAATGAGATTGAATTTTGGTGCACTGAGTTACTCACAAAAAATCAAAAACAGAGACTGTGCGTGCAGTGATTTGGTAAAGAACAGAAGAAAATTGGAGCAGATTTGCTCTCTGAAAATGTAGGAGATGTTCTATGGAAAGCATATCTAAAGAACTTGATTATGAACTGAAATCAAGCATGAATCATAGAAGAACATCTTAGACACACAAAAGCATAATCCAATCGGTGAAATGGATGAAAAATAGTGAGGATTCAGGCCTTAACCATCCACACACTTCCTTGGAGGATCATAGTGTTTTGGCTGTGAGATGTGGCTCGGAAACTCAAACAAATCAGTAAGCAATGAAATTAAACGGTGGAAAAGATGAATTAAAGCACAAACAAAGCATAGAACATGACTTAAAAATAACTGGAATGATAAAATGCAAAAAAGGACTGAATTCACCGAATAAAAATGTAGAAAACTCAAGAACCAAAGAACAAGTGCTGGAAAAACGAAAATGGAACCTAAAAATAGATTTGCACCAATGAAGCAAGGAGTACTACAAGATGAATCAATGGAGATTCATGTAGCCTCAATGTCAAACGGTGGAGAACATAAAAAACATGAAAAAAAATAGCAGCAAAAGTGAAGAAAACAGTGGAGAAGAGAGACAAAACGGAAATTGAAAGAGGAGACAAGTATGCACCAAGAACCTTACCCAAACCAAGAGGATGGATGCATCAAAGGCTTGAATGGCTCTAGATACCAATTGATGGATGTCCTTGGAGTGGGAGAGGAAGGAAATCCATGGAGAATGATGAGGAGAAGATGAAGTGCAGCAGAATTTGGAGAATTAGAGGAAAGTAGCTCTCGGAAATGGAGAATTTGGTGAAGATGAAGAGTAGAAGTGGATCTATGGTATGGAAGGTGGCTAAAGGAGATGAAGGAGAAGGTTAGCCATGTATGCTCTCAAATTAATAGAAGTGTGGAGTGATCTCAAACACTAGCATCTATTAGCAATTCAAGAGTACCCATTACAATATTTGAGTGGCTCTATTTATAGGCACATGGTCGGCCAAATGAAGAGAAAATGCAACAAAGATGAAATGCAAATGTAGCTTGGAGAAGAAGCTTGATTGTAGACCATGTGATGTAGTAGATGAGTCTTGATGATGCCGAGTGGCGTATCACACTCTCCTTGCCCAAGTCACATGCACCATGCTTCCATCACATTCTCCTTGCTTAGTTCATGCTTTGCTTGCATCCAAATGGAGAGTTACTCAAGCAATTCTCGGCCAAAGGTAGCACATTGGGCTCGGCCCAATTGATCCCAAAAGGTATTCTAGCTTTTATTGAAAGCAAAGCCTAAACAATGGCCCAATTTAAAACTAGACTACTTCCTTCATGCATCATCTCATATTTTAGAGATTTCTTTAGCCCATGTGAATAATGTAAAAAGCCCATGATTGACTTGATCATCTTGTGAGAGGCCCATGTGAATCTTTCTTATCATGCTTCTAGTGATTGAGCCTTGATGTGGGCTTGGGCTTGTTGATGCATTTAAGGTTGGGCTTGTTGGGGTCACATCAGGATGCGTGCAACTCAGAGTCGGCAGAAATCCTACGTAGATAAGAGGAGGAGGCCACTCGAGTTTGAGGCTAGTGATGTCGTGTTCCTCAGAAGCAGGTATTGGGAGAGCATTGAAGTCAAGGAAGTTGACTCCTCGATTCATCGGTCCATATCAGATTACGAGGCGAATTGGACCGGTGGCGTACGAGATTGCATTTCCACCTCATTTGGCGAACTTGCACAATGTCTTCCACGTATCACAATTGAGGATGTACGTGGCGGATCCTACACATGTGTTGGAGCAGGATGATGTCCAAGTGCGTGAGAATCTGACTTTGGGAGTTGGACTGGTGAGAATTCTAGATTCTCAAGTCAAACAACTCAGAGGGAAGGAGATTCGGACTGTGAAAGCTCTCTGGGACGAGGCAACCCAGGAGATGACATGGGAGATGGAGGACCTCATGAGGAAGTCTTATCGTCACCTTTTTGCTGGTAAGTCTTATTTTCGTGGACGAGAACTTTAAAAGGTGGGGGTAATGTAAGACACGTGAAATTAATTAATTAAATAATTAATAAATTAATAAATGCGAGTAAAAAAAGAGCCTTTATGGCATTAATTGTTGGTTGGTATGATGTGGAAAAGTGCTAGCTCAAATGGTTGAAAGTACTTTGGTTGTGTGAAAGGACTTGGGCGAGGGTCCCTAGCTTAAGCGAGTTTATATGAAATTCCATGTTTGTGTGTGCTTGTGTGTATGATTTGGCTAATTTATCTTAGGTATAGCATGTTTATGCATGTGGTGTAGTGTTTGGGCTTAAAGGACTAAGTCCAATAGGGGTCTGGGATGTGCTCGGTGGTTGGACACATGATGAGCATGGAACTGGTTGAGTTCCCGTCGGCTACTAATGGACGAGGAGTCCTTAGTATGGTGATTGCATGTGTCGAGCGCACGATGGGCAAGGAACTGTTATGTTCTTGTCGGCTACTTTTTGGCGAGGAGTCCATAGTACGGTGATTGCGTGCGTGCCAGGGTCCAAGTATAAGACTTGGATGATTTACTATAGACGAGGAGTCTGTAGGGCAGGACTATGAGCGAGATAGGCTCATAGGGTTGGACCACGAATGAGTTAGTTTCGTGGGAGCACAAGGAAGTCCCAAGACCTAGTACATGTATATGACTCATGAAGGACTATGAGGTCATGGTTGGGTTATTTGAAAAGTATGAGAATTTTAGTTGTTATTTTGGGTTGGGAAACATATTTATTTCATATATCTGTTTATAATTTTGTGCATAGCTCACCCTATCTGTGTGTGTATGGCGATGATCGGATAATTTGTTATCCGGGAGCAGATGATTTGACAGGTGAGCCAGGAGATGCTTAGAGACGGAGAGCATGGGCTACTTGGGATTTTGAAAGAAACTTTATTGTTTTGATTTTGATGTAAATATCTTTATGTTGAACTTTAGTAACATTTATATATAACGATATTGTACATTCGGATTATGTATGGTACCCATTATGGTTTTAATTTTCCCGCATTTTTGGGAAATGGTATTGTATTAAATGTGGTTTTTGTTTTAATTCAAAATTTATGTATTTAAATATTAGTAATATTCCTTAGGGATGTTACAGGAATTCCATCCACCTCCTATATCTCACATTCAGCTCCTTCTGATCAAATAAGTACTTGAGACTCTTGTGATCGCTAAATACCCGAAATTGAGCACCTTAGAGATAGTGCCTCCAAATCTTGAAGGCAAATACTATAACTGCCAATTCCAGGTCATGAGTGGGGTAGTTTCTCTCATGAACCTTAAGTTGCCTTGAAGCATAGGCCACCGCCTTCTTTTTTGGCATCAACACATAGCCCAGTCCCAAGTGAGAGGCATCATAGTATACTTCAAAAGGTTTCCCAACATCAGGAATCACCAGGATTGGAGCACTCGTTAACCTTCTCTTTAGCTCCTGAAAGCTCTCCTCACACTTGTCCGTCTAAGTGAAGGATTGGTCCTTCTGGGTAAGCTGAGTCAAAGGTGCCACTATCTTGGAGAATCCTTCTTTGAATCTCCTATAGTAGCCAGCTAACCCAACAAAGCTCCTGATCTCGGTTGCCGAATTGGGGCTCTCCCACTTTAGCACTGCCTCAAAATTTGCTGGATCTACCGTTATCCCCTGGGCAGATATCACATGCCCCAAGAATTGTACTTCGTCCATCCAAAACTCACACTTGGATAACTTAGAGTATAGATGTTTCTCTCTCAAAACACCAAGTACCAACCTCAAGTGTTCTGCATGCTCCTCCTGAGTACGTGAATGGATGAGGATATCATCTATAAAGACCACGATGAACTTGTCCAAGAACAGTCTGAATATCCGGTTCATGCAGTCCATGGACACCACCGGAGCATTGGTCACACCAAAAGGCATAACCATGTACTCGTAGTGCCCATATCGAGACCAAAAGGTTGTCTTCTGTACATCATCTGCCTTTACTAGGATTTGATGGTATCCCGACCTCAAATCAATCTTCGAGAACACCGACGATCCATGCATCTGATCCATCAAGTCATCAATTCTCGGAAGGGGATACTTGTTCTTGATGGTCATCTTGTTTAACTATTTGTAGTACACACACAGACGCGAACTCCCATCTTTCTTCTTCACTAAAAGCACTGGTAGGCCCCAAGGTGAAGTACTGGGTCTTATGAATTGTTTCCCCAATAATTCATCAATCTGACTCTTTAGCTCTACCAGCTCCGTTAGAGCCATACGGTACGAAGCCATCGATATTGGACCGGTTCTAAGTACCAGATCAATTGAGAACTCAACCTCTCGATTGGGAGGCAACCCTGGTACCTCTTTCGGGAATACATCCTCAAATTCATGCACCACTAGTATGATTGATGTCCCTTCCTTCTCCTCTACCTCCATACGAGCGAAGATTATGAAGCACTACGCACCACTCTAAATCTCCTTCACCACTCCCTGAAGAGATACCAACTCAGGCTCCTCTGAGTCGGGAAACAACAATCTTTTCTCTCGACAATCTATTAGAATACGATTCGCGAAGAGCCAATCCATTCCCAAGATCACTTCCAACTCTTGTAGAGGCAGGCATATCAGATTCACCTTGTACTTGCGCCCTTCCACCTCCATTGGACATCTAGCACACAAGGACGATGTCCTGACCAAACCCGACACCGAAGTAGATACTACTAGTTTACACTACAGCTCACACACCAGCAGTCCCTGACGTTTCACACAAGTATTTGACACAAAGGATTGTGTCGCTCCAGAATCATACAATACACAGTAAGACATACCAGCTATCATGCAACTACCCATAACCAGGTTACCTGAGCCAGTTGCCTCTACTCTCGTCATAGCATACACCTTGTCCGTCGCCTGAGGTTTGTTGCCTTTGTTCCTCTACTGATGTTGGTGGGGATTCTGCACTGGAAAGCATGTCACTGCTCTAGCAAGGGTAGGGCAGTCCTTCCTAAAGTGGCCTTCCTTGCCACAGTTGTTGTAACATCCCGTCAGGATATTATTGATTTAAATATATAAAACAAATAAAAATATAATACTGCCGCATTTGTGAATAACCTCATTTCCCAAAAACGAGGGAAATTTAAAATTTATTAAATGATCGAATAAAGTTTATAAACATCCACTACAAAAAACCAAAATAACAATGTTATAATTTCACCCATAAGGGTTTACAACAGTTTCCAAAAACAACTAAAGGAAATGTGAGAAGTTTTCCCAATAGAACCCCACTCCGTGACTAAGCCTCACCGGCTCCACCTGCATCAACATTCTCTGCTCCCGTGTACCGCATACACGATCATCGCCAAACACAAGCATATAGGGTGAGCTTATGAAAAAAACATATATCATAACAGATATCAAATAACCAATTAAATAGATGTAAACCCAACAAGTATCAAGGTACCATCTCTTAATCAATTCTCTAACGTTTGGCCACAACCAGACCATTCGGGTTCTACCTCTTCTAGTGATTACCTCAAGGTAATTTGCTGCCAAACCTATCAGCCACAACCGACAGAGCACGTGCGCGAACCAATGCCACGGATCATACACCGTAACGCCAGGTGGAGTTCACAATTACGAACATAGTCCGTAATGTCCCAAGACTACAAAACTTGTCAGCCAACAACTGAGGAGGGCAATCTAATTGGACCCATCCGTACTGGCCACAACCAGCACACTCATCCCGGCAACACTCGCCAACCCGAGCTCAACTCAAGGGTTCCTCGTGTTCATCCGCCATCCCAAGCTTAACTCGAGGGATGACATTCCGAGCTCAACTCGAGGAATGTACGTGCTTAACCCCTATCCCGAGCTCAACTCAAGGAACCCAGCCATCTTACCTTTAAAGCACCACCAAAAGCCTTGTAGAACACCCTACAAAGTCCCATAACTAGGACTTACAGCAGCCAAATCGCCTAGCGGGGGACACGTACCGCTAGGCGCCATAACTTCCAGACCGCCTGGCGGGGGACACGTGTCGTTAGGCGCCAAGCGCCTCAAACACACCAACATAGTAGCTACCGCCTGGCGGATCAGCCCCCACCACCAGGCGTCCAACTCTCCAAGACCCCACTGTTTCAGACACAATCGCCTAGCGGATTCTCCTTCACCGCCAGGCGGACGTGACACCATACCTCACTGTTTCTAACGCCATCGCCTGGCAGAATCCTTTCCGTTCGCCAGGCGCCTCCTACACCATCAACCCACTAGTTTCTCGCTGTCGCCTGGCAAACATAGCTCTGCTGCCAGGCGCCGTATCAGTACTTGTACAGTACTGGTTTTGGTCAGATATTCTTTGCACCGTACTCACAGACCTACTCTCAATCTAGTTGCGCTTTTAATTTAGTGAAAAGTATCGTATATTAAATGAACATATACAACTATTCCCCTATGCCACAAGTCCCACGAAATTATTCCACGCCGAGAGACTCCCAATTGTTGGGGTCATCCATATCCTTCCAAACCAATACCCATATATGTAGTTTATTACGGTCCTGAAAGTATTGGAGTATTTTATGAGCTAACATGCTTCCCATATTTCTAATTACCATTCTCTCACTACTTTATACACCCAATATTCTGTTTATAGGTAGATTGTAAATATCCTTATCTTAGTTGGGTCACTATACACTAACGCCCTCAACTCCCTCTTTAACCTTTTCAAATTTCCATTTCCTTCTCTCACTGAACACCAAAATACCCCAAACCCAACACCACCATAGTGACCACGTAGACACACTGCTGCTGTGATGGCCAGCCGCCAGGCGGTACAATTATTTCAGGCAACATTCCAAACTCTCAGCCCCCGCGATGCTTCCTACACTTCCTTCTGAGGTTCCCCTTTCTCTATCTCAATCAAAATTTCGGACACATGATAAATTTGACACACACAATTCACCTTGATCGCTCACAAAACCAGTATTCAGGGTTTAACACCTATCACAACCAGTTCCATCTAAGAAGCAACCCAAATGAACCCTAAAGTTCACCCACACTGTTCCATCAATTTTACCTACCACTTGTACTGGTTTTCAATCAATTAAGACTCTATATCAACTCTAAATCACTAACCCTTAACTTTCATCCAATCAGAATCACTCCAGATTGCACAAAACCTCAAAATCGAGCCAATTCTACTCGCGTCGCCTGGCGGGTGTGCATGACCGCCAGACAGTTCATCATAGAACCCAGAAATTGGGTACGAGTTTGTGGCGCCTGGCGGTACAGGGGTTCACCGCCAGGCGGTTCCTCAGGGAACCCAGAAAAACGCAGTAAAATAACATGTGCCGCCTGGCGGCTATGGACAGCCCGCCAGGCAGTTTCTGGAAATTTTCCAGAAATCCGAAAACTCATTCAATTAACCAAAATACACATCTAATGGTTCATGCTTTCACACAAGATAAATTAATACATGCAAGAAGCGGGTTCAACTCCCCTAACCTAATTTTTCTCCGCTTAAAGCTTGACGATTAAGTGTCCTCCCTTCACCAATTGGCTCCTTAGCCTTCTCTCAATGCAGCCCAAAAATCACACCAAAACCTCTCCCACTCTCTGATTCTCGCTCTCCCTTTAGGTATAGTTTCCAGCTTGCCAAAACCCTTCCCTTTACCTCACTTTTACCTTTTAAAGTATGCCTAAAAACTAGCCAAATACCTTAGGACGAAAATTTACTTATTAAGTGGTGTTTAATGTCATTTACCAACTCATTATGGCTATTTTCCGGCCACCCCTCAGCTGCCATACCACTAGGGTTTCCTTTCAACCCTTTCATATTCAACCGAAATCCAAAAATAAAGTTTAATGTAAGTTCTCCAAGACTTGAACCCATAACCATGCAATCCCCAAATCAATATCAAACCACTTAACCAATTCAGATTTCATGCTAGCAATCATAATTCAATTGTCATATTATTTCACCACATGGTTAGGCTATATTAAAATAACAACGAACAATACACAAAATGGCACACATAGGACTTGAACACAAGTCCTCTCACACAAACCAAAGTACTCTCAACCACATGAGCACGCACTTTTCCACGTCATTCCACTCATAATTTAATGTCATAATTAATTCTCCCACCCGCATTTATTAATTATTTATTTATTTAATTAATTAAATTTTGCGTGTCTTACAGTTGTTGCACCTGCGATAACCCTCCATGTGTGGCCAAGCGTTCCTCAGATGAGGGCCTCCACATATGTAACACTACACTTGACCCTGTTGGGGAGGAAAGCTCCTAGACCCCTAGGAATGATGGTGAGGTCTGTCATAAGGCTTCCTCCTCTCCTCGTGTCTCAGCTATGACCTAGATGGTCCACCTATCCTATGGGGTTGTTGTGGGTGTTGACCTTCCACCTCGTTCTTCATCTTCTCCATCACTCTGGCCTTCTCCACCAGAATTGCAAAATCCTTGATGGACAATGGAGCCACCATCAAGCGGATATCACCGCGGAGACCATTCTCAAATTTCCTGCATCACCACACTTCATCAAGTGGCATGGTGTAGAAACGACTGAGGTGTTTGAATTTCTCAGCATACTCTGCTACTGACTTCCCTCCCTGAGTGAGCTGGAGAAACTCCACTTCCTTAGCATACCTCACACTATTAAGGAAATACTCAGAGAGGAATTTCCCCCTGAAAGACTCCCACGTCACTGGTTCCTTCCGCTCCTCCATGATAGATTTCATGCTGATCCACCAATGTTCAACTTCTCTGGTGAGCATATATATAGCGAAGGCCAACCTGTTATCTGCTGGACACATCTTCGCGTCGAAGATTCTCTCTATGTCCTTCAGCCATTGGTCTACGGCGTCAGGACTAGTCTTGTCATTGAACTTCACAAGATGGTGTTTTAGAAAGTCTTCCAGACTCCACTCCCTGACTGGTGATCGTGGCTCAGGACCAAAGGCAGGCGCGACCGTCCTTTTTTCCTCCAGCTAGCGGAGGTCCTCCATATGTTGTCGGTGGGTATCCTCTACAGCTACCCTAGTAGCCTCCATCTACCATTACTACTCAAGTGATGACGCCTGTCGTTGCATTGATGCCTCGTGCTGCATCATCATCGTCGTACTCTACTGTGTCATAGCAGCCACCATTGCCTCTATAGCTCTGGCGATATTTGGTACATCGCCCTGAGAAGATTGCGTTGTCCTACGAAAAGGTGTCATAGTTCATTGGCACACAGGAAAACCATTGGTTAGGCTTGATAAGGCATGAATTTCACTAAAGACACTCAGAAGACACAGAGAAAGCTAAGCGGACATCCAAGTCCACAGACCGAAGGAATGACCACTCTAATACCATAAATGTAACACCCCATTTAATTAATAAAGCTAATCAAAGGAAATGTCACACAATATAATAAAAGAAACAAGATCAACGGGTATAATGTCACCCCTATAGATATCCCAAGTACTTAAAGGACGATAATGGAGCCACACCACGATGTCGGGTACAAAGTAATGTAAGAGAGTGATAATAATTCAAGTAAATTCTAAGAGAAGACAATACATGGGCCTTAGCCCTAAATGAGAATCCACTAAGCGGGAACCAGCCTAGGTGGGCTAAGCAGCAGAGTCACAATTCCTTTGTTGACCGCGAGAACCTCTCGCATCTGCTCACATCAATAAATTGATTATAATCGCAAAGGAGAAGAACCACATGCAAGGCAACCAAACGAGCAAACAGGGTAAGCTGGAGTAGAAAATAGTTTATCATGCAGTCACATGCTATTACACCATCTAAGCAGTATATATCATCCAAAGATGTTATGACTTTTCAAACAATACACTAAACTCATACTCGACTCATCTAGATACATATAATCTAGTCGGATTCAGCGAATGCTTGCACTTGTGGTGGATTTTCCTACTCACATCTGAGCTGCTCACCCCCGAGCGAAGTGTTACAAATGTTACAATTCATAATAATATTCAATAATAATATAATAACATGTTTTGCATTAAATGAGTGCACATATTTTCATGTATTGATTCTAACACACACATTAAATAAATGTTGTTTTCTAATATACGTCTTTTTCCAACACACATTCTCCCATCTCTACCAACCATAAATATTTTGTATGAACATTAAATTTTATAAAAAAAAAGATATGCACTTTTCATTTCCTTTTTCATTTTTTCAAATGTTTGATACAATGAACTTTTATGCATAGATGTCCAACGTTTTTTCATTATTTGGTTTACAAGGTCAAGTTTCTTCTTTTATTCTTCTTTCTTTGATTTCTTTAATATGTGCAGAAAATATGGGTAAAAGCCAAAAACAATGCATAATATTTTGAAATTAAGAGCATTGTTAGTGGCTTTCCTCAACAATTTTTTTCAAAATAATTTTTTTTAATACACTTAAGATGCATATTACCAAATTTAAAATTCGAAGTGGTAATAAAGTTTGAATTTGAAATTTAAAATCGCAAAAAAGTATAATAATATGATAACAAAGATTGATTAATTGTTTAATTAATTTGTTTAATTTTAAATTAATTGATTTGGTACAACATAAAGTCAATATAAATTAATTCTGACACTGACATATTTTAAAAGTATGTTTCTAAAAGAATAGTCTCATTTCTCTATGTATAAGTGTTTGAAAATGACAATTTCATAATTAAAATTTTAATTTTTTTAATATTATAACTGATTATTCAAGTGTTTCATAATTTAAGTTTTTCATAATTTAAACCTTTTATTTATTTATTTTACAACCTTTGTTCATTTATTTTACAAACTTTCAAATATATACGACATTCATACATACAAATTCTAATATATGTTAAAGGCATTGTAAAATGTATTTTGAAACTAATATAAATAGTTTATTGACAACCGATATGATCTCTGCTTTTTAAATTAGTTTTTTGAAACTAAATATTTTTTGATATATAAAATAATAATGTTTGGATTTAAAATTTGAAATTGTAAAAAACCGTAAATAAAATTAAATTTAACATTTAAAATATAAAACACGTACAAAAATTTAAAGTTTTTCTAATAAATATTCTTAATGTTTCTCATAAAAAATACAAAAATTCATAACGATATAATAATTATTATAAATATAATAATATTTAATAAAAATATAATTATAAAATAACACAATGATATCAACCTAATAATAATAATTAAAATATAATGTACAAATTACAAATATTTTTAACTTTAAAAATATGAAAATACTCAAACATTTAAATTTTAATCTTATTTTAATATTGTGAAATTTGAAATATATATAGTAATAAAGTTTGAATTTGAAATTTGAAATTTGAAATTTCAAAAAGCTATAAAAATATTCCACTTAAGCTACAAAAAATATTTCAAAATGTAAAGTGAAAAGGGAAGGAGAGGCAAAATGGTCGGGCTGACACGTTTTGACACCCTACAAAAAGCTGTAACATTAAAGCCTTTTTAATGAATTTTTAAATGTTTTTGAACAACTTTCACATATTTTTGACATTTCACAAAAGCTTAAACAATAATTTAAAACATAATTTTTATAACATAGACATCTGTGTATCATTGCAAAGTGAAAATTATAAATTCTTGAAACTTTTAAAGATAAAAAATTCACTAATGATTTCAATTTCAATATTTTTTTCTAAATTAAGATTCATATTGACAAATTTAAAATTCAAAATATAAAGTAATAAAGTTTGGATTTAAAATTCGAAACTGTAAAAACTATAAAAATATGGTAACAAAATTTAAATTTGAAATTCAATATCCAAAAAAAAAAAATGACTCCAAAAGAATAGTCTATTCTTTATATCTTTCTACATTGGATTTACATATGTAGTTTTTGATCGTTTATATCTTGATGTTTTGTTTGCATCGTTTGTCTAACATTTGTATTTTGAAAGAATCCATTATCTACATTTATATACACGACCTATCATTTATAGTTTTATATTGTCTACTCTTTACATTTTTTTATTGTCTATTTTTGTATTTTTATAGAGTCTACTTAACAATTTATATATTGTTCATCATCTTTGTTATTAAAAAATCAACTATTACATTTTTCTACATTATCTATTAAATATTTTATTTAATTTCTTAATTTTAATTAACTCGATTTTAATATATTATTTAAAATAATTATATACAATATATTTTGTTAAAAAAATATATAAATAATTTAAATAAATTTTTATCATAAAATTAATTAAAAATTTATTTAGTTTTATAAAAAATTATTAAATTTAATTATATTTTTAAATTTTTCAAATCTCGTGCTCCGTGCATTGCACGAGTAAAAATACTAGTATTTACATAAAGAGTAATGAATCATATGAGTATCAATCATATGAGTAAATGTATCAAATCAATGGACAATCATTAATTCATAACACTCCCCTTGAGTGTCCATTGAAACTTTACTAGGAAAAACCCTTTGGTTTAAAAAAACCTAGTGAAGGAAAAAAGTACAACATTATGTATTCTTTAATACAATATTGTTCATCACATATTCTATTTCTCCCCCTCATATAAACTTATATCATTAAGGTGACAGAGTCCGAACTTGTGAATCATTTGCTCAAAAGTTCTTCTTAGCAAAATCTTCATAAATAGACCTGCCATATTTTCACATGAATAAATTTTTGGATATCTATATCATCCTTTCAATTAAACAATACACTATTGTCTTCATATATGGTTATTGATTCCATCTTTGTCGGCGATAGTCACAAGTTTCATGCACATGTTGAATTATAGACCTTAACCAAACATACTCACAACTTTCCTCATAATTCTGTATGATTAAACGATGTTGCTACTATGGTTTGTTTCATATACCTTCATGAAATCATTGTGCTACCACATGTGAACAAACATCTTGTTTGTGATTAACCATTGTGACATTATGAGAAGATGTAAAATAACATGCATATACATAACTCATTGGTCTGAATCTGAATCATTTGGATGAAATAAGTTCATATTCGTAGTACCCTTAAAGTAACGAAGTATACGTTTTACTCCAAACCATTTTCTTCTTGTAGTTGAAGAACTATATCTTGCTTAACAAATTTACAGCAAATGCAATATTAGATCGAGTATAATTAGCAAGATACATTAGTGTTTCTATGACACTAAGATATGGTGCTTCTAGACCAAGAAGATCTTCATCATTTTCTTGAGGTTTAAGAAGAGTCTTTATCAACATCTAATGACCTCACAACTATTGGAGTGCATAATGGACATGATTTGTCCATTTAGAACATTTTAAGCACCTTAATTATATAAGCCTCTTGACGTATAAAAACGCTTTTATTTAAATACTCAATTTCTAATTTCAAATAAGACTTTGCCCTGCAAAGATCATTCATCTCAAATTATTTCTTTGAGTAATCAATTGCCTTTGTGAGCTCATTAGGAGTTCAAACGATGTTTATGTCATCGACATAAACAATAATTATGACAAATTCATTTTTGGATCTTTTCATATAAATACAAGAACAAATAAGATCGTTTCTATATCCTTCTTTTAATAAGTAATCAATAAGATGGTTTATATCACACATGCCCTTATTGCTTTAAGCAATAAAAGAGCATGTTCAATTTTATTGAATAACCCTCTTTAGAATTTGTCATGTTGGGCAAATAAAATCCTTTAGGGATTTTCATATAAATATGATTTTCAAAAGAACTGTACAAATAGGTTGTAACATCATCCATTAGATGTAAATGCAAACCTTGTTGTGCAACTAGGATAATCAAATATTGCAATGTTGTTGCATCCAATACTAGTCAATATGTTTTTTCACAAATCAATACAAGGTTTTGTGAACAACCTTGTGCAACTAATTGTGCTTTGTATCTAACAATTTCATCATTCTTAATTTGATTTTTGCGCAAAAATCCATATGTATCCAATGGGTAACTTCAGGTGTGCGAACTATACGTCCAAAAACCTTTCATTTAACAAGCAAATATAATTATGCATCTTTTCATATTTTCATTTCGGCCAATCTTTTCTTTGCCGAAAATCTTCAATGGTCATTGCTTATTATTCCTCATTATCATTCATAGCATTCATCGCTATGTTATAAGTAAAAGTTTCATCAATGTTAACTTCTTTTTGGTTCCATATGATATGATTCATTACATAATTTATTGAGATCTCATCATTTTCAACAATTTCAGGTACCTGAGGTTCTTCTATAACCGAACCATTAATTATGTCAAATGAATCTTTTGGGATTTCAACCTTTTCGATTAGGTCATTTTGAATTTTAGCTCCCTTTCTCATTCAAGAGTTTTTATCTTTGGAACCAATAGGTCTACCACGCTTCAAACGTGTCTTTGGAACTAACAAGTCTACCATGCTTCAGGCGTGTTATGAGATAATATCAAATATACTCAGAGCATTAGCAGTTGGTATATATAATTTGATTACCCTTTCTGTCAATAGGAATATTTGGTAATTGATAGACTAATTTTTGTAAATGAATTATCCTTTGAACTTCTAGTTCACATTGTTTTGTACGAGGATCAAGATAAGATAATGATAATTCATTCCAACCAATATTCTTTTCAAATTGTTTTCTTTCTCCCCCTAATGTTGGAAAAACTTAAAAGTCGAACTATAAATAAGTCGAACTGTAAATAAGTCTCTTGTTGGTAATTCAAGATATTTATTATTGAGGGAGGATCATATCCAACATATATTATCAATCATCTCTAAGGACCCATCATAGTCCTTTTTGGTGGGGAAATTGAAACATATACACCACACTCAAAAATTCTTACATGAGAATATTTGGTCACTAACCAAAAACCAACTGCATAATAGAGTATTTGTGATAACTTATTGGCTTGATGCAAATCAATAATGCAACATGTGAAATTTCATAGTTCCAAGTAGCCATTAAAAGATTAACTCTCGTAAGTAATGGTCTTGCAATCAATTTTAGACGTTTTAGTAATGATTTCGCAAGTCTATTTTGAGTATCAACATGTGCTACTAGATGCTTAACTTAAATTCCAATTGATATACGATACTCATGAAAAGCATGAGATATAATTTCACCAGTACTATCAAAACAGATTTTCTAAATTGGATAATCTGGGAAGTGAGCTCTTAACTGTACTAATAACTTTGCAATTACTTGATTACGAGTTGATAATAAACAAATATGTGACCATCTAGTTGATGCATCATTTAAACTCATGAAATATATAAATGTTCCATATGGTGGGTGTATTGGACCACAAGTATCACCTTGTATTCGTTCTAAAAATGAGATTGACTCATTTCTATTTTTTCTGGTAATGGTCTAATTATCAACTTCTGTGAACGTATAGTACATGAAAACTCATTGGTCTGAAGAAGTTTCTTGACTCTTAAGTGGGTGTGAACATGAGTTTTTCAACCCTTTTTTCGCATCATAATAGATCTAGGATGACCCAAATGATCATACCAAACAAGGAATTCATTTTGATTCGTAAACTTTTAGTTTACCATGACAGGCATTTTAATTGTACTAATATATGCGTAGTACAAATCATTCAACTGATCATGTCAAACAAGGCATTCATTTTGATTCATAAACTTCTAGTTTACCATGACATGCATTTCAATTGTACTAATATACATGTAGTACAAACCATAAGAGAATGTTGATAATTTCTTCAATATACAATTTTTTTCAACTCAATCATAGAGATAAAGATATTTCATATCTTTTTCATTGTTTGTCTCAATATAATATCCATTTAGACAAATATCCTTGAAACTTAATAAGTTTCTATTCAACTTCTTGGTATAAGTATAATAGCTCTTCTAGAGTCTTCAAATATATTTGTAGACTATAAATAATACTAACATTGATGTCTCGCATTATCAAACAAGAGAAAATTTATTACGCTTGAGAATTGTATAAATTGTTGCACTATCAACAAGACACATCCTTTGGTACTAGTGCAAACATTCGTTTTTCATATAAACGTAAATATTAATATGAGTTTTTTTGTTAACACTCTCATAATCAATGAGGTGATCAATGCTTCCATTTGCTTTAGCAAAGAAAATAATAATATCAAGATGAGTAGCATTCATATGGCCATAATCAAAATCACCACATTCATAAGCAAAGTGTGTTTCTATGTTCTTCTCATTATTTGTAAGATGTTTTGGCATACAATAAGTACAACTCAAATGGCCTTTACCACCGTAATGATAATATATACTTTCATCTTTTTGTCAATATTTTCACATTTTCCCTTTCCCTTTTTCACATTATTGTGCCACTTCTGGTGACAAAATGTGTCTTTGAAATTTTCTTTATAACCATGTCCATAATCAATATCACGATCACAATCATGAAAATATAAATCAAATGTTATTGCATTCACTTCTAGGAATGAAGCAGAACCAATTTGGACAGGTTTCATGATTTTCTATCAAACTCCCATTGCTTTGTTCAGCCATACAAAGGCATGAAATAAATTCATAATATTTATTGTTGCATTCACTTTTGGGAATGAAGCAGATTAGGCGGATCTCATGATTTTTCATTAAAAGCTTTATTGCTTTGTCCAACCAGTCATACATAGGCATGAAATAAATTCATAATATTTATGAAATCTCTTTTCACAATATTTTTTGTCGCATGAGCAAATTAGTTGCTTAGATACTTTATATCTTTATTTAATGGTATCCCAATATCCATTGCATCTAAATGTATTTCAACATTTAAAATCCAATATAAGAAATTCTTCCTTGTAATATCAAGGTCACAAATCCAAATTTTGCAATGTTTCACGTGTTTCGAACTAGCACATAAAATAATAATATTAATAATAATAATAATCATCAAAATAATAATAATAATAATAATAATAATAATAATAATAATAATCACTGTCATAATAAAAATAAAAATAATAAGACAAAGATGAAAATTGATAAAGTCAAACAATTCTTATCACAAGAGGAAGAATATAAGGTAAAAATATAAACTGAGAAAGGATTAGAAAGAGCCTGGATTGAGACATGCAAAGCACTGTCGTTAAAGAGAAAAAGCTTTTAGTAATCCTCAATTGGTTGGAGCATCATGCTGATAACGTGTTATGAAATAAAGCGAATAACAGAGAGAATAATAAATAATATAATAAAGAATAGAAGAAACAATAGAGAATAGATAATGAGAGAATAGGGAGCAACTCATATGTGTATTATTATTAATAGGAAGAGTCCTATTTATGGATACAACATGTAATCCACAAAAGAAACAAATCAACTTAGTTAATACAAATATTTACATAAAGAGTAATGAATCATATGAATATCAATCATATGAGTACATTTATCAAATCAACGGACAATCATTAATTCATATAATATATATATATATATATATATATATATATATATATATATATATATATATATATATATTATTTAAATGTATATCTTTATGTAATACTTATTTATCATTAAAGAAAAACAGATAATGCATCATAATAATAATAGTCATTATCACACGTGTGTGTATATCCCCCACGCACAAGGTTAGCCTTAAGTGTTCCAGGCCTCCTGCTACTCTCACCACTTGAGTCAGTACGCTCTACGTGAGACTAACAAACTCTTTAGAGTGTCAGGATGCAATCCTTATTTTGAATCCTTACTAAATTATATAAGTGAGGCACCACCATGAAATCTCACCTAGAGATTCATGGAATTACGTCCTAAGTATGAGGCACCACCATGAGCTCCCACTAACAGAGGTCATGGAATTACGTCTTGACCAATGAGGCACCACCATGAGATCTCACCTAGAGATTCATGGAATTACGTCCTGACCAATCAGTAGAAACCTTCATTTTACGAAAAGTGTGCAGTGCTGAAAAAAAGAGTAGTGCCACATCAATCAAACATACTCGCACACCATACATTTTTATTCGATCAACAGCCTCATTCAAGCATCATAGCCATAAAAATAGACCAAAAATCGGCAAAATAACTTTAAAAACATAAACCCTAGCTTCTCTTACCTGGAAAAAGCTAGCAGAATATCCAGACACCCAAGCAAGTGAGTACTACCAACCACGGAGCAGATTCACGAGCTCTAAAATAGTGGAATAGATTCAAAATGGGTTACGATGGTGAACCCTAGTTAGAATCATGATGACAGAGTTTGGAATGGAAAAGGTACGATGGAGAATCAACTTACGTGGACTGAAGAATAGAGTTGAGCTAACGCGAAGAACGGTAAGACCTAAACCCTAGTAGAGCTTTTGTGAAGAGAAAAGGGAAGAGTGAGAGCACTAATTTTGGCAAGTGAGGACAGAATGAGGGACCTTGGATGCTTTAGGAGCCTTGGCACCCTATGGGCCAATCTTTAGGCCCAACTAATTAAGGGCAGCTTTTAAAAATAAAAGCAAAAATTAATTGAGCCTTACATATATATATATATATATATATATATATATATATAATGATATATTATTTTTTTTCTTTAATGGTAGATATTATGTAAGGATGTGAATTTAAATAACTGAATTTTTGAAATTCTGCACAATATTTTTAAAGTTTTGAAATATTATTTTATGAATGTTTTAAATCTGAATGATTTTAACTGAAGAATAAATTTGGTACGAGTACATTTATTCTTTTAAATTTGTATGTGGTATTTTCAATTAATTTCTTTTAACATTAATATTTCGAATCAAAATATATCTAATGGAAAATATATCAATTTTAACTATGTTTTTCAATTAATTTTGACAAATTAATAGTTTCGAATAAGATTAAGTTGCAATATATACTTTAGATAAATTCTTTGAAAAAACTATTCAAATTCTTAAATTTTTTTAAAACTAATTTCAAATCCATATCTATATTTTATTAAAACACTATCATATTTTAAATTATATTTTTAAATATAATGAAAAAGCTTTTAAAACGGAATGAAAATATTGTATGAATTAATAATATAACAATGTAAGTTATATTTATGAACTAATTATATTATTATTATTATTATTATTATTATCAATTTGAAAAATGTATGTTATCCAATATTTATTGTGTTTTTAAAAAATGTAATAACGAAAATTTTATATAAAATCAATTGTATTATGATATTTAGTTATAACAATTACTATTGAATTAATTAATAAATTTTAATTGACTTTTAATATTGTTATTTAAAAATAAATTTATGACTTATCTTTTATTGTCCCAACCATACCATGAATCAGGTACAAATATACACGGTACATTGTCATAAAGAGCTCATTATGTCGCATGCTATGTGCCAAAGAATCCATCAACACAATAAACAACATCATCACCCCCAAATTGCTGACCTTATACTGAGATATCCCTTAGTAAATAGTAAGTGTTCATTAGTACTCATTGAGTCGCTTATCCTGTACTGAAGAATCCCTTAATTAGTAGTAAGCGACCATTAGTACCTACTGAGCCGCTTACCCTGTACTGAAGAATCCATTAGTTAACAGTAAGCGGCCATTAGAACTCACTAAACTGTTTACCCTATACTAAAGAATACCTTAGTTAACAATAAGCAACCATTAGTATCACTAAGTCGTTTACCCTAAACTAAAGAATCCATTAGTTAATAGTAAGCGACCATTAGAACTCATTGAGTCGCTTAACCTATGCTGAAAAATCCCTTAGTTAACAGTAAACGACCATTAGTACTCACTAAGTCGCTTACCCTATACTAAAAAAATCCCTTAGTTAGCAATAAGTGGCCAATAGTACTCACTAAGCCACTTACCCTGTACTGAAGAATTCCTTAATTAACAGTAAGCGGCCATTAGAACTCACTAAGCTGCTTACCATGTACTGAAGAATCCCTTAGTTAACAGTAAGCAACCATTAGTACTCACTAAGTCGTTTACCTTGTACTGAAGAATCTCTTAGTTAATAGTAAGCGACCATTAGAACTCACTGAGCCGCTTACCCTGTGTGATGACCAAATTTTATTTTATTATTTTACAATAACATATAACATAATTAAACTATTCACATATACATATCTTTATATATCTTACAATACTGTATGCATATTAAATTTACATCATTTGGTACATATTATATTTTCTACACTAGAAGAGGAAGAAATATTATTTATTTACAGTTTTCCCCTCATAGGTTAACCTTTAAACATATGGAGGAAAAATGTTATGGATAGGATTCACTTGGACTATTTAGGGTAAATAAAAAGTGACTTCAATATGTCTTTCTAAGATAACCGGTGCATTTGAAGCATTTAGGAATGTGATAGTAGAATTTCCAATTCCTTAAAATGTTATCGAATTATTTACCGTATTAGTTTGCCATGCGTTTCCCGAAAATATTGCTACTATATCCGCAAGGAATGGGTCGGGCATGTTAGGGGCAGCCATCTACGATGAAAATATAATATATATTTTTTTATACACAACCATAAAATAGGGAAGTGAGAATAAAATATAACATGTCTTAATAAACTAAATAAAATGAAATGAAAACTCATTTTAGTCCATAAAACTTGGATCTTTATTTCATTAATAAAGATTTTGATTAATTTTGTAGTAATTAGTCAAGATAATTGAGTCTCATTATGGACAACAAAATAACTCAAGAACATCCCATCTTGAGTACTAACTACTCATTTAAATCCCCAAGGTTATACCTCCAACTACAAAAATCAAATTTTTATTTATCATAACTTTTATTTTGATATTGAATCATATAATTGTATAAATAAATAAATAGGATCAATGCGTAACTAAAAATAAATATAATAAATAAAAAGGACTAGTAAGTGACTAGAGATAAATATAAATAAATAAAAGAATGTAAATGTAAATTGAATAAATAGGACTAGTGTATAACTAGAGATGAATATAAATAAATAAATAAGAATGGGAACTAAATATAAGTTTGAATGAGGTTAGGGACACCTCACTTAAAGTAAATACAAAAATAAAAATAATTATGAAGAGATAAAAATATAATAAAAGTAAAAAGATAAAATGATAAATGTCTCTTCCCCTTACCTTAGTGATTGTGGAAAATGCACCAGGGTTGTATTGAGATTTTGATGATATATAATTTTTTTTCTCCTTTGCTACTACGTGCCCTCACTTTCTCTTTTCTTTTTTCTAGACCCTTTGTGCACCACTGCCTCTTTTCCAATTCTTTTTCTCCATCTCTTTCATCGTTTATTTGTTATTTATAGTTGCTCGTTTAGTTACTTATAGATTATTTTTGAAAGATATTTTATCTTCTCCTTATCACCATAGTAGTTTCTTGATGTCATCATGTGTTCTGTACTTTTACGTTAATAATGATTAGCTTTTTTTTTAATAAAAGCAATAATGATTTATATGTACTAAATACAACATCCATACTCTTACATTTAATATAGTTATCTGTTAAGATTTCGCCATATATTATCTATTATATATATATATATATATATATATAATTAATAAAATTATTTTATTATAATTATTTAACGATTTGTTTTTATTCTATAAATTTTTATAATTTTTATTGTATCACATCTAGCCGGTTTCGCTAGCATACCAACACATATCACCCTTGACCGACAACTCATATCGGCCAAGGCTAGGGGACTGGTGTACCACACCTAGCCAAACTCGACCAAATAAGTAAGCGATACATATATACCAAAACAGTCAAGAGTTCAGCCTAGGCCGAGTTAGCCTAAGTCTTACCGGATTTAACCCAAACATCGAGAGGAATAACCTGCACAAGATATCATTTAACCAACATAGGCCGTCAAGGAAAATAGCCGGCCTAGGCCGACTACTCCAATAGACTCAATAGGATTAAAGCCCCCCAGCGTTCAATAGGTCCTAAAGGCTTGGGCTAGGGCCTAGGCCCACTTACAGCCAAAGCCCAAGCCATGGCCCGGCCCATAGAATGACCAGACATAATTAATGCTCTATAAATACTCGTGGACCCCAGTAATTAAAGGTACGCATTCATTAATCACAGATTTGACCTTTTTGAGATTTTTGACTCACTTGAGCTTCGGAGTCCCTCCTGCAGGTAACCCCTTCTGGGTCCAAACCGACATGTACCAACCGGGAAGAGGCCAACTGAGGAGATAGCGGACTACATGGTAAGGTGACGCTTGTGCCTAACTCATCTTATTTGTTCTCTGCAGGAACAATTGGCGCCCACCGTGGGACACGAGACGAACACCTTTAGTACCCATTTTTCTCCGAAGATGGTTTCCACCCGTAGCAAAGTTGGAGTGAACAAGCAGGCGGATGCTGGTCCCTCAGGACCTGCTGGCATCACCCCTGACCTGGCCGCCATCCTAGATGGCCAAGCGAAGATACAACAAGAGCTGGCAGATCTGAAGAAACGCAGTGTTGATGAGATGAAGGCGCTACGACAAGAGAACTCTCGCCTTAGGCGAAAGATTGAAGTTGATCCCAACCTGAAGGGAAAAGCCAAGGAAACCTCTAAAGTTGAAAGGTCCCCGGCCTTCCAGTCCACAAAGGAGGAAAGCGAATACAACCCCACCCCTCACACCTTCACCACCACCCAACAAACACCCATCCCTTCCACCCATCCCCATACCGCAGCCCCAACCCCTACCGCTACCCTCCCTACCACCCAGATCCCCTACAACATACCCACCACCCTACACACCACACATGTTCCACCATACAACCCGCAATACCCCCCAACAATCCACATCCCCCCTCACAATCTTACTTCCACCTTCCCCACTATGATCACTCATCCCATCCCACCCCATCTGCTCCCTCCCCACCAGCCCAAACGTCGTCACCCCTTCATCGACTTTATCGCCAACACCCCTCTTCCTGCCCAGTGGGAACCCTTCACCCTGGACCGCTATACTGGCGAAACCGACCCTGATGAGCATCTCAAGGTCTACATCACCCATGTCGCCCTGTACACGTCCCAAGATGCAATCTTCTGCAAAGCTTTCCCCACCACCCTCAAGGGCCCTGTTCTAGAATGGTTCACAACCCTTCCATCAACAGTTTCTACGTCCTTTCCCAAATGTTCTCCACCCATTTCGCTGGCAGCCGTCCACACCAAACTACCACAATCTCCCTCCTGGGCATTAGACAGGAACAAGGTGAACCACTCAGAGCGTTCATAGATCGCTTTAGTAAGGCAGCTCTTCGCACCCCCCACCTCAACCAGGAGATGATCCTCCAATGCATGGCACTTACCTTGTAACCCGGCCCCTTCGCCAACAACGTTTACCTCCACCCACCTACCTCTATGTACGAACTCAAACTACGTGCAGCCGACTACGTCCACATGGAGGAAATGCAAACCCTCCACACCAAATTCTGCAATGACTATGCAGCCACAACCACCAACCGTACCCCACAACCTCCCCGCCCTGATGCACGCCCGCGCGAACCCTGCCAACCTCGTTTCACCAGATATGCCCCCCTTAGCGTAGCTCGCTCCTGCATCCTCGATGAGGCCCTACAAGCTGACCTAATCCCTCCACCACGCAAGACAACCACCCCTCCTAACGTTGACATGACCAAATTTTGCCGCTACCACCGCAACCATGGCCACACTACAGAAGAATGCAAAGCACTCCAGGATAAAATAGAAGAATTGGTCCTTGTTGGCCACTTTCGTTGTTTCATCTGAAGAGATGACCATTCCTCTTCCTCTCGATCCCGCCACCCCCCTCGATCCGACCATAGATGCCCTCCACATGATTCCCGTCACGATAGACGCCCCACCCAACCCACCAACCAAGAACACGAACCGGCCCGCACCGACATCACCCCACCGACCCTCCGCTACGTGGCACCATCAACACCATCTCTGGTGGCTTCGCTAGTGGAGGATCCACTTCTTCTGCCAAAAAGAGACACCTCCGCCATATCCAATCCATCAACCATAGCACCCATTCCCACCACAGACGTCGCATGCCTCCTATCATCTTCATAGATGACGACTTTCATGGCCTCGATCATCAACAAGATGACCCCATGGTCCTTGTTGTTCAGGGCAGCTCCGTTGACATCCTCTACTACGCCACCTACCAAAAACTTCAACTTCCGGAAACTGCCATGGTCCCGTATGACGAGCCAATCTATGGATTCTCTGGCGAACAAGTATCCACCCGTGGCTACATCGACCTCCACACCGTCTTTCGTGAGGGGACCCAAACCAAAACCATCCCAATCCGCTTCCTTATCGTCGACGCGCCAACATCCTACAATATCCTCCTGGGTCGTCCTTCACTGAACACCCTTGGCGCCGTCGTCTTCATCCCCCACTTGGCCATGAAGTTCCCTTACCCTTCTGGTGACATCCTCACCATCCACTACGACCAGCGCTTGGCACGTGAATGCTACATGGCCAGCCTACGACCATAACTCCCAATTCAACAAACCAAATACATTGAACGACCTCCTGGCTCCAGCATCGCCCTGTCAGGCGAAGATCTGGACCCTAGAGTAGGCCGGGATGTTCGTCTCGAACCAATTGAGGAGACCTCCCCTCTAGAGCTGCCCAATGGTCACTCTATCAACCTAGGCACCGGTTTGAACTCTAATGAGCAATCCATCATCACACCCATCCTCACAAACAACACAGACCTTTTCGCCTGGTCAGCCGCTAATCTCCCTGGGGTGGACCCTTTAGTGGCATCCCACAAACTATCCATCTATAAAGAAGCCCATTACGTATCCCAGAAAAAACATAAATTTGGCGAAGAACGCCGGCTAGCAGCTAAGGTTGAAGCCGACAAATTACTGAACGGAGGATTCATAGAAGAAGCTCAGTACACCACTTGGCTTTCTAACGTAGTCTTGGTGAAGAAAGCCAATCGCAAATGGCGAATGTGCGTGGACTACACGAATCTAAACAAGGCTTGCCCTCGCGATTCCTACCCCTTACCCAACATTGATCGACTCGTTGACGGTGCGGCAGGGAATAAGGTGCTTAGTTTTTTGGATGCATATTCCGGATAAAACCAAATCCCCATGGCCGTATCTGACATGCACAAAACCGTCTTCATCACGGACGATGTCAACTACTTCTATAGGGTAATGTTTTTTGGTCTCAAAAACGCTGGAGCAACCTACCAACGGTTGATGGACAAGGTTTTCAGTCATCTAATGGGACAATGTGTCGAAGTATATGTTGACGACATGGTTGTCAGGTCTCCAAGTCACCACCAATATGCTGAGGATCTATCAGCAGTCTTCTCTACGCTACGCCAATACAACCTTCGCCTCAACCCAGACAAGTGTGTATTCAGCGTCGACCGGGGTAAATTCCTTGGTTTTATGCTAACCCAGCGCGGCATAGAAGCCAATTCCGAAAAATGCAAGGGCATCATCGAGATGCGCAGCCCCGCTACCATCAAGGAGGTCCAATGGCTCAAAGGCCGCCTCACAGCCATTTCCCATTTCCTACCCAAACTAGCCGAACAAACCCACACCTCACCTCACCACCTATCCTCCACAAGCCAGACACCCACCAACCCCTACTCGTATACATCACAGCCACCGACTACACCTATAGCGCCGCGATCGTCCAAGAGATAGAAGGCACGCAACATACTGTCTACTTCATTAGCAGGACACTACAGGATCCTGAAACCAGATATCAAATGGTAGAGAAGTTGGCTTTATCTTTAGTCCACGCAGCTTGCCGCTTATGTCCATACTTCCAAAACCACAACATCACTGTCAAAACCGACTACCCAATCCAAAAATTTTTGCAAAAACCAGATCTAGCCGGACGGATGTCATCCTAGGCCGTCGAGCTGTCAAAATTCAATATTCGCTACGAATCCCATGGCCCCATCAAAGCTCAATGTCTCTTGGATTTTATCAATGACCTCCAGCACACCCCCACAGAGGACCATTGGACACTTCATGTAGATGGTTCCTCAAACCCAAAAGGTGTCGGTGCTGGCATTGTATTAGAAGGACCCAACGATATCCTCATCGAAAAATCTCTTCACTTTGCCTTCAAAACGTCAAACAACCAGGCCGAATACGAAGCTATCCTCGTCGGCCTTACCCTTGCCCGCGAAGTAGGTGTCAAGACGCTAACATGCAAAACCGACTCCAAACTCACTATAGGGCACCTAAATGACGAATGCCAGATTAAAGACCCTGTTCCTGTAGAGGGACAAATAAGATAAGTTAGGCACGAGCGTCACCTTACTATGTAGTCCGCTATCTCCTTAGTTGGCCTCTTCCCATTCGATACATGCCGGCTTGAACCCAGGAGGGGTTACCTGCAGAAGAATCTCCGAAGCTCAAGTAAGTCAAAGCTCTCAAGAGTCAAATCAGCAATTAATGAATGCGTACCTTTAAATGATGGGGTCCACGTGTATTTATAGACATTAATGACGTTTGACCATTTCATGGGCTGGGTCTTGACTTGGGCTCTAGCTTGGGCCCCAGCTTGGGCCATGAGTGGGCCTGGTCCTAAAGCAGTTTCCAGAGGTGTATTGAAGTGGGTTAGCCTTCTAGGGAAGTAGTCGGTTTTGGCCGGCTACCTGTCTAGATGGCTAGTGCTGGTTGTGTCCGGGTGCTGGATGGTATGTGGTTTTAACGTGTGTACTTATTTACTTGATTGGGCTTGGCTAGGTACAGTACACCAGTCCCCCAGCCTTGTCCGATATGGGTTGTCGGTCAAGGATAACATGTGTTGGTGAACTAGCAAAACCGGCTAGGTGTGATACACCAGTCCCCCAGCCTTTAAGTGTGATGAACAGTGTTAAGGCTATGAAGTGTTAGAAGGTAGGTGAAAAGGCGTCAGGTGGTCACATCGTTAAACTTTTGGCGCCGTCGTTTTTTATGTGTCATACATTTCATAATGATGGTGTCGCTTGGTCTGGGATTCCATTTTGGCGGGAAGAGTTTAAGTCGTTTGGGATCGTGGACTATAAATACAGCTTTGAATGCAGCTGATGGTTTACTTGGTTCATTTACGAGTTTCGAAATCAGAGATCTTGTGCGCAACATCTTGTCCGACTAGTTCCCAAATTCCGCCGACATCTTTCCGTAAAAAATCAAACAAGTATGTCCAGTAGCGATAGCTCATCGTTATCTACGTCTAGTAGTAGTCAGAGTACTGAGTCGGATAGGAGTAGAGGTGACCGGCTCCGTGGAGAGGGTGTGAATGTTGGAGTTGGCACAAGCGGGGTGCCAATGGAAGTAGTGAGGGAGATCCGAGAAGATCCCCCTGAAGAACTGGAGGAAAGCCACTGGCCGGCTAAGGGTGGTTATGCGTGGGTTGCATCTGATGTTCGTGAGCAGTCATCCCTGTTCAGGTGGTCTCGTCTGCTGAATTCCTGGCTAAACTGTACACCCGTCATCTCTAGAGGGGTCAGTGGAGACATTGTTTCATTGGAAAGAGTGAGCGCCATAGACCGGGTATGCCATGGGCAAGAAGGGGCTACCGAGAAGTTCTTTTACATGTATATGTGCCATTTTTCTCAACTGCATATACGTCTACCTTTCGACGACTTTACCATGGGCGTGTTGCGGGCTTTGAATGTGGCGCCTACTCAACTACACCCTAACAGCTGGGCTTACTTATAGGCTTTCCGCATTCTGTGCGAGTCGCTGTACTTGGAGCCTTCACCTTATGCGTTTTTGTATTTCTATGATACCAGACCCCGGAGGCCGGCTACATGGTTGTCATTGATAAGTCGTCCCAGCATTAGCAGGTTGGATGCATTCTCCCAGTCTTTCAAGCACTTCAAGGATGGATACTTCAAGGTTGTGGTGAAGGAGGGAGGTGAGCAGCATTTCCTGAATGCGGATGGGAGTACAAAGTTCCCTTTCAGTTGGACCAATAACCCTTCGCGTTACAAGGATATGGGGATGGAGGAGTTGTCGTCCGGAGATAAGGAGGTGGTGGGGATGTTGTTAAGATTTGTGGATAAGTTGCCCACTAAGGGCTTAGTTAGGGTTTATAATTCGGTGCATCCGATTATAGATATTGAAGGTATCTGTTTATTACTTAAACTGTGTTAATGATGCTAAGTTGTTTTGATCCGAGTTGTGATATGTTATTGCAGGACATATGGCGCAGTCTGGCAAGAAGAACTTGGCGCTCTTTCAAGCACTGAGGAAGGAGATGGCCGCCAAGGCCAAGGAGGCTGGGAAAGCTGGTGTTCCCAATCTGCAGGAGTCCGTGGTGGAAGTGCATGTACATGGCGGCACGAAGAGGAGGGCTGAGCTTCCGGCTCGACCTGGGAAGGGTAAGGATGTAAAGAAGATAAGAGTCGCTATCCTTGGGTCAGGTGATGGGGCGGGATCGGCCAGCGGGGAGAAGGCGCCGGAGGCCGGGCTAATCGAGTTGCCGGAGATATCCGTGAGGAAGGATATCTCGATAAACTTGCCTGATACTGTTGTGAACTCCATCGACAATATGGAGGTTGATCATATTGTGAGGACCATGGTTGAATTTGGGAGTAAGGCATTGGTGTTGGGTAGACGTGTGGGGTCCCTTTACAGAAGGGAAGTGAAGGAGGTGGGGGAGCTGCAGGGTAAGTTGGACAAGTTGGCGGAGGAGAAGGCGGCGTTGGAGAAGGAGAAGGAAGGATGGGAAGCTGAGAGAAAAAGGTTGGTGTCGTGGAAGGTTCGTTGTCTAGACTCTGAGGAGAAGTTGAATAAGCGGATAGGGGAGATGGAGGAGGACTATGAGGATCTAAAGGATAAGTATGATAGGGCTGTCGGTGAATTGGATGACCTAAAGAACAGTGTTATTCAGGAGCATATAAACGGCTTTGAGAAGGGGTTGCGGCAGGCGGCCTTCTTCTATAAGGATGTGGATGCACTGGATTCAAGGTTTGATGTAGATAAAGATGTGGTCGGTGAAAAGCTGGTAGGGGAGGATGAAGAAGGTGAGGAAGGGGTTGGGAGTGAGGCGCCCGAGGCAGAGAAGGAAGCGGATGTGACCGTGGAGGGTGATGGTAACCAAGCAACTTAGGATGTAGTTTTTATATTGTTTGATTTCGCAATGAATCCTAAGTCTGTAATAACTCGTACAATATTTTGATTTGTTTTTAATATGATGCATCTTGTGGATATATACATGTTTTGTGGTTGTTGATGATAGCATGTGATAGGAATATGAGATATGTTGTATGTGTATTTAAATAAGGGAACGTTGTTGGCGTTTTGCGAATTAAAACACAAGTAGAGGGTGTTCGACCCAGGCCGCTTACTTGTGGTAAGGGTGGGGAACTTAAACGAATTAAACACAAGTAGAGGGTGTTCGACCCAGGCCGCTTACTTGTGGTAAGGGTGGGGAACTTAAACGAATTAAACACAAGTAGAGGGTGTTCGACCCAGGCCGCTTACTTGTGGTAAGGGTGGGGAACTTAAACGAATTAAACACAAGTAGAGGGTGTTCGACCCAGGCCGCTTACTTGTGGTAAGGGTGGGGAACTTAAACGAATTAAACACAAGTAGAGGGTGTTCGACCCAGGCCGCTTACTTGTGGTAAGGGTGGGGAACTTAAACGAATTAAAACACAAGTAGAGGGTGTTCGACCCAGGCCGCTTACTTGTGGTAAGGGTGGGGAACTTAAACGAATTAAACACAAGTAGAGGGTGTTCGACCCAGGCCGCTTACTTGTGGTAAGGGTGGGGAACTTAAACGAATTAAACACAAGTAGAGGGTGTTCGACCCAGGCCGCTTACTTGTGGTAAGGATGGGGAACTTAAACGAATTAAAACACAAGTAGAGGGTGTTCGACCCAGGCCGCTTACTTGTGGTAAGGGTGGGGAACTTAAACGAATTAAAACACAAGTAGAGGGTGTTCGACCCAGGCCGCTTACTTGTGGTAAGGGTGGGGAACTTAAACGAATTAAAACACAAGTATCATAGAGTCATAGAGTAGGGAACCACTCATTTTATTGATTGAAATGGGGGTGCCTCGTTAAAACCTCCTTGGCCAAAACCCTCCTTAGGGAAAAAAGACCAAGTGAGGAAAAAGAGTACACCCGTGGTTACAAGTATGGTGTATGTTCAACTGAAATAAAACTTTAGGTGGGATACATTCCATGTGTTGGGGATTTCTTCCCTGGATAGTTGTTCTAGGCGATAAGCCCCACCTCATGTGTCTTCTCGTATGCGGTATGGGCCGTCCCAATTGGCGGAGAACTTGCCATCCTTCTTTCTAGCACTGCTGGCCATTCTCCATACTAGGTCTCCTATGACAAACGATCTCGGGTGCAGGTTTGCGTTATATTTCCTGACGGCTCGTTGTTTGGCGGCGAGATTGCGTATTTGGGCTTTTTCTCTGAGTTCGGGAAGGAGGTTGAGATGCAAGGCCATGTTTTGGTGGTTGTGAGCTGGGTCGTATAGTTCTCGGCGCAGGGAAGGTTCGCCAATTTCTACTGGTATCATGGCGTCTGCGCCGTATACTAGGCTGAAGGGGGATTCGTTAGTTGACGATTGTGGGGTGCATCTGTAGGCCCATAGTGCTTCAATTAACTCCTCTGGCCATCGACCTTTAGCGGTATCCAATCTTTTACGCAGTTCGACGAGGATAACTTTGTTTGCCGCTTCCGCCTGCCCGTTGGTCTGTGGGTGTTCTACAGAACTTGTGTAGAATTTTGCTAGTTCCTTGTCAATGAATTGTCGGCCGTTATCTGTTATGATGGTATGCGGTATACCATATCTGCATATGATGTCCTTCCACACAAACTGCTGGACTTGCTGGGCCGTTATAGTGGTCAATGGTTTGGCTTCAATCCACTTGGTGAAGTAGTCCACGGCTACGATGAGGAACTTAACCTGTCCTTTGCCGGGTGTGAATGGGCCTAGGATGTCCATTCCCCACTTAGCGAATGGCCAGGGGGACAATATGTGGTGTAGCTGTTCTTGTTTTTGATGTATGAGGTTACCGTGCTTTTGACACGGTTTGCACTTTTTGACGTATTCTTGGCAGTCCGCTTCTATTGTAGGCCAGAAGTACCCGGCTCTGAGAACTCTTGTGGCCATGGTGCGCGCTCCTGAGTGATAACCGCAGATCCCCTCGTGTAGTTCCTTGATGACGTACTGGGCTTGCTCTGGTGTGACACATTTGAGTAGGGGTTGGCCATATCCGCGTTTGTAGAGGTCGTCGCCTACCATAGTGTACCTGGCGGCCTTGGCCATCCAAGTTTTGTCCGCGTCGGGCGGGGGGTTGCCAGTTTTGAGGTACTGAATGTAAGGGGTGGTCCAGTTTGGGCTTTGGGTAGAGGTGAGATTGTCTGATGGGGTGTGGGTTAACGTTTGGCAAGTGTGTGTGACGGAGGGTGTGGATAGTGTTTGCTGTAGCAAGGATCGGTTGCGGTTTTTGAGTTTGGTGCTGGCTAATTTGGAAAGGATGTCGGCTCTGACGTTGTCGGTTCTGGGTATGTGTTCGACGCGGACTAGTTCGAAGGCGGATTGGATGATTGCGCGGACTAAATGGTAATATTGTTGGAGGATGGGGTCTTTGATTTGGAACTCGTCGTTCAAATGACCTACTGTGAGTTTGGAATCGGTTTTACATATTAGCTTTTTTACGCCTACTTCACGGGCTAGGGAGAGACCGGCTAGTATAGCTTCGTATTCGGCTTGATTATTTGATGTTTTGAAAGCGAAATGAAAGGATTTCTCGATGAGGATATCGTTGGGGCCTTCTAGTACGATGTCGGCACCTGCACCTCTTGGGTTCGAGGAGCCATCTACATGAGGCGTCCATTGGTTCTCGGTGGGTGTTTGTTGTAGGTCATTAACGAAGTCCAAGAGACATTGGGCTTTGATGGGGCCGTGTGGTTCATAGCGGATGCTAAATTCGGAGAGCTCCACGGCCCATGACGACATGCGCCCGGCTAAGTCTGGTTTTTGCAATATTTTCTGAATTGGATAATCGGTCTTGACGGTTATGGTGTGGTTTTGGAAATATGGGCGCAAACGGCGTGCGGCGTGGACCAAGGATAAGGCTAGTTTTTCTACCATTTGGTATCTGGTTTCAGGGTCTTGGAGTGTCCTGCTTACAAAGTAAACAGGGTGCTGGGTGCCTTCTGCTTCCTGGACAAGGGCAGCGCTGACGGTGTGATCGGTGGCCGTGATGTATACTAGCAGGGGTTGGCTAGTGTCAGGTTTGCGGAGGATGGGGGTGAGGTTAGGGATGCTTTGAGCTTAAGGAAGATTTGTTCACAGTCTTCGGTCCATGTGAACCGGGCGGATTTCTTGAGGAGCTGGATTATGGGTTGAGTTTGTTCTGCTAGTTTTGGTAGGAAACGGGATATAGCTGTGAGGCGGCCAATTAGTCGCTGTACTTCCTTGATGGTGGTGGGGCTACGCATCTCGATGATAGCCTTGCATTTTTCGGGGTTAACCTCTATGCCGCGCTGGGTTAACATGAAGCCGAGGAATTTACCCCGGTCCACGCCGAATACGCATTTCTCTGGGTTTAGGCGGAGGTTGTACTGGCGCAGTGCGGAGAAGACCGCCTCCAAATCTGTAGCGTGTTGGTGATGGGCGCCAATTGTTCCTGCAGAGGGACAAATAAGATAAGTTAGGCACAAGCGTCACCTTACTATGTAGTCCGCTATCTCCTTAGTTGGCCTCTTCCCATTCGATACATGCCGGCTTGAACCCAGGAGGGGTTACCTGCAGAAGAATCTCCGAAGCTCAAGTAAGTCAAAGCTCTCAAGAGTCAAATAAGCAATTAATGAATGCGTACCTTTAAATGATGGGGTCCACGTGTATTTATAGACATTAATGACGTTTGACCATTTCATGGGCTGGGCCTTGACTTGGGCTCTAGCTTGGGCCCCAGCTTGGGCCATGAGTGGGCCTGGTCCTAAAGCAGTTTCCAGAGGTGTATTGAAGTGGGTTAGCCTTCTAGGCAAGTAGTCGGTTTTGGCCGGCTACCTATCTAGATGGCTAGTGTTGGTTGTGTCCGGGTGCTGGATGGTATGTGGTTTTAACGTGTGTACTTATTTACTTGATTGGGCTTGGCTAGGTACAGTACAGACCCCATCCTTCTACAGTATTACCATCTGGTCCAAACAGTCATTCAATCCGGTTTTGAGCGAGTCCGCATCGAACACATCCCAAGAATCGACAACATTAGAGCCGACATCCTCTCTAAATTAGCCAGCACCAAATTAAAAGGCCGCCACCGATCCCTGTTTCAACAAACACTATCTACACCTTCCATAACACATACTTGTCAAAACCTAACCCACGCCCCAACGGACAGCACCGCTCCTCCCCAAAACCATAACTGGACTACCCCCTATATCCAATACCTAAAAATCGGCAACCCCCCACAGGATGCGGACAAAACCTGGCTGACGAAGGCCGCCAGGTATACCATGATAGGCGATGACCTTTACAATTGCCAACCCCTCCTCAAATGTGTCACGCCAGATCAAGCACAATATATTATTAAAGAGCTACACGAAGGCATTTGCGGCTACCATTCCGGTGCCCGTACCATGGCCACTAGAATACTTAGAGCCGAGTACTTCTGGCCTACCATAGAAGCAGACTGTCAGGACTATGTCAAAAAGTGCAAACCATGCCAAAAGCATGGCAACCTCATCCACCAGAAGCAGGAACAACTCCATCACATAATATCCCCATGGCCTTTCGCCAAATGGGAAATGGATATCCTTGGTCCCTTCTCACCTAGCAAGGGACAAGTGAAATTTCTGATTGTAGCCGTCGACTACTTCACCAAATGGATAGAAGCCAAACCATTAACCACTATTACGGCCTAGCAGGTTCAACAATTTGTTTGGAAGGACATTGTATGCAGATATAGCGTCCCACACACCGTTATTACCGACAATGACCGACAATTTATAGATAAAGAGCTAGCAAAATTCTACACTGGCTTGGACATCAAACACATCACGAGTTCTGTAGAACACCCACAAACTAATGGACAAGCAGAGGCAGCCAACAAAGTTATCCTCATGGAGCTGCGCAAATGATTAGATAGCGCCAAAGGCCGATGGCCCGAAGAGTTAGTAGAAGTGTTATGGGCTTACAGGTGCACCCCTCAATCAACAACAAATGAATCCCCTTTTAGCCTAGTTTACAGCGCAGACGCCATGATACCAGTTGAAATTGGCGAACCATCCCTGCGCCGAGAACTATACGACCCAACCCACAACCATCAAAACATGGCCACTCACCTCGACCTCCTACCAGAACTCAGAGAAAAAGCCCAGATACGAAACTTAGCTGCCAAACGAAAAGTTGCCATAAAGTATAATGCAAACCTATGTCCACGATCTTTCGCCATCGGGGACTTAGTATGGAGAATGGCCAGCAGTGCTAGAAAGAAGGATGGCAAGTTCTCCGCCAATTGGGACGACCCCTACCGCATACGCGAGGACGTAGGAGGAGGAGCTTATCGCCTGGAACACTTATCTGGGGAAGAGATTCCCAACACTTATCTGGGGAAGAGATTCCCAACACTTGGAATGTATCTCACCTCAAATTCTACTTTAGCTGAGTGTATACTGTAGTTGAACCAATACTTGTATCCCTGGGTGTACTCTTTTTCCTCACCTGGTCTTTTTTCCCTAAGGAGGGTTTTGGCCAGGGAGGTTTTAATGAGGCACCCCTTATTCAATAAATAAAACGAAGGGTTCTCAACTATACAACTTTCCTACGTTTTTACTATCATATTCGTTTAAGTTCCCCACCCTTACCACAAGTAAGCGGCCTGGGTCGAACACACTTAACTTGTGCTTAATTCGTTTAAGTTCCCCACCCTTACCATAAGTAAGCGGCTTGGGTCGAACACCCTTAACTTATGTTTAATTCGTTTAAGTTCTCCACCCTTACCACAAGTAAGCGGCCTGGGTCGAACACCCTTAACTTGTGCTTAATTCGTTTAAGTTCCCCACCCTTACCACAAGTAAGCGGCCTGGGTCGAACACCCTTAACTTGTGCGTAATTCGTTTAAGTTCCCCACCCTTACCACAAGTAAGTGGCCTGGGTCGAACACCCTTAACTTATGCTTAATTCGTTTAAGTTCCCCACCCTTACCACAAGTAAGCGGTCTGGGTCGAACACCTTTAACTTATACTTAAATCGTTTAAGTTCCCCACCCTTACCACAAGTAAGCGGCCTGGGTCGAACACCCTTAACTTGTGCTTAATTCGTTTAAGTTCCCCACCCTTACCACAAGTAAGTGGCCTGGGCCGAACAACTTTAACTTATACTTAATTTGTTTAAGTTCCCCACCCTTACCACAAGTAAGCGGTCTGGGTCGAACACCCTTAACTTATGTTTAATTTGCTTAAGTTCCCCACCCTTACCACAAGTAAGCGGTCTGGATCGAACACCCTTAACATACAATCGAACGCATACATCACAAATCATCAAAATTCGTCATACACAATCACATACAGAACCATAATTGCATTTAACAACAGTGCAAGAATATACCAATGTAACGTAATGTACCAAATATTACAGATATAGGCTCGAATACTATTCTTAAATCAATGAAAATCGATATCCTAGTCTGCTGCGTCAGGGACCACCTCTTCGGCTTCACCCGCTCCTTTCTCTTCTTCAACCGCCTTCTCCTCCGCCTCCCCATCAGTATTGCTTTCGTCCTCTTTGACAAGCTTTCCGTCAATAACATCCTTATTCACATCGAACTTTGAGTCTGTCATTTTCGCATCCGGATGGAAAAAGGTCGCTTGACGTAATCCTTTCTCAAACCCGTTGATATGCTCTTGGATGATGCAGTTCTTCAAATCATCAAGCTCACCTGTAGCACCTTCATACTTGTCTTTTAACTCGTCATAATCTTCCTCCAACTCTTCTATTTTCTTCTTCAACTTTCCCTCGGAGTCCAAACAGCGAACCCTCCAAGTTTCCAACCTTTTTCTCTCTTCCTCCCAGCCATTCCTTTCCTTTTTCCACGCCTCCCTCTCTTCCTCGAACTTGTCGACCTTTCCTTGTAACTCCTCCACCTTTTCTCGACCTCCCTCCGATACAAAGACCCCACACGGCGGCTTAGTATCAAGGCTTTACTTCCAAACTCCACCATCGTCCTCACAATATGATCAACCTCCATACTATCAAATGAATTTATAATGGTATCGGGGAGGTTGATCGCAATATCCTTCCTCACAGATACTTCCGGCAGCTCGATCAAACTAGACTTCGGCCCTTTCTCCCCACTAGCCGACCCCGCCCCACTAGCCGACCCCACCCCGAGCAAGACTGCCTTCACCTTCTTCACGTCCTTCCCCTTTGCCGGGACGAAGCGGCAACTCAGCTTTCCTTTTCGTCCCACCATGAACATGTACTTCCACTACAGACTCTTGCAAATTGGGAACGTCAGCTTTTCCGCCGCCTTAGCCTTAGCGGCCATTTCCTTCCTCAGCGACTGGAAAAGCGCCAAGTTATTCTTCCCAGATTGCGCCATGTGCCCTACAATAATATATTAAAACCCGGATTAAAACAACTTAGAATCATTAACATAGTTTAAGTAACAAACAAATACCTTCAATATCTATAATCGGATGCACCGAATTATAGACTCTAACTAAGCCCTTAGTGGGCAACTTATCAACAAACTTCATTAGGATCTCCACCACCTCCTTATCCCCCGCCGATAACTCATCCATCCCCATATCCTTATACCGAGAAGGGTTACTCGTCCAGCTAAATGGGAATTTTGTACTTCCATCTGCATTCAAGAAATAAGGCTTGCCTTCTCCCTTCACCACCACTTTGAAGTACTCGTCCTTGAAGTGCTTGAAAGACTAGGAAAATGCGTCCAGTCTGCTGATACTAGGACGACTGATCAGAGACAGCCAAGTAATCGGCTGTAGGGGTCTGGTGTCATAAAAGTATAGGAAGGTGTAAGGAGAAGGCTCCAAGTATAGAGATCGGCACAAGATGCGAAAGGCTTGCAAATAAGCCCAACTATTCAGGTGCAACTGTGTAGGTGTCACGTTCAATGCGCACAACACACCCATAGTAAAATCATCAAACGATAGTCGTACATGAAGCTGCAAAAAGTGACACATGTACATATAAAAGAACTTCTCCGCGACCCCCTCCTGCCCGTGACACACACGGTCAACAGCGCTAACCCTCTCCAGGGAAACGATATCACCGCTTACCCCCTTCGAGATGACAAGTGTACAGTTCAGCTAGGAGTTCAATAAACGAGACCACCGGAACAAAGATGATTGATTACGGACATCGGCAACTGCCCACCCGTAACCACCTTTGACCGGCCAGTCACTCTTGGCCAACTCTTCAGGGGGATCTTCTCGAACCTCCCTCACCGTCTCCATGGGAATACCAGTTATCATACCTCCGGAACTACTACCCTCTTCATCTATTTGCCTATCTCTACTCCTCTTCGACCCCATACTCTCACTACTTGTGGACAACGATATACTATCGCTACTAGACATACCTTTTTCATGTTTACGGAAAGATGTCAGCTGAAATTGGGAACTAGTCGGATAGTAAAATGCACACAAGATCTCTGAATACAAAACTCTCACAAATGAACCAAGTAACACCTCATTCGTTTTGAAATCTGTATTTATAGGCCAGGATCCCAAACGACGAAAACCCCTTCCCGCAAAAACAACAACTCATACCAATAGACACCATCATTGCAAAATACATGATTCTTAAAAATGACGGTGCCAGAACTTCCTGATTTGACCCCTGACACCCCTTCACCTACCTTCGAACGGTTACCACTTTTTAGCCTTAACACTGTTCATCACACTTAAAGGCTGGGGGACTGGTGTATCACACCTAGCCGGTTCCGCTAGCATACCAACACATATCACCCTTGACCGACAACTCATATCGGCCAAGGCTGGGGGACTAGTGTACCACACCTAGCCATACTCGACCAAATAAGTAAATGATACATATATACCAAAACAATCAAGTGTTCAGCCTAGGCCGAGTTAGCCTAAGTCTTACCGGATTTAACCCAAACATCTAGAGGAATAACCTGCACAAGATATCATTTAACCAACATATGTCGTCAAGGAAAGTAGTCGGCCTAGGCCGACTACTCCAATAGACTCAATAAGATGAAAGCCCCCCAGCGTTCAATAGGTCCTAAAGGCCTGGGCTAGGGCCCAGGCCCACTTACAGCCAAAGCTCAAGCCAAGGCCCGGCCCATAAAATGACCATGCATAATTAATGCTCTATAAATACGCGTGGACCCCAATAATTAAAGGTACGCATTCATTAATCACAGATTTGACCTTTTTGAGAGTTTTGACCACCAGTGCAGAAAGGGCCTTTGGCAGCGGTTGTTTTTAATATTCTGCACCGCTTCGGGAACCGAAGCATATTGGGGCGAGGCCAAAAGGTCATAGCTTTTTGCCTCGGTTAAGAACCGAAGCCATAGAGTCCCCTTCTGCCTCGGTTTTACGTTCCACCCGAGGCCATATGGGCTTCTTTGATACCCCTTTGGCCTCGGTTTTGGGTACACCCGAGGCTATAAGGGCTTTTTTCGATACCCTTTTGGCCTCGGTTTTGGATGCACCCGAGGCCATATGGGCTTCTTTTTTTTCCACCACTTCCCTTTCTACTTTGTCTGCCTTCCAGCTTGACCCCCCTGCTGCTGCTGCTGCTGTTTCAAACCCTCTCTTGGGTTTTGTTCCGCCCAACCCTGACCTCTGGGCTCTACGTAGGGCCTCACTCTCTGATCCTTTGAACAATGCAATGCAAACCTTGCAGACCATGGAAGCCATGAACGTTCACGGCAGCCTTGCCTCTTCAATTGAGTCGCTCAGCAACATGAACCAGGACTTGCAGAAGCTGCTACAACCGGTTTCGTTTCAGAACCTTGCGATTTCGAAGCTAGAGAACTTGCCAGCTGGTAGTTCCATAAATGGTGGTCCAAGTCGCGTGGTGGTCTCACGTGGTGGTGGACGGACGCGAGACGAGACGGCGGCAAGGGGCTCGCGTGGTGGTCCCGCGTGGTGGTGGCTGGACGCGAGACGAGACGGCGGTGGCAAGAGGCTCGCGTGGTGGTCTCGAGTGGTGGGCTCACCGGAAGTCGCAGAGAGAAGAAGAAATAGCGACGACGGCAGCGCAACAACGGCAGTGGCAGCAGCAGCACGAGAGGCGGTGGCAATGGCAGCACGAATTTGCAGAGAGAAATGGCAGCTGCGAGCGCGAGGAAGAAGGGGTTCTGTTTTTGAGCCCTAATTAAACAATATGGCCTCGGTTCCACGTAGAACCGAGGCATATAACCGGTTTTGGCACCGGCTTTTCCCCAACCGAAGCCTATAGGTCCCAACGTCAATGGCATTTTTGAAATTTCTGGCAATCTTTTTGGCTTCGGGCCTCCTTAACCGAGGCCTATTACAGCGTTTGGCACCGGTTTCTTCAGAACCGAGGCCTATAGCAGCGTTTGGCACCGGTTTTTCGCTGAACCGAGGCCTATAAGTTGCCTTTAATTTCAAAATTTCCACCGCACCGTTATATGCTTCGGTTGTTGGTCAACCGAGGCCTATAAGGCGAGGTAAAATCGCAATTCTGCACTAGTGGACTCACTTGAGCTTCGGAGTCCCTTCTGTAGGTAACCCCTTCTGGGTCCAAACCGACATGTACCAACCGGGAAGAGGCCAACTGAGGAGATAGCGGACTACATGGTAAGGTGACGCTTGTGCCTAACTCATCTTATTTGTTCTCTGCAGGAACATTTATATTTATATGTTCATAGTTTATTAGATTAGATACAACATACATAAAAAGTAATGTATTATAAATTTTAGGTGTTAACATATTGAAAACATTGTGGTATAAATTTTTAGATGTTACATTTTTTTCTATAGATACAAAAATTTTGTCCTCAAAATTTATTTACTTATTATATATATATATATATATATATATATATATATATATATATATATATATATATATATATATATATATATATATATATATATATGACTAAAATAAATGAGGGCAAAGGTCTCTTATTTTCTCTTCTAATTCTCATGCAATATCTCCATTAGATTCATTCCAAATGACTTTCACTAGAGGGATCTATCTGCCTCTCAGTTCTTTGACCTTCTTGTCCATAATTTGTACAAGCATTGCGTCAAATGTAAGGTTGTTCTTTGATTGTACTGTATCAGGTCTTATCACATGAGTTAGATAAGAAATATACTTTCTTAATTGAGACACATGAAAGACATTATGAAGGTTGGAAAGGAAAGGGGGTAAACAAATTTGGTAAGCAACTTGACCTATTTTTCTAAGAATTTGATAAGGACCAATGAACTGGGGAATGAGTTTCTTTGATTTCATCACTCTACCAATTCTAGTGGTTGGTGTTACTTTTAGGAATACATGGTCACCTTCTTAATATTGTGTCACTTCCCTTTTCATTTTGGGCCACCAATACATTTTTTTGAGATCTTGATACATTTTTGTTGTGGCCGGATGCATGCTTAATTTGCTTTTATGTGCTTCCTCTAGAATCATTTTCTTAATTTCTTCATTGTTGGGTACACACATCCTATCCTTAAATCTCAAAGTTCTTGTCCTATCCATGCCAAAATTCTCTCCATCCCTTTAACCTATCAATTTCTTTTTCTTTTGAATGAAATCATCATTTTCTTGTGCCTCATGGATTTGTTTTTGCAAATTGCTAGTGATTTGAATGGAGTTTAATTGTATTTTATCATGGCTTAGGGTGACCGACAAATTCATATCTCTAAGTTATTCCAACAAATTCCTTTCATGAATCATGAGTGAGGAGATATGTAAAGATTTTCTGCTTAAAGCATCTACCACTACATTTTCCTTTCTTGGATGGTAATGTAATTCAAAATCATAATCTTTTAGGAATTTCATCTATCTCCTTTGTCTCATATTTAATTCCTTTTGGTCAAACAAGTATTTGAGACTCTTATGATCACTAAAAATCAAACTTACCACCATAGACGTAATGTCTCCATATCTTAAGTGCAAAAACAATGACAGCTAGTTCCAGATCATAGGTTGGATAATTTTACTCATGTGTTCTTAGTTGTCTAGAAGCATATGCCACTACCCTTTATCTTGCATAAGAATAGAACCTAATCCCATTTTGGAAACATCACAAAATATAACAAAGTGTCGAGTAGGATTAAGTAATGTTAAAACAGGAGAAGTGGTTAATCTTTTCTTGAGTTCTTGAGTTCTTGAAAACTATTCTCACATTTTTCTGTCCACACAAAAAGCTTGGCTCTTTTTGGTGAGTTGGGTTAAAGGCATAGCTATTTTAGAAAATCCCTCAATGAATCTTCTATAATATCCTACCAAACCGAGAAAATTGTGAATCTTAGTCACTGTTTTTTGGTGGTTCCCATTGTAAAACTGCTTCTATTTTGGTCGGACCCACCGACACTCCCTCTTTGGAAATTACATGACCTAAGAATTTCACTTCCTCTAACCAGAATTCACACTTAGATAATTTGGCATACAATTTCTTTTCTTTCAAGATTTGCAAGACAATTCGAAGGTGCTCCTCATGCTCCTTAAGAGTCTTAGAATAAATAAGAATGTCATCTATAAAAACAATCACAAATTAATCTAAAAATGGATGGAAGATTTTATTCATATAATCCATAAATATTACAGGAGTATTGGTCACACCAAAAGGCATTACTTGATACTCATAATGATCATACCTAGTTCTAAAAGAAGTTTTTTGTATGTCTTCTGCTTTTACTCTAATTTGATGATATCCTTACCTCAAATCCATCTTAGAAAATATAAAGGCTCCTCGTAATTGGTCCATCAAGCCATCTATTCTAGGAAGAGGATCTTTATTCTTTATAGTAAATTTATTTAATTGACGGTGATCTATACACAACCTAAAACTTCCATATTTCTTCTTAAATAGCAAAAATAGGGCTCTCCAAGGTGACACACTAGGATGAATGAACTGTTTTTCAAGTAATTCTTCCAATTGTTTTTTCAGTTCTGCTAATTCAGAGGGTAACATCCTATATGGTGCTATAGATATTGGTCCAGTTCTAGGCATCAAATTTTGTTGAAAATTCAATTTCTCTGTTGGGTGGTAAACGAGGAACATCATTGGTAAAGACTTTAGAAAAATTTTGAACAACTGTTATATTTTTCAACTCAATTTCCTCTTTTATTTCCATAGAAGATAATAACAAGTACCCTTGAATTTCATTCATTAAAGGCTCACCTTTTGAATTGGTAGGTGATTTCAAAAGATTCTCAAAGTTTGGAAATATTACTAATTTCTCAACACAATTCAAAAGGACTTGATTGAAAGATAACATCTAATTGAGATAAAGGTAGACATACTAAATTTACAAGGAATTTTCTATCTCAATGAACAATGAACAATCTAAACAAACTTTATTGGTAATTACTGAGTCATTTGTGGGAGTTGAAACAACCAAACTAGTTTTTAGAAAAAAGGTCGACATATTAAGATGTTGAACACAATAATTGAAAATGAATGAATAAGTTGCACCTGAGTCATATAGTACATTTAAAGTTTTACCTTTAACAAAACACGTACCTTCAATTAGATCGTGGTTTTCAGCAACTTTAACTCCAGTCATGGTGTAGACTTTTCCCGTTGTGGTTGGTCTTGCATTGGTTGTAGCAGAATTGAAATGTGGCTTCTATTGTCCACAGTCAAAGGATATATGACCAAGTTTTCCACACTTAAAACAGATTGGTCTCTTAAGATGACAATCTTTAGCATGATGACCTTGTCCGCATTTAAAGCATCTGATATGATTATATACAAACCCATTAGAATTTCCTGATGCAGATTGGCTGAATTGGGACCTCCATTGAAGCGATTATAAGGTTTTCCCACATTGTGTTTATTTATATTTTTCTAAGGTCCAAAATATTTTGGTTTGTTGTTTTGATTGTTCTCAAAATCTTCCAAAAATCTACACTTGTGAATAAGTGTAAGAAAATCAGAAATTTCCAGTATTCCTACTACTTTCCTTAATTCAGGCCTAAGTCCATTTTCAAATTTTATACACTTCATCCTTTCTTCTGGGTGATAAAAGAAAGTAGAGTATTTTCCTAATTCTTCAAACTTGGATGCATATTCTCCTACTGTCATACTTACTTGCTTCAATTGCAAGAACTCTATTTCTTTTGCTCTCCTCACATCATTCGGGAAATATTTTTCTAAAAGCCTTATTCTAAATACTTCCCAAGTAATAATTATTCTCCATCCTTCAAGTAATCTCCTGGTACTATCCCACCAATATTAAGCTTCTCCTATCAGCATAAATACATCATAATTCACCTTTTGGTTGTCAGCACAATTCATAACTCAAAATATTTTCTTCATCTCTTTAATCCATAATCCAGCTTTTTCTGGATCATATCCTCTAGAAAATTGTGGGGGTTTGTTTCTCCTAAATTCGGCTAAACCTTGTGATTCATGGTTTTCTCCAGGACTTTGATTTCTTAATAGAGTTGTAGCCATATCTTTAATAGCTTATACTGCTTCAGCCAACTCATTGTTCCTCCTATTGTTCGCCATCTGGAATTGTATGAATTAGTACATTAAAAAAATTCTATGATACCATATAATGTGACGACCAAATTTTATTTTATTATTCTTTTTATTTTATATATATATATATATATATATATATATATATATATATATATATATATATATATTATATTCTATATTATACTTATAGAGAATATTTAACACATAATTTTACAATAACATATCATATAATTAAAATATTCACATATACATATATTTATATATCTTTTAGTACTGTATACGTCTTAAATTTACATCATTTGGTACATATTATATTTTCTACACTAGAAGAGGAAGAAATATTATTTATTTACAGTTTCCCCCTCGTAGGTTAATCTTTAAACATGTGGGGGAAAAATGTTATGGATAGGATTCACTTGGACTATTAGGGGTAAATAAAAAGTGACTCCAATATGTCCTTTCAAGATAATTGGTGCATTTGGAGCATTTAGGAATGTGATAGTATAATTTCCTGTTCCTTGAAGATTTACCGAATTATTTACCGCATTAGTTTACCGAATTATTGATGCAAGTTTGATAAAATAGTTTATTAACTTTATATATAGGAATACAAACAGGAAAAGTACACACGTGAGCATTGCCTATATGATTAGACATTGCTTCTTCATGGCATTATTATTAGTACTGCTGATTTTGGTGGCTGGGTGCTTTATTTCCAATAGATTATTTAATTACTCTTGGCACCATCGGGAAATCAGCCATCAATTTTATTAACACATGAATAATAATATCTATCTTTAACTTGTGCATTATGTTTTAATCTTATGTTTAACTGTTCTTCTATCTTATTATATAATAGTGTTATCAATAAGACTTTGTTTTCGACTTTTAGTTTTGTAGCTTCTGCATTATAAGGTATTATATTGACAAGTCCAATTCATTTCATTGACGCACCGGATAACCTTGACCATATAATTGTCTACTTTCACAATTGTTCTCAGCATGCAGACTTTGAGATTTTAGTTGTCTAGAAGGTATTCTTAAATCCTATTCATTTACTAATATTTATTTTTCTCTTTGTTACCATAATACTAATTATATATATATATATATATATATATATATATATATTTGCAACAACCTTTTTCTTTTCTTTTAATATCTTTTATTAGTGGAGATTTTATTAGATTATGCAAGATTCATTGTGCAATTTTTTTTCATGATTACATTTGAATGGTTATGCTGGAAATGAGGGAATTCCATACATTTATGCCATCACCACAGAGGATAGGAATGGGCTCATATCTCCTTCCAGCTCGAAATATCTCTCTCAAGCATTTACTATTGAATATGGAGCCTCAATTACATAGAACTTGATAGATAAACTTGATTATCTGAAATGCAATTAACTGTTTTCTACTTTCAGAAAAAAACTCAGAGTTATTCATTGTTCATTATGCTTGGATTACATCATTTTCCTATGGTTTCTAATGAATTGCAAAAATAAGTTTGTATGTATGATCTGCACGAAACTTATTTTGCTTTTGGAGCAAGAAACATAAGTTAACACAATACTATGATAACTAACCCTAGAATGATGGCTAGTGATATCAATCTCCAACTGAATTTTGCTAAGATTATGGTGAATGATTTCAATTAGCCGATCAATGACCTGTAACTCTCACTTCTTAAATTTCCTTAAATTGTGGTGTTATGTCAACTTTGATTGTTTAAAAATGATTGTATTTGAAAATCCTGTTTCTAAATATTTATCATTTTACTCGAGAGAGAGAGAGAGAGAGAGAGAGAGAGAGAGAGAGAGAAAGTTACCTAGATCATGTGATTAGGTGTTGGTTTGAGACATATTTCTGGAGATTTACAAGTCACTTTGATGTATTTAAGTAAAGCTGATACATAAGTTTGCTGATGGTTGTGTGAGTTATTGCAACTTTTGTAAGCTCTAGACTTTATTTTACTTTTCACTCCAATTGCAGCCTCTTAGTTGATAGTGAAGTATTCTTTTTTTATACATTGGCTTCACAAAATGGAATTTTACTTCTTCAACTGTTGCAGAAAGATGTCAGCAAACGCCTTGGAAGTGGATCAAGAAGCAATGAGAAGTTGAAGTTAGTTGGTAATATATGAGATGGAACACGTTCGGCAAGTATGCTATATTTTTGTGATGCCAACATTGGGTGTTTGATGCCACCTATAAACAATGGAATATTGAATGGTATAATAACATCATCGTCTACAACAAGCAATCACACTACTGATCAGGCTCAAAGACTCACTTTGAGATTTCACTCAAGGCAACTTGATTGTGACATGGATGAAGTTGAAGACTCGCACATTTTAGAGAGTTTGAAAATGATGATAAGATTTGTCTCTTAAATATTCTTTTTCAACTTTATGTATTTTTTATATTTATATTGTAATTTTCGATGAATTTACTTTATCTTAAATTATTAATAAAATTAATTTTATTTAATTTTTGTGTAATTTATAAATTTATATTTATTTTTTATTATAAAAAATAATTAATTTAAGAAATTATAAATACAAGTGGAGAATTATAAAACAATTGCAAATAGAGGAGGTTTAAAACCTCCACAAAATAATAGTCACCAATAGAAGAGGTTAAAACCCTTTACAAAAAAACCTCTGCAATATAACTCCGATACCAGGGGTTAACAAAAACCTCCGCAAATAGGTTGTGGTGACTTTAACTGTGGAGGTTTAAAAAACCTCCGCAAATTGATTTGCGGAGAGTAAAAACCTTCGCAAATTGAAATAAAAACCTCCACTAATTTTCAATTTTTTTGTAGTGATCACATCAATATTGTTGTAGTAAAATCGCCTGGCGGGGGACACGTACCGCCAAGCGCTGTCCGCTTCCAAACCGCATGGAAGTTATGATGAGTCGAATCTTGACTCACATTCAATAATTAAATTTTGGGAATTTAGTATTATTTTTGCGCTTAAAAATCGTATTTGGTTGCATGCTAAATTTATTATTAGATATTCTTGAGTTTAATAATGCAACTGTAATGTAATTTAGGTCCTCAAGAGTGTAAATAATGAATATTTTAATTCATAAATTAAGTCCCAAAATAGAAATTTTGGAGAGAAATAGTTCATGTACTAAATGCACCCCCAATTCTCATGTTTACACCCCCTCTTTCCAATTGGAATATCTATTTTTAAAATAAAACATCCTTTTTGTAATAGTAATTCATTTCTATTTTGCACCCCTCCTTTTTACTAAGCTGCACTCCTAATGTCACTTAAACTCTAATGTCACTTAAACTCTAGTCCATCAGATTTCGCCACGTGGCAATCCTCCACTTACTAAATTAACCAATGACAATTTGTCACATCATCAATCCTCCACTAACTCATATCACCAATCAATGGTTGCCACGTCATCATCTTCTTTCTGACGCAAACCCTAACCCTAATCTCTCTTTCTGTCTCTTCCGCACCAACCCACTCCGCAGCCGCCACACTCTGCAGCCGCCACGACCATGTCCGGCCACCACTGCCCACGCCAGAAAGCCATCGCCCGTCGCGCCCTCATCGGAAACCTCGCCACCGTTGCTGCACCAATGGTCCGCGACAGCTGTGTCTTCTCCGCACGTCCCACAGCCACCACCACCCTCCTCCGCGCCTGCAACTCACGTGAACAGCCTGCACACCACATGCAGCCACCTCTCGCAGCCCTGCTCGACGCCGCCGCCGCCACCCGAAGCCACCACCTCTGCACCAGCACTCGTCGGAAAATCCACCATTGCAGCACCACTCACGGCCTGCAACAACCATCGCGCCTCACTGTAGTTCGCCTCTTCCCCTCGCGCCACCACCGTCGCGATCTCGTCGTCAACAACAGCCCCGTCGTCGCTCGCACATCGAACCACCACTGCCACACCAAGACAACCCGCGCTCTACAACACCATTGCGACGTCGCTGCAACTCGTCGGAGTTCGCGAGCGTCATCTTCTCCGTGCATCCCGCTGCCTGAACCACCATTCTCGAACCAGCCTCGCCGCCCATTCACTGCGTCGACCACGGTCACTCCCGCGCCATCGTCGACACACATCACAACAGGAGTAAACAAGACGCAGAACGGGTCCTCTATCGGAGAACTAGTGGCCCCAAACAGAATCTGCGAAACGCCCCTTGCGGCAACCCTCACGGCAGCCAAACCCTAATTGCGGGAAGAGAACTTGATAGGGAGACTACTCTGACACGTGGCAGTCTCTCACTGGTCAGTCAACAAGTCAACACTGGTCAACTCTGACAAAGATTTGGTCAACAGTGGTCCAACATGCTATTTTACCCTATTTTTGCAAGTGGTTCCTCTATAGGAACCTTAAATTACCTACAAGAGGAAGAATCGTCTGCCGGCAGTTCATCGCCGACCAGACAATTTCTGAAAATTTCCCAGAACAATAAATTAAAAGGGAAATAAGATATCAAGCATGATATCACCAAATTCATACCTCATCATACCATTCTTAGCATGTCAATCAGACTTAAGTTAATCAACACATGAAATTACCCTATTTAGCATATCATTCCAATTTAAATTAAAGGTAACGCGTAAAGCTCCCCTAACCTGGTCTCCTTTGCTTAGAACTTTGAACCCTTGATCACCAATGACTCTCTTTGGTTCTTCTCAACACTCTCAATCCTCACAAACACTAAATTTTCGTTCTCCTTTCTGCAACCACAATAACAGCCCACCAAAACCCTTTTTCTTACCTCTAATTAGCCTTTTAAAAGTGCTCTTAATGTGGTTTAATGGTCTAAAACGAAAATCCAATTAAATTATGGTTAATGTCCTTTAATTGGTTGTCTTATGATGGTTTTCCAACCCTCTTTGGTGGCTAGGGTTTTCCTCTACCCTTTCATATTCAATCCAAAACTAAGTTTGGCTAAAATAAAGTTTAATTTGGATTCCCCAAGATTTGAACCCACAACCATGCTAATACCAAATCAATGGTAAACCATCAAGTCAATTCATATTTCTTGCTAACTAATATAATTCACATATTATATTATTCCACAACATAATTACACATATTGTTAAAACAATAATAATTAATTAATACATAAATAACATACATAGGACTTGAACCCAAGTCCTCTCACACAATTAAAGTACTCTTAGAGCTAGTACTTTTCCACGTCATACAAACCAGAATTAAATACCATAAATCTTCTTCCTATCTGCATTTATTAATTAATTATTTATTTAATTTTCACGGGTCTCAGCTACTATGTGCCCTCACTTTCTTTTGTCTTCTCTTTTCTTTTGTGTTTTACTGGACCCTTTGTTCACCACTACCTCTTCTCCAATTCTTTTGCTCCCTTTCTTTCATCGTCTACTTTGCTATTTGTAGAGGTGAAGTTATAATTGTTTTTAGGTTAAATTAAATTAAGCCTAATGGTATAATTCCACATTTAGTTACTTATTGATTATTTTTAGAAGATATTTTATTTTGTCCTTATCAGCACAATAGTTTCTCAGTGTCATCATGTGTTCTGTGTTGGGATGTAGTACCAATTTGACTTCTTATCTTTGTTGTACAAACATGCACTGATACCTCTCCTTAATCTAACCTTTGAACTCCACTCCTCTTGCAAAAAATTGTGGTATTTGTCCCAAGAGTCTGTTCTTGAAGGTCCCTCAGTCTAACACATTGCTTCTAACCTTCAACGCCACTTTTCACCCATTAAACCAAAAATTAACTTTCCTCATCCACCGATACACAACCTTTTGCATATTCACATCTTCGAACAAGAGATGGTCTTAAAGGCCTTACCCAACCCTTGGAAAGGTAAGCAAGTCATGTTTGACCTTGAATCTGTATTCCTCTGTCACTTCAGACAACGAACACAAACCATAGAGGCGCAACATAACACAAATAGGTATAAAAGACAAACTCAACTATAACTCTACTCTCTTTTCCCAAAACCTTTAGAATTAAGAAAAGAAAACGATCTATGATATAATCATGAGTGTACACCCTCATCACTCTACCAAGACATTTTCTATTCTTAATACTTCTAGTTCATATCCATTCCCTCCAAAGACAAGCTTGTGAGATTCACCTTGAACCTGCGGCCTGCCATTTCAATAGAGCATCCAACACAACCTAAATTGGTTGGAACCTGCCTAGATGCTGGTGTCGAGAATACCAACTCACCCCAACACGTACTATCAGTCAACACAGCACAGAAGACTCATTCGAAGAGACTCAACAATCAAATCACACATACAAAATTTCACAACCAAAACGCAACAAGCTCACTCCCAAGGCTCAAAAATCTTTTGAAAACCATTGCTTTTATACGAAATGTAACATCTCTAACGAATGTCACTTGATTAAAATATTTATAATTTCATATAAGTTCAATCGTTTGATTTTATTTCCAAAATGCGAGAAAAAATTTAGAAATTTATTAACGCGCCAAAATCAAATCCAAAATTCGACTTAACTATTACAAGCTCCAAAGTTTACAACCATAATTAAAACAAATACATGATAAAAGAAATATTTTTCTTTAGATCAATCCCCATAGCTAGCCCTCACTTCAGCCCTATGCATTAACAACATCACCTGCAATTAAAACAAGTCACACTATTATCACCAAACACAAACATAAAGGATGAACTTAATAAAACTAACAAGTATTAAAGACATCATAAATCCTCACCCAAATCATTTTCACTTAATCCAAAACCCCTTCTGAGAACTTTATCACGCTCGTATCCCCACAGGAGTATATCCAATACGAACCTCACTGTTTATATAAATCACGCGTTTCCAACTCCATTACGAACCTCCCGCTCGTAAAAGAATCCAAGCATAATCTCATACCCAAACCATCACACCAAATCAGCAAAACATTTCACAAATGCAAATTACCATTGCACTATCGCCTAGCGCAACCTAAGCATTACCAGACGAAATGGTGTTGCAGACCACCTGATGGTCACAAACATTATAAAGTAGTTAATATATTCAAATAAATAAATAAATTTTATTGTAATGTTTTAACATTATAAAGTAGTTAATATATATAAAAACTCAAACATGTTGGTTTACCGATAAATGTTGGATCCATTAACTTAAGAAAAGAGGTCCTTCTTAAAAGTATTAAAGTAAGTTTTAAATTAAACCAATCCATATAAAGATTAATCAAATTTTACAAAAACAACCTTATATAAAATAAATAAATAAAACAGACTCCAACCTTAAACTAATAAACAACATTAGAATCAAATTTCACAAAACTCAATCCCACCCATACTCACCATTGTGGTACAAAAGAACTTGAGAGAAAACTCCATTTTACAGTCATTTTCAGCTAGATTACAGATTTCGTTTTTTCTTTCACACACTAAAGCCTCATTTTATATGAAAGTGTCCATACAAAATTCCAAAAAAGAACAGCACAGAAGATAGAACATGAAAAACAGTGTCCAAGGAACCGAGTCTTCATTAATTAAAATGAACACTATTTAGTCACCTGTCTTTGTCTACAGCTGAAGGGAACATGAAAAAGCACTACAAAGACTAAAAGAACTAATCAGAAGTTTGGCAGTGTGAGCACTGTCCAAGTCTGATTTTTTCAGCACATTCTCCACACGACAATCTACAATAACTCTCATGTGAGATTGGCATGTCCTGTGAACCAAGGTAATCCTACTTGAGGACACTGTTTTGCATCTGGGATCACAACAATAGGTCCCAAAAAGATGCGCCACAAATCAAGTATTATTGTGACCAACATTGCAGCACCTAAAGCATCAACAGCCACTCTAGGCAAGTCCCATTTATCACCAGGTTTTTCATCTATCCTGCATATTTACAACATTTATCATCAATGAAATCAGTACAACATACACATGTTCCACCTTTATGTTGTAGGGTATGCAACAACTCCTTTTTAGAGAAGCAAAGAGGTACATATTCAAAACAATTTCAAACGTGGAATGAGGTAACTCAAACAACTTCTAGCTACTCCCTTCTTTCCTTTTTAGTTGTTGGATTTTTGAAAGATTGTTTATCTTGCATTTTATGTGTTCAAATCCACATTGATCACTCTTTTGTTTCAATTATATAATTATTTATTGATTTCTCAATAAAAGACAGATAAGAGGGAGGAGAGGGAGTAATGACTTACCTTAAAAACATTGGGAAGCTCACAATGAAGTATATGGCATAAAACAGACACCCAACTTTATACATAGTGTCACGATCCACAAATTCATAATAAGGGAACTGCATACATCCAATTGAAAACGTTATTCTCTAAAATCTGCATTTCATATTGCAGGTCAACTGCAGGATGATACGTTTCATAGACATACGTTAAAAGATGTATATGTATTTGTATTGTGACTAGTATTGAGCATTAAGAAGAGAACGATAGAAAAGTAGGAAACTTGTCATCTGGGTGAAAGCATCAAATTTCACAAAGATGTAGACACATTATCATATGACATCTGAGGAGGAAAAGTCTAACAAAAAGAAAGACCTTATAGCTAAAGCCATTTATAAGTGCATCTAGAATTATAAACCTTACAGGGTCAGAATACAAACATTAATCTTAAGCATATCAGTATTTCTTGTGTGCCACGCTCACTCTCACTAATACTGAATCTTGGGTTGTCAAAAGACAGGATATCAATATGTATCATCTTTAAGACAAGGAAAAAAAATACGGAAATTCTAATTTAAAAGAAAAGAAAAGAAATGTGTAAGGTGGTACCACGGATAAATCTAAGCAGTGGAGGTTCCATGGCACAAAAAAAGCAAGAGAATTTAAGTTAACAAATATGTAACACAGAAAAAAAGCAGTAAAGAAAAGAGAAAGAAAGAAAATGAAAAGAAAGTAATTGGAAAATAAAACAATGCAAAAGTTAAATATAGAGTAAGATCCTGAATATAGAATTTCTAAATTAACTAGTGCAGATTCCAAAAAATTGCGTATACACACTTTCAAAATCTAATTAGAAATTCAGGCTTAGGGATGATTGTCATAATAAATATAACCTTGGAAAACTTGAACAACAAAAAGTAAGGAATATCTAAATGCCATTATGTCTCAAAAGCCTAACAATCTCCCAAAATTAGCATGTGAAGTAAGATTTGCACTTATTTATATGCTATAATTTGGATGATACAATAGGTTCAACAAACTTTGTTAAAATAGACTTTGAAAGTAGACTATATCTTTAACTCAATCTTACAAAATTAACTTATAAAATGAAGTTTGTATCCACTTATATACTATAATTTGGTGATGTGGGATTTCCAACAAATAGTACAAACAACACAAATATTCAAAACAATTCACTAATCATGCATATACCAAAAGATAATATCTTTATTTGATTCATATAGCCAATCCTGCATAGTAGTAAAAGGGTTTTCTTGTGTCAAAAGATAAGTGCAAAATATGTAACAAATATGTAAAAGAACAGTTCAGGATATTTTGGGAAGGGAAACCAGAATATCTACATGAAGATAGGGAAATCTCAATTTAAAAAACAATGCAGGACAAAAGAAATATACGGTTTGCCTAACAAATGCGGAGATGGAGCCATGATCTAAAGAAGTAAGAGAACTTTGTACCAAATGGCATATTCCTTGCATTGTACAACGATATTGAAACTCAAATTGTCAAGGGTTAGGTTTCACGACTACATATTTTATAGATAAGATGTCAGATAAACTTGAATAGCAATGATTAACACAAATTCAAATACTTTGATACCACAAAATTAAGAATTGCATTCCAAGAAAATATTGAAAATGCATGATTAAACAAAGTTTGAGAAAAGAAAACAGCAGAATGTTTAATTACAGCGTACATTAGAGATAGCCACGGTCTCCAGGTAGGCTATAAAATAAGCAAGCGCAAGAATCCATGCAGCTTCGGTAGCCCATTGAATTTTTTCAGGCAAATCAGCAATAAAATGTCGTAACCGACGCAGTGTCATGTTCGATGAAACGTGATAAAACAGGAAGCAAACATGAGTGAGCAGGAATGTTGTGTGCGGTACCTGCAACCACCAAATAGGGCAATTCAATAACGAATATGTGGTCACACTAAGAGATAATTCATTGGTCTTTGGCTTACATTGTTCATTTTCCATGATGGGAAGGTATAAGATGCACCAAGAACTGTGAAAAAATAATGAGTCCAGAAATAATTTCCAACATAACTGAAGATTATTATCCAGAGACTAGCCTGTCAGTATTAAATATGAACAGATTAGGTAGGTCAACTGAATAAACACAAGTATGTTTTATAATATGTAGGCACACAAAATAAATACGTAAGTATAAAAATATGTCAGAAATAATGTAAATAGGGTAATTAAGTGGATATATCTTATTATGTAATCATGATAACTAACATAACTGTAGTTTTTGTATTTATGACACCCATTGCATAATAGCCTCCATTGTGTTAGTGTATCTGGTACACGCATGCTAGACAACCTTAATTCCTGAACAACCAGTGATTGGGTCCACTACCGATTAGGGAAACTGTTCTTCTAAGAAACATGTTTCTACTATTTCCCATCTCTTTTTTTTGGTCGTGTTTCTATTTCCAACCATTACTTTCTCTCCTTTCCAGTGTTCCATCACTGTTCACCCACTTTTCATACTACTTTTCTGGTCATTGACCCCAAGATCAAGAGTGCAATCTCAACACTGGCCAACCCCCTATTTTTCAAGACAAACAGACATCACACTCGCTTTGTTTCTGTTTGTTGTTTCTCTCTCACCACAGTTGTGACTAGAAGCCTCCAACAGTGCATGGAGGTTCATCCCTCCCAGTTTGATACTCTCATTTTCCCCAACTATTACTCTCCTCTCAAGTGAAAGGATGCATGGGAGCAACTTGGGCATCCAACATTAAACATTTCTTGGTGATGTTGACCACCTTCTTGTGAAGGACAAATTTAAAAATGATTATTCCAAGTGGAATAAGATCGGTGGGCAGCTGTGCTAAAGCAGATTTTTCATTTTCATGAGAGATGGGGATTTGTTTGGGAGCATTGCTCTCCACACCAAACACCTTTACCAAATTTACCAAAACCTCGTGATTGTCATCGCCCAATATTTGGTTAAAATGAGTAGTGTCCTTCAATAAAGTGTGTGTGTGTGTGTGTGTGTGTGTGTGTGTGTGTCAATACACAGTAGTCAAAGCTTTCTCCCTTAAATATCATTTTTTTCTTAACTAAACCATGACAGGCCTTTTTTCCTCACTTTTGGCTCAATGAGTTTTGGAGAGGGAAAGTAGGAGTATTATGTCCATTCTTGGCTGAAAGAAGAAGTTGGGCAGCCCCTGAAGGTCATTGATCTTCCAAGTTAATTAGCACAACTCATCCAGCTGTAGTCTTCCTTCGGTTTTTTGAGAACTTTTGTTCATCTTTTTCTTGCTGATCTGGGGAAGTAAAGAAAACCAATTGGGAAATTGACTTACTGCACTATTTGCAATTTGGGAAATTGTAAATAGTGCAATAAGTCAATTTCTCAAACTGATATGCAGTAATTTGAATTTTAAAAGTATAATAAGAGAGTTATAGGAGAATGCCTCTAGTATGAAGACATGCGTCATGTCATAAAAGAGTTGTCAAGCACTTTGGGTGTAGCATTTTAATTAGAGATAAATTAGATGACCAAAATATGATTTTGGCTCCTTGTATGAATTTTTTATTTCAGTTTGATCTCTTAAATTTAAAAGGCTCCAGTTCGGTTCCTTAAAATATCTTTTTTAACCAAATTGGTCCTTAGTTACCTCACTAATTTGGTTAACCTGATGACATGTGACAAACTGTGACAGTGAGAGATGTCACTGTCACATGGACATTTGCTATGTCAACTAAAATTAACATTAGTGTATAAACCTGAAAAAGGACCATATTTATCTAATGATAACACTTTGAGAAACCAAAGTGAAACTTTTTAAACTCAAGGGTCCAAACTGAAACAAGAAAAATCAGACAAGGAACCAGAATAATAGTTTGGCCAAATTTGATCCACTGGAAACGCAAAATAAAAGAAAAGAAGAAATAAAAAAAAAACAGAGCATACTTGCAAGTTACAAGGTTAAGTGTCAAAGAAAAATATTGAGCAATGACTTCTGCCACCTATGAAATTATCTGACTGAAACAATTGCTTAAAGTACTCAGGTTGAGGAGGTTACACAATGAAACTTATTTGTGACAATCAAATTGCTTTGTATATCACCTCAAATTCAATCTTGCATTAGTGGACAAACATGTTAACATAGATTGCTATTTCATTAGGCAAAAGATCTTATACAAGCATATTGTCAGTTATAATGCAAGATGCCTTTAACGAGTCCTTGATAGGTCCTTCAGTTATAAGTAATTCAGTTTCATATATATATATATATATATATATATATATATATATATATATATATATATATATATATATATATATATATATATATATATATATATATATATATATATATATATATATATATATATATATATATATATTATGCAATCAAAATAACTAGGGTAACTATAATGTTTGTATTTGGACACCTATTATACATAATGGCCTCCCCATGTAATTGAGACATGAAATCATCACATGACTCGTCATATTTCTCTCAATAAAATCTATTTAGGATGCACAAACAACTTAATCTGAATACAAAATGAATGTAAACTCCAAATTGTAAATGTCTTAATCAAGAAACGGGGAATTGCACCAATCCAAGTCATCTACCTATATCGGAGGATGGCTAAAATCCCCTTATTTGTAGATCTTGACCTGAAGAGTATGGTTACCAAAATAGAGGTTCTCTAATGGAATCATGTGGTATGCGATCAAGAATGCCTCAAATGAATTAACTTACAATTCACAATTCTTACAGTAATGCCCTTTCTAATGCTCATTCTTCTTGCTTGAAGAATAAAAGCAGGTTTCACACTAAACCTATTTCTACACTTTATTATTTTGGATTCGCCCGTTTTATCAATGTTTTCAGATTAAGAAGCAGATACAAGATCAATGACAAACAAAATGCAAACTGTGCATTTGATGACTTAATGATTAGTTGTAGTTCCTATAGAGGCCCCTAATGGAAAATAATGGAGTAAAGGGAATGAACAGGGGGAGGATTAACCCCCACAACAAGCTGTTTGGTATTGGGGGAGAAAATAGCTGAGCTGGGCATGCCAGGTAATTACTAGCTCTTATCTGTTTAAGAGAATCAATTTATTCATATACACAAAGACAAATCATTACTTAGAATATCATAAAACAATATAGCAACGATAAGTATTGGAAAATTTTATATCTATCAAAACACTTGCCTTGACCCAATATCGATCCTTCCAATGAATGCTTTTATCTGCCTGCAAATTTTGATATCACAAAAAAATTAATTACACCACTCTCAGTTCATGCTTACTACAACAGAGCAAGAAGAGAAGATAAATCATTTTCTAAGTGAGTCACACTACTAAAAATGATCAACAACAACTGAAACCCGACATCAGATGTTATTTAAATAAGCACAAAAATAAGTACTAGTCTTGGCTTCAATTCATAAAATAGACCACAATGAACAGACAAGCATTCAATTTCAAGGAAAATAATTAAGCACACACCTTTCCGACAAGCAGCATTGGGATGACAAAGGCAGGAACAGCCGAAACCAATCCGAGAAGCAAGTACTCCAATTCTGTGAATTTCTGCCAAACTCATAATTAAAACTTAAAAGTGAATTCTACCATTCATGGTTTGATATTCACATGACAAAAGAAAGATAAAACCCCAACTGACCAATACCTGCACAACACATCCATATATGAAGAGACAAACAACCATTCATTATGACTAAGTCTTGAACGGGAAGTAGTCCAGTAATGGACCCAAAAGATCGAAATTTTTAATAAACTCTGGGGTCCCACATGCGAAATAAAGACCCTAATTATCACATTTACAAAAATAAATGTAAAAGGTGAAAAAGGGTAAAACCTCGTAAAGATTGAAGGGAATAACAATGCCAAGACAGAGGGTGAGCCAGAAGGGGGTGTAGAGAAGGAAGAAGAGTTCACCCCATCTCTTGCTGGGGTTTGGAGCCAGCCATAGGCTTGGAGGAACAGAAGCTGCAATTGCCAAAAGGGAATTCCATCGGATAAAGACGAAGGGTAGCCATGATTATGAATGAATCTGAGATCTGATAAAATTCAAACAGAAAAATTACCAGTCATTTTGGAATGGGATCTGCTTCAAGGACTGTTAAATGAAATGAATGATGAATGAATAAACTCTTAAGTGAGTGGATTGTTCAAATGCATAAACCGTGACAAGCTGAAAAGAGTGAAAGCTTGGTGAAGGAGGTGTTACAGGTTCCACTTTGCCTTTTGTTTTAACTTTCATCTCCTGAACATGACTTTTATTTTCAGGATCTATTGTTTTTTTTTTTTTGGCTTTTTATCTACAAATTTTAATGTCTTTTTGGCTTCTTATTTAAAACTTTAATGTTTGTTTGACTTTTCATTTTCTGGTTTTAGACAGTGACAACATTTTCATGGTTGATGGTTGGTAGTACATGTACACTTGTTTGCTACATACAATTTATTATAGTGTTTTCTATTCTATTTGGTAAATATGTTTTTTTAATGTAACTTTCAAAATATTATTTATGTCCACTACAAAACTTGGTCTTATTTTTACTTTATTTTAAATACATTTTTTTATTAAATATAAGGAACTTCTTTATAACCTAGAGCGAAATAAATTATTCAGATCATAAAAAATAAAATAAACAACTCATTTTAATATGGATAGTTAAAATCTAAATCATAGAAAACTGACTTAAATAAAAATTTCATTATATTTTAATTATATATTTAATCAAATTAGACTAAAATTACTTTTAGAGGTCAATTTTCTATTTATTGTTATGTTTAAATATATTTAAATTTCATGGAAGAAAATTTATACAAACAGCTTAAGAAAACGTATTATTTAATACTTTAAAAATTTACATGATAGAAAACACATTATAGCCTTTTTTTAATTAAATTTATAAACAATGGTTTAGGTTACGGCAGTAAATTTCTTTTTATTTTCTTTTCTTTTAATTTTTTATTATTAAACTTTTCAGATAACTAATTTTATACTTTATTTTCAAGAACTCTAATAAGTAATATAAAAAAAATTGAGACAATGTACAATTTATTTATATTTTTTTCCTCTTTATTTTATTTTATTTGTGAATGTGTATTTGGTTTAATAAGTTTTTTCTTCTAATATTTTGAGAAATTTATTTAGTGTGGTTATTAAGATTTTTGTTCTCAAGTCAGTTCTTATTTTATGTAAAATAAATTAATATAATTTCTTTCATTAAATTAGTATTCACACCGTTCAAAAGTATGACCAGGTGTAATTTTTCATTCTCTCTTTTTTATCCATTACATATGTTTCTACTTATTTCAAATGTGGTCCCAAAAATAAGTAGAATTAGGAAGAGTACAAAAATTGAAAAAATCTAGTCGCCGGATATAATTTGTAATGAATATTCGAATGTAATAGGTGTGTATTTAATTACTGGATTGTTAATGGGATATTCAACACACAAATATTCGTTATTGTTAATAATTATTAATAAATTTTATTTGAATATTTTCTTTAAATCAAGTGACGAAAATGATTTTTTTAGTAAAATAAATATTAATCATTCAAAGGAATTAATTTTGTAAAACTTATATTTTGATATAACTTGTTTTATAGAAAATGATATTTATTTACATTAATTTTTTAATAGACAATTTAACTTAAATTGTACTTTAAAAATAACATTTTAAAATTAGAAAAAATAAAATAAAAAGTATATGCGAATAACAATTCAGGTACCTACTGAGTAATAATAAGACGGGATAATGAAACACGGCCTTTTAGATGGAAAGATGATGATAGGCACTCCCTATATCTAATCATCTGACACGTGTCATCCCCAGTGACACTTTAAAAATCATAATAAACAAATGAGAAAAGAAAAATAAAAACATCTTCCTTTTTCTTTCACCGTGTTATGAGTACAAGTGTCCTTTTAGTGATGTAAGATTTAATTTAAAGGACCACTAACTAACTCACTCACTCTCAATATCTTTTGATATATTGTTTGCTTTCGCTCCATTCAAACGTATCAAGTTCTACTTATTTCACACTTATTAGCATGTACCTACTAATAAAAAAGACTTGGTTTGAAAACAAACTCAAATATTATAGAAGTAATTAAATGTCTTAATTTACAGTACAGTTTCGTTTTTATATTACCAGGATTGCAGAAAAAATTACACAGACAGCAAGTTTTCTTTTATAGGTGGGAATTCGGTTCCAAGAATCCAAATTCTAGCCTGCCAATTAAATTTTTTTTTTTCGGTTAGAATTTAGTTTCCAAGAATCCGAATTTTGAATTGGATTTTTAATTTTTTTTATATTTTTTTAAATGAATTAAAATTAGAATTTTTGAAATTTTTTAAAAAATACATTTAGGTGTTTTTTTTTTTAAAATTAGTTGAATTACAGGTTAAAAAAATTTTAAAAATAGATTTAGTATTGTGTTTTTAGTTATTTTAGGTATTATTTGAAAAACTAAAAAAAAATAAATGTTATTTTTTTTTGGAATTTGTTGAGTTAAAAATAAATATATTATTGTATATTAAGTTATTTTAGGTGTAATTTGGAAATATAAAAGTAATTTTATTTTTATTTTTTTTAATTTGTTGAGTAATTTTTTTATAATAGTGATTTTGGAAAAAAAATTATGAATTATATTAGAGGTAACAAAAGTAAAAAAAAAATTAATGTATAATATTCGAGGTGGTGGTGTACTATTTATTTTTTTATTTATTGAATATTTAAAATTAAAAAAGTATGTGGAAGTATGAATTTATTTTTTATTTATATTTTTTATTTTGATTTCTTTATAAGAATTTTATTGATAAAGTGTTTATTTTTTTTCACACAAATAAATATGTAAAATTTATTGTTATATGGTAAAATAAAAGAGGATAAATCATTCCAAAGGTCCTCATTTTTGTAGTGAAATCTCAAGTAGGTCCCCCCATTTTTATTTGACTCAATTAACATCCTATTTTACAAAATTAGTTGCAATCAGGTCATTTCTGTTAGTTGGACAATAACTGTGTTAACTATGTGTCACGTGTCAGCACATGTTTTTTTTTTGTTTTTTTTTTAATTTAAAAAAATAAAAATAAAAGTGCCATGTGTCAATCTAATATTGTGCCACGTGGCAGAGACAATGTGATATAGCAGTACCACATGTCTCTATTGGATGTGAAAAGTCTCAATGTAGTATTTGTTATTTTGTCTCAATTTGGTCCTAATTTTTTTAAAACTAAATCAATTTCATCCTTGTATCAAATTTAATTTTTATATAAATTTTACAATGGTATTTTTGTTATAATTCATATTTTTAACAAAATTAAGTTTATTTAAATGTATATTTTGCATTGAGCTTTATTTAAATATTGTTTCAAATATTTATATATCAATAATTTATAAACAAATGTTAGAATTGGTTTAAAAATAACAAATTTATAAATTGAATTGTAAAATTTTAAATAAATATATTTATTTTAAATTGTTATAAAATTGTTTCAAAATTTTATATTTGAATTTATAAAGTTTGTATTTTTAAAGCAATTCTAACATTTATCTACAACAAATATATTTAAATTGATACAAGGATGAAATTGATTCAGTTTTAAAAAAATTGAGACCAAATTGAGACAAAATAACAAATACAAGGACTACGATGAGACTTTTCACATCCAATAGTGACACGTGGCATTGCCACTGCCACATTGTAACATCCCAATTTTAGCAGCTTGAAACTAATAAAAATAGGGAGTCTCATCATAGTTCCAAACTAGATAATCCAGTGTACACAATATATTAATACAGTCTTATAAAATATATGACTATAAAAATATATCAATTATACACTTAAACTAAACTAGTAAACTCTATGCTTAAACTGACCCCTGCTAAAGCTCCCACTGGAAAGCTCCACCACAACCTAAAACGATGGATCCTCATCCTCCAGAAGTGCCCTTGACACTACAACCACATCTACTCTCACCGAAAAGGTGATCATCGCAAAAGGAAAACATACAACACGAGACAGAAAAACAAAAAGTAAGGGTAAGCTAATAATGATTTAAAGAAGGTTACATTAGAGAAAGAGCATAATAATAATCAATTATCACAAATTCACATAGGAACATTCCAATACTCACACGTCATTCAACTCTAGACTCAATTATCCGGATATATGCAATTAACATTGGACCTCTTGGTGGCTTACACCGTGTATGATTCCCAAACTCTGCAGAGTTTGGCCTCAAGGGATTATCACCCAATCGTCACACCAGGTAAGTCTCCTTAGCGCCAAAGACTTGATCAAGTCCAGTGGCTAAGACCTCCTGCTACTCCTCACGACATAACCCATTATACTCTATATGAGCCTTAGTGGTTATTGGAGCGTTAGGATACCAACCAAAATTGAGTCCTTATGTCTTTGCATACCCTACCTCATCCACACTTATAATTTCTCCATGAAATTCCTCCATAATTCACATACAACCGATCCATATTCACCCAATCTCACTCAAAGCATACCAAGACAATCAAAATAATCCATTTCAAATCAGTTAATGCAATGAAACACATCAAAACAGCAAACACATCAAATCTGGCAGCCAGCGCTCAGCCTCAGATTCCAACACTCAGCCTCAGCATTAAAATTTCGTTTCAGACTTGCAGGGGTCCCAACGCTGGGGCACCGCTCGGTTGGCGCTCAGCCTCATTCTTCTTGCATTTTTCAACGCTAGGCACCGCTGGGCTGGCGCTCAGCGTTGATCCTCTCGCATTTTGCAAGGCTCAGCCTTGAATTCTGAGGCTCAGCCTTGCACCAGAAAACAGCACTGATTCTGGTTTTCGTTGGGAGATGTTTCACTTGATTTCATGACCCAAATTGGCACCTCCATGGCAGTGTTGTATAGTTTTCAAAATGGTTTTCAAGCAAAGTGAGATTATACCAATTAGAGCCATGATTCAAGTGTTCATTTTCCAATTCAACCTCAACTCATACAATGCATTCACAATTCCACTTATATAAAGCATCAACTAGTTTACAATTCACAATAAATCAAGTAGTCAATTCTAACTACACACAATTATATTCATTGAACTCTCTAAATAAAGTCAATTATCAACTTTCCTTACCTGACAAAGCGACTTTGCAGACCCAAACCGCTCAAAGAACACCAAAACGCATCTAACTCCACAGGATGCTCTATCTACATATAGAAACATCATAAGAACGATCATGACCTACCATTATGATCACTGATCAGCAAAGACTCATATTGATGATTAAAATGTCGCATGCAGGCGAAAGAGAGCTCGCATGCAACAGAAAACAGAAAAGACTAAAAAGAGAGTGAAAACTCAACTTACGCGAACGGAGAAACTGATCGGTCCAATTTGAAGAGCTCGCCGAGAGGATCAATCCTACGGTCTCGGTTCTTCAATCATACGACCAGAGAGATAGAACCTCTAGAGAGAAGTCATAGAACTCTAGAAAAGTGGTTTCTAGAGAGATGGTGTGTTTTAAAATAATGAAACTCGTTTATAACAATTCTATTTATACTAAAATCTTTTAATATTAAAATAATCGAGTCTCACTATTTTTAAACCACTATCACTTTTAAAACGCCATTTTCTAGGGTCTTACACACATCACACTGTCTCTGCCACATGGCACAATGTCAGATTGACACGTGACAATTTTTTTTTAATTATAAAAAAAAATTTAAAATTTAAAAAAAAAAATTAAAAATTAAAAAAAATAAAAAAAACCATGTGCTGACACGTGGCACATAGTCAACAACGTTATTGTACTACTAACGGAAAGGACCTAATTGCAACGATTTTTCCAAAATAGGGACTCAATTGAGTCAAGTAAAAATAGGAGGACCTACTTGAGATTCTGCTACAAAAATGGGGACCTCTGAAATGATTTAACCAAATAAAATAATATCTATTAACTTTAAATATAAAGTTAGAATTTATTTTTTTAAAATATCCTAATAAATAAACAACTAAAAATTTGGTTGAAATTAATTAGTTTTGTTTTTACTTGAAATTTTGTTTTTGTAATATATGTGTTTTTTAATTCAAATTTATAAAGTATAATTGAACATAAAATATATTTATTTAATGAAAGACATTACAAGTACCATAATTAACATAATTATAAATAAAATTAACTACACTAGTGTTGGTGGAATGGATTTTTAATTTTCACACAACATGGATCTCTATTAGGTGGACGTAAATATCTTGCTTGAATGAACAATTCAATATATTGCCAAAGTGTCGGGACGTGCCACAGATGGGTCCAGTGCCACAGATGGGTCCAGTGCCACAGACGGGTCCAAACGTTGAACTTGTTTCCACCGCTTGATCTTTTGTGCAACATCACTATCTGTTTTGATTTCAGTCGTGTCATGGATAAGTTTTTTGTTGACTAACCTCACAAGATGTAGGTAGTTAATATGACTTATTACGAAATGGCTCCCACAACCTATTCTCTGCATTATTTTGTGTTGAAGCTCATCAAAGGTGAAATTGTGGGAGATTGACATCGTCATAATAGCGTCTGATAAGTATAGTCCATAACCAGACAGGTTATCTGTGATGTCTGCCCGTCTAAGAATTCCTCCATAATATAACTTTGTTGGTGACCTTGTAAGTATTTCATCAGCAGACCTTGTAAACGTAACAAACAATTCAATTATTGTGTTAACGGGTTGATGAGATTACAATGAATCATTTCTGCAACGTCATTATCTATTGATATTTGAAGAGCATCATACATAATGGCTCATTCTTCATTCAATGTGGGTCTCCTAAAGTACAACTTATTGATGGTTGTGATGGTTGGAACCTATATGGTTGAGCATACTTTGAGCCTCAAAATGTTGAATGTGCAATTTTGTGGTATGCAAAAGAATTTTTGGACTTTCACCATGGAACTTGACACCATCTTCGCATTGCATCAATTTGCCATTAGTAAACAAGGCTACAAGGTAGGAATTTGAACAGTTCTCTTAGGTATTGATGCCAAAGTGTTCCATGTCAGTCAATTGGATTTGTTGATCTTTTGATAGTGATTTTTTTATGCAATACTAGAGTACACTAACTTGGTTTTGGAGTTTTTGTATTTATAGGGGAAGTAGTTGTTGGTCTTGGTATGGATTCAAATTAGGTTTATAGGACCCGATATCCCAATAAAGGTGATACATCTTTTCATAGTGGCAGAGTGCATCTTAGCCCATTAATATGTACTATGAATCAGGGCATGCATTGTAAGACTACTTACCTTTCACAATACAAGCTAGTAAAAATCTTAGCACACTATCCCAATAAAGTTGATACATCATGTCATAGTTTCAGCATGCATGTGATACCATTAATGATTACACTATGTATGGCCATGTGTTGAAGTATTTGTCAACTTTTCAAGTGGTCAAATTATGTATCTTTATTGGCACACTATCCCAATATCATTGACAAGTCTTGTCGTAATGGCAAGGTGCATGTGAGGCCATGTATTTAAAATATGTGTTAGCTTTTACAGTGGTGAAATTAAATACATTCCTTGGCACGTTATCCTAATTGAAGTATCTGCCAGCTTTTACAAGGGTGAAATAGTAAATCAGCCTTGGCACAACCCATTATCATTGACAAATCTTGTCATAATGGGTGCATGTGAGGCCATGTATTTAAAATATGCATCATCTTTTGCAATGATGAAATTAAATATCTTCCTTGACATGTTATTCCAATTGAAGTATATGTCAGCTTTTACAAGGGTGAAATAATAAATCAACCTTGGCACAACCCAATATCATTGATAAGTCTTATCATAATGACAGGGTGCATGTGAGGCCATGTATTTGAAATATGTGTCAGCTTTTGCAGTGGTGAAATTAAATATCTTCCTTGTCAAGTTATCCCAATTGAAGTATCTGTCAACTTTTACAAGGGTGAAATAATAAATCAGCCTTGGCACAACCCAATATCATTGACAAGTCTTGTCATAATGACAAGGTGCCACTAGTGCAGATTTGACATTTTACTTCGCCTTATAGGCCTTGGTTTCCGTTGAACCGAAGCCTATAAGGAGGCGGTGGCATTTTTGCAATTTTCGTCCAACTTTTGGCCTCGGTTGCAACAGAACCGAAGCATATAAGGCAGTGCCAGTATTCAAATTTTCAAAAATGCCATCAGCATCAGGCTTTTGGCCTCGGGTCTTTAAGGACCGAAGCAATAAATAGGACTTTTGGCCTCGGTTGCAAGAGAACCGAAGCATATAAGGTAGCGTCAGTTTTCAAATTTTTAAAAATGGCATCAACATCAGGCTTTTGGCCTCGGGTCTTTAAGGACCGAGGCAATAAATGGGCTTTTGGCCTCGGTTATTAATTAAACCGAGGCCATAACGGCTATTAAAATTCCTAATTTGCGAGCCCTAGTTACTATTCATCGTCAATGGCCAGAACGCAAAGGGTGACGACACTGATCAGCCCCTCTTCACCATGCTTCCCGACAAGACCTACAAGTACCGTCTTTGCAACGTGGGTCTTAAAACCTCCATCAACTTCCGCTTCCAAAACCACCAGATGAAACTAGTTGAGATGGAAGGCTCCCACACCGTTCAGAACGTCTACGACTCCGCTCTTCTCATGGTTCTCGAAGATGATCTCGATAAAGGTGCGATATTCGAATTTGACAACGTTGGGAGCCAAGGTGACGGCGGTTCCAAGGTTTGCTGGTGGCTCATCGGGAATGGTGTCGTACTTGAAGACCTTGTCGCCGATACTGAAGTACTCAGCGAGCTTAAGTGGGGTTTCCCTTTCGACGTGTGAAACACCATTGATGGCGTAGCGAAGCTTGCCGTTATCCCTGCTGACGGTATTAACGAACTTGAGGGTGCGAGTGATGTTGATATGGCCATAGTGGTAGGAGCCCTGGGGGTTTGGCCTGGCAGTGCTGGCGGTCAAGTTCCAGCGGAAGGAGCGGAACTGATTGAGATGGCGGTCAAGTTTCATTTATTGCCTCTGGCTTAACCTCTCCTTGTTGGATTTTGTGTTGTATTTCAGTGGGAGCCATGGATGGAGGTGCAGTGGGTGGTGCAGGAGGACACACAAAGGGTGTGTGAAGTGGAGTACACAGAGGAAGCAATCCATGGGCATCCCACCATACAGTTGCGGCGGCAACGGTGGCTGCTGTAATAGTTGTCACACTCGAAGGAGTGCACACGGGAGAATCTGCGAAAGTTTCTACATTTACCATATGGCTTCGGTTCTCGTGGACCCGAGGCATAAAAGGAACCCTATGGCTCCAGTTCATTTAGAACTGAGGCATAAAAGGAACTCTATGGTCTCAGGTAATAACCGAGGCCAAAAGGGGTACCTTTTGGCCTCGCCCCAATATGCCTCGGTTCCAGACCCGAGGCAAAATGAGGAAAATAACTGGAACAAAAAGTCCTTACTGCACTGGTGTGCATGTGAGGCCATGTATTTAAAATATGTGTCAGCTTTTGTAGTGGTGAAATTAAATATCTTCCTTCGCACGTTATCCCAATTGAAGTATCTGTCAACTTTTACAGGGGTCAAATAATAAATCAGCATTGGCACATCCCAATAAAGTTCACAACTCTTGTCATAATGACATGGTGCATGTGAGGCCATGTATTTGAAATATCCCGCAACTTTTATAATGGTGAAATTAATTATCTTCCTTAGCACGCTATCCAGCCGAAGGAAGTCGGTTTTATTTAAGGTTGTGGTTCCTTAGTTTGAAAGTTGTGGAGTGTTCTAGTATAATAAGTAAAAATTGTTTTCTGTGAGGAATTGAATGCATATAATTCCTTTAATACTGCTATTAATTTCAAAGATGGAAGGTTCTCCTTATGTATAATTCTAAATGGGGTTACTCTTAACCATATGTGCATCATAATAAGAAGTCATTTGATGAGACCATTTGAGCCCCCACTAAGCCATTTGTGGTACCATGTCCCTCCTGAATTAGTTGAGGAAGGCATTGATGAGTTTCTTTTTGTAAGGAATGACGAAGATCTTCAGCATGCCATTCAGTGGCACTCAATGATGGTCCCTATGGCGACAATATCTTTTTATGTGAACTTCATGAAGGTTGAGAAGTGTGACAACTTTGTTTGTATGTAGTTTTATTTATATGTTTTAACATGGTCTTTAACATCATTTAACTTACTGAGTTTATCTTAAGAAATTGTTGTTAGCGATTTACCAATGAAGCCTTTGGAATAATTAAGTTTTCCCATTACTCATCTTTGAAATTGTGCTAAAAACGGTTCACTCTTACAAACACAAAAACATAACCTATTTCACATGGGTACATAATAAGTTGTGCCAGTCACATGAGAACATAAAAGGTCGTGCTAGTCACATGGGTACATAAGAAGTCATGACATTCACATGGTTACATAAGTGGTCGTGTCAGTCACATGATAACATTCACTCTCGTGCAAGTCACATGATGACATAATATATAGTTGCATGATAACTTTAATTTATAGTATAAAAGACCATCTTCACCATCACACTCTAAACTTACAAATTCAATATTGCAATTTCTCCTTACTCTGAAAACTCAATTCGAAAGTACTATTAAACTACAAGCTCAAATGGAAGGATCAATGTTTGTTTGTTGTACGACGATGGAGAAATCATCAGTGACCCTCAAATTGGTGTCTCCTTTGCATCCGCAAATACAATCATGATCCGCATCCATAGAGATTTCGGGTTGTCCAAACTTATTCACATAATAATGGACAAGGTAAATAGAGATCCAAGGGATGGAGTTCCACTCATACACTTCAAATTTTCTACTAAAGTGTGTGACCAACATGTCACGCACACAGCCAATCAAATTCAAGATGATGATGATGACTTGGATTGCGCTTTCGACATGATACAAGCCACCCCAACTGTTACACCTATTGAACTCTACACCACCTACAACTCAGGTACCAAACCTTCACAACCAAATTCTTTAACACATTTTGATGCACATAGTCCACAACCAAACTCCGAAGCCACAAAAGGACCATTTGACCTTAACACTACCTATATAGGGGAATGAGGGCATGATATACAATCATATACCGAACTACTAACCGGTTTGTCTACCTCAAATATTTTTTAATCACCCGCACATCACAACACCCAAATGTTCTATCCTCAAACTATTGTAGAAGTTAAAAATCTAGGTCTACCTATAGCGTCTTTAGACCCGTTTAGTAAAGATGAGTACGTGATACTTTTTGATTAACCTGATGATAAATGATTGATCCCTACCAAGGATGATGGCTCATGAAACATGCTTAGAAGAAAGGGAGTTCCTTGATCCCTTCCTTTGCTTTTATTTTCTTTAGTTTAAAATTCCATTAAGTTAGTTGGTTGACTATTTTTAAGTTGACTTGTTGACCTTGACTTTGGGTTGACTTGTTGACTCAAAGGATTAGCTTAACCTAAAACCAACATATTAATTCAAAATTAACTTGTTTTGTAGGTTCATTAAGAGGTGGAATAAGGAAGGACAAGTAGCGCATTTAGATGGCTTTCGAAAAGCATATGTGGAGGAAAGAGAAGGAGCAAAGCTTTCTAGAAACATCTAGAAAGGATGACCACATGCCTTGGCCACCAAGAAGTCTAGAAACATCTAGAAGGAGCATCCACATTATCTTGGCCAAGAAGGCTTCTAGAATGTGTCCATGTGCTCCCTTTGTTGACCTACTTTCTAGACTCTAGGTTTTGTTATTTGCGTTGTAATCCTTTTTAGCTTATTTGTTTTTGCTAAGAGGCCCCCAGACACTTCTATTTAAGGGGACCTTTAACACTTGTACAAGGGTTGAACATTTTGGATAAATTAAACACCTTTGTGTATCAACCATTGTTAGAGTCTTCCTCCCTAGGGAGTGAATGCTTTTAAGCCTTATCTTGAATCTTGATTCTTGATTCAAGTGGTGGCACACATCCACTCATCTTCAAGGTTGCAATGGCTTTTTCTAGCCTAGCCTTGTAGTGACATGCTTCTTACATTTTTATCATTCCTTTCCTTTCCTTTCCTTTCCATTTTATGCTTTATTCTTACTTTGTGTGTGACTTGGGTTTTACTATTTTTATGTGTTGTCCACTCTTATTTGTTTTGAATCAATCCATTCTTCTCTTCTCTAGAATCTTGGAAAGGAACCTTCACATCTAAATAACTTGTTGTCTTAATATCCAGTGGGGATTTCCTCGGTTTTCTTAATCAATTATCACCATATTCAATAGTCTTTTAAAAGGAACAAGATAATCCTACATCATTTGGTATCTAGAGCTTTGGTTGTCCTTGAATATGGTATTTTTCATGTTCTAACCTTGTGTTGTATAGCTATCTTTGAATGGTCCACATAAAAATAGTGTTGGCAGCAATGTGTGCGTTTTTGAAAAAAACTACTGCAGCTAGCTCAGTGGTCCAAAAGTAACGTTCTTTATATCAAAAGAAAGCCCTGTGAGTAGAGATGGCAAATAAACCCGCCCCTGTGGGTAATGCCAGAACTCGTCCCCATTTTGACGGGGAATCCCTGCATTGACTGGGTATGGGTATGGGTATGGGGAATCCCCAACTTTTTCAATTGGGTATGGGGAAGGTTATGGGGATGTACATATCTCTGCCATAATACCCGTCCCCACCATATCTTCGTCATAATTTAAATTATTAAAATATTCACAATTAATTAAGTAACCCTATATATACACTAGTATGTTGACCCGTGCGTACGCATGAGGCGTATTTGTTTTATTTTGTATATTAAAATAATAAAATAGTGAAAGTATTATGTAATGAAATATTATGAAAACTAAGTTATATTGTTGTAAATGTTGTTATTAAAGTAATGAAATAGTAAATCTAAGTGATGCAATAATAATTTCAATTTTAAATATAATAAATAGAATTGATATCACAATATAATACAGTTAATTGATTTTACGAAATAATTATAATAGCTTATGATCCATGCGAATATATTTTTTTTATTTTAAATTTTTTTAGAATAATAATATAATTGTTATTATATTTATTTAACCATTAAAAATAATAATACTAATATTAATAATAATATTAATATAAATTATAAATTATAAATTTTTTAAAAGATTAAAACTCTATTTAACAAAAGTATTTAGTATAACAACGTTTTCTATAATTAAAAAGAGTACACTTATAATAATAACACCATTATGAATAGTAATAATAACAATAAACATAATAATGATACCAATAATAATAATATTTATGCTATAAATATTAATATTAATGCTAACATTAAGGCTGATGTCAACTATAATAATCTACAATGATATATAAAGATATACATTAACAATACTAATAATAATAATAATAATAATAATAATAATAATAATCTATAACAATATATAAAGGGGATTCCCCTTTTTGTGTCCACATTTCAAAATATCAATTTTACCATTTAAATATAATAATTTATTAATTTTTTACAAATTGACCGATATTTTTACAAGCTTTTTATAAAATCGGATATCTCTACTTCTTCTCTTCGTCTTTATTTATTAATAATTATTCTTTCATATGCTATCATATATTTCACTTTATTTTTAATAAATATAATTTTAATTTAAATATTAACTTAATAACATTACAATATTATTATTTACTAATATAATATCATGCATATTTAAAAAAACATACACACAGGCGCGCGCGATAGCGCCTGTGTTTATGCTAGTATAATAATAATAATAATAATACTATTATAATAATATCTCATAGTGATAAAAATAATAAAAATACAATAACTACATAAATAAAGAGATATACATTTGTTGTGTCCTCTTTTGTTTATACAATTTTATTCTCTTAATTATTATTAGCATAAATACAGGCGCTTTCGCGCCTGTGTGTAATGTCGGAGGATAATGGTGGCAGGGGGCCATGGCCCCCCCAAAAATTTTGAATTTTTTTATAATAGGTATTTTAATTTTTTTATTATAGATATTAGGTATTTTGATTTTTTATTATAGATATTAAATCAAATATTTTATTTCTTTTATAAACATAATAATAAATAATAAATAATAAAATATAAAATTAAACATAATAAAAAATAAAGAATAAAAAGATTTATCAAGATATTTTTTATTTTTTTATTCATTATGGTTTGAGTTTCTCAAAAATTATTCTCATATTTCATTCTCACATGTTTTTTCTTGTTTTTGAAGAGAGAAAAATCTATTATTTTTGCTCTTATTTCTCCTATGTCCTCTTCCATTCTCGTGGGAGAAAAAAAGAAGGCAATTAGTTGGTCTCAATTGATAGTGAAATATTAGTTTAATAATTTATTTAATGATCCTCTTTTATATTAATTGTTTATTTCATGAATATAAAAGAAAAAATATTGCACTGGGTGTTTTATTATAATCGAATTTTAATTGTGGTTCTATTATATGTCTTGAGTTTCTCACAAATTGTTCTCATATTTCATTCTCACATGTTCTTTCTTGTTTTTGAAGAGAGAAAAAATCTATTATTTTTGCTCTTATTTCTCCTCTATTCTCTTCCATTCTCGAGGGAGAAAAAAAGAAGGTAATCTTTGGTCTCAATTGATAGTGAAATATTAGTTTAATAATTTATTTAATGAGTCTGTTTTATATTAATTTTTTATTTTATGAACATAGAAGAAAAAATATTATACTATGTATTTTTTTATAACTGAATTTTAATTGTAGTTCCATTATATGTCTTGAGTTTCTCACAAATTGTTCTTACCTATTTTCTTTTGTTTCTGAAGATATAAATATCTATTATTTTTTCTCTAATCTCTCAACGATTTTCTTTCATTCTTGAAGGAATAAAGAAGAAGATAATTTCCTCTTGTCTAACTTGATAGTAAAATATTAGTTTAATCATTTATTCAATCAGCCTCTTGTATATTAATTTTTTACTTTATGAACATAGAAAAAAAATATATTGTATGTTTTTTGTAACTGAATTTTAAGCGTGCTTTAAATATCGTTGAATTTTCTGTTGAAAATTTTTTAGATATTTGTGATTTTTTTTTAGTTATTGTTATACTAAATTATATATTTATTTTTATTTTATCAATGACAATAATGTATAAAATTTTGATGTATTATTTTGGCTCCCCCAACAATTTTTGTCAAGATCCCCCACTCATGTGCTGTGTGTATGCATTTTTTAAATATGTGTGATATTATATTAGTAGGTGATGACATTGTAATGTTATTAAGTTAATATATAAAATAAAATTATATTTATTAAAACTAAAGTGAAATATATCAGAAAAGATGAGAGAATAACTGTTGATAAATAGGAAAAAAAACACCGTATTATAAAAAGCTTCTAAAATAACGGTCAATTTTCAAAAAATTAATAATAATTATATTTTAAAGGGTAAAATTGAAATTTTTAAATGTGAACACAAAAGAGGAAATACTCTTTATATATTGTTATAGATTTAAATTGAAATAGTTATTCATAATAAAATTTATTTGTCCATTTTATCATTTTAATAATTTTAGTAACTATTTTTTTAATTCAAATAATTAGACAGATATAAAAATAAAGTGAACAACAATACAAATAAAAAGTACAAGTAATTGAGATATGACTCTGTGGTAATTAAATTTAAAATGTGTGTTTAACTATAATAATAATAATAATAATAATAATAATAATAATAATAATAATAATAATAATAATAATAATAATAGATAATCATAATAACATTAAAATAATATCGTGTAGTGATAAAAATAATACTAATAATAATAATACAACTACATATATAAAGAGATAAACATCTATGATGTCCTTTTTTATTTTTTCAATTTTACCCTCTTAATTGCTATATTTTAAACTTAAATAATTATTTAAAATAAAAAAATTATTTTTTAGTTTTATTATTTTACTAATTTTAGTAACTATTTTTTTGATTTGAAATAATTATTCAAATTTAAAGATAAATAAACAACAAAACAAATAAAATGGTAAAGTAATTGAATAATAGTAGTAATAATAATAGTAATATAATAATAGAAATAATTATAGTTAATAATGACAATAATAATAGTTTATAGTAATATTGATCATAATAATTACAGTTGATAACAACAATTATAGTTAATGATAAATATTATTATTATTATTAGAGTTGATAATAGTAATAATAATAACAATAATTAGAGCTATAATTGATAATAATAACAATAATATAAAAATAAAATAATAAATATCATAAAATGAAATGAAGTTGTAAATTCAGTTTTAAATATAATAAATAAAATTAATATTACAATATGTGCAGTTAATTGATTTTACAAAATAATTATAATAGTATATGACCCTTGCGTGTATGCACGTTTTTTTATTTATCTCAAATCTGTTTAGAATAATAATATAATTATTATTACATTCATTTAACTATTAATAATAATAATAATATAAATTATAAATAATAAAGTTTTTAAAAGATTAAAAATATATTTAGGAAAAGTATTTAGTATAATAACTTTTTTATAATTAAAAAAAAACACTTATACCGATAACATCACTATGAATAGTAATAATAATAATAAAAATAATAATGATACTAATAATAATAATAATAATAATAATAATAATAATATTTATGTTATAAATATTAATTTCAGTGTAAATATCAAGGCTAATGTTAACGTACTAAAATTATATATAAAAATATAAATAAATATATATATATATATATATGTATATATATATATATATACATATATATATATATATATATATATGTACACATCAGCAACAAAACAATTAAAAATGACAACTAATTGAAATATGATCTCGTAGTAAATAAAACTAAAATGTGTGTGTAACTATAATAATAATAATAATAATACCATTATAATAATATCCCCTAGTGATAATAATAATAATAATAATAATAATAATAATAATAATAATAATAATAATAATAATAATAATAATGCACTAACTAAATATCTAAAGAGATACACATTTTTTATGTCCTTTTTTTTGTTTTTATAATTTTATCCTCTTAATTATTATTTATTAAATTTAAATAATTATTCATAATAAAAAATTATTTGTCAGTTTTATCATTCTACTAATCTTAGTATCTGTTTTTTTTCAATTCAAAAAATACCAAGATATAGAGATAAAATGAATAACAAAACAAATACAAAGAGCAAGTAATTAAAATATGATCATGTAGTAAATAAAAGTAAAATATGTATCTAACAATAATAGATAATAATAATAATAACACTAAAATAATATCGCGTAGTGATAAAAATAATAATAATAATAATAATAATACAACTACATATATATATATATATATATATATATATATATATATATATATATATATATATATATATAAGAGATAAACATCTTTGGTGTCCTTTTTATTTTATCAATTTTATTCACTTAATTATTATATTTTAAATTTAAATAATTATTTATAATAAAAAAGTTATTTTTCAGTTTTACTATTTTACTAATTTTAGTAACTATTTTTTTAAAATTGAAATAATTGTTCAAATGAAAAGATAAATGAACAACAAAACAAAGAAAAACGACAAGTAAAATGTGTATCTGTAAGGCCCTATTATTTTTCTGCCATCTTAATTTAGGGGCTGCCCTACAGCAGTGGGCCTAAAGGCTGGCCCATGAGATAAGAGCCCTCCGCATTGCCCTAATTGAACATTTTGCTTTCACTTTCAGAAACCAGCCGTCTCTTCTCCCTTGCACTCACAGGACGCTATGCTAGGGTTCCTCCCCAAGCCTCTCGAGCTAGCTCCGAATCAGTTTCTACTCCACGTAAGTACCCCCTCTAGATCATCGGAGTTCCCTTTCTGCTTTTCCCTTGTATTTTCGCAGTTAGGGTTTAGTACTAATCTGCCCTTGTCCCGTGTACCTTCTATTTTCAGCTCCTTAGTGCGTTCTAGAGCTGTTGTGCTCCTTGGTTGTGCGTCGAACGTTCTGTACGAACCCATTCCAGGTAGGGAAGCTATGGCTTAAACTTATGTCCGCTCCCTTCCATGTTGTTGGTTGTTGTTTTGGGTTTGTGTTGATTTGTGTGAGATTATGTTAACTGTGGACGCATGAATATGTTGGGTTGAGTTGGTGTGGGTGGCTGCTACAGGAGAACAATGGCGAGACCTGATAATCTCGCCCAAGCGAGCCAGTCTCGCCTAGGCGAGACAAACAGGGACTCGCCCAAACCTGTTGCGCGATAGGTCACCTAGGCGACACGGTCAAACTCTTGAGCGAGGGAACATCTCGCCCAGGCGAGAAGGGACTCGCCTAAGCGAGATCCCGCGTTGGCTCCTGGTTCCTCCTTCGAGCCCTCGCCAAGGCAAAGGGATTCCGCCTGAGTGAGAACGTCCCGCCTTAGCGAGACCCTTCGGCCTGAGCGAGGGGTTGGACGAGACAGGGCGATGTTTGGTTGTTTGATTTCTCCTGGATGATTGAGATTTGTTTGGATATGATTGTTGTGATGAGATACATGGATGTATGTAAATATATGCACAATGGTTTGCTAAGTATGCATGATATGATTCATGAATGGAGAATGACGGATATTGTGGAAACTTGGCATGTGAAATGAATGAGTGGACTGAAATTAAAGTAACATGGTATTGATATGTGATGAGACCCTAGACTCATGGGATGGTGATGATCAGTGGTATGGATTCTAAATGTGATAAGTATGAGGAGTGGGTCCCAAGGGTTGGTATGAGTTTTCAAACATGATTTAATGTTCTAATATTACTGATTTATGATTGATTGGTTCGTGTCAGCGTGTAATTCCTTGGGGTCTCTAGGTGAGACCTTCTGGGTTGCGTTTCAGTGATCGGGACATAATTCCATGGCCCCTGTTAGTGGATGCCCATGGTGGTACCCCATCTGTATAACTAGGTAAGGATTCAAGTTAAGGTTGCATCCTAACACTCTAAGAAGTCAGTTAGTCTCACTTAGAGCGGACTGACTCCTGTGGTGAGAGTAGTAGGAGGCCTGAAATTCATTAAGGGCTAACCTTGTGGTGAGGGAAAATTGATCCATCGTAACACTTGTAACACAGAGCTCGGGGGTGAGCAGCTCAGGTTGAGCAGAGGTATCCACCACAAGTGCAAGTATCCGCTGAATCCGACTAAGTTATACATATCCGAATGAGTCGAGTCGAGTCGTAGTGTGTTGATTGAAGAGTCATAACATGCTTGGTTGCTGTATGGATATTGGATGGTGAAATTATGTTTAACTGTATGATGAAAATGTTGTTGGCTCTAGCTTACCCTGCTTATTGTATGGTTGTCTTATATATGGCTCTTCTTTCTTGCGATGATCATCAATGTGATTGATGGGAGCAGATGGACGATGTTCTCGTGGTCAGCAAGGAAATGGAGATTCTGCTGCTTAGTCCGCGTGGATGGGACTATAGATTCCTTTGAATTTTCTTTAGGGCTATGGCCCCTGTTTTTCGCTGTTCCTGGATTGTAAACTTTTAGTCGAACCGTTATCCTGTTTTTGGTTGGCATCATGGTGTGCCTAGTTTTGTAGGGGTGGTGTTATGAACCCCATGACTGCGTTGTTGTACTATCTTTGTGTGGCGTTTCCTTTAATTGCTATTTTAAATTAAATGGGACGTTACAGTATTTAACAATAATAATAAAAACAATAATAATAATAAGTATTATAATAATAATTATAGTTGTTAATAACAATAATAATAGTAATATAATAATATTAGTAATATAATAATAGAAATAATTATAATTAATAATAATGATAATAATATTTATAGTTGATAGTAATAATGATTATTAATTATAGTTAATAATAATAACCCGTGACGAATCTTGACCAATGATTTTGGAGGAGCCAAAATAATTTATAGTAAAAACTTTTGAACTCATCAATAATTTTTCCGAAATAAAAATCTTCAGTTATTCCTTTTTAAATGTAAACTAGTATACTGACCCGTGTGTACGCACGAGACGTATTTGTTTTATTTTGTATATTAAATAATAATATAGTGAAAGTATTATGTAATGAAATATTATAAAAATTAAGTTATATTGTTGTAAATGTTGTTATTAAAGTAATGAAATAGTAAATCTAAGTAATGCAATAATAATTTCAGGTTTAAAAATAATAAACAGAATTAATATCACAATATAATATAGTTAATTTAGAGAACATTTTTTTATTTTTTTTATTTTAAAATTTTTTAGAATAATAATATAATTGCTATTATATTTATTTAACCATTAAAAATACTAATACTAATATAAATATAAATTATAAATTATAAATTATAAAAATTTAAAAGATTAAAACTCTATTTAACAAAAGTATTTAGTATAATAAAATTTTCTATAATTAAAAAAAGCACACTTATAATAATAGCACCATTATGAAAAGTAATAATAATAATAAAAATAATAATGATACCAATAATAATAATAATAATCTATAACTATATATAAAGGGGATTCCCTCTTTTGTGTCCACATTTCATAATTCCAACTTTACCCTTTATAATTTAATTATTTATTAAATTTTTAAAAATTAACGGTTACTTTTACAAGTTTTTATAAAATTATTTACTTATCTCCTTTTTCTTTTTTTCTCTTACTATTCATCAACAGTTATTTTTCTCTTATTTTCTCCGTACATTTTATTTTATTTTTTATAAATATACTTTTATTTTGTTTATTAAATTAATAACATTACAATATCATCAATTATTAATATAATTCAAAAAATGCGTACACACAGGCGCGATAGCGCCTGTGTTTACACTAGTAATAATAATAATAATAATAATAATATTTATGCTATAAATATTAATATTAATGCTAACACTAAGGCTAATGTCAACTATAATAATTTATAATTATATATAAAGATATACATTAACAACAAAACATATAAAAATGACAAGTAATTAAAATACGATCCCATAGTAAATTAATTTAAGATGTGTGTCTAACTATAATAATAATAATAATAATAATAATAATAATAATAATAATAATAATAATAGTAATAATAATAATAATAATAATAACAATAATACCATTATAACAATATCTTGTAGTGATAAAAATAATAATAATACAATAACTACATATATAAAGATATATACATTTGTTGTGTCCTCTTTTGTTTATATAATTTTATCCTCTTAATTATTATTTGTTAAATTAAAATAATTATTCATAATAAAAATTACTTGTCTATTTTATCATTTTAATAATTTTAGTAACTATTTTTATAATTCAAATAGTTACACAAATATAAAAATAAAATGAACAACAAAACAAATAAAAAGTGCAAGTAATTGAGATATGATCCCGTAGTAAATAAATGTAAAATGTGTATTTAACTATATAATAATAATAGTAACAATAATAATAATAGATAGTAATAACACTAAAATAATATCGCGTAGTGATAAAAAAAAAATAATAATACAACTACATATATAAAAAGATAAATGAATAAACAACAAAACAAATAAAAGGGTCAAGTAACTAAAAGATGATTCATAGATAGTAAGTAAAAGTAAAATGTGTATGTAAACATAATAATAAAAACAATAATAATAATAATAATAATAATTATTATTATTATTATAATAATTATAGTTCTAATTAATAATAATAGTAATAATAATAATAATCTATAACAATATATAAAGAGATTTTCTCTTTTGTGTCCACATTTCAAATACCAATTTTACCCTTTAAAATATAATTATTTATAAATTTTTGAAAATTGGCCGTTACTTTTACAAACTTTTTTATAAAATCGTCTATCCATGCTCTTCTCTTTTTCTCTGTTGATCAATCGTTATTCTCTCATCTTTTCTGATATATTTCACTTTATTTTTAATAAATATAATTCTATTTTATATATTATAACTTAATAACATTACATTATCATCACTTACTATAATATCATGTATATTTAAAAAATGCGTACACACAGACGCGATAACACCTGTGTGTACGCTAGTAATAATAATAATAGTAATATAGTAATAGAAATAATTGTAGTTAATAATAATAATAATAATAATAATAATTATTATTATTATAGTTGGTAGTAATACTAATCATAATAATTATAGTTAATAATAATAATAATAATAATTATTATTATTATAATTAGAGTTGATAATAATAATAATAACTATAATTAGAGTTATAATTGATAATAATAACAATAATATAAAATAAAATAATAAATATCATGAAAATTAGGTTATATTGTTGTAAATGTTATTATTAATGAAATGAATTTGTAAATTCAGTTTTAAATATAATAAATAAAATTAATATCCCAATATGGTGTAGTTAATTGATTTTACAAAATAATTATAATAGTATATGACCTGTGCGTGTATGCACATTTTTTTATTTATTTCAAATATGTTTAGAATAATAATATAATTGTTATTATATTTATTTAACCATTAAAATAATAATAATATTAATATAAATTATAAATTATAAAAATTTTAAAAGATTAAAAATCTATTTAGCAAAAATATTTAGTATAATAACAGTTTTTATAATTAAAAAAAACACTTGTACTAATAACATCACGATGAATAGTAATAATATTAATAATAAAAATAATAATGATACTAATAATAACAAACAAATGATAATAATAATAATAATGTTTATCTTATAAATATTAATGTCAATGCAAATACCAAGGCTAATGTTGACATACTAACAATCTATAATTACATATAAAGATATATACAACAGTAACAAAACAATTAAGAAGGACAACTAATTAAGATATGATCTCGTAGTAAATAAAATTAAGATGTGTGTCTAACTATAATAATAATAATAATAATAATAATAATAATAATAATAATAATACCATTATAATAATAATACCATTATAATAATAATATCCTGTAGTGATAATAATAATAATAATAATTATAATACCATTATAATAATATCCCGTAGTGATAATAATAATAATAATAATAATAATAATAATAATAATAATAATAATAATAATACACTAACTAAATATGTAATGAGATACACATTTTTTATGTCCTTTTTTTGTTTTTACATTTTTATCCTCTTAATTATTATTTATTAAATTTAAATAATTATTCATAATAAAAGATTATTTGTCAGTTTTATTATTCTACTAATTTTAGTAACTATTTTTTTTCAATTCAAAAAATACCAAGACATAAAGATAAAATGAATAACAAAACAAATACAAAGAGCAAGTAATTGTAATATGATCCCGTAGTAAATAAAAGTAAAATATGTGTCTAACTATAATAATAATAATAATAATAATAATAATAATAATAATAATAATAATAATAATAATACCACTATAATAATATCGCGTAGTGATAAAAAAATAATATTAATACTACTACTAATAATAATAATAATATTAATATTAATACAACTACATATATAAAGAGATAAACATCTTTGGTGTCCTTTTTATTTTATCAATTTTATCCTCTTAATTATTATATTTTAAATTTAAATAATTATTTATAATAAAAAAATTATTTTTCAGTTTTATTATTTTACTAATTTTAGTAACTATTTTTTTAAATTGAAATAATTGTTCAAATGGAAAGATAAATGAACAACAAAACAAATAAAAATGATAAGTAATTGAAACATGATTCCTACATAGTAAGTATAAGTAAAATGTGTAGGGATGTCAAAAAAAATATGTACCTGCAGGTATCCACAACGGTAGGAAACAAATATTAAAAATGGATACCCATGGGTACGAATATTTTTAATACTTGCATGTTAACGGGTACAGGTATCATAGTATACGTACCGGTGGATACCCGTACCCGCTAAACTTTAATTCATAAAAATATCCATATATATATATATATATATATATATATATATTAGTAAAAAACATTTTGACCTAATTTTTTCTAAGCTGCACATCTTGTCTTCTCTTCTGTCTTCATTCTTCCAACTTCAAGTATTGATACATTGTCTTCTTCTAGGTACATCCCTTGACATTATTCTCTTTCCTTTCTTTGAAATTGGGCATATACATCAAACCCTATATAGACAGTGACGTTTATGGTATGTTTTTTGTCAAATGATGGAATCAAAATAAGAATACTTAACACGTGACAGTTGAGTTTTATTATTTGTTTATTTTGTTTATTTTTCAGGAATCAATCGGAGAAAATGAGTTTATTGATCAAAGCACTAATTAAAGAATTTTCATTGTGTTAAACGTCAATTTATATTTTTTTTTTATAATTATTTGGACTTGTATGAACTTGAGTTTATTTGAACTTTATTTAAAATTTATGACAATGATGTATTTTATTTATTTGAATTTATGATTAAATATTTATTTCTTAAATAATTTTGTAAATATCTGCGGGTACCCGTGGATACCTGCGGATATGAAAAAAAATAGGCGGGTACCCGACGGATATGGGTACGGGTACGAGACAGATATTTATCCAGCAGGTAGGGTATGGGGGAACTACTACCCGTACCCTACCCGTCCTATTGACATCCCTAAAAATGTGTATCTAACAATAATAATAATAAAAACAATAATAATAATAATAATAATAACAATAATAACTATTATAATAATTATAGTTCTTAATAATAATAATAATAGTAATATAATAATAGAAATAATTATAATTAATAATAATGATAATAATATTTATAGTTGATAGTAATAATGATTATTAATTATAGTTGATAATAATAACCCGTGACGGATCTTGACCAATAATTTTGGAGGAGCCAAAATAATTTATAGTAAAAAAATTTGAACTCATCAATAATTTATTCGGAATAAAAATCTCCAGTTATTCCATTTTGAATGTAAATAACCATATTACATTCAAGAAATTCATCTTTCATCTTAATTCGAATTTTGTTTTGATAATCTTCGTTGTAGAAAATGAAATATTAAGAGTTAAATAAAATGAATTAGAAAAGAAATCAAGTAAAACATCTTTAATTTGTTTGTTTTTGTCAAAGATTGACATAGTTCAATAATGTTCCACAACTCCTTCAAATTTGAATGAGTGTGAACATCAACAATGAAATATTGGAGTGAAATTTTAAACTAATCATATATTTATCAATATACCTATTTTTTTTAAGTTTCAAACGCATTTCTCAGTAAATATTGGAGTTGTTTATGCCGTTTGACACATTCTCGGCTTAATATTCACTCTGAAATGCGTTCGAAACCTAAAAAAAAGTTAACAAAATTGGGTTAAAAGAACTATATTCATTCGTTTTTAAAGTTTAGGGACCAAAATTTATTAAAGTTTCAACCAGGGACGAATTCCAATTTTGAGTCAAATTTCAGGGACTAAAAACATACTTAACCCATAATACTAATAGTAATAATATATAATAGTAACATATAATAATAATAATAATAACAATTATTATTATTATAATAATACTAATATTTGTTATAATTTTACTACTATCACTATAAATAATATTTATAATAATATATTATTAATAATTAGAAATGCTAATACTTATAAAAATAATACAAATAATAATATTATTTATAATTAATATTATAGTTGAAATCATACCATAAAAATTTTTTAACTCATCAATAATTTATTCTGAATAAAAATCTCCAGTTATTCCTTTTTGAATGTAAATAACCATATTGCGTTTAAGAAATTCATCTTTCATCTTACTCCAAATTTTGTTTTGATAATCTTCGTTGTAGAAAATAAAACATTAAGAGTTAAATAAAATGAATTAGACAATCAATCAAGTAAAATATCTTTAATTTGTTTGTTTTTGTCAAAGATTGACATAATTCAATAATGGTCGACAAATCCTTCAAATTTGAATAGGTATGAATATCAACAATGAAATATTGGAGTGAAATTTTAAACTAATCATATATTTATCAATATACCTTTTTTTTTAAGTTTAAGACAAAAAAATAATTTATCATAATCTAATAAAAATTGAGATGTAATTACTAACAAAAATATATAATAGTAATAATATTATATATTACAAATAAGAGTAATAACTTTACTATTAATAATGTTAATAATACTAATAGTAATAATATATAATAGTAACATATAATAATAATAACTATTATTATTACTATAATACTAATATTTGTTATAATTTTACTACTATCACTATAAATAATATTTATAATAATATATTATTAATAATTTGAAATATTAATACTTATAAAAATAATACAAATAATAATAATATATTTATAATTAATATTATAGTTGAAATCATAAAGTAAAAAACTTTGAACTCATCAATAATTTATTCGGAATAAAAATCTCCAATTATTTCTTTTTGAATGTATATAACCATATTGCGTTCAAGAAATTCATCTTTCATCTTATTCCAATTTTTGTTTTGATAATCTTCATTATAGAAAATGAAACATAAGAGTTAAATAAAATAAATCAGACAATTAATCAAGTAAAACATCTTTAATTTGTTTATTTTTGTCAAAGACTGACATAATTCAATAATGGTCGACAAATCCTTCAAATTTGAATGGGTATGAAATGTTAGAGTAAAATTTTAAACTAATCATATATTTATCAATATACTTTTTTTTTTTTTAAGTTTATGATGAAGGATTGACCCCAACCAAGGATGGAGGCACATGCTTAAGAAGACTAAGCATGTTTAGAAAGGAAGTTCACTAATTCTCCATCCCTTTCATTTGTGTTTATTTTTTTTGATTCCCAAAGTTGACTTAGTTGATTCAACTTTAGTTGACTTGTTGACCTTTGACTAGGTTTGACTTGTTGACTATAGTTGACTTGAATTAAGCTAACATGCTAATCTATGCTTATTTGCTTTGTAGGTTAATTAGGAGTAAGAAAGCAATTCTAGGTGGCGCATGGTGATTGGGGAGCATAAATGATGTGGAGGAGAGAGTAAAGCAAATGCATAAAGCATAAAGTAAAAGACATGAAGCAAGTGTACCTATGTACATTTGGTCTCCTTTGTTTTTAGCATACTTTGTCCACTTTTTGGAGACATATGAGACACATTCTTTGTCTCCTTTTGGAACGAAATTATCCTTGCACACACCATAGTTAGCTATTTTGTCTCTTATTTTTTGTAACCTTATTTGACATAGTTTCTAGAAGCTAGGGTTAGGTTTTTGTAGAGACATCCTTATGTATCTTTTATTTGCTTAGAGGCCCCTAAGTTCTTCTATATAAGGGGTGCTCCTAGACATGTAAAAGGGTTGAAGATTTTGAAGTAAAAACACTCTTGTGTCTCAACCATTTGTGAGAGTTTCCTCCCTAGGGAGTGAATACTTTTAAGCCTTATCTTGCATAGTAAGTGGCGACACACATCCACTCATCTTCAAGGTTGCCATGGCTTCTAGCCTAGCCTTGTAGTGGCGTGCTGCTCACATTTTTACCATTTCTTTCCTTTCCCTTTTATGTTTTCTTCTTCCTCTAATTGTTCTTGGTTTTCTATGGTTTATGTGCTTTCCATTACCTTTTTGTTTTGAATCAATCCATCATCTTCTTCTCTTGTGCTTTGTGAAAGGAACCTTCACATCTAGATAGCTTGCTATCTTCATGTCCAGTGGGGATTTCACTTAGCTTTCTTAATCAACTCACCATATTCAATAATCTTAAAAAGGAACAAGATAATCCTTCATCATTTGGTATCTAGAGCCTAGGTTATCTTGAATATGGTGTTTTTCATGTGCTAACCTTGTCTTGTTGTAGTTATCTTTGTATGGTTCAAATCCACTTCCATTGCACACAAAAACAAGGCTGGCAGAAACTGTTCACGATTTTAAAAGATTAAACTGAACCTTCTCAGTGATCCAAAAATTACGTCTTGATGTCAAAAGAAAGCTCTGTTATTCTAGTTTCTAACAAAAAAAGAACCAATGCATTTGGAGTTTTGTGGAAAGAGTTATGATTGAAATAGTGAGCATAGGTCAGAGTTGCCGAGATCACCGCGAATCAACGTTTTTCAGGTTATGTTGGGCAGTTTTGGCTACTGTTTTTGTTACTCTTCTTACTCCTAAATGTGGTTGGATAACATGTCTTTGGATGCTTAGTCTTTGAGCCTCAAATCCATGAGTTTAAATGCATGATAGCTACATGTTTGTGTCTTTGTGTATGTCATGTTGAGTCTTTAAATGTGTCTAACTTTTGCTTGAGTCATATGTCATATGCTTCTTTGAGTTTTCTTATTCTTGTTTCTAAGTATTTAAGGAACTAAGTATTCAAGACACCGTAAAATATCCTTCTCATCATCTTAAGTACCTAGTTTTGAAAAGAAAAATTATTTTCATGACCAAAAACAGTTTGGCCGAGAGCTAATGTGGTGCTTGGTGAATCCATTTGACCATTTTTACTAGGTGTTATTCTACCAAATTTTATACTTGGATTTTGGGTGATATTGGCAAATTAGTTTCATGCTTTAACTTGGTTATGATCTTTCTTGGTGTATGCATAATTTGAGGTATAATCTTGGCTTGTTCAAATGCTTTCCATAGAGTCTTTAAAAGTGTTTTTCATTGCTTTAGTCTTGTTCAAGTTTTGTCTTTAAAACAAAATTTCCTTAGAAGTTAAACTTTCTTGTTTTTGTGCTTTTCTTGCTTGTCACTAGGTGTTCTTTGTTGTGTCTTAGTAGTTTTCTTTTCTTGAAACTCTTGGGATGTTGTGGCCGAATCACTTGTTTTGCATTTGAAAGGTTTTGAACAAGTTTTTAAAAGTGTTTGCTTCACTCCTTTGGTGGATTTTGAGTGCTAGCCTTGCCTTGTTACTTTGGGAGAGTGATCTAAACACTTGGGTTACAATTTGGGTTGGATTTGGTCTCAGTTTTCATGTTGTCTAACCTCTAATCCATTTATTTTATCTTGGATTTGAGTGTTTTTGTTGTAGGGATCATGGCAAGTTCATCAAATGCACCTACACCAAACAAAAAAGATTGCTTCGGGATTTGGAATTGTCTAGGAAGGAGGCTTTTGAACAATTGAGAAAAGACAAGGAGCAAAGTGACCTAAGAATCCAAGAGCACATTCAAAGGCTTGAAGCTAGGGAGAAAGAAAGAGATCCTAGGAAAAGAGGGCATTCTAGGCGCAACCCATCACAAGAGAAGCAAACTCCAAAGATTCCTAAGTTCTATGGTGGAAGTGATCCCAAAATCTTCCTTGATTGGGAAGCTAAAGTTGATCAAATTTTCATTGAAAATCATGTAAAGGATCAAGCACAAGTTGATCTAGTAGTTTTAGGATTTTTGGAGTATGCCAATACTTGGTGGCATAAAGTTTGTAAGAATTATGACCAAGGGTCACCCGCGGCTTCTTGGATGGACATTAAAACTCTTATGCGCGCTAGATTTGTTCCTCCCTCCTATAGGAAGGAACTTATTATGAAGCTCCAAAGGCTTCACCAAGGTCCTATGAGTGTGAGTGAATACTTTAAAGAATTAGAGTCTCAAATGCGTAGGGTTGAAATAAAAGAAACTAACAAAGAGAAAATAAAAAGATTTGTGAGTGGTCTTTGGAGAGACATAAAAGACCAAGTAGAGTTGTATGAGTACTCCACTCTTGAAAATGTTTTCACACTTGCCCTTCGGATTGAAATTCAATTGAAAAGAAAAAGAAGGACAAAGAAGAGTTACTCACCCAACCACTACTTTAGTCACTCATGGAAGGGAAAGGATAAAAAGAAACATGATAAGTTCCTTTCTAACTCTCATCAAGAACCACGAAGTAAAAGTAAGTCTCCAAGTGATCACATTCACCATTCCACTTCTTCAAGATCAAGTTCCATTAAATGTTTTAAATGTTTGAGTTATAATCACATTGCTTTAAATTGCCCAACCAAGAGGATCATGATCTTAAAGAAGAGTAATGATGTTGAAAGTGAACACTCATCTCCCCATTCTTTTTCAAAAGAATCTTCTTCCTCTAGTAAAACTAAAATTTTTTAGAAAGACCCTATGTTATTAAGGCGCATGATAGGTCAAGATCAAAGTGAGCTTGAGCCAACTCAAAGAGAAAACATTTTTCAATCTAGATGCAAAATTAACAAATGGGTTTGCTCTCTAATTATTGATGGAGGAAGTAGTACCAATATAGCTAGCACAAGGTTGGTGGAAAAGTTTAGCTTAGAGACCATTCCTCATGCTAAGCTCTACAAGCTTGCTTGGATAAGTAAAGAGGGAGAAATAGATGTCAATAAACAAGTCCTAATTAACTTCTCTATAGGAAGCTACAAAGATGAGGTGCTATGTGATGTTGTTCCCATGGAAGTCACACATATCTTACTAGGTAAGCCATGGCAATTTGATAAACAAACTTTACATGATGGCCATACCAACCAATACATTTTCTTCAAAAATGGGAAAAAGACAAATTTACTACCTCTATCACCTCAAGAAGTTAATAAGGATAGAAATATAATAAGAAAAGATAAAGAAGAAAAACAAAAGGGGCACGCTTTCACTAAGGTGTTACTTGCCTACAAAAAAATTCTTCAAAAGCAAGATGTGCATCACCCTTCCTTCTCTTCCCAAGCCAAAAAGGAAGGCGCAAAGCACAAGCAAGAAAGGAAGAGTACTTTAGAAAATAAAGATGGCCTAACCAAAGCTAAGGGTAATATCCTTAGAAAGGATGGAACAAGAGCTCAAAAAAGGGAGGCGCAAATCCTCCCCCAAATCAAGTCAAGCTCCATCTACAAAGGCTTAAAGAATTTATGGTCAAATTCTCTCCAAGGAGGGGAGGATGATGAAGGATTGACCCCAACCAAGGATGGAGGCACATGCTTAAGAAGACTAAGCATGTTTAGAAAGGAAGTTCACTAATCCTCCATCCCTTTCATTTGTATTTGTTATTTTTGATTCCCAAAGTTGACTTAGTTGATTCAACTTTAGTTGACTTGTTTATCTTTGACTAGGTTTGACTTGTTGACTATAGTTGACTTGAATTAAGCCAACATGCTAATCTATGCTTATTTGCTTTGTAGGTTAATTAGGAGTAAGAAAGCAATGCTAGGTGGCGCATGGTGATTGGGGAGCATAAATGATGTGGAGGAGAGAGTAAAGCAAAGGCATAAAGCATAAAGTAAAAGACATGAAGCAAGTGTACCTATGTACCTTTGGTCTCTTTTGTTTTTAGCACACTTTGGCCACTTTTTGGAGACATATGAGACACATTCTTTGTCTCCTTTTGTGCTAGAACGAAATTAGCCTTGCACACACCATAGTTAGCTCTTTTGTCTCTCATTTTTTGTAACCTTATTTGACCTAGTTTCTAGAAGCTAGGGTTAGGTTTTTGTAGAGACATCCTTATGTATCTTTTATTTGCTTAGAGGCCCCTAAGTTCTTCTATATAAGGGGTGCTCCTAGACATGTAAAAGGGTTGAAGATTTTGAAGTAAAAACACTCTTGTGTCTCAACCTTTTGTGAGAGTTTCCTCCCTAGGGAGTGAATACTTTTAAGCCTTATCTTGTATAGCCAGTGGCGGCACACATCCATTCATTTTCAAGGTTGCCATGGCTTCTAGCCTAGCCTTGTAGTGGCGTGCTTCTCACATTTTTACCATTTCTTTCCTTTCCCTTTTATGTTTTCTTCTTCCTTTAATTGTTCTTGGTTTTCTATGGTTTATGTGCTTTCCATTTCCTTTTTGTTTTGAATCAATCCATCATCTTCTTCTCTTGTGCTTTGTGAAAGGAACCTTCACATCTAGATAGCTTGCTATCTTAATGTCCAGTGGGGATTTCACTTAGTTTTCTTAATGAACTCACACCATATTCAATAATCTTAAAAAGGAACAAGATAATCCTTCATCAGTTTAAGACAAAAGAATAATTTATCATAATCTAATAAAAATTGAGATGTAATTAGTAAAAACAATATATAATAATAATAATAATATTATATATTACAAATAAGAATAATAACTTTACTACTAATAATGTTAATAATACTAATAGTAATAATATATAATAGTAACATATAATAATAATACCAATATTTGTTATAATTTTACTACTATCACTATAAATAATATTATAATAATATATTATTAATAATTAGAAATACTAATACTTATAAAAATAATACAAATAATAATATTATTTATAATTAATATTATAGTTGAAATTATAAATAAATGAAAAAAATAAAAACAAATTGACTTTTGTAGGATTTGAACCCATATCCTTTTGTACCAGAGTTTTAAAATGACGAAAAAACTAATTTTTATGACACGTGTCAATAAAAGAAAATGGGTATTGTAGTAATTTTGGTAGTATCTTCTTTTCTTAATATCTAATAGATAACCATATTGTGTTTTCATCTTATTCCGAATTTTGTTTTGATAATCTTCATTGTAGAAAATGAAACATTAAGAGTTAAATAAAATGAATTAGACAATCAATGAAGTAAAATATCTTTAATTTAATTGTTTTTGTCAAAGATTGACATAATTCAATAATGGTGGACAAATCCTTCAAATTTGAATGGGTATCAACATCAACAATGAAATGTTGGAGTGAAATTTTAAACTAATCATATATTTATCAATATACCTATTTTTTTTAAGTTTAAGACAAAAAAAATAATTTATCATAATATATTAAAAATTGAGACGTAATTACTAACAAAAATATATAATATTAATAATATTATATATTACAAATAAGAGTAATAACTTTACTACTAATAATGTTAATAATACTAATAGTAATAATATATAATAGTAACACATAATAATAACAATTATTGTTATTATTATAATAATACTAATATTTGTTATAATTTTACTACTGTCACTATAAATAATATTTATAATAATAATAATAATATTATTAATAATTAGAAATACTAATACTTATAAAAATATTATAAATAATAATATTATTTATAGTTAATATTATAGTTGAAATCATAAATAAATGAAAAAACAAAAACAAATTGACTTTTGTAGGATTTGAACCCGGGTCTTTTTATACCAGAGTTTTAAAATGACGAAAAAACAAAATTTTATGACATGTGTCAATAAAAGAAAATGGGTAATGTAGTAATTTTGGTAGTATCTTCTTTTCTTAATATATAATAGATAGATGTAATATATATATATATATATATATATTTTTTTTTTTCAATTTTTTCTTTCTAATTATTTGGTTTGTCATGAAATTCATTCACATCTCCAATATATTTTTCATCTTATCATAACATTTATGTAATTATGTTAAAATGATGTATGTCAATTAAAAAAATTTTATGTCTCATATTTGAATATTTCTATTATTTTTTAGTATTTTTATTTATTGTATATTTTCCTTTCACATGAGTATGTTTAATACTCTCTATTTAAGCGTTTAATAGCATAAACCTTTCATTTACTAGGTAATATAAAAAAAATCTTTACTTATTTTTATTAATTTTTGTTTCATTTGAAGAACTCTTTTATTTCGCTAAAACAATTATTTCTCAACCATTGAGTATATATGTTGATATTTGAAAAGTGTTCTTAGATGTCTAAGGTATTTTTCATCTTATCATACCCTTAATTATACATTTATTTTCCTTTGTGCGATTTCTTTCAATAGTTTCTAAGTCATACATTTGTTAATTTTTTTAATATTTTTATTTGTTGTTTATTTTCATCATGTAGAATACTATTTTCAATACATTTTATCTACTTATTTTTTATTTTCTAACTCATTATATCCGTCATACTGTAATTTTTCACTATAATTGTATAAATAACTTTTATTTACTACAATATCAAAATTTAATGTAATTGCCATGAATATTTTTTTATCACCATCCAACATATATTGGAGTTCAAAAGATACAATATCCATGTAAATTTTTTTTAATTACGTTTATTATTTGTTATTTGTGTCATTTTGATTGGGTGATGTATTATCATTTTTATTAGTGTATAAAAAAGAGATTCATTAGAATTTAAAAAATTGAAGTAAACAAATATTTAAAATATATTTTAATTTGAATATTTGTTTTCCTTTAAATTTTTTTAAAAATATTTTTAAATTTTACCAACTAGGTTTCATTAATGTTTGCAGTTTGCAAATTTAATAAATGTTTTAGTTCTCATGAAATTTTATTTGGTATTCCAATCTAAAATGTAAACAATTGTAATTTATTTCAAAGTATTTGATATCGAAGAAACAACCATCCTCCTAATATTGAATATTTGATAATATTGTGTTTCCTTTACCGTAAATTGTTATTATTTTATAAAAATTAATTAAAATTTATATTGAAATAGTAAGGAAACGGGTACGGGTATGGGTATGAGATTATACCCGTTACTTGATGGGGATGGGGATGGGATAAAACTTTGATACCCGTTGGATTTGGGTATGGGGATGGGGATGATTTTTTTTTTATAGGGATAGGTATGCGATAGTGAAACTCGTTCCCGCCCCGTCCCGTTGCCATCCCTACCTGTGAGTCTAGTTTCCAACACAAAAAGAATGAACGCATTTGGAGTTCTGTGGAGAGAGTTATGATCAAATGAGTGAGCAAAGGTCAAAGCTGCCGATAATACGAAAAATAACGTTTTCAGGTTATGTTGTGGCAATTTTGGCTTCGGTTTTGTGACTCTTTTTGCTCCTAAATGTGGTTGGATAACATGTCTTTGGATGCTTAGTCATTGAGCTTCAAATCCATGAGTTTAAATGCATCATAGCTACATGTTTGTGCTTTTGTGTATGTCATGTTGAGTCTTTAAATGTGTCTAACTTTTACTTGAGTCATATGTCATATGTTAGCTTGAAGTTTTCTTGTTCTTGTTATTCCAAGTATTTGAATATTGCATTCACTTTATGTCTTGCTTGATGTGTACTCCATGAAATTGATTTTGGCCTAAAATTTGGGGAACTAAGTGTCCAAGCCACCCAAAAACAATTTTCTCATCATCTTGTGAAACTAGTTTTGAAAGAAGAAGAAAATTTTTGGTGCACTTATACAAATTTTCCGAGAGCAACATGGCTCTTTGGTGAACCAAAATTGTGTTTTTCACTAAGTGTTATGCTACTAGTTCTCATATTTGAGTGTTGGGTGATATTGACTAATTAGTCTCATGCTTAAACTTGGTTATGATCTTTCTTGGTGTATGAATAATTTGGGACTTAGTAGTGCATGTTCAAGTATTTTTCATAGAGTCTTTAAACATGTGTTTTTCTTGTTTTAGTCTTTTAAAAGTTTTGTCACATATAGTCTCTTTCCTTAGAGTTTAGCTTTCCTTGATTTTTGTGCTTTTCTTGTTTGTCTTTAAGTACTCCTTGTTTTGTCTTAGTAGTTTTCCCTTGAATTTCTTTGAGTGGTTTGCCAAAACTTTTGAGTTTGATCTTGAAAAGGTTTCGCAAAATTGAAAGTATCTTCACTTCTTTTGGTTGATTTGAGTGTAGCCTTGCCTTGTTGCTTTGGGGGAGAGTGATGTAAACACTTGGGTGAATTTCTTTGGACCATACTTGGTCTTGGGTTTGGTTACCAATTGTTACTAACACCTCCTTTTCTCGAATTTTGAGTTTTGTTGTAGGAAATTGAGATGGTGACTCCCATGGCCACTCAAGGTGCATTGGTAGACCTTGGAAAAATCTTACAAGAAATGGAGCTTAAGAGACAAGAAGATAGAGAACAACAAGAAAGAACCCTTCAAGTTTACATGCAACAAATGCAATAACAAATTCAACAACAATTGTAACCATTCCTAAGAGAGGCTAAGAAAAGAAAGCATTCTAGACGCCAACCATCACAAAAGAAGGAAACTCCAAAGATTCCTCAATCTATAGTGGATGTGATCCCAAGTTCTAGATGCTTTAAATAGGTACCACATAACAAACCATTACACCTACAAGGTTGAGGGTGCAATGTGTAGAACAAGTGTGTCCTTGGAAATGTCAGGCAATATTACGTACAAGGGACCAAGTGTGAAATCAGAAAGGTTGAAGGTGTGCACATATGTGCCACACAACTCATAATGTAAGACCATAGACACCTGGGCTCAAGAATAATTTCCAAACATGTAAGACAAATGGTGGAGTTAGACCCATCCACATCAATTGCAACAATAATTTCTTCCATCCAGACCTTTATGGGGTATAACACAACCTATAGAAAGGTGTAGTTGGCAAGACAACAAGTAATTGAAGATGTGTACGGAAACTGGGAACAGTCTTACAACCGATTGTCGTGCCTACTACAAGCCATGCAAACTTATTTGCCTAGGTTTGTATACAAGTTGAAAACTAGTCCAATTACAAATGGGGAGGAGTTCCTACCAACAACACTTTCGAAGAGTGTTCTGGACATTCAAACCATGCATTGATGGCTTCCCATATTGCAAACCAATAGTGCAAGTGGACGAAACCTTCCTTTACGGAAGGTATAGGGGTACCCTTCTAGTAATTGTTGCACAAGATGGGAGAAATAACATTTTCCCATTACATTTGCTATAGTAGAGGGTGAAACGGTTGAAGCTTGTTTTTTTTTCCTTAAAAACCTTATGAGGCACGTTACGCCTCAACAAAATTTATGCTTAATGTTGGACCGCCACAACTCAATCAGTGCAACATTTAGCAAACCCAGTAGTGGCTGGACTAAAGGGAATTGTGTATAGGTGTTTTATATTCGACGCATTGCACAAAATTTTACAAAAAGATTCAAGAATACAACTTTGAAAAGGGACCTCGTCAACATGGGTAAGTTATTACATGTAAAAATATGTCTTTCTCATTTGTTTGGCTGTTAATTATTCACCCCCATTATTAGTAACTATTTTATTTTTAAAATTATATTTGTAGTATATGCACTAATCGAGCCACGCTACAACTACTACTACAACATCATTAGGGAAGACAACCTAGAAGCAACAACATAGGTTGACCAAATTCCAAAGGAGCAATGATGTCTTGCATACGACCAAGGAAGAAGGTGGGGTCACTAACAACAAATCTAGCTAAAATAATAAATTATGTGCTGAAGAAGACAAGGAATTTGCCAATTTCTTCCATAGTATTGGCCATGTACACTAGGTGCAACACCTACTTCACTAAAAGAGGCAGGCAAATAACTACAATGGTGAGTGCTGCTCATGTGTACTCTGAATATGCAACCAACTTCCTACAAGATGCAGACTCCAAGTCAAACATGCACCAGGTCATTGAATTTGATAAAAATACCACAAGATTTAGAGTGAAGGAGATGGTGAATCCCAGAGAAGTACGTCCTACAGGAAAATTTGTAGTCAGATTAAAGGAAAGGTGGTGCGATTGTGAAAAGTTTCAAAAAATTCATCTACCATGTTCACATGTTATTGCAGCTTGCAAACATGCATATCCCGACTTCACCATGTACATAAGTTCCCATTATAGGTTGGATGTCGTCATGAAAGTATATGACAATTTGTTTGTCGAGTTAATACATGAAGAATATTAGCCACCATGCCAAGGGCCATAGGTTTGGCCTCATCCTGCCACAAAAAAGGAGCGATAGGTATTGTCCTAAATTAAGTAAAATTAGGACTGAGATGCACATTATGGAAGGAAGACAATCAAGAAAGTGTTTCTATTGTAGAACTGAAGGACACACAAGAAATCATTGTCCTAACAACCATGCACTTAGATGATCCACGTCGAACCATTTACTTTATGTTGTACTTCTAATTGTGTTCAATAAATTTATCCTTGATTCAATTCAATGGTACATCTTTTATTATTATCTTTTATTATTACTTATTTTACATAAAACAAAAACAAATAGAAAAATGAATTAAAATACAATAATGAAATGGTTTTAATTTATTTTAGTAAATTCCTTCATTTTTAAATGATTTTTTACAAATTTGCAATGTTTTTTTTTTCACTTCTTGCAAATAATTCTATTTTATTAAATATATTTATAACCTTTTTTCTACTTCGATATTTCTTTTTTAAATTATTTAATTACAATTGTTTTCAATATAATGTTAGGTTTAATAAATGTAGTCAATGTTCGTTCTCATTATTTTCAAAACAATATTGTTTAACAACTTTTTAATCAATCTATATTTTTGAATTTATTATCTTTAAGAAAACATTGTTAGATTAAAAATTACTACAACAAGAATTCTAACCATATAAAAAAACTAAGTATACAAATTAAATTATTTTTTGTAACCTTTTAATATACAATTTTTAAAAATTACCAAAAATTAAAAGAAATCTATAATTTCAATATTTATAAATATCTATTAAAAAAACTAATACTACACAAATTAAAAAATAAATTTTTAAATTTTATATTTCAAAATTACACCCAAAATAACTTAATACACAACACTAAATCTATTTTTAAATTGTTTTTTAACTCAAGAAATTCAATAAAAAATTTTATTTCATTTATTTTCATATTTTGTAAATAATATCTAAAAATAACTTAATACACAATACTAAATATTTTCAAAAAAAGATTTAAACTCAACAAATTCAAAAATAAATAAATTACACTTACTTTCATATATTTCCAAATTACACATGAAATAACTTAATATGCAATAAGAAATCTATTTTTAATATTTTTTTAACTAAAGAAATTAAAAAAAAATTTTTACCTTTAATTCAACCATTTTTTTTTGAAGAAAACGAAAATAAAAAAATAACACCTAAATCTAATTTTTAAAAAAGTTCAAAAATCCTAATTTTAGTTTATTTTAAAAAAAATAAAAATAAAAAACCCATGTCCTTGAGGACCAAATTCTGACTGAGAAATTAAAAAAAAAAAAAACCATGGCAGGCTAGAATTCGAATTCCTGGAAAGTGAATTCCCACCTGCAAATCAAAAGCGTGTTGTGTGTTATTTTTATGTATAGTGTGCTAGGTGGATCAAATTAAAGGGAAATGGAACTATTTGCTTAAAAAAATTCTTTTGATATAGTGTTTGCTTTCATTCTATTCAAACATATCAAGTTCTACTTATTTCACACTTATTAGCATGTACCTACTAACAAAAAGGACTTAGTTTAAAAACAAACTCAAATATTATAGAAGTAATTAAATGTCTTAATTTATATAGTTTAATCAACTTTATATTTAACTTTTTATACTTAAATATTATTCATCTGAATTTATATCTTATTTTTTCATCCGCTTTACCTTTAAATCTAAGATAATAAATATTAAAATAAATTACATGTAATATGTATGAAGGCTTGAAACTAAAATAGATCGTTTATTAATATAGGAATAAAAAGGTAAAGCTTTACAGTCATATAGATTAAAAAAATAAATAAACGTTTGATATATTTTAGTTAACTTTTTTATATAAAAAAATAAAAATGAGGATGGCTGGAATTGTTAGGACTGTAATTATGTAATTATATGTATAATAAATAAATAAATTATATATATATATATATATATGATAAATTTATCAAGTATTGATTTTCTATTGAATAAAAAAATTTAAAAATATATAAAAGAGAGATATTTTTTTATTTACTCGCTTTTTATCTATTTTGTTACTTATAACCCACCATCTTGGAGATGAGCTAACACCGTACATTTAAACTTGAATTCGAACCTTGAAAAATTGATATTTATAGACTTAAGTTTAAATATTATATTAGATATTTAATCATTTTATAAAAATATTTACTTTTATAATTTTTTATATTGATTCTTTTATGAGCTTAATATAATTTTTAATAATGCTTTATATTTTAATAAGTTTTATAATATATATATATATATATATATATATATATATATATATATATATATTCACTTATAGTTAATAATAATAAAGTTAATTAACACGTACATGTATAAATTTGTTATTATTTATACATATAATATCCTTATTTTCTATCAATATTAATAAATCTTATTCACAGTTCATATCATAACTTTAGATTTTCTACACTTAATTAAATAATATTTTATTTAAATGTAAAGGTTTCTCTTAATTTTATCAGAATTTTTATTTTAGATTGTACATTGAGATATTTTATCTCTCTGTGTGGAGGACAATAAAACCAATTAAAATAAAAACATTATTTGTAGTAAAAAACCGCATATTAATTGAGGATGAAAACCTAGCCAATAGGATATTGGGAATTCAGCCCACCAATAGGGTACGGGATGAAATGTCAACCAATGAGTTAAGTAGATATGTACTTGATTGAATTTTTCTTGCCCGTGTGTTATAATTTGTTTGTTTTTTTAAAGTTTTAATACGTATCAAAATAATAATTCATCATGTTTAATTAATTAATATTGTGTAATTTTTATGAGATAACTAGTTTTAAATATGTGCCTTTGATATTTTCTTGAAGATAATTAAAAATAATAATAATAATAATAATAATTTTAAGTTTATAATTAAATTTTGATTAGAATCAACATAAAAAGTTATTCACAATATTATAAAATTAATATATGTAAAATTGTAAAGAGTAGATTTTATAAAAATACAAAAGATATAACATGTGAAAAAATATAGAGTAATCTCTCTAAAATTATAAATGATAAATTATGCAAAAATACATAGAGTATATTCGTGATAAATACAAATTAGTGTATGAACATATTGGTCTAATGTGTATTGCTAGACTCGTATGATTAGTACATTGACAAATTCGTCTAATATCTAATGTTAAACTCATTAATCAGAATATAGACACACTTATCTAATGTGTATTCCTACACTCATCTAATATATATGGACACACTCGTCTAATGTGTATTGTAAGACACATCTAATCAAACAATTAATAGAGTTATCTAATGTGTATTAATAGATTCACATAATATGCGTATAAATAGACTCATCTAATGCATATTGTTAGACTCATTTAATCAGTGTATGAATAAACTTATCTAATGTGTGTTGCAAGACTCGTTTAATCATCGTATGGACACACTCACCTAATGCACATTCTTAGACTTGTCTAATTAATGCATGGAATGACTTGTTTTATATTGTATGCACAAAATACTTGTCTAATTAGTGCATATATAGACTCATATAATGTGTAATGCTAAATTCGTCTAATTATTGTATGAACAGACTAGTTTAATTAGTGTACGAACAAACTCGTCTAATATATATTGTAAGATTCATCTAATTAGTGAATGAACATACTCATATAATATATTAATAGACTCGTTTAATGTGTATATGAAAAAGCATGTCTAGTGTATACCGTTAGACCCGTCTAATCAATATATGAATGACCTGTCTAATGTGTATTGCTATATTGGTTTGATTAATTCATTGATAACTCGTGTAGTTAAAGTATTTCTAAACTCATCTAATCAATGTATGGAATGACTCATCCAATATCTTTTTGTTATACTATACTAATTAGTGTATCTACAGTCTCGTCTAATGTGTATTGTTAGACTCGCGTAATATATTTTGCTATACTCGACTAATAAGTGTATGAAAATACTTATTTGATGTGTATTCCTATACTCATCTAACCAAGCATTAACAAACTGTTCTAATATGTATAACTAGACTTGTCTCATAAGTATATGGACACACTCGTATAATGTGTACTGTTAGAATCGTTTAATCAATGTATGTTCGGACTCATCTAATATGTATTACTAAACTTGTCTAATTAGTGTATGAACATACTTCTCCAATGTATATTGCAATATTCATCTAATTGGTGAATGAACATACTCGTTTAATGTGTATTAATATATTCATCTAATCTATGTATGAAAAAACTTGTCTAATGTATATTGTTAGACTCATGTAATCAATATATGCATGACTTTGTCTAATGTGTATTGCTAGACTGTAATGATTTATTCATCGACAACTTATCTAATCAAAGTATTTGTAAATTCATCTAATCAACGTATGGAATGACTCATGTAATATCTTTTTGTTATACTATTATAATTAATGTATCTATAGTCTCGTTTAATGTATATTGATAGACTCGTGTAATATTTTTTTTCTATACTCGTATAATAAGTGTAAGGAAAGACTTCTCTAATGTGTATTCCTAGACTCATATAATCAATGTATCGACAAACTCTTCTAATATGTATAGCTAAACTTATCTCATAAGTATATGGACACACTCGTGTAATGTGTATTGTTAGACTCATTTAATTAGTATATGTTCAGACCCGTCTAATGTGTATTACAAGACTCGTCGAATCAGTAAGTGGAAAAACTCATCTGATGTGTATTAATAGACTTGTCTAATATGTGTATGAAAATAGTTGTCTAATGTATTTTGCTAAACTCATCTTATTAGTGTATGGACAAATTGGTCTAGTGTTTATTGATAGACTCGTCTAATTTGTGTATAGACATAATTGTCTAATGGGTATTCTTAGACCCATCTAATCATTATATGGAATGACTCATCTAATGATTTTTTCTAAACTTGTTTAATTAGGGTATGGAAAAATTTGTCTAATTAAGATTTGTTCAAATTTGTCTAAGTGTATTACAAGACTCATCCAATTAGTGAACGGGCAGACTCATGATGTATTAATAAACTTGTCTAATTTGTGCATATCTAGACTTGTCCAATGTATATTGATAAGGTCATCTTGTTATTGTATGTTGTTGGTAGACTCGTCTATTCAATGTTTTGACAGACTCCTCTAATGAGTATTCTGAGACTCGTATGTAAACAATGTATGAAATGTCTCGTTTAATGTTTTTTGCTATACTTGTCTACTGATTGTATGGACAAACTCGTTTAATATATATTTGTTATACAATAAACATAATAACAAGGAGAAGAATATAGAGAATATAAGAATAGAGAATGACAGAATAAGGATCAACTTTTCTGTGTGTCTTATTATTCATAGGAAAAGTCCTATTTATAGATACAAGATGATAACCCATAAAGGATACAAATCAAATAATTAATACAAATATTTACATAAAGAGTAATGAATCATGAGTATCAATCATATCAATCATATGAGTAACTGTATCAAATCAATGGACGACCATTAATTCATAACACTCCCCCCTTGGGTATCCATTGATAAAAAAATGTACCTCGTCAAAACCTTACTAGGAAAAATCCTTTGAGATACAACCTAGTGAAGAAAAAAGAGTACACAATTCTATATAATATTGTTCTTTACATCTTTTATTTCTCCACCTCATGTAAACTTACATAATTAAGATGAGAAAGTCCAATCTTGTGAACCAATTGCTCAAAAGTTCTCATTGACAAAGACTTTAGAAATAAATCTGCTAGATTTTCACATGAACGAATCTTTTGGATCTCTACATCATCCTTTCAATTAAATAATGCACTATTTTCTTCATGTATGATTGTTGATTTCCTTCTTCTCAAGGATAGATCACAAGTTTGTCGCACATATTGAATTATAGACTTTAACTAAACATATTCACAACTTACCTCATATAATGCTAAAAAGTATGCACGATTTTGACGATGTTGTTGTTATGGTCTCTTTCACATATCGTCATGAAATCATTTTGCTACCACATGTGAATAAATATCTTATTTGTGATCAATCATTGTGACATTGTGAGAATATAATAAATAACATGCATCTGCATAATCCTTTAGATCCAATTTTGAATCATTTGGATAAAATAATTTCATATTCGTAGTACCCTTAAGTTAACAAAGTATATTTTTTACTCCAATCCATTGTCTTCTTGTAGTTGAAGAACTATATCTTGCTTAACAAATTTACAACAAATGTAATATCACGTCAAATATAATTAGCAAGATACATCAGTGTTGTTATAATACTAAGATATGGTACTTCTGGACCAAGAAGATCTTCATCATTTTCTTGAGGTCTAAGAAGAACATTTATCAACGTTTAACGACCTCACAACTATTAGAGTGCATAATGGATGTGACTTGTCCATTTAGAACATTTTATGCACCTTAATCATATAAGCCTCTTGATGTATAAAAAACACCTTTGTTTAAATACTCAATTTGTAATCTCATAAAAAATTGTCTTTTCAAGATTCTTCATCTCAAATTCTTTCTTTAAGCAATCAATTGTCTTTGTGAGCTCATTATGAGTTCTAATGATATTTATGTCATCTACATAAATAATAATTATGGCAAATTCATTTTTGGATCTTCTCACATAAATACAAGAACAAATAGGATCATTTCTATATCCTTCTTTCAATAAGTACTCAATAAGATAGTTATACCACACACGTCCTGATTACTTTAATCAATAAAAAGGGCTTGTTCAATTTTATTAAATAACCCTCTTTAAAATTTGCCTTGGTGGGCAAATAAAATCCTTCAATGATTTTCATATAAATATGATTCTAAAGAGAACCGTACAAATAGGCTGTAATATCATCCACTAGATGTAAATGCAAACCTTGTTGTGTAACTAGGATAATCAAATATTGCAATCTTATTGCTCCAATACTAGAGAATGTGTCTTTTCACAAATCAATATTAGGTTTTGTGAAAAACCTTGAACAACCAACTGTATCTAACAATTTCATCATTCTTAATTTGATTTTTGCGCAAACATCCATATGTACCCAACGAGTTTCACACTTTCGAACTATAGGTCCAAAAACCTTTCGTTTAGCAAGCCAATCTAATTATGCTTATATGCGTATTTTCATTTTGGCCAATCATGTCTTTGTGGACAATCTTCAATTATCATTGGTTATTGATTCTCATTGTCATTCATAACATTCATCGCTATATTATATGTAAAAGTTTCGTCAATGTTGACTGCATTTTGGTTCCATATAATATGATTCATGGCATAATTTATTGAGATCTCATCATTTTCAACAATTTCAGGTACTTGAGGTTCTTCTGGAACCAAATCATTAATTATGTCAAATGAATCTTTTGAGATTCCACCTTTTCAATTATGTCATCTTGCATTTTAGCTCTTTTCTTATTCAAGAGTTTTTATCTTTGGAACCAATAGGCCTACCACACTTTAAACATGTCTTTGGAATTAACAAGCCTACCACGCTTCAGGCGTGTTATGAATTAATATCAAATATACTCAGAGCATTAGCAGTCGATAATATTTGATTTTATTACACTTTTTGTTAGTAAGAACATTTGATAATTGATTGACTAATTTTGTAAATGAATTATCCTTTAACTTCTAGTTCACATTCTTTTGTACGAGGATCAAGATAAAATAATGATAATTCATTCCAACCAATATTCTTTTCCAATTGGGGTTAAATATGTTTTTGGTCCCTTAAGTTTCAGCGAAATTTGGAATTAGTCCCTCATCAAAACTTTTGACCAATTTAGTTCTTCATCTTTGAAAATGCATGAATTTAGTCCTTTTAACCAAATTTTGTTAAGTTTATCTGACGTTTCAAGCGCATTTCATGATAGTATTTAAATTATTTATACTGTTTGACACATTTTTGCTTCAATGTTAACTTAAATACTATCATGAAATGTGCTTGAAACGTCAGATAAACTTAACAAAATTTGGTTAAAAGGACTAAATTCACGCATTTTAAAAGATGAAGGACTAAATTGGTATAAAATTTTGATGAGGGACTAATTCCAAAATTCACTGAAACTTGAGGGACCAAAAACATATTTAACCCTTCCAATTGTTTTCTTTCTCCCCCTAATGTTGGAAAAACTTATTCATCAAAGTGACAGTCGAAAAGTCAAACTGTAAATAAGTCTCTTGTTGGTAGTTCAAGATATTTTATTATTGAGGGAGAATCATATCCAACATATATTCTCAATCGTCTCTCAAGACCCATCATAGTTCCTTTTGGTGGGGAATTGAAACATATACACCACACTCAAAAAATTCTTACATGAGAATATTAGGTCACTAACCAAAAACCAACTGCATAATAGAGTATTTGTGATAACTTGTTGGCTAGATGCAAATCAATAATGCAACATGCAAAATTGCATATCTCCAAGTAGCCATTGGAAGATTAACTCCCATAAGTAATGGTCTTGCAACCAATTTTAGAGGTTTTAGTAATGATTTCACAAGTTTATTTTGAGTATGAACATGTGCTACTGGATGCTCAACTTCAATTCCAATTGATATAAAATACTCATGAAAAGCATGAGATGTAATTACACCAGTATTATAAAAACAATTTTTTTAATCGAATAATCTGGAAAGTGAACTCTTAACTGTACTAATAAATTTGCAAATACTTGATTGTGAGTTGATAATAAACAAATATGTGACCATCTAGTTTATGCATCAATCAAAACCATGAAATATATAAATGATCCACATGGTGGGTGTACTGAACCCCAAATATCACCATGTATTCGTTATGGAAATGAGATCGACTCATTTCTAATTTTTCTGGTGATGGTCTTATTATCAACTTCTGTGAACGTATAGTACATGAGAACGCATTGGTCTAAAGAAGTTTCTTGACTCTTAAGTGGGCATCTGCATGAGTTTTTCAAATTTTTTTTCGCATTATAATAGATCCAGGATGACCCAACTAATCATACCAAACAAAGAATTCATTTTGATTCGTAAACTTCTAGTTTACCATGACATGCATTTTAATTGTACTAATATATGCATAGCATAAATCATCCAACTGATCATGCCAAACATAAATATTATTATGAGATTTTTTCAAACTCTCATAACCAATGAGGTGATCAATGCTTCCATTTGGTTTAGCAAAGAAAATAATAATATAAAGATGAGTAGCATCTATATGGCCTAATCAGAATCACCATCTTCATAGGTAAAGTGCGTTTCTATGTTCTTCTCATTATTTGTAAGATGCTTTGGTGTACGACATGTACAACTCAAATGGCCTTTATCACCGTAATGATAATATATACTTTCATCTTATTTGTCAATATTTTCACATTTTCCTTTTCCCTTTTTCACATTATTGTGCCACTTCTCGTGACAAAATGTGTCTTTGAAATTTCCTTTATAACCACGTCCATAATCAATATCACAATCATGAAACTATAATTCACTTATGGGAATGGAGCAGAACCAATTGGACATGTTTCATGTTTTTCTATGAAAAGCTTATTGCTTTGTTTAGCCATACAAAGACATAAAATAAATTCATAATATTTATTGTTGCATTCACTTCTGGGAATGGAGCAGAACCAATTGCGCGAGTCTCATGATTTTTCATCAAAAGCTTCATTGCTTTGTTCACCCGTACAAAGACATGAAATAAAATTCATAATATTTGTGAAATTTTTGTTTTCACAATATTGTTATCGCATGAGCAAATTAGTTGCTCAGATGCTTTATTTCTTTCTTTAATAGTATCATCAGTACCCATTGCATCTAAAGGTATTTCAACATTTAATATCCAATATAACTAATTCTTCCTTGTAATATCAAGAGTCACAAATTCTACAAATTCAAAATTTTTAAGATTTGGTATGTTTAGAATTAGCATAACAAATAATAGTAATAATAATAATAATAATAATAATAATAATAATAATAATAATAATAATAACAATAATAATCAGACAGAGATGAACATTGATAAAGTCAAACCATTCTTATGACAAAAGTAACAATATAAGATAAAATTGTAAATGAAGAAAGGATTAGGAAGAGCCTCGATTAAGACATGCATAACATTGTCCTCAGAGAGAAAAAACTTCCACTAACCAGTTGGTTGGAGCATGGTGCTGATAACGTGCTATAAAACCTTCTAGCTATGCCGTGGTGCACCGCCAACCTTGGCCATGTGCAAAACCCAACCAACTCAAAACTTTTGTGCACCAAGAATTTCATGGTATTCATTTGGGGACATTTGGAGGCCTTTCCAACCCTCACATCTCAAAAACCACGAATTTCATTTTTTCACAAAACTCCCCACCAAGGGCTAAATTACCCTTTTGGTCCCTCTATTTGTCATGAAATTTCATTTTGGTCCTCGAGTTTTTCGTTGTCTCAATTTGGTCCTCATATTCTTAAAAATGACTCAATTTGGTCCTCACCGTTAACTTTGACCAAACGGTGTTAAAGTCAACGCCACGTGTCGATTTCTGGTTTTTTTAATTTTTTTAATTTTAATTTTTTTAATTTTTTTTTTAATTTTTTAATTTTTTTAAAAAAAATTTTTAAAATTTTTTCTTTTTGACACGTGTCACTTTTTTTGACACGTGTCACTTCATAGTCGTGCCACGTGTCAAAGTGACTCAATTTGGTCCCTATATTTGTTTTTAGTTTCAATTTAGTCCCAATTTTTGTAAAAGTGAAGCAATATTGTCCTTTCTCAAATTGACACTAAATTTACTTTTTTATAAATTTTATGGTGATATTCTTACTAAAATTAACATTTTTATTAAATATTTCTATAAATATTTTAAATTAACTTTAAATTCTACACAAAACATTAGACTTTGATTTTGTTTTGAACTTGAAATTTAGTTCCTAAATTTATGTGTGACAAGTTATTTGATTTTTAATCTTTACTAAGTTTGTATAATATGATACACTTGATGCCTTTATATATGATGAAAAAATTGTTAATTTTTGAAATTAAGTTTGGGGTTTAACTTTGTTTAATAATAAAACTAAAAAAAATTATTTAAAAATATTTCTATAAATATTTAATAAAAATGTCAATTTTATTAAGAATATCATCATAAGTTGTATATAAAGATTAAATTGAGTCTCAATCTAAGGAGGGACAATATTGCTTCATTTTTACAAAAATTGGGACTAAATTGAAACTAAAAACAAATATAGGGACCAAATTGAGTCACTTTGACACGTGGCACGACTATGAAGTGACACGTGTCAAAAAGAAAAAATTTTAAAAAAAATTTTAAAATTAAAAAAAAAATTAAAAAAATTAAAATTAAAAAAATTAAAAAAACCAAAAATCGACACGTGGCATTGACTTTAACACCGTCTGGTCAAAGTTAACGGTGAGGACCAAATTGAGTCATTTTTAAGAATATGAGGACCAAATTGAGACAACGAAAAACTCGAGGACCAAAATGAAATTTCATGACAAATAGAGGGACCAAAAGGGTAATTTAGCCAAAATAAAGCTAATAATAGGGAGAATAATATAGAGAATAGAAGAATAGATAATGAGAGAATAAAGAGCAACTTTTCTGTGTGTCATATTATTCATAGGAAGAGTCTTATTTATAGATGCATGATGATAACCCATAAAGGATACAAGTCAAATAATTAATACAATATTTACATAAAGAGTAATGAATCATATGAGTATCAATCATATCAATCATATGAGTAACTGTATCAAATCAATGGACGACCATTAATTCATAACAATATTATTATTGTTTAATTAGTGAATCGATAAACTTGTTTAATATTTTTTGTCATACTTGTTTAATCAATGAATGAAATGAATTGTCTAATATTTTTTGCTATACTCGTCTAATTAGTATATGAACAAACTTGTCTAATATATATTGCTAGACTTATCTAACATTTTTTGTTATACTAATCTAATTAGTGTATGGAAAATGTGTATTGCAAGACCCGTTTAATATTTTTTATTATATTTGTTTAATTAATGAACGAAATGACTCATCTAATCTTTTTTGCTATACTCATCAAATTAGTATCAGGATAGACGCATCTAATCAGTGTATGGACAAAATTATCCAATGTGTATTGTTAAACTCGTCTAATTTTTTTCTATTCTTATCTAGTATATGTTTCACAACTCATTTAATCAATGTATATTTAATGTATGTTTTTATACTAATTTAATAAAAATATAAATACATTAGTGGTATATTTTAAGATAATTAGTTTGTTAGTTTTTACTTTTTATTTCGGGACTAAAAATATACATATCCCCTAAAATTATAAGTTCATACATTTTGAAGTTGAAAATAGTAAAAAAAATGAATTAAGAGAATTTAAAACAAAAATTATAATATTGAGAAGTATACTTTCTTTTATTATAAATATATTTTTTTAAGCATTTGAAATGAACTATTAACTAAAACAAAAACCAGAATATTAAGTAGTGTAACTTTTTTTATTATTACAAATATATATTTTCAACATTTGAAATGAATTATTAAATACAATATTTTAATTATTTTTTAATAAATATAATTATTTAAAATCTTATACAAAGTTTTGTGTACATATGATTAATGCTAATTTTTATTAGATAAAATTAATTTAATTTTTATACACTAAAGAAAAAAAATCAATAATAGTATTTTATATTATTATTTAATATAAATATGATAAATATATTTTTTTATTGATAAATTTTTTAAGAAAAAAATATTTCATCATTATTTTTATATTTTATTATCAACAAACGTATATTATTTTTTAAACAATATTATTTTAAGAAATAAAAGTAAAATATATTTTTACAAATTTAATTGTATTAAATGACTAAATAATTAAAAATCATAAAAGAAAAAATATTATATATAAAAAATTAATATTTGAAATATAAGTATTTTTTAACACAATAAATATGTTAAAAATATGTTAAAAAAACTTTTAATAATCATTAAAATGTGTGTAAGCACACACATTAAAAGAATTATTTATTCATTTATTTTAAAAATCAACTTATTTCCAAAAATAATTTTTAAGAATGTAATATGGATTAAAGTGTACTTTTTAATTTATTATGTCAAAGAAATTTGTGTAAAATATTCTATTTTTTCTAATAATCAACTATATTGATTGACAAAAAAAATTCAACTTTAAATAACAGTAATAAGTTATAGGATATTAGAGTACCAAATAAAAAAAGTATTAATCAAAAGCAAAAAACCAAATTTTTTAGTTATATGAGAAAATTATTATTTTTACATATGAAAATTTGAAAAAAATAATTTTGAATTTTGTAATTTGGTATATTTAAGTACTAAATTTAAATGCTCACCGTGACATATTTCTAAGCATATTTATCATTATTATTGCTTAAATTAAACTATTAGATATAATTGGTGTTTTAAATATTGGTTTGTAATGACATTCCTAAAATGAATTAAAGAAAATATAAAACAAAGTTTGTAATATCACGGAGGGTGTTTTTTTATTGCAAATATATATATATATATATATATATATATATATATATATATATATATATATATATATTAACCCTTTGAAATGGGTTATTAAATGCAATCTTTATACAAAATTTTATGTAGATGTGCTTAGTGTAATTATTTATTTATTAGGTATGGACAATGATATTATGACTTTCATTTCTTGACTCTCGTTTGTATACTCCTTATAATATCAATTTAAATTCTACATACTGAATAATTTGAAATTATGAAAGGGTAAAATTAAGAACGAAAGAAATAAGAATTTTTTTTAATAATTTAAATATAAGTTATCTCATCAGAAAAAAAAAACTTTAATTATGATTAAATTGTATCTAAGTATACATATTAAAAAAGAGGTAATTATTTTTTCATTTTTAAAATCAACTAATTTTTGAAATAATTTTTATTGAGCCTATAATGGTTTAAGTTGATTAAAAAAAAATCATATGGGAAAGTGTAAGATCCACTTTTGTTTTAAGTAAATGGACTCAACTTTAATAAATAAGGGCTATAATCAGCCAACCTTAGTACTCTAGAACCCTTCTCAATCACTCACTCTCATTTTGTCTCATATTTCCAAAAATAGTTTCCCCTCTCACTTATAGTTTTGAAGCAAAAGCTTTGCTAGGGCATAAGCTTCTTCCTCCCTCGAGCTAGCAGAACGTGTTTCTTCCATGTTAGTTAACTTCGACCTTTCATTTTTTTTTCCTTTTCCAGCTTAACTGCCTTGGTTCTATCTTGGGTTTGTCCTTAGAGACTTATTCTCGCCCTTATGTTCGTACTTTCTAGCTCTTTAGTTTGTCTTGTGAGCTGTGGTGCTCTTCTTGGAGTGTTTGTGTTGATTGCTAGCATCTGTCCAGGTAAGAGAAACTAGGGTTTAAAGTTTTTTATGATTATTGCATGTGTTTCTAGTTTTAAATCATGTTTATGATGTTTGCTCGTTGTTGTGGTTGCTTGGAAATGGTTGAAATGTTGTTTGGTACTACTTTTTTGGTTTGCATGCGTGAGCACGAAAGAGCTTTGTTGTTGTCGCCCAAGCGAGCAACCCTCGCCTATGCGAAATTAACAAGAAGTTCACCCCAGGTTCTGCTCGAGTTGTCGCTTAGACAACGAGCTCCAGTTTTGAGCGACATTAATCTCGCTCAAGCGAGGAGGCCTCGTTTAAGCGAGAACTCGCAAACCCTCATAATGTCCTATGATTTCAACCTCGCTTAAGCGAGAACTTTTTGCTTGAGCGAGAGGCTCCTGTCGCTTGAGCAAGAGCTCCTTAGCTTGAGCAAGATTGATAACAGAGTTGTTTGAATGCTAGTATGCTCCCATGATTGATTTGTTTACCCTTTTAAAAGCATAAGGTATGATGCCAATGTGTTATGGAATGTGGTTGTGTTTTTTTTTTAGTTTTTGTTGTTTGGGATTTTAGATTTTTCATGCTGAAATTATTGAAAATTTGCCAGTTTAGCTTAAGCGAGAAATTTTAGCTTAAGCGAGATCAATGTAGCTTAAGTGAGAATTTCTAGCTTAAGCGAGATCAGTTTAGCTTAAGCGAGAATTGCTAGCTTAAGCGAGACCAGTCTAACTTAAGCGAGAATTTCTAACTTAAGCGAGATCAGTCTAACTTAAGCGAGAATTGCTGCAAAATTTTAATTCCTTACTTTAACTTGTGGATTGATTCAATTACACTTAAAGGCATGAATATGTGATTGTGTATGTTTCATGTGATATTGACTTGCTTGGTATGAAATGAAATGATTTATGAATTGGTTGGTTGGTGGTGGATTTGGATGTCATGGGATAACATGTCGAATATGGTGTGAGAACATGGATGTGACATCGTAATTCCATGAATCTCTTCGTGAGATTTCATGGTGGTGTTGTAGTATGCATAATTAGATAAGGAGTCAAACAAGATTGCATTCTAAAACTCTAAAGAATCAATTAGTCTCACATAGAGCATACTGATTCAAGTGGTGAGAGTAGTAGGAGACCCTAGTCTTTGGCAGGATAATGGCCCTAGATGATTGAAGGCTAACCTTATGCGTGGTAGGGTAAAACCCATTGGCAATGGCCTTATAGAGCAGTAGAGGCCACCACAAGTGCAATCATCCAGTGAATCCGATTTCTTTATATGTATCAGAATAATTGAGTTTGAGGGTCTTGCATTGTTTGCCTTCACATGCCTTGTGTGCTTACTGAATTACCTGTTTCTAATTTGTTTAATAAATTGCTTGCTCTTTTATATGTTAAAAAATTATTTGTCTCTAGCTTACCCTTTCTCTCTGTGTTTATGTTCTCTGTTTGGATTTTCCTTTTTTGCAATGATCACCAAATAATTGGTGTGAGCAGACATGGAGATTCTTGGGGATCATTCAGATGGTGGTGATGCTGCTGTCTAGTTTTGAGTGTGGTAGCTAATCCTCTTCTGAGCACCTTTTGTCGAATTGTTTTATTTTTGCAACTCCTTGCTCATATGAGCACTCTCAAGTTAAACTATCTCATGTTTAAGTTATGTCTAATGGCATTGTGTTGTGCCTTTGGTTTTCCCTTTAGTATTTGGATAATTGTAACAGGTTATTTCCCTTGTACTTTATGTTATGGCTCTATTTTATACTATAAACATGTGACGTTTTATTTATTAGAATTATTCTATTAAATTGGGACTTTACATTTATGGTATCAGAGTAGTTCGTCCTTAGGATGACTTGAGGGTTGTAGGTCAGTCATGTCTCACAGGCTTAAGTATTCAAGTTTAGTCGATTATGTCTGTGGAACCGAAAGTATTAAGAACAAAAAATGTCTTGATAAAGTAATGAGGGGGCACACTCATAACTAAATCAAAGGTTGTTTTCCTTTCTTAATTCTAATGGTTTGGCGAAAGAAAATGTGACAGACAAAAGGTTTGGTTGCCAGCAGATCAGGGAGTTTTGCTTTGTATGTTCTAGTTTGTTTGGTTTGTGCCTCCGTGGTATGTGTTTGGTGTCTATGACGGTAGAGGAAAGCAGACTCAATGTCAACTTGGCATGCTTACCTTTACTAGGTTTGGGAGAGGCCTCTAAGACAACTTCTTGCCTCTAAGATAGGAAGTTGTTGTATGATGTATATCGTTGAGTGAGGAAAGTTATGTTTAGGTTAGTAGACTGGGAGAATATGTTATAGTTCATAAAACAAGGCTCGGGTAGAGGGAGCTTCAAGGACAGGTTCTTGGAAGCAGATGCTACAAGTTTTAATAATATGTATGAGTATGGAATTGATGATGTAAATTGTTTTTGATTGGAGGGTATCACCAAATGTGAATTTGGCATAGTGGTTGTGCTTTGGCCTTATAAGTGAAAGGTCACAGGTTCAAATCTTGATGGGCAAAGAATAAGCTTTATTTTTGCTAACCATTAGTTGTGGTATGAATGTGAAGGGGTAAAGAAAACCTAGCAGAAGGGTAATCATTAGGTGCTGAAAAATCACCTACTAGAATAGAATAGCCATTAAGCCAAACTCGTTTTTTGAGGCACTTATAAAAGGCAAAATTGAAGTGAAAATATGGTTTCTGCAGTTTGGTCATTTTGCCTATAGAGAGGAGAGTGAAATTTGAGATTGAGAGACTGAATTGAGAGTGCAAGGACGAAGTGAGAGAGAGAGGTGGAAGCAAAGAGTTTGGTGCACCAAGGAATTCCTAGTCTTTTCGCAAATTCGATCAAGAATTCAGGTTAGGGGAGCTGAACTCGAAATTGCATGCTTTAGGTCATACTTGTTGAGTGTACTGATTTTGTGTGATGAATTTTCGTGTTGAATATGAGATGAATTTTGGGGGTTGTGGGTTTGGTGCTGTGGTATTGGAATTTAGACCCAAATGTATTAATATAATGGAATTATGCATTGGATATGATGTAACTGTGTGTGCTTGACATTTTGGGAACCAAATGTAGTCTAAATTATGCATATGTGTTGTTGAAATATGGGTAAACTAAACTGGTATGAATTGGAGTGCAAATTGGTGTTTGGTTGCTGCTGTTGCGTGCATAATCAGTGTAGGGACCTGCAATTCTTGCCCAGACGAGCTAGGCTCGCCTCGGCGAGATTAACAGGGACGCAAACCCTATTGCCACATGAACGTCTCGCTCAGGCGACGAGGATTGGGTTTGAGCAACACATACACTCGCTCAGGCGAGAGAGGGTCGCCTAAGCGAGATGGTGTTGAAGTTACGCGTGTTGAGCGCGACTTCTCGTCCAGGCGAGGAGTTTATGGGTTTTGAGCGAACTAGAGTCTCGCCCAGGCGACATGGCCTCGCTTAAGCGAGATGGCTTGGTCATGTGTGGTGCTTTGCTTGTATTTTAGCTTAGGCAAGATTGAAATGGGTGTTTGGGCGAGAGATGATCTCGCCTAAGCGAGATAACGTGCTGTTGTTAATGATGTAAGCTCGCTCAAGCGAGGTGGATTAGCTTAAGCGAGACTGAGGGTCTAGCTTGGGTGAGAAATCCTTAGCTTAAGCGAGTTTATGCGAATTACTATGTTACTATGTGGTTGTGGGTGTGTTTTAGCTGTTATACTAAGGTTAGGTTGTATATGCATGTGGTGTGGTGTTTGGGCTTGAAGGACTAAGTCCAATAGGGATCTGGGATGTGCTCGGTGGTTGGACACATGATGGACATGGAACTGGTTGAGTTCCTGTCGGCTACTAATGGGCGAGGAGTCCTGAGTATGGTGATTGCATGTGTCGGGCGCACGATGGGCAATGAACTGTTATGTTCCCGTCAACTACTTTTGGGCGAGGAGTCCATAGTATGGTGATTGCATGCGTGCTATGGTCCAAGTGTGAGACTTGGATGTTTTACTACAGACGAGGAGTCTGTAGGGCAGGACTATGAGCGGGATAGGCTCATAGGGTTGGACCACGAATGAGTTAGTTTCGTGGGAGCATAGTGAAGTCCCAAGATCTAGTTCATGCATATGACTCATGAAGGACTATGAGGTCATGGTTGGGTAATTTGATAATGAGATACTTAGTTATGTTATTTTGGGTTGGGGAACATATTTATATTCATGTTTTGTTTATATATATTGTGCATAGCTCACCCTTTCTGTGTGTGTCTGGCGATGATCGGATGACTTGTTATCCGGGAGCAGATGATGTGACAGGTGGGCCAGGAGATGCTTAGACTCGGAGCGAGGACTAGCAAGGGATATTTTTGTATATGTATATATATGTTTATATTTTTAGCTTTGAGAAAATTATGTAACCCTTTCGGGAGCCATTGACTTTTATTTCGGTTTTATGAATTATGGACTCCTGGTTTTATGGCTATATTTATTAAAGTTTTAAATTTCCCGTGTTTTGGGAAATAGTTGTATTAAATGCGGCATTTATTTTCATTCGAATTTTATTTAGTTAATATCAGTAATATTCCTTAGGGATGTTACAGCAAGTGTAACAAACGTTTGAGGAAATCAACTTGGCTTTACATTCCAACAATGTTGATGTTCAGAGTTATGTAGATCACGTAGTGTTAGGAGAAGTATCATTGGATATTATCATATGGCCATATCTAGTGCTTTCTTGGATTGGTGGAAGAAGAGCAATTGGTAGATCCTAGGTTGTAGAAAATAGTGAGATTGCTTGGCATTGAGCAAGCTAAGAAGGACAAAGACTGTGAAGTGTAAAAAGAGGACAAATCTCTAGTGGAAGGCTAAGATGGAGCAAATTTCACGGATCAGTCAGGTAAAATGATGTTCCCTGTGTAGAGGGAAAAATAATTTGTGGATAAGAATGAAGTGGTATAAAGGTTCCATACTCTATTCAATAGTTAGAAGGAGATGCTTGGTCTTCTCAGTTGATAGTAGGATGTTTCAAGGAAAAGTAGTTCACATAAGCAGAACGTTTGACCTTGGATATAAGATGGAAGGTTTCGGTACCAGAAGGAGATACACATCTTTAAAGATTATTCTTGTATGGAAGGATAACCAATAATGTCAGAGCACAATGATGTGGGAAATGAAAAGAAAATATTTGAGTTGTTGAAAGGGTGTCTACAATGGTTGGTGTTGAAGTGGTAGCACGAATGATCCCATTCAAGGATACAAGGTATAAAATTGGTGCTTGGGATATGGGTTTGTTTTTGTTTGGGATCATATACTTCTTGCTGTCGCCGGTATGGTAAAGGAGTCATGGTTGCCTACAAGAGGGAGTGGGAGTTGAGACAGTGGTTTGCTACAGTTGCGATCAAGTGAAGTTTACTCAGGTGTGTCATGTGTTTCATGGTGATCAAAGGATTTAAATTCAAATCCAATTTGAATTGTTTCCTTTGCAAGGTTGGGACATAATCTCAAGGATGAATTAGGGTTTTTCTTAATCTCATTCTTAGGAGATGTGATCCTCCAACGTACTAGTGTCCTTTGGTTCAAAGAGAAAAGTCAGTGGTGGCGTATCGAGTATGGATCAAGCTGAAGGATGGGAGCAAAATGTCATGTGAATCAGAATTATCTGATAAAGGCAAGCGAATAATAGAAGAAAAAGATCTCAGTGGTAGAAGAATTTATAGTCGTATTCTGTAAGACCAGTGAAATTTAAATAATTAATTAATTAATTAATAAATGCGGGTAGTGGGAGCCTTTATGGCATTTAATTCTAACATGTATGACGTGGAAAAGTACTAGTTTAAATGGTTGAGAATACTTGATTGTGTAAAAGGACTTGAGTTTAGGTTCTATGTATGTCAGATATGTGCTATTTAATCTATTTTTATTTTTTAATAATATGTTGGATCATAATGACTGGTAACAAGTTATTTCCCTTGTACTCTATGTTATGGCTCTATTTTATACTATAAACGTGCGACTATTTCTTAGAATTATTCTATTAAATTGGGACTTTATAGAAAGAGTTTTTTATATGACATTATAAGCAATTTGTATTATTAATAAATATGTATTACTTTTTAAATAATATTATTTTAAGAAATAAATAATAAATTATATTTTTCTAAAATTTTATTAAATGATCAAATAATTAGAAATCATAAAAAGAGAAAATTAGAAATGAAAAAAAAATAGTGTAGAAAATAATTAATACTTAAATAAAGGTTATTCTTTACTAATTTATTAAATAACTAAATAATTATAAATTATAAAAGGATAAAATTGAGAATAAAAAAAATAGTATATAACAGATAAGTTAATATTTTAAATATAAGTTATTATTAAATAATAGGTATATCAAAAATATGTTAAGAATCTTTTTCTAATGATGATTACGGTGTAAGGGCATACATTAAAGGAATGCATATCATTGTTTAACTTTATATATATTTGACATTTGGAAATTGATAAAAATATTTTGAATGATAAAGTTGAAATATATTCTTATTTTTACAGTAAATCAGTTTAAAAATAAATCAAATGAACAAAAGAATAAAATAACTTTTTAGAGAGACAATTTTTTATATGCAGTATAAATCATGAAGATAAAAATAAAAATGAATGCAATAGTGTTAAAATTTAAAATTCAAATACAAGATATTATTTAATATTTTATTAAATGACAAATTAATTTGAAATTATAAAAATACAAAATTAAGAATAAAAACATAATATTGGCCAAGTAGTTTAAAAATAAACTAAATGGATAAAAAAGTAAAATAAATTCTATGCACATGTGACGAAAAAATAAATATAAATAAATAAAATTAAAAAATAAAATAAATGAATAAAAAAATAAAATAACATCAATGCACATGTGACAACAAAATAAATATAATTGAAAAAAAAATTAAAAATATTAAATGGCTAAAAAACTAAATTTTAGAACACTTGTTAACAAAATAAAATGGATAATAAAATAAATTTCCTAATATTTTTTTTCTTACATGGTATTGTAAATAACAAAGATAAAAAATGAAAACAATAATATAAAAATGTATTATTTAAATATAAGATATTCTTTAATATTTTATTAAATCACGAATTAATTAGATAAAATTAAGAATAAAAAATAATATAGGCACATTTGTTTAAACATAAATTAAATGGATAAAAACAAATTCCACGCATATGTAGAAAAAAATAAATAAAATTTAAAAATAAAATAGATGAATAAAAAAGCAAATGAACTTCCATGTACATGTAACAACAAAACAAGTATAAATAAAAAATATCAAATGACTAAAAAACTAACTTTTAACACACTTGTCAAAATAAAATGTATAATAAAATAAATTTTCTAGTATCTTATTTTCTTATATAGCAGTGTAAATCACAAAGATAAAATTAAAAGTGAAAAAACTAGTATAAAAATTTATAATTCAAATACAAGATATTCTTTAATATTTTATTAAATGACCAATTAATTAAAAATTATAAAAGGATAAAAGAATAAAAAAATAGTGTGGGTAAATTAGTTTAAAAATAAACTAAAAGGATAGAAAACTAAAATAAGATCTATGCACTTATGGCAATAACATATAAATAATAAAATAAAAAAGTAAAATAAATGAATAAAAAGGTAAAATTACATCATGAACACATCATAAAAAGTAATTAATATCAAATAACTAAAAAAAATAACTTTTATGACATTTGGCAAGAAAATAAAATGGCTAAATTTTATAGTATCTTCTTTTCTTGAAAATATTTTATAAAAATTTATAATTTAAATATAAGATGTTATTTAATATTTTATTAGATGACCAATTAAATAAAATTTATAAAAGGACAAAATTAAGAATAAAAAATAGTATAGGAAAATTAGTTTAAAAATAAACTAAATAGATAAAAGAAAAGTAAAATAAATTCTATGCAAATATGGCAGGAAAATAAATGTAAATAAATAAAATAAATGAATAAAAAAATAAAATAACTTCCATTCACCCGTGATAATAAAATAAATACAAATAAAAAATAAATTAAAAATATCAAATGATTAAAAAACTAAGTTTTAGGATACTTATTAACAAAATAAAATGGATAATAAAACAAATTTTCTAGTATCTTTTGGTAACGTAAATCACAAAGATAAAATATAAAAAAATAGTATAAAAAATCATAATTCAAATACAAGATATTCTTTAATATTTTATTAAATGACCGATTAATTAGAAATTATAAAAGGATAAAATTAAGAATAAAAAATAGTATAGAAAAATTAGTTTAAAAATAAAATAAATAGATAAAAAAGTAAAATAAATTCTATGTACTTATAGTCGGAAAATAAATATAAATAAATAAAATAAATGGAGAAAAAAAATAAAATAACTTCCATACAAAAAATACAAATATAAATAAAAAAGAAATTAAAAATATGAAATAATTTAATATGTAATATCTCAATTTCAGCAACTTAAAAAATATATTAATAAACTAGGATGTTTCATCATAATGTTCAAAACAAATTATTCATTGCATAAAATATATTAATACAGTGTTACAGAAGATAGGACTGTAAAAATATATCATTTATACAAACAAACTAAAACTAACCAAGCTCTATACACACGTTAACCACTTACTACAACTCCTAGAAACCTTTCACTAGCCTAACAGATGGTTCCTCATCCTCAAAAGGTGTCTCTAAACCTACAACCTCATCTGCTCCCACCGAATAGGTGATCATCACAAAAGAAAGACAAACAACAAGAGACACATAGTGCAAGCATAAGCTAGTTTATAACATAAATAATCATATAACAGTTAAACTTGTTACATTATAAAATAACATATTTCAAGCATTCATAAATGTAACGTCTCATTTAATAAATAAACTTACTTAAAGGACACGTCACACAATATAATAATACGAGTAAAGATACAGAGTAAAGACTCACTCCTTAAAGATATCCAAAGAGTTATAAAAGAAAAGTCCTAAGGCACACCACGATGCCAAATACAATACCAGGTATAGGTTCTAATGTAACCAGAAACACAATACTAATCAATATAGTACAGGGGCCATAGCCCTAGCAAAAGACATAGAGAGCATAGCCCAAGTCCAGTCGACTAAGCAGCGAGACCTCCGTCACCCTGATGACCACGGGTAGTTCTCACATCTGCTCACATCAACAAGTTGATGATCATCGCAAAAAGAGAAGAACCACACATATAGAACACACAACAAACAAACAGAAGGGTAAGCTAGAGCCACAAAGAATAGTTTTATCATGCAATCAGATATACTTCCACAGTCAAATATACATACATCATCCAAGCATGTTATGACCTTCCAAACAATACACTAAGACTCGACTCGACTCATCCGGATATGTATAATTTAGTCGGATTCAGCGGATGCTTGCACTTGTGGTGGATTTCTTTGCTCACCCCCGAGCTAAGTGTACAAGTGTTATGTCTCAATCCCCTACCCACAATGTTAGCCCTTAATGAGTTTCAGGCCTCCTGCCAGTGGCGGTAGGACAGAAATTAATAAAAATTAAATTATGTATTTTTATTTCTTTTTTGGCTTAATTATGTTTTAAGTTCTTGATAAACCTGAGAACTTTCAATTGAGTCGTGATAAATTTTTGTGATCCATTGAGTAATAATTAAGTCTCTGATGTTAACTTTTTTTTTAATGTGATGATGTGACTCTTAAGAGGCTGACGTAATTATTATCTTTCCATGTCACTTTGCTGACTTGTCACCTATATTATTTTATTATTTTATTATTTTAAAATTTTGTAATTTATAATTTTATAATTTATTATAGTTAGCATTATTTTTTTATCTCATGAGCCTTTGTATGTTCACTTTTTATTAAGATAGAAGAAAAAATAATGTACTATGTATTTTTTCATAACGAGTTTTCAATTATGACTTGATTATTAGAGTTTTCTTTTATTAGTTATATCTTTGAATTTTTCATTAGATTATGATAAACTATTTTTGCGTTTCAAACTTAAAAAAATAGGTCAATTGATGAAGAGTAAAAGAATTTGTATTTATTTTTCAAAAATAATAAAAGGAAAACTACCCACGAAGATGAAAATGAAAACAAATTCAAATTCTTTACAAAAATCAGAATATCGTACTTATAATCCAATTGTTCAATTGGAGGAGTCATTTCTTAAGATTACAAAAATGACTGGTGATGATGAATTTGATATTAATTCTTTGGAACAATACTATACAGGAAAACATATTCAAATATGAGAATATCCAATAAGTAAAAAGAATGAAATTAGGAGAGCGTATCTAAAATGGTGTTCATATCAAATACAACTTCAAAATTTTGAATATATTAATTTGGCTCCCCCATAATTATTGGTCAAGATCCGCAACTGCCTCCTGCTACTTTCACCATCAGAGTCAGTCCGCTCTATGTGAGACTAACTGACTCCCTAGAGCGTCAGGATGCAACCTTACCTTGAATCCTTACCAAATTATATAGATGGGGCACCACCATGGACTCCTACTAACAGGGGCCATGGAATTACGTCCCGACCACTGAAGCACGAACCTGAAATCTCACCTAGAGCTTTCAAGGAATTACGTACTGACCACATACCAATCATACTCAATCAATCAAGAAAGATTTATCATGCATATATATATATATATATAAAATATATATCACATGCCAACCCTTTTTAATCAACCTCATTCATATTCCTGATGAATCCATACCAACTCATCATTCTCAATCCATGAATATAAAATCGTACCTCATGCCAATACCATGCCACTTTAATTACTAGCCATATCATTCATTTTACATTCCCAAGATCGAACCAACATCTCCATCAAATTTATAATTAAAGATATGTCATGCATTTCACAAGCCACACACTTTAAATAGAGTGAATAAATAAATTCATAATCCGTGACACTCAAGTGGAGAAAACCACGTGGCCTGCAGCGGATCTCGCTCAAGTAAGAGGTCCCCGCTCAGGTGAGAAGAGTCCCCTCACTCAAGCTACAAACTCTCGCTTAGGCGAGATCGTGACAGAGGCCATGGGAGGTTTTCACACACTCACTTAGGCGAGCCCTCCCTCGCCTGAGCGAGACTACCCCTCGCCCAAAGGTGAGGTTCCTCGCCTGGGCTAAGACTACAGCAGCACACACAGGCTCCCATGCGTTCTTGCATAGGCGAATGTCTCTCGCCTGAGCGAGATAGTGCCTCGCTCAAAACAAGAGCTCTCCGCCTGAGCGAGAGTTCGAGTGTAACCCTGGCCTGCTTCTGCATGTCTTGCCTGGGTGAGTCAATCTCGCTTGGGCGAGACTAACAGGTCTCGCCACTGTTCTCCCTGTAGCATCCACAATTTCGCACCCAAACAACTATACAAGCAATCTAACAGTTCATCCACAACACACCAATTATAAATCATGAAACAAGGCAAGACAAACATCAATCGCATTAAAGAAGAGGTTCTAGCTTCCCTTACTTGGAATAGCTAAAAATGCCTCGACTCTAAAAAGTGGGCATGACAACTCTAAGAACAGACTTTTGACCTAAATAAGACAGGGGAACAAAGTTAGGAACCGAGCTTACTACAAAATCCTACTGTAAATATGAAAATAGGCCTAGAGAGGGGAAGCATGAGCTGAGGAATGACTTACGTGGAGTGGAAACCTGGCATGGGCTAACTTGAAGAAGGTTGACGGCTAAACCCTAGTAGAGCTCTGAAAGGAAAAAGGGGAGCATATGAGGGACAGTTTGCAAAAGTGAGGGCTGAATGGGAGACCCTGACAGCTTTAGGGGCCTTAGCACCCTATGGGCCAGCCCTTAGGCCCAACAGATTAAAGGCTAGCCCTTAAAACTTTAGGGCAAAAAACTGAGCCTTACAATAAAAAGAAATACCAAACATATAATTGCAGACTCTCTAAACTAAATTATCCGGATTTATGCATTGATTCAAACATAGAAGTTGTGCACCTGTCATAAAAGTGGATTGTGGCAAAGACCCTAGCTCCACTTGACCTAACCAACGTGAATCAATTTCATATAGACAGGGTAAGTTACTTATGACATCGCCATATTAGTGGTCCCACCCCTAATCCCACCATAAGAATCTCATTCAACTCTCACCACCTAAGCAACAACACTCTATATGAGCTTGTAAGCCTAGTAGAGTATATGATAGCTTCTGACCAACACATATCCCTAGCCAATGCATAACAACCTACTAGTGAGGACTGCACTTCTTCCTTAGAAGCACAACCCTTATGTAACAAACAATTCAAATAAACTTTTCTCTTTCCATTCCATTAAGACCTACTTTCACTCTCTTACAATTATCACACTTTCTCATAATCCAACACTTCAAAACAAAGATACAATCCAACTTTAACTATTTCGTTCCACTTATTCTCTTTTATACTCACAACCTCATCACTTCTCCATAAAACATAATCTCACACCGAGTTCCTCATACCAAATAATCATACACAACTCATTCATCATATTCACATATATTATTTCATAATTTCATGTAATAATCACTCGGTAACATCAATGTTCAAGAACAACTAGTAAAACTTCATAAACACAAAGAAAACACAAATGTCACACATGATAGAGGGGAGACATCGAGTGGCTGAGAAGCCCTTTGATGCGACATAGGCATCGAGTGGCAGCGTTGAGGATGACCTGGTTGAGAAGCAGGAGAGCGACGACGGTGAAGCCGTAGATGGTAGAGGCGTCGATGGTGTAAGAGCAAAAGGTTTTGTCGTCGTATCGATGTGCTTCTTCTTCCTATATTATGTTCTTTAACATCGTCACCCTCTTTCTACTTCAAACTCTTCGTGAACCTAATTCTTCCTTTTCCTTTTTTTCCTTTTTTTACTCCTACCTCTACACTTCAAACTCCTTTTTCTCTATATTGCATTTGTAAATTGCACACATTTATTTTTCTATTTTTAATGATGAAAATAACGATTTAGAAATCTGTATAAAATGGATGAATTGTAATTTTCTGCACATGACGTTACTGTAATTATTAATAAAGAATAACAAATGTGCGACCTAATTTGTCCGTATCTAGTTTTTATTCTCTATTTGTTATTGATAACTTATCTCTTTTAAATGAATATGTAAAGTGAAAATCGTTAAGATTGAATAAACATCGATTGTCTCAATTGACAACTTTGAATTAAATGTTCAATATGAAAAACTTGGTTATGTTTATGATAATTTTATATTATTCGAGCTCAATTATATTTTGTATCAATAAAAAAGATAGTTGTTGTCTCTAAAGAAATGTATAAAGTGAAAACAAAAATGGTAGCTTTTCTTTGTTTAAACTAAGTTTGGCACTTTGAGTTGAGTTTGGGATTTCCATTTTTGAAGTCTAGTGGAAATGTTTTGTTTTGATGAGTCATTGTTTGAAAAAAAAATGAAAAAATGATATTCATATTTTGAATAGAGCTTAATTCGTAGGTTACTGTTAGTGAAACGATTCATATTTCTTGTAAAACCTTTTGAATTTGAAAAAAGGATGATGGTTTTTAGAATGAATAAAGTGTTAGCATCATTGTGGTATATAATGGGCTTGTGGCCATTGGTATATAGCATGCTCTTGCTTCTTACCGGAAGAAGGTACATCCCTTTGATATATGTATTTGTCCAACATAAATAATATGTTTCTTTTATCAGATTTCAAGCCACTCATAAACCTTTGCCTTTTAGTTGAGTTATGTTATGAAAATTTATAGTTCTAGGAATTGAGCATGACTAGAAGACCATAAAGAAAAGAGGGAACCTTATGGTAAGAAACACTTGAAGTATTTTATACCAACTAATTGAGGTATTGTCCAACCTAGGCATTGTTTACATTAGTTTGATTTTGATTTAATTGTAGGTAACATATCCTTCGACCCATGGTGTTTGAGGAAGGTATTGATGAAATTTGCAAGATTATTCATGATAATGGTTGTGAAGTATACATGGACGATACCAACATGAATGCACAAGTTTGTTTTTATATATGTGTATTTACATTCATGTAATTAGTGTTGGACCAAGTGTCTGTTCAGGATGATATTCCTAAGAGTTCAAGAAACCAATTTCTCTTGAGGAGTTCCAGGGACAACAACTTCTCATTGCAACCAAAATTTTGGAAGGCACCCACTATGTTTTGCATCCTTATAGTTCAACAACTTTCACAACAAATATCAATGAACCTTCGTCCGAGCCCTTTCTCTATGACATTGATGCAGACTTGGTTCCTATGAATGTCAACCATGCTTTTGTGGGAGAGGGTAAGTGGTTATGGGTTCATATACCCTACATCAAAGCCTGGTTCCCACTTTTTTTTTTTCAAAAAGGCATCCTTGCTTTCATGTGGAAGGAGTCAAGAGTTGTTTTCTTTTTATAATTAGTTAGAACAACATTAAGAGTCGTTTTTTTTAGTGCTTCCACCACCATTTTTTTTCTTTGCACCAGGTCGATGCTCTGAATGGTAAGATCCAACTTGCCTTGGTGGTGATTCAAGAATAGAACCTTATATAGTTACACATAATCTACTACTTTCTCACGCAGTTGTTGTAGATGTGTATAAGAATCAGTTCCAGGTTCTTTTAATCTTTATGAGAACTTTAAATCTTCATATTTGACTAGGTTTTTGTATTGCTAAGTGTTCAAGTACTTTGGTATAACTCTTTCACTAAATTAAAGTTTGAAACACTTTATCCAGGAAAGCAAAAAAGGAATGATAGGCATAACATTAATTACTCATTGGTTTGAGCCATATTCATATACCACATAAGATATAGACACTGCCAAACGAGTACTTGACTTTATGTTTGGATGGTAAGTGCTCAACTCTACATAAGAATACCACAAATATTGGACTATACTAAGGAGTTATACTTAGTTAGAATAGAACAAACAATTGAATATTAATATTCTGATTTGTAACAGTGATTACATGTACATGGAAGCATTGACATCAGGAAGATATCCAGAGAACATGTGTAACTTAATTGGTTGGTTATATGTATGTCCCAAAGGAATTAAAAGACTTGTTGCTCTATACCAAAGAAACATATAAGAATCCTTTAACTTATATATATGAAAATTGTAATTATATAAAAAATAATAATTTTATATATGTTTGGCCCTTTGATACATTGGCTTTGATGGAATTTTTGTATATGTAGGTTCTCTTTGGATAAACTTATCAACAGATACTTAAATGAATAGAAAATAAGAAGGTAAAATGAATTATACTTCTTCTATAAGTTTAACTGTGAACTTCTGGAAAAGTCCAACAAGACTTTGGATAACACACTTTAAGTTCATTTTAATTTCTTATTTTATTTCTTCTATTAGTATTTTCCGTGATGTTTATCCAATAAGACTTTAGACTGTTCAATGACCATGCATTTTCCAAGTTACTATGATGCGACTCTCATGATTCTTGAAGGAGACTGCCATGATTCTTCCAAGCATAAACATAGGTGTGTAACGGGAGGAATATACAACTATACAATGCAACTTAAATCAGCTGATGCAGGCCCTTCATCTGAATTAAACTGTATGTGCATGCATTCACAGAGTGCATTCTTAATTTTCTAGTTACATACGAAGATATGTCCTTTAATTTTCTGTTCTAATTTTATCAAATACAGATAATTTGACTGAGGCACTTCTGTTCTTGTCACATTTTGTTTGGGATGTTCATCAGGTTTGTTCTTCTTGTTTCCTATTTAAAATATTATCAAAAACACAAGTTAGTCTTGGTCCAAAAAGTAACTATGGCTTTCAAATCTTTTGTCCTGGATTTGCATGAGTAGCAAATTAGAGTCTTTGAGTTTATCTATGGGTAGGTAAGTTGAGAAATGAGAACTTGAAACTCTAACACAAGCATTGGTGGTAATTAGTCAATATATTATTTCCTATGTATTGTGTGAAAATTACAATCGCGGGGTTAAAAGTCCTTTTTTCTTCAGCTAACTTGTAATTGAAAGGATATGTTATTTCATTCCTGATTTCTGGTGCAGCCCTTATATGTTGGTTTCCTTGGAGACCTAGGTGGAAATTCAATTACAGTTCGATGGTACAGAAGGAAAATAAATCTCCATCATGTAAGTGTCTAGAATCAGATTCTATGTTTGTTGATAACTTAACACTGGCGTATTCGCTTCCGTGACTTAACTGTATTAAGTAACTGAAATTGTTTTTTTCCCTTTTCTTAGTGTATCTTAACGAAGATTTATAGTTTTTTAAGAGAAACTTTACTTGTGGTGGAACTCTCTATTATTTTTTATTCTGTATCTCTTGTTACTTTCTTCATTGTGTTTGGGAGAGAGATAATATGGGCAAGAAAAAGATTTAGGATCCTAGTCCATTTTTAAGGAAAAAGATACGAGTTTTAATTTGAATTCTATTTATTCTTTGCAGTTTGAACTGATACCTACACTTGGCATTTGATGCCAAAGTTAAAGAAATCTTATTGTATTCTCACATGCTGTAGGTAAAAGATGCACCCACTTTTGCAAGTGATTCTTAATTTCTTTGACACTAAGATCTTTTACATAATCCTTTGGTTTTTATCTGTTGGTCATCATGCTCATCCAATCTGTCCTCGTCAATAATGCAGTAAATCGACTAAATGCAGTCAATACTAAACTTAGTTATTGCTATGCTGGGACTTGTACAATTACGTCTCGATCAAAGTGGCTAATTATTGTTTTTACTCGATTTCTGCAGGATAATTGGTCAAATGATGTATCGATTTGGGAACATTGTGCACACAACTACACTGCCTGTCCAGATCGGTATCAGCATAAAATAGTCTTTTTCATTTTGCTCTCTAGTTTTGTCTCATTGGCTGCTTAGTATTAAACTGGTTACAGTATTCATTGCTTGATAGTCAATATTTTTATATGCATATTGACAAATTTATATTCATTTCTTGTGTCTCATTGTCATAACTCTGCACCTTGAAAACGTGGAATTGATTAAGTTGAAATAATTATCTTAATCACAATACCAGTTACTACCTGTAACTTACCTAGTAAGATTACCATTGTTGTTGCATATCTAGATAGCTATGGACTTCCCATGGTTTGCCACATCACATTCTTGCATACAACTTGTATAATTTGAAATTGCATATTCTGATTTTTATTGGTTTCAATTTAGGTATGCTTCTGAAAGCATTAGCTTAGCATGCAAATTTGCCTACAAGAATGCTACACCACGAAGCACTTTAGAAGGTATGTCATATTTCTCATGGACAAATAGAACATTAGAGGAACTCCATAATCGTCAGCTAGAGCTTTTTCCTCTTTTCCTTCTACTGTGGGTAGTGTTATTTTTTTAGTATCCTTGTTTGATAATTCACCTAAGGTGTTGGTTTTCTGCTCCACCTTTTTCTTAAAGTAATGATATGCATGAATACCTATACAACACACTTAATTTACCCTTCACTTTTTTTATATCTTTCTTTGTTTATCATGTCAGATTACTTCTCAAATCTACACTTTGATCGTTTTTATTTCTTTCTTTTATATCACTTTCTTATTGGAGACCAAAACTATTCTCACACACTCACAGATTGTAAAGGAAGAAGAATCATAGAGAAGAAAAACTGAATTTTGCATATTTTCTGAAGTTTACACATGCACACATATAGCTTACAAAGATTTTAACAATAAATTTGTTTCTTTTTATTTGGTTCTACAAGACATCGTAATCTAAATTTTATACATATACCTGAAGGTTGGCTGGATACAATTCTTTTCTGCAATGAGCCCAGAACATCAGGTTTAGAAACAACTACTTACATGTGGAAGCTAGAGATTAATTTATAAAGCTAGAAACAACAATTTTTTTTGTTCGGTAATATTGGATTATTATATTTGTTTTCCAGTGAATTCATTTCGATATTTGGAAAATAATAGTCGAGAAAATTCTCCAAGTTCAGCTGCTATATTCTTTGCCAGCCGGTGAAGCAGTATTATGTTATTTGTTTGATCACCAAGTCCCTTGTTGTAGGTTTACTCTATGACGCATGATATCACAAATGTGCAGGGTATAATGCCAGGCTTGCTATTAGCCATTAGAAAAGTAGTGTGTATCAAGGTAGCTACCTAGTCACATAAATTCTTTGCATCATTTAGCTTCATCTGGCTCAAGGTTTTAATTGTCATTTTATGAACCTTGCAGAATTTGGTATGACTTTATGGTGGCCCTTGTAACAACAGTCTATGCACACCACAACCAATGCCCCTAAATTTTGACAATTGCTCCTTTGTTAACAATACAATTTAGAAGATGTCGTAGGTGTTGTGATCGTAGAAGATGCTTGTGTTAACAATACTATGAAATGTGGTTGAAGAAACAAAACTCAACTTGTATTATTCACACTTTTGTAGATTTTATTTAAAATTATAGATTTCTTTTTATCGTTTTATGAATGTTATAGGAAAATTATAAATACAAAAAATTTAAAACTTTTGTCTTTTATAATTTTTCATAGATTTTAAGATTTATGTATAATTAAAAAAAAAGTAACAAACATAAGATGGGTTTAAAACCCTTTGAAAAAGTTGTAGGGAGTATTGGGTGTTTGACCCCAGCCATTACCAGGGGTTTTATAAACCCCAACCATTACCAGAGGTTTTGTAAATCTCCATAAAGTTATGCTAATACTAGGGGTTGCTAAAAACCTCCTAATAATCTCTTAATTATGGTGGCTCTTCTAGGGGAGTAGAGAACCCCTGGTAAAGTCATTAGTGGGGGTTAAAACTCCAGAAACGTCAAAAATAACCCCAACTAAAAATAATTATTTTTGTAGTGGTTGGCCTCCCTAACTCTTCCAATTTTTTGTCTTCACCAAGGTTTGCTTTAACCCTGACATTATGTTAAGTCCAAAAATGTTACGGTGTGAATAATGCACAATGGAAGATAATAAAGAAAAATAAAACCATATCTGATAACTAATTAGTATAAGGATTTATGAATTCTATTTATTATTTTTTTTCATCTTATTTTTAGTATAGAGAAACACCTGAAAGATTCGGTACTAAGTTGTAAATAAAACTATACATTAGATCATAATACCATTTTTAATACAAAACTTTAACATAATGAAGTTACAAATAATTTTATTTATATATTTTCTGTCTTGTTTTTACGTAATTAAAACTTTATTCATAACATTTAGATAATTATAATTAAGGATACTATCATATATTATTTTAAAAGAAAAGATGGGATAAAAGGATCTTATTTTCAAGGAAAAACTTGTATGCGTTAATAATAATAATAAATCATAAATAAACAAGTATCAAGTTAATTACTAAGTTTAATGGTTTTATAACAAGAGAGAGTAAAAATACATATGAGAAAGTTTTGAAGGATAAATCTGGTTAATTTCTCTTGTAATTTTAAGAAACAAAACGATTAATAGTAATGTGTAAATAATTTTGTTAAATTATTCAAAATTTTAGTTTTGATGACACTTATTGGACACTTAATACTTAATGACATATGATTCTTTTCTTTCTCTCCATCTTCTTGTTTTTATTGTAGTGCATGAGGAAAAACTTCTTGGTCGTACAAAAAAACTATGATGGCAGTTTCATTTTATATAAGTTGTATTCTGAAATTTGAGTTAGGTAAACTGAGATATTCTGTCATACATGATCTAGCGTTTCATATTGCATTGTCCTGAACCCCTAGAATGTGGTTAAATAAGGTGTTCAATGGTATCACTTTTTGATATTTTCATCTAGGTCCTCTTCACATCTAATACACTGGATTTTTAAATTCCTTGTAAGCGCTAAGAAGAAGCACTTCAGTAAATATATGCAACTTTTGTAGTTAAAACTTGAATTCTTCTTTTCCATTTCTTATATTCATGTTCTTATATCTTATTAACATGTGGCTATTGATTAGAATGTTTGTTCTCATTTAGTGTTGGATTCTGCTTCAGGTCAGTTATAGCTAGTAGTTGATTACATCATGAAGGTGGGTAGTCGACCTTGTGGACTTATAGAGAAAGGTTGATTTGAGACTATAAATTGTTAACTTGAAAATTGAACAACTTATTTGTTTACCATATAATATTGTGTTGTTTTCAGCTTACCGACAACTCTTGACACTAATGAAAATGAGCCTTTTTGCTATACATTTCTCAATAATGTCTGGAATATATGGAGTTCTAACATAGATTTGCTATGGAGTCAAAAAGACATGCTCATTCCTCATCCCATCAGAGCATTACAAGAATAAACCAAAAGAATTGTATCTCAATTAGAGATAGTGTCTCACAAAGTAGAAGCCAAAAGAAAATTACATATCTATGCCTCTTTTATTCTAAGATCGCCCTAGTTTGGTTCATTGTTTTGTTATCTCCCTTTATGGTGCTAGAAAATTTGAGATGTATGCAATTGAAATCATTGGAAAACTGATCCTAAATGCTGGTTACAATTTACTAGTTTAAACCATTCCCTTTTTAGCATCTCATTTTCTTCAGGGATATCAAGTTGTTTGTTGTGTATATACGAAAGAATAAACCAAGGAACCAATTTCTATTCCAGCTGCTAGGGTTCCCTTTCAGCCTCACTTTTACGAAAACAAAACCTAAGAAGCTGCCCTGTTCCTTTTCAGAACACTCTACTAGGGTTGGCTGTCAACTTCCCGAAGCAAACTTAAGCCCTTCCTCTCCATGTAAGTTGCTTCTGAACTCGTAGTAGTCTTTCTCTAGCTTTATTTTCGGCATTTCCGTGAGGCTAATCTTAGTGACCCGTTCTGTTTGTCCCACTGTTCCTTTCAGCCACTAATCCTTGTTCCTAGAGCTGCTGCACTTTTTGTTCAGTGTCGAGGTCGTGTAGGGATAGTCTACTAGCTCATTACCAGGTAAGGGAAGTTAGGGTTTTTGCCAAATCTGTGTTTCTTTCGTGATTGCTTGATGATATTTTATGATTTGATGGGATGGCATGCTACTGTGAGCTTATGAGATGATATTGCGTTGGTTTGGTGGTAATATTGGATTGTTGCACGAGAGAACAATGATGGGCACTGGTTTTCTCGCCCAAGCGAGCCTGTCTCGCCTAGGCGAGATCAACAGGGGCTCGCCCAAGCTGCTTCACGCGAACGGTCGCTCAGGCTCGCCCAAGTTGTTATCTCCCTTTATGGTGCTAGAAAATTTGAGATGTATGCAATTGAAATCATTGGAAAATTGATCCTAAATGCTGGTTACAATTTACTAGTTTAAACCATTCCCTTTTTTAACATAAATCTAAGCAATGATTTCATGTTTCTGTACAGGAATGGACAATTGAGTGCCCTTTTGAAGTGGAACCAAATTATGATTGATTGCAATGAATATATTCTACAAGTTGTTAGTTACTAATTAAGGGATATACATTGCTTGTGGCTGTCATAGTAATTTTCCCTATTATGATGTTTTCATGTTATTGCTTGTGATTTGACAAGTAATGTATTACGAATTTCCTTGGTTGTAAGTTAGCATCTCATGTTCTTCAGGAATATCAAGTTTTTTGTTGTGCATATACTAAAGAATAAACCGAGGAACCAATTTCTATTGCAGCTTCTTGTTTGTCTATATACAAGAATATCAAGTTGCTTTTCAGCTGCTGCTTGTGTATAACCTTTTTAAAGTTGCAGTTATAATTCATCATCCTTGTGGTATCTTTAGAAATCTTTAGTAGTTTTTAATTGTGAAAATGATATATTCTTTTGCAGTTTTTAACTGTCAAAATATAGTATATTTTGTGATAGTTTTTAACCGTCAAAATATGATGAATTTTGTGGCGATTTTTAACCTTTAAAATGTGATGAATTTTGTGGTGGTTTTTAATTGTCAGAATATGATAAAATATGATAAAATATCACAAAATAAAAGTAAAATATCACAAAAACAATTTTTTGTCAAAAACTGTTTTTGACATATGTAATTTTGACGGTTTTTTAAATCGTTACAAATTTGTGACAGTTTTTAACCGCTAAATATCAACTTTCTTTGTAGTGTGGCATCCTTTAGCAATTTTAAAACTGAAATAACATTTTCAACCAAAATTTGTGGTAATTCTTTATTTTATATTAGTTATCTTCTAATATTTATATTTTAAGTGTTAGCAAATAATATAATAATATTCCTTAGTATTTGGATAATATGAATTATTATTGGATTATTATTTTATTTTCATGAATCGTTAAAAAAAATCATACTTTCTTTTATTATTTTTGGCAATAAATTGATTTTAAAGTATTACTAGTGAAAACATATGCATTATGCACATGTATGTCATCTAAGAACCTCAACTTCTTTTTAGAAAAACATAACTACTCTCAAAACCTTCCCTTTCTCTTTCAAAATTTTCAATTCAGCTTTCATCCTTTTGAAGATTTAACATCACACGAGTGATCAATGGAGAACTCTATCAAAGTCTTGATGAATTTCTCTTTTTAGGTGAGTTCAACTTTTGTGTAGTTTATATAAGAACAATCTGTTTCACTTGCATGCAAGATCCTTTTCGAATGCATGTTGCCTCCTTTCTCTCTTAATAAAACTTTTTTGGTTTGTGATCTTAATGAAACTCTCTCTTAATGTTTGTGTTTTGAGAATGTAGTTTAACTGATTAAATATATCAGGGAATATATCTATAAAATAACACTCAGCTCGTATGAAAAATAAAATTTGGAAATGCTTTTGAAAAAAACGTTTTGAGGTTGAATCAGTGTTGTTTTTTTCTGGAAATGATAAGATTAAACAACTCATGAGAAGATCTTGAATAAATTTTTGGAAATCTTGAAAGTTGTAAAATTTTCAGTTCACCCTCACCCCCTCTTGCACTTGGTTTTGTGTTTTCAACATGATATTGCTTCTTTTGCATGAATGATAACTCTAATTGCCACGTAACAAAGAAAATAATTCTTTTATTTAAGGAAATATAACTACTTCAAAAAAAAATTCATCCAAATTGCTTCATTAGTGTCAGGTGGGTCACCCATTTATTGGACCCACACTGATTTAATTAAGAAAAATAATGAGGTATTTTTATATGGACTCTTGGCTCATTATGCAATTTAAATATGCAACCCTTGCATTAAGTTTGTTATGAGAGAAAATAGAGTGAGAAACATAGATTAAAGTTGTGAGCGCCTCTGCTGAGAAAAGAAAGAAGGCATAAGAGAAAGTGAAGGAGAAGAAAAGAGTAACCAATTTATCGTGTGCAAGTTTGTACAAAGAAGCTATCTTGGAGAAAAGGTTTTATTCCTCTTCTTATATATTGGGGTTCCCTCTATTGTTTATTTAAAGTACCCATTGGGGTTTGTTATTCACCTTCTTGATGAAGAGAATAAAGCTCTATTGATCGTTGAAATCTCCAAGAGAACTTGTGGTGTACCCATTAATTTTTATTAGTGAAAGATTTTACTGGACTAGGTCTTGTGGGTTTTTCCTCCATATTGAGGTTTTCTCACGTTAAAAAGTTTTGGTATTTGCTGGTTTCTCCCTTCTCTATTTTATGCATTTTATTATTTTGCATATTATTTATTTAGGGAAGATTTAATCTGGATTTTTCTTTCGCTTGGTTATTTGTTATTTTTTAGTTCTTCCCCCAACAATTGCTATCAAAGTTCCGATTAGGGGCTTTGGTTTGTGCTTTGAAGATGGGAGATAATGATGGTGCAAGAACCATGATTAAATTGGATTATACAAATTATTCAATATGGAAATCATGAAAGATTTGTTAGTTTGTAGAGACCTGTATTATCCTATTGAGGAAAAGGGTGTTAAACTAGCAGATAAATCTAATGGAGATTGGAAGAAAATAAATAGGAAGACTATTGGTGTGATCAGACAATGGATAGATCAATTTATTTATCATCATGTGTTAGGTGATACTCTTGCTTAGAATTTATGGAAGAGATTAAGTGAGCTGTTTGAGTCTAAAAATTCCTTGAACAAGGCATTCCTTATTAGAAAGTTAGTAAACTTGAAAAACAAGGATGGTTCCTCAATGGCAGAGCACTTAAGCAGTTTTCAGAATATGGTGAATCAGTTGACTACAATGGAGATTGTATTAGATGATGAAATATTAGCATTGTTGTTGCTTAGCTCATTACCAGACAGTTGGGAGACTTTGGTGGTATCTTTGAATAACTTTGCTCCTAATGGAAATTTGACTTTTAACATGGTCAAAGATAGCCTCTTAAATGAAGAAGCTAGAAAGAATGGTAGCATTAAGGTTATCTCCTATTCTCAAATTGAAGCTTTAGTTACGGATTCAAGAGGAAGAAATATGTACAAAATCTCAAAGATTTAATGATCGTAGTAAGTCAAGAGGGAAGTCAAAGCCAAAGACAAATATCACATGTTTCCATTGCAATAAACCAAGACATATGATTAAAGATTGTTGATTCCTCAAGCAAGAGAAGTCAAGGTATAGAGGAAATAATTACAATAAAAGTGAAGATAAAGATGAAACTACTACTGCAATTGTGTCTAATCGTGAAGTTGTCATTAGTTATGAAGATGACTCTATTAATCTCACCAACCAGGAGTATGAATGGGTTGTTGACTCTGCTGCCTCATTTCATGTTACACCACATCGTGATTATTTCATATCCTATACTGTTGGAGACTTTGGGCATGTGAAGATGGGAAACCAAGGGGTAAGCAAGATTGTTGGCACTGGAGATATTTTGTTGGAGACTAATATTGTTTGTAAGTTGCACTTGAAGAACGTCAGACACATCCGAAATATTTGCCTTAGCTTGATCTCTATCTAGGTACTTGATGAAGATGGTTACCATAATTTCTTTGGTGATGGAAAATGGAATTGTGCTAAAGGGAACATGGTGGTAGTAAAAGGAGAGAAGCAAAATATTCTTTATTGGACAACAACAAAGTTCTCTACACCTCAAGTGAATGCAGTTGAGGATTGTTCCATAGAGCTATAGCATAAATTGCTTGGTCACTTGAGTGAGAAGGGCCTTACTACACTTTCAAGACAGGGGTTGCTTTTTGTTAAAGGTTCATCTCTTGAAACTTGTTCTGATTGACTTTTTGGTAAGCAACATATAGTTTCTTTTCGCACTTATCCTCCACATAGAAGACTACATGTTCTAGATTTAATTCACACTGATGTTTGCACTATGAGTGATAAATCCATTAGTGGTTGCTCTTATTTTGTCACTTGTATTGATGACCATTCTAGAAAGGTTTGGGCTTTTGTTTTGAAATCCAAAGACTAGGTACTTGATGTGTTCAAACATTTACATGCAAGTGATGAAAGAAAAATAGGTAGACTATTGAAATATGTTAGAGTAGATAATGATGGTGAGTACATGGGTCCTTTTGAGAATTATTGCAAGGAGCATGACATCAAGCTTGAGAAGACAATTCCAAAGACATCTCAACATAATGGAGTTACAAAGAGAATGGACTGCACAATTAATGACAGAATCAGATGCATGCTCTCTTATGCAAAATTGCCTAAAGCGTTCTCGGGTGAGACATTGAGAACTGTAGTGGACTTGATTAATCTTTCTCCATTCATTCCTCTTAATGGTGATGTTCTTGAGATGGTGTGGAAGGGGAAAGATGTTTCCTATAATCATTTGAAAGTTTTTGGTTGCAAAACATTTGTTCACATCCCTAAAGATGAAAGGTCTAAGCTTGATAGGAAGTCTAAACAATGCATCTTCTTTGTTTATGGTCGTGATGACTTTGGTTAAATTTTTTGGGATCTAGTTGACAAGAAGATTGTTATAAGTCGAGATGTTGTTTTTCTTGAGGACCACACCATTGAAGATATTGACAAGAAAGAAAAGCCAAAACAAGTTACTCATGGGTTTGTTCATGTTGAACTAGAACCTCCTGCCACAGTTGTTGATTATGGGGAGATGTGGTTGACATGCTTGAGACTCAAGTTAATGAACCAACTGAGGTAGCTCCTCCTGAACCACTTTAAGAGCCTATTTTGAGAAGATATGCTAGAGAAAGATATCTTTCACAAAAATATTCCCCTCATGAGTTTGTGTTGTTGACTGATGGGGGAGAGCCTGAAAGTTATGAAGAAGCTATGTTGCATGAAGAGAAAGACAAGTGGTACATAACCATGCAAGAAGAAATGAAATCCTTGAATGAGAACTATACCTTTGAGTTGGTGAAGCTGCCTCAAGGTAAGAGAGCACTGAAAAATAAATGGTGTTGAAATTGAATTCAGAAGAGAATAACTCACAACCATGGTATAAGGCAAGGTTGGTTGTGAAGGGCTTTGCTCAAAAGAAGGGTATTGATTTTGAAGAGATATTTTCACTTGTGGTTAAAATGTCTTGAATCAGGGTTGTATTTGGCTTGGCAGCAAGTTTAAATTTAGAAATTAACCAACTTGATGTGAAAATAGTCTTCCTTCACGGTGACTAGGACGAAGTGATTTATATGGTACAACTAAAAGGTTTTGCAGTCAAAGGTAAAGAAAATTTTGTTTGCAGATTGAGAAAGAGCTTCTGTGGGCTTAAATAAGCTCCAAGAAAATGGAATAGAAAATGTAATTCCTTCATGATGGATCACGGGTATGATAAAACTTCTTCTGATCATTGTGTTTTTGTGAAGAAATTTCCTAATGGAAAATATATTATTCTCTTGCTCTATGTTGATGGCATGTTGATTGTTGGTCATGATAAAAATGACATTCAAAGTCTTAAAAGAGAGTTGAGCAAGATATTTGCAATGAAGGATTTGAGTCCTACAAAACAAATCCTTGACATGAAAATTGTTCGTGACAGAAAGAATGGAAAATTGTGGTTAAGCCCAATCTGCATCAACGGGTTTCCAACACTCCAACGCTTCCAGCCATATTCTTTCCAGACTGCACACGCGAGAACTTTTCTGCTAGGGTTTCTTATGAAACATCAGCCTTTTACTCACGCGTGTTCCAACAGTCACAATTAAGGTTCTTCCACCAGTCGCTAGGGTGCATCCTTCAATCCTTCACGCGTCCCACACTTGCCCTTCTCTATGCACCCATTTCCCGTTAGGATTCTTGTACATGGCCTCGTTGCCGTTAGATCCTTTCTTCTCTCCCTCCATTCTTTTGTGGTTTCCTTTCTTCTATAAAAGGTGAACCATTGTTTGTAATCAGTAGTTGAGATGAATGTTAAAACTTGGTTGAGAACACTCCCCTTTCATCTCTGCTCAAACCCTAAACCCTAGATTAGGTTTCACCTCATCGGGTTTACCAATCCAGTGAGAGGCCTGAGAGATTCGAGTGTTCACTTCAATAACTGATCTTCCGCTGCATTTTCCCGTCGATTCCGCCAAACAATCAACGTTTGGAGGCCGTCTCTGTCGAACGGAGTACATTTCCGCTGATCAATGGTGCCGACGACCTCATCAAGTGGTATCAGAGCCACTCGATCTCGGAGGTCTTCAAAGCTAAGTATTCCAGCCTTATATCTGCTATTTTCTTCTTCGTTGTTTGCGTTTTGTCTTGTTCATACTATGCTTGCGTTTAGCGTTTGATTTGTTGCTTCGCTGTGATTGAATATGTGCTGAAAAGAGCATTGGCAAGCTATGAAATGGATATTTTGGTATCTCAAAGGTACTTTTAGAGTTTGTTTATACTTTGGATGTAGTAATCCTATATTGAATGGTTATACAGATGTAACCATGGCTGGTGATGTGCATTCTAGAAAATCTACTTTTGGCTATATGATGACTTTTGTAAGGGCAGCAGTATCATGGCAATCTAGACTATAAAAATATGTTGCTTTATCTTCTATAGAGGTAGAATATATTGTTGTTACAGAAGCTGCTAAGGAGCTCTTGTGGCTGTAAAAATTCCTACAAGAGTTGGGATTATCACAAGAAAAATATGTTTTTGTATTGTGATAGTCAAAGTGCAATCCATCTCATTCAAGGTCGAAGCATATTAAAATCCGATTGTTAAGACTCTAACAACTGTATCAGGTCGTGCAAGTAGTAACCGGTAAGACTGGGATATTGTTTCCCAAGAGACTCGTGTATACTAAATAATCGCGAAATTAATAATTAATTTAAACTAAAACATAAATCCACAATTTGGGTTTTTGTGTGCTAGAAAGTAAATATTACATAAACAAGTAAAAAGGTGAACTTGGATATTCGAAACTCTAGAAAATGGAAAACACTAGAAATGAAATACATTGAAATTGTTGGGGTTAGATTTCACCGACTTCACTATCATGCATATAAAACACTAAAACTATTCTCCATTAAATTACTAATGTCAACCCATAAGTCTACTCAAATCCTAATCCCTTAGTTGAATGAGCCTAGGTTTCCTTATTAAGGGTCAATTCCTTCAATCCCTAAATAAGCAAACCCACTTTATGCACTAGGGTTTAAGAAAACTAATGGGTCAAGCTCCATTCCTAGATACAAGTTCCATTAGGGATCTTGTTCAAATTCTAGGTTTCAAGAGATATTTTCCAATACCTAATGACCCAAATTTCATGCAATGGATGCTTAAAACAATTCATTCTTTAAATAAAGAAACAAGGATACTAGCAATTAATGGAAGAAGCATATATATATATATATATATATATATATATATATATATATATATATATATATATATATATATATATTTTCAAATCATCCACAAAGACATGAGAAAATTCACTAGTTACATCTAACCCCAACAAAATGGGTTTAGCTCTTGATTGTCATGGAGAGCCCAAGCTTAATAAAGGGAATTGGAAGAGGGAGGAGATACTGTAAGACCTGGGAAAAATTAATTAATTAAATAATTAATTAATTAATAAATGCGGGTAGAAGGCGCCTTTATGGCATTAATTATTGTTTTATGTGACGTGGAAAAGTGTTAGCTCATGTGGTTGAGAGTACTTTGATTGTGTGAGAGGACTTGGGTTTGAGTCATATGTATGCCAATTATGTGTTGTAGGGTTTATTTATTATTTTGTTTTGGTAATGAAATTGTGAATGGTGAGTGATAGTATAATCATAAGATTATAATGGTTAGCACCAAATGTGATTTGGCATAGTGGTTATGCTTTGTTCTTATGAGTGGAAGGTCACGGGTTCAAATCTTGATGGGTATAGAGTAAGCTTTATTTTTGCTAACTATTATTTGTGGTATGAATGTGGAAAGGTAGAGAGAACCTAGCAGAATGGGGTAGCCAAGAGGGTTGGGAAAAACCACCAAATAATTAACATTGAAGAGGAATTAAAACCCACAAAGCCAAATTCGTTTTATTTTTAAAAACCATCTTAAAGGCACCTATAAAAGCCAAAATTTAGGTAAAGGGAAGGGTTTTGGCATTGTGGTGAACTGCTATAGAGAGAAGCACGAATTTGAGAGTGTGAGTGGAGTTTTGGGTGTGCAAGGACTGAAGGAAGAGGGAGATTGTGAATCAAGGTTTATGTCTTCTCAATTTTGATCACTAATTCCAGGTTAGGGGTGCTGACCTTTGTGTATGTAAATTACTTGAATTAGGTATGGTCCTGTGGAACTGTTATCCTCAATTGATTCTGTATGCTTGTGGAAATTCATGATAATCCTAATGTGATTGGGAATTTGGGGAAAATTGATGTTGCTGTAGAGTCTTGCATATTTTGGGTGTCAAAAATGAGGGTTTTGGGTAATGTAAGTGTGAATTGTGCTTTAAACTGGGATTATTAGGATTATTTCAGGTCTGAATTATGTGTACATGTTTGGTGTATGATTCTCCATTGTTGGCATGAATTGGAATGTGGTTTGGGTATTGTTCCTGCTGAGAACAAATAAGATAGGTTAGGCACAAGCGTCACCTTACCACGTAGTCTGCTATCTCCTTAGTTGGCCTCTTCCCGGTCGATACATGTCAGCTTGAACCCAAGAGGGGTTACCTGCAGAAGAGTCTCCAAAGCTCAAGTAAGTCAAAGCTCTTAGAGAGTCAAATCAGTGATTAATGAATGTGTACCTTTAAATGATAGGGTCCACGCGTATTTATAGAGCATTAATGACTTTTGACCATTTCACGGGTCGGGCCTTGACTTGGGCTCTAAGTGGGGCTTGCGAGTGGGCCAGGGCCCAAACCTAGGCCCTTAAGATTTATTGAATGTGGAGGTTCCATCATACTGAGTGTGTTTAAGTGGTCGGCCTAGGCTGTAACCTTACTAGGTATGCTCGAGTAGTCGGTCCAGACCGCCTACTTGCCTTGATGGCTTATGTTGGTGACATGAGGTGCAGGTTGTCCTCTTAGACATTTATTTTAGGTTAAAACCGGTATAAGTTAGGTTAACCCGGCCTAGGTTGGATACTTGGCGGTCTCGATATGCACATTATTCACTTATTTGGTCGAGAGTGGCTAGGTACGGTACATGTATGGTTTCAGATAGTTTGTGTGCGAAAACAGAGGGAAACTCTGCAAGTCTCGCCCAAGCGAGGTTATCTCGTCTAAGCGAGAATTGTAGAAACTCGTTTTTGGCTCTGTATTGTGCTTCTTGCCTAGGCGAATGGTTCCTGGTTTGAGCGACGGACACTTTCGCTTAGGCGAGAGTGGCTCGTCTAAGCGAGGTCGCAAGGAAGTGTGCGCGTGTTGAGCGCGACTTCTCGTTCGGGCGAGGAGTTTAGTATGTTGAGCGAGCCTAGTCTCGCTCAGGCGAGACGACTTTGCCTAAGCGGGATATTGTGGTCATGTGTGATGTTTTTGCATGATTTGTAGCTCAGGCGAGATTGATTTGAGTGTTTGGGCGAGAGATGATCTCGCCTAAGCGAGATAACGTGCTATGGTCATTCTTTAAGCTCGCTCAGGTGAGGTGAGCTAGCCTAAGCGAGGCTGATGGCTTAGCTTGGGTGAATGTCCTTGGCTTAAGCGAGTTTATGCAAGTTACTATGTTTTTATGTGCTTGTGAGTGTGTTTTTGGCTGTTTTATCCTAAGGATATGATAAAGGATTATCTTGTTCCTTTTTAAGATGATTGAATATGGTGTGAGTTGATTAAGAAAGCTAAGTGAAATCCCCACTAGACATTAAGATAGCAAGCTATCTAGATGTGAACGTTCCTTTCACCAAGCTCAAGAGAAGAAGATGATGGATTGATTCAAAACAAAAAGGAAATGGAAAGCACTAAACCATAGAAAACCAAGAACAATTAGAGGAAGAAGAAAACATAAAAGGGAAAGGAAAGAAATGGTAAAAATGTGAGAAGCACGCCACTACAAGGCTAGGCTAGAAGCCATGGCAACCTTGAAGACGAGTGGATGTGTGTCGCCACTTACTATGCAAGATAAGGCTTAAAAGTATTCACTCCCTAGGGAGGAAACTCTCACAAATGGTTGAGACCAAGAATGTGTCTCATATGTCTCCAAAAAGTGGCCAAAGTGTGCTAAAAACAAAGGAGACCAAAGGTACATAGGTACACTTGCTTTATGTCTTTTACTTTATGCTTTATGCCTTTGCTTTACTCTCTCCTCCACATCATTTATGCTCCCCAATCACCATGCGCCACCTAGCATTGCTTTCTTACTCCTAATTAACCTACAAAGAAAATAAACATAGATTAGCATGTTGGCTTAAGTAAAGTCAATTATAGTCAACAAGTCAAACCTAGTCAAAGGTCAACAAGTCAACTAAAGTTGATTCAACTAAGTCAACTTAGGGAATCAAAAATAACAAACACAAATGAAAGGGATGAAGGATTAGTGAACTTCCTTTCTAAACATGCTTAGGCTTCTTAAGCATGTGCCTCCATCCTTGGTTGGGGTCAATCCTTCATCAGGATAGGATGTATATGCATGTGGTGTGGTGTTTGGGCTTGAAGGACTAAGTCCAATAGGGGTTTGGGATGTGCTCGGTGGTTGGACACATGATGGGCATGGAACCGGTTGATTATGTCGGCTACTAATGGGCGAGGAGTCCTTAGTATGGTGATTGCATGTGTCGGGCGCGCGATGGGCAAGGAATTGTGATGTTTGCGTGCGTGCCAAGGTCCAAGTTATGAGGCTTGGATGTTTTTACTACAAGAGAGGAGTCTGTAGGGCAAGACTATGAGCGGGATAGGCTCATAGGGTTGGACCACGAATGAGTTAGTTTCGTGGGAGCACAGGGAAGTCCCAAGACCTAGTTCATGCATATGACTCATGAAGGACTATGAGGTAATGGTTGCGTGATTTGGAAAGTATGAGAATTTTCATTATGTTATTTTGGGTTGGGAAACATATTTATTTCATAAAAATCTGTTTATATTTTTATTGTGCATAGCTCACCCTATTTGTGTGTATGGCGATGATCAGATAATTTGTTATCCGGGAGCAGATGATGTGACAGGTGAGCCAAGAGATGCTTAGAGACGAAGAGCATGGGCTACTTGGGTTTTTGAAGCATTTTTATTTTTGGTTTTTTATGTAACTTTAATATTGTTGGACTATGTTAATTTTTGTACAGAACGATAGTGAACTTGTGAATTATATTACAGTTACTATCTTTGTTTTAAATTTCCTACGCTTTTGGGAAATAGTTTATATTCAATGCGGTATTTATTTTAATTGGAATTTTACTTATTAAATATTAGTAATATTCCTTAGGGATGTTACAGATACAAAGAGGAAGAAGGGATAGTTCCCACTAGCCCTAACAGACCTTCAAGCGCTCCAAAATGTGTTGCTCGAGCTCCTAATTGTCCAAGATGAGTTTCCCCTCACGAAAACAAAAGATAAAGGGCCAACTTGCCATATCAGCGAAAATGGCCCCTAGCAGAAGCCTCCCATCGCAAGGTGCAAGCAAAGAAGAACAAAGAATGAAGTCCTGTCGCAAGGTGCAAGCAAAGAAGAACAAAGAATGAAGTCCTGTAGGAGTCGTCCGGCGGTGTCTAGATGCCGCCAAGCAGTGGTTACTGGAACACTTTGACACCTAGTGTTGGACTGTCAGGTTGGCGCTTGGCATTGTTGTTGGACTGTCAGGCGGTGTCTGTTGCATCCTCTTTATAACATTTGGCTGGGCTTTTGGAACAAAGCTTCCAATATACAAAAAAGGCATAAAAATGGGGATTAATGGTACAATTATATCAATGTAACCCAAAATGTGTTTATTTACAAAAACAAAGTAAAATTTGATGATTAAGTAGGTTGAAAGCTATGGAAGAGTTGATTTTGCTAATAAAATGCAACTTAGATAATGGTAAAAATTAACATTATCAACTCCCCCAAACTTAGAACCTTGCTTGCCCTCAAGCAAAAGGTAACTTGGCACAATAAGAAATTAATTCAACTATGATCTCCAAACTTAGAAAAAATCCACAAAATCAATTCAGATATCATTCATGCATTCTCTTCTTTGAAAATATCTTAAACAAAGAAAAATTGTTGTTAAGTTTCAACTGTGGTGCCCACAAAATAGGAAAACCACATAGTGTCAACAAAAGCTTTTGAAAGATCAACAATCATGGCAAAAAGTGCAATTCACGATCAACTCCTAGAACCTCCTCTCACTGGAATAAGTGTTTCACTCAAGTTGACTAGTGTATAAGGATGTGTGTTTTTCTCTCTAGTCATCATAATTTCCACACAATTCAACTTTGTTATTTGTTTCCACAAAGCTAACAACATTCACAAACATGTTAACATCACAAGGACTTTTAGCGGTAGTAATGTGGCTAGGCTAATAAGGAAAATTGGTTTTTCTAGATAACAAAGGTACATTGAGCAAAAAGAACAAGTAGATCAAGTCATGGTGTAACATTCTATTCATTTTTCTAGTAGTACCAAACACACCCAAATGCCATCTTGCCTCCAAAGTATTCATTTATTCACAACACTTTTTTTAATGGAATGTACATCCATTCATGAACCACCAACATTTCAAGATTGTTCTTAATGTTTCCTCTTCTTTAGTAGTCTCCCCCAAACTTGAACCATGTTCCTACTTGAGTCACACTCATGACATGAAATTCTTGCTCTTTCAACTCAAAGTGAGGTAGTCAAGGGTTTTTCTTATAATAGGGCTCCAAGGATGAAGGGAATTTCAATTAAGTTCCAAGGATTGCACAAGAGTTCAAATTTAAAGCAAACTGGCTATTTGGTTCAGGCAAAATAATTGAGTCACAAAAAATGGCCTTGATCATATGTTCACATGCAAGTGATGAATCAACAAGGAAAATCAAGCAAAATCAAAAGTGCATCAAAAGTTACAAATTCTATCAAACAAGTTCAAGCACAACATCCCACATGGTTTGGCTCATGGGTTCTTGGAGTTTTCCACACTAACTCTAAACAAAAAGTGCAATTACTATTTCAGCAAAATGTGGCAACCACAAGTTTCTACTCAAAAACACCATTATCTCAAAAATTATCACTTCTAACAGCATGAGCAGCACAAATCATTATCATTAAAATGCAAAGTGTTTCAAGTCATGGATTCACAAGCATCATCTTTGTCAAATAAGTCAAGTCACAAAATTTCCTAACTACAATTGAAAACTAAAGACTGATATTTAAAAACATAAATCAAATAAGGATTATCCACAAAACAAGTCCTACAAAAGTGAGTCTCTCTCTCCAAGCCTAGCCATCATCCTCGCCCTCTCCATCTGGCTCCTCTTCCTCATCATCTCCGGACTAATCTCTAGCAGTTGTGGCTCCACCTCCCCGACAAAGGTGCCAAAAATTTGTTAAGACTCTGGCAAGTGTACCAGGTCGTTCAAGTAGTAACTGGTATGACCGAGATATCGTTTCCCAAGAGACTCGTTTATACTAAATAATTGCGCAATTAATAATTAATTTAAACTAAAGAATAAATCCATAATTTGGATTTTTGTGTGCTAGAAAGTAAATATTGCATAAACAAGTAAAAGGTGAACTTGGATATTTAAAACTCTAGAAAATGGAAAAGACTAGAAATGCAATGGATTGAAATTGTTGGGGTTAGATTTCACCGACTTCACTATCATGCATATAAATCACTAAAACTATTCTCCATTAAATTACTAATGTCAACCCACAAGTCTACTCAAACCCTAATCCCTTAGTTGAATAAGCCTAGGTTTCCTTATTAAGGGTCAATTCCTTCAATCCCTAATTAAGGAAACCTGCTTTATGCACTAGGGTTTAAGACAACAAATGGGTCAAACTCCATTCCTAGATACAAGTTCCATTAGGCATCTTGTTCCAATTCTAGGTTTCAAGAGATATTTTCCAATACCTAATGACCCAAATATCATGCAATGGATGGTTAAAACAGAGCAAGCTTTAAGTAAAGAAATAAGGATACTAGCAATTAATGGAAGAAGCATATATATATATATATATATATATATATATATATATATATATATATATATTCAAATCATCCACAAAGACAAGAGAATTCAGTGGCTATATCTAACCCCAACAAAATGTGTTGAGCTCTTCATTGTCATGGAGAGCCCAAGCTTAATAAAGGGAATTGGAAGAGGGAGGGGATACAAAGAGGAAGAAGGGATAGTTCCCACTTGCCCTAGCAGACCTCCCAAGCACTCCAAAACATGTTGCCTAAGCTCCCAAATGTCCATAATGAGTTTCCCCTTGCGAAAAACAGGAGAAAAAGGGCTAAGTTGCCACATCAGCGACAATGGCACCTAGCAGAAGCCTCCCATCACCAGACGCAAGCAAAGGAGAACAATGAGTGAAGTCCTGCAAGAGTCACCCGACGGTGTCCAAATGTCGCCAAGCAGTGGTTACTAGAACACTCTAGCACCTGGCATTGAGCCTTTCTCGCCAGGTGCAAACTCCCTGGAATCAAGTTGGCGCCTGGCGCTATTGTTGGACGGTTAGGCGATGTTTGTTGCATCCTCTTTATAACATTTTTTATTTTCTCGCTATTTCGGGTCACTCATTTGGATGGATTTTTGGAACAAAGCTTCCAATGTACGAAAAGACACAAAAATGGGGATTAGTGGTAAAATTATATCAATGTAACACAAAATGTGTTTATTTACAAAAACAAAGTAAAATTTGAGGATTAAGTAGGTTGAAAGCTATGGAAGAGTTGATTTTGCTAATAAAATGTAACAAAGAGAAAATCCATTATCACCGATATCATTGGATACGGGATGCATTAGAGACGAAGCAATTATTACTAGAGAAAATCCATACTGATTAGAATGGGTCATATATGATAACAAAGATCTCACCTACAAGAAAATATGCTATATGCAAGGAGAAAGCTAGTTTGGTTTACTATGACCCCAATTAATTGGTGAGGGGAAGTTTTGTCAGGTGGGTCACCAATTTATTGGGCCACATTGATTTAATTAAGAAAACTAAGAAGGGTGTATTTTTATATGGGCTGCCAACCCATTATGTAATTTAAATATGCAACCCTTGCATTAGGTTTGTTGTGAGAGAAAATAGAGTGAGAAACAAAGAGACAAAAGTTGTGAGTGCCTCTATTGAGAAAATAAAGAAGCCATAAGAGAGAGTGAAGGAGAAGAAAAGAGCAACAAGTTTATCCTGCGCAAGTCTATATAGAGAAGCTAACTTGGAGAAAAAGTTGTATTCCTCTTCTCAAATATTGGGGTTCCCTCTATTGTTGATTAAAAGTACCCATTGGGGTTTGTTATTCACCTTGTATGTGAAGAGAATAGTGCTTTGTTGATCCTTCGAATTTCCAAGAGAACTTGTGGTGTACCCATTAATTTTTATTAGTGGAGGATTTTACTAGACTAGGTCTCGTGGGTTTTTCCTCCTTATTGAGGTTTTCCCACATTAAAAGTTTTATGTTTGCTAATTCCTCCCTTCTCTGTTTTATGAATTTTATTATTTTGCATATTATTTATTTATGGAAGATTTGATCTGGGTTTGTCTTCCGCTTGGTTATTTGTTAATTTTTAGATCTTCCCTCAACATTTAGCAACATCACTGATGATTATAACTCTTATTCAATCAATTAGTTTTTCATTATATTTTTCTTAAAACTTGTTTAGCTCAATGCACAACCATTTAGAGTGTGTTTGGATAGAGTATTTTAATGAAGTAATTTATTTTTTTGAAGAATTTAGATTGCTTTGTAATGAAATGCTTTGTTTGGATACAAAAATTAAAAAGCATTTCAAATGGAAGCATTTTTTTTAGAGATTTCAATATGCTAAATTAGTAGAAATTCAAATACCCTCAAAATATGTGGAATTTGAAATTCTTCTCACTCAACCTCACATTCTAGATTCTTTGGTAGATCCGATGACACAAACGGGGCCGACGATTCAAACGGGTCCGACGACCCAAATAAGCTCAACAATCCACACAGGTCCGATGACCTAGATGGGCCTGACAACCCAAACGGGCCTGATGACCCAAATGGGTCTTACAACTTGAATGCGCTCGATGATCCAGACGGGCCCATCCGTTGACCCGGACAGGCCTGATGACACAAAATGGCCTGACGACTTGGACGAGGCAGACTATCCGGACAAGACCAATGATCTAATGGGCCCGACAATTCAGACGGGTCCGACGACCCGAACGGGCTCGACGATCCAGATGGGCCCGACGACCCGGATGAGCCTGACGACCTGAACGAGCCCTACGACACGGACTTCCCGACGATCCGAACGAGCCGTTCCAAACCTTCGGGCCCGATGACCCGGACAGGCCCAACAACCTGGACGAACCCTTCCAAACCATCAAGCCCGACGATCTAGACGGACCTGACGATATGGACGGTCCCGACAACACAGATGGGCTTGACGACTCGGACTGGTCAAACTATCTGGACGAGCCCGACGACCCAGATGGGCCCGACGGTTTGGAAGGCTCGTCCGAGTCGTGGCGTCTAGGTCGTCGGGCTCGTCCAGGTCGTCGGGCCCTTCTTGATCATCGAGTTTCCAAATGTATCATGAACTCAAAATATAATTAAGCCTAAAAGAAATATTGTTAAAATTAAATTTTATCTCAATAAATTCAAATTTTTTTTTCCAAACAATAAATTGAAATGTAAGGTATTTTAATTTCCTTATCCAAACAAATTATTTAAAAAATGAATGAAATTTAATTGCAAGCAATTCAAATGCAAAACATTTCAATTTCTAAGCATTGTTGAAATGCTCCATCCAAACACAAGGTTAAGGTAAAATATGTATCCTGGTATAAACGTGTTACTAACTTTATTTAATGCAAAGCTTGTATTGGCATGACTCTATAACTGTAATTCAGAATGTCTTTGGTCTTTAATTCTTCTCAAGTACTCAAGAAATGTCTTAACCACTTTCCCATGTTTATCACCATGGTTTGTTTATTATCAACTAATTATATTAAGTGTATAAAGAACATTAAGACATATACAAATCATAGTTTACATTATAGTTCATATTGCATCAACATGTGGTACTTTAGTCATGCATTCTCTCCCCCGTCCCCTCGTTCCTCTCTCTCCTCCTTGAGTTTTAGAACAATCATCCTAAGTGAGATGAATTCCATTTCTTATTGGTAAGTATCCTCTTTTAGGGTTTTCATATTATACCTTTTTAAGATGGCATTAGTTTACATAGATTTTTTAGGAAACCTTTTAGATTTATCTCTATGAATATTTATCCCTCAGATATAAGTTATCTTTCCTAAGTTGTTCATGGAAATTGTTTTAACATTAAAATCTTTGTATTTTTGTAGTGCTGAAATATCATTTTGAATGACTAATATTTCATCCACAAACACAAAACTTAATAATAATTACGATTAATAGACATGACGCAACTCATTTTACTTAAATATGTATCAATCCAACATCACAATTTGATTGTAAATTAACTTATGTGACCTTTCCCATGAAACTATTGATGCAACCTATAAAAAATTTCCCTCGGCAATTGACCCACTGAGAATTTAACTTGTAATGTTGACTCTGATACCAATTATTGGATCAAACTGTTACCACTAGGGTAACAACTATAACTGAGAGTTATTACGTAACTCTTTTTACCTAAAAGCATAACAACTCAAACTCCATGATACAACTTGCAAAATTGTTAAAGTGAATGTTCAAACTTACATAATCTTGTTTAAGCCTATAATAATTTTTTGTAGCTCGCAACTTTACTATAATTAAACAAGGTTATAAGTCCCTCGAGTTTTATCATACACACACTCTTTTAAGTCACCATTAAGAAAATTTGTTTCCATAACCATGTTCATGTTTCATAATCAAAGTATATTATGATAGCAAATGAAATTTGAATTAATTTGAGTAATGCAAAGAGAGAAGATGTTACTATAACAAACTCCTTCCCTTCGAGGATATCCTTATATACATGGTATACTTTATAAGTCTCAACCCTTCTGTTTGCTCTATTTTTTTTTTTTTTTGTAAACCAATTTACAACCAATTTATTTTATATCATTTGAAGTTTTAACTAAAATCCATGTTTTGTTGATCTCTCCTTGATTCTATTTCACATTCCATAACTTATTGTAATTTTTTTTACAATCCAAGCCTTTCCATAGTTTCTTTTGGGTAAAAATTACAATCCAAGCCTCTCCATAGTTTCTTTTGGGTCATTACCATCATTGTAAACCACATTTAATACGTCATCTTGAATCATCATGTTCAATCCATTCCATGCATGGTGCACACTGCACTTGAGTAAATCTTCTAGAAGCTTTTCTATTAGGTTCATAGGTTGTTCAACTTTCTCTATTGTTCCATTTACTTATTCTTGACCAAAAACTCATAACTAGCTTATAATTACTAGGTGGATAAGCTTTTTGTTAACTTTAAATATCAAAGAAATGGTTCTTGCTATTTATCTCATGTTTTCAAGTTATTTGTAGACCAACTACTTTTAATAAATTTCAATTTTTTTACCATGACTTCCTTGTGCAAGGAGTTCCCTTTCCACAGCAATATCACCTCTTACTACAAATACTTTATAATTAGAAGGTTGGTAAAATTAATATCACATTGTTTACCTTTCAATTTTCAAGTTGTTACATTATATCAATTATATGTGTAATCCAATATGAGAATTTGCCAAATATTGTACACTTAAATCATGTTTAGGTAAATGATACTTAGAATTCTATTTTAACTACAATTACCACATATGTTTTTAATATATATTATTCACTACAAGAAAGTTGATATTTATGGAGGTTTAAATTATAAGTTTTAGCGGTTAAAAATTGTCAAAATTACATATGTCAAAAACAGTTTTTGACATAACAAAATGTAACCGCTGGTATTGTTGTCTAAAAGAAAAAATTATTAGCGGTTAAAAACTGCTACAAAATTTACCTTGATTTTTTTATATTTTATCATATTCTAAAAATTAAAAATCACCACAAAATTCATCATATTTTGACGATTAAAAATCATCACAAATTCATCATATTTTGACGATTAATGTAACACCCCATTTAATTAATAACGTAATTAAAGGAAATTAGTTAAAACTTATGATGCCCAAAAGGAAATTAGTTAAAAAACCTAACATAATGTATATAAATGAAAAGACGGACAAGTACATGGGTCATAGCCCTATAGAAAAGCCCATTAAGAAAGTAAAGTCCAGCCCATGTAGTCTAAGTAGCAAAATCATCCCTCCTCTGTTGACCGCGAGTACCTCCCACATCTGCTCCCATCAATAAATTGATGATCATCACAAAGGTAGAAGAACAACATCCAAAGCAATCAAACAAGCAAAGGGTAAGCTAGAGCCAACGAAATTTTTATCATGTAATCAAATATACCCTCACAATCCAATATACATATACCATCCAAGCATGTTATGACCTTTCAATCAATACACTAGGACTTGACTCGACTCATCCGAATACATATAACCTGGTTGGATTCAGCGAATGCTTGCACTTGTGGTGGATACCTCTACTCACCTCTGAGTTGCTCACCCCCGTGCTATGTATTACAAGTGTTACAATGAATCAATTCCTTCACACACAAGGTTAGCCCTTAATGAGTTTCAGGCCTCCTACTACTCTCACCACAAGGGTCGGTCCGCTTTAAGTGAGACTAACTGACTCCTTAGAGTGTCAAGATGAAATCCTTACCTTGAATCCTTACCAAGTTATATAGATAGCGCACCACCATGGACACCCACTAACATGGGCCATGGAATTACGTCCCGACCACTAAAGCACGACCCTGGAATCCCACCTAGAGATTTCCAAGGAATTATGCACTGACACAGACCATGCATACCGGACCAATTAAGAAAGACTTATCACCCATATACATATGCATCACATACCAGCTCTTGATAATTCACCTCCTTCGTTTCTTTCCCAGTGGTTCTATATACATCCATTTCTCCTAAACCATAAATATGGGATTTCAGTTCATGCGAATACCATGTCACTTTAACACCAACCATCTCATTTAGTTTACATGCCAAGTTCATACCATACCCATCATTCACCATTCATGAATCATGTCACACATATATATAGCATTTCATCACATGTTTTTTTTCATCATAACAATCATACTCAAGCAACTATCAATCATCCAAGAACAATAAACAACCAAGCGTCACACTGCCTTGCCCATCTCCTTGCTCAGGCGAGAGGCTCTCGCTCAGACGAGCCCATTCGCCTAGGCGAGGGCTCGAAAAGGGGAACAGTAGCCTCACACGGGATCTCGCTTAGGCGAGACCCTTCTCGCATGGGCGAGATGCTCGCTTGCTCAGAAAGGACGTGGGTCGCCTGAACAACCGTTCGCGTGAAGCAGCTTGGGCGAGCCCCTGTTGATCTCGCCTAGGCGAGACATGCTCGCTTAGGCGAGAAAACCAGTGCCCATCATTGTTCTCTCGTGCAACAATCCAATATTACCACCAAACCAACGTAATATCATCTCATAAGCTCACAATAGCATGCCATCCCATCAAATCATAAAATATCATCAAGCAATCACGAAAGAAACACAGATTTGGCAAAAACCCTAACTTCCCTTACCTGGTAATGAGCTAGTAGACTATCCCTACACGACCTCGACACTGAACAAAGAGTGCAGCAGCTCTAGGAACAAGGATTAGTGGCTGAAAGGAACAATGGGACAAACAGAATGGGTCACTAAGATTAGCCTCACGGAAATGCCGAAAATAAAGCTAGAGAAAGACTACTACGAGTTCAGAAGCAACTTACATGGAGAGGAAGGGCTTAAGTTTGCTTCGAGAAGTTGACGGGCAACCCTAGTAGAGTGTTCTGAAAAGGAAGAGGGCAGCTTCTTAGGTTTTGTTTTCGTAAAAGTGAGGCTGAAAGGGAACCCTAGCAGCTGGAATAGAAATTGGTTCCTTGGTTTATTCTTTCGTGTATGCACAACAAACAACTTGATATTCCTGAAGAAAATGAGATGCTAAAAAGGGAATGGTTTAAACTAGTAAATTGTAACCAGCATTTAGGATCAGTTTTCCAATGATTTCAATTGCATACTTCTCAAATTTTCTAGCACCATAAAGGGAGATAACAAAACAATGAACCAAACTAGGGCGATCTTAGAATAAAAGAGGCATAGATATGTAATTTTCTTTTGGCTTCTACTTTGTGAGACACTATCTCTAATTGAGATACAATTCTTTTGGTTTATTCTTGTAATGCTCTGATGGGATGAGGAATGAGCATGTCTTTATGACTCCATAGCAAATCTATGTTAGAACTCCATATATTCCAGACATTATTGAGAAATGTATAGCAAAAAGGCTCATTTTCATTAGTGTCAAGAGTTGTCGGTAAGCTGAAAACAACACAATATTATATGGTAAACAAATAAGTTGTTCAATTTTCAAGTTAACAATTTATAGTCTCAAATCAACCTTTCTCTATAAGTCCACAAGGTCGACTACCCACCTTCATGATGTAATCAACTACTAGCTATAACTGACCTGAAGCAGAATCCAACACTAAATGAGAACAAACAATCTAATCAATAGCCACATGTTAATAAGAGTGTATAAGAACATGAATATAAGAAATGGAAAAGAAGAATTCAAGTTTTAACTACAAAAGTTGCATATATTTTGTTCCTGCAGAGAACAAACAAGAGATTAGACACAAGCGTCACCTTACCATGTAGTCCGCTATCTCTTCAGTTGGCCTCTTCCCGGTCAATACGTGTCGGCTTGGACCCAGGAGGGGTTACCTGCAGAAGGGTCTCCGAAGCTCAAGTTAGTCAAAGCTCTCAGAGAGTCAAATCAGTGATTAATGAATGCGTACCTTTAATTACTGGGGTCCACGTGTATTTATAGAGCATTAAATGACGTTTGACCATTTCATGGGCTGGGTTTTTACTTGGGCTCTAGTTTGGGCCATGAATGGGCCTGGGCCCCAAATCAGGCCCTTGAAACCTATTGAAGGCGGGACATCGATGTTAGTTAACGTTCTAGGCAAGTAGTCGGTCTCGGCCGGCTACTTGCCTAGATGGCTTGTGCTGGTGGTGTTCGGGTACTAGATACTAGGTGGTTTCGATGTGTATACTGTTTACTTGGTTGAGTTTGGTTAGGTACGGTACACCAGTCCCCCAGCCTTGTTCGATATGGGTTGTCGGTCAAGGATGATATGTGTTGGTGAGCTAGCAGAACCGGCTAGGTGTGATACACCAGTCCCCCAGCCTTTAAGTGTGGTGAACAGTGTTAAGGCTTGGAATTTGCAAGTGTCAGAAGGTAGGTGAAAGGGCGTCAGGTGGTCACATCGTTAAAGTTTTGGCGCCGTCGTTTTTTTTAGGTGTCATATCCTTCATAATGATGGTGTCGATTGGTCTGGGGTTTTATTTTGGCGGGAAGAGTTTTAGTCGTTTGGGATCGTGGACTATAAATATGGGTTTGAAAGCAGCTGAGGGTTTACTTGGTTCATTTGCGAGAGTTTCGAATTCAGAGATCTTGTGCGCATCATACTGTCCGACTAGTTCCCAAATTCAGCCGACATCTTCCCGTAAAAACGAAAACAGGTACGTCTAGTAGCGATAACACATCGTTATCTGCGTCTAGTAGTAGTGAAAGTACTGAGTCGGATAGGAGTAGGGATGACCGGCTTGGCGGAGAGGGTATGAGTTCTGGAGTTGGTACAAGCGGGATGTCGATGGAGGTGGTGAGGGAAGTTCGAGAGGATCCTCCTGAGGAGCTGGAGGAGAGTAACTGGCCGGCCAAGGGCGGCTATGGATGGGTCGCTGCTGATGTTCGTGACCAGTCATCATTGTTTAGGTGGTCTCGCCTGTTAAACTCTTGGCTAAACTGTACACCCGTCATGTCTAGGGGGGTCAGCGGAGATATCGTTTCGCTGGAGAGGGTGAGCGCCATCGACCGGGTATGCCACGGGCAGGAAGGGGCTACTGAGAAGTTCTTTTATATGTATATGTGCCATTTTTCTCAGCTTCACATACGACTACCCTTTGACGACTTCACTATGGGCGTGCTGCGTTGAATGTGGCGTCTACTCATTCTGTGCGAGTCTTTGTACTTGGAGCCTTCCCCCTATGCATTCTTTTATTTTTATGATACCAGACCCCGAAGGCCGGCTACTTGGCTTTCTTTAATCAGCCGTCCTAGCATCAACAGGTTGGATGCATTCTCCCAATCTTTCAAGCACTTCAAAGACGGGTACTTCAAGGTCGTAGTGAAGGAGGGAGGTGAGCCATACTTTCTGAATGCGGATGGGAGTGCCAAGTTTCCTTTTAGCTGGACCAACAATCCTTGTCGTTATAAAGATATGGGAGTGGAGGAGTTGTCGGCTGGTGACAAGGAGGTGGTGGGGATATTGTTGAGATTTGTGGATAAGTTGCCCACTAAGGGCCTAGTTAGGGTTTATAATTCGGTGCATCCGATAATAGATATTGAAGGTATCTATTTATTACTTAAGCTGTGTTAATGATGCTAAGTTGTTTTGATCCGAGTTGTGATATGTTATTGCAGGGCATATGGCGCAATCTGGTAAGAAGAATTTGGCGCTCTTTCAATCACTGAGGAAGGAGATGGCCGCCAAGGCCAAGGAGGCTGGGAAAGCTGATGTTCCAAATTTGCAGGAATCGGTTGTGGAAGTACATGTGCACGGCGGAACGAAGAGGAGAGCTGAGCTCCCGCCTCGACCTGGGAAGGGTAAAGACGTGAAGAAGATAAGGGCGACTATCCTTGGGTCGGCTAGTGGGGCGGGATCGGCTAGCGGGGAGAGGTTGCCGGAGGCCGGGCTGGTTGAGTTGCCAGAGATATCCGTGAGGAAGGACATCTCGATCAACCTTCCAAACACTGTTGTGAACTCTATTGATAACATGGAGGTTGATCATATCGTGAGAACAATGGTGGAGTTTGGAAGCAAGGCTTTAGTCTTAGGTTGACGTGTAGGGTCCCTTTACAGAAGGGAAGTGAAGGAGGTGGGGGAGTTGCAGGGTAAGGTGGACAAGCTTGCGGAGGAGAAGGCGGCGCTAGAGAAGGAGAAGGAAGGGTGGGAAGCTGAGAGGAAGAGGCTGGCGTCATGGAGAGTGCGTTGTTTAGATTCTGAGGAGAAACTGAACAAGCGTATAGGGGAGCTGGAAGAAGATTATGAGGATTTGAAGGACAAGTACGACGGGGCTGTTGGGGAGTTGGATGATTTGAAGAACAGCGTTATCCAAGAGCATATAAATGGTTTCGAGAAGGGGTTGCGGCAGGCGGCCTTCTTCTATAAGGATGTGGATGCCCTGGATTCAAGATTCGATGTGGATAAAGATGTGGTTGGCGGAAAGTTGGTAAGGGAGGATGAAGAGGGTGGGGAAGAGGTTGGGAACGAGGCGGCGGAGGAAAAGAAGGATGCGGACGCGACCGTGGAGGGTGATGACAACAAAGCAGCATAGGACCTTTAATGTTTATAATTTGAAAGCTGGAATTATGTCTGTAATAATTCGTACACTATGTCTGTAATACCTTGTATACTGTTTGTTTTTAAAATGATGAATGTTTTGTGTATGTTGTTTTATTGGATGCCGATAACTTGTGTGATAGTGGTGCATTATTGGTATGGTATAATTATGAGCGAGTGTTTTGATGTATGTGATGTTTTGTAAATTCGATTTTTATTGAGGGTGTTCGACCCAGGCCGCTTACTTGTGGTAAGGGTGGGGAACTTAAACGAATTAACCACGAGTAAAGGGTGTTCGACCCAGGCCGCTTACTTGTGGTAAGGGTGGGGAACTTAAACGAATTAACCACGAGTAAAGGGTGTTCGACCCAGGCCGCTTACTTGTGGTAAGGGTGGGGAACTTAAACGAATTAACCACGAGTAAAGGGTGTTCGACCCAGGCCGCTTACTTGTGGTAAGGGTGGGGAACTTAAACGAATTAACCACGAGTAAAGTAGTATAGAGTCATAAAGTAGGGAACCACTCATTTTATTTATTCAAATAGGGGTGCCTCGTTAAAACCTCCTTGGCCAAAACCCTCCTTAGGGAAAAAAGACCAAGTGAGGAAAAAGAGTACACCCGTGGTTACAAGTATTGATCCGCTTATGATGCATGTTCAACTGAAGTAGAACTTGAGGTGGGATACATTCCATGTGTTGGGGATTTCTTCCCCAGATAGTTGTTCTAAGCGATAAGCCCCACCTCCTGCGTCTTCTCGTATGCGGTATGGGCCATCCCAATTGGCGGAGAACTTGCCATCCTTCTTTTTAGCACTGCTGGCCATTCTCCATACTAGGTCTCCTATGACAAACGATCGTGGGTGAAGGTTTGCGTTATATTTCCTGGCAGCTCGTTGTTTGGCGGCGAGATTGCGTATTTGGGCTTTTTCTCTGAGTTCGGGAAGGAGGTTGAGATGTAAGGCCATGTTTTGGTGGTTGTGAGTTGGGTCGTACAGTTCTCGGCGCAGGGATGGTTCGCCAATTTCTACTGGTATCATGGCGTCTGCGCCGTAGACCAGGCTGAAAGGGGATTCATTTGTTGACGATTGAGGGGTGCATCTGTAGGCCCATAGCACTTCAATTAATTCTTCTGGCCATCGGCCTTTAGCGGTATCCAATCTTTTACGCAGCTCCACGAGGATAACTTTGTTTGCCGCTTCCGCTTGCCCATTGGTCTGTGGGTGTTCTACAGAACTTGTGATGTGTTTGATGCCTAAGCCGATGTAGAATTTTGCTAACTCCTTGTCAATAAATTGTCGGCCGTTATCTGTTATGATGGTATGCGGTACACCATATCTGCATATGACGTCCTTCCACACAAACTGCTAAACTTGCTGGGCCGTGATAGTGGTCAATGGCTTGGCTTTAATCCATTTGGTGAAGTAGTCGACGGCTACGATTAGGAACTTAACCTGTCCTTTGCCGGGTGTGAAGGGGCCTAGGATGTCGATTCCCCATTTAGCGAATGGCCAGGGGGACAGTATGTGGTGTAGTTTTTCTTGTTTTTGATGTATAAGGTTGCCGTGCTTCTGGCATGGTTTGCATTTCTTGACGTAGTCTTGGCAGTCTGCCTCTATTGTGGGCCAGAAGTACCCGGCTCTGAGAATTCTTGTGGCCATGGTGCATGCGCCTGAATGATAACCACAAATTCCTTCGTGTAGTTCCTTAATGACATACTGGGCTTGTTCTGGCGTGACACATTTAAGTAGGGGCTGGCCGTATCCGCGTTTGTAGAGGTCGTCGCCTACCATAGTGTACCGGGCGGCCTTGGCCAGCCAAGTTTTGTCCGCGTCGGCAGGGGGGTTGCCGGTTTTGAGGTACTGAATGTAAGGGGTGGTCCAGTTTGGGTTTTGGGTGGGGGTGATGCTGTTTGATGGGGTGTCGGTTAACGTTTGGCAAGCGTGTGTGACGGAAGGTGTGGATAGTGTTTGCTGTAGCAAGGACCGGTTACGGTTTTTGAGTTTGGTACTGGCTAATTTGGAAAGGATGTCGGCTCTGACATTATCGGTTCTGGGTATGTGTTCGACGCGGACTTGTTCAAAGGCGGATTGGATGATTGCGCGGACTAGATGGTAATATTGTTGGAGGATGGGGTCTTTGATTTGGAACTCATCGTTCAGATGACCTATGGTGAGTTTGGAGTCAGTTTTGCATGTTAACTTTTTGACGCCGACTTCACGGGCTAGAGAGAGCCCGGCGAGGATAGCTTCGTATTCGGCTTGATTATTCGACGTTTTGAAAGCGAAGTGAAGAGATTTCTCAATGAGGATGTCGTTGGGGCCTTCCAACACGATGCCGGCACCGGCACCCCTTGGGTTCGAGGAGCCATCTACATGAAGCGTCCATTGGTCCTCAACAGGTGTTTGTTGTAGGTCATTGACGAAGTCTAAGAGACATTGGGCTTTGATAGGGCCGTGTGGTTCATAGCGGATGTTGAATTCGGAGAGCTCCATGGCCCATGATGACATGCGTCCGGCTAAATCTGGTTTTTGTAGTATTTTTTGGATTGGGTAATCGGTCTTGACGGTTATGGTGTGGTTTTGAAAATACGGGCGTAAGCGGCGTGCGGCGTAGACCAAGGATAGGGCTAGTTTTTCTACCATTTGGTATCTGGTTTCAGGATCTTGTAGTGTCCTGCTTACGAAATAAACAGGATGCTGCGTGCCTTCTGCTTCTTGGACAAGGGCAGCACTGACGGTGTGATCGGTGGCCGTGATGTATACTAGCAGGGGTTGGCTGATGTCGGGTTTGCGAAGGATGGGGGTGAGGTTAGGGATGTTTTGAGTTTGAGGAAGATTTGTTCACAATCGTCAGTCCACGTGAACCGGGCGGATTTCTTTAGGAGCTGAATTATGGGTTGAGTTTGTTCTGCTAGTTTTGGTAGGAAGCGAGATATAGCCGTGAGGCGGCCAATTAGTTGTTGGACTTCCTTGATGGTGGTGGGGCTGCGCATCTCGATGATGGCCCTGCATTTTTCAGGGTTAACTTCTATGCCGCGCTGGGTTAACATGAAACCGAGGAATTTACCCCGGTCGACGCTGAATACGCACTTATCGGGGTTTAGGCGGAGGTTGTACTGGCGTAGGGCGGAGAAAACTGCCTCTAAATCTTTAGCGTGCTGATGATGGCTTGGGGACTTGATGACCATGTCATCGACGTAGACTTCGACACAGTGTCCTGTGAGGTGGCTGAAGACTTTGTCCATTAGCCGCTGGTAGGTTGCCCTAACGTTTTTTAGGCCAAAGGGCATGACTCTATAGAAGTAGTTGGTATCATTTGTGATGAAGGCGGTCTTGTGCATATCTGCTGTGGCCATGGGTATTTGGTTATAACCTGAGTATGCGTCTAAAAAGCTAAGTACTTTATTTCCTGCCGCGCCGTCTACGAGGCAGTCGATGTTGGGTAGGGGGTAGGCGTCGCGAGGGCACGCCTTGTTCAGGTCTGTGTAGTCCACGCACATCCGCCATTTGCCATTGGCTTTCTTCACCAAGACAACGTTAGAAAGCCAGGTGGTGTACTGTGCTTCATCTATAAACCCTGCGCTCAGCAACTTCTCAGCCTCTACCTTGGCTGCCTGTCTGCGTTCTTCCCCAAGTTTGCGTTTTTTCTGGGATACGTAGCGGGCTTCTTTGTATATCGAGAGCTTGTGGGATGCGACCTTGGGGTCTACCCCAGGGAGGTCGGCGGCTGACCAGGCGAAGAGATCCGTGTTATTGGTGAGGATGGGTGTAATTGTGGCACGCTCATCAAGATTCAAACCAGTGCCCAAGTTGATGGAATGGCCGTTGGGGAGTTCCAGGGGGGTTGTGTCCTCGACTGGTTCGAGGCGGGCATCTCGGCCTATTCTGGGGTCAAGGTCCTCGCCGGATAGGGCTATGCAGGAATTAGGTGGTCGCTCGATGTGGTTTGTCTGTTGGATTGGGAGTTGCGGTCTTAAGCTTGCCATGTAGCATTCGTGTGCCAAACGTTAGTCACAGTGGATGGTTAGGATGTCACCGGATGGTGCTGGGAACTTCATGGCCAAATGCGGGGTGGAGACGACTGCACCAAGGGTATTGAGGGAAGGACGGCCCAGGAGTATGTTGTAGGATGTGGGTGCGTCGACTATAAGGAAGCGGATTGGGATTGTTTTTGTTTGGGTTCCTTCCCGAAAGACGGTATGGAGGTCTATGTAGCCCCGGGTGGATACTTGTTCGCCAGAAAAGCCGTATATGGGCTCATCATATGGTATCATACCGGTGTCGGGGAGTTGTAACTTTTGGTAGGTGGTCCAGTAGAGGATGTCAACGGAGCTGCCTTGATCTACCAGGACTTTCTTAACGGCATAATTTTCGATTTCAATTGTGATGACCATGGGGTCGTCTTGCTGGTGGTCGAGGCCATGGAAGTCGTCATCTGTGAATACGATGGGGGGCATACGTCGTCTGTGATGGGATTGGGTGATGTGGTTGATGGATTGTATGTGGCGGAGGTGTTTCTTTCTGGCGGAAGAGGTGGAGCCTCCGCTTACGAAGCCACCAGAGATGGTGTTAATGGTGCCTCGTAAGGAGGGGTCGGCAGGGGTAATGTTGGTGTGAGCGGGCTGTGGTTGTTGGTCGTCGGGTTGGGTGGGGTGGCTATTTTGGTGGGCACCGCTTGGATGTCGTCTGTGGTCGTGTCGTGGAGGGTGGCGGGTTCGGGAGGAGGAGGCGTGGTCATCCCTTCGGATGAAGCGGCGAAAATGGTCGGCGCGTACCAGTTCTTCGATCTTATCCTGGAGCGCTTTGCACTCTTCTGTAGTATGACCGTGGTTGCGGTGGTACCGACAATACTTGGTCATGTCGGCGTTAGGAGGGGTGGTTGTCTTTCGTGGTGGGGGGAGGAGGTCAGCCTGGAGGGCCTCGTCTAGGATGCGGGAGCGGGCTACTGTGAGTGGGGCGTATCTGGTGAAACGAGGTTGGCGGGGTTCACGTGGGCGGGTGTCAGGGCGCGGGTGAGGCTGTGGGGTGGGATTGGAGGTGTTGGCGGCATAGTCGTTACAAAATTTGGTGTGAAGAGTTTGCATTTCTTCCATGCGAACGTAGTCAGCTGCGCGCAGCTTGAGTTCGTGCATGGAGGGGAGTGGGTGGAGGTAGACATTGTTGGCGAAGGGTCCGGGTTGTAGGGTGAGGGTCATACATTGAAGTATCATTTCCTGATTAAGGTGTGGTGTACGAATGGCTGCTTTACTGAAGCGATCGATGAATTTTCTGAGTGGTTCATTGGGCTCCTATCTGATGCCCAGTAGGGATATGGTGGTGGTTTGGTGTGGGCGGCTGCCTGCGAAATGTATGGAAAACATGTGGGAAAGGGTGTCGAAATTATCAATTGAGTAGGGTGGGAGGGTGGTAAACCATTGTAGGGCGGGGCCTTTGAGGGTTGTGGGGAAAGCTTTGCAAAAGATTGCGTCTTGGGATGTATATAGGGCAACGTGTGTGATGTAAACTTTCAGGTGTTCGTCGGGGTCGGTTTCGCCAATGTAGCGATCGAGGTTGAATGGTTCCCACTGGGCCGGGAGAGGGGTGTTAGCGATAAAATCTGTGAATGGGTGGCGGCGTCTGGGGTGGTGAGGGGGGGAATGTGGGGTGGGGGTGGGTGGTTGATCATAGTAGGAAAGGTGGAGGTGATGTTATGAGGAGGGATGTAGGTTGTGGGAAGATACTGCGAATTGTAGGGTGGGACGTATGCTGTGTGGAGAGCAGTGGGTATGTTGTGGGGAGCGTGGGTGGTTGAGGGTGCTGTGAGCCCCGGGTGACCGGATGGGAAGTGTTGGGGGTGTGTGGAGGTAAGGGGGGTTTGTTGGGTGGTGGTGAAGGTGTGGGGGTTGGGATTATATTCACTTTCTTCCTCTGTAGGCTGGAAGGCCGGAGACTTCACAGCTTCAGAGGTCTCTTTGGCTTTTCCCTTCAGGTTGGCATCTGCCTCGATCCTCCTTCTGAGACGGGAGTTCTCTTGTTTTAGCGTTTCCATTTCTTCAGCGCTGCGCTTCTTCAGGTCTGCGAGCTCCTGTTGCATCTTCACCTGGCCGTCTAAGATGGCGGCCAAGTCAGGGGTGATGCCGGAAGGTCCAGAGGGACCAGCGTCCACTTGCTTGTTAGCTCCAGCTTTGCTACGGGTAGAAACCATCTTCAGAGAAAAACGGGTACTAAAGGTGTTCGTCTCGTGCCCCACGGTGGGCGCCAATTGTTCCTGCAGAGAACAAACAAGAGATTAGACACAAGCGTCACCTTACCATGTAGTCCGCTATCTCTTCAGTTGGCCTCTTCCCGGTCAATACGTGTCGGCTTGGACCCAGGAGGGGTTACCTACAGAAGGGTCTCCGAAGCTCAAATTAGTCAAAGCTCTCAGAGAGTCAAATCAGTGATTAATGAATGCTACCTTTAATTACTGGGGTCCACGTGTATTTATAGAGCATTAAATGACGTTTGACCATTTCATGGGCTGGGTTTTGACTTGGGCTCTAGTTTGGGCCATGAATGGGCCTGGGCCCCAAATCAGGCCCTTGAAACCTATTGAAGGCGGGACATCGATGTTAGTTAACGTTCTAGGCAAGTAGTTGGTCTCGACCGGCTACTTGCCTAGATGGCTTGTGCTGGTGGTGTCCGGGTACTAGATACTAGGTGGTTTCGATGTGTATACTGTTTACTTGGTTGAGTTTGGTTAGGTACGGTACATATTTACTGAAGTGCTTCTTCTTAGCGCTTACAAGGAATTTAAAAATCCAGTGTATTAGATGTGAAGAGGACCTAGATGAAAATATCAAAAAGTGATACCATTGAACACCTTATTTAACCACATTCTAGGGGTTCAGGACAATGCAATATGAAACGCTAGATCATGTATGACAGAATATCTCAGTTTACCTAACTCAAATTTAAGAATACAACTTATATAAAATGAAACTGCCATCATAGTTTTTCTGTACGACCAAGAAGTTTTTCCTCATGCACTACAATAAAAACAAGAAGATGGAGAGAAAGAAAAGAATCATATGTCATTAAGTATTAAGTGTCCAATAAGTGTCATCAAAACTAAAATTTTGAATAATTTAACAAAATTATTTACACATTACTATTAATCGTTTTGTTTCTTAAAATTACAAGAGAAATTAACCAGATTTATCCTTCAAAACTTTCTCATATGTATTTTTACTCTCTCTTGTTATAAAACCATTAAACTTAGTAATTAACTTGATACTTGTTTATTTCTGATTTATTATTATTATTAACGCATACAAGTTTTTCCTTGAAAATAAGATCCTTTTATCCCATCTTTTCTTTTAAAATAATATATGATAGTATCCTTAATTATAATTATCTAAATGTTATGAATAAAGTTTTAATTACGTAAAAACAAGACAGAAAATATATAAATAAAATTATTTGTAACTTCATTTACAACTTAGTGCCGAATCTTTCGAGTGTTTCTCTATACTAAAAATAAGATGAAAAAAATAATAAATAGAATTCATAAATCCTTATACTAATTACTTATCAGATATAGTTTTATTTTTCTTTATTATCTTCCATTGTGCATTATTCACACCGTAACATTTTTCAACTTAACATATTGTCAGGGTTAAGGCAAAGCTTGGTGAAGACAAAAAATTGGAAGAGCTAGGGAGGCCAGCAAACACATTCGAGTAGGACTTTGTCAGATATGAAAATTTGGTAACCGAAGGCAGAGAAGATACCCTTTTTCAAAAGTTCTGGTAAGTTAAGTCTTTGCAAGGTCAAAACAACTCTTGACTCCTTCCACATGAAAGCAAGGATGCCATTTTGAAACAAACCAGTGCATTCATGTTGGTACCGTCCATGTATACTTCACAACCATTATCATGAATAATCTTGCAAATCTCATCAATGCCTTCCTCAAACACCATGGGTCAAAGGATATGTTACCTACAATTAAATCAAAATCAAACTAATGTAAACAATGCCTAGGTTCGACAATACCTCAATTAGTTGGTATAAAATACTTCAAGTGTTTCTTACCATAAGGTTCCCTCTTCTAGTCATGCTCAATTCCTAGAACTATAAATTTTGATAACACAACTCAACTAAAATGCAAAGGTTTATGAGTGACTTGAAATCTGATAAAAGAAACATATTATTTATGTTGGACAAATATATATATATATATATATATATATATATATATATATATATATATATATATATATATATATATATATATATATATATATATATCAAAGGGATGTACTTTCTTCCGATAAGAAGCAAGAGCATGCTATATACCAATGGCCACAAGTCCATTATATACCACAATGATGCTAACACTTCATTCATTCTAAAAACCATCATCCTCTTTCAAATTCAAGAGGTTTTACAAGAAATATGAATCCCTTCACTAATAGCAACTAAGAATTAAGCTCTATTCAAAATACGAATATCATTTTTTCATTTTTTTTTCCAAACAATGACTCATCAAAACAAAACATTTCCACTAGACTTCAAAAAAGGCAATCTCAAACTCAACTCAAAGTGCCAAACTTAGTTTAAACAAAGAAAAGCTACCATTTTTTTCACTTTATACATTTCTTTAGAGACAACAACTATCTTTTTTTATTGATACAAAATACAATTGAGCTCGAATAATATAAAATTATCATAAACATAACCAAGTTTTTCATATTGAACATTTAATTCAAAGTTGTCAATTGATACAATAGATGTTCATTCGATCTCAACGATTTTCATTTTACATATTCATTTAAAAGAGATAAGTTATCAATAACAAATAGAGAATAAAAACTACATACGAACAAATTAGGTCGCACATTTGTTATTCTTTATTAAAAATTATGGTAAGGTCGTCTGTAGAAAATTACAATTCATCCATTTTATACAAAATTTCTAAATCGTTATTTTCATCATTAACAATGGAAAAATAAACCTGTGCAATTTACAAATGCAATATGGAGAAAAAGGAGTTTGAAGTGCAGAGGTAGGAGTAAAAAAAGGAAAAAAAAAGGAAAAGGAAGAATTAGGTTCACGAAGATTTTAAAATAAAAAGAGTGTGACGATGTTAAAGAACATAATATAGGAAGAAGAAGCACATCGATACGACGACAGAACCTTTTTCTCTTATACCACTAACACCTCCATCATCTACAGCTTCGCCATCGTCGCTCTCCTGCTTCTCAACCAGGCCATTTTCAACGCGGTCACTCGATGCTTACGCCGCCTCAAAGGGCATACAAAAGTCTACATCGAGATAGATAAAGTCTATCCTTATTTCATGCGGGAAAATAAGTTCATTACAAATGTTAGGTTTTTTTTTCCCTTATAGGCAATTCACTCTGCGTTATTACGGAACTAGGCAGTTTTTAAAAAAATTACGGAAATGGGCAAATTGTTTGGGGGAGGACGTTTTTGTATAAAGAAATCGTGTAGTCCCCAAACGTTTTATGGTCAATATTAGTCAGCAGGTGAAAATCGTATGGGGGCACTAGTGCAGGAAATAGAAATGACAGCGGTTATTTCCAGCTTTTGGCTTCGGGTCCGTAACCGAGGCATATACGGCCGAGGTAAAAAGGTAGTACTTTATGCCTCGGTTACAAACCCGAGGCATATTTAATATTTACTGCCTCAGTTTTTTCACAACCGAGGCCTAATGGGTAAACCTAATTAAAAAAAAATAAAGCTTCTTCTTCCAGCAGCCTCTTCTCCTTTCCCCTTCAAACCACCACAACTTCGATCTGCCACCGCATGCCCCCATCTCCTCTTCACCACGCCACCGCGCAGCTAGCTTGCCGGCGACACCAATCGACGCCAGAGACGTCGCCATCCCTCTCGACGGCCCAACCACTTCGTTCTCACGCACACATCGACCCTAACCCTGAGAGCTCGTCTCCTCACCGCAATCGGCAACAGCTGTCGCAGGCGACACTGGTGTCCACCATGGTCGTTGACGACGAGAGCCTCGAGACATGCGACCTCCATTCTCCCTCTTCTCAGGCGCGACTCGGTCTGCTTCCGCGCGAACCCCAGGGCCTGCTTCCGTGCGTCTGTTTGATCTTCTGAGTGCAGGTTGAAGGTGATGGTTATCAATGAGAATGCCGCGGGATTGGAATGGGATGCTGCAGGATTGGAATGGAGAATGACTTTGAGTTTGAAGTGAAAACGTGAATGGAGGGGATTTGTACGTGGGTGCGCCGCTGCTACAGTGAAGAAATTGGGGTTTTTTAACCCTACGAAGGGATACTACCTCGGTTATTCGAAACCGAGGCATATTCTACACTTACTGCCTCGGGTAGGCGCTGAACCGAGGCATATATTACCACTACTGCCTCGGTTATTACAGAACTGAGGCATATTCCTTCAGTAAAAAAAAAATTCAAATTAGGGGTCAACGCAGTGGTCAAAATAATTACGTGTCTCTACTGCCTCGGTTAAGAGAGAACCGAGGCATATTGCATCAGTGAAAAAAATAAATAAATTAAATTAGTGGTCAACGCGTTGAGTCAATTTTTTTTTAGCTATATGCCTCGGTTATTATGACAACCGAGGCATAAAAGTTGAATTTAATTACAAAACTGCCACCGCGTGCTTTTATGTAGCGGGTCCGCATGAACCGAGACATATACAGCGCTGTAAAAGCTCTAAAATGCACTAGTGGGGTGAACGTTTTTACATGAAATCGTGCAGGGGGTAACGTTTTTCATGCAGTAATCGATTACCGTATGCTTTAATCGATTACTGCATGCGTTGCAGTTTTTTGGGTGTAATGTAATAGATTACGCACAAACTGTAATCGATTACATGCGTAATTTTTTTGAAAAAAAAACGTTAACAAACATTTTACTGGATAGGAAAGCAATGACATATGACATAGTCGAATATGAAACTAAAAACAATGATACTAATGAAAAAAAAACATTAAAATCAATTAAAGTACTAACATAATAATGTCAATGTGAAAGTGCATTAAACAAATACAAAGTTTTTGAATTAAATAAACATCAAAATGCATCTAAGAAGGAGGAAATTGGCGTCGCACATAAGCTATGTCTTCCTTAAGTTGACCAACCCGAGCATCTATACTGTCAAATCTTGAACCAACAAAAGCCCAGAGATCGCAGATTTCGTGGATAATATCATTAAGCATAGCAGCAGATGCATTCTGGGTAGGCTGAGGCGGTGGAGATGGTGTGCGGTCATCATGAATAGGTGCATCCTGCATATCACGTTTATGAATCCATTCACCATTTTAGTTTTTTACAAAACCAAAGGAATGAATAACTTCAGCACCAATTGGACCTGTTCTCCAATTAACCTCCTCAAATGGTTCATCTTCTAGAGGAACATTAAACTTAATTAAAATGTCAGTAATGTGATTTGCATATGGTAAAGGGGCATGGTCTTTTAATGCCTTTTTCATGCGATATCTAACCAGATGACCCCAGTTAAGCTGCCTTCCGGTCAGTATTGCCCACATTAAGATAATGTCTTCTTCAGTAGCTTGGGCAAGGTTAGTTGATTAGGGCACCAGGCATCAACATAAGATGTAGTGCAGGATACGTGTTTCCACTTTCATTTGGCCTGCCAATATTCATCCTCCAATATTTACATTGTCACGATAAATCATTACTTTTGCATTTTGACTCAATAATCATCTCTTCATTCCTCCACCATGTTTCCCTCAAAATAGACACCTTGAGTGCCCAACTTGGTTATACAATAAAACATATTTATATCCATTCTAATCTTGACATGCTTAACTTCACTAAGAATAACCCCTTCATCAGTAATTTGTAAGTTAGAATAAAATACTCTAACTAACTCCGGATAATAACATTGACGATTAGTCAAAAAAGGTAATAATCCCAAGTTGTGCAGTATATCATAGCACTCAAATTTTGCTCAGCAATAAAATCATCAGGATATTTGTGTTCAATAATATCTATGTTGGAAAATTTTGAAGTATACCTTTCATATTGTGCTACGAAAGAGAAAACTCTTTATGGCTGTGAAGGTGCAATTATTTCTTCAGGTTCGTTGACGGTGGCACCACGGCGGCAACGAGCACCGGTTTGAGTCTTGTGTTTCCTTGAAGATTCAGCCATTTTTGGGTGTTTTTGAAGATTTTAATCGGTGTGTTTTGTAGAGAATTGAAAATGAGAAAGATTGCAATGAACGGGAGGTGATTTGGTTAAGAAATGAAGGCACAATGGTGAAAACACGTTGGCGGCAAAAGGGGCGCGATGGGGGTTTTTGGTGTGCAGCGACAGAGAGAGAGAATGTTGTATTTATAGTGGAAGACGAGGTGTAATAGATTACAGGGTTTCTGTAATCGATTACCAAGTTAGAAATTATTTTCCAAGGGCTCATGTTAGTTCGTTAATCGATTACAGGGTTTCTATAGTCGATTACGAAGCTAGAAATTATTTTCCAGGGGCTCTTGTTAGTTCGTTAATCGATTACAGAGTTTCTGTAATCGATTACGAAGCTAGAAATTATTATAGGGGCTTCTGTTAGTTCGTTAATCGATTATAGTTTCTGTAATCGATTACGAAGCTAGAAATTATTTTCCAAAGGCTCTTGTTAGTTCGTTAATCGATTACAACGCTTTTGTAATCGATTACCAAGTTAGTAATTATTTTCCAGGGGCTCCTGTTAGTTCGTTAATCGATTACAGGCTTTGTGTAATCGATTACATTTTACAATTTTACACTTGTGTAATCGATTATTTAATCGATTAAGGTAACACGTAATCGATTATTTAATCGATTAAGGTAACACGTAATCGATTAACTTACTCTGTAATCGATTACCTCCGTATCAGATGTCGAAAATTTGATGATGGTAATCGATTACACTATGAAGATAATCGATTACAGTACGTATTTTTGCACCAAATTAATTGTGGTGATGAATAACATGGTCCATATAATTGATTACAGCATAACATATTTTTGTGATAGCAGTTCTACTCCATTAATAAATTTTTTTTAAATATTCTACTAATTAAAGAAAAATAAAATGATTAACAAGCTGCACATAACTTAAAATGGAAAGCAAAGAAAATAAACTAAATGAATTACGACAACCATTTGTATCTTCTTCTCCCCCGGTGATCCACAAACCATCCAGAATTGATATCTTCGTATTCTTCGGCAGGTGTTAGTGGTCGGATGTCTCTAGTTTGGATGAAAAGCTCGATATAGGAAGAGATACGCGGTTTTTTGACAGATTGGTCTAGACTTTGTACGTGTTTCCAACGACTAATCATCTGTGACACATCAAAGTCACATTTGATTTCCGCGGTGTCATGAAATAGTTGCTTGTTGCGTATTGTTGTAGGGCGACGATAGTCAATTTGTTTGACAACTTGGTGATCACCACACTCGACTAATTGAGTTACGGTTTGTAATAATTCATTGTAGGTGCAATCATGTCTGATGGAGAAGGTTTTCGTGGCATCCGAACCAAACTCAAGACCAAAACCAGATGGACTCTCTGTGATACCAGCACCCCTTAAGGTCCACCATAATAAAGAATAGTTGGTGAAGTTGGGACAGAGTTTGGGGATGATGATTATGGGGTGTTTGTAGTTAAAAGAGAAAGGATTTCTTCAGCTGATCATGTGAAGGTGACATATAATTCAATCATTGTGTTGAAAGGGGAAGAAGACTTACATTGCAACATTTGAAAAACATGTTCATCTGTTTTTAATTCAAATGCGTCATAGACAATATTTCCTTCAGAAGTCATCACGGGTCGTCTGAAGTATAGGTTGTTTATGGATGTGTTTGATTGAAATGGAATGGCTGCACAAACTCTTTGTTTGAGCATGTTGTATGTGCGGTTGTATGGAATGCGAAATATCTGGGGACTCTGACATATGAACTTCACCCCATCCTCACAGAGTTTCATTTCACTGTTTGTGTATAAGGTAGCTATTTAAGAATTGGTGAAATCCTGAGACTCTGTGATGCCAAACATTTCAGGGGAAAAATGTTCCATCTTAGGGCTTTCAATTAAGAAAGAAAAGGTAGAAGGAGATGCCAAGCAATGGATGTGTTGGACACTTGAAAATTTGCATTTCATGTAATGTAGGGAGGTGGTATTTATAAGCATAGTAGTTGCACCATTATTGAGTGAAAAAACAAAGAAAAAATTATAGAGCTTCAATTGATTACATACATATGAAATTGTCATACTAAAATAGTACAAATACATAATACAATATTCTCCCAAAATGTGATAATTTTATTTAACAATAACATTGTTCAACGATGGCTGCCTGTGCCGCATGGTGGCCTCCGTGTGGGTCGTCGAGGTCGTCTCTCAGGTTTTGGGGGAGGAGGGGGTGACTCACTTTGCTCATCAGTACCTTCCACTTCCACAGATTGAGAACCTTCTTCTAAAACATGAAATAGAATTTCAGGTCTGTAGTATTGTTGTGAAGATGACGGGCCTCAGTATGCGGATGGTGGAGTCAGTGATGATGTCCCAGACATTTGTGATGGAACACCCCCATAGCTGGAAAATTGTGGGCCAGATGAACCACCATAATATTGGGATGGTCCCGCTCCAAAGTTTGATGGCGGTAGGAAAAAACCATATGAAGTCGGGACCTGCTGAGATGACGATGGAGGATGCATTCTTTGATCCCAATTCCCAAAACCTGAAGTTAGATTTTGTGAGTGAAAGAGGCTAGAAAAGGGTCTATCCGGACGAAGCTGTTGATGTGAAGGCGGATTTTGATATTGCTCAGGCATGTCATACTAAAAGAAAATTGATAATTAATTGATATGTTTGAAAATCAATAATAATAAAAAGTTTAATTTAAAAATATGCATGAAATAAATGATTCTCACTTCATCATCGGATGATTGCGCAATAGCCGAGATATAACGGATGGTATGATTTATGTACCATTGCATGTAGGGCGAGTTATCACACAGATGGCCACTTTTGGTGAAAGGTTCACCCTGAACAATGGAATTATGACGATTATTCCAAAGCATTATAAACCGATGGTAATATTGCCTGCAATTAATTTCCCCCTTCCTCGGAGATCAATTCGGTGAACCTTATCCAAGTTCATCGGGTCGGCTGGGATGCTCTGTCACCAACCAAACTGTCTGACTACCCCGTCGACTTGGTGGAATTCAACAGTCGCAAAACAGATAAGAGGAACCAATGCCCGACTTATGGGAGAAACAGATAAGGGAATTTCAACAAATAAAGTAGTAGAGCATTGGTGATAATGAACTTGCTTTGGTTGAATATGATCAAATTTTTTTCGGAACTCCACCACAGTTGTTTGGTCATGGAAGACGGAACGTGTTTGTCGACACCACCTCACACTTAAGGGGAACGCAAGGTCAGCCACAATCTCGTCATCCATGACTGGTTGTATTTCTGGAGAGATACATGTGAATCTTTCCCCGCCCAACACTACAGCAATAACATGCATCCACCAATGTTGTCTTGTTGGAATTTTGTGTTATGATCCAATGCATGATACATACATGCCAATACTGCGGATCCCCAACTAAAATTTAAAATATGATTCAATTCTCTTAACAATGGCAAGAACATAAAATGCACGAGACTGGCTGATGTATCTGACATCAACATGCTGCCAATCAGTATGAGGATGTGTGCTCGTGCATACTGTCCAATTGTTGCTAGGTTTGCGTCATCCGGTAATTTTCAGAATCTGCTATTTAGCCATGATAGCTTTATCTGGTTCCCTGTGATCATATTTTTTGGTGGAGTATCCCCTATAAATCTTGACACAATTGCAACAGGTTTCCGAAACTTCCACCGGTGACGGGTTCACCATCAATTGGCACCCCCAGTTGTAGTGAAACATCCTCCAGGGTAATAGTTATTTCTCCTAGTGGCATGTGGAAGGTGTGAGTTTGAGTCCTCCACCTTTCACATAATGCTGTTACCATGAGGTGATTAATCTCCACATTACTCACTTTCAAAACGTGACCAAAACCAGCTTCATCAATTAACATTCTGACTCTACGGTCAATAAGATCTGTATGTTTTAAAATCAAGATAGAATGGCGTCGTGGCCGGAGCACTCTCTCGTTTCCTTCCCAAATCTGGTTGGTAATGTGATCGTCTTGATGATGCAATACGGACAAGTTTGATGGCAGGTTGTTGTTCTAAGTCATAATAAACTACGTAAAAGTATATGAAAATATTACCAGAATATCATTTAAAGTTGATGAATAACAAAACGTACACACAAAAAAAAATCAAAAAAATGACCGAACCTGTTAAATTGACGGATGAGTAATTATTTTTGATACGCTGTAAATCCAACTACAATGGCAAAGATATGAAGTATTTTGTGATGTGAAATAAGTCTTCCACCTAACAGGCCTATTTAAACTACATCACCATACTATTCATTCACATGCCTCCCTTTTCATTTTTCTCTTTCTCTCACATACCAAATGAGTTGTCTCACCAATGGCAGCCTATTGTCCTACACCCCAATGCACAACACCATATGGCTTCTTGTATTCACTACACACACCTTTCTCTTCAATAATAATAACCTTCTGAAAGATTCTCACATCATTTTTCAAAGTTGCAGGTGAATGAGAGAAAAAATCCAAAGCATCCATTATTGTGAATAGTATTGTGCAGAAGAGAAAGCATGCTTTATTTTTAATAGCATTGTGCAGAAGCATGAATTATTATGAACAACATTCTGTAGAAGCGTGAAATTCAAATAGTATTATGGCAGGTGCAGCAAACGTCCAAGAATCACGGTGAAGCGGGAAAATAAATAGGTGTAAGAATAAAACGTCATGGGGGCAAACGTTTTTAAATTGAAAGTGTATGGGGGTGCACGTTTTCTAAATATAAAATGTTTGGGGGTACACGTTTTCTAAATAGAAAACGTTTGGGGGCTACACGTTTTCTTTAAGAAAACGTGTAAGGGGTGCACGTTTTCTTTAAAACATTTTTTTTTTCTTTTCGCACCCCCAACCCACTCCTTTCGATTCTGGAAACTGAAACGCTTATATATCCATGCACACTACCATTGGTTCTTCTATCAATACTTCTCTGCATACCGTGCTTCACATCTCAAATCTCCTAAACTATATTTGCATACCAATGTGTTCATAATGAGTTCGTGCAATTATGGAGGATCTTCTTCGTCTAATACAATCGAAGACGAACTTGTCATTCCAGACATTGTCGAAGAGTTTACTTCCGATGATTTTTATGAAGACAATGCAGACGACTAAGAAATTATTCCGGTTCCTACTATGGATTAAATCCGTATGAGGAAGTCGAACTACAAGAACGCATGCAATTCGATTCAAAAGAGGCAACAGTGTTTGCCATCAAACATTATCACATCACCAATGGATACAACTTCAATGTGGTAAATCGAAACCCCATCTTTACGTTGCACGATGCATCCATTACAATATTGGATGTCAATGGCGTCTGAGAGCTAGTTATAGTAAAATCAAACATCATTGGGAAATCAAGTCCATTGATGGTACACATACTTGTTTCTCTACATTAATTTCACAAGATCACTACAATCTGGATTCCACCCAAATTGCTTCCATTGTTTTTCATTTGGTGCTCACAAATCCAAGCATTTGCATCAAAAGCTTGGTCGTTAACATAAAAAGTAGTTACGGATACACGGTCACATATAGAAGAGCATGGATTGCGAAGGAAAAAACAATTACAATGGAGTATGGTGATTGAGACCAATCTTATAATGAAGTTCCCAGATGGTTACAAGATGCCCAACAAACCAATCCTGGGACAATTTTTCAACTTTTTGGTCCTCCAGTTAATGTTGATGCTGAGAATGTGACATCCACATACATTATGGAACGTTGCTTCTGGGCATTTGGACCATGCATTGAAGGTTTTAGGTATTGTAAACCTGTTGTTCAAGTGGATGGAACCTTTTTAACAGGCAGATATCATGTCACCTTGCTAATTGCAATTGCTTAGGATGGAAATAAAAACATATTTCCTTTGGTATTTGCAATAGTAGAAGGTGAGACAAAAGAGACATTGATTTGGTTTTTTCAACTACTACGAGAGCATGTAACTCCTCAACCAAATCTATGCCTAATTACTGATAGAGGCAAGGGCATTTTGTCAGCCCTACGATCGAAAGAAGTTGATTGGAAATCGGGCAATCTTCACTTTGTCTACTGCATACGTCATCTGGGTTCCAACTTCAACAACCGCTTCAAAAATGTCGATCTCAAGAAACAATTCATTAACTTGGGTACGACATTTTCCTAACTTTACATTCCACATGCACAAAATATTTCCTTCAAACAAAATATTTTTTCATTTCATTTTATATTTTTTTTTTCACAACTTTCAAAGTCAAAAAACCTACCGTGCAAGCAAAACTTTCAGCTATGAGGTCCCAATTCCCACAAGCAGTAGCTTGGATTGATAAAATCCCCTTACATAAGTGGTCTCAAGCTTATGATGGGGGGGCGTAGGTACACGCACATGACAACAAACTTGGCATAGTGCATGAACTATGTGCTTAAGGGGGCTCGGTCATTACCTATCTGTGCACTATTAAAAATTACATTTCAAAACATAAATGCTTGGTTTGTTGAACGCGACTTAAAGTCAGACTTTATGTTAAGAGCTGGTCATCAATATCCAGAAGATGTCATTGCCTTGCTCCAACAAAATCACCAGAAATCCGCATATTGTCATGTTCAACGCTACGATCGAGATAATTCAAAATCGGCCAAAACCAATCTCATTCACTGTCAGATTAAATGATTGGTGGTGTGATTGTGGTCACTTCCAAGCTAGTCGGTTACCCTGTCATCATGTCATAGCTGTTTGTTCTTTTGGTCATATGCCACTTTCAAAATTTATTGATCCAGTTTACAGCCTTGATTACATAAATTGGGCTTATCAAGTCCAATTCTACCCCCTGCAAAATGAGGACTATTGGTTAACATATACAGGTCCTAATTTCATTTCGGACCCCCAAACTAGACGCAAGGCTTCCAGACAACCTACAACGACTAGGATCCATAACGAAATGGATCATCCCATTACGGATAAGCCAAAAAAATGCTATTATTGTCGCACTGAGGGTCATCATAGGGGATAATGTCCATTTCGCCAATAATTTGTACATTTTTTATTTCAATTAACTTACTTTTCAATGATTTTTTCTTCTTTCTACAATGTCAAAATTAAGACAATTTTTTATGAACATTAATATTTCTTATGCCTTCATGAACTATAATTTAAAATACTGTATTCTTTGATGGACAAAAAACTCTATAAAATCATTACAAATTATTATGCTAGCCTCTATATCCAATTCTAATTTAATCAATTTTTTTTTAAATTGGGACTGTAATCGATTACAATACCTTTGTAATCAATTACATTTCACCCGGACATAATGCATTAAGCATGTAATCGATTACACTTCATCTGTAATCGATTACATTACACCTAGAAAACTGCAACGCATGCAATAATCGTTTACAGCATACGGTAATCGATTACTGCATGAAAAACGTTACCCCCTGCACGATTTCATGTAAAAACGTATTGCCCCACAATGATTTTCTTTAAAGATAGTACACCCCCCACACGATTTCGCCTGCTAACTAATTTTGACCACAAAACGTTCGGGGCCTACACGATTTCTTCATACAAAAACGTCCCCCCCCCCCCCCCCAAACGATTTGCCCATTTCCGTAATTTTTTAAAAAACTACCTAGTTACATAATAATGCATAGTGAATTGCCTATAAGGGAAAGAAACCAAATTTTAATATAAGAGTAGTGTACACATGTGAATTTTTAATCTTATTACACATTTATAGTGTTTTAGAAGTTACTCAACATATTTATATATAATCTAAATACAAAAATATATTTTTGTTATATATATAAAATCTTATCAAAGATTTTTAACTTTTTTATGTTTCAATTGTATAATATTTTATTAAGTGCAAAGTTGTTGCATGCTGCTATTTGATGGTGTCAAAGAAGTAAAAAATGATGTGAATGGGACCATCGAAATAACAAAGAGGAAGGAAACAAAAGAAAATGGCACCATCGCCAAAAATCGTTTCCAACGACGTCACATAGTGGAAATTGTACCATGTGAAAGAGATGTTATTTACATATAGAAAGTATATAGTAATAGTAATAGGAAAATATCTAAGAATATTATAATTTCACTCAAATAATTATATATTCTAACAGTAACATGCATTACTTTAATACATTACTAGAGATACATGCATGTGAGTTTCAGAATATTTGATACCAATTAGTTATAGAAAAAAATCAAGTACCATTCCCAATTCAAAATTCTAGATATGTTTGGTTAGAGGTGTCAATTTGGCCCAGCTCACAAGACTTGGCCCTGGCCCATGTGGGCTAGGGCCAAAAAGCCCACATTGAAAAAAAGCCCCAATCAAAGAAGCCCACATGGCCAAAAACCCTACAAAAGCCCTGTGGGTTAGGGCCAACCCATGGGCTTTAATCTTCAACATGAAAAATATATTATTTTTTAAAGGGTTAAATATGTTTTTGGTCCCTTAAGTTTCAGTGAATTTTGGAATTAGTCAATTTCGAAACTTTGGACCAATTTACACCTTTATCTTTCAAAATACGTGAATTTAGTCCTTTTAATCAAATTTTGTTGGGTTTATTTGATATTTCCTACACATTTCAAGATTGTATTTAAGTTGTTTATATTGTTTGACACATTTTTGCTTTAATGTTAAGTTAAATATTATTATGAAACACATTTGAAATGTCAAATAAAATTAACAAAGTTTGATTAAAATAAATCCACGTATTTCGAAAGATGAATGACTAAATTGGTCCAAAGTTTCGAAAGGGACTAATTCCAAAATTTACTGAAAGTTAAGGGACCAAAAACATATTTAACCCTTTTTTAAAATATATTATTATTTGTGGGACATGCCCAACGACCTGGACAAGCACGACCACCCGAATAGGCCCAACGACCCGGACCTGCCCGACGACTACAAGCACGACGACTCGGACGGGTCCAACCACCCGAACGGACCTGACGACTCGATCATGATCGACGATCCGAACGGGCCCGAGGACCCGGTTGGACCCGACTATCCGGACGGGCCAAACGGCCCGAACCTACACGATGACACGAACGGGCCCGACGACCCGAATGGACCCGATGATTCAGATTGGTTCGACGATTCAAACGGGCCAAATGACCCAAACAAGCGTGACGACTCAGACGCGCCTGACCACCTGGACAGACCCAACAAATCATACGGTCCGAACAACCTGGACAAGCGTGAAGACCCAAATGGGCCAAACAAACCAGACATGCCTGATGAGTAAGATCAGTTTGACGACCAGAATGGGCACAACAAGTCAGACGGGCCAAACGATCCGAATGAAACCAATGAACTTGACGATCTAAATGACCAGCATGAGCCCGTTTGCGTCGTCGGGCCCGTATGGGTTGTCTAGCCCATCTGTCTCATTAGGCACGTCTGGGTGTTACGCTCGTTCGAGTCGTCGGGCTTATCTACGTCATCAGGCTTATCTACGTCATCGGGCTCGTTTGTGTTGTTGGGCACCTCCAAGTCGTCTGGTCTATCTGAGTCGTCGTGCCCGTTTGGGTCATCGGGTCGTCGGGCCCGTCCAGGTCGTCAAGCTCGTCTAGGTGTTAGGCCCAACCGGGTCATCTAACATGTCTGTGTCGTCAGGCCGTCCAGGTCGTCGGGCCGTCAAGCCATCGATCTTGTCCGAATCGTTGGGCCCGTCCGGGTCGTCGAGCCCGTTCGGCTCGTCGGGGCCGTCTGGGTCGTGAGTCTCGTCTGGGTTATCAGGCTTGTCAGAGTCATCAGGCATATCTAGGTCTTGAGACACGTCCAATTTGTTGGGCCGATTTGGGTCTTCGGGCCTGTTCGGGCCTTAAGGCCCATCCGGGTCGTTGAGCTCGTCTCGGGCTTTAGACTTGTCCGAGTGATTGGACCTGTTTGGGTCGTCGGGCCTGATTAGGTCTTCTGACCAGTCTGGGTCGCTCAACTTGATCTTTGACTCTAGCTTAATGTAATATTATTTGGGGGGCCTAACCCACTAGAGAGGGGGCTTTGGGGGATGGGGCTTTTTTTTGGCCCCATCATTTGGGGCCCCCCTAAAAGGGGGCTTTATGAAGAGTGGGTTAGGGTTGGCCCATGGGCTATGGGCTAAATTGACACCTCTATGTTTGGTAGAATAGGGAAGGTAAAGATTAAAATTATCGGTTGGCAGAGGAAGAAAAAAAAGTAATAATAATTTAGAAAACATAGTGGACTACTCATTTCCGTCCCTTAAGAAACATAGTAGACCTTGAGTACTCGTCCCACCTCAAGCATGGAGTACTCGGCTAAGGAGGGAGTACTCGTCCCATCCCATGTGTGGGATACCCGTCTTTAGCATACAAATGCATTATCCCCATCCAGTATGCATATAGGCTGCATACGTGTCGGTCTTGTAAGACAACATGTATTCAAGATGAATAATTAATCAGATCAAATCCCCCTAAGGAAAGGTAATCACAAGCTAAGAAACTTATCCTAGTTATCGAATCATTAAAACCGCTAAATCAAAGTCCAATCAGGTAAGGTCCATAAGTTTGTTTCTAACATTTTACAAAGTTTGTTTCTCACATTACTATCCTCAAGTTATAACTCAGTATCTCAGACAGACTTACCCCCTCTTTCATGTGCCTAAGTTGTTATATTTTATATAATTTTATTATATAAAATTATTATTCTCTATGTTGTTATTATTATGGATTAGCATTAATCAATAAATTAATTTATTTTTTAATGTTAATTATATTGCACATAATTAATTATTTTGTGGATAATATATATAATTTTGGGTTTTGATAGGTTGGATTCTTTAGTAAACAGTCTGTGATGGGCTTGAATAATCAGATACTTATTTGAGAAGTTCCTGGTCTCTGTCGAAAGGTTATAAAACAGATACCCATTAGTTAGTTTTCAAGTAACAACGTAAAACACTCTTACGTTTTAGAATACCTATCAGAAAGAGAACATTAGCATCTCATACTACGTGCTTCCATGGATCCTTCATTAATTTTGGGTACACAATTTGAACTCATACTTGAATATGTTTTGAATATATTGTATTATTGTATCTTATATATATTTTATTTCTATCAATTGGTATCAGAGCTAATAAGATACAAAATATAATTATTCTTTTGGGAGTATATCTTAATTTCCATAATTGTTCACTGAGACATGAAATATTATATTGAGATATTAACTTTTTTCGTTTCAATTAGAAAATTGATTAAGGGGTTTAATTGATTATTTATGTTTACGTTCATGAACATTAATTGCTAATTTTCTCATTTAATGAAGAAAAGAAAATCGTTCTCTTTCTCGTTTTCATTTTTCTAGTGTTGTTCCATGGTGAAATTATTGCAGATTAATGAATTCTTAGAGGGGATTAAAATTATTGAAACCCCAAATTAAAGAAACCCTAACTCTATTTAAAATTCCTTTCGAACCTTTCGAACCCTTCTTCATTCTGCTTAGAAATCGAACGGCCTGTCACCGGCGGCGAAGCTACGGCGCGTCTGGCTTGATTCAGTATCTATCACTAGAACGGCGAGTGCGGTGTTGATGTCACGGAGGTTCCCAGCCATGGCGGTTTCGCAAGATATAGTCGCTTAAGGTTCGTGGTAGTCCGAACGGTGGTCGTTCGCTCGAGCTGGTGACGTTTGGTTCATCAATGGCAGGGTTGCGTTGTGGAGATAGAGGTTCATAAGGCAGGAGTTGTCGTCGCGGTGCGGTGACACGTTCACTGTAATGGCTTGCAAAGCTGCAATGTTGGTCGCGTCTGCAAGGGTCATGATGCTGCATCGGAGGTGCTCACGTTGCTCGATCAGCATGGTGGTGGTATGCGTTATGCGCAACAACGGTGAACGATGGGACGTTGCTCACATTTCCCTACATTTGCTTGCTTTTTTTTTGTTCTCTTATGATGGGACGCGTTTTTGCACACGGTTATGAGTTGCAGTTGTTGCCAGCGACGTCGGACAGTTTCTGGTATGTGCAACAATGGTGGGTTTTGGTGTTGGATATGTGTGGTGGTTCGCGCAACAGTAGTGTTGGTGGATGATGGTCACATTTTGGTAGCTTGTATTTTGCACCCTAATGGCCCACGTGTGCACCAGATTTTTTTAAATCTTTTAAAACAATAATAATAATAATAATAATAATAATAATAATAAATAAATAAATAAATAAATAAATAATGAATAATAATAACAATTATTATTATTATTATTATTATTATTTCATGCATCATATAATTTATTATATTTTTGTTAAGCATGATATAATTTTATATAATTGTTAGCTCACTTATCATGGGTACAATTGTATGAAATTTTGTGGTAATGATATAATTTAATTATTTTATTAATTAATTTGATATTACATTAATATTAATCATACCCTATCGGTATTTTATTATTAATGTATTTTATTCTTCTTGATACAATGTAACTTTTAAATTTTATTATGTCAATTATTTGTCTTGTACCCTATTGGTATTCGATTTCTTTTGACATGAGATGTGCATTGTATTTTTTATTCTAATTATATTTCTTATTTATTATGATTCGGGACCCTTAGGGGAGATCATAGTGAATGAGAAATAATTTGATATTATAGGCATATCTTATTGTGTATTCAGAAACATTTATTTTGTTTATTTACACAATAAGTGTGTATTAAATGTTTCTTTGTTATTTTGATACCAGTTTCTTTGCCTATGCCATTAACTTCGGTTAAAACTTTAAATGGGACAAATTTTGAAGACCGGAAAGAATCTTTGAATTGGTTCTGGCAATTACCAACATAGATTTTTCCTTGAGAGAAGCAGAACCTTTAACTCTTACGCCTGAGTCCACTAGTGTCCAGAGGGCTTCTTGTGAAAAATGGGAACACTCGAATAGGGTGTGCCTGATGGTGATGAGATACACCATGGAGAAGTCTATTCGATAGAGCATTCCGGATAATAACAATGCTAAGGATTTTGTGAGATCAATTGGTTAGATGTGTAAGACTTTTGACAAAGCTCAAAAGGGTCAATATCTGTCACTTCTTGAGAGGACCAAATCTGATGGTGTCAATGGTGTTCGTGAGCATATGATGAAGCTTGTGCACTATTATAACAAACTCAAATCTCTAAAGGTGGAGGTTGGTGATAGTTACTTGATTTGGCAGGTTATGGAATCTCTTCCTTCTTACTTTGATGTGTTGAAGACTTCTTACAACACTCAGAAGGAGGAATGGATAATTGATGAAATGATAGCTATTATTTCTCAAGAGGAAGCATCAATTAAAAAGACCAAGTCTCATAGTGTGCAGTTCATAACTACTACTTCTGACACTAAACCTGTGAAAAAGGGATTCAAAGGTAAATCTCGTCTTGAAAAAGGGAACACAAGGAAAGCATCAGTGGTTTTGGAGCCTAAAAAGAAGTACTTCAAGGGGAATTGTGCCTATTGTAAGAAATTTGGGCACAAGCTAGCTGATTGTTATATTCTTAAGAAGAAGAATGTTGATAAGGAAGGTATACTCCTATATGCTCTAGTTTGTTATTGATGTTCCTACCAACTCTTGGTGGTTAGACTCGGATGCCACTATTCATGTTGTGAATTCTTTACAGGGGTTCACAAGTCTGAGAAAACCAAGCAATGTTGAGTCCAAGATTATCATGGGAGATGGAGTTAGAGCACTAGTTGAGGATATAGGAGTAGCTTCTTTAAATTTACCTTCTGGACATGTTTTGTTATTAAAAGACATTGTTTATGTACCTTCTATGAGAAGGAATTTGATTTCAGTTTCAATTTTGGATAAATGTGACTACACTTTTGAATTTGGCAATGGTAAACTTATTGTTTATTTCAATTCAATTATTATTGGCTCAGGAGTTTTATATGATAGGCTTTACATGATGAATCTGAATGACATGTATATTAATTCTGTTATTGGACATAAGTGTAGTAGAGTTGATGAAAATTCCTCTATGTTGTGGCATAGATGTTTGGGACATATTTCTAGACCTCGGATTGAGAGGTTGATTAAAGAGGGTATTCTGCATGATTTGGATTTTTCTGATTTTGATACTTGTGTTGATTGTGTTAAGGGCAAGCTTACCGTAAAAGTAAGAAATACAGGAACAAACAGGAGTGACAATGTGTTAGAGCTTATTCATACTGATATATGTGGACCTATCACACCCACTTCCATGGGAGGATATAAGTATTTTATCACGTTTATAGACGATTATTCCCGATTTGGATGGATAGATCTCCTACAGGAAAACTCAAGTTCTTTGGATGCTTTTAAATCTTTCAAAGCTGCTATTGAGTTGAAAATAGGAAAGAAGATAAAATGTGTAAGGTCTGACAAAGGTGGAGAGTATTATGGAAGATATGATGAGACTAGAAGAAATCTTGGACCTTTCGCTAGATTTCTTGATGAATGTGGTATTGAAGCTCAATATATTATGCCTAGTACTCCTCAGCAAAATGGAGTTGCAGAAAGGAGGAATCACACTCTTTTAGAGATGGTAAGATGCATGTTGAGTCATTCCTCTTTACCGGATTTGCTTTGGGGAGATGCTTTAAGGACTGTTGTGTATATTCTTAATCAAGTATGTAAGACCCGTGGAATTTAATTAATTAAATAATTAATTAATTAATAAATGCGGGTAGTAGAAACCTTGATGACATTAAATGTTAAATAGTATGATGTGGAAAAGTACTAGCTTAAGTGGTTGAGAGTACTTGATTGTGTGAGAGGACTTGGGTTTAAGTCTTATGTATGCCAATTGTGTGTGTTTGATTTACTATTTTTTTTTTATAATATACTTGAGCCTGTTGAGTGATAGTATAATCATAGCATTATAATAATTATCACGAAATATGAATTGGTTGACTGGTGGTGTATTGAATTGGCATTGGTATGGTCACGGGTTCAAAACTTGATAGACATGAATTAAACCTTTTTTTTTGTTAGAATCAACTTTGGGTTGAATGTGAAAGGGCAGAGAAAACCCTAAAAGGCCAATTTTAGGTAAGAAGGAGGATTTTTGCAGTGTTGTTATTTTACTTTTGAGAGGAGAACGAAATTAGAGAGTGAGCGGTGAGGTGTACAAGAGGCTGAATTGGGAGAAAGTTTGAGGCAAAGCATTGGTGAGCAAAGGAACATTCATTTTCCCAATCTTAAGCAAGGATTTCAGGTTGGGGGAAGCTGCCCATGTGTGTGTAAATTAAATGTGTTGTGATTTTGCGGCATTGCTCTTCTCAATTAATTTATGTATGCTATGAATTTCGTGTTATGTGTGATGAGATTGAGAATTGGTTTGTTTGATGTTGTCTGCAAAGGCCTTTTATGCCTTATATGATTAGGATGAGGGTTTTGGTATTGAATGGTTATTGTTGATTAAATCTCGAGTTTTGGTAATTCAAATGGATATAAAAGATGTTCATGAGGTTTGCTTGCCATTATAGTATGCTTGGTAATGATTGAGCTGTGTTTTGGTCTGGTTTTGGTGGTTTGTGTGTGTGAATAGGGAAGAAACTCTGCTATTTTCGTCCAAGCGAGTCATACTCGCCTAAGCGAAAATTGTAGAAACTCATTCCTAGTTTTGGTTTGAGCATTTCACTAAGGCGACCAAAGTTCATGTTGAGCGACACGTCCTCTCACTCAGGCGAGAAGGTTGCCCTAACGACCGAAAGTCTACTTCTAGCTTTATTTTTATGATGGTAGGAGGAGCCATTTCTTGGAAGAGTGTTAAACGAACTCTTGCAGCTACTTCCACTATGGAGGCAGAGTATGTTGCTTGTTATGAAGCTACTTGTCAAGCTGTGTGGCTTAAAAAATTTGTTTCTGGCTTTCAAATTGTTGAAAGTATTTCTATGCCACTTGTGATATATTGTGACAACATTGCTACCGTCCATTTATCTCAAAACAGCAGAAGTTCTACTCGCTCAAAGCATTTTGATATAAAAATTTTGTTTGTTAGAGAAAAAATTTTGGATTATCAAACTCGGATTGAGCATACTCCTATAGAAAATATGTTAGCAAACCCACTAACTAAAGGCTTGTAACACCCCATTTAAATAATAACTTTAATTTAAATGAAATACCACACAGATAGAAATTTAGAGACAAGTCCTGGAGTATAAAAGTTACTCCTTACAATATCCAAAAATGCTAGGAGAAACTAAGGCACACCATGATGCCAAATACAACCAAGAATCCAAGGACTTAACGAAATTTAATAGAATACTAAAGAGCAAAGCGTACATGGGCCATAGCCCTAAAGAAAAGCCCAAAAGCAGAAGTCAATCCCAATGCTAAGTAGCGGAACCATCACCTTCCTGTTGACCACGGGTGTTCCTCGCATATGCTCACATCAACAAGTTGATGATCATCGCAAAAGAGAGTACCACACAGCAGAACACACAACAATAAAAGAAAGGTAAGCTAGAACCGAAAATGGTTTTATCATGCAGTCAGATATACTTTCACAATCAATTATACATACACCACCCAAGCATGTTATGACTTTTCAAAACAATACACTAAGACTCGACTCGACTCAATCATCCGGATACATATAACATGGTCAGATTCAGCGGATGCTTGCACTTGTGGTGGATACCTCTGCTTACCCCCGAGCTGCTCACCCTCGAGCTATGTGTTACAAGTGTTACAATGAATCAATTCCCTCAAACACAAGGTTAGCCCTTAATGAATTTTAGGCCTCCTGCTACTCCCACCACAAAAGTCAATCCGCTCTAAGTGAGACTAACTGACTCCTTAGAGTGTCAGGATGCAATCCTTACCTTGAATCCTTACCAAGTTATATAGATGGGGCACCACCATGGACACCCACTAACAAGGGCCATGGAATTACGTCCCGACCACTGAAGCACGACCCTAAAGTCCCACCTAGAGGCTTCAAGGAATTACGTACTGACCACATGCTAAACATATACAAACAGCCAAGTAACGGATACACATATCATGCATAGGAATCTCCTACCAACATTTGTAACCAACCCTCATTTATCATATGTTGAATTAATATCAACTCGTTATTCCCAACCATGAGTAAAGTGTTTCTCCTCATACCAAAACCATGCCACTGGATTATTAACCATCATGTCCATTGTTGCTCATGTCAACTTCGTCACCACATATACATATATTCAACCTCTCAAGTATAATTCATATAAAGCTTATGCCAAACTCATAATTCACACATATGACCCTCTCCCAATCATGCATATTCATTCCCATTAAGCCATCATACAATAACTCATACAACCACAAGCTAAACATCCAAACATAGTGGGGAACCATCTCAGGACGTATTCTCGCCCAGCTCTTCGCTTAGGCTAGAGGGTCTCGCTCAAGCGAGAAGGACTCTCGCTCAGGCAAGCTCCCTCCGCCTAGGCGAGAGCTCGACACACATACAACAACGGCCTCTACGTATTCTCGCTTAGGCGAGACTCCTCTCGTCTGACCGAGACACTCGCTCGCTCAAAATTGAGCTAGTCGCCTGAGCGACCCCTCGCGTAAAAAGTCTGGGCGAGCCTCTGCTCATCTCGCCTGGGCGAGACAAGCTCGCTTGGGCGAGATTATCGGATCTCGCCACTGTTTTCCTACGACAGCCATTCATACCAAGCCAAAAATAACATACAAAAGCATTCCACGCATCCAGAACATCATATCAACCATAGAATCGTAGCACAACAGTAAGAACAACAAAAAGGACGAATACAAGATTAGGTTCTAACTTCCCTTACCTGGAAAAAGGCTAACAGCTAGGTTCTTGGGTGCGAACAGATAAACGCAGTAGCTCTTAGAGCGGTTTAACAAGCTGGAAACATAAGAACATAAGAACACGAAGCCACTTAGTACGACCCTAGTTGGAACTCGAAGCAACTGTGCTAAACAAGAGAGGTATGGGATGGGATGCAACTTACGTGGAACGAAACTGGCTCGAACAAGTGCGACGGAGCTCCAAGGTTGAACCCTATTGGAGAGGGTGACGGCTACTCAAAGGGGTTAGGAAATTTGTTTCAACAAAGTGAGAGGAATGAGGTTTAGGGCAGACTTAGGGTTTGTTTCCCTTTGGGCCAGCCCTTAGGCCCAACTCACATGGGGCAGCCCTTTTAATTTAGGGCAGAAAATATTGGGTCTTACATTCTCCCCAACAACAAAAATTTTCAACCTCAAAAATTCACCGACGAGATGGGAAGAAAACTACGTTTTCCCCATTTCATCCAACAACCACCACTTAGACATGACTAATAAAACGACTCTGACACCTATAGTCATTGGAAACTTTGCCTCTGTGCTAAGCGATATGTGTTCAACTGTGTAGATTGGTTTAGTCACTATTCTCGAAGTAACTTCCAACATGCAACCTTAGAACTGGGATGCTCCTCCTTACCTACCCAACCAACTTGTATTTGATAGACCGACTCGTCTACCATATGCTCTCCACTACCTCTTGTAGGTTTTATCAAAGTCTTAGATGACTTTAAGTCTCAAACTAAAGCATGTTCATTATCACTTCTCTTCACCTTGTTTACTCCTTTATGCCTCACTCCACTAACTTGATCATTTTTTAGTTCTAGCCTACTGCCTCACCATCAACACTCTTGACCCCTTTTACACATAACGATACTCATAACATCTTACTTCCTTTGTTGGTTTCAACCAAGACAACAAATTTCCCTACCAAGTTATTCCATTTCCAATTTAAAACTCTCAACTGATTCCATCGCCATATCGTTTTGGCACCCTATCCTCATTTTTTTTATCTCTTGACTTGTAACCATCATTCCACCAAACCATAGAACCATAACTCCCATTGACTCCAAATCTCTAGTCTGCTTTGCACCAAGCAACTCTACGATACACCTCAAACTAAGATTGCCCGATTTGGCTTTTTCCCAACCTCTTTGAGAAACTTACTTGTCCTAATCGAATAACTAGACCAAGAAAATCTCTTCACATCTCCTCCTCTCGGCATAGACACTTACTTCTCCGCCAACCCTTACCATGTCAAGCCTAGATCTTGAATTCTCTTCTAGAAATAAACACCTACCCTTACTTCCTTACTTCAAGGTTGGTACCCTAACTTGAAAACATAATTCAACCACCTCTCATTTCCTTGGTCCAACTCCCTCTGTGCAACCCTACACTTCCAACTCTGAATGATCATTGCACACTTTTACCCGATACTCACAAGGACGAAACCTTTGATGTTTTTAAATAACTGGTCTTCGTAGTGGTCTCTAGGTCTTGAATAAGATAATTCTTCTCGCGCACCTCTTACCATTTATAAGCATCATCTGCCACCATCCCGCTGCGCTACTTTGATCTATACCCAAGCTCACTTATTTGTTTACTCAAAATAATGTTCCTTTCATGACCGCCATGATAAGGAAGCAATCGTCGTTGAGAAATATATATATATATATATATATATATATATATATATATATATATATATATATATATATATATATTAAACAGCAAAAACATTCCATTTTATTTCTTACATATTTTTCTTCTTAATTGATTTATTCTTTATTTCCATTTCAAATTTAATTCTCTCATAAGTAAAACAAAACATCACTAATATATGACCATATACATAATTAGACGATTGAATTTTATAATAATTATTTTAACACTCATATACGGGTTGATTTTAATCAATTGACAACATAACAATATTATTTGTTTCATAAAATATATCTTAAGAAACTGTTTAAGATAAAATAAAAAAAACCTTGTTTTCAAGGATATTATTTATGCTTTCCTAATATAAATAAAATCGTGGTCATCTTTTCCCCTTCTAATTATATATTTATCATCCTCAACAATAAAAGAGTTAAATATATTTTTCATTATAAAAAATTGTGTTTCATCATTAAATTTTAAATTATAAAAAATTGGATTTGTTTTCCAATTGGTCACATTCATTAACAATAAGTTGTTAATTTTTTTATTAAATAAAGAACTAAAAATTGTACACTCTCTCCGAGCAGTACTTGCTTCTCTTCTGATTCCATCATCTCAAGACTCAAACTACCTTAATCAATTCTACAAAGTGGTAAGGGTGCACAAGTTTGATTTAGAGGACTATAAATAACCTTATAATAACAATAATAATGATAATATACAGATCAAAGTACTTGGTAGATGAAAATTGACAGAATTGGACTATGCAGCCAATTCTTTCCTATCCTTCTAATAAATCCAAAAGATGAAATGTTGAAAGAGTTGTTATCTTTGGGAGCAATTTGTAAAAGTCCAGAAATCTCAGTAAGTCACTGTCACTTATGTTGAGTGTCAAATTCTGTGATCCCCATCAGCTGTTGCCTGAATTTGAGAAGCATACTGAAGGTTCCAAAGGACATCCTCAATAGATGGTCGGTTCCATGACTCAGGAGATATGCATTTATTTGTTATGGAAATCACAACAAAAAGAGATTCTTTTGAGCAAGTAGCTTGCACAACGGGGTCCACAATCTCTTTCCATCCATCCTGACTATTGAAAGATGCCTGCAAAATGGAGTGTGCTAAATTACCTACCTTTAAAAAATTATATAAATTTTAGGGTTAAGTATGACACAAAGTTGAAATTCGTTCATGGCCACATTTTGATCCAAAACTTTAAAAATAAATGAATATAGTCCTTTTAACTCAATATGTGTCAAACATGTGTTTCTTGCTAGCATCTGAATTGTTTATATCATTTGACACGTTTTTACCTTGATGTTAGTTAGAAAACGCGTCTAACATATCAAAAAAATTTAATGTGATTAGATAAAAAGATTGTATCCATTCATTTTTAAAGTTTGAGCACTAAAATGTATCAAAGTTTTGGACAAAAACAAATTTCAATTTTGTGTTAAAGTTCAGAAACTAAAAACATATTTAACCCTAGATTTTACGAGGATGCTTCTGTATTGAAAGTGAATATTAGAAGAACTAATAATAGAAGATTTTATATTTTATATCATTAGAAATCTCTGTCTTAAGACTTGAACTGGTGCTACTTAAGATACTACTTGATGCTATCATTCTTGCAAATAATGGTAAAAGATCTTGGTGCATGTTTGGTTTAGTTTATCTTGAAGATATAAGCACTTATCAACTCGGTTGGTTGGAAAGTTTTGGAAAATAAGCAGTTATTTCTCAAGGTTTAATCGTTTCCAAGCATTTTGTGTAAGACTTGTAGTGAACATGTTTTTTGTGCATACCAATACATTCAACACAGCTGCTTCTCTTTTAGCTGATACTGAAGGTCCAACCAGTGCCTCCAGTAGTATGAATCCAAAGCTATAAACATCATCTTCTAACATTTTCATTTGCCTGAAAGAACATCATGACACAAACCTCAAAGAAGGATCCACCCAAAAAAAAAATATTATCTTTAATAATGAAATTCTTCTGCTAAATGTATGTTAAGTTATCCAATTTTTGTGTAGCAATAATGTTGGGAGAGAAAACATTGGATCTTGAAAGGATTATGAAAGAAAAGAAACAAAGGCATATGATATGTGGAAATTCTTACCACGAATTAGGACTTTCTCCATCTACCTACAAAATAGAAAAAAAAAAAAACATAAACAAGGTCTTGCAAGAAGAACACAAATAAAGTGAAAAACAAAAGAAAAAAAAGAGTGCAATCATACCCCACATGCATCAGCTTCTTCTGATATAATGGACAATCCATAGTCACTTAACTTTGCCATCCAATTCTCACTCAGCAAGATATTGTCACTCTTAAGTCGATTTTTGAAGAAACCAGGTATCATGCCAGTGTGTAGAAAGTGGACAGCCTTAGCAATGTTGATTAGCACTGATAATCTCTCTGACCAATTGAAAACCTTGCCAGAACTATCTCCTGAACATGCAATTTGTCACACTTAAATTTAGTTCTCAGTATAAACACCTTCACAAACTAGTTGGTGGGGACCAGGGATTTACTTTCAAATTTCTAATGCATATTATATTACAATTTGAGGGTCTGAATGCAAGTTGGAAAACAGATACTTTGAATAGATTATAAAGCTATTTTAATATTCCAAGATGCCATTATCCACTTAGCACAGCTACCACATGGTATTGACAGAAAACAAGAAAAGAAAGCCATAATATTAAACCCCATTTCCCATCAGAGATACACCACCACACTCTGCTACAATACAAGGAGGATATTTTCATATTTCTTGTAAACTTCTGCATTTACTTGTCAGAATAATGTCATTCATGTGAAAACCACTACTTTAATGTATAGTTAATGGCTCGTACTTTGATATTCAGACACTTTTTTTTTAATTAAGAAACGAAGTAATGTTCAGACATGGCAGGTGAAAATGCCATACTTCACAGAAGTTAGTTGTAGTACTGACTAATGAAAGAGTTTGATATTCACATAATATTTAAGACATGAAATGGTGGATTCAACATAATATTTGACTAATGTTCTGCTTTTAGACGCTTGTATGATAATGATACTAGTTTAAATGACTTCGGATTTTAGTAACTATTGATAAAGTGAAAGAAACAGTATACTCTTACCAGAGAGATAAGTTTGAAAAGTCCCATTTGGCACATATTCATAAATGAGAAAGACATTTGTCTCATTATTCTCTCCTACAACACCATCAATGCAGTGACCAAGAAGGGATACCAAATGAGGGTGACGGAGCTTTGCAAGCAAATCCAACCTCAGTTTGAAATTTCTAATTGAATACTTTTTTGACACAGGCAGGGACCTTATTACAATCTGTATCCCACTCTGCAATTTTCCTCTGTAAAGCTGCAAAAATTGGGGAGAATTTTTCATCAGTATCTCATCTGACAAAAAGAAAGATAGATCATTATAGATTAGTTGTTGTTCAAATATCAAAACCCAAATGCCACATTCAACAACTCAACTCTCAACAACTTAACTCTTGTTTTGAAAATAGGATATGATATGGACATTACCTTCCCATATATATTTTCACCCATAAAAGTAGAGTTATCAAAGTTATTTGTGGCTTCCTTTAGCTCTTCCAAAGAATATGACCTACATGTGGGAAGGTCCTCTCTGCCTAACTTTGCAGTTTCAGAAATATACCCTGAAAATAGTAACCCCAAAGGGAAAAATAAAATATGAAGTTAATGTACATAACCCACAAATTTTCATATATGCATAAGTGTATGTGTATCCATATTTTCATCTAAGGTTTTGAAAAACAGTTTTCATCCAATGTCAATGCAACAACAATTGCATCTACATCAGCTATATTTGTCTACACTGTCCTACAATATTCAGCATTCTGACCACAATTTAAAGCCTTGTTTTGGTCCATTTAAGAATGAAGAAAACGTACTTGCATTTGTGACAAGCTCAGAGGAGAACCCTGCCGCGTAGCTGCTATCTTGAACTGTTTTATGCAATAGGTGCTGCTCTGACACACCTCGAAGGAAGAACTTCTTACAAGTTATGACAATGATCATAGCCAAAACCACAGAGATTAAAAGAATTCCTAGAATGACACCAACAAAAATTCCAACTCTATATGATTTCTTCTTCACATGAGGTTCTGTGCAGTAGGATACTGCATGCTGCTTCTGCACGCTCCCAGATAAACAGTTTCCATCACTCTTAACAACTCTATTCTCTGATCTGGTGCTCAGTGAAGAAGGTAAGTCCCCCACTAACCTATTGTATGATATGTCAACATATCTAAGTTGGCTGCTACATCTTAAGTGACTTTGCAGTGGTCCATTCAACATGTTGGAAGCCAAATTCAAGTAACTGATGTTTGGGAAAGAGAAAAGTTCAGCAGGAGCAGTGCCAGTGAGTGCATTGAAGGAAACATCAAGCTTCTGAAGCCTGTTAAGTTGACCATAGTGCTTGGGAATTTCACCTGAGAAGGAATTTCTGCTGAGGAAAAGAGTAATCAACCCTTTTGGCATTGCTGGCAGGAAAGACTCTAATTTGTTTTCTCCTAAATCTAGCTGTTCCAAGCCACTCAAAGCACTGAAATCTTGCAGCATCCCTGATATTTGATTGCTTGACATGTCAATGTCTTTTAAAGAGGTGACACTAAGGATTGAAGGTGGAAATGGACCCTTCAACCTGTTATTCCTCAAACTGAGAACTGAGAGATTGCTTGATGAATTGAACAAGTTTGGGATGGTTCCATTGAAGAAGTTATCACCCAATCCAAGACTTTGAAGGTTCACCATTGTGCATATCTTAGGAGGGATTGATCCATAAAGATAATTGGAACTCAAATCCAGATGTTGAAGTGCATAGAGTCTGTGAATTCTATCAGGGAGTGGTCCCCACATACCCAAAGAGACAAGACTAAGCACTCTCAGGCTGGTTAACCTTGCCAGAGTAGCCACAAAAGAGTCCATGGAGAAGCTATCTGATAGTGTTTGATTTGGAATGGCAAACCCATCAAAATCTCTACCCTCCGTTGGTTTATCACCCAAGATGGAGAGCTCAGTGACAAAATTGTCCTTGCATGTGACATTCACTTTCCCAGAAGAAGAAACAGAGCAAAGATCTGTCCAACGATCTCTCCAAATTTCCAACTGTCTTGGGTACTCCAAGTGCTTTTTCAACTGAAGAAGAACTTGGGTCTGAGAGGACTGCAACTCAGCACTGCAACTACCCACAAAAAAGACACACCAAACTGAACAGAACAGCAAAACAAAGTCATGAAACCCCATGAGGAAAGTTCTAATCTTCTATTGACACTGCTTCAAGGAGCAAGGACCAACTTGCTCGTGTAAAGAATCCAATGGAAAACCTGTGTTAAACAAATTTAAAAGAAGTCCCGTTAAAATGATTGAAAACTTGAGACAAAAAACCACCCCATGAAAAGATAATGTTAACAATAAAACGAAGATGACTTGCACAGACATTATAATTGACCGATACCTCATACGAGCTTAAATATCTTTGACCATATGAATTGTTAAGCAGAGTTAGTTGTGCAAACATTAATGAACAGAATGTGGCAAGATAAGCTTTGGCTATGACTATGAATGAAGGAAAAGTAGTGTATGAGGGTAAAGAAAAAGAGCAACATTAATAACATCTGGGCAAAGCTTTCTCTTAAATAGGGGGAATCAGATGCAAATCAGTATTAAACAAGAGAAAGATCAAGCAGTGATCTTTGCTCAGAATCCGAGATACGAAAGTGGGGTACCTGAAGTTAATGCATTTACTGCTTCCACATGGTGCTCTTCCCACTGTGCTCTCTCCACCAAAGAGCAATAATGGGGGTGCCAGAGGAGAAGGGTAATACGAAACGATCTTCTGAGAGAAAAAGTAGGAGGAGGGAAAAGAAACTGTTCTGATGAGAAGAAACAAAGTACTAACTACATAATATGTTATTTCAGCTAAAGTTCAAACACAGACGACACATCCAACCAAGCTTTTTATGGTTTCTAATTCAACACTTTACAAATAAAGGATATTGGTGAAATTTGAGGATTTCTTGGGTAAGATGTTCTGGCCAATAAACATGGAACATCATAAGTTGTTATGTGTTAACAGCAGAAAACAAACAAATAAAACATGGTGTGATGGGCCATGTGATATACTATATGCACTTATGTAGTGGCTGTGGTATGTATGAATCTAACAAACTAGAGGTGCCATGCTATATTGGGGCCCACAATCATTGTAGAACTATGTCTACATCTGTAAGCTTCTTTGCCATTTTCTGATTTTTGCATTACTTGGGATTCAGGGAACTGCAAGAATCTGCACTGCACATTCAGATTTATTTGAGTTTTTAGTTGATGAAAACCTACATGGTAACGGACTTAGCATTTCATTAGTTGATATTCAATCAAATTATTATTGATGGTGAGTGTTGGCTTAGGTTTAATTAAGTTTTAAATTTATTACAAAATTTATGTACTTTTAATTGAGCTTTTATTATATTTTTCAGTTAAGTTTATATTCTTTAATATTATTGTTTTAATTGAGCTTTTATTATATTTTTCAGTTAGGTTCTTATCCTTTAATATTTTCGTTTAGGTTAAATTATCTTATTCACCGTGAAACATCTTAAATCGATTTTTTTTTATATATTTTAATTTTAATGGAATTAGGTGTTTTATGTTCTGACCGTACTACCAGCCTTTAACATGTAGAGAGGTATCAGTATTAATTCGTGATTTTATTTTTTTTTCAATTGTTTTAAAACAAAAAATTGTCATTCATTAAACTAAAATCATGCCTGCTACGTTGTGTCACGCCGATTATCATTGTTTTAATTTCAAATTATTCGTTATATTTTTATTTTGTTTAATTTTAATCTCGTAAGGCTCATTTATATTTTTGACTTAATGTTTAAGGGTTACCTCAATCAGTTGGAGGTTTAGGGCTGGCTCATGGAGTGTCCAAGCTCCTAAAGCAGCCTAACCCCCTCGTTTTTCTCACTTTGCAAAAACAATGCCTTACTTCAAGTTTTCTTTAAGGTCGTGGGTCCAAGTATTGTCTTGCCTTTGAGCTTTTATTTTGAATACAGTAGATCCCTTATGCTATTTTCAGGAGCAGATCATTTATATGGCAGGGAGGGGCCATAGCCCCCCAATATTTTTGAATTTTTTTTTAAAATTATATGTATATTTTTGAATTTTTTTTAAAATTATATGTATATTTTTTAATTTTTTTTAAATTATATTTATATTTTTGAAATTATTTTAAATTATATATATCTTTTAAATTTTTTTTATATAAAATTATATGTAGTATATTTTAGAAATTAATGAAAATTAAATTGTGTGACTTTTTATTTTTATTTTTATAAAACACAACCTTTAATCTTAACAAAGTTGGTCATCTAGTTTTTTTTAGTTTCAATTTTGGTTTAGATTTTTGAAAAAGTTGATGCAATTTGATTATTTTTATTAAATTTTTTGAAGCGAATCAAAAGATTTTTCATCAAAATTAACACTTTGATTATGTTAATTGGACCAACAAAACAAAACATTCTTATTAACTGTTTCAATTTTCAACAAATTGAGACTAAAAAAACATTAGACAACCAACTTCACATTTCTGGACAAATAAAGAAACAAAAAAAATCATTAAACCAAATATTTATTAATATATTTTTTATTTATTTCTCTTTGTCTTTCTAATTTTTCACAAATTGTATTCATCTCTCATTCTCATTTTTTTTTTGTTTTTGAAGAAAAAAAATTAGACACAAACTCTTTTTTTTTTCTGATTTCTCATTTGTTTTCTTTCTTTCTTTAAAAAAAAGTATAATTTTCTATCGTCTTACCTGATAATAAAATATTAGTTTAAGAGTTATTAACATGATTTTTTTATCTTACAAGCCTTTTGAAAATTCATTTTTTATGAATATATAAGAAAAAAATGTATTCTAATATTATTTTGAAAAAAAAAATTATATAGAAAAATAAAATAATAGATTTATTTATTTTTAAATGATTAAAGGGAAGCTATTTGTGAAGATGAAAACAGATACATTCCACCTTGTTCCTGCAGAGAACAAACAAGAGATTAGACACAAGCGTCACCTTACCATGTAGTCCGTTATCTCTTCAGTTAGCCTCTTCTCGGTCAATACGTGTCGGCTTGGACCCAGGAGGGGTTACCTGTAGAAGGGTCTCCGAAGCTCAAGTTAGTCAAAGCTCTCAGAGAGTCAAATCAGTGATTAATGAATGCGTACCTTTAATTACTGGGGTCCACGTGTATTTATAGAGCATTAAATGACGTTTGACCATTTCATGGGCTGGGTTTTGACTTGGGCTCTAGTTTGGGCCATGCATGGGCCTGGGCCCCAATCAGGCCCTTGAAACCTATTGAAGGCGGGACATCGATGTTAGCTAACGTTCTAGGCAAGTAGTCGGTCTCGACCGGCTACTTGCCTAGATGGCTTGTGCTGGTGGTGTCCGGGTACTAGATACTAGGTGGTTTCGATGTGTATACTGTTTACTTGGTTGAGTTTGGTTAGGTACGGTACACCAGTCCCCCAGCCTTGTCCGATATGGGTTGTCGGTCAAGGATGATATGTGTTGGTGAGCTAGCAGAACCGGCTAGGTGTGATACACCAGTCCCCCAGCCTTTAAGTGTGGTGAACAGTGTTAAGGCTTGGAATTTGCAAGTGTCAGAAGGTAGGTGAAAGGGCGTCAGGTGGTCACATCGTTAAAGTTTTGGCGCCGTCGTTTTTTTTTTTAGGTGTCATATCCTTCATAATGATGGTGTCGATTGGTCTGGGGTTTTATTTTGGCGGGAAGAGTTTTAGTCGTTTGGGATCGTGGACTATAAATATGGGTTTGAAAGCAGCTGAGGGTTTACTTGGTTCATTTGCGAGAGTTTCGAATTCAGAGATCTTGTGCGCATCATACTGTCCGACTAGTTCCCAAATTTAGCCGACATCTTCCCGTAAAAACGAAAACAGGTATGTCTAGTAGCGATAGCACATCGTTATCTGCGTCTAGTAGTAGTGAAAGTACTGAGTCGGATAGGAGTAGGGATGACCGGCTTGGCGGAGAGGGTATGAGTTCTGGAGTTGGTACAAGCGGAATGCCGATGGAGGTGGTGAGGGAAGTTCGAGAAGATCCTCCTGAGGAGCTGGAGGAGAGTAACTGGCCGGCCAAGGGCGGCTATGGATGGGTCGCTGCTGATGTTCGTGACCAGTCATCATTGTTTAGGTGGTCTCGCCTGTTAAACTCTTGGCTAAACTGTACACCCGTCATGTCTAGGGGATCAGCGGAGATATCGTTTCGCTGGAGAGGGTGAGCACCATCGACCAGGTATGCCACGGGCAGGAAGGGGCTACTGAGAAGTTCTTTTATATGTATATGTGCCATTTTTCTCAGCTTCACATACGACTACCCTTTGACGACTTCACTATGGGCGTGCTGCGGGCGTTGAATGTGGTGCCTACTCAGCTACACCCTAATAGTTGGGCTTACTTACAGGCCTTCCGCATTCTGTGCGAGTCTTTGTACTTGGAGCCTTCCCCCTATGCATTCTTGTATTTTTATTATACCAGACCCCGAAGGCCGACTACTTGGCTTTCTTTAATCAATCGTCCTAGCATCAGCAGGTTGGATGCATTCTCCCAATCTTTCAAGCACTTCAAAGACGGGTACTTTAAGGTCGTAGTGAAGGAGGGAGGTGAGCCGTACTTTCTGAATGCGGATGGGAGTGCCAAGTTTCCTTTTAGCTGGACCAACAATCCTTGTCGTTATAAAGATATGGGAGTGGAGGAGTTGTCGGCTGGTGACAAGGAGGTGGTGGGGATATTGTTGAGATTTGTGGATAAGTTGCCCACTAAGGGCCTAGTTAGGGTTTATAATTCGGTGCATCCGATAATAGATATTGAAGGTATTTATTTATTACTTAAACTGTGTTAATGATGCTAAGTTGTTTTGATCCGAGTTGTGATATGTTATTGCAGGGCATATGGCGCAATCTGGTAAGAAGAATTTGGCGCTCTTTCAATCACTGAGGAAGGAGATGGCCGCCAAGGCCAAGGAGGCTGGGAAAGCTGATGTTCCAAATTTGCAGGAATCGGTTGTGGAAGTACATGTGCACGGCAGAACGAAGAGGAGAGCTGAGCTCCCGCCTCGACCTGGGAAGGGTAAAGACGTGAAGAAGATAAGGGCGGCTATCCTTGGGTCGGCTAGTGGGGCGGGATCGGCTAGCGGGGAGAGGTTGCCGGAGGCCGGGCTAATTGAGTTGCCGGAGATATCCGTGAGGAAGGACATCTCGATCAACCTTCCAGACACTGTTGTGAACTCTATTGATAACATGGAGGTTGATCATATCGTGAGAACAATGGTGGAGTTTGGAAGCAAGGCTTTAGTCTTGGGTCGACGTGTAGGGTCCCTTTACAGAAGGGAAGTGAAGGAGGTGGGGGAGTTGCAGGGTAAGGTGGACAAGATTGCGGAGGAGAAGGCGGCGCTAGAGAAGGAGAAGGAAGGGTGGGAAGCTGAGAGGAAGAGGCTGGCGTCATGGAGAGCGCGTTGTTTAGATTCTGAGGAGAAACTGAACAAGCGTATAGGGGAGCTGGAAGAAGATTATGAAGATTTGAAGGACAAGTACGACGGGGCTGTTGGGGAGTTGGATGATTTGAAGAACAGCGTTATCCAAGAGCATATAAATGGTTTCGAGAAGGGGTTGCGGCAGGCGGCCTTCTTCTATAAGGATGTGGATGCCCTGGATTCAAGATTCGATGTGGATAAAGATGTGGTTGGCGGAAAGTTGGTAAGGGAGGATGAAGAGGGTGGGGAAGAGGTTGGGAACGAGGCGGCCGAGGAAGAGAAGGATGCGGACGCGACCGTGGAGGGTGATGACAACAAAGCAGCATAGGACCTTTAATGTTTATAATTTGAAAGCTGGAATTATGTCTGTAATAATTCGTATACTGTTTGTTTTTTAAAATGATGAATGTTGTGTATGCTGTTTTATTGGATGCCGATAACTTGTGTGATAGTGGTGCATTATTGGTATGGTATAATTATGAGCGAGTGTTTTGATGTATGTGATGTTTTGTAAATTCGATTTTTATTGAGGGTGTTCGACCCAGGCCGCTTACTTGTGGTAAGGGTGGGGAACTTAAACAAATTAACCACGAGTAAAGGGTGTTTGACCCAGGCCGCTTACTTGTGGTAAGGGTGGGGAATTTAAACGAATTAACCACGAGTAAAGGGTGTTCGACCTAGGCCGCTTACTTGTGGTAAGGGTGGGGAACTTAAACGAACTAACCACGAGTAAAGGGTGTTCGACCCAGGCCGCTTACTTGTGGTAAGGGTGGGGAATTTAAACGAATTAACCACGAGTAAAGGGTGTTCGACCCAGGCCGCTTACTTGTGGTAAGGGTGGGGAATTTAAACGAATTAACCATGAGTAAAGGGTGTTCGACCCAGGCCGCTTACTTGTGGTAAGGGTGGGATCTTAAACGAATTAACCACGAGTAAAGGGTGTTCGACCCAGGCCGCTTACTTGTGGTAAGGGTGGGGAACTTAAACGAACTAACCACGAGTAAAGGGTGTTCGACCCAGGCCGCTTACTTGTGGTAAGGGTGGGGATCTTAAACGAATTAACCACGAGTAAAGGGTGTTCGACCCAGGCCGCTTACTTGTGGTAAGGGTGGGGAACTTAAACGAACTAACCACGAGTAAAGGGTGTTCGACCCAGGCCGCTTACTTGTGGTAAGGGTGGGGAACTTAAACGAATTAACCACGAGTAAAGGGTGTTCGACCCAGGCCGCTTACTTGTGGTAAGGGTGGGGAACTTAAACGAATTAACCACGAGTAAAGGGTGTTCGACCCAGGCCGCTTACTTGTGGTAAGGGTGGGGAACTTAAACGAATTAACCACGAGTAAAGGCTGTTCGACCCAGGCCGCTTACTTGTGGTAAGGGTGGGGAACTTAAACGAATTAACCACGAGTAAAGTAGTATAGAGTCATAAAGTAGGGAACCACTCATTTTATTTATTCAAATAGGGGTGCCTCGTTAAAACCTCCTTGGTCAAAACCCTCCTTAGGGACAAAAGACCAAGTGAGGAAAAAGAGTACACCCGTGGTTATAAGTATTGATCCGCTTATGATGCATGTTCAACTGAAGTAGAACTTGAGGTGGGATACATTCCATGTGTTGGGGATTTCTTCCCCAGATAGTTGTTCTAGGCGATAAGCCCCACCTCCTGCGTCTTCTCGTATGCGGTATGGGCCATCCCAATTGGCGGAGAACTTGCCATCCTTCTTTCTAGCACTGCTGGCCATTCTCCATAGTAGGTCTCCTATGACAAACGATCGTGGGTGCAGGTTTGCGTTATATTTCCTGGCAGCTCGTTGTTTGGCGGCGAGATTGCGTATTTGGGCTTTTTCTCTGAGTTCGGGAAGGAGGTTGAGATGTAAGGCCATGTTTTGGTGGTTGTGAGTTGGGTCGTACAGTTGTCGGCGCAGGGATGGTTCGCCAATTTCTACTGGTATCATGGCGTCTGCGCCGTAGACCAGGCTGAAAGGGGATTCATTTGTTGACGATTGAGGGGTGCATCTGTAGGCCCATAGCACTTCAATTAATTCTTCTGGCCATCGGCCTTTAGCGGTATCCAATCTTTTACGCAGCTCCACGAGGATAACTTTGTTTGCCGCTTCCGCTTGCCCATTGGTCTGTGGGTGTTCTACAGAACTTGTGATGTGTTTGATGCCTAAGCCGGTGTAGAATTTTGCTAACTCCTTGTCAATAAATTGTCGGCCGTTATCTGTTATGATGGTATGCGGTACACCATATCTGCATATGACGTCCTTCCACACAAACTGCTGGACTTGCTGGGCCGTGATAGTGGTCAATGGCTTGGCTTCAATCCATTTGGTAAAGTAGTCAACGGCTACGATTAGGAACTTAACTTGTCCTTTGCCGGGTGTGAAGGGGCCTAGGATGTCCATTCCCCATTTAGCGAATGGCCAGGGGGACAATATGTGGTGTAGATGTTCTTGTTTTTGATGTATAAGGTTGTCGTGCTTCTGGCATGGTTTGCATTTCTTGACGTAGTCTTGGCAGTCCGCCTCTATTGTGGGCCAGAAGTACCCGGCTCTGAGAATTCTTGTGGCCATGGTGCGTGCGCCTGAATGATAACCACAAATTCCTTCGTGTAGTTCCTTAATGACGTACTGGGCTTGTTCTGGCGTGACACATTTAAGTAGGGGCTGGTCGTATCCGCGTTTGTAGAGGTCGTCACCTACCATAGTGTACCTGGTGGCCTTAGCCAGCCAAGTTTTGTCCGCGTCGACAGGGGGGTTGCCGGTTTTGAGGTACTGAATGTAAGGGGTGGTCCAGTTTGGGTTTTGGGTGGGGGTGATGCTGTTTGATGGGGTGTGGGTTAATGTTTGGCAAGCGTGTGTGACGGAAGGTATGGATAGTGTTTGCTGTAGCAAGGACCGGTTACGGTTTTTGAGTTTGGTACTGGCTAATTTGGAAAGGATGTCGGCTCTGACATTATCGGTTCTGGGTGTGTGTTCGACGCGGACTTGTTCAAAGGCGGATTGGATGATTGCACGGACTAGATGGTAATATTGTTGGAGGATGGGGTCTTTGATTTGGAACTCGTCGTTCAGATGACCTACGGTGAGTTTGGAGTCGGTTTTGCATGTTAACTTTTTGACGCTGACTTCACGGGCTAGAGAGAGCCCGGCGAGGATAGCTTCATATTCGGCTTGATTATTCGACGTTTTGAAAGCGAAGTGAAGGGATTTCTCAATGAGGATGTCGTTGGGGCCTTCCAACACGATGCCGACACCGGCACCCCTTGGGTTCGAGGAGCCATCTACATGAAGCGTCCATTGGTCCTCAACAGGTGTTTGTTGTAGGTCATTGACGAAGTCTAAGAGACATTGGGCTTTGATGGGGCCGTGTGGTTCATAGCGGATGTTGAATTCGGAGAGCTCCACGGCCCATGATGACATGCGTCCGGCTAAATCTGGTTTTTGTAGTATTTTTTGGATTGGGTAATCGGTCTTGACGGTTATGGTGTGGTTTTGAAAATACGGGCGTAAGCGGCGTGCGGCGTGGACCAAGGATAGGGCTAGTTTTTCTACCATTTGGTATCTGGTTTCAGGATCTTGTAGTGTCCTGCTTACGAAATAAACAGGATGTTGCGTGCCTTCTGCTTCTTGGACAAGGGCAGCACTGACGGTGTGATCGGTGGCCGTGATGTATACTAGCAGGGGTTGGCTGATGTCGGGTTTGCGAAGGATGAGGGGTGAGGCTAGGGATGTTTTGAGTTTGAGGAAGATTTGTTCACAATCGTCAGTCCACGTGAACCGGGCGGATTTCTTTAGGAGCTGAATTATGGGTTGAGTTTGTTCTGCTAGTTTTGGTAGGAAGCGAGATATAGCCGTGAGGCGGCCAATTAGTCGTTGGACTTCCTTGATGGTGGTGGGGCTGCGCATCTCGATGATGGCCTTGCATTTTTCAGGGTTAACTTCTATGCCGCGCTGAGTTAACATGAAACCGAGGAATTTACCCCGGTCGACGCTGAATACGCACTTATCGGGGTTTAGGCGGAGGTTGTACTGGCGTACGGCGGAGAAAACTGCCTCTAAATCTTTAGCGTGCTAATGATGACTTGGGGACTTGACGACCATGTCATCGACGTAGACTTCGACACAGTGTCCTGTGAGGTGGCTGAAGACTTTGTCCATTAGCCGCTGGTAGGTTGCCCTAGCGTTTTTGAGGCCAAAGGGCATGACTCTATAGAAGTAGTTGGCATCATCTATGATGAAGGCGGTCTTGTGCATATCTGCTGTGGCCATGGGTATTTAGTTATAACCTGAGTATGCGTCTAAAAAGCTAAGTACTTTATTTCCTGCCGCGCCGTCTACGAGGCGGTCGATGTTGGGTAGGGGGTAGGCGTCGCGAGGGCACGCCTTGTTCAGGTCTGTGTAGTCCACGCACATCCGCCATTTGCCATTGGCTTTCTTCACCAAGACAACGTTAGAAAGCTAGGTGGTGTACTGTGCTTCATCTATAAACCCTGTGCTCAGCAACTTCTCGGCTTCTACCTTGGCTGCCTGTCTGCGTTCTTCCCCAAGTTTGCGTTTTTTCTGGGATACGTAGCGGGCTTCTTTGTATATCGAGAGCTTGTGGGATGCGACCTTGGGGTCTACCCCAGGGAGGTCGGCGGCTGACCAGGCGAAGAGATTCGTGTTATTGGTGAGGATGGGTGTAATTGTGGCACGCTCATCAAAATTCAAACCAGTGCCCAAGTTGATGGAATGGTCGTTGGGGAGTTCCAGGGGGGTTGTGTCCTCGACTGGTTCGAGGCGGGCATCTCGGCCTATTCTGGGGTCAAGGTCCTCGCCGGATAGGGCTATGCGGGAATTAAGTGGTCGCTCGATGTGGTTTGTCTGTTGGATTGGGAGTTGCGGTCTTAAGCTTGCCATGTAGCATTCGCGTGCCAAACGTTGGTCACAGTGGATGGTTAGGATGTCACCGGATGGTGCTGGGAACTTCATGGCCAAATGTGGGGTGGAGACGACTGCACCAAGGGTATTGAGGGAAGGACGACCCAGGAGTATGTTGTAGGATGTGGGTGCGTCGACTATAAGGAAGCGGATTGGGATTGTTTTTGTTTGGGTTCCTTCCCGAAAGACGGTATGGAGGTCTATGTAGCCCTGGGTGGATACTTGTTCGCCAGAAAAGCCGTATATGGGCTCATCATATGGTATCATAGCGGTGTCGAGGAGTTGTAACTTTTGGTAGGTGGTCTAGTAGAGGATGTCAACGGAGCTGCCTTGATCTACCAGGACTTTCTTAACGGCATAATTTTCGATTTCAACTGTGATGACCATGGGGTCGTCTTGTTGGTGGTCGAGGCCATGGAAGTCGTCATCTGTGAATACGATGGGGGCCATACGTCGTCTGTGATGGGATTGGGTGATGTGGTTGATGGATTGTATGTGGCGGAGGTGTTTCTTTCTGGCGGAAGAGGTGGAGCCTCCGCTTGCGAAGCCACCAGAGATGGTGTTAATGGTGCCTCGTAAGGGGGGGTCGGCAGGGGTAATGTTGGTGTGAGCGGGTTGTGGTTGTTGGTCGTCGGGTTGGGTGGGGTGGCTATTGTGGTGGGTACCGCCTGGATGTCGTCTGTGGTCGTGTCGTGGAGGGTGGCAGGTTCGGGAGGAGGAGGCGTGGTCATCCCTGCGGATGAAGCGGCGAAAATGGCCGACGCTTACCAGTTCTTCGATCTTATCCTGGAGCGCTTTGCACTCTTCTGTAGTATGACCGTGGTTGCGATGGTACCGACAATACTTGGTCATGTCGGCGTTAGGAGGGGTGGTTGTCTTTCGTGGTGGGGGGAGGAGGTCAGCCTGGAGGGCCTCGTCTAGGATGCGGGAGCGGGCTACTGTGAGTGGGGCGTATCTGGTGAAACGAGGTTGGCGGGGTTCACGTTGGCGGGTGTCAGGGCGCGGGTGAGGCTGTGGGGTGGGATTGGGGGTGGGATTGGAGGTGTTGGCGGCATAGTCGTTACAGAATTTGGTGTGAAGAGTTTGCATTTCTTCCATGCGAACGTAGTCAGCTGCGCGCAGCTTGAGTTCGTGCATGGAGGTGGGTGGGTGAAGGTAGACATTGTTGGCGAAGGGTCCGGGTTATAGGGTGAGGGTCATACATTGAAGTATCATTTCCTGATTAAGGTGTGGTGTACGAAGGGCTGCTTTACTGAAGTGATCGATGAATTTTCTGAGTGGTTCATTAGGCTCCTGTCTGATGCCCAGTAGGGATATGGTGGTGGTTTGGTGTGGGCGGCTGCCGGCGAAATGTGTGGAAAACATGTGGGAAAGGGTGTCGAAATTATCAATTGAGTAGGGTGGGAGGGTGGTAAACCATTCTAGGGCGGGGCCTTTGAGGGTTGTGGGGAAAGCTTTGCAAAAGACTGCGTCTTGGGATGTATATAGGGCAACGTGTGTGATGTAAACTTTCAGGTGTTCGTCGGGGTCGGTTTCGCCAGTGTAGCGATCGAGGTTGAATGGTTCCCACTGGGCCGGGAGAGGGGTGTTAGCGATAAAATCTGTGAATGGGTGGCGGCGTCTGGGGTGGTGAGGGGGGGGAATGTGGGGTGGGGGTGGGTGGTTGATCATAGTAGGAAAGGTGGAGGTGATGTTATGAGGAGGGATGTGGGTTGTGGGAAGATACTGCGGATTGTAGGGTGGGACGTATGCTGTGTGGAGAGCAGTGGGTATGTTGTGGGGAGCGTGGGTGGTTGAGGGTGCTGTGAGCCCCAGGTGACCGGATGGGAAGTGTTGGGGGTGTGTGGAGGTAAGGGGGTTTGTTGGGTGGTGGTGAAGGTGTGGGGGGTGGGATTATATTCACTTTCTTCCTCTGTAGGCTAGAAGGCCGGAGACTTCACAGCTTCAGAGGTCTCTTTGGCTTTTCCCTCCAGGTTAGCATCTGCCTCGATCCTCCTTCTGAGGCGGGAGTTCTCTTGTTTTAGCGCTTCCATTTCTTCAGCGCTGCGCTTCTTCAGGTCTGCGAGCTCCTGTTGCATCTTCACCTGGCCGTCTAAGATGGCGGCCAAGTCAGGGGTGATGCCGGAAGGTCCAGAGGGACCAGCGTCCATTTGCTTGTTAGCTCCAGCTTTGCTACGGGTAGAAACCATCTTCAGAGAAAAACGGGTACTAAAGGTGTTCGTCTCGTGCCCCACGGTGGGCGCCAATTGTTCCTGCAGAGAACAAACAAGAGATTAGACACAAGCGTCACCTTACCATGTAGTCCGTTATCTCTTCAGTTAGCCTCTTCCCGGTCAATACGTGTCGGCTTGGACCCAGGAGGGGTTACCTGCAGAAGGGTCTCCGAAGCTCAAGTTAGTCAAAGCTCTCAGAGAGTCAAATCAGTGATTAATGAATGCGTACCTTTAATTACTGGGGTCCACGTGTATTTATAGAGCATTAAATGACGTTTGACCATTTCATGGGCTGGGTTTTGACTTGGGCTCTAGTTTGGGCCACGCATGGGCCTGGGCCCCAATCAGGCCCTTGAAACCTATTGAAGGCGGGACATCGATGTTAGCTAACGTTCTAGGCAAGTAGTCGGTCTCGACCGGCTACTTGCCTAGATGGCTTGTGCTGGTGGTGTCCGGGTACTAGATACTAGGTGGTTTCGATGTGTATACTGTTTACTTGGTTGAGTTTGGTTAGGTACGGTACACACCTCTTTATATATTTTGAAACATTATACTAATAATCTAATCTAATAATCCAATTGTTTAGTTTAAAGAATTATTTTTTGAAACATTATACTAATAATCTAATTTAATGATAAAAAAATTATATTATTTTGGCCCCTCCAAAATTTTTGGTCAAGATCTGCCACTGGCTATTTTGTTATTGATATCGTGGTGTGGCTTAGTTTCCTCTAAGTATTTTTGGATAACGAGTGACATTAACACTCTGAAACTTACTTTTTACTTTGCTCATTATATTATATTGTGTGATGTTTCATTTAATTACATTATTATTTAAATGAGACGTTACAAATCTCATTTAAATTAAATAATTTTATCTTTAAATTGAATTCAAATTTAATTTTTATATAAGTATTATACAAATATTTTTATTAAAATTAATATTTTTATTAAATAATTTAACAAGATTAAATTTATTTATATTTTACATTAAATTTTATTTAAAATTGTTTTTAAATTTTAAATTTATTTGTTTTAAATTATTTAAAATTATTTGAAAATTTTACATATAAATTTACGAAATTATTACTTTTTAATCAACTCAAAACTATTTTTATTAAAATTATTGAATTTTACATAAATTTTTTTAAATTAACCTCTTTTAATAAAAAAACGTATTATTCGCCATGGTCAAATTGATATAGTATAATGATTTTAACTATGGACATTAATTATATAAATAAATATTTTTATAAAATTTGAAATGAACTTCATAACGAAATGTCTTTTTTTTCTCTAATATGTATCCTTTTTATGTATGAACATAGGTCAGTCCGGAAGTCAATTCCAACAATAAAGTCAAATAAAAATAAATAAAATAATAAATATACAGTAATTGAGAAAGTATTTATTTATATTATTTAATAAATTGTTAAATTTTATGGGTATTCGACTGTGTATCTATATTGATCTTAATCTTTTAATTAATTGTTTAATTATTTTATTAGTAGTTTAAGTATATAAATTGCATTATATATTATATATGATTATTGAGGATAATTTTTAATAGTTCAAAAATTTCTTAGATTATAGTGTGAGACCCCCTTTTTATTTCTGCTCTAAAGTTAGTGGGCTGCCTTATAAGTGGGCCTAAGGCCGGCCCAACAAATAAAGTCACTAGGTCTGCCCTAAACATTTCACTTCTTCACATTCTCAGAAAACTATTGTCCTTGTCTTAGAGCAGCAGCCGCCTTTTACTTCCGCTAGGGTTCCGACGTTCTTCCGATCCACGTTTCATCTTGGCCATAGTTCTGCTCACGTAAGTACTATTTCACCTTATCGCCTCTGTCTAGTGTAGTTTTGTAGTCATAGTGGGAAACTCCATAATGACTCGTTTAACTTGCTGTTCCAGTTCGCGAGTCGGGTTCCAGAGTTGCTGTGCTCCTTGTTTCAGTGTAGAAGTCCCGTGCAAACCCATTTCCAGGTAAGGGAAGCTAGAACCCTCCGGTTTGTTTGGTACGAGTTTGCTATTTTATGTGGCTGGTGATCTCCTTGTGTTTGCCTGTTGATATGGATGTATGATGCGGTGGGATTGTTGCTTGTGGTATGTATTCGCGTCTGTTGCAAGTGAAAACAGTGGCGGGCACTGATAAACTCGCCCAAGCGAGCTAGTCTCGCCTAGGCGAGATTAACAGAGGCTCGCCTAAGCCTTTTCTCCACGAATGGTCGCCCAAGCGACCTACTGTGGTTTTTGAGCGAGCGAGCATCTCGCCCAGGCGAAAGGGGTCTCGCGTAAGCGAGATCCCGCATGTGCTCCTGCTTCCCTTTTTGAGCCCTCGCCTAGGCGAAGGGGGCTCGCTTGAGCGAGCACGTCTCGCCTGAGCGAGCACGTCTCGCCTGAGCGAGACCCTTCAGCCTGAGCGAGGGGTTGGGCCAGATAGTGTGGTGGTTGGTTGTGTGTTTGCTCTCTTATGATTGGAATTGCTTGGGTATGACTGCCATGATGAAAATACATGTACACATGTATGGTTATATGCCTAACGAATTGATATATATATATATATATATATATATATATATATATATATATATATATATATATATATATATGTATGACATGATTCATAAATGAGGAATAATGGTATTGTGAGAACTTGGCATGTGAAATGAATAAGTGGTGTGGAACTAAAGGAACATGGTATTAATATGAGATGAGGCCCTAGACTCATGGGGTGGTGATGATTAGAGGTATGGATTCGAAATATGATGCGTATGAGGAATTAATCTCAGGGGTTGGTATGGAAATGTACATATGATTTAATGTTCTCTTATTGCTGAGGTATGAATGTTGGTCCGTGTCAGCGTGTAAATTCCTTGGGGTCTCTAGGTGAGACCTCCGGGGTCGCGCTTTAGTGGTCGGGACGTAATTCCATGGCCCCTGTTAGTGGGTGTCCATGGTGGTGCCCCATCTGTATAACTAGGTAAGGATTCAAGTTAAGGTTGCATCCTGACACTCTAAGGAGCCAGTTAGTCTCACTTAGAGCGGACTGACTCTTGTGGTGAGAGTAGCAGGAGGCCTGAAACTCATTAAGGGCTAACCTTGTGGTGAGGGAAAATTGATTCATCGTAACACTTGTAACACATAGCTCAGGGTCGAGCAGCTCGGGGGTGAGCAGAGGTATCCACAACAAGTGCAAGCATTCGTTGAATCCGACTAAGTTATACGTATCCGGATGAGTCGAGTCGTGTCGTAGTGTATTGCTTGGAAGGTCGTAACATGCTTGGTTGTGGTATGAATATTGGATGATGAAAATATAATTGACTGTATGATGATTATGTATTGGCTCTAGCTTACCCGTTTTGCTGTATGGTTGTATTGTATGTGGTTGTTCTTTCTTGCGATGATCATCAATTTGATTGTTGGGAGCAGTGGGAGCAGATGGGCGAAGTTCTCGTGGTCAACAAGGGAATGGTGATTCCGCTGCTTAGCCATCTGGGCTGGAGTCTTCTTCATGATTTCTTTAGGGCTATGGCCCATGTATCGCTTTATGCATTTCTACTATATTCTCTTCTGTTAAACTTGTATCTAGTTTCTGTTGGCATCGTGGGTGCCAGGTTGTAGGGGTTGCGTTAATGACCCCAAGACTACGCTACTATACTATCTTTGCGTGACGCTTCCTTTAATTTCGTTTAATAATTAAATGGGACGTTACATATAGTCTCATCAATAGTTAAATAAAAAAACGAAAAGTATTATATGATTATTTCTGAGATAATATTATTAGGATTAATGATTATATTTGAAATATTGTTGACATTGAGATTTGAAATTCTATGTGTTTGAATTGGATGATAGATTTTGAAGTTCTATGTATTTGAATTGGATGATAGATTTGAGAGAATGAAAACGAGTAAATTTGAGAAGAAAAGTGAGATGAAGATGATTTTGTTTGAATTAAGAGACAAATAGGAAGAAATGAAGAGAAAATTTATTAAAATTTCTAAATAATTTGATAGATTGATAAATAATATCTTTCAATAAAATTAATTAATTAAATATACTTTTAAAAGTAATTTTAAATTAATATATTTTAAGTATTCATTATATTAGAATAAAGAATAAATATTTAATTTAAATTAATTATATTTGTTCTTGTAGAGAACAAATAAGATAAGTTAGGCACAAATGTCACCTTACCATGTAGTCCGCTATCTCTTCAGTTGGCCTCTTCCCGATTGATACATGTCAGCTTGAACCCAGGAGGGGTTACCTGCAGAAGAGTCTCCGAAGCTCAAGTAAGTCAAAGCTCTCAGAGAGTCAAATCAGTGATTAATGAATGTGTACCTTTAATTACTGGGGTCCATTCGTATTTATAGAGCATTAATTATGTCTGATTGCCCCATGGGCTGGACCTCGACTTGGGTCCTAGCTTGGGCCATGAGTGGGCCTGGGCCCTAACCCAAGCCCTTAAGACCTATTGAAGGTAGCTTCTATTTTACTGTCTTTTAGAGTTGTCGGCCTGGAGTAGGCGGCCTGGATCGGCTACCTACCTTGACGACTTCTATATTGGTTATACGAGGTGTAAATCATTCCTTCAGATGTATAGGTTAAAACCGGTACAAGTTAGGCTAACTCGGCCTAGGCTGGATACTTGGCTGTCTTGATATACACATTGTTTACTTATTTGGTCGAGTTTGGCTAGGTGTGGTACACCAGTTCCCCAACCTTGTTCGATATAGGTTGTCGGTCAAGGGTGATATGTGTTGGTATGCTAGCGGAACCGGCTAGGTGTGATACACCAGTCCCCCAGCCTTTAAGTGTGGTGAATAGTGTTAAGGCTAAAAAGTGGTAACCTTCAAGGGGTAGGTGAAGGGGTGTTAGTGGTCAAATCCAAAAAATTTTGGCGCCGTCGTTTTTAAATGTCATATCCTTCGCAATGATGGTGTCAATTGGTCTGGGGTATTATTTTGGCAGGAAGAGTTTCCGTCGTTTGGGATCGTGGACTATAAATATGAATTTGAAAACAGATGAGGGGTTACTTGTTTCATTTGTGATAATCCTGAATTCAGAGATCTTGTGCGCGTTATATTGTCCGACTAGTTCCCAATTGCAACCGACATCTTCTCGAAAAAACAAAACCAGGTATGTCTAGTAGTGATAGCATGTCTACGTCTAGTAGTAGCGAGAGTACCGAGTCGGAGAGGAGTAAAGATAGGCGACTTGATGACGAGGGTACGAGTTCTGGGGTTGTTACAAGTGGGATGCCAATGGAGGTTGTGAGGGAGGTTCGAGAGGATCCCCCAGAAGATTTGGAGGAGAGCAACTGGCCGGCGAAAGGCGGCTACGGGTGAGTGGCTGCTGATATTCGTGATCAATCGTCTTTGTTCAGGTGGTCCCGTCTACTGAACTCTTGGTTGAACTGCACACCTGTTATCTCCAAAGGTGTCAGTGGGGACATTGTTTCTCTGGAGAGGGTCAGTGCTATCGACCGGGTATGCCATGGGCAGGAGGGGGCTGCCGAAAAGTTTTTCTACATATACATGTGCCACTTCTCTCAACTTCATGTGCGACTGCTGCTAGACGATTTTACTATGGGCGTATTGCGGGCGTTGAATGTGGCACCTACACAGTTACATCCGAACAGTTGGGCCTATCTGCAGGCCTTCCGCATTTTGTGCCAATCTTTATACTTAGAGCCCACTCCTTACGCTTTCTTGTATTTTTACGACACCAGACCTCGACGGCCGGCTACTTGGTTATCCTTGATAAGTCGCCCTAGCATCAGCAGACTGGATGCCTTCTCCCAATCTTTCAAGCATTTCAAGGGTGGGTACTTCAAGGTTGTCGTCTAGGAAGGAGGCAAAGCTCACTTTTTGAATGCGGATGGGAGTACCAAGTTTCCCTTTAGTTGGACCAGCAATCCTTCCCGGTATAAAGACAAGGGAGTGGAGGAGTTGTCGGCTGGTGATAAGGAGGTGGTGGGGATGTTGTTGAAGTTTGTCGATAAGTTGCCCACTAAGGGCCTAGTTAGGGTTTATAATTCGGTGCACCCGATAATAGATATCGAAGGTATCTGTTTATTACTTAAGCTGTGTTAATAATGCTAAGTTGTTTTGATCCGAGTTGTGATGTGTTATTGTAGGGCATATGGCGCAGTCTGGAAAGAAGAATCTGGCGCTCTTTCAGACGTTGAGGAAAGAAATGGCCGCTAAGGCCAAGGCGGCTGGGAAGACTAATGTTCCCAACTTACAAGAATCGGTGGTGGAGGTGCACGTCCATGGCGGGACAAAGAGGAAGGTTGAGCTTCCGCCTTGACCCGGGAAGGGAAAAGATGTGAAGAAAGTAAGGGCAGCCCTGCTTGGAACGGCTAGCGGGGCGGGGTCGGCTAGTGGGGCGAAGGGGCCGGAAGCTGGGTTGATCGAGTTGCCGGAGATATTCGTGAGGAAGGATATTTCAATCACCCTCCCGGATACCGTTGTAAATTCTATTGACAACATGGACGCGGAGCACATTGTGAGAACAATGGTCGAATTTGGGAGCAAGGCTTTAGTTTTGAGCCGGCGTGTGGGGTCGCTTTATAGGAGGGAAGTGAAGGAGGGTGGCCGGGAAAAAGTGGAGGAGTTGCAGGGTAAGGTGGATAAACTGGAGGAGGAGAAGGCTGCATTGGAGAAGGCAAAGGAGAGTTGGGAAGCATAGAGGAAAAGGCTGGCAACATGGAAGGTTCGTTGCTTGGACTCTGAAGAAAAGTTGAGTAAACAGATAGGGGAATTGGAGGAGGACTACGATGACTTGAAGGACAAGTATGATGGAGCTGTTGGTGAGCTTGATGATCTGAAGAATAGCATCATTCAGGAGCACATCAATGGTTTTGAGAAGGGATTGCGGCAGGCGACCTTCTTCCATCAGGATGTGGACATTACAGATTCAAAGTTTGATGTGAATAAGGACGTTGTTGACGGCAAGCTGGTCACGGAGGACGAGAGCAGTGCAGATGAGGGGGCGGAGGAGAAGGTAGTAGAGGACGAGAAAGGAGCGGGCGATGCCGAGAAGGTGGCACCTGATGCAGCAAAATATGATCTCAGTTTTAATTGATTTGAGAATATTATTTGAGCCTATGTCTGTAATATTTGGTACATTACGTTACATTGGTACATTCGTGCACTTATGTTTAAATGTGATTAAGGTTGTGTATGTTATTGTGTATGTCGGGTTTTGATGATATGTGGTGTATGTGTGATGCAATCGATTGTATGTTAAGGGTGTTCGACCCAGGTCGTTTACTTGTGGTAAGGGTGGGGAACTTAAACGAATTAAGCATGAGATAAGGGTGTTCGACCCAGGCCGCTTCCTTGGGGTAAGGGTGGAGAACTTTAACGAATTAAGCATGAGATAAGGGTGTTCGACCCAGGGCGCTTACTTGGGGTAAGGGTGGGGAACTTTAACGAATTAAGCATGAGATAAGGGTGTTCGACCCAGGCTGCTTACTTGGGGTAAGGGTGGGGAACTTTAACGAATTAAGCATGAGATAAGGGTATTCGACCCAGGCCGCTTACTTGGGGTAAGGGTAGGGAACTTTAACGAATTAAGCATGATATAAGGGTATTCGACCCAGACCGCTTACTTGGGGTAAGGGTGGGGAACTTAAACGAATTAAGCATGAGATAAGGGTGTTCGACCCAGGCCGCTTACTTGGGGTAAGAGTGGGGAACTTTAACGAATTAAGCATGAGATAAGGGTGTTCGACCCAGGCCGCTTACTTGGGGTAAGGGTGGGGAACTTTAACGAATTAAGCATGAGATAAGGGTGTTCGACCCAGGCCGCTTACTTGGGGTAAGGGTGGGGAACTTAAAAGAATTAAGCATGAGATAAGGGTGTTCGACCCAGGCCGCTTACTTGGGGTAAGGGTGGGAAACTTTAACGAATTAAGCATGAGATAAGGGTGTTCGACCCAGACCGCTTACTTGTGGTAAGGGTGGGGAACTTAAACGAATTAACCACGAGTAAAGGGTGTTCGACCCAGGCCGCTTACTTGTGGTAAGGGTGGGGAACTTAAACGAATTAACCACGAGTAAAGGCTGTTCGACCCAGGCCGCTTACTTGTGGTAAGGGTGGGGAACTTAAACGAATTAAGCATGAGAAAAAACACATAGAGAGTCGTAAAGTAGGGAACCCTTCTTTTTATTTATTGAATAGGGGTGCCTCGTTAAAACCTCCTTGGCCAAAACCCTTCTTAGGGAAAAAAGACCAAGTAAGGGAAAAGAGTACACCTGGGGTTACAAGTATTGGTTCGATTACAATACACATTCAGCTGAAGTAGAACTTGAGGTGGGATACATTCCATGTGTTGGGAATCTCTTCCCTAGATAATTGTTCTAGGCGATAAGCTCCTCCATCTGCATCTTCTCGTATGCGGTATGGGTCGTCCCAATTGGTGGAGAACTTGCCATCCTTCTTTCTAGCACTGCTGGCCATTCTCCATACTAGGTCTCCGACGACAAATGATCGTGGGTGTAGATTTGCATTATATTTCCTGGTAACTCGCTGTTTGGCGGCTAGATTGCGTATCTGAGCTTTTTCTCTGAGTTCGGGTAGGAGGTCGAGATGTAAGGCCATGTTTTGGTGGTTGTGGGTTGGGTTGTATAGTTCTCGGCGCAGGGATGGTTCGCCAATTTCTACTGGTATCATGGCGTCTGCGCCGTAGACTAAGCTGAATGGGGATTCGTTTGTTGATGATTGATGGGTGCATCTGTAAGCCCATAGTACTTCTATTAACTCTTCAGGCCATCGACCTTTGGCGGTATCCAACCTCTTGCGCAGCTCTACGAGGATGACTTTATTTGCTGCCTCTGCTTGTCCATTGGTTTGTGGATGTTCTACAGAACTTGTGATGTGCTTGATGCCTAGGCCGGTGTAGAATTTGGCTAACTCCTTGTCAATAAATTGTCGACCATTGTTTGTGATGATGGTATGTGGTACACCATATCTACATATAATGTCCTTCCACACGAATTGCTGAACTTGCTGGGCCGTGATGGTAGTTAGCGGCTTGGCTTCGATCCATTTGGTAAAATAATCGACAGCTACAATTAGGAATTTTACCTGCCCTTTGCCGGGTGAGAAAGGGCCGAGGATGTCCATTCCCCATTTAGCGAATGGCCATGGGGATAGTATGTGATGTAGTTGTTCCTGTTTCTGGTGAATAAGGTTGCCATGTTTCTGACATGGCTTGCATTTCCTGACATGATCCTAGCAGTCTGCTTCTATAGTGGGCCAGAAGTATCCGGCTTTGAGAATTCTTGTAGCCATGGTGCGTGCACCGGAATGATAACCACAAATTCCTTCGTGTAGCTCTTTGATGATATATTGGGCTTGCTCTGCCGTGACACACTTAAGTAGGGGTTGATCATAGCGAGAAAGGTAGAGGTGATGTTGTGAGGGGGGATGTGGGTTGTGGGGAGGTATTGTGGGTTATAGGGTGGAATATGTGTGGTGTGTAGGGCGGTGGGTATATTGTAGGGGATCTGGGTGGTAGGAAGGGGGCAGTAGGGGTTAGGGGTGCGGTAAGTCCCGGTTGACCAGATGGGAAGTGATGGGGATGGGTAGAGGGAACGAGTGTCTGTTGGGTGGTGGTGAAGGTGTGAGGGGTGGGGTTGTATTCACTTTCTTCCTCTGTAGGCTGGAAAGCCGGAGACTTCACAGCTTCAGAGGTTTCTTTGGCTTTTCCCTTCAGATTGGGATCAGCCTCGATCCTTCGCCTGAGGCGAGAGTTTTCTTGTCTCAATGTCTCCATTTCTTCAGCACTGCATTTCTTCAAATCCGTGAGTTCCTGTTGCATCTTTGCTTGGCCGTCTAGGATGGCGGCCAGATCAGGGGTGATGCCAGGAGGTCCAGAGGGACCAGCATCCGCTTGCTTGTTCACTCCAGCTTTGTTGCGGGTGGAAACCATCTTCAGAGAAAAACGGGTACTAAAGGTGTTCGTCTTGTGCCCCACGGTGGGCGCCAATTGTTCTTGCAGAGAACAAATAAGATAAGTTAGGCACAAGTGTCACCTTACCATGTAGTCCGCTATCTCTTCAGTTGGCCTCTTCCCGATTGATACATGTCAGCTTGAACCCAGGAGGGGTTACCTGCAGAAGAGTCTCCGAAGCTCAAGTAAGTCAAAGCTCTCAGAGAGTCAAATCAGTGATTAATGAATGCGTACCTTTAATTACTGGGGTTCATTCGTATTTATAGAGCATTAATTATGTCTGATTGCCCCATGGGCTGGACCTCGACTTGGGTCCTAGCTTGGGCCATGAGTGGGCCTGGGCCCTATCCCCAAGCCCTTAAGACCTATTGAAGGTAGCTTCTATTTTACTGTCTTTTAGAGTTGTCGGCCTGGAGTAGGCGGCCTGGATCGGCTACCTACCTTGACGACTTCTATATTGGTTATACGAGGTGTAAATCATTCCTTCAGATGTATAGGTTAAAACCGGTACAAGTTAGGCTAACTCGGCCTAGGCTGGATACTTGGCTGTCTTGATATACACATTGTTTACTTATTTGGTCGAGTTTGGCTAAGTGTGGTACACCAGTCTTCCAGCCTTGTCCGATATGGGTTGTCGGTCAAGGGTGATATGTGTTGGTATGATAGCGGAACCGGCTAGGTGTGATATAATATTTATTTGTTCAATAAATTATTAGATAATTTTTAAATATAAATTATTATAAAAATTAAAAATAGTTTTCCTTGCTTTTCTTCCCATGTATGAGCAGAAAGGAAACGGAACAATAGTTATTCATTTTTCACGTTTATTATTTTGATTTTCGAACAATCTTTACAATTTTACGCATAAATAGTTTCTGTCACTAGAAACAAACACACTTTAAATATTGAAAAAATATATTTAAAATATCTTTATTTCCTCGTCTCTCATTCTTTTTTAAAATTAAATTGTATTACGGTGAAATTGAGAAGTAAAGTAACATTTTGGTTTGATCAAATTTTTTTTAGAGTAAGTTCATTTTCTAAATTTTTGTTTTTTTGAAGCATTTTATTTTCTTCTTGTATGTGATAAATTCGTCTATTGTGTACATTGAGAGATGATAAATTTATCCTTTTCTAAGTGAGAGGTGATAAATTTATATTAGAAAAATTGTGATGAATTCTTTTTTCAAGAAGAAGGTTTGTGATAAAGATGAAAAAAAATGCATCTAGATGAACTAAACTGAAAAAAAATTCATGAGTCCAAGAATTGAAGAAAATGAAAAAACAATTTTCTAAAATTCATATAGTTACATATAATGAATGTCAAAATTCTTTGAAATGTGGTCCCACAAAGATTCTCAAATTTGACCACATCCACTAGATTAAATATGACATACTTATCTAAAATGTTATAATCATTTTCTTTTTGAATTCTATCATTATATATGCTTGTTTTTAGTACACATGGGGAAATAATTTTTTTTATTAAAAAAAATAATTTATATATAAAAAATATAATTTGACATTCCTGAACTTTTTGTCAAAATTTCACAAAATATATATATATTATAGAAAAACTATTTTGAAAATTATAAGTCGGAAAGTAGAAAGAAAAAGCAAGATGGTAAATTTAGATGATGTAGGGGGGCAATGATAAGAATGCATCATCCATGTCTTTGTCCTTCCACCTTGTCTTCACAGCCTGTCATTAACAAATCAAATGCACACAGTCCTCCAATATAAGACAAACAGTTTTTTTTTTCTTTTTTCTTTTTGGGATGAAGGGCATGGGAGAAAAAAAAAATGAGAAAATGGAAAAAAAATAGTAAAAATGAAATTATTTGAATCAATGAACGAGAATAAAAGTAAACAAAAAAGTATTATAATTTTCCAAAGTGTTACTGGTGAGGTAACAGCGACAATACCTTAAGGCATGAGGTACCCTGTACTCCCCTGTCCCAAAAGTTTATTTAATGGTTGCCATCCACCAGATCAAACACCCTTTTTAATGAGAAGTTCATAAATTCAAAATTATTAAATAAAAACATGAAAATAGAATGATGATGTTGAAGAATATACAAACTTTATGCATGTTGGGAATACCTTTTGTGAGGAGGGTGTTGAGGTATTAAATGACTTGTGACATGTGTTTAGCTTTTTCATTTCCTTTCTTTACCAAAAGCTAACATCTCTCTTTCAACCTTCAATGTGTGATTATTTCAAACACTATAAAAAACAAATCTTAGGAAAATCTTATTATGGCATTATTCTTCATAAATACAATGCATTCATAAACAAAAATGACCTTATTTGTGATATTTGGAGTATTATTTACAGAAATGAAATATGTGATCCACTTTGAAACTCAACCATAAACAGTCTTTCCATGTGTAATATAATATTTTAGAGACAAAATGCTATTTAAAAAAAGTGTAATTAATATGGTTCTTCTTCTTCTTCTCCTCTCTCCCTTTTTTTTTTCTTCTATGGATTGAACAAAAATCTAAGTGACCTGAAATAATAATGATATTTTCCTTTTTGGCATGGTGAAAAAGAGTGATAAACTTTATATTATATACTCACTTTGGTATTGCCTTTTTTTTTCAACAAAAAAGTTTTATGCTTTTGCAAACTACTTAGCACGTGAAGGAATCAATCAAAGGAGCGACAACTTACTCCTCAAAGGTTGGAGGAATAAATAATGATGCACACCTTTGACAATACACAAAGGAGTAATTTCTTTTATCCGTTCCCTTTCTATGAATATCACATTTTTTTTCCTTTTAATTTTTCATGTGCGTAAAACTCTAAAAAAAATGATATTTTGAAACTGATAATAATTTATAAGTAGTAAGATTTGATTATTTTAATATTAAAATATTTTAGTATAAATAATTTTATTATAAATGAGTTTCATTATTTTAAAACACATTATTTATCTGAAAATCACTTTTTCTAAACTTTTGTGACTTCTCTTTAGGAGTTCTCTTTCATTATTTGTCTGAATGAAGATCTTAGACCGTAGGAGTGATCCTCGCGGTGAACTCTTTAATTTGAACCGATCAATTTCTTTGTTTGCATAAGTTGAGTTTTAGCTATTTTTGTTGGTCCATTTATATTATTTGTTTCATGTGAGTCTTCTTTCACTTGCATGCGACTTTTTAGTCATCAATATGAGTTTCTATTGATTAGTGATCATAACAATATGTTCTAATCATTCTTGTGATGTTTCTATGTGTAAATAGAAATCCTGCAAGTTGAGGGAAACTAGTCTTTATCTGTGTGTGTGAGTTTATCAATTTGATATTTTGCATGTTATTGCATTATTGCATGTTGGAAATGGAAATTTGTCAGTTTCTGATGAATCTGGTGAATCTGATTTGATGTGTATAGCTAATTTGATTTGCGTGGTTTGAATGATTGTTTCATGCTTGAGTGTTTTGGTTGATTTTTTGTTGATTAAAGGAATAAGAATCTAAGCAATTAAGCGAACTGGTACGAGCTCAATATTCTAAAACTATTTTTTACCAAAGCACTACGAGCGGAGTACCAAATTAATAAATTGAATAAGTCCCATTTCCTTAATTTAGAAATTTTCATTGGTTAATTTTATGTTGAGAATATGCTTTAGTGTTTCTGATAAATTTGATTTGTGGTGAGTATGGTGTTTGGTTTGCATGGTTTGAATGATTTGTTCATGTTTCTTTTGCTTGTTTGTGTTTGGGTTTGTGTGACTAAGAGAAGTTATAATCTGAACAATTGAGCAAACTGGTAAAAATTTTCATGTTTAAAATTGTTTTAAATCAATGCATTGCGAAAGGAGTACCAATTTAAGCAATTGATCAGGTCCAAGTTCACTTAAAATCACAAAATGCATTTGATGTCAACTGATACAACATTAAGCGGTATCAAAGTGGCGTTGAGCGCAAGCTTGGACTATAGGTTTGGGATCATTCTGGCTCCATGGCCCTAAGCGCCAGAGTTCGCCGTTGAGCGTTACTTTTTGCGAGGAGAATGGTGTTGAGTGCCACTATTGAGTGCCATTTTCCTCTGTTGGCTCGGTTTTACTCTTCAGTTGTTTTAGTAGTTTTGCAATGAACCTTATTTATGTTTATGAATATGAATTGTTATTGAATTAAGGTGAAATTGTTGTGTGAGCATGTATTATGATAATGATATTAAAGGAATTTCAAGGAGAAATTGTTGGTGGTAGTGATAACTTTAGTGTATGCCTTGACATAGGAGATTTTAGTAAGGAGATATCTTGAACTCTAATAATCATTCACACTCAAACATAGTATAATGAGTTAAGTGGTGAGAATCACAGAAGGTCCTAGTCATTGGACTGTTTTGGTCCTAGGCACAAAGGAGATTTACCTTCTGTGTGCTTGGGTGATAACCCTTTGAGGCTAGGCTCTGCAGAGTCTATGAACATTCATAGGTGCACACCTTTAGTTAAATCTATGTCAAGGGCATGTATCTAGATAATTGACTTTAGTGTGAACTGTTTTGTGTTCATATACATATCTATTTTATCTATGTTGGTGTGAAAGTGACAATATTTACTTATTTTAGGATAACTCTTTTTTGTACACTAGCTTACCCTTTTGTGTGCTCTGTGTTCTCTTGTGTTGTTTGTCTTTTTCTTTTGTGATGATCACTTATTCTGTGGGAGCAGACGAAGTTGCAGGTTTAGAGACACCTCTAGAGGATTAGGAGCTATCAGTTAGAGTAGTGAAAGGTCTTGGGGAGCTTTGGTTTGGGTCAGTTTTTGTATAGAGTTTGTTGGTTTAATTTGAGTGTATAAATATTTTTATAGTTCTAGCAGTTGTAAGATTGTAATAATATACTTGATACACTGGAATTATTTGTTTTGAATACTATGATGATGTATTCTATTTTATTAGTTTTAAGTTACTAAAATTGGATATTATAATGTGTTTTACCGTATTTATAATATTTAAGAAAATAGAATGGCAATCAATCCACTAATAAAAGAACATAATTAAAATTCAAAATATACATATATATATATATATATATATATTAATTTATAAGAAAAACAAATATATATAGATTTACGAAATAATTTATGTAATACAATTTAAATTTTTCTACTAACAATTAGCACATGTTTATCTAATAATTGAATTTAACTTAATTTTAATTTCAAGTGATTATTCATATATATATATATATATATATATATATATATATAATTATAATTATATTAGATTCAATTACTGTATTTGAGAGATTGTTTGCTAGAGTCTTAAGTTTTGTCGTGCTTTTGTCTTTAAAAGTGTTTTGTAGCATTGAAAGAGAAATGTGTATTTAAATTACCTTTCACCTCAACTTTTAAGCCATTTGAGACTATTTGGTGTACCAAAACAAGTGTCCTTAGTTAAGGATCGAGTACTATCTATGTTCCAAGTCCTCATACCAACTCTATATACTCATAGATTTTTTATTTACTGAATTAAACTTTGAAAAATCTTCTAGAGTGAATTTTTCTCTTACTTCACCTTAGAGAATTTACATTCTTTTTTTGTAAAAACATTACTTATATTATCTTTCAGTATAAGTAGAAGTAGGCTTGAGCATTGGTCGAGTTGGATTAGATTTGAATTCAACTTGACCCTTCTAGTATAATCTAAATTTATTATTTTAAAATTCATATTTGACCATTTAGTTTATCGAAATAATCATTTCCAGGTTGTTTAGGTTGCGGGATAATTCAGTAAATTTTTTGGATTACAAATTTATATTAAGTCATTTTTTAATGAAAATATTATTTTTAATAAATGACATAAATATAGTGAATCTTTAAATAAAAGAAAATGACATGTATAATTTTCATAGTGATTATTATAATGATTTATGATTTTATACAACTTACTATTAAATTTTAACAAAATAATATCACATTAAAATAAATTTTAAAATATATTACAAATTTATAAATATTAAAATATAAATTTGGGTGAAGTCAGGTATTCATAAAATTTTAACCCGTTGTTTTAATTCGACTACAATTATCCATTTTACTCAATTTTAATTATTTAACATTACCCACTTATAATTTACGTCGATTAGTTTCTAACATATCTAACTTTTTAATTATTATCTTATATTTTAATGTATTTTTTTTATTATTCTTAGTTTCACTAATTTATTCTTGTAGGTATAATTACATATTAATGATTTTCTTAAAAAAAGAAAAATATTACATCAATTTTACCTAAAACTGATGTAATATATGGTGTTTCTTTTTTCAAAAGTCACATATTACAATGATTTTTTCAAACAATCCATGTAATATATCTATCAATATATTCCTAATAACACATATTACATCGGTTGTTTCAAACAACTAATATAATATGTCTATCAACTTTTTTTTTTCACTTTTACTAGGTGCATAAAATATCGGTTCTGACTAGACCAATTTGTCCACCTTACGTTAGTTCACCAACCAATGTGAAATGTGTTGAATTTATTATATCGGTGATATCTAAATGAGATTCATAAATAACATAAGTAATCTTAAATAATCATGTAAAAAATAATTGTTGTACTAACATATCCAATCCAACTTGATAATATGTTCAAATTTATTTTGGGATTTTTCAAATTCAATCGAATACCCACTTTTTCTCAAAGTAAAATATATTTAATTAAACTCTTGTTAAGCTTCTTCTTATATGTTTTCTTCATATCATCTTTTGATAACATATATTCAACAAGGTATTAGTTTCTTCACATATTCCCTTTAATAACTACCAATTCATTAAATTTTAACTTCTCTCATAATATAGTAATTCCACTAATCATAATTCATTAAAAACAAGAAAATGTTATGAAATAAAGCGAATAACAGAGAAAATAATAGATAATAGAAAAGAGAAGAAACAATGGAGAATAGAGAATGAGAAAATAGGAAGCAACTCATCTGTGTATTATTATTGATAGGAAGAGTCCTATTTATAGATACAACATGTAATCCATAAACGAAACAAATCAACTTAGCTAATACAAATATTTACATAAAGAGTAATGAATCATATGGGTATCAATCATATGAGTAAATGTATCAAATCAATGGACAATCATTAATTCATAACACTCCCCCTTGAGTGTCCATTGATAAAAGAATGTACCTCGTTAAAACCTTACTAGAAAAAACCCTTTAGGATAAAAAACCTAGTGAAGGAAAAAGAGTACAACATTCTGTATTCTTTAATATAATATTGTTCATCACATATTCTATTTCTCCCCCTCATGTAAACTTACATCATTAAGGTGATGGAGTCCGAACTTATGAATCATTTGCTCAAAAGTTCTTCTTGGCAATAACTTCATAAATACACTTGTCATATTTTCACATGAATGAATTTTTGGATATCTATATCATCCTTTCAACTGAACAATACACTATTGTCTTCATATATGATTGTTGATTCCATCTTTGTCGGGGATAGTCACAAGTTTCTTGCACATGTTCAATTATAGACCTTAACCAAACATATTCACAACTTTCCGCGTAATTCTATATGATTAGACGATGTTGCTACTATGGTTTGTTTCATATACCTTCATGAAACCATTGTGCTACCACATGTGAACAAACATCTTGTTTGTGATCAACCATTGTGACATTGTGAGAATATGTAAAATAACATGCATATACATAACCTATTGGTCTGAATCTGAATCATTTGGATGGAATAAGCTTATACTCGTAGTACCCTTAAAGTAATGAAGTATATGTTTTACTCCAAACCATTTTCTTCTTGTAGTTGAAGAACTATATTTTGCTTAACAAATTTACAGCAAATGCAATATTAGATCGAGTATAATTAGCAATATTCATTAGTGTTTCTATGACACTAAGATATGGTGCTTCTGGACCAAGAAGATCTTCATTATTTTCTTGAGGTCTAAGAAAAGTCTTTATCAACATCTAACGACCTCACAACTATTGGAGTGCATAATGGACATGACTTGTCCATTTAGAACATTTTAAGCACCTTAATTATATAAGTCTCTTGATGTATAAAAACACCTTTATTTAAATACTCAATTTCTAATTTTAAATAAGACTTTGCCCTTCAAAGATCATTCATCTCAAATTATTTCTTTGAGTAATCAATTGTCTTTGTAAGCTCATTAGGAGTTCCAACGGTGTTTATGTCATCTACATAAACAATAATTATGGCAAATTCATTTTTGGATCTTTTCATATAAGTACAAGAACAAATAGGATCATTTCTATATCTTTCTTTTAATAGGTACTCAATAAGACGGTTATGCCACACACAACCTGATTGCTTTAATCAATAAAAGAGCATGTTCAATTTTATTGAATAACCCTCTTTGTCTTGTTGGGCAAATAAAATCCTTTAAGGATTTTCATATAAATATGATTCTTAAAAGAACCGTATGAATAGGTTGTAACATCATCCATTAGATGTAAATGCAAATCTTGTTGTGCAACTAGGATAATCGAATATTGTAATGTTGTTGCATCCAATACTAGTGAATATGTTTTTTCACAAATCAATACAAAGTTTTGTGAACGACCTTGAGCAACCAATTGTGTTTTGTATCTAACAATTTCACCATTCTTAATTTGAGTTTTTGCGCAAAAACTCATATGTACCTAACGGATTTCACAACTTCAGGTGTGCGAACTATACGTCCAAAAACCTTTCATTTAGCAAGCAAATATAATTATGCTTCTTTGCATATTTTCATTTTGGCCAATTTTTTCTTTGCCGACAATCTTCAATGATTATTGCTTATTGATCCACATTGTCATTTATAGCATTCATCGCTATATTATAAGTAAAAGTTTCGACAATGTTAACTTCATTTTGGTTCCATATTATATGATTCATGACATAACTTATTGAGATCTCATCATTTTCAATAATTTCAAGTACCTGAGGTTCTTATGGAACTGAATCATTAATTATGTCAAATGAATCTTTTGGGATTTCCACCTTTTCGATTAGGTCATCTTGCATTTTAGCTCCCTTTCCTATTCAAGAGTTTTTATCTTTGGAACCAATAGGTCTACCATGCTTCAAACATGTCCACATGAGTTTTTCAACCCTTTTTTTTTGCATCACAATAATGGTCATGTCAAACAAGGCAATCATTTTGATTTGTAAACTTCTAGTTTACCATGACATGCATTTCAATTGTACTAATAAACTTGTGGTACAAATTATAAGAGAATGTTGATAATTTCTCCAATACATTTTCTTTTTCAACTCAATCATAGAGATATAAAGATATTTCATTTTTTTTTCATTGTTTGTCTCAATATAATATTCATTTAGACAAATATAATTGAAACTTAATAAGTTTCTATGCAACTTCTTGGTAGAAGTATAATAGTTCTTCTACAGTCTTCAAATATATTTGTAGTACTATAAATAATACTAACATTGATGTCTCGCATTATCAAACAAGAGAGAAATGTATTACTCTTGAGAATTGTATAAGTTGTTGCACTATCAATAAGACATATATCTTTTGGTACTAGTGCAAACATTCGTTTTTTCATATAATCGTAAATATCAATATGAGATTTTTTTAACACTCTCATAATCAATGAGGTGATCAATGCTTCCATTTGCTTTAGCAAAGAAAATAATAATATCAAGATGAGTAACATACATATGGCCATAATCAGAATCACCATCTTCACAAACAAAGTGTGTTTCTATGTTCTTCTCATTATTTGTAAGATGCTTTATTGTACAATAAGTACAACTCAAATGACCTTTACCACCGTAATGATAATATATACTTTCATCTTTTTGTCAATATTTTCACATTTTCCTTTTCCCTTTTGCACATTATTGTGCCACTTTTGGTGACAAAATGTGTCTTTGAAATTTTCTTTATAACCATGTCCATAATCAATATCACGATCATGAAAATATAAATCAAATGTTACTGCATTCACTTCTGGGAATGGAGCATAACCAATTTGGACAGGTTTCTTGATTTTATATCAAAAGCTCATTGTTTTGTTCAGCCATACAAAGGCATGAAATAAATTCATAATATTTATTGCTGCATTCACTTCTGGGAATGGAGCAGATTAGGCGGATCTCATTATTTTTCATCAAAAACTTTATTGCTTTGTCCAGCCAGCCATACATAGGCATGAAATAAATTCATAATATTTGTGAAATCTCTTTTCACAATATTTTTGTCATGAGCAAATTAGTTGTTTAGATGTTTTTTTTTTCTTTATTTAATGGTATCCCAATATCCATTGCATCTAAATATATTTCAACATTTAAAATTCAATATAAGGAATTCTTCCTTGTAATATCAAGGGTCACAAATCCAAATTTTGCAAAGTTTCGCGTGTTTAGAACTAGCACATAAAATAATAATAATAATAATAATAATAATAATAATAATAATAATAATAATAATCACCATCATAATAAAAATAAAAATAATAAGACGGAAATAAAAATTGATAAAGTTAAACAATTCTTATCAAAAGAGGAAAAAAATAAGGTAAAATTATAATTTGAGAAAGGATTAGAAAGAGCCTGGATTGAGACACGCAGAGCACTGTCGTTAGAGAGAGAAAGCTTCCACTAGTCCTCAATTGGTTGGAACATCGTGTTGATAACGTGTTATGAAATAAAGCAAATAACAAAGAGAATAACAGATAATAGAGAAGAAACAATAGAGAATGAGAGAATAGGGAGCAACTCATATGTGTATTATTATTGATAGGAAGTGTCTATTTATAGATACAACATGTAATCCAGAGAGGAAACAAATCAATGGACAATCATTAATTCATAACAGAAAATATATACTTATACAGTTATTGAAATAAATTAAAAATATAAAAAACAAATTTATTTAAACCATATAAACAAATAGTAAATTTTAAATTTTTTTCATAGATTACGAGATGAAATTAAAATATACTAAGCAAAATTTGGTGAGTATCTATCAATTTATCTCACTTCTAGTCTCCTAAGCGGAATTTTTATATGTTAAGCTAATCTTATATAACGTTGCATTTTATTATATATTTACTATTAAGTATTATATTTAGTGAAAAACATATCTTTTTTTTTCACATTATATTATTGATACAAAGTATTATCAATTTTAATAGAGATTATTTTTATTAAAGAGTATATCCATTTTTATTATATTCTGAAATATTATATACATCCAATATATTAAAAGTGTTTTTGTTATTTTTTTTTTCTATGATAAAAATAATAAAATTATTTTATTTTACCCGTTTTTTTATTTCTTTTAATTAATTTAAATACATTTATTTTCCAATTATTCTCCGCTCCTATTTACGTTTTTCCCTCTTATTTTTCGTGTGCAATCCAAACAAAATATTAAAACTAATATTAAAAGCAATTGATATCACCCAAAACCCTAAAAGCAAATAGGTTAATAAGATGGTCCAACTTTAGAACCGAATATTTTTAAATTATGCTACAATAATAGAATTTCCTTTTTCCTTTATTCTTTTGCTTTACCTTGACGGCAGTTAAAAGCAAATGATATCATCCTAAAGGGACACTAATTATGAGCCAATTAATTTCACAAATTCTCATGGTTAATAGATATCTCTCTTTTCCACCTTATTTTAAAATTTCTCTTTATTTATATAACTGCAATTAAAAAAAACTTTTAAAATTATATGCAGTGTACCAAAAAAATATAATATATGTAAAATATATACTATTTTAGTACAATAATTAAACCCAAACTAAGAGAATGAAAAGGGGGAAAAAAAGTGCTGACTTTGTGGTTATGAAATCACAAGGTATAAATATAAGGAATATATGGGAAACTTCTTAGTACCTTCACAACATAATAAAGTTGGAAGTTTTTTTATGACCTTTTTCATTCTGTTCTTATCCATTCTCCAAGTGTGCTCGTTATTTTGTAATTAATGAAATAATTAAGCAGTTATCCTTAAGATTTAATACAAATTAGGAAAGTTATTAAATGGTTTTGATTTAAGAGTATAACTAGATTTGTTTAAACTGTAATTTTTTTTTTCTTTAACCTGATAAAGATATACATATAATGGATAAGACCAAGATTAAATATAAATTATTAACCACTTAGTGTATATATATATATATATATATATATATATATATATATATATATATATATATTGATTGACACTTGACGACAAAGATAAAAAATAAAAAAATAGTTTAGGAAATGTTTTGCAGATTTCAGTATCTTTAAGTAGATCTAGATCAGAGTTAATTACCCTAATTAATAACAAGTCATTGACTCTCCTAAGCTTTGGATTTTCAATAAATTGCTATTTGCATTCCCTCTTTCTACCACTACACTCCCCTTTCAATTATTATTTCCATGAAATATATATAGAAATCAAACCCCATTTCTTATTCACTTGCACAATGGCTAGGGTTTCACAACTTAAATTGCTTCTAACATGCACAATTTTTTCCCATATACCTTTTTCTATTCTATTCTCTTGCCTATTGTAAAATAGCATTGTCATGTTTGAAAAGAATGTAAACTTTAGGAGTGAACAAAATACATGAATTGAAGTAAATTATTGTAAATCTATACTAAATTTTATAATTGATATGATAATTCAGTTGAATTGTACAATAGTTTAAATAAATTGAACTGAACTACATCATGAGTTTTCTGAATTATTTTTAACTATATAAATTGTTTGAATCATTACAAATAAATATCCTATTTTGAAATATTTTTCAATACTATAAGTTATAATTCAGTTCAAGTAGTTATGTTTAGAATAATTTAATTTTCAAAAACTAAATATACAAAAAACAATTTAGTGCAGGTTTTTTGTTTTAAACTCAATGTAGTTTTCTTAAATAATTTGGTTTTTATGGAAATTAATTTACTTCAATGTTAAGTTGGTTCAGTTAAAATATTTTCTCATCTGAAAACCAACCAAAGTTCACAATAGATAGATAAGTGTGTAAAAAGTGTTACTCTAATCTATTCACATAATTATTAAACAATTGTTGGGTAGGAAGATTGCTCCAACAGGAGAAAGATGAAATGGACACAGTTGTGGAGAAGAGGGAGAGAGTGCATATTTGAAGGTATTTTTGAAAAAAAAAAATAATATATATATATATATATATAAAAGGTGAGTGGATTAGCGAAATAGGACGTGTATAAGCCTGATTTGAAGCAAAGTAAACCTTTCTTCCTGCACCTCCCTTTATTATTTTTGTACCCCATAAAATCCATAAATCACATTTTATTCATGTTTAAAAATTTAATAAAACTTAAAGCCATATTCTTTCTTCTCATCTCCTTATTCTCTTCTCACCTAATGCTCACACTCCTCACCCCATTCACTTCCAAGTACAACTTTCAACCCTTATCTTCCTTTTGGTGAGAAACTTTTGGAGTGAGTATTGTAAATGTTTATCCTTCTTTGCACTTGAAGAAGTAATTATTTCACTTTTTTCTATCCATTTTAGGGTGTGAAGATGGTTGTTCTGATATTAGTGATTTGAATGTCAATATGTATTGTTAAGTAATGCTTCAAAATACTTCATTTTTAAAAGTAAGATAGCTTTGCAATTATTTGTATAACACGTGTACTATGTATCTAACATGTGTGTTGTGTATGCAACATATAGTTCACCTTCATTTTGAATAACGATTCTTCTGTTCTCATTTTATAGAGCATTCTCTCCTATCTAGGTTATTCCACTCCCTTCTATTTGCTTTCTCTTTTATGTTCCAACAATTGGTATCCAAAGCGAAGATTGGAGAATGGGACTTGGTGCTGCTTTTCCTATGAACCTACCGGTTCTGAATGAAAAGAATTGGGAAAGATGGCGTGTGCAGATGAAAGCCATTTTAGGCTATCAAGAAGTGGCAGAGATAGTCAAAGATCACTTTTCGGCGTTGGGCAAGACTTCAACAGACCAAGTTTCACTTCTTACATGATCAAGTGAGCAAGAGGACTATAAAATTACAATACTGCAAGACAAAGTTTGAATTGGCTGACATCATGACTAAGGCTCTAAAATCTGAAAGATTCTTTGAGCTGTGAAGATCCTTGAATGTTTTCAGTTTCAATTTGTAAAATATTTTGAATCGTCAAGAGGGTGTTAACTAGTGCTTCAATATAATTTATTTTTGAAAGTAAGATAACTTTGTTGTTATTGTATAACACGTGTATTGTGTATCTAACACGTGTGTTGTGTATATAACATGTGATTCACCTTCATTCTGAATAACAATTCTTCTGCTATCATTTCATAGAGCATTCTCTCCTATTTGGGTTATTCCACTCCTTTTCTTTGCATAAAACCCTTTGCAACCAACCTTGCTTTGTATTTTGTAATTGTACCATCTGGTTTGAGCTTAACCTTAAACACCCATTTAACGTCTATAGGAACTTTGTCTTTTGGTAAAGTTACCATCTCCCAGGTATTATTCTTCTCAATATTTCTCAACTCATCCTCCATTGCAATTTTCCTTACACGGTTATTCAAATCTTCTTCAAGGTTAACAAGTTTAGCATCTTCCGTGAGTGCAAGATGTTGAACAAAATCTCCCTCCTATGAAACAAGAGTCTCAAAATACACTTGATAGTCTTGAAGAGTCAAAAGAAACCTTATATGTCTCACTAGTTTGCTATTTTACACCTCAAATTTCCTCGCTTCAACTCATGCACCTTGATTTTCCATATACACTTTCACTTTACTTGAATATGTTTTACTAAGTGATTCATCATACCATGTTCTGGACTCATCAAAGTGAACATCCCTACTAAAACACACTTGATTCAGTTGGGATTATATAATTTGTAAGATCCATTAGAGTTATACCCAACAAATATCAGTGGTTCCCCTTTATCATCCAACTTCTTCCTTCTTTGATTTGGTATGTGTTTGAAACACAATGAGCCAAAAACTCTGAAAATCTTTATGGAGGGTTTGACTCCAAATCATGCTTCCTTTGGTACTATTGAACTTAAACTCTAACACGTGTATTGTGTATATAACATGTGGTTCACCTTCATTTTGAATAACGATTCTTTTGCTCTCATTTTTATAGAGCACTCTCTCCTATCTAGGTTATTCCACTCCCTTCTGTTTTGCTTCTCTTTTCTGTTCCAACATGTGTGTTTGAAGAATGTATATCAGAATATACATTTCAAAACATATTTTCAAATTTAAAAATATTTTTCGAAATACATATTCTAAAATGTTCCAAAAACATGCATATCCATATTTCAAACCACCTATACCAAAACCACCACCCCTCTATCAAATAGAAAAGAAAAATCTATTCAATCGACAATAAACAAACACATGGGCTCTCGGAAAACTTCTCAACAACAAAAATGGAGATAAGGGGTTGTAGTTCGAGGTGAAGATGAGTCTCTGCAATTTAGTGACAAAAGAGAACGACGAATGAATATGGTATTTAGGTTATTCCATTTTCTAACAGGGGTAAAACCGGATTTATGGATTATATCGGGTGTAGGAAGAAAAAGAGGGAGGTGCAGGGAGTAATTTTCTAGGAAATAGATGACTTGTATCAGCCCAAACTGGAGTAGAAATATGAATGGGCCAGCTCGGTCCAAGAATAAAAATTCCTCACAAAAAAATTAAAAATCAAAGCATTAATGAACAGCACTACACAGTTTTAATCTTTGTGCTTACCCAAAAAATAAGTTAATTTATTTTCTGTTTAATTATTTTTTTGTCTTGAAACTTTGAAATATTTTTTGCCTCTATAAAATTGTTTTTAGTTTCTGTTCTTATAAAAAAAAAATTCAATGATGATGTAAGGAAGTATAGTCCTAATATTTTTCAAAGAATATATTTATTCACATTCTTTCTCTTTTGGGGTTTTCTATATATAATTTTTCATGTATTATTTATTTTAAAAATAATATAAACAAAATATAAGGTATCGAATTTTCAAATGATTCGGTGCGTGTCACGGTGACAAAATAATTTAAGGCCGTAAAAAAGTTTGACACCAACGTTCCTTGCATCACTAAAGTCAAAACTTGGTGATTTTAGAAGGCTAAAATTATATTTAAGCTATTTTTTTAAATTATCACTGTCACGTTGACTTGTTCAAGTTATTGATTGCAGGAGTTAATTATTTTTACTGATGTAATCATATACACTTGAATAACAACAGTACTATACTTAGCTGTCAGTGTAAAGTTCAACAGTTATGCAAATTTCAACGTTAAAATCAAATCATTGCATTAAATATTTTTAATGATGTAGTTATGTAGAATTAAATGAAGTTGAGAAATATAAAAATTTCTAATGACACACTTATTTTTATGGGTATTTTAACAGGTGTATTAAGGATACCAATTAATAATAATAATTAATATATATTAAATTTTATAAAATATATAATTAAGTGTGATATTTAATAAAATTTGATTTAATAATCATTAATGTAATTTTATTTTAATTAAAGAATAAAAATTTTTATAAGTATTATATATGTGTGTTTAATATTTTATTTAATGTTCATCAATACAGATTAAAAAATAATTAAATTATAAAATAACTATATTTTAATGTTGCTAAAAATTAAATATAATTAAATATAAGAAATTTTAAATTAATAGAAAAATCAACAAAAAAAATAGCGTTAAATATCTAAGATTACAAAAAAAGAAATAATTAAAGTATTAATTTGAGCAGAGACTTTAAAAATTCCAATATTCTTGTTTTGTATCAGAAAGTTATTCTAAAAATTAAAAGAGAATTTTTGTCTTTAACAAAAAAATCTATGATATGCATTCATACTATTTTAATTAATATTTTTAATTATTTCAACTTTCAATGTAAAAATAATGGTACCAATGCACATTAATTATTCCTTAACCAATACCCTTAAAGCACTTGTTAGCATTCTCCTATTTTTATTATCAAATAAGTAAGTTTATTATAAACATCATTGTTGAAGATTTTATTTAGAAAAAAAAACATGGAGGATTACACTATACTCATGATGAAATTACATGACACATAGTAAAAAAAATATTATGAAAAAAGTTTATGATGTTTTCACGAAAATCATTTCACACTTTGAACTCTATATATTAGAAGAAAAAAAAAATTCTTAGTGTATTAAAAAATTTATCATTTGTCAATCCTCTTACATTCCTAAAAACATCTTTAATTTGTAGAGGTTTTTGCTTTGGAAGATTTAGTATTAACTTTTTTTGGCCTGCTCTTACCAAGTTTGCTTGTAGTTTGAACCGACTCATCAACATGTTCAATATTAGAATCTTCTTTCTCATCAAGTATATTAACCAATTTAAAAGCTACTCTCATTTCCTTTAAAAAGTGAATCTCCTTAGTCAAAGGATTAGGAACTACCGTTAAACTACTATGAGTTGAATCTAATTGCTATAAACACTACAAACTATCTATAATGGGAGTGACATCCTTCAAAGAAGGGATACAAACCAAAGAATCACATTCCACTTGCACACCACCATATAGATTCTCAACAAGAGAAGAAGATCCATTCACAACACAAATATTATCATGATTACCCACAATTGACTCAGGTTGTGACTAAGCAACAAGTTGCACTTCCACCACAAGCTCCATCGTAAGCTCCATGACAGACTCTACCACTTGAGGTAAGGAGTCCTTAGTTCCATCTTGTGCACCAACCACTTTTAAAAGATAATGTTGTTGTATATTTGCGCCAACTGTTTTCTCCCTACCAACAATAACATTTTGTAACCGTCTACAATAAGATAGATCATGATCAATCATTTTACAATTTGAACAAAATAGAGGTTATCAATCATACTCCACATCAACAATAAATTCAAATCATAACCTTTCCACAAAGAAATTGATTAGGAAATCAAATAATAAATCAACATCAACCAAGGCACGTGCAAAAAGAAACCTCAAGACTTATTCTTGGTACATCTAAAGCTAAAGGTGTATCAATTCCATGTGCTATTGAGAAAATCGTTTTTGATTGTTAATACTCTAAAGAAAGACCATGAATGTGAACCCAACATTGAGTTTTTGAAAGTTTCAAGGAAGTTGTGACAAGTTTTTGTCCAAGAAAAAATATGAAGAATGTCAAGAGATAAATTCTAAGTTCCAATAGTCAAGCCAATTTACTTCACATGTCTTCTAAAGAAGAAAAAACAAATTTATAGAACCCTTTGCCAAGTGGAATTGCCTTCCATTGATCAAATGCTTCCAAGCTACATCAAGGTTTTTAAAAAGGTCTAAATGTGCAAGCGGTTTATCTCATTTTGTTAACAAAATACGCCTATGCAAAGGATGTTTGCACTCGTCCAAACCAACAAGATAAACTTCTTTAGAAATGTACACATAGATTATATCTCTCTTTATACAAGGAAAAGGTAATTGAGACAAAGGGATATAACACACATTATTAAGAACATAGGAAAATGTACATTTTTGTGCTCACACATTTGAAGAATATTTAGAGAAAGATGATTTTCCGTGATCTTGATCTCGAAAACAACTCTTGGGATATGAAACCTCGAAGAAGTCATACTTATGCCTCACCAAGCACATACAAAACAAGCACTCCATGTGATGCACTATCAATGCTCTGTTGAGTCTTTCGAGAGAGGATCACCGGGGAGATACAATATCAATAAGACATGAGCCCAACCCATACACAAGGGATTGAGACCACTCTCAACTCAAAATCTTAAGGCAATTCACATTGGTACTCCCTCTCTCGAGCAAAAGCATTTTAAGCCATGGGTACCCCTTACTTGTACTGTCGTTCATCTTAAGGGGTCACACTTACCTGACCCATTGTCAATAAGACTTTCAATATAGGAACTTGTCTGAGCCGATCACCACACAAACCTTTGGCTCTAATACCATTGTTGGATCTTTTGAGAGATGATTACCTGAGAGCTATGATGCACGAATACGATACGTGTATCGGATACGACACGTATCTGATACGTCGATACATTTATTTTGAAAATAATAGGATACGATACGTAATAGATATGTGATATATAAATATTGAAAAGTGTACAATAATTTTTAAAATCATAATAAATATATGATTGTAGGCAATAGAGACTATTTTAGTTACCAATTTAGAGATCAATTATATTTTTTTGAACTATTTTAGTAGGCAATAATGTTTAGTTTATAAATTGATACCTAAATTGGTCATTATATTGACTAATTATTTTTTGTCACTAAAATTGATCATTATTCAAAAAAAAATTTGGAGTCTACTATTTATCAATAAGTATCGATAAAGTATCCTAAAGTATCGGACACAGATACAAGTCGGACATAGATACGTGACTTAAGTTGAAGTATCGGTGCATCATTGCCTGGGAGATACAACACCAATGAGACATGAGTCTAACCCACACATAAGATATTGACACCACTCTCAACCCAACACCTTAAGGCAATGAGTTTATGGGTCTTCAACCTTATACAGTGTTTAACTTTCTTATTTTTACTCAATGTGAGACTTAGACTCACTCTGATTCCTAACACGTTCCATATACAAAATCTTCACCTCTTCAAGCCATCACTAAACAAGAGTTGATAGCGACTAACGTTCTTCAAATTCCCTTAGAATACATTCGTTTATAGGATTTGTGTTGAATGCGACATTGAAGGTATCGAATGACCTTTATATACACTTCATTTTTGTTTTACAATACACATATTTTATTAAAATCAATCCAATTTCAAGAGAATACAATTATTACAGAAAATAAAAATTTTCTTTTAATAAATAAGGATGATTACCATTTAATCTAATTTCAATAGAATACAATTATTATAGAAAATAAATGTTTCAGTACACCTAATAAGTCTCACATCGTTTAAGAGTCGAGGTCAAGCACAATTTAAATACTCCTTCCTCCCTCTACCCTCTGATGTGTCTTTTAAGGACAAAATCGTGATAGAGCTCCATGCTCCAATGCGGAAAATACCTCGGGAACACGGTGGTTGTTCCTAACGATGCCAATAAGTCCCACGTCGCTTAGGAGTCGAGGTCAAGTGCAATTTAAATACTCTTTCCTCCCTCCACCCTCTGAGATGCTTTTTAAGGATAAAACCGTGATGAAACTCCACGCTCCAAATTAGACAAGCTGTCAGATTATCCTGGATTGAGGGCTTGTTCCATTACACAATAAGTCCTAGTAGTTGTTCCTAATGACGATGAACTTAGATCGAGTTAGAACAATAAAATATTTCTTCTAATAAATAAGGATGATTTTTGTCTTACTACTTTTTTTTATGTGTATATTAATTTATTAATATTTCACAGTATTGTTTCTGCTTTATATTTTTCATTGCTTTACATAGAACTAAGTATTCATTATGTCTAATATTTATAATTTTACTTTTACAATTTGCATCTTATTAAATATATCTTATATTATTAAAGTAAAATTTTAGGTCGGGTTAAAAATAACATAACTGCTAACTAAAATTATCCTACTATTTAAAGTATTCCAAATTAAATATTAAGTTTAATCACTTATATAAGTATATAATATATATTTATAGCCTTCAAAGTTATAGTTAAATCTCCTAAATATATATAAAAATTTCATAATTTATGTCCACTAAAACTCTAAATAAAAAATTATTTAAAGATAAACAAAGTAAAGCAATGAAAGATTTACAGACACATGTATTATTGTCTAATATTTATAATTTGCTTCTTATTAAATATATCTTATATTATTAAGGTAAAATTTTAAGTATATCGTTAAAAAAAGATTAAATATAGATTTGGTTTCTATTTTTGTTGTTTTTATTTAATTTGGTCATTATTTTTGTTTTGTGTTTAATTAAGTTCTCATTTTCGTCAAATTTTGGTCAATTTAGTCCTTTTCACTAACGTGTTTATATAGTTAACATTTTGAACAGTACATGTCACGTGTAGTTGGCACAAGCAAACTTGAAGCAAAAAATTGATAAAGCTATGTGCATGAAGATCATAGGTGTTTGATGAAGATTGACGAAGATCCACTTGAAGATTAAGTTTTAGTGTGTTAAATATGAAAATAACATGTTAAATGTAATGTTTTAGTGTTATATCATGTTGGTTGGTTATATGACATAGGATAGATGTCTTGTGTGCCTTAGTGTGTCTCTTGTAATCTGTTAAAATGGGTTTTAACAGGTTAAAAGGCTTGTTGTATATAGTTTCTGGTATGAATGCATTCAGTCAGTTGAATTATTTTTCAATCGACTAATTTTACTTAAGTCAAGTGAAATCAGCTGACTGTACGGAAAATTCAATCGAGTGTTTTCACTTAAACTAGACTATATAAGCTCTGTTTTCGCGAGCAGAGGTGCGAATCTGAGTTTTTGAGCACGAAACTTTGTCATTCTTCTCTAGAAAGCTCTCTCTACAATACACAACTGCAACTTGTAGTTTGAAAATCTTGGTTGATCTTGGAGGCATTTTGGCTTGTGAGTAGCTTGAAGAACACATGTATGGTTGGCTAGGGACAACCACCATCAGGTTTGGATGTTCTTGTGCCTTTGGTTGGTTTGCCTGATGTGATTTCAGGTCTGTAAGTGTGATTCTTGCAGGGTGTGTATCTAGATTTTTGTAGGTCAAAAATCTTGCAATTTTCTTTGTTCAAAAGTGTAATCTTGGTGTGTGATTTGTAAAACTTTTGAATATAGTGGAAATCAGACTCAGGTTGTCCTAGTAAACTGGATGTAGCTCTATGATTGAGTGAACAAGTATAAAAACAATTGTGCAATTCTCTCTCCCTCATCTCATTCACTTTGAATCTCTTTAAAAAACTCAAGAAAACCAAGCAAATCGTTCTTTGGTGTGATTTAATGCGTTTTTGTGTAATCTGAGGTTGTATACTTATTAAAAATATTGTTTGGAACAAGTCTTTATGTAAAAGATTGTTGTTTGAGTTGAATTTGCAAATTCTACATTCTGTATAAATCTCCGATATTTTAGCTGACTGATTTGTCTTTTTAATCGACTGTTTCATAGCTTCTTGAACAAATTAGTTTGCTGTTTTATATTTTAATCGACTAAAAGTGTACTGGTCTGATGTATTTACATCCAAACTTTCCAATCTATTTGATTCAATTGAAAAGTGATTTAAGCTTTCGAAAAAGTTTTATAAAGCCAATTCAACCCCCCCTTCTTGGCTAAAATCACCATTTCAAAACTATCACGTGTCAACTCCTTTTTTCTTAAAAAAAAAGTTTAAATTTTTTTAATTTCAAACAAATTATCCACGTGTCAAGTCACAATTGTGCCACATGTCAATGTTAGTGCCACGTGTCAGTTTGTGGTTGTGTTATTTTTTTTTGTTCAATTTAGTTTCTATATTTGTTATTTTTGTTCAATTTAGTCCCAATTTTTGTTAGAATAAATCAATTTTGTTCCTTTCAAATAGACACCAAATCTAATATCTTTCATACAAATTATATTAATATTTTTTCTAACATTGACATTTTTATTAATTATTTTTTAAATTCAATTATAAATTATTAAATTTAATTATAAATTGAATAAAATTCTTATATTTAATTTCTAAATAGAATATAATTATTTAAAATATTATAAGAATATATAAATTTTTTTTTCTAATATTTATATTCTAAAATACTTTTAAAATTTATATTTAAAAATATTTTAAATATTCAAAATATTTTAGAAAAGTAAACTAATATTTCTAAAATTAACATTTAAATATAAAATATTTTAGATTTTAATATCTAAAATACAATAAAAATATTAAATATTTTAGATTTAAATGTAAATTTTACAAATGTTAATATATATTTTTTAAATTTTAATAATTATATTTTAATAATATTAAAATAATTATGTTCTATTTAATAGTTAAATCTGAGAATTATATTCAATTTATAATTAAATATATAATTTATAATTGAATGTCAAAAATAAATAATAATAATGTCAATTTTAAAAATTAAATTCTTTTATTTTAAAAATATTGGGCTAAATTAAACAAAAATAAAGAATATAGAGATTGAATTGAACAAAAATAACGAATATCGGGACTAAATTGAACAAAAAGAAATAATACAATCACAATTGTGACTTGACACGTGGACAACTTTTTTGAAATTAAAATAGTTTAATTGTTTTTAAAATCATTGAAAAAAAGTTAAAAAAAAAAATCAAAAGTTGACACGTGACATGTACATTTAAAAAACGTTAACTATTCAAACACCATTAGTCAAAAGGACCAAATTGACCAAAATTTGACGAAAGTGAGGACCAAATTGAATACAAAACAAAAATGAGGACCAAATTGAATAAAAACAACAAAAATCGGGACCAAATGTATATTTAAGCCTTAAGAAAAACTCATAACAGTTAACTAAAATTATCCTACTACTGATTAATTACTATTACAAATTAAATATTAAACATAATCACTTATAAAAGCATATATATATATATATATATATATATTTATAGTCTTCCATGAAAAATAATAGTTTAATTCTTATATATATATATATATATATATATATATATATATATATATATATATATATATAAGTTTCATAAATTAGGAGAATTTATACAATATAAAAGTTATACAGTGATTAGTCTACTCTCTAAATAAGTCATCAACAATCTACTACTACACATTTCTTCTACATGCACTATCTTTTGTTCATGTATAATATACGATCATTGTAGGTGAAAAAATCACAATACAACAAAAACACAAGGTAAGATAATAAAATTTTAACAATTTATCTGCTCAAATACCCACCAATACAAACATTCAAATTAACAAAGTCATCTATGTCCAATCGTCCAAGGCAACCAAATCGTTACCCCACCAATATCGAGTAGCGTAATCTCAGGCTTCATGTGCAACCTAATTGTACCCTTTAATCTTTGGGAGGTTTAATTGATCTCTTTCGACCATTGTGTCAATGTGAATCTCCCCATGGTGTTGCCACTATGCTCTTCTGTGGTTGCCTCCTTACCCTTGTCTTTATTCCTGTTCTCGATCAAACCCTTATTGACAATATTTTCAGATGTGGTGCTGTTGTTGACGATTGATGTGATCTGTTCGGCCGGCCCCTGACTTCCCAAAGATGACCCGAGCGATGAGGGCAACGAAGTAACGTGTCTATGTATCCCCTACCCTCCTGATCAGAGGAATCTTTCGAGCTGGAAACTTTAATAGGAGACATTATTACCTTAAATGGAAAAAGAATGAATACTGAGCGGTTTGAGAAATGTAGCAAGAAAGGAAAATGTGAAAATGACAGGACCCACACACTCCTATTTATAAAAAAACTTGGAGGACATGTGGCAGCACCTGGATTATCGGATCAAATGCCCTTTAACTGTTGAGGGGACGCAACACTTTGGATTTAACCTTGACACGACTCATGAGGCATTAATGTGACTCGCGAAGTGTCATATCCCCTTATCGCCAATGATCATATTTCTGCGGACGATTAGCGCTTAAACCCTTTTCACTTTCGGTCTCTAATCACGCTTAAGTCTTGGGGGCCTATGTACTATATGTACCGACTAGTACAACCAAACCGTATTGGATAGGATCGACCGAATGATTGAGGAGAAAACTTGTCGATCATCACTAAAGTTAGCTAACCACATAATTAGCCTAAACAAGTAAGTAAACAAGCTTAAAGAGAATTAGGCTGTAATTAGGCTGTTTAATCAAAAAGTTCATGGAGAAAACTATAAGTGTAGGTATAATTTATTGTTGTTGATACATTTGTTATGTATTTATTACAACATTAACTGCTTTGACCAATCGAACTTAAATTGATTTTAGTATTGGAGTATTTTAGCATGTACCCACACTACCCGTCGATTAGTTGATGTCCAAATTACCCAAACAAAGAGAATACAACATCAAAATGAACATTATGAAATTGTTTCAATAGACTTTTGACCTTACACCTGAAACAATAAATATATATATATATATATATATATATATTAATAATACAATATAAATATATGTAAATAATTTAACATAATTATAAAAATATTTGAGATGTTTCAAAAAAAAAATTGTTTCTATCCTTTCAAATTTCGTTATATTTCAATAATAGTTATTCAATTTTGGTAGTCCAAAAACCACTCCTATAATGTTGAAGAAGTTCATGGAAATCGGATCGAGATAGAGTTTTATCATTCTATAAATGGAAAAAATTACCTCTGATTTGATTTGCATTGTGAAGGTATAATTTGGTTGATCATCCACAATTGCGACATGCATGATATCATGTCCTCAAATTCAATTTAAAAAAGGTTGTATAAAGGAAGCAAAAGCAAAAGTGTAGAATACCGGACAATTATTCCTTAAACATAGGCACGATTCTGAATTATATATTTAAGATTTAAATATATTTACATTGTAACACGTGAGCTGCACATGCTGAACGTGACTGACAATGTAACACTATATAAAGCAGAAATTGACAGACCGGTTTGGCAAGAAGAAGAGACAACTCCGGTGGAGAACAGGAAACATACTCAGAGAGATTAAATTTTTACAACAGTAATGGCCACCCAAAACCAAAAACACTCTCTTCCAAACACCACCATCGACCCAAACACCGGTTTCTGTTCTTCTTCTAGAATCTTCCACAGCCTCCGTCCAAACGTCCCCCTCCCTCCGCCGTCTCAGCCGCTCTCCCTCACCGATTACGCCCTCTCCCTCCTCCCCGCCGCCGCCACCGCCACTGATAAATCCGCCATCATCGACGCCACAACCGGCCGCCACCTCTCCTACTCCCTCTTCCTCCGCCAAGTGAAATCCCTCGCCTCCTCCATCCAATCTCTCACCCCTCTCTCCAAAGGCCACGTGGCACTAATCCTCACTCCAACCTCCGTGCACGTTCCCGTACTATACTTCTCTCTCCTCTCGCTCGGGGTCACAGTCGCACCTGCCAACCCGCTCAGTTCCCCTTCCGAGTTGACTCACCTCGTCCGACTCACAAAACCCGCCATCGCCTTCGTCACCTCCGCCGTCGCCTCAAACATCCCCGCCCTCAAATTCGGCACTGTTCTCACCGACTCCCCGCTCTTCCTCTCCATGCTCGACGCCAACGTAGACTCACACTCACGCGCTCCCGGAGTCGAAGTGAGTCAGTCCGACTCCGCCGCAATTCTCTTCTCCTCCGGCACCACCGGGCGCGTGAAGGGCGTGTTCCTCACCCACCGGAACTTCATTGCAGTCACAGCAGGGTACTATCAGCTGAGGACCATCCAGCAAGATGCCGACGAAGCGGAACCGCACCCCGTGTCACTGTTCACACTGCCGCTGTTCCACGTGTTCGGGTTCTTCATGCTGGTCAGGTGCATCTCTTTGGGGGAGACGCTCGTTCTGATGCAGAGATTCGATTTCGAAGGGATGCTCAAAGCCGTGGAGAGGTATAAAATCTCAATGATGCCGGTGTCGCCGCCGCTCGTGGTGGCCCTCGCCAAGTCGGAGCTCGTGAACAAGTACGACCTGAGCTCGCTCCGGATTATAGGTTGCGGCGGCGCGCCGCTCGGCGAGCATGTCGCCGATGACTTCAAAGCCAAATTCCCCAACGTGGAAATTTCCCAGGTGACCTGCACTTAACCTTTTCACCACGTGATTGTTACCCTTCTTCGGATAATCAGGTCCCACTTTTTGGAGATAGCCAAACCTGTCCCACTGTCGTAGGACTCAAAAGGGAACTTCAAAAAATTTAATGCCTCATAAATTGTAAATAAACCTTACAAAAAAGTCCACTATATTCTTCTAACCTTATGGTAAGTAGGAGTAACTTTTTTAAGGAATTTTTAAAATAGTTGAGAATGATACGATGTAGATTTCTTGATATAAATAGTTGATCACAACTCAATAACATAGTTGATCACAAAACAAAGCCATAATTACTGTGTAGAGTAATTTCTCGTGTGATCTATTTTATTTAGACTGTTATATTTTAGTTTTAAATTGTTTTGAACTAATTTTTCTAATTTTTCTTTTTATCCAAAAAATAAACAATTGTGATTTATTGATGATTTTGTTCTACTTAAAACCCTCAAGACTTTTTATCCAAATATTTGTAAAATTACACCATAAAATTCAGACCATTATTATTATTTTTATTATTTTATTCCCTAGGGCTATGGTCTTACTGAAAGTGGAGGAGCAGCAGCTAGAACATTTGGTCCTGAGGAGTTTAAGCGCCATGGTTCTGTGGGTCGACTGTCAGAAAACATGGAGGCCAAGATAGTGGACCCTGTAACTGGAGAGGCATTACCTCCTTGCCAAAAAGGGGAACTGTGGATTCGAGGTCCATCAATCATGAAAGGTTATTTCCTATTTCCTTTATATTTCCTGAGATTGTTCTTTCGGATATAAGCATTTTCCAACATCATGGTATTACAGAATCCAATGTAATCTGAGATAAGGCCTATTCATTTTGGTTGCATTATACTAATAAGCAGTGAAGAAAAGTTCATATCAGTGGAGAAATCTAATTCACACTTTATAATCTTGCTTGTGTAGTATGTGTATGTTTCATTTATGGTGTGATGGTCATGGTGTGGATGCAGGTTATGTAGGAGATGAGAAGGCGTCAGCTGAAACACTGGATTCAGGGGGATGGCTGAAGACAGGCGATCTTTGTTATTTTGACTCTGAGGGTTTCCTCTACATTGTAGATAGACTGAAGGAATTGATCAAATACAAAGCTTATCAGGTGAGATGTTTTCTTTTTTTCAATCTTATTCTGCTACTTTTACATTTTTCTTACTGTTTTCAAGCCATTTCCAGGTTCCCCCTGCTGAATTGGAACACATACTTCTCACCAATCCTGAAATTGCTGATGCTGCAGTAATTCCGTATGGATCTAATCCCTTAATCTTGTGTGTGTTCAGAAGCAGATCGATTTACAGAGAACCAAAATTTCTCTTTTGATTTTAAACTGTTTGTTAATATATATCACTGGCTTCTCTAAAGTGAGCAATTTAAAGTAAATAGTATCAGTTGCACTGCATTGGTGTATATTATTTCAACAGTTCATTTTTTTATCATCGACTGAGATTACTTGCGTTATGCAAGCTGAGCTTAGAGAAGACAAATCCAATCCAAAACCAAAAAGTTGGTGTTGTTTGTGTGGGCGATGCATTTCCCATAACATAAATGGATTGGTCTTGTTACGAGGTTCACTAAATCTGCTAATCTTTTTTTGGTAACAGGTACCCTAATGAAGAAGCAGGACAGATTCCTATGGCCTTTGTAGTAAGAAAACCTGGAAGCAACATTTCTGCAGATCAGATTATGGAGTTTGTGGCAAAGCAGGTCTGCTTCTGAAACCTGGTGTTCAGTAACAAACACTAATAAAACCTAGATGCTCCTGTGAACAAGTCTTAGTTCTTGCCATGTTGCTTAAGTATGCTTATTATGTTAGATTACGAATCAAAACAGAACAACTACAAAAGGAAAGAATACGGAAGAAAAGAAAAGAATACGGAAGCATTGGGGAACAATGAAATATTAGTACCTGATCTTCCAACTATAGTTCCAACTATAGAGTACGTGAAACTTTTTTTATGATTTACTCTTCTTGATGGGAGAGGAAGAGAAAGGAACAAAGACCAGTGTAACTTTTGTCAATTACTTAATTTTAATATTTATAATTTGATTTCTTTATCAAATTACAATATCGCTAATATCTACATAATTAATACACAATTAATATATCATGACATTTAGACTATTAGCTGTAGATTTAATTAATTAGACCAGTTAATACTTTAACTAATAATATAGTGATCCAAATTGCTAACATATTGTTGATGCAGGTTTCTCCTTACAAGAAGATACGGCGTGTATGTTTTGTCAATTCTATCCCAAAATCTCCGGCTGGCAAAATTTTGAGAAGAGAATTAGTTGATTATGCTCGGTCCAGTGGTTCATCCAAATTGTGATCTAGAAAAGAAAAGCATGTAAAGCAGCACTTAACATATTTACTATTTCAAATACTTGAAGATTTTTAGGCTTTATCGGTTTTTAAGGGTTGGTTCTTGAAAGTTATTACAGATAATTGTGAGTTGTTCAGATGCAATAAATGCAGGAAATAGTGCGAAGCACTTCGCCGTACACCATGTACTCATTCACCCCTTTTTCACTTGAGAATTTCAGTGGTTTGGAGAGTTGTGATGTGTTTCATTTGTATCCATTATCCAAAAAAATCAATAATTTTTCTATTCATATACACACACATCACACAAATTTAATCATTTTTCTCTTTACAGATATACACAAATTTTGAAATGTTAAATATATAAAATATATTAAAATTAAGACATTATTTATGTATTGTTCCGGTAATTTTCTTTTCTCTTTGTCTTTGTCTCACTCTCCTTCCACTCTGATGATCCCTTCTTTTTCCTAAATATGTTCTTTTATATCCTTCCTTCATAACCGCTTTGGTACTTTGGTACTAGACTCTGTTTTCCCAGCATTCCCAGTATGCCACTGCTCCTTTATCTACTCCTAAAATTCCGCATGCAACTTCCTGAAATCTAGGGATTTAAACATCAGTTTTCTAAACTTCCCTATGGACTTATGAATTGAATCAGATCACATTACTAGGCTGGGCCCAAATGGACTGTGCTTATGAACTTTGTAAATGACACCGACTTCGTCGAGGTATTTGGCCCCTCCGATCTTTCCGACCTCCCTGAATCTCGATGTCCGGTATACAGCCCTCCAACCTTATTTCGTGCTAGCGTGACATAAGGTTGCTTGCTTCACCTCGAGGTTAATGACAATATCCTGGTAATGAGGTGACGTTCACCACTATTTGTCCTGTCCGCATTTATTACTCCTTACCTACCAAGCCACGTGTACATTCATTAGTTGCGCCAGATGTTCTCTCAATTTCAAATCCAACGGTTAAAATTCAAACCTTAAATAACCGTTCAATTTCCTTTTATTCATGCTTCCTCTTCCATTTCATCTATGCTTGTGATGAGTTCAAATTTTTGCCCTCATTTAATATTTAAATTTGGGGATTTAATTGAATTTTCTGTATTTAAAGATTGATTTAATTAGGATTTGTGATTATTGGATGTATTGAGCAAGTTTGGTAATAATGGCGTAAAAATTGATTTTAGTTGCATAAAATATTATTGGATATTCTAACGTTTGTTAATGCAGTTGGAATTTATTTTTTGTCATTAATAGTGTGGATTTGAAATATTCAAAGTTACAAAATAAATCCAAAATCAGGAAATTCTGGAAAAGAACAAATTAGGAGCTAAATGCACCCCTAGATTTTATTTGCACACTCCTTCTAAAGTGGACCACAAAAACCTGTTCTGCACCCTCAGTTTTCACTAAGTTGCACCCTTCCTACCACTTAAACTCCACTAAACCAGATCACGCCATGTGGCAATCCCCACCTTTCAAATCAGGCCAACCATAAGCTGACACGTGTCATAATCTTCCACTCACCAAATTGACCAATCAAATCTTGCCACGTCACCATCTCCCAAAATGAAATCCTAATCCTAATTTTCTCCTCTCCTTCCATCACCATGGCAGCCGCCGCCGCCAACCTCGCCAGCCACCGCAACTGAACCACCACGCCAGAGCAAAGCACCTGCATTCATCTTCTCCAGCAGCCACCATAGATCTTCATCACCGTCACCATTTTTCCATCCGCACCACCATCTCCGCACACCTGTTCGTCCGCACCAGCAGCAATGCCACTCACGCCGACCACCGCGCTTGCGACGCACTCACCAGCCACCATCGCTCGTTGCCGGAGAAGAACCAGGCGCGGCAGTAGCCACCTCCTCGTCGGCCACCATCTCTGCAGCAGACCGCGAGTTCTTCTTCCTCGCACCCCAGCCACGGCAGCCGCTGCCATTCCCGCACCACCGCGTCGCACTCCACGCATCCAGCAGCAGTTGTGCCGGCCTCCATCGCAATTCCACCTTCGCAGCGCGCAATCACCGCGTGCCACCATGGAAGCGCGAACCAGCGCACGTCGTGAATCTGCACCGGAAGCTTGAATCCACCATCATCCTTGCGCACCAGCAGCCATTGTAGAAGACTCCATCGTGAACGCGAACGAAGCAGATCGGAAACCTACCTCAGTTCACTCACGGACCAGCACACGAGCAGCTGCGGAAGAGATTCACGAACCACCACCGCGCCTTCGCCGGAGCTGCCACCACCGCGCCTTCGCCGGAGCTGCCACCACCGCGCCTTCGCCGGAACAGCCACCACCGCAACGCATTCAGACCATGACGGCAGCCACAAGCCTCCATGAAATCCTAACGCAGCAGCCAAGGGAGGAAGGAGGAGTAAACCCTAATTTTGGAGAGACTCTCTGTGCCACATGTCAGCCTCTGATTGCACAGTCAAATTGGTCAAATCTGGTCAACTAGTCAAACTTTGGTCAACTTCTGGTCAATATTGTAAAAATGATCAAATAAGAGAGGCAGAATTGGAAATTGGACAGAAATTAAGTTGCTAATTAATTAAATAAAGATAAAATATTTTAGCAACTGACAGATAAAGTCCAAGTCCAATTGAAGCCTATTTAAAGAGGCCTAAGGGAGCAGAAGAGGGGGACTTACAGACTTAGCAACTCTCTGGTTTTGGTAAATACCGTCATCCACCACATCTTTCCTTCTTCCTTCATATTTTCTTTCCTTCATCGTATTATTATCATGTATTTCATCAAAGCCATGGAGGGCTAAGCTTTTAGGGTTGACTCTGGTTTTGGTAAATACCGTCATCCACCACATCTTTCCTTCTTCCTTCATATTTTCTTTCCTTCATCGTATTATTATCATGTATTTCATCAAAGCCATGGAGGGCTAAGCTTTTAGGGTTGATTCCACTGTAATTTCTTAATTGGATTCTGAGGTTAGATGAATTAATTTATTTGTTCTTTTGATTCTTGTTGAGATTTATTTTTTTTATCTATGTCTTTTAGTTCTTAATCTAGTTAAAGCAATGATTTTTACATTATAGCAAGTTAGCATAGTGGTAAATATAAAGAACATAACAATCATATGAGTCTATGGGTTTTTGAATTTTAATTAAGAAGTTACTTTGATTAATTTTTAGAAACTTTCATATGATTGCATGAGTTCTTGCTAATAATTGAGAAGTTACTTTGATTAGAGGTAAAAACTTAGATTAGAATTAATCAAGAAGTTACTTTGATTAATTAACTTTTTACTAGATATAAGGTCTAAAAGAATAGACATGATTAGGACTAGTAAAGTTTAATTGAGAAGTTACTTTGGTTAAATTTACTAGGACTAATCTACAAAGTTCTTACTTTTAATTGAGAAGTTACTTTGGTTAAAAGTGAGGACGTCAACAAATTAATTAAGAAGTTACATTGATTAATTTGAAATCTTAAACAAGGAATCAATAACAATAATCTTTAGAAAACTAATGATGAATCCTATTTTGGAAGAACAGTGGAATTGACCTATTTACTATTACTGTTTTTACAATATTTTATTTGCGTATCAATTATTCTTTGTTTATCAAAACCCCATATTTTCATGGTTACTAGTTTTAATTGCATTTTTATAAGAGTCAAATATTTGAAATCAATTCCGTATTCGTTGTGAGACGACTCAGGGTTATCTTAACCCTAACTAGTTTGTTCACTACTAATTTGGCAATACTGAAGTTGCTAAAGTTAAGTAGTGATAATTTGATCGCCTAACGACAGTGATATCAGTTGGGTTCTGCTTCATCCTCTGGTTTCGCTCTGAAAACGCAACGCAACTTTTCCCAAGTATGTACCAATTTATCGGAAGCACTTTAAATTCCTTGGTGGATTCTTTATCAAACTCGCCTGCTGTTTTTGGTAAATCTCTTGATGAGATATGTGCTCTATTTTTTCAGTTGCTTTATTTGTTTGTATGTTCCTAAAAACCTTTCTTGAAACTATCTGTGTTTATGCCCCGTCCTTTATACTTCATATTTTATTTCTAAGTATCTGAATACAAAAATAAGGTTGGGGTTTTCTAATTGTCTGTTTCGGATTCCTTGCTTGTCCCTGTTCGTCCCTGTTTAAGTAATAAGATTGCATAGGATATTTTATCTAGTGAGGATGACTTCTTACGACTCTCAATACCCTTGGGCTCCTTTAGATCTTAAACAAGAATGTACTGGTTTCTGTACTGAAAAGAGATTTCAAACCTTTAGGGGTAAACAATCCTTGTGTAAAAATGACGAGAACGATGTAATTGTGGGGGTATGTGAGTTAGACGAGCCCGTATGTAGAGATGGTACTCTCCCTCCTTGGGAGACCTTCACCTTCATATATGCTACACTCTTCGAGAGGCTTGGGTTTCGACTTCCCTTCAACGATTTTGAGAAGGGATTATTAGCTACCCTAAATGTAGCTCCTGCGCAATTACACCCCAATAGTTGGGCTTTTATACGAGCCTTCCATATCCTCTGCGGGGGCTCGGTATCCGACCTACTCCTGCTATGTTCTTGTATTTCTTTGAGCTAAAAGGCGGTTCTTCCCGATCAGTGTGGACGTCTCTGAGTGGAGTAGGGGGTTGAAGCTTATTTACTTTATACCAATCCTCATATAAGGGTTTTAGGGGAGCCTTTGTAAAAATCTTAGCGCCGGCACACAACCCTACTTTATTAGAAGGGTTTCCTTTATACTGGACGAAAACACCTATCCTAAAGAGAGTTAGACCCAGCGGATCAGAAAGGTTGTGCAGAATTGGAGGGTCTAGAGGTCATTTCAACATCTGTAAGATCTTAGACCTCGAATATCGAGAAGTAGATTTAAAACTATTCATTGGTATATACTTTTACGTTGTATTCGTACTTTCTTAATTTTTAACTTTATTTCTTCTGTCTTTATTGACCCTTATTATATTTTATGATGTTAGAAAAACAAATGGCTTTGTCTCAGAAAGACCTGCTTCGACGCATCAAGCAAAAAGGGAAATCGAAAGAGCAGATTTTCCGAGCTCAAGGTCGGCCTTCGAAGATCAGTCTTGATAGCGATCCCGAAATACTCAAAGTGACTCCCAGCTAAAAAAAAGGAAATTTGGACACAGAGAGAATGAGTGTGAAATTTCCGAGTCCATTGGTCGTATGCCAACTATTGATGTGACTAGGACCAGTACACTTGTCGTCTCAGGGTTAAGAAAAAGCTTTTGGGACGAGGACTTTGAACATCTTGCTCATGGGCGAGCTCAGAATTTCTCTGTAGCCGATGGTACAGTACTTTCTGGGAAAACCACCACCTCGGCCCGAGAAGGTGTATTACGTTATCTGCATCAGGCCGATGCTTAAACACTCTTCTTAATTGATCGTATGGAAGCATTGGAGTTGAATGAATCCGCGCTGACAAACAGTCTTGAAAAGGCTAAGAAGGAAGCAACGCAACTCCGATCCGATGCTGCTGAGCTCATTAAGGTGCGCAAGACTCTAGAGGGAAAGGAAACCGAGTTGATTTCTTTGAAAACCAAACTTGACGAACTAACGCCTTTAAAAACCAAGCTAGATGAATTGACACCAAAGGTTGAGATTTATGAGACCCAGATACAAGAGCTGACAACGAAATGCCAAAATTTGGAAATGAGAAATAAGAGCTCACGGATCAACTTTGTGCCACTCTGAACCAAGGGTTTCAACTAGCTCTAGACCAAGTAAAAATACTCTGCCCTGACGCTGATGTCTCACTCGCGAGTATTATGAAGGAGGTGATAGAAGGTCAGCTAGTAGAGATAGGCGACGAGTAGGAAATAGAGGCATGTAATAGGTTTCATTTTGCTTGAAGAACTATTTGTTTGATTTACCTAAGTATCTTTCGAACGTAATCCATATGGATATTAATTTGCGAATTTCCATGCCTTGTTTAATTACAAGTAACATGATTGTGTTTATAAGAATCAGACAAACTTACAATATATTGGAATAAATTTGGATAATAATATAGATCAAGATGCTAAAAGGATTAGCTAAAATACCTGATTGTTTCCATTGCCACCAATGTTTCGTCAGCGAGGTAGGACCAATATAGACGTTAATCAAGACTCTTTGTTATGTGTAACCTAGATGCAACTGTTAGATGATTTGGAATGCTCGCGAGGAAGCATCGAGACCGAACCAAGGAAGCCATCAGTGTACTGAGTATTGTTCCAAGTGCGTAGTAAAGTCGGACCGAGACGGCCCTCATCGTGCCGAGGTTCGTTCCATGCGTGTAGCAAGATCGGACCGACGCAGTCCTCAGCGTGCTGAGGTTCGTTCCAAACGCGTAGCCAGGTCAAACCGATACAACCCTCAACGTGCTGAGGTTCATTCCAAGCACGTAGCTAGGTCGGACCGATACAGCCATCCGCGTGCTGAGGTGCGTTCCAAGCGCGTAGCTAGGTCGGACCGATACAGCCCTTAACATGCTAAGGTGTGTTCCAAGCGCGTAGCCAGGTCGGACCGATACAGCCCTCAGCATCCTGAGGTGCGTTCCAAGCGCGTAGCCAGATCAGATCGAAAAAATATTTCTATAAAAAAATTTAACACTTAGGTGATGAAAACCCACCTCATTAAAAAACCCTCCCTATTTTCGAAAGGGAAAAAAGTGTGGGGCTTTATTTGAACAATAAAAAATGTTTCGTAATGTAAAGTGATGAAAAAATAAGAACAAATTAAACCAGAAATTAGCTTAAATAGAATTGCAAGTTGGCTGCATTCCATGTTCTGGGAATGGTGGTTCCATCCAGTGTCTTTAACTTGTATGCCCCTCCCAAAAGAGCTTTCTTAACTCGGAACTGGCTGACCCATTTTGGCGACAGCTTGTCTTCTATTTCGATTATGTGAGCTTTCCTTAGCACTAGGTCACTTTCTTTAACGTCACGAGGCCTCACCTTAGTCTTGTATCGCCTTTCCACTTGTCTTTTTGTGACCTGACTTGTTATCCGAGCTAGTTCACGAACCTCTTCTAAAACATCCAAATTAGTGCGTATGTTTTGTTCTTCCTCTTCTTGATTTGTAATGGGCCTTTCTGTGGTATCCCCAAACTCTATAGGAAGAAGAGCATCTGTGCCATATACCAGGTTGAAAGGCGTCTCCTGTGTTGTAGATTGTGGGGTGTTGTGGTAAGCCCAGAGGATGCGGGGTATCTCGTCTGGCCAAGATGTTTTCACTGTCGTTATTCTTCGTTTGAGTGCCCTCAAGATGACCTTATTGGTGGCTTTGGATTGCCCATTTGTCTGCGGATGTTCTACAAATGAGAATATCTGTTTAATTCCCACTTTATTACAAAGTGCTCTAACTTGAGAGCTTGAAAATTGGGTCCCGTTGTCCGATATCAATCGGCAAGGTCTTCCGAATCTACATATTATGTTTTTCCATAAAAATGTTGCCACTTTGGTGGCTATAATGGAAGCCACGGGTTCAGCCTCTATCCATTTCGTCATATACTCGACAGCTACTAGGAGGAACTTCATCTGACGTGCTGCTAACGGGAACGAACCGAGTATGTCTATTCCCCAAGTGTGAAAAGGCCAAGGAGCGTTGATGAAGTGTAAAACTTCTGGGGGGGCTCAGAAAATGTTAGAATGTCTTTGACATTGGTCGCATTTCTGTACGTGTTCCAAACAGTCCTTTTTATAGTAGGCCAGAAATATCCTGCTCGTAGGACTCGTAACATTAGCGTGTGTCCTCCCACATGACTCCCGCATATCCCTTCATGCAACTCTAACATAATTCTTTTTGACTCCGTGTGACTTATGCATGTTAATAAAGGTCGAGCAAATCCAAAACGGAAAAGATGACCGTCTAGCATCGTGTATCTAGAGGAACTCCTTTTAATGCGTTGGGCTTCCTCTGGATCTGAGGGTAACACTCCATCGGACAAGTAAGTCTTTATAGGCGTCATCCATGTTTCTGAGCTATTTGCTATATTGGAGGTCGTGATATCAGCTCGGCCCGAAGTATTTGAGGTCAGAATCTCAGCTCGACCCGAAGTATCTATCCTTGGAGTCTTCAATGTTTCCTTGATCACTGATTTTTGTTGCCCAGGCTTAGTACAACTGGCCAGCTTGGATAAGAGATTCACTCTATTGTTGTCATCCCGAGGAACGTGGATAAGCTCAAAGGTACGAAACACTTTTGATAAATTTGTTATATACTCCAAGTACCGAGCTAGCTGAGGGTCTCTGGCAGCGAAATCACCGTTAACTTGGCCTGTTACTAGCAAAGAATCGCTTCTAGCCACGAGACGTGTGACCCCCATCTCTTTAGCTAATAACATTCCTGCTGCTAGAGTTTCATATTCTGCTTGATTGTTACTGGATTTAAAAGAAAACTTTAGAGACTATTCAATTAGAACACCACCAAGACCTTCCAGAACTACGTCGGCCCCACTTCCTCATTGATTGGAGGAATCATCCACCGATAAAACCCAGTTCGCGCCTATCTCCTCCGGATCGAGTGTTCCCTTGCCCTCAGTTGACGGTAGCGTTAATTCAGCTACAAAATCGGATAATGCTTGTGCTTTAATAGGACCTCGTGGTTCATATGTGATATCATATTCACCTAGTTCAATGGCCCATTTTACCAATCGACCGGTCATATCTAAATTCTTTAGGACTTGTGATAACGCTGTCGTCAAGCGATCAAATTAATACTACTTATCTATAACAACTTCAGTATTGTTAAGAAAGTAGCCAAAATATTAGTATGGGTTAAGTCAACCCTAAGTCGTCTCAATTGGTTACCAGTTGGTAAATAAAACCAATTAATTGTAGCCAGGGATGTTACAAAAGTAAAGTCTCAATTAATTGTAGTAAGAGTAAATACCTTTAACCAAAGTAAAGTCTCAATTATTGGTAAAAACTCATTTAATCATATGAAAGTTTTTAAATAAAATCAAAGTAAAGTCTCAATTCAATTTAAAAACCCTTTGACTCATATGATCAACATGCATATAGATTTAAAATCATTACTTTTTACGTGATTCAAAGATAAAAGACATAGATGAATTAAAACCTCAACAATAATAAAAAGAACAAAGAAATTATTTCATTCTAACCTCAGAATCCATAATGAAATTACATTGGAATCAACCCAAGAAGTTTAGCACTCCATGAAATAAAAAAGAAATAAAAGAAGAATAGAGAGAAGAAAAGAGAGAGAAACAAATTAGGCCCCCCTAAGGGTTCCTCAATTCCGACGTGCCGAGTTTGTCTTTCTTCTGCTTCTCCCTTAGCCTCTTTATATAGGCTTCAATCGGATTTGGACTTTATCTATTCGGTTGCTAAAATATTTTATCTTTATTTAATTAATTAGCAACTTAATTTCTGTCCAATTTCCAATTTTGCCTCTCTTGTTTGACCATTTTTACAATATTGACCAGAATTTGACCAAAGTTGATCAGAGTTGACTGCTGCTTTGACCAGTTGACCCGTTGACCAATATGACTGTGCAATGAGAAGCTGACACGTGGCAGAATGCACTTTCTCTCTCCAGACTAGGCTTTCTCTCACACTTTGGCTGCAAAAAGGTTTCATGGAGGCGCTGGTTCTGCTCCAGGTGGTGCGTCGTTCATGGTGGCTGCGGGACGGTGCTGTTCCGACGTGAACTGATGCAGGTGCCGCGACTGGTTCGTGTTTTCTGGTGAAGTGTTGCAATGGAGGTGATGGAATCTGGTGCATGCTCTCATTGTCACGGTGCAGGTTCCATGGTGGCGCTGGTTCTGGTCTGCGGTGGCTGACGGTGCTGTAGTGGTTGGCCTGATTTGAAAGTTGAGGATTGCCACATGGCAACATCTGGTTGAGTGGAGTTTAAGTGGTAGGAGGGGTGCAACTTAGTGAAAACAGGGGGTGCAAAATAGGTTTTTAGTGAGACCCATTTAGAAAAAGGGGAGTGTATAAGTAAAAACTGGGGTGCAGAAGTGATTTTGCCAGAACTTGCTGATTTTAGCCTTATTTAAAGGTGGTTTGTAACTTCAATAAATTTATTTTCCCACCTTGAATGAGCTTAATCTTAACTTCAGCTGCATCAACAAACGTTAAAATATCCAAAAATAATTTATGCAGCTAAAAATCACTTTTTAAAACATTTTTATCACACAAGCTCAAATAGCCTAATTATCAGAACTGTCAATTAAATCACTCTTTAAGCATACAAATTCAATTAAATACTCAGAATTAAACATTGAATGAGGGCAAAAATACGCACTCATCAACTTGCCTAATTGGGAGATCGGTTTTTAGTATTATTCGGAAGTGTTGGAAATAAGGCCGGAGCTTTCTAGTAGTAATCACAATCGTCAGTGCAGGTTTCTCCAAGGTGGGATAATTTTTTTCTGCCCCGTGCAATAATCGACTTACGAAATAAACTGGTCTCTGGATTCCCTCTCGCTCCTGGACAAGGACCGAGCTTATTGCATGATCGGTCACTGTCAGATACATTTGCAAAGGGGAGCCAATTTCTGGCCGAGAAAGCATTGGAGGTCGGCTCAAGTATTCTTTTAATTCTGTGAAAGCTCGTTCGCATTCTGAACTCCATTGGAACTTCGTATTTTTTTGCAGACATTGAAAATACGGATGACCTCTATCTTCGAATTTTGCCAAGAATCTAGCTAACGCAGCCATCCTTCCTGTCAGTTGTTGAACCTCACGTATACAACTAGGACTCCTCATGTTTATGATTGCCATGCATTTATCTGGGTTGGCCTCAATCCCTCTCTCGGTTAACATGAAGCCCAAAAATTTTCCCGCATTTACTCCAAAAATGCACTTTTCTGGATTCAATCTTAGTTGATATTTGTTGATGGTATCAAATAACTCCAGGAGGTCTTCTGTGTGGTTTTTTCCGCCAGCCGAGGTCACCACCATGTCGTCTACATAGGCCTCAACATTTTTTCCGAGCATGGGTTGCAAAATTATATCCATCATCCTTTGGTAGGTCGCTCATGCGTTCTTGAGGCCAAAAGACATTACTCGGTAACAAAAGTTGGCCTTTATTCCCATAAAAGCAGTCTTGTCTTCATCTTCTGGATGCATCCTGATCTGATTGTAACCAGAGTACGCATCCATGAAGCTAAGCAGGCCGCATCCGGAGACTCGATCTACAAGTGTGTCTATATTGGGCAGTGGATATGAATCTTTAGGACAAGCTGTATTAAGATATGTGAAGTCGACACACATCCTCCACTTCCCACTAGCCTTTTTTAACCATTACAACGTTGGCCAACCATTACGGGTATTGGATCTCCCTGATGTGCCCTGCTTCTTTTAACTTTAGTATTTCTGCAGCGGCAGCCTCTACTTTTTCATCATTAAGTCTCCTTCGCCTTTGTATCTTCGCCTTGTACTTTGAATTCACATTCAATCGATGGCATATAACGTCTGGATTTATACCAGGCATGTCCTGGGCCATCCATGCCAAATATATAAGGTTAGATTGCAAGACTTGGCATAGCTCGGATTCTGTCCGTGGATCTAAATTCGAACCGATTTTTACCTTCTTGCCCGATGAAATCTCTACTTCCTTTAAATCCCCTACAGGCTTCAGTCCTCGATGCTTGCCAAAGGACCTCAGATCTAGTTCTGTTTCGGATTCCCGTATTCCTTCTCTGACTGATCCACTCTGAGCTATGGCATAGGTCCTCCTGGCGTGTAGACTGCTCTCATAGCACTTTCGGGCGATCTCCTGGTCTACTCTCATTATAACTATCCCTTCTGTTGTGGGAAACTTCATTTTCATGTGGGTGGTGGACACTACCACTCCCAGTTTATTAAGGGATGGTCTCCCCAGCAGTAAGTTGTAAGAGGAGGGTGCATTCACCACTATGTACCTGACTACTATTGTTTTTGGTGCCTGATTGTTCGAAAATGTGGTTCGAAGATCGACATAACCATGCACCTCCACTAGTACTCTGTCAAAAGGTTGCAATTGATCCCTAAGGACTTGCAGACCCATAAAAGCGTCCCAAAACATCACATCAGCTGAGCTTCCCTGATCGATCAAGACTCGGTGTACATTTCTTCCCATCATCACAATAGACAAAACCACTGGGTCATCTTCGTAAGGGAACACATCCCTCATGTCTTCTTCTGAGAATGTGAGTGTAGGGCTCAGAGCAGCAGATTTTAAGGTCTCCATTGACATAACCCCTCAGGCATAACGTTTCCTGGCAAACTTAGTAGGACCTCCTCCTGCAAAACCTCCTGCTATCGTGTTAAAATCGCCTAGAATTGGAATTTCATCCATGTCCTCCCGATCTTCCGAACTGACGTATTTTAGAAGTATTCCTCTTCTGGGCAAACTCGCTAGCTGTCCTAAGCAACTCTCCGTATCGTGGCCATGCGTTTTATGAAATTCACACCAGGCCGAGGTGTCCTTCCCGAGTAGCCTCCCTGTTTCCAGAGGAAATCGCAAATATTTCGCGATGTCCTCTACCTTTATCAACTGAGCTTTAGGTTTAGTGAGTGCTGGGCAGGTCGTCCTCACCATCTTCCTGTGAGCGGTACGTTGCGTGGAATAAGGGGAGAATTTAACACTTGATCGTTTGTGCGGTGAGAAAGTCTCCATGACTTGTCGACAAGAATCTTTATTTTTACATTCTAGGCTCAGACGCTTTTCTTTTACCCTTTTCTTCTGCATGGCTTCCTTGGTCTCGATGTGTACTATTGCTCGGCTCCTAACCTCTACTAACGTCATTGCGGGTGATCGGATTAGGGATTCACTAAAGAGGTTGGCTCGTAGTCCTTTAACAAAGGCTCCTACTAGCATTTCTTCACTGGGACTGATGAGTCCCATACTCACGTCGCAGAAGCAGTTCAGGAACTGCTTTAGCGACTCTTTTGGGAGTTGTTTTACATCAAACATGTCGGCAATTTGCAGCTGCTTCGGTCGGTTTACTGCAAATCATTGCATAAAAACTTGGGCGAATGTGGAGAAAGATGTAATGGAGGCGCTAGGAAGTTTGCCGAACCACTTGAGTGCGGTACCTGTGAGTGTTTCGACGAACATTTTACATCGGATGGCATCACTTCCTCCTGAAATCAGCATCTATGCTCGGAATGCCTTGAGGTGGGCCTCCGGGTTGCCTTCTCCAAAAAATGGAGGGACCTTCGGAATGATGAAATGTGGGGCAATCAACTCCTCCATTATCCTTCTTGCGAGAGGATGTCCTTCTTCCTGGTCGATATTCCTGTTTAACATGGCATGATTGCCAAAACTGCCACGGTCTCTCATCCATGTGCGCAAATCTTCGTTGCATTTTCGGAGTTGTTCTTGTTGGCGTAAGGACTCCTCTAGGCGCTGACGGGATTCCATGGTTTCTTTCTGCAAACGCTCACTTTCTGCTTCGAGGTCTGCTCGTCGTTTTGCTTCTTGCTCTTGTCACCGGGTGCGTTCGTCATCTACTTGTTTTTGCATTTCTTCATTTTCGCGACGTAAACTGTCGATATGCTACATGACTTGTTCCATGGTGAGGGTATCTCCCCCATTCTTTCCAGAGGTCGTGACAGTCATTTTCTTCTGTGGGCAAGGGTGCTAGTTTTACCTGTCCCACGGTGGGCGCCAATGTTCCGGTTCAGAAAATGTGGTAGACCAAAATAATATAATTTTCTTTTCTCTTTGTCTCTGTCTCACTCTCCTTCCACTCTGATGATCCCTTCTTTTTCCTAAATATGTTCTATTATATCCTTCCTTCATAACCGCTTTGGTATTGGACTCCATTTTCCCAGCATTCCCAGTATGCCACTGCTCCTTTATCTACTCCTAAAATCCCGCATGCAAGTTCCTGAAATCTAGGGATTTAAACATCAGTTTTCTAAACTCCCCTATGGGCTTATGAATTGAATCGGATCACGTTACTAGGCTGGACCCAAATGAATTGTGCTTATGAACTCTGTAAATGACACCGACTTCGCCGAGGTATCCGACCCCTCCGATCTTTCCGACCTCCCTGAATCTCGGTGCCCGGTACATGTATATTTGTAAAAACAATTGGGAGGCCAAGTACACTAACATATAACCTAGTTTCGTCAGTGCACAAGGGGTTTGCTTAATATATGTTCATACGAAAAGATTGATGTCCTGTCATTGATTTTCTTATTTAATGTTTTAATTTTATTATAATTCAATTCAATCAAATGTAAAACAGTTTTGAAATAAATAAATTTTATTTGTTATTTTTCAAGATAAAAGGTATATACAATACAAATGAAATATTAATTAAAGCATAGAAATTTAATATTATAAAATACAACGCATTAATTTTGGCAGATGATTACATGTTCATTAAAATACATAAATCACAAGTTATTTTGGCATCGTAAATATAAAATACATAAATCTTAGAACATCTTAAATAACAAAATATTTTGGCATCATAAATTTGTCTTTTGGTATGCAGTGATTAGTGATGTCAATGGTTTGGCTACCAATATTGGTTACTTGTCATCTCTCGTGTTCTTTCGCATGTTCTATTATCTGTCGGTTAGATAAAAAAAGAGTTTTGGTATTTATATATATATATATATATATATATATATATATATATATATATATATATATATATATATTAATTTAAATAAAATTATTAAAAAAATAAGTTTTCAAAAAATAAATTTAGATAAAAGAATTAATTTTAAAGTATATTTTAAATAAAACTACGCTAAAAGATTAATGTAAATAAATTTAGTTTTTCTAAACAACATATTTAAATGAATTTGTAAAATATAAATTTTCTCTCTCTTTAGAAATAACTTCTATTTATAAATTCAAATGAAAAAAATATAAATATTTGAAATTAAATTTTAAATAACTTTTAATGATAAATATTTCTTTTTATTAATACATTTTTTATCACTTGATTTTGTAAAAAATATATATTTAAATAAAATTAATTATTTGTGGGTAATTAGTATTTGCGTTTTTGATATCACACATATGTAACTATCAATAAACAAATAATTAAATATTCATATCAATTATTCACAAAATTTATTAAAAATATTTATTTAGTACCTATTATAAATTTAATTTATATTACAGATTTTTTATCGACTCTAAAGCTTAAAAGAAAAAAAAAATCAAGAATTAAAAGAAAAAAAGCTGTAAATGATAAGAAACTTTTAAACTATTGGATAGAACATAATGTATACAAAATTGTTTAGGAGATATCGTAAAAACATTAATCCACTACTAAAGATTTAAATTTTAGCGTCAGTTGATTGTGTGGTTTAGTGGCAGTTAAAATCGCCACTATTTTTATTTCCGTTAGTTAACCAACTGTCACAGAATTTAACGCCACAAAAGTACCATAGTGTCGGTTTAATATAACCGTCGGAATAACCGCCATTAAAAATATTAAAGTCGGTTATAACCACCACTAAATTAATTTAAAGAAAAAGTTATCCGATATTTAGTGGCGATTATAACCGCCAACAAAATCAATTTATTTTAAAAAAAGTAATATATAACGACAATTATAACTACCAGCAAAATTATATATATATATATATATATATATATATATATATATATATATATATATATATATTTAAAATCAACTAATATTTAGAGGCAGTTATAACCGCCGGCAAATCATAACTTTTTTAAGAAAAAAAAATCGTTTACTATTTAACAAAAATCACGAATTTTGAGCTGTGGACAGAATTGTCATCCAATAAGGTGTTTTTAAGCTTCAAGTCTTGATGACATATTTGTTGTAGAAGAAAAAAATTAGAAAGAAAATAACCACAAAGGAAACTAAAAACTAACTGCCATCCGAAACGACTCATTCACAGTATAATTATTCTATTCACCTTGGAATGACAATAGCTAACTCCTGAAATAAGCTGCTGGAAGCAATATCAAGCATAGAAAACTAAGAGATAACCAGAATGAAAATAAAACAATTGAATTTCCAAACACTCAGTTGCCAACAATGAAGTAAGGGAAGGGAGAATAAGTAGTTTCATGCTTATGATGAGTATAGAAGTGGAAAAAGAATTGGTGGATAAATGAAAAGAGAGAAAGCGAACAAACCTCATCTTCATTGAATCTTCCAGCACTACAAATCCTCTCAAAGAGCTCTCCACCACTTGCATACTCCATAACAATACCCAAATGTGTGGAAGTTTAACCCCCCTGCAAACTTGAAATCACATTTAAATAACCTAAACATGATACAAATAGTACTCTCACTAAGATCATATCATTTGTCCAGACTACATACCTCCTTGAACCGAATAATATTGTGCTGGCGAAGACTTCTATGGTTTATGATTTCCCTGGCAACATTCTCATCAATCTAGAAAACACACATCAATAAACTCTATAATTTCTACAAATGCATTGGTTTCATCAACTTTATTTTGCATCTCTTGCAGTAAATTCTGCAGCTTTTCCATCTCCCGTGTATTGGATTCTTCTAGGTTCCTCTATAGGATCCCAAATAATTTTCTTTAAGGATGTCCTATGCTGAAATTGATCTTCCAAAATTTGTGTATGTGCAAAGCGTATATCTCACCCTTAAATTTTTCTCTAGTCGAAGACGCCAAGTGAGTTCCTCCACTTTTTTTTTTCAAGTTTCTCCTTAGTCTTTTTAAGTGCACCAGTTTCTCTTGCAGCCTAGCAAATGGACACAAATGTTAAGTCAAAGTAGAAAGAGAGATATCAAACAATTAGGAATAATAAAGTGAGGTTTGTGGCTTGGTGCTACTTTAACGTTAAAATATAGTCACAGAGAAGCAACTTAATTGGTTTCATTTTATAATTCATTAAACTACCAAAAAGAAAGTTGGACTTGAATGATTCATTGTTGATTTAACTGAGTTAAAGAGTAAATAAGTGGACAAACTAAATTATTGGAATCTTGACTTTAACTATCTCTGAATAAAGGAAAAAGCAAGAACGAGGTGGAAAATAACAAATGAAAAGAGAAACAAAAAACAAAAGTCTGGTTCATTAATTATTTTCACTTAATTTTTTCTATTTTGATTCTTTTGATATTTTTATTTTTACACCAAATGTTTTTATTTTTATTCTGTTTTTAACTTCCATTGTTTTTCCTAATTCCATTCACATAATTTCCCATCAATCTCTTTCTTTCCTAGCAAATGGACCTTAATTTCTAAAATTTGGCAAGCAAGAGAAAGTGAACCAAAGCATAAATAATGTATACATACTGAGCACTAATCAAGATTCTAGGGGAAATCTTTCAAGCAAAAAAGGCTAATGATATCAAATTTGCAAATTGGTTAACTGATATTAACATTCACAATACCTTTGAGAGAATGCAGAGTAGGGACAACACATGATTACGAGAGATTGAATCACCAATGAAAATGATTTATTTATCATAAACTTAAGAAGCTTCTTGGGATTGAACTTGGGCAATTCACTTCTTGGACTCCACCTCCAATACAAGTATCCCGAATCAGGACGTCCATTCCTCATACAATTTTGATGAGGTTCGACCATACGACAACTCTCATTAGTGTACACTGGTCCAAATTGGTCTAGTACCCATTCTCCCACAAAAAGATCACATGTTTTTGCAGGTACAAATTTAAAATGCCTATTATCATTGGCATTACAGGCTATCAAGATAAGCACTTCACATTCTTCAATTTATTCTAAGATTGTGCTTAGTTAAGAAAAAGAAAAGCTTGTTGCTTTAAAAGATTTGGTGTTAGAACCGTTGATTTGACTTAAATCCCCATCCTAGATGCAAATCTATAGTCCAAAGTAGAACCCTTATCAGGTGGAAACCAAAACTCATTATCATCCACAAACTGTTAAAACAAGACAGAGAAAAGAAGGAAATTAGATATGGCTCTTAATATTCGCTAAAATATATAAAATGGTTTTTTTTTCTTTTTCATGATGAGTTTCCTTATATGTAAGTTGCACATACCCGCAAGATTGAGCTTTGATACTCCACACGATTACACGAATATAATCGTCTTTCCTTTCAACTATATGGTGTTGTTGCTTCAATATATAAAAAGGATCGGAACAGGAATTTAACTTACATGGTTGAAAAAGTGCTAATATCTACAACCGAGTTACTCATTGTACTTGATGAGCGCTTCCTCCAAGGACATGACTTGCCGACCATCGGTGCGTGACAATATCAGAACCATGCTCGAGCATCCATGGTAGCTCTAACCTTCATTACATCAGATTCAATGTGTTTTTTCCCTAAACAATAAAAAAAAGCACGCGTATCGATAATAGAATTAGGGTTTATGAGAAGTTGAAGAAGCATCAAAAGAAAATCAAATTTGAATCGAAAAATAATGTACAGCAAGAAAAATCAACTTACGAAACGGGAAAAATGCCTAAAAAAATGAAATTGCTAGAAAAAAAAAGAATATGCCTTGGCTTCCATTGGAAGAGTGATTTAATTGAATTTGTATGCTTAAAGAGTAATTTAATTGATAGTTCTGATAATTAGGCTATTTGAGCTTGTGTGATAAAAATGTTTTAAAAAGTGATTTTTAGCTGCATAAATTATTTTTGGATATTTTAACTTTTGTTGATGCAGCTGAAGTTAAGATTAAGCTCATTCAAGATGGGAAAATAAATTGATTGAAGTTACAAAGCACCTTTAAATAAGGCTAAAATCAGCAAGTTCTGGCAAAATCACTTCTGCACCCCAGTTTTTACTTATACACTCCCCTCTTTCTAAATGGGTCTCACCAAAAACCTATTCTGCACCCCCTGTTTTCACTAAGTTGCACCCCTCCTACCACTTAAACTCCACTCAACCAGATGTTGCCATGTGGCAATCCTCAACTTTCAAATCAGGCCAACCATATGTTGACACGTGGCATTAATCCTTGCAAACACAAATGCACCAATTAGACATTGCCACGTCATCATCTCCTCCATCTCACACATGAAACCCTAACCCTAATTTTAGCCACCATGACCACCCTCTACGGCAACCGCCACTCTCGCCGGAGCAATCGCAGCAACACCGTTCGCCACTCTCGCCAACACCGCAACTCCACCATCTTCAACCTTCTGCACCATCGCGCAAATGCAGCGAGCCAACGAACCAGATCCGCAACCATCATCTTCTCCGCGCAGCCATGAGCGAGAACAGAACCATCTTCGCGCAGCAGCCATGAATAACGAATCAGATCTTCACGCACTACCATTCGTCGTCCCCACCACTACAGCACCGTCAGCCACCGCAGACCAGAACCAGTGCCACCATGGAACCTGCACTGTGACAACGAGAGCACGCACCAGATTCCATCACCTCCATTGCAGCACTTCACCAGAAAACACGAACCAGTCGCGGCACCTACATTAGTTCACGTCGGTACAACACCGTCTCGCAAACACCATGAACGACGCACCACCTGGAGCAGAACCAGCGCCTCCATGAAACCTTTCCGCAGCCAAAGTGTGAGAGAAACCCTAGTCTGGAGAGATAAAGTGCATTCTGCCATGTGTCAGCTTCTCATTGCACAGTCATATTGGTCAACGGGTCAACTGGTCAAAGCAGCAGTCAACTCTGATCAACTTTGGTCAAATTCTGGTCAATATTGTAAAAATGGTCAAACAAGAGAGGCAAAATTTGAAATTGGACAAAAATTAAGTTGCTAATTAATTAAATAAAGATAAAATATTTTAGCAACCGAACAGATAAAGTCCAAACTCGATTGAAGCCTATATAAAGAGGCTAAGGGAGAAGCAGAAGAAAGACAAGCTCCACACGTCGAAATTGAGGAACCCTTAGGGGGGCCTAATTTCTTCCTCTCTCTTTTCTTCTCTCTATTCTTCTTTTATTTCTTTTGTATTTCATGGAGTGCTAAACTTCTTAGGTTGATTCCAATGTAATTTCATTATGGATTCTGAGGTTAGAATGAAATAATTTCTTTGTTCTTTTTATTATTGTTGAGATTTTAATTCATCTATGTCTTTTATATTTGAATCACGTAAAAAGTAATGATTTTAAATCTATATGCATGTTGATCATATGAGTCAAAGGGTTTTTAAATTGAATTGAGACTTTACTTTGATTTTATTTAGAAACTTTCATATGATTAAATGAGTTTTTACCAATAATTAAGACTTTACTTTGGTTAAAGGTATTTACTCTAACTACAATTAATTGAGACTTTACTTTGATTAATTAAGCTTTTTATTTGGTGAGGAGATAAAAGAATATACATGATTAGGCATAGTAAATTTGATTGAGACTATACTTTGGTTGAATTTACTATGGATAATCTAAAAGTTCTCACTTTTAATTGAGACTGTACTTTGGTTAAAAGTGAGATCGCCAACAAATTAATTGAGACTTTACATTGATTAATTTGTAAATCTATAACAATAATTAATTGAGCAATAATCTTTAGATAATCGATGATGAATCTATTTTGGAAAAGCAATGGAATCAATCTATTTTCTTTACTATTGTTTTTATTTCTTTTTATCTTTTAAATTTTATTTCTATCTTTGTTTATCTTAATCCCCTATATTTTTATGATTTTATTTGACTAACTCTTTTGTATAGAATTTATAAGAACTAATTTGTTAAAAATCAATTCCGTGTTCGTTGGGAGATGACTTAGGGTTGACTTAACCCATACTAATATCTTGGCTACTTTCTTAACAATACTGAAGTTGTTATAGATAAGTAGTATTAATTTGATCGCTTGAAGACAACGTTATCAAATTTGGCGTCGTTACCGGGAAACATGGTTAGAATTTTTATCATTTTAGTTCTTATTTTTATTTTTATTCTTTTGATTTTATTTTTGATTTTTACTTTTATTTTTATTTTTATTGTTATTTTTTTGTTTATCACTAACATTTTCTTTTCTACATTTTTGTTCTAACATTTATTTTCTTGAGTTACTTTATTTTTTTTTTGTAAGCATAATTTTTGTTTGAGGAATTTTGTTGGGAAATTTGTGAAACTAGTTGGGAAAAACTTTGGCTAAGGAAAGATAAGGTACTTAAGTTGTCCATTGAGACGCACCTCTCTTTCCTGGAAGTCTACTCAACAATCTTTAAACTTATTTCTTTTCAGAAAACCTCTTTCAAAAATGCAAAATAATTTTTCATACAAAAGTAATCAACATTGTAGTTTTCAAATGGATTACAATTGCTATCCACAACAACCACGTGATTTTCAGCAACAAATTGTCGCACCTACTTCTGCACTTGATATAAGTGGGTTAACTTTACGACAATTTAATGATCTATATCCTAGATCATCTTTTTTGGGATGTGAGCAACAACCATATTCTGAGTGTCCACCTCAGCAACCATATGTTCCAAATAGTTTTCAACAACAATATGTACCACCACAGCAAGTTGAAGCAACCAATGGATCATCCTACAGGGAAGTTATGATATTAATGGGTGAAGTTATAGAGAAATTAGAGTCCATGGATGAAAGGTTGCGAGTTGATCAAAGATGCAGAAATATTGAGCAAGAGTGGTATGAAAATAAGCAAATATTGTCTGATATGTTGAGGGATGCAAGTAAGAACAACTTCTTAGAATTACTTGTAACTTCAATCTATTTTCTTTACTATTCTTTTTATTTTTTTTTATCTTTTAAATTTTATTTCTATCTTTGTTTATCTTAATCCCCTATATTTTTATTATTTTATTTGACTAACTCTTTTGTATAGAATTTATAAGAACTAATTTGTTAAAAATCAATTTTGTGTTCGTTGGGAGACGACTTAGGGTTGACTTAACCCATACTAATATTTTGGCTACTTTCTTAACAATACTGAAGTTGTTATAGATAAGTAGTATTAATTTGATCGCTTGACGACATCGTTATCAACAGGTAATTCCTTCGTGGGTAATTGTTTCCTACAAAATTATAAAATTCGTAAATATTTCCTACAAAATTGGTTGTGAAAAGTTTTTTATACAAAATATTTTGTAAAAGAATTGGCAATAATTTCCTACAATTTTTTTTTCATAACAAAATTTATAAGTATTTTCTACAAAAAAAAATTTCAAAATAATATTGGCATGAAATATGAGTTTTTTTAATAGTGTTAATTTTATAAAATATTTAAAAGGTTTTACAACAAAATATATTGTTGGAATAAAATAAATTTAAATAAAATGTTAGAAATTTATTAGACTAATTTAATATTTTTAAGTTAAATTAATTTAAAATTTTATAAAAAAAAGTTTAAGATTTTAAAGTTATTTACATTTTCTAATTATTTATATATATATATATATATATATATATATATATATATTATTGAAAAAAAAAACTTGTGTTATTTTAGACTTGTGAGATCTTGCATTCATTACTTAATATTATTTTATCTTATAAAAATAAAATTAATAATGATAAATAAAAATATAGTCACTATTTATATATTAATTGCGACTAATTTTATATTGATCATAGCACTTTTCATAACAGTGATAAAGTAAAATAAATATCACAATAATTATATTTAAAAAATATGAAAACATATATGTTTAGTTTGATGATATCTTTTTAAATTATTATTTTTTTATACTTTGTAGATAACAAAATCATTAAAATTAAATTCTAAAAGGATTAAGACTTCTAAATTTAATTATGTTGAGAAATTTGAAACATGTTCAAGTATTTATATAACACATTTTTTCAAAAACTAAATAAATCATTATTAAAATTGATATTGATTTGGTTTCTTGAATTTATTTTATATCAATATGCCGTTAAGAAGAGACATGAACATACTAATAATGCAAAACTCCTAAAAAAAAGAGAAAAATTAATGGTATTGGACAAAACATTTGACATCCAATTCCCTTTTTCATACTTTAAGCTTTGTGAAAAACATGTAAAAATATTTCAAAACTGAAATAATCGTGTGTCTATATATCACAAAACTCTTTTACAAGTTAAAACTTAGAAAGAGATATCTGAAGATAATTTAACTGTAATGTGGAAACATATGAAGATTAGTATAACTTTGTTAATGTGAATGTACTCAATTTTTATTTATGTATATGATGTATTTTGAAAATAATCTATTAGATACTTTTTATAATTTTATGACTTTTAAGATGCATTATGTTTGATGGAAGAGGATAAAGGACATGCAATGAAATGATTACAAAAACAATATATACATAAATTAAATGAGTACATTAACATTAACAAGTTATATAAACCTTCATATGTTTCCACATTACAATTAAACCATCTTCACATATCTCTTTTAATGTTTTAACTTTTAAAGGAGCTTTGTGATGTATACACACATTTGCTTCATCCTTGAAATTTGTTGTCTGTTTTCCACAAAGCTTAAAGTACAAAGGAGGAAATTGGATGTCAAATATTTTGTCCAATACCCTTAATTCTTCTATTTTCTTTGAGAGTTTTGCATTAATGATACACCTATGTCTCTAATCTATTAATAATACAATTCAAGGTAGCACAAAATGCAAGTTTTTCCATCAACCACGAAAAGCAAAACGAACATAATTAACTAAAAATAGAAATTTACACTAGTGCATAATGGGGTTTTTACAGCGCCCTATATGCCTCGGTTCACTTCCAAACGAGGCATATGAAGACGCGGTGGCACTTTTGTAATTTTTTCAAACTTTTATGCCTCGGTTGTACTTAGAACCGAGGCATAAACCCCCTAAAATTTTTATTTTTCCCGCTACATTGATATTTTTAAATTAGTGGCAGACTTTTATGCCTCGGGTCAATTCTAACCGAGGCAGATAGATGTTTATGCCTCGGGTCTATTTTAACCGAGGCATATTTGATTACTTTTCAAGTGGAATACGCCTCGGGTCACATCTAACCGAGGCAGATAGATGTTTATGCCTCGGTTTAAAATCAACCGAGGCAATAAGCCTTCTTCGGGTTTAAAATAAATCATGCCACTATTCATCTTCTTCGCATGGAGCAGCAGCCATTTTTCTCTCTTCCATTTTCGAACGCCATTGTTCCAGATCGCAAAGGTTCCTTCTTCCACGTAGTAGCAGTTTCGTCTCTCCACCGCCGGTCCACCGTTGAACGAGCCTCCTCCGTCACGCGAGCCTCCTCCATTGTTGTCATTGCAGAGGTTGCAAAATCGCCTCCATTTCGTCATTCAATCTCGCTTGTAGGTATGTACTTCTCCTTTTTCAAATTGTAAAACTCTTCTATGGGTTTTGAACGTCGATGTGTGTGTCGAAGTCGCGATTTGGCTCACGATGGTTAGTCGTGGGATGTTTCCGTTCAGATATGATAGTGAAGAGAGGGTGTTCTGCGTCGCCGGCGAGATGAATGAAGGCGTCGTGAAGTTGTTCCGGTGTGATGCGGTGGTCGAAGATGGTGGTCACGACACACTGGCGGCATTTAGGGTTTGAATGGTGGCTAGGGTTTCTGATTTGGGAGAAGGTTGAAGATGATGATGTGGCACACTGTGATTGGTGTAGGTGTGTGTACAAGGATCATGGCTACGTGTGATGCTGTTATTGGGTCAGAAAATACTTTTTTTTTTAAATTTGCGATGCACATTAGGCCTCGGTTCCCTCTAGAACCGAGGTAGTAACCCTCGCATATGCCTCGGTTCATAACCGAGGCATAAACATGTTTTTTTTTACCTCGCCTGGATATACCTCGGGTGTAAAACCGAAGCCAAAAAGTCAAAATAACCGCGACATAATCTCTTTCCTGCACTAGTGTTAAAACACTCTATTTTTTTGACAAGTGGCAACGTATGGCGATGACACATGTCAATGACTTTTTAAAATCCTAATTCTTTCACACTCCACTCTTCTCTCACTCTCTGCCGTCACCATCTGCTGCCTCCATTTGTTCACAACTTTTCTCTCACCCACATGGGTCTAGCTTATTGATACGTTTCAAAAAGAACCGCATACAAGTACTTTTTTTTACTGGCAAAAACCCGAGCTCAAAATAAAAAAATATTTTGAGCCCGAGTTTTTGTAGTCTAAGTATATCTTATTTTTATCACGAATTATTTTCCTTGGTTAACAACAGTTGTAGTTTTGCCAATAGTCGGAGGTTCTTTAATTGTCTTATTTCCCCATAAAGGAAATAAGATAATTAAATGATATACTTATTGTATATGTTTCATAGATCTCCTTCTAATAACCTATGGAGGGGTAGCGAACCCTACGCTACCACACACCCTACGCTGCCTCACTGAAACCCTCCATATTCATCACTCAAAATCTAACCTTATGTTACTCTTCGATCATCAACAAAACCCTCCATATTCATCACTGAAACCCTACCATTGTCTTACTCCACGATCATCTGAAACCCTAACCTTCTGTTACTCTTCGATCATCAACGAAACCCTACCCTTTATGGTTTTTCTATCATCCTTTTTGTTTATGATTTATTTATGCCTTCACTAATAAAGAAGATGATCGGAGAAGTCTTCAAGTCCAAAGACCAGGTTTTGGTTTTGTCTTCACTGTTTACTTCTCTTATGTTTTCTCTAACTTTCTTTGCTTTGTTCTTTTTGGGTACGCCTTCAGTAAATAGAATGACGAAGAGCTTTCCATGGTATTTTATTTTTCATGATTTCACATTTTTTAGGGTTTATTTCTAGATTTTTCAGATTGATATAGAGGATGCAAGTTCGAAGAAGATATAAAGGCATTCATAATATGTTACTCTCTGATCATCAACGAAACCTTGTACGAAATGTGTACACTGTATTTTCTGATTTCCATCATATTCGACCACTACTTCGTAAGGTTTTGGTGTTTTTTGTTTACATGATTATTTTTGTGTTTTTTCTATCTTCATTGTTGTTTATGATTTGGTTATGCCTTCACTAACAAAGAAGATGATCGAAGAAGTCAAGTCCAAAATCAGGTTTTGGTTATGCCTTCACAGTTTACTTCTCATATTTTTTCTTTATCTTTATTTGCTTTGTTTTTTTTTGGGTAAGCCTTGAGTAAACAAAATGATGAAGAACATTGTTACACAGGATGATATTCACATTTTGAGTGATTATTTCACATTTCTTTAACTTTATTCTCATCACCATATTCACGATTTCACATTTTTTTAGGATTTCACATTCTTTAACATTTCCATTATCCATTTTCAGGCGAGTATTCCATTATCTATTTTCAGGCGAGTATTCCATTATCCAAGTACATGTCTGTAAAATCCAATATTTTTTTCATCTTTTCCATTATTTTTCTTATTGTTGTATTGTTGATTCAAAGATATCATTTTAATGTATTTGTCCTTAAATTGATTTCACATTTTAATGTATCATTTTCTTATTGTTGTATTGTTGATTTCTTGGTTGTTGATTTTATTGTATTGTATTAGAAGTAACTGTATTAATTTTTAAGTAGTTTTAAAATGTTTTTACTTTTTGTGATCTTAGTTTTTCTGAAAATCCAGGTTATGCACTTAAATGCACACAATTTTATTTATATATGTTTGATTTCTGTATTGCTTTTGATTTTTTTAAAAGGACTTACTCATATTTGTTGATTGGAACCCAAGGTGGATCTGTTGTCTCAGGCAGTGTTGGAATTCAAGGCAAAGCAAGTAATGTTTTTTATGCAAAAGAGAGAATGCTGGTTACAATTTTATGCAAAAAAGATGGCCAACTGCTATGCGCATGCTCATGCTTGACGAGCTCAAAGCAAGAACAAAAGTTGTTGTCCATGCGATTGGATATGAGAACTAATAATGTAGAAGTTTTGAAAAACATAAATTAAATCAGTATGTATTTGCTTGACATTGAATTAGACAAAATATGTCCATGCTATCATTGTACCCAAGAATAACATTAATTGTCATATTTAATTTAATTTTACTACAAATACATCAACCTATATATTTATCTAAAAAAGTAAATATCACTTTTTCATATTTGTTAGATTTTTTTCTAAAGCTCTTTCTATAACGATAAAAAGCAACATACTTTGACAATCTCTATAATTTATGTTAGAAATATAATTTGTTAGTTAATTTAAAATAATTTTCTTTTAATTATTTTATTCAATCTTTTAATTTATTTCTAACGTTATTATTCTTTTATTTTATGTAGGTTTTCCCATATTTTATGTTGGAGTCCTCAGTTAACTAAAACAGTAAAAAATGTACATGACAACATCAGGTCACTTCTTTCCTTTCCCATATTTATTTCCTTTTTCATCTACGTTGGAACGATATTTGGAAACGTTTTTCAATTTATTTCTTATGTGATATAAAAAAGCTACATGATTGCATCATGTCACTTCTTTCCTTTTTCGGCTTTTTGTTCTCTTCATACCTTTTTTTTTGTTCTTTCCTTTTTCTTCCCTATTGTCTTCATATTTCCTTTTCTTCAAACGTTCAAACAAGATCTTTATTTGAAATCAGATTTTTATTTCCTTTTTCAAATTATGTTTCCTTCTTTTGTAAGCATTTAAATGTCAGGCAACTTTTATTTTTCTTCTGCTCTCTGCCATATTTTCCTTTTATTCCACAACATTGAGCTGTGTGAAAATGAGCTTTTTGTTTTTTTCTCTGCTCTTCATATGTTTGACCAGTTGCTTTTCCCAAATTTTACTCAATTTGGGAAACCAAACCCAAAGTATGCGTATGGTTTTGGTTTGAATGAATCTTTAGGCATGTGAAAAAAGGTGTTTTGCTTTCTTCTGTCCTTTTCATATGTTTGACAATTGCTTTTCCCAATTTTTACTGAATTTGTGTAACCAAAACCACAACATGCGTATGGTTTTAGTTTTGATGTATGATCTTTACAAATACATCAGACCATTCTTATGTTTTTAGGTTCTCTATATATACATCTATCCACACCTTCCCTTTTTTCACTATTGTCTAATTTCCTGTTTTCCTTACACCATGTCTGCTTTGTAAAAACAAACTCAGTCATTACAAGAACTAATCCGGAGAAGGAAAGCTGGAATATCGTTGCAAGAGTGGTAAGGTTATGGTTTGTTGAAGATTACACAAAAGGAAAATCTCCATTTTCCATGAAGATTGTTCTTCAAAACAAAAAGGTATTACACAATACTATAAACGTCTGTTATTTTCTTACTTTTCGTTATTGTTGTAGTTACAATATGATATTATTATGTCATATATGAAATTTTTTGTGCAGGGTGTCCTAATCCATGCGTTTGTTAGACGCACACTGATATACAAATTTCATTCTGAAATCAAAGATGATAAGGTTTACGCCATCTAATCTTTTAGTGTTTCATGTAATGGTGGTTCTTATAGAACTACAAATCACGCCTAAAAGATCAACTTCCAATTTGGAACCAAGGTCAATTTGGTAGAATCTACCTTAGTTCCCAAAATTAGTACTGCATACACCCCTTTTTCAACCATCAAAGCTCCTGGTTTTGACACAGATTACTTAGTTAATAAGTATATTCTTTTCTTTTTTTTTCTTCTTTGCATTAAACTTTTCATTCATGTTTTATTTTGTTATTTTTTGATTTTTTTAGATGTCATTGGAATGTTTACTGGTGTTGGAACAGAGAGAGAGTTAGAGAAAGGTGGTAAGAAGACCAAGATGAATGTCATCCTTATTGAATCAGATGGGTAAGAGCATTGTTTTTCTTTTATATGATGTTTAACATTAGTCTTATCTAACGAAATTGTACATCATGCAATAGTTATTGACTGTAGTGTACTTTATTTGGTCAATATGTTGATATGTTAAATGCATTTCTTGCCTCTGGAGAGGATCAATATGTTGTCATTGCTTTACATTATTGCAAAGTGAAAACCTTCCAAGGTAACTAACTTTTTGACATTTTGTACAACTGTAGTAATTTTTTAAAAAGTGTTTGATATGTTCATATATTTTATAGATAAAGTTTTTATTCAAAACTGTATGAACTGTATGTTTATTATCCATCAAGGAAACACAAGGGTCACTCCCCGTAAACCTCCATGGATACCTCTGTCAGTGTGGCTGCCAGAATAACTTTAGGAAGGTTCACTACACTGCATTTTTGTTCATAATCAGGTATGTTTACTTTACAAGAAGTTGAAAAATATGTTCTTTCTGCATTCAACTCTTTTTGTTCAATCAATATTATTCGTTCAAATGTACTCTAAATGTTTTTTCTTCCATCAGCAATGCATTTTTTAAAACTTTGTTCGAAACCTTATTTTTTATATATATAAAAATCAAAACTTTATTTTATAATCGTTCAAATCTATGGTTTTTTTCTCTTTGTTATGCATGCTTCATGTATGTCAAACTGTTTTTTCTTTGATCAGACATGCATCTCTTACTTACTATGTTTTTAATTTCTAAAAATGTTAAATTTCTTCAACAATCGTTCAAATTTACGACTTTTTCTTTTTGTTGTGTGTTCTTCATTTCAAAATGTTTTTCTTTCGATCACCGATTCATTTTTTTGTGCTTGGTTAGAAATCTTTCTTTTTGAAAAAAAAAATGTAAACTTTCTTCAATAATCGTTGAAATCTACCAAATTTTGCTTCCATAAGCAAAGATTTTATTTTTACCTTGCTGTAAATCTGACATATTAATTTATTTTCTAAAAATGTGAACTTTCTTCAATAATCCATCAAATGTTTTTGCTTACATTAGGCATGCATGTTTTTATTCCTTTGGATGAAATCTTATTTATTCTCTGTCTTTCTTTCATGATCAGTTTAATGTTTGCTTACATTCTTTTTATTACAGTCATTTTTAAAATGTTTTTCACCCTGTTTTTTGTTTATTGAACACTGGAATTTTAGGAGTTCAGTCATGTTGATCAAATATTTGTTGCTATGTTTGCGCAAGAATTAGGACCGGTTTGGCAATTGGAAGATATTAAAGAAAATCGCCATTAGTTAACTTTTAATATGGATGTCAATGATCCATTGGTCATTGACGGTTGGTCTAGCCTAAGAGTTTTTTATAAATTGGAACATATCCATCAAATTTTATTCAGATATGTTGGCAACTCAACATTCCAGATTACTGTATTCTCCAGCATGTCTGCAATATCGATTGCGACGAAGTTTCTTACAAACATACTTTGAATGTGAACAAAACATCCTTTTAGAATGAAATTGACAAAATCTCAAAGAAAGTGAGCCATCTGGTGAACAATGTGGTTTTATATTGTTTTTTATATGTTATTTTGTTGATATAAGTTGTGATTTATTTTTTTGTTTCTTTTTTGTTTCTTTTTACAGGACCTACCACTGACTTTGCAGCTTACGTTCGGAAACGTAGATTCAAGAGGTTAGAGTTGCAGGGATCGAAGAACACATTCATTGTTCAATGTAAGCTTTTGGTGCGTAATTCACCTAAGAAGTCAACTAAGATTGGGAAGGGATGGAAGGACTTCTGCAGATTCAATCGATTGAAAGAAGGGGATGTTATTGTGTTTGCAGCTCACAACCAAATGAGAAAGAAGAAAATAAAAGTCTATATATAAAAAAAATTCACACTACAAAAATTTTATATATTAGCTACGGAATATTTCATAGCTGATCCGTAGCTAAATTGTTTTGCGACAGATTACCTATCAAATTGCTAGGGAATTTTTTGTAGCTAAATACAGGTAGCTAATTAGAGAGGAAAATATTCATAGCTAATTTGTCGCTAATTCATAACTAATCCCTCTCTATTCCCTCTCTAATTGAAATGAAAAAGTTTTAAAATTTTTAGCTAATTCGTAGCTAATTCATAGCTAATCCCTCTCTATTCCATCGTTAATTGAAGTGAAAAAGTTTTAAAATTTCTAGCTCATCCGTAGCTAATTTGTCGCAATTCTGTTGTCGCTAATCTGTAGCTAATCTGTCGTAATTCTGTTGTCACTAATCCGTAGCTAATTTGTCGCAATTATGTTGTCGCTAATCTGTAGCTAATTTGTCGCAATTTTGTTCTCGCTAATCGGTAGCTAATCTGTCGCAATTTTTTCCCCGCTAATCTGTAGCTAATCTGTCGCAATTTTTCCCCGCTAATCCGTAGCTAATCTGTCACAATTCTTTTCTCGCTAATCCATAACTAATTTGTAACTAATTTGTTGCAATTTTTTTCTCGCTAATCCGTAGCTAATTTGTCGCAATTCTTATATCACTAATTTTACTATTTAACTTTTCTTTAATTTTACTTTAGATGGTATTTATGGTTTACATTATTGCACTTTCAAGGAAGTTTGCTTTTATTTTGTTTGTAAGACTGAATGCATGGTAATTTTGTTGTTTCTAATAAGTAGAAGCCATATCTATAACTATTATTTGTAAGTTAATTATGGTCAACTTTAATATTTTACTTAATTTCATTTTACTTATTTTCATGGTTCAAATTATGTATTATAGTTATGTATTACTTTTATATAAATTTCTTAAAAAAACATCATAAGCACTAAGATTTATTTTAATATTTATTTTATACAAACAATATTCAATTGTGATAATAAAAATGAATAAAAATTATTATTTTATAAAAACATTTTTAACATAGGAATTCAAATTTTTTGTAAGATTTAATTGATTTTAAAACAATACGTTTAAAGTCATAATAAATAACTCAATATCTTAACTTGCTAACTTGGTAATTGTTTTAACTTGGTATTCCTTTGTAATGTTTATTTACAAATCGTTAACTTATTCGAATACTATCACACAACATTATTTCTTTTATAAAAAAAATGCAATAATTTTTTTTTTGATTTGTTACTCTCAAACACGTGTTGTAATTTAAATAAAAATTTTTACAGTGTATTTATGTTTTAAAAACTTAATATTCGACGTATTCATTTTTCATCAAAGGACAATTAAAAATTGTTTGTGCTTTCATTCTTTTTGTTTGACCTGATTTTTAATTTTTTTTATTAGTTTCAGGGTACAGTAAATGTAGAAACAAAATTCTACTTTGATGGTTGGCTATTACCAAGCATAATACTTATGTGTTAGCCCAAAAAGGAATTATAGCACAAATGCACATTCTGAACAGAAGCATTGTAGTGTCTGCAAATCACCAATTTGGACATTGCAGATCAAATCTTTTTTCAAAAGGTACGTTGTTCAAAATATTGAATTATATGTTACAGTTTTCCATATCAATGACTTGGTTGTTCTGTTTTATAAAAAGATTGTACTTACATTAGCTAACTTAGGAATATTCAACGTGGAAAACTGAAATGTCCTTTCATCTATTATTAGCTTTTTATATTCAACACATCCTCCAACAAAATCTAATTATTAATCAAAATCTTTTTTTTATTCAACTTCTCTTGAATGTGTAAAGAAACATAACAGCAAGAGAATGCATAACTTCTAGACACTTTGAACAGTAATACACACAAATGGCTACAAATGATTCAAGAAATGCAAGAAGAAAAAGGAAGAGCATTGTCTCACAAAATATTTCAAATATGATGATGAACTCCTCGGGTAAAATAAATTTATTTCTCATTTCATTTATTGTTAAAACTTTTTCCAAATAAATACATTTACTTCTCATCCAATACAATAACATAAACATTCAAATGGTATAACAAAGTTGTAAATACCAACACAAATTTTTATTTTGTTCTCTTCACTACAGATACCAATCAAGAAAAATCCATTGACACTGAAGCATTTTCTTCTACAAATACTACACCTCTTTCTCATTATACACATTTTGGTAATCATTTTTTCATTCAATATAAACCGTTGTAATCACTGTCCATTCATTGACATTGAAGAATTTTTTCATTGTTACATTATGTTAATAAGTTACTGAATACATCATCTTACATATAAGTTGTGCTCTTAATTTTTTTTAGATATTGATATAAAAAATGCAACAAATGCAACTTCTTGAATAGACTAACACAACTTTTTGAATTTTTAAAAACTTACAGTTTTATATTTTTTAATATGTTTATTATTTGGATTCCATAGTTAGATTGCTTTTACTGCTAAAGTTTAACAGTTTGGGGATTATATAGTTTAACAATTTTTTTTTTCAAATGATTTTTATCTATTATGTTCTCATCTTACTTTTGAACAATTCTCTAGTATGGAATGAAAATCTTACCCCAAATTCAACTATCAAAAACTCCTTATCTCTCAATGAAGATAGAAATGTGCATGATCAAGCAATTCAATCTTCAAATAGAAAGCCGCTGTTGGAGTTGACCTATCGTGGTAAGTTTGTTCATTGAATTTAAAATTCATTCAAATTCCCAACAATGAAATTGGAATGCATAATGTCTTTGTCAATTTATCCATATTCAATGGACATGCAATGAAATTGACAGAGATGGAGAATAAATCATTGCATTTCATAATCAATCTCTTTCATGTTTGTTCTCATTCATCTTTATATTTAATGTAATCTTTCTATTGTAAACTGGATACATTTTTATTTAATTTTGTTTAATTGCAATTTATAGACATTGACCAAATTAATTATAAGTATGCACAAACAAGAAGGAAAATTATTAGGAATTAGAAGATTGCAGAAAAAAGTAATATCATTGCTGATAAATCTATTATTATTTTATCTTTATTTCAATTACTTTCATACTTTTTCTATTACTAACATTTCATTTAAAGAAATTCATGGTTCTACCTCCATTGGATCTGGAAAGGATTGTACTTCAATTGAAATCACCAATGGTCCAATTATGCACAAAAGCAACATTAAAAACATAGGTACCAATACAACTTATAACTTTGTCACTGTTTCACAGTAGTCAAATGTGAAACCAACAAAATTATTTTCCATTCAACTTAAGTAAAACAAATTCGTACAATCTAAAATTAAGAACACAATGACAAAATAATATATCATCAGTTTATATTTCATGTCTATATAAATGTTGAATTCAGTTCATGAATTTATGCATATACTTGCAGGTATGGTTCAAAGTGACTATCATAGTGGAAGAAGGAAAACGAATTTGTTTAATACATAACCACTGTTGAATACAATTACTAACAACTTAGATAAAGAATTTGTTTGTAGCAACTTCACTCCTGCTTCTGTGGATTCTTCTGCTTATTCTGAAGTTGTTAATCTTTTTGATGTTGAAGAGAACCAAAGTCGTGGTAATTTGTACTATTAACAAAATTAATTTGATTACTTTAATTACTTTAATTGTTACAAATTCATGTTGCTAATCTTGAAATCAATATTTAGACATATCTAAGCAGCCATCCTATGCCAGTGCAAGACCAAGTAAATCATCTCAATATTTAGAAACTGTAAAATTTTGTCAGCCTTCTCTTGAGGATGCTATTACACCTATTTCAAAGATATTGGATTTTGACAATAATTCTGATGAAGATGAAAATGATGGTAATTAATAATGGTTGATTTTAAAAAATAAATTAATATTGTATTTATTTTCCTTTATTAATAATTGTTTTTTATTTTATTTCAGATTACATAATTGAGCATTTCTCCTCTGATTTGTATTCAAGAGCTAAAATTCAAGGTGCCACACTACTTTTTAGTCAATTTATATTATTATAGTGTACATATAAATATAAATATGTTTTAGTTAATGACATTATTTTTTATGTACTTAGCAAATGTTGATGTAGGGGACTGTTCCATTGAGTGTCCCTATTGTCAAGCTCAATTGTGGTGCGAAGAAAGATCTGATAAATGCAAAAGATTAAAATAAGTTTATTTCTCTCTTTGTTGTCAAAAGGGAAAAGTCCAACTTTCATTGTTGAAGAAACCTCCACAATTGCTTCAAAAGTTGTTAAAAGGTGAAGACTCTACAAGCCAACATTTCTTACAGTACATAAGAAGCTACAACAACATGTTCTCATTTACATCAATTGGTGCGAAGATTCATTCCTCAATCAATGATGGATGTGGTCCTCCTCAATTTATTCTTAGTGGTCAAAATTACCATCGTATTGGAAGTTTATTGCCCGATAAAGGATCAAGTCCAAAATTTGCACAACTATATATTTATGACACAGAAAATGAAACAACAAACAAAGTTAGTCACTTTGGGTATGCCTACATACTTTATTTTGTTTTATGAATCATTGTGTATATTATTGATCCTTTTGTAATTTTACAGGTCTTTTATACAACAATCCATATTTGATAAATCATTGATCGAAGAGTTGAAAAACATGATTGACAAACACAATGTTCTTGCTCAATCATTCAGAAGAGTAAGAGATTTTATACATGATGATGACCGATAAGATTTTGGATTGAGGTTATTTAGACATCGCTTTAAAGATCCTAGAGTATACAATACGCCAATAGCAGATGAAGTCGCAACATTGATAGTTGGTGATTTGAGCACCTTAGATGTAGGAAGAGACATCATTGTCAAGAAAGTTTATGGTCAGTTGACGAGACTACATGAAACTCATACATGTTTCATTCCTCTGCAATATCCTTTGATTTTTCCATATAGAGATTGTCAAAGATATGTTCAAAGTAGAAAGAGAATTCATATTTCTTTACGAGAATTCACGTAGATTGTTTCAACAATTTTTAGTGGATACCTACACCATGATTGAAGCCCAAAGGTTGTCTTTTATAAGAAATAATCAAAAACTCATTCGTTTCGATATTCTAAATGGGTTACAAGAAACTGTTAACAAAGGTGAAACTGATCCTTCTTCCATTGGAAAGCATATAGTTTTGCCAGCTTCATCTACAGGTGGTATGAGATACATGTTTAATAATTTCCAAGATGTTATGGCCATTTGTAAGAGGTATGGCTATCCAAATTTCACTACAACAAATTTGCATATTTGCGAGGGAATAATCCCTAGCTAATCCCTCGTTGATCCCTCGCAAAACGTTTTAGCGACGGATTAGCGAGGACACCAAACCTTAGCTAAATTATAGGTAGCTAAATAGCGAGGGAACTAGTTCGTAGCTAATCCCTAGCTAATTCCTAACTAATCCCTAGTAAACTGGTTGTAGCAAATCCCTAGCTAATCCCTAGCAAACTAGTTGTAGCAAATCCCTAACTAATCCCTAACAAAATGTTTGTAGCAAATCCCTCGCTAATCCCTAGCAAACGAGTTGTAGCAAAACCCTGGCTAATCCTTAGCAAAATATTTTTAGCAAATTCCTAACTAATCCCTAGCAAAGTAGTTGTAGCAAATTCCTAGTTAATCCCTCACAAAAAAATTGTAACAAATTCCTCGCTAATCCTTAGCAAATTGATTCCTAGCTAAACACTCACTAATCCCTAGCAAAATGATTGTAGCAAATTTCTCACTAATCCATAGCAAACTGGTCCCTAGCTAAACCCTAGCTAATCCCTCGCCAATTGTAATACTTTATCTCTAACTAATATAGCAAAAATTGTAGCAAATTGCGTTAGGCAAACATATTTCATGCTCTTATTATTTTTGTAACTTATAAAACGTATTTAATTATCAATATTACATAAAAATATAATAAATCTTGCCATCCAATTTATATGAATCATGTCAAATTTTACCATATTCAAAATATTCAAAGTCAAGAACATAATGAAAGCTTTTAATCATAACAGTTAGAACAATTGTTGACATACATGATTAAAATTAATATATATATATATATATATATATATATATATATATATATATATATATATATATATATATATATATATATATATATATATATATATATATATATATATATATATATATATATATATATATATATATATATCATCTTCTGTTGAAGGTGCATGATCTGTTGTTCCAGCTGCAAATGCAAATCCCATTGCTTTGGTTGTTGATCTACCAGGAAAAGACCGAAAAGAGGTAGCATTTTCAAGTAATCCATGCTCTACACAATGAATTTTAAATTAGAATATAAATATTATTTATTTGTAATTTTCAGAACTCTTATTGCTGACGTAGTTACATAACATCAATTAATAAACCTGATATATCATATTATTATTTTGATCATAAAACATAATATTTTAGAATAATAAAAATAGTAACAAAAAGTTTTTTGAAAAATGTTATATCCTACTCTAAAACCTCTATTATAACTCTGGAACGCATATAACTTGGTATTTTTCATATCATGTTATTTATTCTATATTTTAATTTATTAAAAGTAAAATTATGTTATTTTAATGAATTAGTTCTCTCTTTCAATTTTTTATTTATTTTTACTTTAATATACACAGTTCTATATTTTTTAATTTTTGTTTATATTTTATTATTTATAATATCTCCCCATTTAATAAGTGAGAAATTAGCTTCGAAATACACTAAATACTAAAGTATAGATTTATTTTAACAATGTTATTCTTATACACATGAATATTACAATCACACAAAATCACAAAGGGATTTGATTCCCTTCCATTTGTGACATTAATTATACATATTTCTCCTTGAATATATAATTAGAATTTTTTTCCTACAAGTGTTGTCAACTAATGTTTCAAATTTTCATTTGGCACTGATATAGTTTGTTCTAAAGATAAGTGTCAAATATTGTTTCCACCAAGAATTAAATTTAAAGTGTCATCATGAGCAATTGCAGCACATAGAATTCATAGGAAAGGTGAGTAAATTTAGTTGGATCATTAGATAAGAGATTTTAATGAAACAAAATTTTAAACAAAAGACACCTATAGAAGCCAAACTGCAATTAAGGACATCATGTGAGTGAATAGCAGCAGTACTATATACTTAGTTCATGACTCTGACATGTGAATTTCCCACAGTACATTATATTGTCAGAGTAAATACATATATTTAGATTATACCTCAAAAGTTTAGTTATAAAATGATAAAAAATGAAAAAGAAAAGTATCCAAAAAAGAAGCTGAGATACTAAATCTACTTTACTTCACAAGCTCTCAGATCCTTTGGGAACTAGGAACCGAGAGTGTATGCTGACAACAACCTTTTCTTATTTCAACGTTATTCTAAAATAACTTCTGTGGTGTTAAGACAGATACGCAGTTAATAACATTTATCTTGATTAATGCGTTGTTTCAAATCATATTGCATCCTACACAATAAATTTCATATTAAACCATTTATAAGTGAAACGTAGTGACGTCTAAAGTCAGGAAAGACAATCAACATTAGTAAAGATTGATAGTAAAATAAGTTACATACACCTATATTGATTAAAAACTAAAAGAAAAGAAATGGACTTACAATTATCTCTGCAATAACTCTAGGTTGCTTTAAAAGTTTTAGAAGATATGCCTGAGAAGTAGAGTTAGATTTTCACTGTGAATGGCAAATATGGATATGAAACTTGCGAGAAAGTATTTCAACAATGAAATAAGTACACTTATTCTCACTGCACCTATGGAACGAAAGAAGAAAAGAAGCATTCCCAAATCGTAATGTCTTACTTCATCGAATTTAAAATGATTATAACACTAAGAAACTTGTATGCAAACTATTACAAAACTAAAAACTCAAGGAAAAGAAACAAATGATTACCTATTGCCGATGAAGGTAACGAAACATTTGCTCTAATCCCCCAATCTGGTGTCGTTCACATAGTAATGGCAATAGCACAACCTCCTCCTTCACTTCGACGAAACGCAACAACACTGACTCCTCTGTTCAAATACAGGATTTTGACAACTCCGAAATCGTCCCCCGATCTACCAAACAACAAGAAGAAGAACCAATCGATGAAAAGCAAGAAGGTGAACGAGAAATAACAGAGGCAAAGAGAGATAATTAACTTGATTAGAAACCAAACTCGGTGTAGACGACGTAGTCAAGCTGCAACCTCTCCAATCTTTCTTCCACCTCGTCACTCTCTTCCACGCTCTTTGCACGATTGCCTTCAATTGTTCCATCACTTCAATTTTTCATAGCTTCAATTTTTCACAAAAAACCTGAGCTTTCATGATTTAGAATACTTCATTATTTGTACAGTGATTTAAAAATTTGGGGTTGTATCTTCGACATGCTCAAGATATAAGATTAAAAGTTACGGTAGTTTATATTTTCAATTTATTGATTTTTATTTCATATTTAATATTATTTTTTATGTAATTATTTTTTATATAGGTTTTTATATAAATATTAAAAAGTTAAAAACTAATATTAATGATTATTTATAAAAAAGTAATTTATGTAGATATAAAAATATTAAATACTAATAATAATAATTATTTATAAAAAAATTACCTATTTACTAAAGTTAAGTAAATATTATATTAAATTAAGTTAAATATTCATATTTTATAAATAAAATATTTAAATATAATTTACTTTTACTTACAATGTATCTCAAATAATTTATTTAATATTTAAAAACCTAAAAAATAAATAAACATATAAAAGAAATAAAACAGTAAAATATAATAAATTTATACTAATGTAAATTAATTAATAATCCTTTTAATTTAAATCATAATTTATAAAGATATAAACAAATATTTGTAAATACTTTTTGCAAAACAATTCTAAAAAAATTACATTACATTTTTAAGAAACATATTCTATAATAAAATTTACAAATAGTTCCTATAGACAATTTTTTAAAATGTTATATTTCCTAATAATATATAATATAATAAAAATTAATTAATATTATTAATATTATAAAATTTGTATGTATTAATATTGATTTTCTACTGATATATTTTTGAAAAAGAATTTGTATTTTTAAAAAAAAAACAATTTCCAACACTTTATAGATATTTTTATGAAAAATAGTTCACAATAAAAAAATAATTCTAAAACAATTTCATGAATATTTTATAATAAAAACTACAAGTATTTTTTGTAGATATTTATTTTAAGAAAATCTGCAACAAAATTGACGTGAAATAACATTAATTATTTACAAATAATATTTTATAAAATTTGTAGAGATTTCTTGTTAAAAATAATTTCAAAAACTTTCATGAATATTTTTTATGAAAAATATTTTATAATAAAATTTACAAATAGTTTTTGTTAATAGAATGATTTACCTCTCTCCAAATATAACTAATTAACTTCAAATTAATTACGGATTCTTTTTTATTGATCTCATGCTAAATAGTGAGGAATAATTTTTCACGCTAATTTCTCTAGAAAATTAGTTACATTTTTTTTTGTCGCTGATCTCTCTCTAAATAGTGAGGAATAAATTTTTTCTCTAATTTCCCTCGCAAATTAGTTACAGAACATTTTGTCGCCGATTCCTCGCTAAATAGTGAGGAATAAGTTTCCTCGCTAATTTTCCTCGCAAATTAGATACGAAACTTTTTTTGTCACTGATCCCTCTCTAAATAGCGAGAAATAAATTTTCTCGCTAATTTCTCTCGCAAATTAAGTATAAAACTTTTTTTGTTGCTGATCCCTCGCTAAATAGCGAGAAATTAGTGAGAAATAAATTCTCTTGCTAATTGCCTCGCAAATTAGCTACAGATTATTTTTGTTGCTAATCCCTCGCTAAATAGCGAGAAATTAGTGAGAATCTTTTTCCTCGCTAATTTCTCTCGCAAATTAGCTTTTTTGTTGTAGTGTTTGTTTATAACAATCACATGTAATGTAAATTGGCCTGAAATTCTTGATTTTGTAAAATCAAGAGGTTTAACTACTTTAGATAGGCCAGTCATTATTTGCAGAGTTTTTAAAATAAAATTAGACCAAATGATGACAGATTTCAAGAAGAATAATTTCTTTGGCAAAGTCAATGCAAGTACACAAACTACATTTCCATCATTTAGACTTTTTTACTGCCAATTGTTTTGTCTAATAATTATCTTCAAATTTTAGGTATGTATATAGTTGAATTTCAAAAGAGAGGTCTGCCACATGCTTATATATTATTATGGTTGAGTGACTCAAACAAGTTAGAAAATGCAAAGCACATAGATGAAGTAATCTGATGTGACCCCAACAAGCCCAAGCTCAAGTGCATCAACAAGCCCAAGCCCACATCAAGGCCCAATCACTAGAAGCATGATGAGAAAGATTCATATGGACCTCTCATAAGATGATCAAGTCAATCATGGGCTTTTTACATTATTCACATGGGCTAAAGAAATCTCTAAAATATGAGATGATGCATGAAGGAAGTAGTATGGATTTAAATTGGGCCATTGTTTAGGCCTTGTTTTTTTAGATAATAAGTCAAAAAATGTGTAGTTGAATTGATAAAATTAGGCTTGACTAAGCCCAATAGGAGATTTGGCCATGAGCTACCAAAGGTCAAAGGTGGACTAAGTGAAAGTCAACATTCCTTCATACACCTCATGGATCATGCATCCCATGGAGCTAAGTCCACACTCCACCCATGTGCCTCCTTCATCCAAGGGCTAAGAGAGTGTCTTCTTTTCAAAGTCTTCATCTTAAGGCTAGGAAGATACCTCCTTCTCCAAGCCATCATCCAAGGGTGATGATTAAAGCTTCTCCTCCAAGCTTGATCTAAGGGCCAAGAATTAGTCTAGCTTTTAGGCTCACATATAAAAGCCAAAAGTAGACCATTTGTACATTTTAACTCTTGAAATTTTTAATAGAATGTTTGTGTTGAGATCACTCCACTCTTCTATTATTTTGAGAGCATACATGGCTAACCTTCTCCTTCATCTCCTCTAGCCACCTTCCATACCATAGCTCCACTTCTACTCTTCATCTTCACCAAAAACCTCCATTGCATGGAGCTCTTCTTGCTCTTATCTTCATTTCTATTGCATTTCATCTACTTTTTGTGTCTTCCATGGATCTCCTTCCTCTCCTACACCAAGGATGTCCATCAATTGGTATCTAGAGCCATCCAAGCCTTTGGTGCATCCATCCTCTTGGTTTGGGTAAGGTTCTTGGTCCATACTTGTGTCTTGTTTTAATTTCCGTTGTCTCTTTTCTCCCCTGTTTTCTTCAATTTTTCTGTTGTTTTTTTTCATGTTCTTGTTGCTCTCCGCCGTTTGACATTGAGGCTATATGAATCTTTATTGATTCATCTTGTAGTACTCCTTGCTTCATTGGTGCAAATCTGTTTTAGGTTCCATTTTCGTTTTCCAACACTTATTCTTTTCTTCCTTGCTGTTTTTCTTCATTTTAATCGGTGCATCTTTTAATTTTCAGTTCCTTATGTTTTGTTTTGTCTTAAGTCATGTTTTAGCACTTTCATACATCTTAATTTTCGTTCATATAGCTGAATTCTGCACTTGCTTGATGAGAACCAAGTCCTACATCACACAAAATGAGCCATGAACTTCAAGTGATGCTTGTGGATGTGTAAGGCAATGGTCTCACTGTTTTTCATCCATTTCACCAATTGGATTGTGCTTTTGAGTGTTTAAGATGTTCTTCTATGATTCATACTTGATTTTAGATCATAATCAAGTTTATTCATCTTGAATTTTCATAGAACATCTTCAATTTCTGTGAGCAATTCTGCTCCCGTTTGTTTTTCCAGTTTTCACTGCACAAACACCTACTGTTTGAGATTTTTCATGACTCACTGCCTGGTCCAAATTTTAATTTGAATTTTTCTTCATTTAGCTAACATCCAGACAAAAAACACAAAAAATAATCATTCAAAAATGTTGAGTAGAAAAAAAAAATGAAAAATCGGCGTAGTTGAGGCAAATTTTCACGTTTTCTGGCGCAGTGGTCTCGGGAATTTTATGTTTTACTGCTATTTTTTGCGTTTTGTGGTGCTTTTAAGTGCTCTTTGTTATTCTAATTGATTCCTTGATTGTGTACTCTATATTGGCTTGAGTTTGCCTTCAATAGAAGTTGAATTTATTCCCTCAATTTGGCACAAAATTGCAATGAGTACAGTGGTTGTTTTTTAGCACTTTTTCTTCTCTTTTTTCAGTTTTTTCATCTATTCTAGTGCATTTCTAGGTTCCTTTTTGTGGTGCTTGCCTTTCTTTCCAGCCTTTAATTTCTTGCTTGTCACTTCTTGAATCTCCTTCTAGTCATGTTTCATTTCAATTCTCTTTTGGTTTAGCATTTCTAATTAGCTTTTCTTGCTTTCTCCTTTGTTTGGGTTCATATACTTGACTCTTGGTTATTGGTTGTGATTGATGATGCTATGAAGTTTAGAATGGATTATATGATTTGGTAGCATCTTAGGTGGTGGATATTGAAGTAGAATTTTAGGTTGTGTGGTTATCCTTTTCCTCACCTATTGAGAGTTTTGGACCTATTCATTTGAGAGTGTGTGTGTGTGTGTGTGCTAACTCCATTGCTTGGTATGGTTTTCTTGTCGTTTTGTTTTTTTGGTGCAGGTTTGGTAGTTGTTTTGGCCTTAAAACCAAGGCTATAGTTACTGTTTTGCACTTCATTTTGGTGGCTTAAGGTGCTTACAAGTGCCTTACTTGGTGGTGGTCTTTGTTCAAATCAAAAGGAGGCTACAAGCCAAGCTCTTGGCTCTTGATTTTGTGCAAATTGGTAGCACTTTGGCAGCACATTTGGAGTTGCATTATTTCTTATTTTTTGGATTTACTTCTTTGTACTTTGTACTTCTTTTTGGCACATCTTATTTGGTACCATTTTGAAGCCTCCGTGATTGTGAAATTGCATCTTTTGAGCATCAAAATTTGAGATATTAAGTGAACCAATATTGCTTTCAAGTTCTAAATTGTATCCATGGCCTACTTAGGTGTCTTGGGGAACCAAAGGTGTTCAATCCCATCTCCTAAATAGAACCTTTTTCATATTATAATGCAACGTTTTAGTAAGTGAGTGTGTTGAAAGTTCTAAGTGCTTTCTCACTTTGCTTTTAGGCTGCATAGATTAGACACTTAGTGGTTTTAATTTGTGAGACCAAAGTCTCTAAAATTTTTGCCATTTAGGGGTCCGTTTTTAGTGTTAGTCTTTTCTTTTCTTTGAGTCTTGTTTGTGTTTATTTATGCTTAGTGTCTCAAGTGATTATACTTACTTAGCCTTAGACAATTGTGTGATCTTTGAAACCTTTTGCAAGTACATCTTGGCAAGGATTGGCCTTGGTACTTAAAAAGTCTTTCAGACTCACCTCGCCTAACCTGGAGGTCTACTTGTGCTTGGTTTCGTCTTTCACCTTTTTGTTAAAGTTCTAAGTTCTTTCAATCACCATGAGCACTAGAAGGGCTACTCGTGCTAGTACCCAACATCAACAACATGTTGATGAAAACAACCTCCACACATGTGGTGATGAGGAGGTTGAGGTTGATCCTAGAGTCCTAAATAATCTCTCTCAAGAGGTTAGGGACCTTAAAATTCAAATGGCTTCCATGCAAGCCAATCTTCAATTAATTGCCAATCAACTTAACCCTTCCAACCTTCATACTCGTGCCTCTCCTAGGCCTTCTCGTGCCCCTTCAAGGCATGAGTATGATTTTGAAGAGGAGGAAGATGAGCGCATCAACCTTAGACAATCGCCTCGTGTAAGAAGGCAAAGATGCATACCTCCTTATCCTAAAGAAGTCAAAATTGATTTGCCTCATTTCTATGGAAAGGATAATGTTGAGGTTTTTTTTGATTGGGTTGCAAAAGTGGAACAATTGTTTGAGAGTCATGTTGTGGAGGAAGAGAGGCATGTGTCTCTAGCTAGTCTTAGCTTTCAAGGGCATGCTCTTAATTGGTGGACTTCTTTAGTCCTCTAAAGAAGGAGAAAAAGGGTACATGATATTGAGTATTGGAATGATCTTAAGGAAGCCCTTCATGCCCGCCATGTTCCCTCCTACTACAAAAGAGAGCTCTTGGACAAGCTCCAAAAGCTCCAACAAAGATCTATGTCTATAGAAGAGTATAGACAAAAGATGGAGCTCTACATCATGAGAGCCGAAATTGAAAAAGAAGAGGAACTTACCATTGCTAGGTTCTTAAGTGGACTCAATTACAACATAAGAGATAAAGTTGAGTTGCTCCCCTACCGCAATTTTAATAATCTTGTTCAAATGAGCATCAAGGTGGAGCAACAACTTTTGAGACGTCCTTCTCGCAAGGATTCTCCTTCTTTTTCAAAAAAATAATTTTCAAAAGAAAGATTTTTCAAAAGAAAAAGAGTCCACTCATAAGAGCCTTACAAAGGTAAGTGACAAAGGTGAATCCTCCACCAACAAAAGAGGTAGTGACATCAAATGTTTCAAGTTTCTAGGTAGAGGTCATGTGGCCGCCCAATGCCCTACCAAACGCACCATTGTGCTTAAGGGCAAAGACCTCTACACTAGCCAAGAGAAGTCATCTTCAAGTGACTCCGACACTTCTCATTCTAGTGATTCTTAAGAACGATCATATCCAAATGAAGGGAAACTTTTGATGATTAGGAGGCTTCTCAATAACCAACCTAGCCTTCCTCTCAATGATCAAAGAGAAAATATTTTACACACAAGATGTGAGGTTTTGAAAAACACTTGCTCTTTGATCATTGATAGTGGGTCTTGTTGCAATTGTTGTAGCACAAGATTGGTTGAGAAGTTGAATTTGACTTTGTTACCCCATCCCAAACCTTACAAACTTCATTGGCTTAATGAAGATGGGGATCTCAAAGTTGAACATCAAGTGAAAGTCAAGTTCTCCACTGCGAAATTTAAAGATAAAGTTTTATGTGATGTAATCCCAATGGAAGCTTGCCATATTCTCTTGGGAAGGCCTTGGCATATTGATCATGAAACTTTACACAATGGCCACACCAATGAGATCACCCTCCAACATCATTCAAAAACTTTTGTGTTGTATCCCCTCACTCCTAGCCAAGTTGCTAGCGATCAAGTTCAAATGCGAGCTAGGAGAGAGGAAGAGAGTTCTAAGAACTCTAATGCTTTTAAAGATTCTAAGGACAAGACAAAGGTAGAGGAAGTTTCTTCTTCTAAGGATGTTGCTCATGAAGTTCTTTTAACTCATACACACTCTTCATGATGAGCAACCTCCCTTCCTCCTACTTTGTCAAGCAATCCTTACTTGTCTTGAACATCCTTCTCTTAAGGATCTACCTCCTTCCATTCGTGCTATCCTTCATAAATTTCAAGATATTTTTCCAAAGGATGGCCTCCATGGTCTCCTACCTTTTAGAGGGATTGAGCACAAAATTGATTTTGTCCCAGGGGCAAGTCTTCCTAATAGACCCGCCTATAGGACAAACCCAATTGAGACTAAGGAGATAGAAACTCAAGTGAATGAGTTGCTAGACAAGGGATGGGTTCAAAAAAGTTTAAGTCCTTGTGTTGTGCATGTGTTTTTGGTGCCCAAGAAAGATGGAAAGTGGCGCATGTTGTAAGACCCGTGAAAATTAATTAATTAATAAATGCGGGTAGGAAGAGCCTTTTTGGCATTAAATATTGTTTGATGTGACGTGGAAAAGTGCTAGCTCATGTGGTTGATAGTACTTTAATTGTGTGAAAGGACTTATGTTCGAGTCCTATGTATGCCATTTATGGGTTATTTGATTTATTATTATTTTGATAATATGTTTGTGAATAGTGAGTGAAATCATAATTATAGGATTATAATAGTTATCACTAAATATGAATTGGCCTAGTGGTTGTGCTTTGACCTTATGAGTGGTATGAAATGTATCATTGTTGAATTTGGACACGAAGTTGGTAGTCTGAATGAATAGAAACCATGATTATGAGGGTTGTTTGTCATGTTAATGTGTTGGTAATGGTGGAATGCTATTTTGGTATGATTTTGGTTTGGTTTGGCTGAATGAATAGAAACCATGATTATGAGGGTTGTTTGTCATGTTAATGTGTTGGTAATGGTGGAATGCTATTTTGGTATGATTTTGGTTTGGTTTGGCATTGTTTTGGGTGAATTGTGTGCGTTAACAGAGAGGAAACTCTGCTAGTCTCGCCCAAGCGAGTCCAACCTCGTCTAAGCGAGAGTTGCAAAGCCTTGTTTTGGTTTTGAATCGCGCTTCTCGCTTGGGCGACTTGTGTCAGGGTTGAGTGACCGAGACTCTCGCTCAAGCGAGAGAGGCTCGCCGAAGCAAGGTCGCGAGGAAGCCTGCACGTGTTGAGCACGACTTCTCATCCAGGCAAGGGGTTTTGAGGTGTTGAGCGATTGATACTCTCGCTCAGGCGAGAATGGCTCGCCTAAGCGAGGTTGCGAGGAGACATTGGTGCTGATTACATTGAGATTTCATCCAGGTGAGGAGATTTGGGTGTTTGAGCGAATGGGATCTCGCTCATGCGAGAAGGGCTCGCCTAAGCGAGAATGGCTAGAAGCCAAGCTAATATGCACTATTTGGATTGTTGGCTTGATATTTTTTAAAGTGTAGTGACCATATGCTTGTGTTTGCGGTGTTTGGGCTTGAAGGACTAAGTCCAATAGGGGTCTGGGATGTGCTTGATGGTTGGATGCATGATAGGCATGGAACTGTGTCGTTCTTATCGGCTGCTAAGTGGCAAGAAGACCTTAGTATGGTGATTACATGAGTCGAACACACGATGAACAAGGAACTATTATGTTTCCGTCGGCTGTTATTGGGCGAGGAGTCCATAGTATGGTGATTGCGTGTGTGCCATGGTCCAAGCGAGGGAGGCTTGGATGATTTACTAAGAATGAGGAGTCTGTAGGGCAGGACTATGAGCAGGATAGGCTCATAGGGTTGGACCACGAATGGATTAGTTTCGTGGGAGCACAGTGAAGTCCCAAGACCTAGTTCATGCATATGACTCATGAAGGATTATGAGATCAGGGAATGGGTAATTTGAAAATAATGAAATACTTTAGTGATGTTATTTTCTTTGGGATGGATGGCATATTATTTTATGTGTGTGTGTGTGTGTGTATATATATATATATATATATATATATGTATATATATCTGTGCATAGCTCACCCTATCTGTGTGTGTGCGGCGATGATCGGATAACTTGTTATCCGGGAGCAGAAGATTTGACAGGTGAGCCAAGAGATGCTTAAAGGCGGAGTGCAGGGGCTACCTGGGCTTTTGAAAAGATTTTCATTTTAAGACTTTTGATGTAATTTTAATTATTTTGAATTTTGGTGGATTTTGTAATAATGTAATTGCGAACATTTGAATTATGTTACAGTTAAAGTTTTGTTTTAATTTCCCGCGTTTTTGGGAAATGGACTTATAATAAATGGGATTTATTTTCTTATTTTTATTTAATTATTTAAACCCGTAATATCCTATCGGGATGTTACAATTTTGGTATCAGAGCAAAAGTTTTGAAAATATTTTAAAAATATTTTGGGGCTTTTGAGGAGTGAGCTTATCGTTTGATTGTGTGTGATTTAGTTTCATGTTGGTAAGAAATGCAGGTAGGGGAGCCTTTATGACATTTAATGCTGACTTTCATGATGTGGAAATGTATTAGCTTAATTGGTTGAAAGTATGTGGAGGTGTTGAGAGGACTTGGGTTTGAGTCCTATATATGCCAAATTGTGTGTTATTTGATTGTATTATTTTTTATGATATGCTTGATCATGATGAGTGATTTTAAATTCCTAGATGTATAGGAATTATCATGAAACATGAATTGGTTGAATAGGTGTGTATTGACTTCACAATGGCATGGTTGTATGTTCAAACCTTGGTAAACATGAATTAAGCTTCTTTTTCCTTTTTGCCAAATTTCTTTTGGGCATGAATGTGAAGAGTCAAACACCCTAGCTGGAAAAACTATTAATAATGACTCTTGAATGACAATTAAAATTATTTTCAATGCATTTCCGTTTTTTAGCCATTAAGCATAATTAAGGGATATTTATGAGCCAAATTAAGGGAGAGAGAGTGGATTTTTGGTGGCTCCAATTGTAGAGTATTGTGAGGAGAGAAATTTCAGAGTAACGTGTGATTTAGTGAGTGAGATGGAGAGTTGAATTAAGGAGGAGCAAAGGAGGCCATTGGTGATCAAGGAAGGAACTCTAAAGTAATCCAGGTTAGGGGAGTTTCAACTGTTCTTTCATTTTGATATGTGTAATTGCGTGATATAATGATGTATGAAAGCTATCTCCTTAACCAAATTATGCTTAAAATGTTCATGTTTCTGGAAATTTCCAAAAACCGGTTGGCGACTATGTACTTCCCGCCAGGCGACGCGAACTGGCTTGCCTAGTTGTTCTGTTAGCTTGAGTTCTATGATGTAGGTAATTCTTGGTTGGGGTCTTTATATCAAATTATAAATTTGGTTACGTGTTTACATGTATGAGATTGTATGAACTGGTGATAATTGTATGATTCTTTGCATGATTGGGGAATGGGTTCATGTTAGGGTTGAGAAGGAGGGAATATGTTCTTGGCTATGATTAATGTGCTGTTTTCATGAAAGTATATTATATTTGGACAAGAATGAAATGGGTAATTTTGACAAGACGTGAAAAATATGACACAATGGATGCCTGAATTGACAACTGAGATTTTGGGATTCGTACTGGTGCAAGAAAACTGGGATGAACCCAAAATTTTTATGCACTGCCTAGCGGCACATGAACTACCGCCAGGCGACACATCAATGCATATTTGTATTTTTTTTCTATTTTGTATTATGCGTCCTTGGGTGTTTAACTAGAAATATTGTGCATAAAAATGTTGAATTGGGCATAGGGGTTGGAAAGAGAACATAGGCTTGTAATGGAATTAAATATATGTATGATTATGTAGGGATTGTGATTATATGCATGTAAAGGACATGTTTTCCTTAATTGTGATGTGGTTCATTGCTTGTTGGTTACTATCATGAAGTGCAAATTGTAATGTTGGTTGCAAAATCAGTGAAGTATGCCTCATTTAGTAAAAGAATAAATTTATGGTGGATTCATAACTAATTAAGGAAATGCATGATTTTAAATTGTGAAATGTATTTAAATGGATGTGTGAATTGTGATTCAGTCATATGATTATGACTGGATGAGTATGATTGATAATATGAATTGTGTGTTGCGTGTTTGAGGTTCATTAGAACTTGTTCCAAAGTGCCCAAAACCAATAGCATTTCATTACTAGTATGGCGCCTGGCGACGGGGGACAAGTTGCCAGGGAGTAAGGACCAAAAACAGTGGTAGAGGCCACTAGAATCACGTAGCGCTAGGCAGAAGGAATGGTCCCACCACGCGGAATTGGATTGATAGAGGTACTAGAAGGAGCTTGTCGCTTTGCGGCATTTGGGTTTCGCCAAGCGGTCTGGAACCAGGCAGCGCAAGGCAATGTGTGTGATGCGCCAGGTGATTTCGGGTGCAAAACTTGATCATGTGGAGGATTTTACATCGCTTTGGATGGAGGTCTTGAGGCGATGCTCTGCTGGGTCCAATTACGAGTGCAACTTATATAACACGTGGCCACTCGAGGTTGCAGCCTAGTGGTTTTGGAAGTCCAGTAGAGTGTGCGAGATTGTTGCTCATACGGATGGGTTCCGAAAGATTAACCTTCTCTGTGTTATCCAACGAGTTTGGTAGTCTTGGGACAAATACGAACTACGATTCGTATTGGGGAACTCTACTCAGTGTTGCGGATTGTGGCCGTGAGAAGTTTATTCCCGCGTGTGGACTATAGGTGGTAGCCTGTAGTCAGAGGGGTGAGTAAACACTTGTGGCAGCAAGGATCGATCAATGTAATCATCCAAGGGTGTAGAATCAAAGGCGACTAGAGGAAGATGTGAATGTTGGGTTGACGGTTAGGTTTGGGTTAGAGTATTGAGTTTAAAATCATTATGTTATTGTGTATTGTATTCCTTTTTATTTGAGCTCACCCTATCTGTTTGTATGTTTGACAATGATCATGTAACTTGGTACATAGGAGCAGATGTTGATGCAGGTGAGCCCGTGGATACTTAGAACCAGAGAGGGGTCAACTTGAGGACTTTTTCATGGATTTATTTTCCTATGGATTTTCTTACTTACTTTGTAATCATTTTACAGTAACTTTTTGGATAATTGTAAGCGTCGAACACATTCATGGATTTGATCTTTTGGCGCTGCCAACACCCAATTTCGTTCGACTTAATAAAAATAATAGAATAATTAATAATAAAAATATATTTAAAAAATAATAATAAATAATAAACAAATAAAAAATAATATAAAAAATAAAAATAAGTAATTTTTTTCCCTTTTCTAAATAATAATAATATGATAATAATAATAATAAATAAAAAGAAAAAAATTATTTTAAGCTTTTATATGTTTTCTTTTAATGTCTTGTTTTTATTTTAGCCCAAAATACTCTATCCACCCACAATGCATTTTCTTACAACTAATAGCAGCCTAAAATTTTATATTCTCACCCCCACTCTATGCTTTGTCATTTATGCTCCAAATCAAGAAGTTAATGATGGAATTCTAATATTTAGAAGCAGAATCTGTTTTAATATTTAAAATCGTTTTTTCCCAAGGATAATTGATTTTGTGCTCTGATTTTATGACACCTCTTTTTCAGATAAAGAAAATAGTAATATGATTCAAAGCAATATCTCTTTTACTAATTAGAATCATTTTTCCTGATCACGTTTGATTTTGTGCTCTGATTTTTCTATGATTTGATTCCCATAATGTGATAATATTGAGACCAATTCTTGCCTTTTCATTTTCTTTATAATCAAAACTGACTTTATTGCGAGATTGTGTTAGATTTATAATTTTGTGTATATAAACCCATCAAGCAAAAGAATAAAGGGACGATTATGGAGACCTCTATCTTACCCTAAGCATATAATTTCTTTTAACCCTCGCATAGAAAAAACCCACTCACCTTCGATTGTCACCCCCATGTGCTTCTTGGTGTTCCAACGCAACTATTGTAAATCCAATCTCTCGTTCAAGTTCACAAAAATATATTCTTGTTGTGTTATGTGGTGTTTGTTGAGATTTGGTTTTGATTTTTGTTGAATTTGATGTTTTTGCCATTTCTTCTTGGTGTGGAAAAAGCATTACTATATGCATTTTGGGGTTCATTAGTTATGAATAAGTGAGAGATATCATGTTTTAACATTTTATGAATATGTTGTGCTATATTTTTCATATTAATTTTTTTTAACTTTTTATTTAACATTTAACAAATAATAAAACAATATGTTTAATCGTAAACATTATTTCCTAATCTTTTATTTATTTATTTATTAATTTTCCTAATGTTTTCATAAATTATTGATATATAATAATCACACTTTTTTGGGTATCATATATGATTTCAGATGTTTTTCTTTAAAGAAAATAATAAATAAATAAATAATTTCAATACCCTTTTCAGTTTTAAAAGGTATAAGTGCTTGTGTGACCGCTCGCGTCGTATTAGTACTTAATACCTTCGCTCTTCTATAAGATTACTAAAAAAATACAACATTTTCAAATATTAAAAAAAGTGATCTCAACATCTTTGAACAAATTGTTTTTTTTTTCAAAAATTCTTTCCATAAAGAACTACGTGACCCTGATTCTCCCATTATGAATGGAGATACGTAGAAGCAAGGAGTAATCCTTGTCGAACCCAAAAGACAAAAATCATTTTTTGTTTTCTTTTGAATTTTCTCGTTTTATTATGTTGAAAAAAATAAACATTTAAAGGAGATCACATCCATTTGTATTTTAATTAAAGGTATAGTCTTATGAAGGGCGTTGTAGGGTGATAACACCTTCCCTACGCATAACCAACTCCTGTATCCAAAATTTGTTTTCGTAGACCTTGCTTTTTTTTATGGTTTTTCATAGTTTCCTATAATAATATGGTGGCGACTCCAAACCTATTTTTTTAATATTTCTTTTTGGTTCGTCATCCCGTTGCAATTTCGGTTGTGACAAATGGCGACTACACTGGGGATTTTAGAGAGTTAGGCATTTAATTAAATATGTAAAATTGATACGGTTGTTTTAAATTTTTTTCTTTATTTTTCTTTATTTATTTATTTGTTTGTTTTTTTATTTATTTTTATTATTATTATGATTATTATTTTGTATGTATTTTTTTTTTTCATTTTGGAGGATTGAAATTTTTGTTTATATTGTTTATTTGTATGCTTGAATATTGAATCATAGGATAGATGACTTTGTTATATATATCTACTTGGTTTTTTTTTTCTGTTTGTTTGCGGGAAAGGGTTTGGGTATGCATTATCCTCCCTTCACACACACACACACACTGTGTGCATGACATGAGCGGGGCCCTATACCCGGGTTTGAGTAACTTTAGAATTAGAGGGGATTGTGTAACAATGCCACGATGGATGTACTTTCCAAGTGGTCATTGTGAGAACCCTGGCTAGAGTTTTTTTGCTTCATTGGTACTCCCACCTTTTATTGTTTACCAATTGTCGTGGGAAATGCCATGAAGTGGACCATAGCTCTAGTGACCTTGATAGTTAGGTATTAGGAAACCATCCTAGTGAGTGCATGTCTTTTACCTTAGATCCATTAGGCGCCAAACCTTTGTTAAGGCCCAAAGGGAAATATGCACATCTTTTTAATCCTCAGTTTATTTATTTATTTTTTCCTCTTAATTTTGAATTAGTAATAAAGTCATGCATAACATATTATGCATCCATGTATTTATGTTTTGTCATGTCATCTCATCATGTTGATTTGTTTTTAGGCTCGAAATTATAAAGCTATGGTTAAATTTGAAAAAAAAAATGCAAGTTAACATGGACTTTGGAGTCGGGGTCAATTAGGATCTAATACATTGAAGAATAAATTATCCTTTAGGGTTGTTGAAAGAAATTTGAGAGCGTGATAGCTAGGACTAGAGATTAGGTTTTCTTTCTAACGCATTGATTTATGAGCTTTCTAGAGGGTTGGGTGTGTGTGGACTCTTTTCTATGTTAATTTCTATTTACTCACAACTTTATTATTTCTTAATAAAATAAACGATTTGCATTATGTTTTTCCTTCCTTTTCTTTTTCTTATTTTATTTTGATTAATAAAAATAATAGAGAAAAAATATAAAAAATAAATACAGTAAAGCCAAGGCACCCTTACAATAGTAAAAATATGGAGGACTGGGAAACTGCACAAGAGACAATGAAAGCAGATATTAGCCAACTAAAGGACCAAGTAGGTCAAATCTTGGAGGCCTTGAAGTCCTTAAAGGCCTCAGTAGAAGCTTCATCGACAAAGGGTGAGGAAAGTACTCACAACGCTCATGTTGCTTTCCTAGTGTACGAATTGCCATCTGGTTACACCCCACCTGTTGGGGAATATTCAGAGGTTGAACATGCTTCCTTCTCATTCCCAATCAATACTCTAGGAAACAAAATGGCTACCTTTGTGGGACCATAAGTGACTGTAATACCCAAGCCTTTAAACACAAATGTCGGTGATGACTCTTTGGGCAAGATTACACCACACCCTACTATGCATGCCGCATTCACTGATGTTGAGGGAACCAAAACTAAGCTGGAAATTTTTGAAGAACGACTATGAGCCATTGAGGGAGATGGAAACCATGGGTTTGGTGATTTTGCAGGTTTAAGCTGAGTTCGTATTGTCTAAAGATTGTTGTTTATGCTTATGATGACAAATTGCTAATTCACTTCTTCCAAGACAGTTTGGCTGGGGTAGCATTTAGTTGGTATACACACTTGGAAGTGTCTCACATTCATTCTTGGATGGATTTGGTAGATGCCTTTTAAAATAGTATATGTGCCAGATCGATTGCAACTGCAAAACATGGCCAAAAAGGATGTTGAATCATTTAAGGAGTATGCACAATGATGGAGAGAGCTTGTTTCTCAATTGGAACCTCCTCTTCATGATAAGGAAATGGTGACAATTTTGGTGAACACGTTGCAACCACCATTCTATGAGCACATGGTGGGGAACATATCCTCAAATTTCGCTGATATCATCATCATTGGTGAAAGGATAGAGATTGGGCTGAAAAATGGAAAAATTGCATATAGCCCGCTTGCGACTACAACTCCTAAAAAGCCTGATTTTAGTCTTGGGAAGAAGATGGAAGTAGAGGTGCATGCAACATCAACAATACCTAGGTGGGAAAATCAGACTCCCGCTTACCACGCACAATCTCCATAGTAGGGTTCCTATCAATCACAACATGCCTCAAATAACACTACGAAAACTGATGTTAACACAAATCTCAACCAATCTTTAGGGCAGATCACTATTCCTAGAAGGAATCAAGAAAGGAATTTTATTCATTTCACTCCTATTCTCATGACTTACACAGAGTTATTGCCGAATCTACTCTGTAATGCTTTGGTAGCTATCTGCCCGATGAAGCCGTTGCAACCCCCATACCTCAAGAATTTTGATGTAAATGCCACATGTGATTATCACGGGGAGCCATTGGTCACTCTACTAAGAAATGTTTGTTTTGCAAACACAAAGTGAAAGCTTTAATCGACTCAGGGTGGTTAAAATGTCAAGAGAATAAACCCAACATTAAGGCCAATCCCCTTTCTAGGCATGATAATGCTATTGATCTTGAGGGACACAAGTTGGTGAAGAATGTGAGCGAAATTCAGAGTTCACGAAGATTTATTTTTGAGGCACTACTAACAGTAGGATTGTTGGAAGGTGAATACAACTTAAAGGATGCATACGGGTTCCATCCAGGTGCTAAACATTCCATTGAGGCTGCAACAAGTTCAAAAATTTTCTACATAATTTGATCGACAAGAACTTCGTGCAAGTATGTTGTGGGGATAAAGAGGACAAGAGGAGGCTGGTATAGAAGAAAATAAGGAGCTAAGCCTAGCTCGCATAGAAGGACGAGAACGAAAGAAAAGGAAGATTCACAATAGTGACATCAAAGAGAGCTTTCGCAGTGCTGGATGAATTAACGCTTGTTAGATATCGGCCATCGAGGATGGAAGTGGATTTGAAAGCTCAAACTTTGTGCAGTCTTGTCCTCCAAACATGTAGCTGAATAATTGAGGGATAACAAATTTACTCGTGATGTTTAATTTAGAGAAAGCGTAGTAATTTTAATTTATCCTATTTGCTTTATCCGAAGCTTTAGGATTCATGATGTTACGGGTAAAAGTTTTTCCTTTCATGCTCAGTGTGTCAATAAAGTCATTTATAGATTGCATTTTTCATAGTTTTCTTTTATTTATATGATTTATAAACTCAAATCATTCAAATATGATGATGAACGTTTGAAAAATGTTAATGTCAATATTCAAAATTTTCAACACTCTGTTGACAATATGGAAGATGATAATGAGGATGATTGGGAACCTTATCCTTATTGTCTGAAGATGAATGATGTCATTGGGACTACTAATAAAAACATAAAGATTATATAAAAGATGGTGGTCACGTATAAGGATTGGCATGAGATGCTTCTTTTTGCTTGGCATGGGTATTATACATCAGTATGTACTTCAACTGGGTATTATATATCCTCATAAATACTACTAAACTATAGCAACTTCAGTATTGCTAAGATAGTAGTCAAGAAAATAGAAAGGGTAAAGTAACCCTAAGTCGTCTCCCAACGAACACAGAATTGATTTTTAACAAATTAGTTCTTATAAAACTATACAAATGAGTTAGTCAAATAAAATAAAAAATATAGGGGATTAATATAAACAAAGATAGAAATAAAGTTTAAAAGATAAAAAGAAATAAAAACAATAGTAAAGAAAATAGATTGATTCCATTGCTTTTTCAAAATAGATTCATCATCGGTTATCTAAAGATTATTGCTCAATTAATTATTGTTGTAGATTTACAAATTAATCAATGTAAAGTCTCAATGAATTTGTTGGCGTTCTCACTTTTAACCAAAGTACAGTCTCAATTAAAAGTGAGAACTTTTAGATTATCCACAGTAAATTCAACCAAAGTACAGTCTCAATAAAATTTTACTATGCCTAATCATGTCTATTCTTTTATCTCCTCACCAAATAAAAAGCTTAATTAATCAAAGTAAAGTCTCAATTAATTTTCGTTAGAGTAAATACCTTTAATCAAAGTAAAGTCTCAATTATTGGTAAAAACTCATTTAATCACATGAACGTTTCTAAATAAAATCAAAGTAAAGTCTCAATTCAATTTAAAAACCCTTGAACTCATATGATCAACATGCATATAGATTTAAAATCATTACTTTTTATGTGATTCAAAGATAAAAGACATAGATAAATTAAAACCTCAACAATAATAAAAAGAACAAAGAAATTAATTCATTCTAACCTCAAAATCCATAATGAAATTACAATGGAATCAACCCAAGAAGTTTAGCAATCCATGAAATATAAAAGAAGAATAAAGAGAAGAAAAGAGAGAGAAAGAAATTAGGCCCCCCTAAGGGTTCCTAAATTTCGACGTGCCGAGCTTGTTTTCTACTTCTCCCTTGGTCTCTTTATATAGGAATTGGACTGGGCTTTTCTGTTGCTAAAATCTCTCAAATATCTTTTAAAATAAAGATAAAGATAAATATTCAAAGATATTTGGAGAGATATAGACTATTTAACAAATATAGTTGGTTAATAATTTATGATATAATTAAATAAATAAATTATCACCAAATAATATTTGTATTAATTTAATAAATAGCTCATTTTCAATCCTATAGTCCAATTTTGCAGAGATATCAAAAAATATCAATATTTGCAGTTAAACCCCTCTCCTTTGACCAATCTTTGACTGTTTGACCAGCTTTGACCAGATTTGACAAACTTTGACTATTTAGTGTCCATTGAGAGGATGACACGTGGCAGCTCCTTCTCTCTCCCAAATTAGGGTTTCCGCTTTCTCCTTTGGCTGCTGAGAAGTGCAATGACGGCTGCCATGATGGTGATGTTGGTTCGTGTGGAAGCTACTGCGTGATGCAAGAAGATGGAACTGTGGTGGCCGGACTTGATGCACGCGGCGACCATTGGTGGTGCTGGTGCTCCCGACGGCGGAAACATGGTGAAGATGGAGGCTAGGGTTTTTGGTTGTGTGGAGATGAATAGAAATATTAGGGGTGTAGATAAGGTTTTTGTGAGATCCATTTGGAAATATGGGAGTGCATATGTAATTTAGGGGTGCAGAAGTGATTTTTTCCAGAACTTGTTAATTTCAGCCTTATTTAGAGGTGTTTGTAATTTCAAAATCAATTTATTTTCCTACCTTTAAATAAGCTTAATCTTAACTTCAGCTGCATCAACAAACGTTAAAATATCCAAAAATAATTTATGCAGCTAAAAATCACTTTTTAAGACATTTTTATCACACAAGCTCAAACAACCTAATTATCATAATTATCAATTAAATCACTCTTTAAGCACATAAATTCAATTAAATACCCAGTATTAAACACTGAATGAGGGCAAAAATACGCACTCATCAGGAAGGTTCAAAAAGGAAAATAAGGGCGGGTTTTCACATGGGCCCACACTATTTCTTTTTCAAATGACATTCACGTTGTGTTTGTCTACGCTTATATCAATATTCAGATTCTCCTTTGGATGTAGACCCTCTCCTCAGGATTGGTCTACTCTTTTTCAAAAAAATCATATTTCCAAAAAGTATATACTTTTGGATCGGGGCCTCTATGTGGTAATGGTCGCCGAATCCTTTGGATGTAGACCCTCTCCTCGGGATGGGTCAAATCTTTCTCAAAAAGAAATTAGATTTGCAAAATGTTTTTCAGATCAGGGCCCTCTACGTGGTAATGGTCACACAAACCTTTGGATGTAGACCCTTTCCTCGGGATTGGTCTAATCTTGCTAAAAAAGAAATGATTTGAAAAAAGTATATGCTTTTGGATCGGGGCCCTCTACATGGTAATGGTCGCTAAATCCTTTGGATTTAAACCCTCTCCTCGGGATTGGTCTAATTTTTCTCAAAAAGAAATCAGATTTAAAAAATGCTTTTCGGATTTGGGCCCCCTATGTGGTAATGGTCACCGAATCCTTTGGATGTAGACCCTCTCTTCGGGATTGGTCTAACCTTGCTAAAAAAGAATCGATTTGCAAAATGTATATTCTTTTGGATCGGGGCCCTCTACATGGTACTGGTCGCCGAGTCCTTTGGATCCAGGCCCTCTCCTCGGGATTGGTCTAATCTTTCTCAAAAAGAAATCAGATTTGCAAAATCTTTTGAATTTTCTTGTTTTATTATTTTGAAAAAAATAAACATTTAGAGACCACATCCATTTGTATTTTAATTAAAGGTACCGTTTTATGATGGGCGTTGTACGGTGCTAACACATTCCCTACGTGTAACTAACTCCCGTACCCAAAATATGTTTTCGTATACCTTGCAATCTTTTTATGGTTTTCCATAGTTTCTTATAATAACTATGGTGGCGACTCCAAACCTCTATTTTTCATATTTTTTTGGTTTGTCATCCCGTTGCAATTTCGGTTGTGACAGGCATGTATAAACTAAAGTTTTAATTTTTCCCACATTTTTGGGAAAGTACTTTATTAATAAATGCAGAATAATAGTATTTTTATTTTTTAAATAAGTAATATCTTGCTAGGACGTTACAGTAAGCTAGTGTAATTATAACAATTCATATTACTCAAATTAAAATATGGTATAATAAAGTTCATTTCCTTTAAAAAAATCATCAATGAAAGGTAAACAAGGCATGCTTAAAATGACTATACAACATTGATATTTGACTATTTTCTAAAGACATATGTATTGAGTAGATTTAGAGATTATGCATCTGTCATTTCTCACTCCTGCTTTATAGGAGCTATAACTATATATCAAGGTTGGGCAATCCCCCTTCCACAGAGCATGACGGGGTTAATCCCATACTTGCAAGTTTGGTTCACCACCAAACTTACAAATATAGAACCTCCTTCAACTTTCACAACTAGACATCTTCCTCTATATGAGTAGGATTCTAGAAGAGTCAGGATAATCCCCTTAAACACCGTTAATACATTACCTAACACAAGATCAATGTAGTATTTCCTCCTTGGAAACCCCTACATTACCCCAAAGCATGCAACCAAACATAGAAATATTCTCAGTTCATTTACATTACGAGCAGTTCAAGCATTACATTCTCCTATAATCTTAAATCATTCCACCATGTAATACCTATGGATTTTATCTCAATCAAAACTCATCACATAACATCAATCACATTATTTATTTCAAATGAAATGTTAGTAATTCATTATTTTTTTATTATGTTAGCTTAACATTTAATTACAATATTAACAATAATTATATAAACAAAGATCCCAATGGTCAAAGTGAAGATTCATATGTCTAGGATCAGTTGACAAAATTGTAGCTTGATCCAATGGTTAACAAAATAGGAATCTCAATTTTCCAAATATAATTTAGAATAGGAAAACACAATGGCACCCAGTGATTGGTAAGTGGCGCTCGGGGTTAGAAGCTTAAGAAAACCCCCTGGATCTGAGTTCCAAGTGGCGCCTAACGGTGATGTATGGTGCCCGACGCTAAGCCATTGAAGCCTGACGCTAAGTGGGTGGCGCTTGGTGCTAAACCCCTTAGGACTTACTTACTTGAGAGTGTCTGACGATCCAAAAGAGCGCCTGATACCTAGAACCTCTAGTGCTCTCTAACTTGTGTTTTTCATATGGCGTCCAATTATGTTATGGTACCACTTAACGTTTGATAAGTGCATATTTTTGCGCTCATTTAACGTTTAATTCTGGGTATTTAATTGAATTTGTATGCTTAAAGAGTGATTTAATTGACAGTTATGATAATTAGGCTATTTGAGCTTGTGTGATAAAAATGTCTTAAAAAGTGATTTTTAGTTGCATAAATTATTTTTGGATATTTTAACGTTTGTTGATGCAGCTGAAGTTAAGATTCAGCTCATTTAAGGTGGAAAAATAAATTGATTGAAGTTACAAAGCACCTTTAAATAAGGCTGAAATTAGCAAGTTCTGGAAAAATCACCTTTGCACCCCAGTTTTTATTTTACACACTCCCCTATTTCAAGTGGACCACTAAAAAACCTATTATGCACCCCCGGTTTCTACTAAGTTGCACTCCTCCTATCACTTAAACCCATCTCAACCAGATTATGCCATGTGGCAATCCTCAAGTTTCAAATCTATCCAACCATCTGTTGCCATGTGTCACTATCCTATCAAACAAAAATCAGCCAATGAAGTAATGTCACGTCGTCATCATCTTCTTCCCTCAAACCCTAGGCACCTTCATCCAACAGCAGCCACCGTCAGCCGCACAGCCAAGGGAGGGAGAAGAGTGTGAGAGGAAACCCTAATTCTGATATGAGAGAAGGAGAAGGCTGCCACGTGTCATCTTCTCATTGCACAATCAAACTGGTCAACAAGTCAAATTGGTCAATGGAGCAGCAAAGCTGGTCAAATCTGGTCAAACAGTCAAAGACTGATCAAAGGAGAGGGGTTTAATTGTAAATATTGATATTTTTGGATGTCTCTGCAAATTTGGACTATGGGATTAAAAATGGCTTATTGAGAAAATTAATGCAAATAGTATTTGTTAATAATTTATTAGATATCTTTAAATAATTAATTTATTTAATTATATCATAAATTATTAACCAAACTATATTTGTCAAATAGTCTAGATCTCCCCAAATATCTTTAAATATTTATCTTTATCTTTATTTTAAAAGATATTTGAGAGGTTTTAGCAACTGAAAAACCCAGTCCAAGTCCTATATAAAGACACCAAGGGAGAAGCAGAAGGGAATAAGCTCGGGACTTCGGAGTTTTGGAACCCTTAGGGGTGCCTAATTTCATTTCCTTTTTTCTCTTTTCTTCTCTCTATTCTTCTCTTTATTTTGCATTCATGGAGTTCTAAACTTCTTGGGTTGATTCCATTGTAATTTCTTAATTGGATTCTGAGGTTAGATCAATTAAGTTCTTTGTTCTTTTTATTATTATTGAGGTTTTCATTCATCTATGTCTTTTATCTTTAAATCACGTAAGAAGTAATGATTTTAAATCTATATGCATGTTGGTCATATGAGTCCAAGGATTTTTAAATTGAATTGAGAGTTTACTTTGATTTTATTTAGAAACTTTCATATGATTAAATGCGTTTTTACCAATAATTGAGACTTTACTTTGGTTAAAGGTATTTACTCTAACTACAATTAATTGAGACTTTACTTTGATTAATTAAGCTTTTTATTTGGTGAGGAGATAAAAGAATAGACATGATTAGGCATAGTAAATTTGATTGAGACTGTACTTTGGTTGAATTTACTGTGGATAATCTAAAAGTTCTCACTTTTAATTGAGACTGTACTTTGGTTAAAAGTGAGAACGCCAACAAATTAGTTGAGACTTTACATTGATTAATTTGTAAATTTATAACAATAATTAATTGAGCAATAATCTTTAGATAACCGATGATGAATCTATTTTGAAAAAGCAATGGAATCAATCTATTTTCTTTACTATTATTTTAATTTCTTTTTATCTTTTAAATTTTATTTCTATCTTTGTTTATCTTAATACCCTATATTTTTTATTTTATTTGACTAACTCATTTGTATAGTTTTATAAGAACTAATTTGTTAAAAATCAATTCCGTGTTCGTTGGGAGATGACTTAGGGTTACTTTACCCTTTCTATTTTCTTGACTACTATCTTAGCAATACTGAAGTTGTTATAGTTTAGTAGTATTAATTTGATCGCGCCAACGACAACATTATCAAATTTGGCGCCGTTGCCAGGGAACACGGTTAGAATTTTTATCATTTTAGTTCTTATTTTTATTTTTATTCTTTTGATTTTATTTTTGATTTTGATTTTATTTTGATTTTTATTTTTTGTTTATCACTAACATTTTCTTTTCTCAATTTTTGTTCTAACATTTTTTTTTATTTTCTTTAGTTATTTTATTTTATTTAGTTTTTTTTTAAGTATAGTTTTTGTTTGAGGAATTTTGTTGGGAAATTTGTGAAACTAGTTGGGAAAAACTTTGGCTAAGGAAAGATAAGGTACTTAAGTTATCCATTAAGACGCACCTCTCTTTCCTGGAAGTCTACTCAACAAGCTTTCAACTTATTTCTTTTTAGAAAACCTCTTTCAAAAATGCAAAATAATTTTTCATACGAAAATAATCAACATTGTAGTTTTCAAATGGATTACAATTGCTATCCACAACAACCACGTGATTTTCAGCAACAAATTGTCACACCTACTTCTGCACCTGATATAAGTGGGTTAACTTTACGACAATTTAATGATCTATATCCTAGATCATCTTTTTTGGGATATGAGCAACAACCATATTCAGAGTGTCCACCTCAACAACCATATGTTCCAAATAGTTTTCAGCAACAATATGTACCACCACAGTAAGTTGAAGCAACCAATGGACCATCCTACATGGAAGTTATGATACTAATGGGTGAAGTTATAGGGAAATTAGAGTCCATGGATGAAAGGTTGCGAGTTGATCAACGATGCAGAAATATTGAGCAAGAGTGGTACGAAAATAAACAAATATTGTCTGATATGTTGAGGGATGCAAGTAAGAACAACTTCATAAAATTACTTGTAACTGTTAATACCACCCTTCAACCCCATCAGAGATTTCCTGAAAATCCAGATTTTAACGAACTTCGTCATGAAATTGAAGATGTGCTTCTGAAGTTGGCCATTAGAGCTGAACAAATGTTTGAAGATTTGAGTCAGCTAATGAATGAAACAGTGAGAAAGGTCACTTTGGAAGATATGATGAAAATGATGACTGAAATGATGAAGATGAATCAGATAGATCAGAAAGAGATGATGAATGCCACCACACAAAGCTTGCAGAATCAATCTGAAAAATTGATAGCGGAATCACATCACATTGATATATATACTGATGGATATGTTGATTTTCATAGTAATATGTCTACTGATGGACATATCAATTTTGCTAAAGATGTTGCTGATGAAGAAATTAAAGATTCTCACACAAACATTTTTATTGATGGATATGTTGATGCTGCTCAATGTGAATATAAAATTGTACCCGTTGATGAGGATATGAGTATAAATGATCATTTTCAAGAGCAAAGTTGTGAGGATAATACAATAGAGGAACCAAGTGCAGTTGAAGAGCCAATAGTATTCGAAGATGCAGCTGAAGCATCTACTATTGCAACTGACTTGGTTAATGATGAAGCAGCAGAGTTAACAACATCAGGTGAAAATTTTTGCTCACAAGATGAGATTACAAGGATTACTGATGATCCGGTTAACCATCCGAATGCACCTGATGATGCTCAAATTGAGTTGAAGCCACACACTCCACACATCAATTTTGTTGATGTGAATGGGGCAAATAAATTTCAGTGGTTATCTTTGTTGACATGGCAGCAGAAAAAGAAGAAAGGTTACTGCAACAGGTAAAAAGCTTAGATTTAAATTCTTTTGAAATCATTGTTGATAGAAAAGTTAAATTGCATGCATATTTGTTTTCTGTTTTTGATTTTTGTGAAAAATTTAAAAAAAAATTCAAAAATATGTGTTTTTGTTTTCTTTAATAAAATTGTACAAGCTGACTTATACTTTATAAAATTAAAGAAAATAAATTTTGACATATGACCAGATTAAACCAATAGTCACAAGATTTTTCGTTTCCTCCCCAAAATAAGTCCATCAAGGACATTTTTTTGAAATAAGTGTGGGGGAGACAAACTGTAGGTAGAATTTTTTTTGTGTTTTTCAATTTTTGTTTTTGTTTTCATAAAAAAATTGTGATTTCTTTTTGAGAAAATTGTGAAAGCATTAACTCTTTACTAAGTGGAACTTTTAAACAATATGTCTCTTAAGAAATCCACCAAACATATTTCCCTGTTTTCAATAAAACATAATGACATTGGATTTTTAGGATTTGATTCAATAATTGGGATGATCATAATTTTGGAAAAAATAAAAGTCATGTTGATATGAGTGGATTGTTTCTATGATTTGCTAAATGATTTGATTTGAGAATTTCTTGATTACATCTTTTTGTGAAAGAATTTGACCTTGTAAGTCTTGACCCTTAATGTAAAGGATGAATTGCCATGTGTCATTCCTATTTTTTCTTGAGTGACTTGCTCATTTTTGTTTATACTCAAATATTTAGCTTGACTCTTTTGTTTTACATCTTAGGTGAATATGCATGATTTGATATGACTGAGGCATTTCTTGGTTTTAGCTACTTGGCCAAATAAGCCCACCTTGATATTAATCCATTGGTAGCCCCTTTGAGCTTTTAAACCTCTTTTTCTTGTTTTAAGCTTATTGCATAACCGTGAAAAGAAAAAGACCATATTCTCCCTTAGGAAGAAAGAAGAAGCTAATGGATTGTGTTCAGGAATGGTTGAGGAAAGTGTTGATGAAAAAGTGTTGAAATAATTACTTTCTAGAAAGAAAAAAAAGAGAGAGAGCAACAAGCAATAAACGAAAAGGAGTTGTTTTTGAAGTTATGCTCTATTATTCTTCCTACATTACTATTTCAAAAAACCAAAAAATCCTAAAATTTTTCCTACCTTTGCCTTAGCCCCGTTATAACCTGTGAAGAGTCCTCATGATTTTTGAATGCATATTTTCTGAAAGTTTGTGAATATTAGAGTCTTGTTAAGTATTACGAGTGTTTACTTGCATGGGTATTGAGTGAAAACACAAGCAAAAAACACTTAAGCGAATTTTGCTGAGAAAATACACATTTGACTTGAGTGCTTTCTTTCATAATTGGTTGTCTTGTGAATTCAAAAGATTAACTCAAGTGTGAAAAATAGAACTTTTCCGTTTGTGTATGCATGATAACTTGATTTCTAGAATATTGATTTGTCTCAAGTAAGGTTCATTCCTTTAATCCAGTGTTGATGTGAAATAAAATACCTCAGAAGAAGTTTTGAAATTGCTTAATTTGGCCCCGTTATAATTATCAAATTTGATTTTTCCAGAACTTGCTAATTTCAGCCTTATTTAAAGGTGCTTTGTAACTTCAATAAATTTATTTTTCCATCTTAAATGAGCTTAATCTTAACTTTAGCTGCATCAATTGATTTATGCAACTAAAAATAATTTATGCAACTAAAAATCACTTTTTAAGACATTTTTATCACACAAGCTCAAATAGCCTAATTATCATAACTATCAATTAAACCACTCTTTAAGCATACAAATTCAATTAAATACCCAGAATTAAACATTAATTGAGGGCAAAAATACGCACTCATCAGCGTTCTATCAAAGTTTTAACTCCTAAATTTACTTGAATAGGCTCTCTAACTTGATTATATATGCAACTTTAGTTCTTTCTTAGATCAAGTTAGACAATCATAGCCAAATCAATTCATCCCCACAAACAAACAAAAAAAATGCTAAAACAACCCAAAAACAATGGTCTAAGCATTAAAACACAATTCAATCTGATCATTATACTCAAAAAATTTACTAATACAATTTAACAATTTAACATATCAACTCATACCCTAGAATTTATAAACACTCCACATTGCTCATAATTGATTAGTTTATAATAAAATAAAATCACCCAATCAAACATACATATCATCTCAATTGTCAAGTTAAAACAAATATGACCAAGTATAAAATTACTACTAGCTTCCCTTATTTGGATAGACGCTCCTAAACTCCAAAAGGTGTTCTCCACAAGTTCAAATCTCACAAACTCTACCGACTTTATCTCAAACAGGTTGCTCTACTCGAACATAGAAAATTATGATCAACGATCAAGACATATCCTAACAATCCTAATCGAACAAAGATTCATCTTGTGTCCTTAAATTCTAATCCACATGCAAGCCAAAACCACCCCACATGCAACAAATTTCTTAATAGACAAAGAAGAAGGGCAAAAGACGAACTTACTCTGTTCAAGATTCTAATCGGGTAGAATTGTAGACCTCAATACCAAGAGGCCTATATGGGGTGCTCCGATCTTCAATCAGATGAATAAGAAAGTCAAATATCTAAAGAGAAGGTAAAAGAGTAGTTTAGAAAGAAATTTAAATATGGTGATTTTTATAAAATGTCTCTTTCGTTTTCCACATTTTAGCACTCATTTTTAACATTTTCATGCATTATTGACACCACCCAATGTGAGTTTTGTGTTTTCAGCTCATTTGATAGCTTTGGAATTTCATTTTGTTGATTACATTAACATGGAACAACACCCATGTATGGGGTTTTCGGTTTTTAATATCACAACAAGCATTTTTGTTCCATTAAAGCTTTAGAATTCTCATTTGCTCTTGAATTTGCGTTTCCAGACCCAAGTTAGGGTTTAATGTTCTGTTTTGTGCATTTCCATTTTGAAGTGTTTAACTCCATTTTCATGGCTTGCTAAATTCGTGTATTGACTCCTTGATGAAAAATGCAATGAAGCTTTGAGGTTATGCTTGTTTTGTGAAATATGCCATGTCTTTATCTTAAATTCGTGGAATGTATGTGGTTCATCTGTTTATACTTAATTTACAGATTAATTGGATATGTTTGGGTTGGGTTATGTTCATGCTTATTGTATGTAGCTTGGCTGCCACAAATTCATGGATGTATGCATTGCTTAATTGCATAATGAAACTGGAATGTAACTTTCGCTACGTGGGTTATTGTCTAGTGGTTTGAGAGTAGGCAGAGGTGTTAATCAAGGAAGTCAGTACGTTTTAATCACTATTGCATTTCATTTAATCTGTTGTAAGCATTTGAATCTGCCAACCCCCCTTGTGTTGAATTTCAATCTAGAAAGCTTTGAATGAAAGGTTTGGTCACTAGGAGACGAAGTGGTTTAACTACTAAGTGTTACATTTAATTGTTTTATTTGGTCGGGTACGACCACAATCATAGACACCAAATTTGGAGAGCTCACTAACTTGGTTGACGTTGGTTCCACTCAGAGTTGTTGGCCAAAATTTCTTTGAATTAAATCATGGGAGCTCGCATTAGGCTTGCTGGTCGAGGAAATGGCGTTGGGCAACATCTAGCTAGCTTTGAGCAAAACAGCCCTAGGGTTTTTATGATTGTGACAGGGATTAACCTTGTATGTGGTAGCTCGGTAGAGTATTGTGTGTGGCTATGCTTTTAAAATTGTTTGGATTGTTTTATATGTAATACAACATGTTTAATTGAGATATGATGTTTTTGTTGCAAGTTAGCTTACTCTCGTATGTTGTTTTAATGTTAGTGTTTGTTTCTCTCTTTTGCAATGGTCACCTTATTGGTGTGAGCAAATGAAGATGCATGTGTTAAGACACTTTTTTAGGAGTTAGTTGCTTGAGAAGCTAGACAATGTTAGATATTTTATGTATAGTTTTGAGATATCATGTTAGGATATTAGTTATATTTTGGGATAACTACAATAACATACTCTATATTGTTACCACTCCTTTTTATGATTATTAATTATGAAATGTTTTATTTTAGTAGTTTTTAGCTATTAAAATGGAGTTTTACATTCACCACTAATATATATATATATATATATATATATATATATATATATATATATATATATATATATATATATATATATATATATATATATATATATATATATATATATATTATGATTTTTTTAGATATATAATTCGGAAGAAGAGGGAAAAATACAAAAAAAAAGTGAACATTGAATTGAATATAGATATATATTTCTATTTTTACTTTTATCTAATTTTAACTTTAATTTTATCTTGTTTTTTTTATTATTGTTTTATTTTTATTTTATGTTACTTTATTTTATATTATTTTATTTTATTTACAATTTCAATTTCATCATATTTTATTTTATTTTTTTATTTTCTTACTCCATTTTGTTTTTATTCTTAAAAAATATAAAAAAAGAAAAAAAAAGAAAAAAAGAAAGTCAACTATGTTCCTTTGGTCCTACTATCCTTCCTTGTCCATGTAAAGAAAATGGCTAGATTTTCATGTTTTGGCCCCTTTTTGGGTCTTGGCATATATATTTTTTTTGGGTATCTATATCACTGCACCTATGGCAGTCGTAGCATGGTAGTCATAACAACGTTGGTGGAGTAAGATGGAGGCAACCTACATTGTGCTTTTGGCCATTTTTAAAAGTTCAAACAAAATATGAATGAAAGATGAAATTGAGCTAGGAATTTTGTTATGTTTTTATTATTTTATCAAAATTTTGGAATTTGTAATAAGACTATTACTTAGCTTTAATTGAATTTTAACGCATTGAACGATGTTTTAAATTTTCCCACATTTGGAAATAATGAAATTATGTCGGATTGATCTCAATTATTATTTATATTTTTTTTATTAGGTAATTTCCAGTAGGGATGTTACAAAAGTGGCATGGTAATAACAACATGAGCCGTCTGAAAGGGAGGAAAAGATACAACTTCATAGCACAAGGGAGTTCCGAGAGGTAAGTACGGTAACAACATGTTTTAACATTGTGTGAAGCTTGTTGTGTTTCATGTACTACATTTGTTGTTGGCACACAATTATGCTATGCTTGTATATGAAAGATGTTGTTGCTCAAACAAAGCCCACACCATTTGTCACCTTTCACACTATTTTTACACATAATAGATATTAGATACCTACTCAATCTCTTACCTCCACTGAAAAACATAATTTCCATCTTGTTGGCACAAGCAAGCTTGAAGCAAAGAATTGATAAAGTCAAGTGCATGAAGATCACATGCGGTTGATGAAGATTGATAAGGATCCACTTAAAGATTAAGTTTTTAATGTGTTAAATCTAGAAATAATATGTTAAATGTAAATGTTTTGGTGTTATATCATGTTGGTAGGCTATATAACATAGGTTAGATGTCTTCCTAGTCTTGGTGTGTCTCTTTTAATCTGTTAAAATGGGTTTTAAAAAGTTAAAAGGCTTGCAGTATATAGTTTCTGGTATAAATGCATTCAATTAATTGATTTTTTTTTCAATCGACTATTTTCACTTAAGTCAAGTGAAATCAGCTGACTGTATTGAAAATTCAATCGACTGAGTTCACTTAAACCAGACTATATATGTTGTGTTTTCATGAGCAAAGTTAAGTTTTTGAGTTTTGGAGTACGAAATCTTGTCATTCTTCTCTAGAAAACTCTATCTCTCTGCAATACACAACTGCAATGTGAAGTTTGAAGATCTTGGTTGATCTTGGAGGCATTTGGGCTTGTGAGTAGCTTGAATAACACATGTCTAGTTGGCTAGGGAGAGCCACCATCAGATTTGGATTTTCGTGTGCCTCTGGTTGTTTGCCTAATGTGATTTCAGGTCTGTAAGTGTGATTCTTGTAGGGTAGTTGTCTAGATTTTTATGAGTCAAAAATCTTGTGTGGTTCTTTGTTCAAAAGTTTAATCTTGGTGTTTGATTTGTAAAACTTTTGAATATAGTGGAAACCAGGCTTTGGTTGTCCTGGTAAACTGGATGTAGCTCTGTGATTGAGTGAACCAGTATAAAAACAATTGTGCAATTCTCTTTCCCTCATCTCACTCACTTTGAATCACTTTAAAATCTTAAGAAAATCAAGTAATCCACTATTTGTTGTGTTTTAATGCTTTCTTGTGTAATCTGAGACTGTATAATAGTTAGAAATATTGATTGCAACAAGTCTTGTTTGTAAAAGATTGTTGTTTGAGTTAAAATCTATGAATTTTATATTCTACATAAATTCCCAGTATTTTAACCAACTGATTTGTCATTTTAATCGATTGTTTCATAGCTCAAGGACAAATTAGTCTGTTGTTTTATATTTTGACCAATTGAAAGTGTACTGGTTTGCAACTTTTACATCCTAACTTCCCAATCTATTTGATTCAATTGAAAAGAGTTTTAAGCTTTCAAAAAAGTTTTAAATAGCCAATTCACCCCCCCCCATTCTTGGCTTAAATCACCATTTCAAAACTAACACATCCAACCCTCACCAATTTTACAGGTTCCTCTCATTATCTTTAGCCTTCACATTAAATCCCATAATCTCTTTCATTCTTAACCATTATTCCTCCATCATCCTAACAATGTTGATCCCCACTTTGGAACTTGTCCACACTCCTTGACCTCCAAAACCAAACACGCATTAACTAAACTATGATCTCCATCATACATAATCATAAACATATTTTCATATCACAACAAACAAACACAAAATACTTCATTCCCCTCCTCCCGGAACTAGGAACTAGAAAACACACCTTCATCACAGATTATCACATTAACCTTTCATTAACTCCAATACCGAACCAACTCACTATTATCCTCACACACGCATAACAAGGCTCCAAAACCCATCCTCATTCTTCATTCATCTTCACTCCAGCTTCATCCGGAAACCTCCATTACCATCAATCTTTCATCCTCATCATGCACACATACAGGTTTTGGATAGGGTTTTCAAACTCCCATTATCCACACCAGCCATAAAAAATTCATCATTATCATCATACATAAAACACAAAGTTAGTAGAGAAGAGAAACAGAGGGGGGGGAAGAACATTTTTCGTGGGCGAGTCAGAGTCTCAAACAAAGAGTTTGGTATTATTTTCTTATTATTTTTGGGACCCCATAAAAGCTAAAGATTATTTTATATTATTTTCTTATTATTTTTGAGAAAAATTAGACATCTTTAAAACCATATCATCTTCTTCGGACATGCATTGTAGGGTACTAATACCTTTCCTACAGTGTAACCGACTCTCGAATTCAAGCATCTAGTTTTTCTTTAGACCTATCTTATCTTTATGGTTTTGCATAGTTTTCCAGGATAAACTATGGTGGTGACCCCAAAAGTGGTTTTATTTTAAAATATTTTTTTGAGTTAGTCATCCCATCGCGATTTAGATTGCAACAACTATTAAGATAAATATTTATCATTCTAATAAATAATAATAAATAACTATTAATTTATAAATTAATAAGATTTATTTTAGTTTTTTTTAATAAATTTCACTATAAGAAAATCTCTTACTAACAACCAATTTTAGTGAGAAAAAATTGGTAGTCACTATAGTGACCAATTTAGATATCAATTTACAAAATAAAATATTATTGGATACTAAAGTAGTCACTTTTATAAATAACAAATTATAATTGGTCTCTAAATTGATGTCTAAAATTTAGGTACCAAGGTTTGGGCTACCAAATGAATTAGTTTATAAATTGGTCAGTAAACATTAACTACCAAGGTTTTGGCTACCAAAGAAATTAGTTTCTAAATTAGTCTCTAATTAAGTAGTGACCGAATTAGAGGCCAATTATAATTTTTTATTCATAGTAGTTACTATTTTAGTAACCAATAATGTTTTATTTTATAAATTGGTATCTAAATTAGTTATTATAGTGATTAACAAGTTTTAGTCAGTAAAATTGGTTATTATTTAAGATTTTTTTTGTAGTGTTTTGACACAAATAATATATTATTTTGTTACAAAATTTATCTTCATCACTATTTTTTTGTTACAAATGCATATATTTATTGTAGTGAACATACATCAAAAACAATGGTACACCAAATAATGTACACCCTCAAGATCGAATTTAGTTAATAAGTAACAAGTAAAATGATTCAAAGTTTAAGGTAAAGTTACTTTCTTTATATATCTATATGTCAAAGTTACATTTTATTTTTTGTGCAGTTTTATATTATAATATTAAATTATTTCTACATTTCTAGGAAATAAGCTTGATAAAGCTAGTGAAAGTAAACAAGAGATTAAATCTGTTATTGGCACAAAATTAATTGTGTAATAGGCATTTCAGATAGTAAAGCTACTTTTATGTTTTATACATACACATTTGTCTAAATTTTAACTAGGTTTTATGTTTTTTTTTTTTTTATGTTTCACATGTACAAGTTTGTTTTTGTTCTTCTATTTAATCTAACATCATATTATCTCATTTTATTTATTTTTCAAAAGAAAGAAGAATGAAACACTGACAAATGGCCAAGTGTAGTGGAAGTATGGAAGACCACACGTATGAGATATGATGGAACTTGGTGTATTCCTAACAATGAAGAAATTATGGTAAGTAAAAACATACTCTAACTTTTATTTTTATTTTTTAAAATTTGAGTATATATATATTTGAGTTATGGGTACAAATTTTATGTTGAAATATGTTGATAAGATCAAATATGGGAATATTTAGAGTAATCAACTTACTTTATGTTTGGATCATATGTTGACATTTTGAGTGTGATATTACCATTAAATTTACTTTAAAATATCTGAAATATTTCTTTATTTGATCTAATCATATTCATAACACTTCTATGTTACTTTTACAAAATATTTTAAATGTTAATTATTTTTGTTTTAATATTGTACAAGATAATTTGATAAATGTGGGTGAAGTGTATGAAGAAGAAATTTCAAAAGTACCAATACCATTGGTTAAACATTTTTCATTTGTACTAGGAATAAAACCAAATCATTCATAAGGTATAGGAAGTGTATCAATGACAAAGAAAAATATAGAGAGACAATTTGTTCAAAGTCAAATGGAGAAAGCACAAAAAAGAACAAATGATCTAGAGTTAGAAGTGAAAAAGTTGAATAACACTACTCAAAAACAACAAAAAACTAACTTTTAGCTTCACAATGCATTGAAATCTCAACGTTAAATCATTAAGTATAATTATTAATTTGGTCCCCCAATTTTTTTAGTTTGTTCAATTTGGTCCCCGAGTTTTTAGAAGATTCAATTTAGTATCTCCCGTTATATTCTAGTTAACGTTGTTTGTATAGTGCTAAGGTGTCATTGTGAAACAAATTAAACAACTAATCTTAATACCATACTGAATACACTTGATAAAGGAAACATCAATATAGAGACTAAAATGATGTTAACTATACCCAACAAACAAACCAATCCAATCCAATATAGAGACTACACATTTATATTGCACAATGACAACTCACCACTATACAAACAACGTTAATTGGAATATAACAGGAGGCACTAAACTGAAACACTTAAAAAAATAAGAGTACCAAATTGAACCTTCCAAAAATTCGGGGACCAAATTGAACCTTCGAAAAATCCAGGACCCAAATTGAACCAACTCAAAAAATTGGGAGACTAAATCAATAATTATACCAATCATTAAAGTTCAAGAACTTGCTATGAATACTCGATTTCTTTTACTATGGTATGCTCTTTCACATCTTTATTACCACCACTAGACGTACAAGCATTTTATTTCCTCAATTAGATCCCTTTACTATAGATACTGTTTAATTTTTTTTTATGTTCGAAAAAATATAAATTTCTATTTGGAAAAAATATAAAAAATATTTAAAATTATATAACTATAGAAACTTTATTTAGAAAAAAATATAAAATAAAAAAATAACAAAATATAACAAAATATCAAAAATTTTAATTGAAATTTTTAAAACTTTTAAAATAGAAAAAGTATTAAATTTTATTAAATATTTAGAAAAAAATAAAATAAAAATTGAAATTAAGAAAATAAATATAAATATAGAGTTTTAAATTAAAATTCATAAAATTTTGAATTTAGAAAAAGTATAGAAATTTATTTAAGAATTTCTTTTTGAAGAAATATAAACATAGAAATTTAAAAATATGCCAATTTAAGATATTTGAAATAAATTTGATTATTTTTATTGTATTTAAATATGCAAAAGTAAAGAATTATTTTTAAGAATTTAGTGTTTTTATAATTGATTGTTTAAATGTGAAGATGGTTTTTCTTTGAGTTTTTCTCTATAGTTTTTTGGTTAAATCATTCCAGAGACCCAATTTTTGTTACGAAATCTCAAGTAGGTCCCGTCATTTTTATTTGACTCAATTGAGTCCCTATTTTGGAAAATTCATTGCAATTAGGTCCTATCCATTAGTAGTACACAAATGGTGTTAACTATGTGCCATGTGTCAACACATGATTTTTTTGATTTTTTTTGATTTTTTTTTAATTTATTTTAACTTTTAATATATTTTATAGTTATTTTAAAAAAATAAAAAATTGTCATGTGTCAATCTGATATTGTGCCACATGCTAGAGACAGTGTGATGTGGTAGTGGCAGTGCCACATGTCACTATTGGATGTGAAAAGTCTCAATGTATTTCGAGTATTTGTTATTTTGTGCCAATTTGGTCCCAATTTTTTTAAAACTGAATCAATTTAATCCCTATATCAAATTTAATTTTTATATAAATTTTACAATGGTATTTTTATTATAATTGATATTTAAAAAAAAATTATTTAAATGTATATTTTGCAATGAACTTTATTTAAATATTGTTTCAAATATTTATATATCAATAATTTATAGACAGATGTTAGAGTTGGTTTAAAAATAACAACTTTATAAATTGAATTGTAAAATTTTAAATAAATATATTTATTTTCAATTGTTATAAAATTGTTTTAAAATTTTATATTTCATGTATAGGAGAATGGATTAAGAGTTTAAAGTAGCAGGAGGTCCTGGTTGAAAGAACACTTTGGAGTTCTAGGGACATGTATAGGATGAATCTTGTGGGTGGAAGTTATCCATCACAAGTGTTGAAACTTCCAAGTAGTTCTACATTAATGTTGGTTATCCGAATAACTAACTCTAATGAGTCTTTTTCGATGTGGCTTGTGGGTTACAATTGTATAAATTTCTTTGCTTATCAACATTGCTTGATTAATGATTATATGATAACTCTATATTAGCTTACCCTCTCATTGTTGTTGGTATGTTTCTTTTGTTTGTGTTCTTTTGCACTAATCGCCTTTATTGGTGGGAGCAGATGAAGAAACAAGTGTTGAGTTACCTTTAAAGGGTGATGGTGATACAACTGAGTAGTTATAAGGTTGTAGTTTAATAGATTTGAACCTTTTTGAAAAACTTTCAGTTTTGTAATTTTTGTTCTTAGATCCATCTTGTTGTAGACATGTCTTTTGGTTATTATAATTAGGTATAAATACACATTTGGTACCCAAACTTTTTCAGAAAGTTCAATTTGGTACCCAAACTTTTGGTTTGTTCAATTTCGTACCCCAATTTTCTAAAGAGATTCAATTTGGTCCTCTCCGTTAAGTAAGAGTTAACACCGTATCCGTACAGGACACGTGTCAAGCCAAAAATTTTTTTATTTTTTTATTTTTTTTTCAAAAACAAATTTTTTTTTTCAAAAACAATTTTTTTTTTCAAAAAATTTACAAACTGCCACGTGTCAGTTTATCATCGTGTCACGTGGCAGCTTACAATCATGACACGTGGCAGTGTAATAGTTGTTTTCAATTTAACAGAGAGGACCAAATTGAATCTCTTTAGAAAATTGGGGTACCAAATTGAACATTCCTAAAGTTCGGGTATCAAATTGAACTTTCCAAAAAAGTTTGGGTACCAAATGTGTATTTATACCTTATAATTATAATCTTTTTGATAATTGTAATAGCACTACTCTATTTTTTTGTTTATATGCATTTGTTTATTAATTTGTACTGCTTCACTTAATTATTTATACTATTAATTTTTAACTCCATTTGTTTAAATGTTTTTTTGTTGTTCAGATATTTCAAAAAGTGGAAACAAATTTTTTATATTACTCAAATATCTTAAAATATGAAAAATAATTAAAAAAAAATTGCCTTGAAAAGCTCCAACTTCTATTTTTATATTTGTTTTCTAAATAATTTCTTTTTATTAAATTTTGATACTTTTTCTATTTTATAAATTTTATAAATTTCAATTAAAAAATTTTGATATTTTATTAGATTTTTTAATTTTTATTTTTTTCTAATTAATTTTTTTAAACAAAATTTTTATATTTCTATAGTTGTAAATATTTGTTTTTATATTTTTTAGAATAAAAAAATATATGTTTTCAAACAAAAAAATTAAAAAAGGTCGTGTCAACAACAACAGGGTCTAGTTGAGGAAATAAAATGCATTTAGATTTAGTGGTGGTAATAAAGATGTGAAAGAGTCTACTATAGGAAAAAAATTCATGAAAACTCAAAATATCAAATGAAGCAAGATATCGTACGATGGATGAAATGCCAAATGGCTATTTTATTCTTCAAATGTTCCATCAAACAAAGTAAGTTATACTATTAATATTTAAATGTTTTTAATTAATAAAGCTATGTTTTTACACCTTTACATTTCAAAATATTATTAATTAATTTTTTATTAATGTTAATGATTTACATTTTTTTATTTTATTTTGTAGGATAAAAATTCTTGGATACTTATTTAATTGAATTGTTGTAAGGCCCAGTTTTCTGCCCTAACTTAAAGGGCTGCCCTTGTATGTGGGCCTAAAGCCGGCCCAACAGATAAAATCCCTAAGTCAGCACTAACCCTAACACTTATTCTCATTTTCAGAAACTGTTCCTGGTCCTAAGAGCCACAGCCGTCCTTCCATCTCTATAAGGGTTTATCACCACCGTGAGCACGCGGGTTCGAACCAGTTCCTTCTTCTCTACGTAAATACTCCCTCGTTCTGTGCCTGTTTCTCCGCCAATGTTGCTCTAGGTAACTCATGTGTTTCTGCTGTTGGTTATGTTTTTCCAGCTCCTTGTGTTGTCCCTCGAGTTACCGCATTCCGCTGTTTGGGGTCAAGGCCTTGTACTATTCTTTTCCAAGTAGGGAAGCTCTAGCCTATTCTTGTTTTCGTTTTTCCCTGTTGTGCAGCTATTATTTTGAGATCATGTGGTTAGTATGATATTATTATAGTTGTGGATGTATGAGTATCTTGGTTTTGGCTGGTGTGGGTGGTTGTTGTAGGAAAACAATGGCGAGACCTGATAATCTCGCCCAAGCGAGTCAGTCTTGCCCAAGCGAGCCAGTCTCGCCCAAGCGAGTCAGTCTCGCCCAAGCGAGCCAGTCTCGCTTAGGCGAGATGGAGAGGGACTAGCCAGACCCTTTTGCGCGAGAGGTCACTCAGGCGACCAGCTCAGTTTTTGAGTGAGCGAGCATCTCGCTCAGGCGAGGAGAGGCTTGCCTAAGCGAGAATGCGGAGTGCTTGCTGTTCAGTGTGCCTCGGGCTCTCGCCTAGGCGAAGGGAGCTCGCCTAAGCGAGAGCTTCTCGTGAATCAAAGACATCTGACGAAGGAAAGTGGATGATAGACGAAGAGGATCTCAGTGGTAAAGGAGTTATAGACGTGTTGTGAAATGAGTACCAGAGTTTTGACCTTGGTGTGATAAAGTTCCCCTCTGCATTGGTGCTTGAAAAGGAACTTGATACAATAGTCCCTAATGGAATGGTTCCTACCATGAGTCTGAAGTAAATACAGAGGTGGAGATGTTGGAGAAGTAGTGGCTTATACTAAGTATAACCACAAGGATGACTGCAAATTTGGTGAACATTAGAAGAGAGGTAGTGGTGGAATAGATTGTTCAAGGGAAAACATTGGATAAGGGAGGATTGGCTTTTCGGGCCTATGGTTGTAAAGAGTGGAAAACATGATGAAGGTAAGGCAATCTCAAACATGTTAGCTGCGTCGTCAAGGTTTAATGGCGACTATCCAAGTGCGAACAGAGTCTTTAGAACGTGCAAGAAAGGGTATTGACAAAGGTTGTAGTGCCTAACAGGACATATAGTTAGGAAGGGTGGATACAATGTTGCGAAAATAGGACACTAAGACTATAAAAAGGTAAGTCTAAAGGGTTTTACAAGTTTCATAGAAGTTTTGGAAGAAGGTTTCTCAATGATGATTGATTCCTTGTCACGACAGACATGAAACGAGCATCATTTCGAGTAAACAAATAAGTAACCTTTTGTGGTGATCACAGTAGCGCAGCGAGATGATGGCAAGTGATACTTATGAAGGGTAAAATGTGCGTGGAAAGAACTATCTTACTTATGAACAACAAATGTGTCGTTCTTATGAGTATCGGTTAAGGATATTCAGTGACCAGTTAGAGTTGGAATTATGGAGTTACTCAAAGAAAGTTGTGCAAGAGAAGTGGAGATGGTTTGAGTTATGATTTCGAGTTAGGATGCCAACTTGGAAGTGAGAAAGTGAGAGTAGATATTTAGCCAGAGAAGGGAATTCAAGATCCTTGATTTGACGAGGTAAGAGTGAGAGTTGGTTGAGAACCATAAGTGTTTGGGTTGGGAAGAGAATGTGTGAGGGGATTTCACTAGTGAGTCTCTCAACAAGGTTGAGAAAAAGGCGAATCAAAAAATCTTAGTTAAGGTGTATCGTGGAGTTGCGTGGTACAAACCAGACTAGAAATTTGGAGTCAATGGAAGTTATGGTTCTGAGGTTTTGTGGATTGTTGTCTATAAGTTAGGGGGGATTAAAGATGAAGATAGGATGCCAAGACGATATGGTGAAGGAAGCAGTTAAAGGTTTAAATGGGAAGTGGAACAACTCGGTCGTGAGCGTTGTTGCCTCGGTTGAAGCCAACAAAGGAAGCAAGATGTAGGAGTCTCGATATACATAAAAGTGGTAAAAAGTGTTGATGGTGTGGCAGTAGGCCAGCACCTAAGAGTGATCAAGTCAGCGGAGTGATGCATAAAAGAGTGAACAAGGTGATGTGAAGTGATATCGAACGTGCTTTGGTTGGAGACTTAAGGTCATTTGAGACGTTGATAAAAACCTACAAGAGGTAGCGGAGAGCATATGGTAAGTGAGTCAATATATCAGATACAAGTTAGTGGGGCATGCATGGAGGAGCATTCCAATTTTAAGGCTGGAGGATCAGGAGTGCTTCGAGAGTAGTGACTAAACTAATCTACATAGTTGGACACAGATCGCTTAGCACAAAGGCAAAGTTTCCAGTGACTATAGGTGTTGGAGTCGTTATATCTGTCGTGTTTGAGTGGTGGTTCCCAGAGGAGATAAGGAGAACATAGCTCCTTCCTATCTCATCGATGAATTTTCGAGGACGAAAATTTCTTGTTGGGGAGAATGTAAGGCCCAGTTTTCTGCCCTAAATTAAAAGGGTGCCCTTGTATGTGGGCCTAAGGTCGACCTAATAGATAAAACCCCTAAGTCTGCCCTAACCCTAACACTCATTCTCATTTTTAGAAACTATTCCTGGTCCTAAGAGCCGCAGCCGTCCTTCCATCTCTGTAAGGGTTTGTCACCACCGTGAGCACGCGGGTTCGAACTAGTTCCTTCTTCTCTACGTAAATACTCCCTCGTTCTGTGCCTGTTTTTCCGCCACTGTTGCTCTAGGTAACTCATGTTTTCCGCTATTGGTTATGTTTTTCCAGCTCCTTGTGTTGTCCCTCGAGTTACCGCGTTTCGCTGTTTGGGGTCAAGGCCTTGTGCTAGTCTTTTCCAGGTAGGGAAGCTCTGGCCTATTCTTGTTTTCATTTTTCCCTATTGTGCAGCTATCATTTTCAGATCATGTGGTTGGTATGATATTATGATAGTTGTGGATGTATGAGTATCTTGGTTTTGGCTGGTGTGATGGAGAGGGACTCGGCCAGACCCTTTTGCGCGAGAGGTCGCTCAGGCGACCAACTCAGTTTTTGAGCGAGCGAGCATCTCGGTCAGGCGAGGAGAGGCTCGCCTAAGCGAGAATGCAGGGTTATTGTTGTTCTGTGTGCGTCGAGCTCTCGCCTGAGCGAGAGCTTTTCGCCTGAGCGAGACCCTTCAGCCTGAGCGAGGGGCTAGGCGAGGCATTGTGCTGTTGGGTTGCTTTGTTGTTCTTGGATGATTGGTATTTGTTTGGGTATGATTGTTATGATGAGAAATATATAATGAATTGCTATGTATGCGTGACATGATTCATGAATGGTGAATGATGGATATGGTGGGAACTTGGCATGTGAATTAATTGAGATGGTTAGTGTTAAAGTGGCATGGTATTGGCATGATCTGAAATCCAATAACCATGGTTGGAGAGAAATGGTTGGGTATGGAACCTTTGAGAAAGGAATGAAAAAGGGTGAATTATCAAGAGATGGTATGTGAGGTATATATAAATGTGCAATAATATTTATCGTTTGATTTGGCATGCTTGGTCCGTGTCAGTGCGTAATTCCTTAGAAATCTCTAGGTGGGATTTTCGGGTCGTGCTTCAGTGGTCGGGACGTAATTCCATGGCCCTTGTTAGTGGGTGTCCATGGTGGTGCCCCATCTGTATAACTAGGTAAGGATTCAAGGTAAGGTTGCATCCTAACACTCTAAGGAGTCAGTTAGTCTCACCTAGAGCGGACTGACTCTTGTGGTTAGAGTAGCAGGAGGCCTGAAATTCATTAAGGGCTAACCTTGTGGTGAAGGAAATTGATTCATTATAACACTTGTAACACATAGCTCGAGGGTGAACAGCTTGGGGGTGAGCAGAGGTATCCACCATAAGTGCAAGCATCCGCTGAATCCGACCAGGTTATATGTATCCGGATGAGTCGAGTCGTGTCTTAGTGTATTGTCTGAGAAGTCATAACATGCTTGGTTGATATATGTATATGGCGTGGCGAATATATTCTGATTGTATGGATGAAATCTTTTGTGCTCTAGCTTACCCTACTTTCTTTGTTGTGTGTTCTGCTGTGTCGTACTGTCTTTTGCGATGATCATCAACTTGTTGGTGTGAGTAGATGCGAGGAACACCCGTGGACAACAAGGAGGTGATGGTTCCGCCGCATAGTCCATGTGGACTGGACTTTGATTTCCTTATGGGTCTCTTTAGGGCTATGGCCCATGTAATTGTTCGTCCTTAGATTTATATACTTTTGGTTAAACTCTGTATCCAATTTTCTTTTGGGCATTGTGGTGTGCCTTGGGTTGTAAGGATCCTGGACTGCGTTTGTATGTTATCTTTATGTAACGCTACCTTTAATTTTGCTTATTAAATTAAATGGGGTGTTACAATTGTTCTAAAATAGAATTAGGTCCTATTTCACATATTGTTTGGATTTATTGTTGAAAATTTTTGTTTGCCATTTGAAACATAATGATTCTTTATGTTTATATTTTATGTTCATTTATTTTAATTGATATTTATTTTCAATTTTTAATTGTGATTTGTCAATTTATCAATTTATCATGACATGATAATTGTTTATCACAACTGCATATTATCATAATTTCTAATAATAATGATATACTATTAATAATTAAAAGTAATTCATAAGTAATTGTCACATAAAGTTTTAAAATAGAATAACAATAATTATTATTAAAATTAATAACAATGACAACAAATTTATTTTTATTGTCTTATATATTTATGATATCTTGTTATTATCATTATATATAGAATATACTAATGACAATTAATTTATCACTATTATCTTATATATTTGTGATATTTTATTTTTGTCATTGTTGCATAAAATTATTAGTGATAATTATTTGTGCCACAATAAAATTTGATTTTAGTAACATTTAAATTTTTTGTCACAAATACAATAGTAACAAAAGTACCACTGACAACTTAATTATCATTACAAGTTTTTATTAGTGACATATTTATAGTTTTTAGTGGTGAATATTTGTATCACTAATTTTTCTAGTAGTGAACTGTGTATAAGGGCAACTTAACTAAAGTAAGGGAAACTAATTTTAATTTTGTGCATCTTGATTTGGATGGATTGTTTGGTACACTATGATTTTGCTTGAAAGTGGCAGATTCACTAAATTGATTTGGCTTGATGTGTGAAATTGGTTGAATTAGAAATATGTGATTTGCATGTTAATAAGATATTTTGAATTGCAAAGTTTGGATTGAATATGTGAACTGGTATCTCTGGTTGATAATGATTTATTTAGAACGAAATTGGTTTCTCATTTACTTGAATGAAGCGTGAGATTACTTCCTAAAGCCAAGGTGATGACATAATACCTAGTCATGATCAAGCACAGTCAAGAAGAGTTGGAGTCATCTGTGGACGGTGGGCCCAAACTCTTATCATCATGGGCCATTAGGGCCACTAGTGAGTTCTTAGTAGATTAGGTTTACGTTGGGCCTTGTATTATAGGCCTAGTAATATAGGGTTTTCTTTTGGGCCATGTATAATGGGCCAAGTAGTCTAGGGTTTCTTTTGGCCCTGGTTTATAGTGTAGGGTTTTGGGCCTAGGAGATGAGCCCTAAGGAGACACATGGATCTTGCGTAAAATCCTAGCTTGGAGAGTAAAACCTTTTAGAAGCTTGTTAGCCCTTGCTAGAATGGTGAAGTGCTGAAGTTAGGCGAGTAGACTCTCGCTGAGTGAATGCTAAACTCGAGTTTGGCAAAGAGTCGGAAGGAGGACTCACTAGGTGAGTCTACTAAGAGTGTTGGCAGCAGGATGGAGAGTCTGTGGTACTTGGTCCATAATTCTTACAACAAACTACTGAGAAAGTAAGGGTAATACAAGATCGGATGCGTGCAACTCAGAGTCGGCAGAAATCCTACGCAGATAAGAGGAGGAGGCCACTTGAGTTTGAGGCTGGTGACCACGTGTTCCTCAGGGTTACACCTACAGGAGGTATTGGGAGAGCATTGAAGTCGAAGAAGTTGACCCTCGATTCATCGGTCCATATCAAATTACGAGGCGAATTGGACCGGTGGCGTACGAGATTGCATTGCCACCTCACTTGGCAAACCTGCACAATGTCTTCCACGTATCGCAATTGAGGAAGTACGTGGCGAATCCTACTCATGTGCTGGAGCAGGATGATGTCCAGGTGCGCGAGAATCTGACTTTGGGAGTTGGACCGATGAGAATTCTAGATTCTCAAGTCAAACAACTCAGAGGGAAGGAGATTCGAACTGTGAAGGTTCTCTAGGACGAGGCAACCCAGGAGATGACTTGGGAGATGGAGGATCTCATGAGGAAGTCTTATCCTCACCTCTTTGATGGTAAGTCCTATTTTTGAGGACGAAAACTTTTACAGGTGGGGGAATTGTAAGACCCGTGAAAATTAATTAATTAAATAATTAATTAATTAATAAATGCAGGTAGAAAGCGCCTTTATGGCATTAATGATTGTTTAATGTGACATGGAAAAGTGCTAGCTCAAATGGTTGAGAGTACTTTGATTGTGTGAGAGAACTTGGGTTTGAGTCCTATGTATGCCAATTATGTGTTGTTGTTTATTATTGATTTTTAATAATATGTATGAGTATGGAATTGGTTATGTAAGCTTATCATGATTAGAGTGTATCACTAACGTGACTTGGTTGAATTGGTTATGCACTTGAATGGTGACTAAGTGGTCATAGGTTCAAACTTGGTTGGGAATGAAATTGGAACTTTATTTTTTAAAAGTGTAGTTTTGGAAGGAATATGAAAGGGCAAAAGAAAACCTAGAAGGGGAAGTCAAGAGGGGCTGGAAAACATCCTATAATGACCCCTAAATGAGAATTAAACACACTAAAAAGCCCAATTTCGTTTTAGTTTTAAAACCCATCTTAAAGACACCTATAAAAGCCAACTTTTAGGTAAAGGTAAGAGTTTTGGCAATGTGGTGAACTGGTATAGAGAGGAGCACGAGATTGAGAGTGTGAGTTGAGTTTCGGGTGTGCAAGGACTGAAGCAAGAAGGCAATTGTGAATCAAGGGTCCTCTCTTTCTCAACTTTGATCACTAATTCTAGGTTAGGGGAGTTGTCCTTTGTTCTTGTAAATTTCAAGATATGTATGATGGTTCTATGTGTTTGCCTTCTCAATTGTAATGGAAGTGTGGTGAATTCGTGTATGTGTGATCAAAGTAACGATTTGGCTGGGTGGTTTTACGTTGCAAAACCCTTTTATGCATTATATGTTTTGGGAATGAGGGTTTTTGGTATCGAATGGTTGTGGAAGCCTAAATCTTGTGTTTTGGTAGCTTACTTGGATATAGTGCATGATTCTGATGTTTGTTTGCCATTACATTGTCTTGGTAATGATTGAGTGGAGTTTTGGTATTAGTTTGATGAATTATGTGCGTGAACAGACTCGAAACCCTACAAGTCTCGCCTAAGCGGGTCCACCTCGCCTAAGCGAGAGTTGCAGAGTCTCACATTGGGTTCTGGTTCGTGGTTCTCGCCTAGGCGACCAAGAAAAGGGTTAAGCGACATGGTCTCTCGCTCAGGCGAGAGGCACTCGCCTAAGCGAGGTCACGAGGAAACTTTGGAGTTTTGAGCGCGATATCTCGCCTAGGCGAGAGGTTTTAAGTTTTGAGCGATGGACACTCTCGCCTAGGCGAGATAACGTGATGATGCCACTATTTTAAACTCACTCAAGTGAGGTGAACTAGCCTAAGTGAGGCTGAGGGCTTAGCTTGGGCAAGAGTCCCTGGCTTAAGCGAGTTTATGCGAATTTCTATGTTTGTGTGTTCTTGTGTGTGTGATTTGGCTACTTTTTCCTAAGTATAGGAAGTATATGCATGTGGTGTGATGTTGGGCTTGAAGGACTAAGTCCAATAGGGGTTTGGGATGTGCTTGATGGTTGGACACATGATGGGCAAGGAACTGGTTGAGTTCCCGTCGGCTACTAATGGGCAAGGAGTCCTTGGTATGGTGATTACATGTGTCGGGCGCACGATTGGCAAGGAACTGTTATGTTCCCGTCGGCTACTATTGGGCGAGGAGTCCATAATATGGTGATTGCGTGTGTGCTAGGGTCCAAGTTATGTGGCTTGGATGATTTACTATAGACGAGGAGTTTGTAGGGCAGGACTATGAGCGGGATAGGCTCATAGGGTTGGACCACGAATGAGTTAGTTTCGTGGGAGCATAGTGAAGTCCCAAGACCTAGTTCATGTATATGACTCATGAAGGACAATGAGATCATGGATGGGTAATTTGAAAACAATGAGATATTTAAATATGCTATTTTGGGATGGGTAACATATTTATTTCATGTGTGTTTTTATCTATTGTGCATAGCTCACCCTTTCTGTGTGTGTATGGTGATGATCGGATAACTCGTTATCCGGGAGCAGATGATGTGACAGGTGGGCCAGGAGATGCATAGAGACGGAGAGCAGGGGCTACTTGGGCTTTTGAAAGCATTTGTATTTTTGGATTTTGATGTAACTTTAATTTATGCTGGACTTTCTTAACTTTTGTATAGAACGATAGTGAACTATGTTACAGTTACTATTTTTGTTTTAAAATTTCCCGAATTTTTGGGAAATGGTATTATATTAAATGAGGCATTTTTTTTATTTCTTATTTTAATTATTAAATATTAGTAATATTCCTTGGGGATGTTACAGTTGGTCATGGTACTTGTTTCATTATCTCATGACAAGTGCAAGGCTTATGTGAGAAGTGAATAGTGCAGGATCCTTAGGAGTGAGATAACTCAAGAGTGGCATACATAAAAGACGCTGCATATGTATAGTTTCTTCTATGCTTTATAAAATTTCTCTAAATTTAGAATACATTTACTTTTTGAAAACTTTATTATATAACTTTTGAGGAATACTTTAATACATAAGTGATATACTATGTAGTTATTTCGTTTAGGACGATTCAATTAATCTAAGATATTACAGATGTCATTGGAATTATTTATTTATCAATTTAAGTTAAAATTATTTCTTTGTTTATATATTTTAATTTTTTTAGTGTCGATGATAATATTTTTTGATTGAAATCTATAATGGTTAGGTTTTTTTTTCAATGCTTGTTGGAAGTCCCACATCGAATAGAGATATATAAGGTGATTTCATAGTATATAAGTAAGTGTGATAAACCATTATTTTTCCTATTTTCTTACCTTTTTGTACCCATCTTGATTGATGTTTAGTGATTAATTATCTATCTTCAGTAGATTTTCATCTTTTGGGTTTCATTAGGCTAGTAATTTAGATTTTTACTAATATCTGGATTTACTTGGTCTAATTTTCGTTTCTTAAGTATTTTCAGGTTTTGTTGGGACATTTATTTTTGTGAAGATAAGAGTGCCACATCGGGCCACATCATCTACGCCACATGGGCCTTTGTTTCCACATCAGCATTAATGTTAGGCCAACTTTTATTTCAGTCTAGTGGTAATTTTTAAATTTTTTTAAGTAGTGGCAATTTTTATTTTGATTAAGCAATATCTTAGAGTTTAGGAAGGTGGGTCTGATGTAACCATGTCCTAGCCTTCATTTCGTAAGACAAAGTTCGGTTTTGAGGGAAAAGGCTCTCTTTCATGTTTTGGCTTTTCCTTACATCTAGGGCAACACCCATTTTGTTTGCTCCATTCAAGTGGACGTTTGGAACTCCTTTGGTTTTGTTTTCAACTTCTTTATTTCATTTCCATGATGTATTTTCGTTTTCCAATGTCAATGGATAACTAAATTTCTATTCTAATTATCCAAGTATAATGCAAATTTGAGCTTTTGTTCATCAATGTTCATTGTTGTTTAAGTTTGCTCTTTATTATTTAATCTCTACACTTGAATGATTCTATTCTAGGCATGCTTAATATCCAGAACCATCTTTGTTCACTATTCATTAATGGGTTTTGTTGTTGGTTGTTGAGATTATTGAATGTAGACATTGCTTAATGGTATGGTGGAACTCGATTAATCTTCGGTTAGTTGGTTAATTTTGAGTGGATTGATAGTAAATCCTAATAGCGTAATCTGTTTTTCAACCTAGGATAAGTTGTATTTGGATTAGGGAATCAATTCTTCTAATCTGTTTGTTAATTATATTTGTTTTAGTAATTGCAATTGAATATGCCAAACCATTTCTTTGTTTGTAATTGGAACATTTGATTGAATACATTGGTCATTGGGAGATGTCCTTGGGATCACTTATTGAGTATTACATTTAAACTATTTTATTTAATTGGCTATGACCTCGATCAGGGTGCAAACCTTACCTTACAAGCCAAATTTGTGGAGTTGAGTTAGACTTAAAGTCCACTTCTTAACATGGTATTATAGCCATTATTATCCTAGTGAGATTTGTTGTTTGTTGGGCATATTATTCCACCTGCTATTGGATCACTATCGGACCACCTATTAATGTCTAGTACCACACTCGAGATGTATATACCTCGACGTAAGAGGGTTGTGTTGGAAGTCTCACAACAACTAAAGATAAGGCAATTTCATAGTATATAAGTGGGTTTAAACCTCACCTTACAAGCTATTTTTTGTGGGGTTGAGTTAGGCTTAAAGTTCACTTCTTAATATGAAGAGTCATTGTTAGAGCCTCTCCTAGCGAGATTTGTTGTTTGTTGGATATATTGTTCCACCTGCTATCAGGCTGCTATCAGACCGTCCACTAATGTTTAGTCTCCCTTAAGATGTATATACCTTGGCGTAAAAGGGTGTGTTGGAAGTTACACATTGACTAAAGATAAGGCCAATTTAGAGTATATAAGTGAGTGCAAACCTCACCTAGCAAGTCACTTTTGGAGGGTTGAGTTAGACTTAAAATTCAATTCTTAATAATGCTTGAAAGGATTTTTTATGTAATTTGGTGGTAATTGTTTTGTATTTGGTATTTTTATATTTAATGATAATTAAATTACTTTATTTTGGAGAATTAAAATTTAATAAAATTAAATTACACTACTAGAATTTTTGATATTTCATGCAAATTTTCTTGCAAAATTTTTACAAAAATTTGCAGGAAAATTGTTTCTTGCCATTTTTCCTATAAATTTTGATCGGTAGGTCCTCTTGCCAAGTCACAGAGGTTGGGACCCTGTAACCTAAGTTGTTCATTCTGTTTGACCTATTGAAATAAAAATTATGGATGAAAGACATAATAAAAAAGGTGGCATCAATTATTTTTTGTTTAAATGAATGCTTACAAATTCTTGAAACCACCATGGGAAATCAACTTTTATTTGTGTATCAATGATATCATTGTTTAGATTCTCATAATACACATCTTTCAAAGATTATACATTTGTACTACAAAAAATAATATTAAAATTATATATAACTGATGAGTTCAAATTTTTGCTCTCATTTAATATTTAGATTTGGGGATTTAATTGAATTTTAGTGCTTTAAAGATAGATTTAATCATGATTTGTGATTATTGGATTTATTGAGTTTGTAAGATAAAAATCGCGTAAAAAGTGACTTTAGTTGCATAAAATATTCTTGGATATTCTAACATTTGTTAATGCAGCTAGAATATAATTTGGGTCATTAAAAGTGTGGATTTGAACATTATTCGAGTTACAAGGTAAGTCCAAAATCATTAAATTCTAAAAAGAGCACTAAAGCACCATGTTCACGAGACGCACACCTGCAACAATTTTCGCACACCTAAACCGCAACAACACGAGGCTAGTTCGAACCAAAAGCACCACTACACATTGCGCAACGGAAGCACAACCATGAACAACACCTTCGACCACCATTGCAACAACCACAATCCATGATGGAGGCAGAAAGCCTAATTTCGGGAGAGAGAAGGGGATGCCACGTGTTAGCCTCTCATGGGTCAATCAACTTATCAAAACTAGTCAAACTTGGTCAAACAGTCAATTCTGGTAAAAGATCTGGTCAACATTGCAAAAATGTCAAATGGAAGGGGCATAATTTGAAATTAGACAAAAGTTGAGTTGCTAAATAATCAATTAAAGATTTTTAATTAATTATCTTTAGTATTTGAGAGATATAATATCAAAAGATAAAAGATTCCGGCAATATAAAAGATAAAGTCCAAATCTAATCAAGACCTATATAAAGAGACCCAAGGTAGCATAAGGAGGACACTTAGCAACTCTCTGATTTTGGAAGCTACCATCCACCACATCTCTCGTTCTTCCATCTTTTTTATTTTTTTTTTCTCATTCATCATTTATCCTGTATTTCATCCAATCCATAGAGGGCTAAGCTTTTAAGGTTGGTTTCACTATAATTTCATTATGGATTATGAGGTTAGAATGAAATAAATTTGTTTGTTCTTTTTTTTATTGTTGAGGTTTTAATTCATCTATGTATTTTATCTTTGAATTACGTGAAAAGTGATGATTTTTACAGTATAGCTAATTAGTGAGATGTTTTAATTTATATGCATATCAATCATATGAGTTCAAGGGTTTTTAATTTTAATTGAGAATGTACTTTGATTAAATTTAGAAATTTTCATATGATTGAATGAGTTTTTACTAATAATTGAGAATGTACTTTGATTAGAGGTAAAAAATTTAACTAGAATTAATTAAGAATTTACTTTGGTTAATTAGCTTTTTGCTTGATTTTAGAGGTAAAAGAATGGACATGATTAGGCATAGTAATATTTAATTGAGAATGTACTTTGATTAAATTTACTATGATTAATCTACAAAGTTCTTGCTTTTGATTGAGAATTTACTTTGGTTAATAGTAAAAACGACAACAAATTAATTAAGAATCTACTTTAATTAATTTAAAGTCGAAAACAACAGTTAATTGAACAATAATATGAAGATTACTGATGAAGAATCTATATTGAAAGTAGTGGAATTGACTTGTTTTTTTTAATTTTTTCAAAGTCTTTTATTAATTTGCTATTTCATTCTCAAATTCTTCTTTATATTTTGCATATCATCATATAGTTTTAATTGCATTAGAATAGATTTTTATAAGATAAAAGTCAAATATTGAAAATCAATTCCGTATTCACTAGGATACGACTCAGGGTTAGCTTAACCCTATCTAGTTAGTTTACTACTAACTTGGCAATACTGAAGTTGCTAGAATTAAGTAGTGTTAATTTGATCGCTTCACGACAATGTTATCAAATTTACTATTGTTTTTTATTTCAAATTAATTAAAGTAGATTCTTAATTAATTTGTTAAAAGAGATGGGAAGCAACCAATAACTATTGTTAAAAGAATTATAACTAACATATTGTAGGGTTTGATACTTACTCAATAAATGGTTTGACCTTATTACAATTCAAGAGGACATGCAATTGAGCAACTGACCATTCTCTATGATTGAACCACCTTTCCTTACATTTACCCATTGCTTGTCCAAATGGTTTAAAGATAGACAAAGTTGGTTGAATACGATCTTGATGAACTCCCACATCCAAACACATTGGTGACACAAAATAATGAGGACTGAAATGTGATATCTCTTGAATTAAATATGCTTCACAAATAGACCCTTCCACACTTCTTTTGTTCTTCACTGTTTTCTTAATATTATTTAGAAACGTAAGTACAAAAAATGTGATACAAAATAATTTTGTAAGTTGTATAATAATATTAGTATTCATATTAAGTGGTATAAATTGTTATTACCTTTCAAATGGATAGATAAAAAAATATTGAACCGGTCCACCCATCTTAGGCTCATAAGGCAAATAAATTGGTGCTCCATAGAGTCAAATAATGCATGTGGAAATATACGTTCTAACTTACACAATATTATAGGAATGTTTTGTTCCATTTGCAATAAATAATCTTCATGAAGCACTATTGAACACAAATCTCTGAAGAATTGACTAAGCTCGATTTAGGGTTTCTATATGGGCTTAGGAAGAGCTCTCAAAGCTATTTGGAAAAGACATTCCATAAAAATATGATAATTGTGACTTTACATCCCTTACAATTTTGCACATTTTGAATCTACACATCTAGAAATATATGAAGCATAACCACCCGACATCTTCAACCTCTTCACCCATTCAAACACATCATTCTTTTGTTCATTTGATAAGCAAAATTTGGCTTTAGGCTTTATGCATTTTCCATTAGTATATTAACCAATCTAAAAGCTACTTTCAATTTCTCTAAAAAATGAGTCTCCTTAGTCAAAGGATTAGGAATTGTTGTCGAACTACTATGAGTTTAATCTAATTGCTATAAACCCTACAAACTATCTATAATGGGAGTGACATCCTTCAAAGAAGGGATACAAACCAAAGAATCACATTCCACTTGCACACCACCATATAGATTCTCAACAAGAGAAGAAGATCCATTCACAACACAAATATTATCATGATTACCCACAATTGACTTAGGCTGTGACTAAGTAATAAGTTGCACTTCCACCATAGGCTCCACCACAAGTTCCATCATAAGCTCCACGACAGACTCTACCACGTGAGGTAAGGAGTCCATAGTTCCATCTTGTGCACCAACCACTTCTAAAAGATAATGTTGTTGTAGATTTGCCCCAACTGTTTTCTCCCTACCAAAAATAACATTTTCTAATCGTCTACATTAAGATAGATCATGATCAATCATTTTACAATTTGAACAAAATAGAGGCAATCAATCATACTCCACATCAACAATAAATGAAAATGATGACCTTTCCACAAAAAAATGGATTAGGAAATCAGATAATAAATCAACATCAACCAAGACATGTGCAAAAAGAAACCTCAAGACTTATTCTTGGTACATCTAAAGATAAAGGTATATCAATTCCACGTGCTATTGAGAAAATCGTTTTCGGTTGTTAATACTCTAAAGAAAGACCATGAATGCAAACCCAACATTGAGTTTTTGTATGTTTCAAGGAAGTTGTGACAAAAGCTTTTGTCCAAGAAAAAATATGAAGAATGGCAAGAGATAAATTCCAAGTTCCAATAGTCAAGCCAAAACACTTCACATGTCTTCTAAAGAAGAAAAAAAACAAATTTATAAAACCCTTTGCCAAGTGAAATTCCCTTCCATTGACCAAATGCTTCCAAGCTACATCAAGCTTTTTAAAAAGGTTTAAATGTGCAAGCAGTTTATCTCATTTTGTTAACAAAATACGTCTATGCAAATGATGTTTATACTCGTCCAAACCAACAAGATAAACTTCTTCAGAAATCTACACATAGACCATGTCTCTCTTTATACAAGGAAAAGATAATTGAGACAAAAGGGATATAATACACATTATTAATGACATAGGAAAATCTACATTTTTGTGCTCACACATTTGAAGAATATTTAGAGAAAGATGACTTTCCGTGATCTTGATCTCGTAAACAACTCCAGGGATATGAAACCTCGAAGAAGTCATACTTATGCCTCACCAAGCACTCACAAAACAAGCACTCCATGTGATGCACTATCAATGCTATGTTGAGTCTTTCAAGAGAGGATCACTGGGAGATACAATACCAATGATACATGAGCCCAACCCACACATAAGGGATTGATACCACTCTCAACTCAAAATCTTAAGGCAATTCACATCGGTACTCCCCTTGATATCGCTGTCGTTAGGCGATCAAATTACCACTACTTAACTTTAGCAACTTCAGTATTGCCAAGTTAGTAGTGAACAAAATAGTTAGGGTTAAGATAACCTTGAGTCGTCTCACAACGAATACGGAATTGATCTCAAATCTTAAAAATGCAATTAAAATTAGCAACTATAAAAATATGGGGTTTTGATATGCAAAGAAAATGACACGGAAGATTGTAAACATAGTAATAGTAAATAGGTCAATTCCACTGCTTTTTCTAAATAAGATTCTTCATTGGTTATCTAGAGATTATTGTTAAATTAATTATTGTTGTTGATTTACAAATCAATCAATGTAAAGACTCAATTCATTTGTTGGCATTCTTACAAATCAATCAAAGTACAGTCTCAATTAAAAGTGAGAATTGTTAGATTGTCCATAGTAAATTCAATCAAAGTACAGTCTCAATTAATTTTACTATGTCTAATCATGTCTATTCCTTTGTTTCTTCACCAAATAGAAAACTTAATTAATCAAAGTAAAGTCTTGACTAATTTTAGTTAAAGTAATTACCTCTAATCAAATTAAAGTCTCAATTATTGACAAAAACTTATTTAATCAAATGAAAGTTTCTAAATAAAATCAAAGTAAAGTCTCAATTTAATTTAAAAACCTTTTAACTCATATGATTAGCATGCATGATTTAAAATCATTATTTTCTATTCGATTAAGAAGCAAAGGACATAGATAAACAAAAACCACAACAATAATCAAAATAACAAACACATAAATTCATCTAACCTCAAAATCTAGTTAAGAAATTACAGTGGAATCAACCCTTAAAGCTTAGCCCTCCATGGCTTTGATGGAATACATGATAATATATGATGAAGGAAAGAAAATAAAAGAAAAGAGAGAATGAGAGATGTGATGGATGACGGTGTCTGCCAAAACTAGAGAGTTCTAAGTGTCTAAGTTGTAAGTTGTAAGTTGTAAGTTGTGTCGCTTCTGCTCCCTTAAGTCTCTTTATATAGGCTTCAACTGGACTTTGGGCTTTATCTGTCGGTTGCTAAAATCTTTTATTTTTATTTAATTAATTAGCAACTTAATTTCTGTCCAATTTCCAATTCTGACCCTCTTATTTAACCATTTTTGCAGTTTTGACCAGACTTGACTGCTGACTTTGACCAGTTGACTAGTGTTAACCAGTTGACCAGTTTGACTGTTCAATAGCAGCCTGACACGTGGCAGTGCATTTTCTCTCTCCAGAATTAGGGTTTCTACAGATGCAATGGAGATGGAGATGGCAATGACAGCTGCTCCTCTACTGCCACCGCTGGCTCGTCCACGGTGGTGCATTGCGGTGGCTCTTCCGCTACTGCTATGGAGATGGTGTTTGCAAGGAAGTGGTGTTGCTGCGAGATCTTCGAAGGTGGTTGCTGGTGGTCTGGAAGCTGCTGCCATGAAGATGATGGAGAGGCTGTTGTGGCTGTCGGCATTGCATGTGTGGTGAGAACTCGTGATGGTGGCTGCAGCGTTTCGTGGTGCTTCCATGGTGGATTGTTCTGGTTCGTTTTGGTTGTAGATCTAGAGCTGTTTCGCTGGCATAGATGAAGAAATGGTGGATCTGTTGCTGCTGCAGGTGCGTTCATTCACAATGACGTCGTGGCACGAGGTTCTAGTTACGTGGCCGGAATTGAAGGTGCATATCTGGTTGGTTTTAGGCTCGCAGTGTGCTCGCATGATGGTGCAGAAGGTTAAAGATGGTGGAGTTGTGGTGCCGACGAGAGTGGCGAACGGTGTTGCTGCGATTGACGGTTGGATGGGGCTGCCATGGCTAGGGCGCGGGGAAGAAGAACTCGTGGTCTGCTGTAGAGATGGTGGCCGGTGAGAAAATGGAGGTGTTGCGCGTGAAGTGTGGCCCAGAATGACTTCCCTTGAGTTGTAGCTCGGGATAGCGGAGGAACACAAGGAACTTTTGAGTTGTGGCTCGGGTTGGTGAGTGTTGTCGGTGTAACGTCCTAGCCAGAAATTACTATTTAAAAATAAATAAGAAATAAGATTTATAAAACATCACATTTATTCTCTCAATTTCCAAAAAACGTGGGAAAATTAAAAGTTCAACATCGCTTCCGTAGTAATTAAAATCGTACTATTCAGTTATTACAAAACCAAACCATAAAAAAATACAGAAGAAAATCATAATAAAACTGAGTAAATAATCCCGTCGTGATCCCCACTCCGTCTCTACGTATCTGCCTGCTCACCTGCATTAACATCTGCTCCCATCTAACAAGTTACATGATCATCGCCACACACACACAGATAGGGTGAGCTCATTTAAATAAAACCAAACACATAAACTATTAAATACAACATCGCAACCTTAAAACCCCGAGTTAGTATTCTTCTCCCTTGTTCCTTACTTCTCCACTTCCAATACTTTCATTAGACGTCTATCATTTCTATACCCTTTAGGTGAGAACAATGATCGATCTTTGCTGCACGAGTGTCTACTCGCCCCTCCGACTATAGGCCACCACCTGATAGTCCACACATGGGAATAACCTTGCCACAACATCTCATCGTGACACCAAGTGGAGCTCCCCGAAACAAACATACAGTTTATAGCTGTTCCAGACTACCAAAACTCTATCAGAATCACTCTGAAGAGAGCAATCACCTGAACCTCGCCGTACGAGCCACAACTCGCACACTCCACTGGACTTCCTAAACCACCAGGCTACAACCTTGAGTGGTCACGTGTTACCCCAATACAAGATTACACTCGTAACTGGGCCCCCAACCAAAGCATCGCATCATGAACATCCCCTAAAGCTGTGTAGAAACCTTTCCTCGCGCACCATCACTGAACCAAAACCGCTTGGCGCGCATCTCACGTCGCCAGGCACACACTAGGTTTAGACCGCCTGGCGGGCATCACACGCCACCAGACGCCACGCGCCCGCAGAATCATCACTGCACCGTCACCGCCTGGCGGGGGACACGTACCGCCAGGTGCCATGCGCCTGCAAAATCATCACTGCATCGTCATCGCCTGGCGGGGGACACGTACCCCCAAGCGCCACACACCTGCAGAATCATCTCTGCACCGTCACCGCCTGGCAGACTCCGTCCTACCGCCAGGCACCACTTGTCACCACCGCCTGGCGCACCTGCCCCGCACCGCCAGGCGCCACCGTGCCATCAAAGTCTCTGCTGTTCCATTCCGCCTGGCGGGACCCTCCCTACCGCCAGGCGCCACGCGTCAACAGTGGCCACTGCCACTTATTTGTGTTCCGTCCGCCTGGCGGCTCGCTCACGCCACCAGGAACCATGCTTGTAGCGCACTGCTACTGGTTTCTCGGCACTTAAACTGATCCCTAAGGGATCCCAATCACACAACACACCAAACTATAGAATAATTGGGACACACACCAATCATAGTTCTATCACTAGTCACTCATACACACCTTTTTAATCACATATATTATAGTCACCAAGATTGCGCACACTTCTCCAAATTAACATAAACAATGTAGCATATTAACTACCCCATCCACTAAACATAATCTTCATATATCCTTACATGTTAATAAACTGAATTGCACCTCACACATTGCACTTGGCATTCTTCTCATTTATTAGTATATCGTTTCATATAAATCTATCTCACTCTCTCTGCCATATTAACATACATTCTGAATTTAACTTACCACATGCACCCAATTATGCTTCATTAGAAGTTACTTGAACTCATCAAAGGCTTATTCATGTATTTTACAAACTCCAAAATCAGCAATATTAAATAATGTATATCTCTAGCTACTAGCCTCCAAATCAAATCTCTACCATTCAAAGTGAAGAACCACATGTTATGGACCACTTGTCAAAATTTCACCTAAATCTGACGGTTAACGAACCGGGAAATGCAGTTTTACAAAAACTGCGCGAACCAGAAAAATTGGTGGCGCCTAGCGCCCAGAATTAGACGACTGGTGCCCGGCGGGACTAAAATACCGCCCGGCGGTTACTGTTACGCGAAAAGTACGAAAAACAACATTTTTCGTGAATCAACACACCACGTACCTCTGGTGGCGCTTGGCGGCCAATATGGTGCCGCTAGGCGATTCCTGTTGTTCCAGGAACCCAGAATTCTCCTCAACACCTACGAACCTTATTCCAACCCCTACAATTTTGATTCCACTCGATTTGCGATCCACTAGGCTGCCTTCACATCTTACCTTCTCCTCATTTGCGTATTACATGCCCCATTCCCTCAATTACCACTCTTCTACAAGATTTGATACCTCGTTCTTGGCCACCAAATTGTTCAAATAAATATCAAATTCCATTTCTTTATTATTATCCCACAGAATACAAATCAACATATCTAATGCGTATTATCTCATCTTCTCATTCCCGTATAACCTCCCATACCCAAACAACCTAAGGTTCATGTAATTTTCGAAACTACACAGTTATAATATCCAATTCACCATGCAATTATTCACACACCGTAGAATTTCAATTCCAACATTATCATGCCACGAAACCATCAAAAATCAGTGTAAAACTGGCAATCCAGCGCACACCGCCTGGCGGGTCTCCTTCGGCCGCTCGACGGTTCATATAAAGAACCCAGAAACTGACGCAAACGCATGTGCCGCCAGGCGGTTTCTGGAAAAATCCAGAAAATGCAAACAGAACAAGGACTCACAAATTTTTCATGTCAAACATGACTCAGAACACATCATCATACTATATATAGATAAAACATGCAACAATCATAATTTAAAACAACGAAGGAACTCCCCTAACCTAGATTTCCTTCGCCTAGCCGTGACTCTTGCAAGCTCTCCCTTGACACCAATGCCCTCCTTTGCCTTTCCCTCAACTCAACCCCCCAAAACCTCACTCAAAACTCACCAAATCTCTCAAATTCGTGCTCTCTTTCTGATATGATTTCAGCCTTGCCAAAACTTTTCCTAATACCCTAATTTTGCCTTTTAAATGGTGATTTAAAGTTAGGTCAATAATGAGAAACGAAAATGCAACTTAATTGGTGATTAAGTGCAATTCATTGTCCCATTATGGCTATTTTTCAGCCACCCTTGGCTGCCATGTCTATTAGGGTCTTTCTTTAACCCTTCAAATTCTAAGCCAAAGCTAAAAAAAAATAGCCAAAATGAAGTTTAATTTGAGTTTCCCCAAGGTTCAAACCCACTGCCTTGCTAATGCCAAATCAATGCTAAACCACTAAGCCAATTCTTATTTCTTGTTAACTAATAAAATTCAAGTATTATATTATGTTGCATCACGACTAACACATATATTTAAAATAATAATAAATAAATACACATTATTGGCATATCTAAGACTCGAACCCAAGTCCTCTCACACAATCAAGTACTCTCAACCACTTGAGCTAGTACTTTTCCACATCATTAAGATTTACAATTAATGTCATAAAGGCTTCTCTTACCAGCATTTATTAAATAATTATTTATTTAATTATTAAATTTTGTGGGTCTTACAGCCGGTGTGAGTGTGCTGGTTGTGGCCCGTACGGATGGGTCCAGATGGATTGCCCTCCTCAGTGTTTTGTTGACAAGTTTGGTAGTCCTGGGACGTTACGGACTATGTTCGTATTTGGGAACTCCACCTGGCGTTACGGTGTGATCCGCAGCATGGTTTCCACACGTGCTCTATCGGTTGTGATCGATAGGTGTGGCAACAAGGCGCCTTGAGATACTTAATAGGAGATGTAGAACACTGCTAACATGGTTGTGGCCATGTGGAAGGAAGGTAACGAGTCTTCCACGAGGTGCATCGGTATACATGGTAGTGGCCATGTGATAGAAATGGAGTAAGTTCTGTGGGAAATGAAAGGATATCATATATGGTTGTGGCCATGCGGTATAAGAGAAGAGTTTTGTGTTATTGATGTATTATTTTTATCGACTATACATGTATATATGTGTTTGGTATATTTTTATGTTTTATCTTTTAGCTCACCCTATCTGCTTGTGTTTGGCGATGATCGTGTACGTGGTACACGTGAGCAGGTGATGTTGCAGGTGGAGCTGGTGAGGCTTAGCTGTAGAGAGGGGATTATCATGGGATCTTTATATTTATGTTTTCTTTATTTTATTTGAAATAGGTTGTAAAGGCCCATGGCATATTTTGACTAAACTTGCAGTTTTGTATTTATGGACGTTATAATTACTTTGTTATATTTTATTAAATTCGTAATATCCTGACGGGATGTTATAGTATGTATATATATTAATAATACAATATAAATATATGTACATAATTTAACATAATTATAAAAATATTTGAGATGTTTCAAAAAAAATTGTTTCTATCCTTTCAAATTTCGTTATATTTCAATAATAGTTATTCAATTTTGGTATTCCAAAAACCGATCCTATAATTTTGAAGAAGTTCATGGAAATCGGATCGAGATAGAGTTTTATCATTCTATAAATAGACAAAATTACCTCTAATTTGATTTGATTTGCATTGTGAAGGTATAATTTGGTTGATCATCCACAATTGCGACATGCATGATATCATGTCCTCAAATTCAATTAAAAAAGGTTGTATAAAGGAAGCAAAAGCAAAAGTGTAGAATACCGGACAATTATTCCTTAAACATAGGCACTGTTATGAATTAATGAATTAATGATTGTCCATTGATTTGATACATTTACTCATATGATTGATTCATTACTCTTGATGTAAATATTTGTATTAACTACATTGATTTGTTTCCTTTCTGGAGTACATGTTGTATCTATAAATAGGACTATTCCTATCAATAATAACACACAGATAAGTTGCTCCTTATTCTCTCATTCTCTATTCTCTATTGTTTCTTCTCTTCTCTATCATCTATTATTCTCTCTCAGTTATTCACTTTATTTCATAACACGTTATGAGCACGATGCTCCAACCAATTGAGGACTAGTGGAAGCTTTTTCTCTCTAACGACAGTGCTTTGCGTGTCTCAATCTAGGCTCTTTCTAATCCTTTCTCAATCTATAATTTTACCTTATATTCTTTCTCTTGTGATAAGAATTGTTTGACTTTATCAATTTTAATTTCTGTCTTATTATTTTTTTTATTATGACAATGATTATTATTATTATTATTATGATTATTATTATTATTATGTGCCAGTTCTAAACACGCGAAACGTTGCAAAATTTGGATTTGTGACAAGGAAGAATTTCTTATATTGGATTTTAAATGTTGAAATACATTTTAGATGCAATGGATATTGGGATACTATTAAATAAATAAATAAAGCATCTATGCAACTAATTTGCTCATGCAATAAAAATATTTTGAAAAGAGATTTCACAAATATTATGAATTTATTTCATGCCTATGTATGGCTGGCTGGACAAATCAATAAAGCTTTTGATGAAAAATCATGAGATCCGCCTAATCTGCTCCATTCCCAAAAGTGAATGCAGCAATAAATACTATGAATTTATTTCATGCCTTTGTATGACTGAACAAAGCAATGAGCTTTTGATAGAAACTCATGAAACATGTCCAATTGGTTATGCTCCATTCCCAGAAGTGAATGCAGCAACATTTGATTTATATTTTCATGATCGTGATCGTGATATTGATTATGGACATGGTTATAAAGAAAATTTCAAAGACACATTTTGTAACAAGAAGTGACACAATAATGTGAAAAAGGGAAAAGGAAAATGTGAAAATATTGACAAAAAATATGAAAGTATATATTATCATTACGGTGGTAAAGGCCATTTGAGTTGTACTTATTGTACACCAAATCATCTTACAAATAATGAGAAGAACATATAAACACATTTTGCTTATGAAGATGGTGATACTGATTATGGCCATATGGATATTACTCATCTTGATATTATTATTTTCTTTGCTAAATCAAAGGGAAGCATTGATCACCTCATTGGTTATGAGAGTGTTAAAAAAAATCATATTGATATTTACGTTTATATGAAAAACGAATGTTGGCACTAGTACCAAAGGTTGTGTCTTATTGATAGTGCAACAACTTATACAATTCTCAAGAGTAATAAATTTTTCTCTTGTTTGATAATGCGAGACATCAACGTTAGTATTATTTATAGTACTGCAAATAAATTTGAAGGCTCTGGAAGAGCTATTATAATTCTACTAAGAAGTTGAATAGAAACTTATTAAGTTTCAAGGATATTTGTCTAAATGGATATTATATTGAGACAAACAATGAAAAAGATATGAAATATCTTTATAACTCTATGATTGAGTTGAAAAACAAATATTGGAGAAATTATCAACATTCTCTTATATTTTGTACTACAAGTTTATTAGTACAATTGAAATGCATGTCATGGTAAACCAAAAGTTTACAAATCAAAATGATTGTCTTGTTTGACGTGATCAGTTATTATGATGCGAAAAAAAAGGGTTGAAAAACTCATGGGGACACGTTTGAAGCATAGTAGACCTATTGGTTCCAAAGATAAAAACTCTTGCATGAGAAAGGGAGCTAAAATGCAAGATGGCCTAATCAAAAAGGTGGAAATCCCAAAAGATTCATTTGACATAATTAATGATTCGGTTCCAGAAGAACCTCGGGTACCTGAAATTATTGAAAATAATGAGATCTCAATAAATTTTGTCATGAATCATATAATATGGAACCAAAATGAAGTTAACATTGATGAAACTTTTACATATAACATAGCGATGAATGTTATGAATGACAATAAGGATCAATAAGCAATGATCATTGAAGATTGTCGGCAAAGAAAAGATTGGCCAAAATGGAAATATGCAAAGAAGCATAATTATATTTGCTTGCTAAATGAAAGGTTGTTGGACGTATAGTTCGCACACCTAAAGTTGTGAAACCCGTTGGGTACAAATGGATTTTTGGGCAAAAATCAAATTAAGAATGATGAAATTGTTAGATACAAAGCACAATTGGTTGCTCAAGGTTTTTCACAAAACCTGATATTGATTTGTGAAAAGACATATTCACTAGTATTGGATGCAACAACATTGCAATATTCGATTATCCTAGTTGCACAAGGTTTGCATTTACATCTAATGGATGATGTTACAACCTATTCGTACGGTTCTTTTAAGAATCATATTTATATGAAAATCCTTGAAGGATTTTATTTACCCAACAAGACAAATTCTAAAGAGGGTTATTCAATAAAATTAAACATGCTTATTTATTGATTAAAGCAATCAGGACGTGTGTGGCATAACCGTCTTATTGAGTATTTATTAAAAGAAGGATATAGAAATGATCCTATTTGTTCTTGTATTTATATGAAAAGATCCAAAAATGAATTTGCCATAATTATTGTTTATGTAGATGACATAAACATCGTTGGAACTCCTAAGGAGCTCACAAAGACAATTGATTACTCAAAGAAATAATTTGAGATGAATGATCTTTGAAGAGCAAAGTCTTATTTGAAATTTGAAATTGAGTATTTAAAAAAAGGTGTTTTTATACGGCAAGAGACTTATAAAATTAAGGTGCTTAAAATGTTCTAAATGGACAAGTCATGTCCATTATACATTCTAATAGTTGTGAGGCAGTTAGATGTTTATAAAGACTCTTCTTACACCTCAAGAAAATGATGAAGATCTTCTTGGTCCAGAAGCACCATATCTTAGTGTCATAGAAACACTAATCTATCTTACTAATTATACTCAATCTAATATTGCATTTGTTGTAAATTTGTTAAGCAAGATATAGTTCTTCAACTACAAGAAGAAAATGATTTGGAGTAAAACATATACTTCGTTACTTTAAGGGTACTACGAATATGAGCTTATTCCATCCAAATGATTCAGATTCAGACCAATGGGTTATGTATATGCATGTTATTTTACATATTCTCACAATGTCACAATGGTTGATCACAAACAAGATGTTTGTTCACATGTGGTAGCACAATGGTTTCATGAAGGTATATGAAACAAACCATAGTAGCAACATCGTCTAATCATACAAAATTACGAGGAAAGTTGTGAATATGTTTGGCTAAGGTCTATAATTCAACATGTGCAAGAAACTTGTGACTATCCCCGACAAAGATGGAATCAACAACTATATATGAAAACAATAGTGTATTATTCAATTGAAAGGATGATATAGATATCCAAAAATTCATTCATGTGAAAATATGGCAAGTCTATTTATGAAGTTTTGCCAAGAAGAACTTTTGAGCAAATGATATACAAGTTCGGACTCTGTCACCTTAATGATGTAAGTTTACACGAGGGGGAGAAATAGAATATGTGATGAACAATACTGTATTAAAGAATACAGAATGTTGTACTCTTTTTCCTTCACTAGTTTTTTTATCCCAAAGCATTTTTCCTATTAAGGTTTTAACGAGTCACATTCTTTTATCAATGGACACTTAAGGGGGAATGTTATGAATTAATGAATTAATGAATTAATGATTGTCCATTGATTTCATACAGTTACTCATATGATTGATTCATTACTCTTGATGTAAATGTTTGTATTAACTACATTGATTTGTTTCCTATCTTGAGTACATGTTGTATCTATAAATAGGACTATTCCTATTAATAATAACACACAAATGAATTGCTCTTTATTATCTGATTTTCTATTCTTTATTGTTTCTCTTCTCCATCATCTATTATTCTTTCTCAATTATTCATTTTATTTCATAACAGACACGCTTATGAATTATATATTTAAGATTTAAATATATTTATATTGTAACACGTGAGCTGCACATGCTGAACGTGACTGACAATGTAACACTATATAAAGCAGAAATTGACAGACCGGTTTGGCAAGAAGAAGAGACAACTCCGGTGGAGAACAGGAAACATACTCAGAGAGATTAAATTTTTACAACAGTAATGGCCACCCAAAACCAAAAACACTCTCTTCCAAACACCACCATCGACCCAAACACCGGTTTCTGTTCTTCTTCTAGAATCTTCCACAGCCTCCGTCCAAACGTCCCCCTCCCTCCGCCGTCTCAGCCGCTCTCCCTCACCGATTACGCCCTCTCCCTCCTCCCCGCCGCCGCCACCGCCACTGATAAATCCGCCATCATCGACGCCACAACCGGCCGCCACCTCTCCTACTCCCTCTTCCTCCGCCAAGTGAAATCCCTCGCCTCCTCCATCCAATCTCTCACCCCTCTCTCCAAAGGCCACGTGGCACTAATCCTCACTCCAACCTCCGTGCACGTTCCCGTACTATACTTCTCTCTCCTCTCGCTCGGGGTCACAGTCGCACCTGCCAACCCGCTCAGTTCCCCTTCCGAGTTGACTCACCTCGTCCGACTCACAAAACCCGCCATCGCCTTCGTCACCTCCGCCGTCGCCTCAAACATCCCCGCCCTCAAATTCGGCACTGTTCTCACCGACTCCCCGCTCTTCCTCTCCATGCTCGACGCCAACGTAGACTCACACTCACGCGCTCCCGGAGTCGAAGTGAGTCAGTCCGACTCCGCCGCAATTCTCTTCTCCTCCGGCACCACCGGGCGCGTGAAGGGCGTGTTGCTCACCCACCGGAACTTCATTGCAGTCACAGCCGGGTACTATCACCCGAGGACCATCCAGCAAGATGCCGACGAAACGGCAAAGCGCGCCGTGTCACTGTTCACGATGCCGCTGTTCCACGTGTTCGGGTTCTTCATGCTGGTCAGGTGCATCTCTTTGGGGGAGACGCTCGTTCTGATGCAGAGATTCGATTTCGAAGGTATGCTCAAAGCCGTGGAGAGGTATAAAATCTCAATGATGCCGGTGTCGCCGCCGCTCGTGGTGGCCCTCGTCAAGTCGGAGCTCGTGAACAAGTACGACCTGAGCTCGCTCCGGATTATAGGTTGCGGCGGCGCGCCGCTCGGCGAGCATGTCGCCGATGAATTCAAAGCCAAATTCCCCAACGTGGAAATTTTCCAGGTGAACTGCACTTAACCTTTTCACCACGTGATTGTTACCCTTCTTCTGATAATCAGGTCCCACTTTTTGGAGATAGCCAAACCTGTCCACTGTCGTAGGACTCAAAAGGGACCTTCAAAAAATTTAATGCCACATAAATTGTAAATAAACCTTACAAAAAAAGTCCACTATATTCTTCTTACCTTATGGTGAGTAGGAGTAACTTTTTTAAGGAATTTTTAAAATAGTTGAGAATGATACGATATAGATATCTTGATATAAATAGTTGATCACAACTCAATAACATAGTTGATCACAAAACAAAGCCATAATTACTGTGTAGAGTAATTTCTCGTGTAATGTATTTTATTTAGACTGTTATATTTTAGTTTTAAATTGTTTTGAACTAATTAAGTAATTTTTCTTTTTATCCAAAAAATAAACAAATGTGATTTATTGATGATTTTGTTCTACTTAAAACCCTCAAGACTTTTTATCCAAATATTTGTAAAATTACACCACAAAATTCAGACCATTATTATTATTTTTTTAGTTAAAATATTCCGTTAGTTCTTATTTTTGTAGCAAAATCTTAATTTGGTTCTCGTATTTTTATTAGTCTCAATTAGGTTCTCATTTTTGTAAATTAGTATCAATTAGGTCCTCATTTGGGTAAATGAGTAGAGAACTAACACCGTTAAGTAAGTGTCACGTGTCAGCTCTTCGTTTTTTTGAATTTTTTTTTTGAATTTTTAAAATTTTTAATTTTTTTTAAATATTTATGCCATGTGTCAGGTTTGTAGTGTGCCACGTGTTAAATTATTGTATGAATCTCAATTTGGTCTTCATATTTGTTAATTTGATTTGATTTCGGTCCCAAATTTTTTTAAAAAATTTTAATTTCATGTGCTCCAAATTTAGAACAAATTTAATTTTTTTATAAATGTAATGATGATACTTTTATTACAAGTGATATTTCTATTACATATTTTTAACAATATTTAATTTATATAAATTTATATTTTATATTAAACTTTATTTAAATTTTATTTTAAAATTATAAATATATAGATTAATAAATTTATATTCAAAATATTTGTATAATATTCTATATCAACAATATTTTAGAGTTGGTTTAAAAATAACAATTTTATAAATTCAAATGTAAAATTTTAAAATAATTTTATAAGAAATTAAAATAAATATATTTAATATTTTAATATTAAATACAATTAATATTATTAAAATATTTAATAAAAATATCAATTTTAATAAAAATAATCATAACATTATATAAAAGTAAAATTTGGTCTAAATTTGGAGTGCCTGAAATTGAAAATTAAAAAAAAAAATTGGGATTCAAATCAAATCAAATTAATAAATATGAGGATCAAATTGAGATTCATACAATAATTTAATTTAACATGTGTCACCATATTAGATTGACACGTGACACACTACAGACATGACACGTGGCATAAATATTTTTAATAAAAAAAATTAAAAAATTTAAAAAAAGCTAAAAAAAATTAAAAAAGATTAAAAAATTCAAAAAAACGAGGAGCATGTGGCACCTACTTAACGTAATGGTGTTAGTTCTCTACTAACGGAAATGACCTAATTTATACTAATTTACAAAAATGAGGATCTAATTGAGACTAATAAAAATACGAGGACCAGATTGAGATTTTGACACAAAAACGAGGACCAACGGAATATTTTAATTTTTTTTTATTATTATTTTATCCCCTAGGGCTATGGTCTTACTGAAAGTGGAGGAGCAGCGGCTAGACCATTTGGTTCTAAGGAGTTTAAGCGCCATGGTTCTGTGGGTCGACTGTCAGAAAGCATGGAGGCCAAGATAGTGGACCCTGTAACTGGAGAGGCATTACCTCCTTGCCAAAAAGGGGAACTGTGGATTCGAGGTCCATCAATCATGAAAGGTTATTTCCTATTTCCTTTATATTTCCTGAGATTGTTCTTTCGGATATAAGCATTTTCCAACATCATGGTATTACAGAATCCAATGTAATCTGAGATAAGGCCTATTCATTTTGGTTGCATTATACTAATAAGCAGTGAAGAAAAGTTCATATCAGTGGGGAAATCTAATTCACACTTTATAATCTTGCTTGTGTAGTATGTGTATGTTTCATTTATGGTGTGATGGTCATGGTGTGGATGCAGGTTATGTAGGAGATGAGAAGGCGTCAGCTGAAACACTGGATTCAGGGGGATGGCTGAAGACAGGCGATCTTTGTTATTTTGACTCTGAGGGTTTCCTCTACATTGTAGATAGACTGAAGGAATTGATCAAATACAAAGCTTATCAGGTGAGATGTTATCTTTTTTTTTCAATCTTATTCTGCTACTTTTACATTTTTCTTACTGTTTTCAAGCCTTTTCCAGGTTCCCCCTGCTGAATTGGAACACATACTTCTCACCAATCCTGAAATTGCTGATGCTGCAGTAATTCCGTATGGATCTAATCCCTTAATCTTGTGTGTGTTCAGAAGCAGATCGATTTACAGAGAACCAAAATTTCTCTTTTGATTTTAAACTGTTTGTTAATATATATCACTGGCTTCTCTAAAGTGAGCAATTTAAAGTAAATAGTATCAGTTGCACTGCATTGGTGTATATTATTTCAACAATTCATTTTTTTATCATCGACTGAGATTACTTGCGTTATGCAAGCTGAGCTTAGAGAAGACAAATCCAATCCAAAACCAAAAAGTTGGTGTTGTTTGTGTGGGCGATGCATTTCCCATAACATAAATGCATCGCTAATCTGCTAATCTTTTTTTGGTAACAGGTACCCTAATGAAGAAGCAGGACAGATTCCTATGGCCTTTGTAGTAAGAAAACCTGGAAGCAACATTTCTGCAGATCAGATTATGGAGTTTGTGGCAAAGCAGGTCTGCTTCTGAAACCTGGTGTTCAGTAACAAACACTAATAAAACCTAGATGCTCCTGTGAACAAGTCTTAGTTCTTGCCATGTTGCTTAAGTATGCTTATTATGTTAGATTACGAATCAAAACAGAACAATTACAAAAGAGCAATAAACCCCTACAATAACTTAACAGTTCTCAATATTTCAAAGAAAAGAAAAGAATACGGAAGCCTGATCATTGGAAAACAATAAATGAAATATTAGTACCTGATCTTCCAACTATAGAGTACCTAAAAGTTTCTTCATGATTTTCTTTTCCTGATGGGAGAGGAAGAGAAAGGAATAGAGAGTAGTGTACATGCTTATTACAGGTAGAACTATAATTCTTTATGTAACTTTTATCAATTATTTAATTAATTTCAATATTTATAATTTGATCCCTTCACCAAATTATAATATTGCTAATATCTACACAATTAATATATCATGACATTTAGATTATTAGCCATAATTAGTTAGATCAGATAATACTTTCAGTAATAATATAGTGATTCAAATTGCTAACATATTATTGATGCAGGTTTCTCCTTACAAGAAGATACGGCGAGTATGTTTTGTCAATTCTATCCCAAAATCTCCGGCTGGCAAAATTTTGAGAAGAGAATTAGTTGATTATGCTTTGTCCAGTGGTTCATCCAAATTGTGATCTTGAAAAGAAAAGCATGTAAAGCAGCACTTAACATATTTACTACTTCAAATACTTGAAGCATTATTAGGCTTTATCGGTTCTTAAGGGTTGGTTCTTGAAAGTTAATCTTTTTATAACTTTGCAATTCTCTAAAATCTCAACTGTGTGTTATTACAGATAATTGTGAGTTGTTCAGATGCAATAAATGCAGGAAATAGTGCGAAGCACCTGGCCTGTACACCATGTAGTTATTCACCCCTTTTTCACTTATGAGAATTTCAGTGATTTGGAGAGTTGTGACGTGTTTCATTTGTATCCATTACCCAAAAAAATCAACAATTTTTCTATTCATATACATACACACCTCACTCAAATTTAATCATTTTTCTCTTTACAGATATACACAAATTTTGAAATGTTAAATATATAAAATATATTAAAATTAAGACATTATTTATGTATATTTGTGAAAACAATTGGGAGGCCAAGTACACTAACATATAACCTAGTTTCGTCAGTGCACAAGGGGTTTGCTTAATATATGTTCATATGAAAAGATTGATGTCGTGTCATTGATTTTCTTATTTAATGTTTTAATTTTATTACAATTCAATTCAATCAAATGTAAAACACTTTGAAATAAATAAATTTTATTGGTTATTTTTTAAGATAAAAGGTATATACAATATAAATGAAATTTTAATTAAAGCATAGAAATTTAATACTATAAAATACAACGCATTAATTTTGACAGATGATTACATGTTCATTAAAATACATAAATCACAAGTTATTTTGGCATCGAAAATATAAAATACATAAATCTTAGAACATCTTAAATAACAAAATATTTTGCCATCATAAATTTTTCTTTTGGTACCTTCCGCGTCGTGGGAGATCGCCTAACGTGGTGGTACCTTCCCGAGTTTTTCGGGGTCCTGTTGTCATGGTTTGACTACTAAAATGTACAGGAAGTGGGTCGTTTGATATCCTTATTTGGGCCGATTTGCTTAGGTCCATTGGTCGGGTAGGACTCGGGCGCGTCTGCCATTACACTAACCCTCCGAGCTTTCGGACAATTTATTGAGCGAGAAGGTCGTAACACTCTTCCTACGCGCGTGAGTCCCTGTCATGTCGTAACACTCTCCCTTCGTGCGTGAGTCCCTGTCATTTCCGTTTATTCACCCCAGAGCTAATAAATGAATGCCACATGGTCCATGTTCTAGAAGTTCTTCAACTGCTAAAAAACTCAAGTTTTTCCCTCTCAAACGAAGACATTTTATGACCGCGTCCCTTCATTTTCTCTTCCCCTTTTCTTATGCTCTTCCTCTTCCGCTTCTTCTGCCGCCGCTCACGCCGCCACGCCCCCTCTTTATTAGTGTAGTGTGCTCTGTTTTCTTCCAGGTATTTTTCATCCTTATTTTCCTCAATTTCCCGCATTTCCACTTGTATTGTGACTATCTGATTTTGCTAAAAGACTGAGTTTCGATTTAGCATTTCCACTTGTACTGTGACTATCTGATTTAGCGTGACAACCCCTGATTGAGGTTTTGGATGAGTAATGTAGGGTAACTAAAAAATGCTTACTTTAACTACAACGCCGTTTAGTTTTAAGCCACATTTTGCTTGTTTCCAGAGGTTATCTGCCCTAGTGGGTGGTTTTCCGGTTTTGCCTTCCTGAGCGGTTTTTCTGAGTGGTTTTTTCTGAGTGGTTTTCCGGTTGTTTCTAGTTGTGCGAGGGGGTCCTTAGGTTGGAGTGCTTGATTAGAGTTTGGGTGAGCCGATGACGACTTATGACGAGTTATACCCTTGGGCGTCTCTAGAACTCCGTCGAGAGATGTCGGGCTTTAACTCCGATCAAGTAATTTTTTACATTTTAACCTTTGTAATTTTTTATACATGAAATTTTTTACACTTGTAAAAAATAAAATAATTTGAATATTTAGGTGTAGTGATTTGATGTATAAATTCAAAACAATTATTTTAACATGCTTATATAAGTTATAATTAAGCTTATTTACTAATTTGGTCTCAAATGGAAAATGACAAAATTGGATCATTTTAAAAAATTAGGGTACTAAACTGAACCAAAAATTTAAATTAGGGTACTAAATTGAAAATAACTATTACACTGCCACATGTCATGATTGTAAGCTATCACGTGGCACGATGATAAACGGACACGTGGCAATTTTTAAATTTTTTGAAAAAGAAAAATAATTTAAAAAAAAAATTAAAAAAAATTAAAAATTTCATTGCTTGACACGTGTCCTGTATGGACACAGTGTTAACTTCAACTTAACGGAGATGACCAAATTGAATCTCTTTAGAAAATTAGGGTACTAAATTGAACATATCAAAAATTTAGGTACCAAATTGAACTTAAAGAAAAAGTTGGAGTACCAAATCAGTAATTATACCTAAATATAACAAAATAACAAAATATTTTGGCATCATAAATTTGTCTTTTGGTATGCAGTGATTAGTGATGTCAATGGTTTGGCTACCAATATTGCTTACTCGTCATCTCTCGTGTTTTGTCACATGTTCTATTATCTGTCGGTTAGATAAAAAAAGAGTCGCGGTATATATATATATATATATATATATATATATATATATATATATATATATATATATATATATATATATATATATATATATATATATATATATATATATATATATATTAATTTAAATAAAATTATTAAAAAAATAAGTTTTTAAAATATAAATTTAGATAAAAGAATTAATTTTAAAGTATATTTTAAATAAAACTACGCTAAAAGATTAATGTAAATAAATTTAGTTTTTCTAAACAACATATTTAAATGAATTTGTAAAATATAAATTTTCTCTCTCTTTAGAAATAACTTCTATTTATAAATCCAAATGAAAAAAATATAAATATTTGAAATTAAATTTTAAATAACTTTTAATGATAAATATTTCTTTTTATTAATACATTTTTTATCACTTGATTTTGTAAAAAATATATATTTAAATAAAATTAATTATTTGTGTGTAATCAATATTTGCGGTTTTGATATCACACATATATAACTATCAATAAACAAATAATTAAATATTCGTATCAATTATTCACAAAATTTATTAAAAATATTTATTTAGTACCTATTATAAATTTAATTTGTAACGTCCCATTTAATTAATGAGTATAATTAAAAAAAGCGTCATACAATTATAATATAACAGCGCAGTACTAGAGTTTACTCATAATGCCTTACAACCCAAGGCACACCACGATGCCACCAAAAATAAAGGAAACATGTTACACAGTTTATTGGAATCATAGAGAAATCTAAAGACGGACAAGTACATGGGTCGTAACCCTAAAGGTAGCCCAAGAAGACTAAGCAGCGGAATCGTCTCTCCCCTGTTGACCACGGTTACCTCTCGCATCTGCTCCCATCAATAAATTGATGATCATCGCAAAGGTAGAAACACAACATACAAAGCAACCAACAAGAAAAGGGTAAGCTAGAGCCAACAATATTTGTATCATGCAATCAAAGATACCTTCATAGTCCAATATACATATACAATATACATCTACCACACAAACATTGTTAGGAACAAGGCAATAAAGGAAAGAATAAAGGAGAGAAAAATAGACACAGAGAATTTAACATGGTTCGGCTACAATGTGTATGCCTACGTCCACGACTACACTAGGAAGTATTTGTATTTTTTGGTGTATCTTAAAGCTTTACATAGAGTCTCTTATATAGTAAAATAGAGAACCACATCTCACTATTCTAAGCGATGTGGGACTAAATCAAGCACCATAATTCTAACAATTCTCCCACTTGGGGTTTGATTTACATAGAGTCTCTTATATAGTAAAAGAAGTATGGTCTGAGCTAGCAATGGAAGATGAGATAAAGTCTCTTCAGAAGAATAAGACATGGTCTTTAACCAAGCTTCCAGAAGGAAAGAAGGTTTTGCAAAACAGGTAGGTCTATCGGTTAAAAGAAGAACCAGATGGTAGCAAACGATATAAGGCCAGACTCGTAGTGAAAGGGTTCCAACAGATACAAGGAATTGACTTCACAGAAATTTTTCTCTCCTTTATTCTTTCCTTTATTGCCTTGTTCCTAACAATTGGTATCAAGAGCCATTTTTCTTAGTATGCTCTGTGGTTGCAGCATTGTCTGATCTTCCACATCAGAAAAGATTTGGTTTCTATTTTTTCTTCTTGGGGATCTCAGTTTAGAGAAGTAGCAGGAGCTTTGGTCAAAGGCAGCAGGAGCTTTGGTCAAAGGCAGCAGGGGCTTTGGTCAAAGGCAGCAGGAGCTTTGGTCAAAGGCAGCAGGAGCTTTGGTCAAAAGCCGCAGCAGGAGCTTTGGTCAAAAGCCGCAGCAAGAGCTTTGGTCAAAAGCAGCAGGAGCTTTCGTCAAAGCAGCAAGAGCAATGGCATTGGAAGAAGGGAAGGTGAGGATTGAGAAGTTTGATGGCAGTGACTTCGGGTTCTGGAAGATGCAGATAGAGGACTACCTGTATCAGAAGAAGTTGTATCTACCCTTAACAAGGCAGAAGCCAACTGACATGGAGCAAGCGGAATGGGATTTGTTAGATCGACAGACACTCGGTGTGATCCGATTGACATTAGCCAAGAATGTTGCATTCAACATCATGAACGAGAACACAACCGTAGATTTGATGAAGGCATTGTCAAATATGTATGAGAAGCCATCTGCAGCCAATAAAGTGTATTTGATTCGCAGACTAGTCAACCTAAAAATGGGTGAAGGTAACTCGATTACTAATCATATTAGTGAATTCAATACAATTATTGCGCAGTTGACATCAGTGCAGATAACATTTGATGATGAGGTGAAAGCATTAATTTTATTATCATCTCTTCCGGAAAGTTGGAGTGCAATTGTTACTGTAGTTAGTAATTCTGCAAGTAATAGTAAGTTGAAGCTTGATAACATCCGTGACTTGATCTTAAGCGAAGATGTTCGCAGGAAAAGTTCAGGGGAATCTTCCAGTTCTAGTTCCGGTTCAGCATTGAGTACTGAAACTAGAGGAAGAAGTAGCCAGAAAGGTCGTAATCAAGGCCGAGGCAGATCAAAGTCTAGAGAGAAATCAAAACCAAAATTCCGGAATGATATCACTTGTTGGAATTGTCAGAAAAGGGGTCACTTTACAAATCAATGTAGGGCTCCAAGGAAGAACAACAACAACAAGAGGCAAGATAGTGATCAATTAGCAAATGCAGCAACTGATGAAATTGAAGATGCACTATTATGTAGTCTAGATAGTTCTATTGATTCATGGATTATGGACTCAGGTGCGTCATTTCATACTACACCTTCTTTAGAACTATTATCTAACTATGTTCCAGGAAAGTTTGGGAAGGTCTACCTTGCAGATGGAAAATCTCTTGATATTATAGGAAGAGGTGATATCAATATCAGAACCTCTAATGGAAGTGTGTGGACTTTGAAGAATGTTAGACATATTCCAGCCTTAAAGAGAAACTTAATATCTATAGGGCAGTTGGATGATGAGGGGCATTACACCACCTTTGGAGATGGACACTGGAAAGTAATGAAAGGTAATCTTGTTGTTGCTCGTGGAAAGAAGTGGGGATCTCTTTACATGATTGCAGATGAGGATATGATATCAGTTGCAGAAGTTGGCAACAGTTCCTCTTTGTGGCATCAGAGACTTGGGCATATGAGTGAGAAAGGAATGAAGCTCATGGTCTCAAAAGGTAAAATACCTAACTTGAAGCATGTTGACGTTGGACCTTGCGAACATTGTATCTTTGGAAAGCAGAAAAAGGTTAGCTTCTCCAAAACAAGTAAGTCGTCTAAAGTTGAAAGACTAGCACTAGTGCATACAGATGTTTGGGGGCCAGCTCCAGTGAAATCTCTTGGAGGTTCACAGTATTACATAACCTTCATTGATGACTCTACAAGAAAGGTATGGGTTTATTTTCTTAAAAATAAATTTGATGTGTTTTCTGTGTTTAAAAGGTGGAAACAGGAGGTTGAGACTCAAACAGGTTTAAAGATTAAATGTTTGAAGTCTGATAATGGTGGAGAATATGACAATAATCAATTCAAGGAGTTTTGTTCAGAGAATGGGATCAGAATGATCAAGACGGTTCCAGGAACACCAGAACAAAACGGTGTGGCAGAAAGAATGAACACAACCTTGAATGAGAGAGCAAGATGTATGAGAATCCAGTCAGGATTACCCAAGGTATTTTGGGCAGATGTAATAAGCACAACAACCTATCTCATAAATAGAGGACCATCAGTTCCTTTAGGCTATCAGTTATCTGAAGAAGTATGGTCTGGAAATGAGGTAAACCTTTCACATTTGAAAGTTTTTGGTTGTGCTTCATATATTTTGTTGAACTCTAATAGTAGAGATAAATTGGACCCTAAGGAAAAGCGATGCTATTTCATTGGCTATGGATCTGACATGTATGGCTACAGGTTTTGGGATGACCAAAAAAGAAAATTATCAGAAGTAGAAATGTTACTTTTAATGAAAACATGTTCTATAAGGACAGGACTGCAGAATTTGCAAATGCAAATAAAAAGCCAGAGCAGGTATCATTAGAAGAAGTTTCAGAAAGTGATGTAGCCAACAGAAGGCAGAATACAGAAGTAGAGCCTGAGTCAGAGCCCGAGTCAGAGTTTGGGTCAGAACCGAACAGATAGTAGAGTCAGTAACTCCTGAATTACCGACTAGAAGGTCTAGCAGAACAATTGTAGCACCACAAAGGTACTCCCCTTCATTGCATTACTTGTTGTTGACTGATGCTGGTGAGCCAGAGCATTTTGCTGAGGCTATGCAGGGAGGTGAATCTATTAAGTGGGAGCTAGCAATGGAAGATGAGATAAAGTCTCTTCAGAAGAATAAGACATGGTCTTTAACCAAGCTTCCAGAAGGAAAGAAGGTTTTGCAAAACAGGTGGGTCTATCGGTTAAAAGAAGAACCAGATGGCAGCAAACGATATAAGGCCAGACTCGTAGTGAAAGGGTTCCAACAAAGACAAGGAATTGACTTCACAAAATTTTTCTCTCCTTTATTCTTTCCTTTATTGCCTTGTTCCTAACAAACATGTTATGAACTTTTAATCAATACACTAAGACCCGACTCGACTCATCCAGATACATATAGCCCGATCGGATTCAATGGATGCTTGCACTTGTGGTGGATACCTCTGCTCACCCCCGAGCTACTCACCTCTGAGCTATGTGTTACAAGTGTTACAATGAATCAATTTCCCTCACCACAAGGTTAGCCTTTAATGAATTTTAGGCCTCTTGCTACTCTCACCACAGGAGTCAGTCCGCTCTAAGTGAGACTAATTGACTCCTTAGAGTGTCAGGATGCAACCTTACCTTGAATCCTTACCAAACCATATAGATGAGGCACCACCATGGACACCCACTAACAGGGGCCATGGAATTATGTCCTGACCACTAAAGCACGACCCTGAAAGTATCACCTAGAGGCTCCAAGAAATTAAGCACTGACATGGACCAACATATATAAACAGCCAAGAAATAAACACATACATTATACATATAATTTCATACCAACATCCATAACCAACCCCCATTTCTCATAGTTAAATCAATACCAACTCATCATTACCAATCATGAGTAAAATGCTTCCTCTCATACCAATACCATGCCACTGGATTACCAACCATCAAGGTCCATTGTTGCTCATGCCAAATTCGTGACCACACACACATATATATGTATCCAACTTCTCATGTACAACTCATATGGAAATCATGCCAAGCTCACAATCCCCCACATATAATCCCCTCCCGATCATGCATACTCATTCTCATTAAGCCATCATACAATAACCCATATAAGCACAATTTAAACATCCAAGCATAAAGGGAAAAACAACTCGGGACGTATCCTCGCCCAGCTCTTCGCTCAGGCTGGAGGGTCTCGCTCAAGCGAGAATGACTCTCGCTCAGGCGAGCTCCCCTCCGCCTAGGCGAGAGCTCGACAAGGAGGACAATAGCCCCTACGCAATCTCGCTTAGGCGAGACCCTCTCCGACTAAGCGAGACGTTCGCTCGCTCAAAGCGAGGGTTTGGTCGCCTAAGCGACGACTCGTGTAGAAAACCCTAGGCGAGCCTCTGCTCATCTCGCCTAGGCGAGGCCAGCTCGCTTGGGCAAGATAATTAGTGTTCGCCACTGCTTGCACCTGCAGAACACATACACACATACCAAACAAAAACTCCAGACAACCCAGTCACTCGTGGCAGCACACAAACTCAAGGAATAAATGAAACTACAATGGTACAGGTCAAAATCACACCATACAAAGAGGTTCTAGCTTCCCTTATGATGAGTCCATCTTCAAGAGTAAGGAAGCCAAGGAGAAGCCATGCGGAATTGATGAAGCTTCCATGGAGAAGGATGAAGGTGCGGAAGCTAGAAGAAGAGAGGAGAAGTGGTGCGGTAATGGTGTTTGGAGAAGCTCTCAAGTGAGGTTGGGCCAACACTCAAGGAAGGGGGCTAGAGAAAACCAAGAAGGAGAACTCTAGCCTAAGTTGATTCACAAAAAGAGAGGAGTCTGGAGTCATCTCAACAGAATTTCTCTACTATATTCATGAATGAAAATACAAGGGTCCTAAGCTCTCTATTTATAGGCTAAAATGAGACCAAGGAGTCTCCAAAAAGTGAAGTGAAAAAGGAGTCTAGAAAGTTGACTTTTGGAGCCAAAAAGGAGCATGTGGGAGGTGTGACTTGCCACCTAAGCAAGTCACACTTGTCTTGCCATGGCAAGCTAACTCTCATACTTGGAGAGCAAGTTTGAGAAGCTTCTGGGCTTTTCTAGAGTAGACACACTACTCTTGGCCCATTTGGCCCAATTCCCCTTTTTGGTCCAAAATTACTTCTAAAGCCCAATTTCCTCTAAGGCCCAATACATGGCCCAAACAAAACCCTATTCTACTGGACCCAAAATACAAAGCCCAAAATAAAATCCTAATCTAGTATTTACAAGCAAAGTGTCCTAGGCTAGGTCTTCACATCTTCCTTGGCTCATGTGAATTTCATCTTGGGCCTTGCATGTGCATTTAAGGCCCATTCCTCTTGTATTCTGATGAAGGATTATCTTGGTCCTTTTTAAGATTATTGAATATGGTGTGAGTTGATTAAGAAAGCTAAGTGAAATCCCCACTGGACATTAAGATAGCAAGCTATCTAGATGTGAAGGTTCCTTTCACAAAGCTCAAGAGAAGAAGATAATGGATTGATTCAAACAAAAAGGAAATGGAAAACACATAAATCATAGAAAACCAAGAACGATTAAAGGAAGAAGAAAACATAAAATGGAAAGGAAAGAAATGGTAAAAATGTGAGAAGCACGCCACTACAAGGCTAGGCTAGAAGCCATGGCAATCTTGAAGATGAGTGGATGTGTGCCGCCACTTGCTATGCAAGATAAGGCTTAAAAGTATTCACTCCCTTGGGAGGAAACTCTCACAAATGGTTGAGACACAATAGTGTTTTTACTTCAAAATGTTCAACCCTTTTACATGTCTAGGAGCACCCCTTATATAGAAGAGTTTAAGGGCCTCTAAGAAAATAAAAGATACCTAAGGATTTCTCTACAAAAACCTAACCCTAGCTTCTAGAAACTAGGTCAAATAAGGTTACAAAAATGAGAGACAAAAGAGCTAACTATGGTGTGTGCAAGGGTAATTTCGTTCTAGCACAAAAGGAGACAAAGAATGTGTCTCAAATGTCTCCAAAAAGTGGTCAAAGTGTGCTAAAAACAAAGGAGACTAAAGGTACACAAGTACACTTGCTTCATGCCTTTTACTTTATGCTTTATGCCTTTGCTTTACTCTCTCCTCCACATCATTTATGCTCCCCAATCACCATGTGCCACCTAGCATTGCTTTCTTACTCCTAATTAACCTACAAAGCAAATAAACATAGATTAGCATGTTGGCTTAAGTCAAGTCAACTATAGTCAACAAGTCAAACATAGTCAAAGGTCAACAAGTCAACTAAAGTTGATTCAACTAAGTCAACTTAGGGAATCAAAAATAACAAACACAAATGAAAGGGATGAAGGATTAGTGAACTTCCTTTCTAAACATGCTTAGTCTTCTTAAGCATGTGCCTTCATCCTTGGTTGGGGTCAATCCTTCATCATCCTCCACTTCTTGGAGAGAATTTGACCACAAATTCTTTAAGCCTTTCTAGATGGAGCTTGACTTGATTTGGGGGAGGTTTTGCACGTCCCTTTTATGAGCTATTGTTCTATCTTTTCTATGGGTACTACCCCTAGTTTTGGTTAGGCCATCCCTCTTTTCTAGACCACTCTTCTTCTCATGCTTGCGCATTGGGTCTTCCTTTTGAGCCTTGCAAGAGAAGAAAGAATGGTGATGTCCATCTTGCTTTGAAAATATTTTTTTAGAGGCAAGTAACACTTTGGAGGTAACTTGCTCTTTTTCTTTTTCATCATTTCTCTTATCTTTCACTTTATTTTGATTCTCATTTGCTTGATTGGGTGAGAGAGGTAGGAGTGTGAACTTCTTGCCTTGGAAGGAGAAAGCATAGGTGTTAGCATGGCCATCATAAAAGACTTTTCTATCAAATTGCCATGGCCTACCTAACAAAATATGAGTTTCTTCCATAGGCACAACATCACATAACACCTCATCTTTAAAATTTCCAATTGAAAAGTTAATGAGGACTTGTTGAGTTACTTTAATGTCTTCTTTCTTAAGCCATGATAGCTTGTAGGGCTTGGCATGAGGGATAGTTTTCAAGCTAAGCTTGTCCACAACCCTTGTGCTAGCCACATTTACACAACTTCCATTATCTATGAGGAGGGGACATAGTTTGTCTTTGATATGACACCTTGAATGAAAAAGGTTTTGTCTTTGAGAAGGGTCAAGTTCCTTGGAAACTTGTCTTAGTTGGTGCCTTATCATTAACAATCCACCTTCAAGGGGTTTAATCCTTTCACTTGAAGAAGAAGTGTGGGAAGAAGTACTTTTGGGGGAAGGGGGAGAAGAATGTTCACTCTCTACTTCTTTTTTAAGGTTTAAGGCCATGGTTCTTTTGGTGGGACAATTTGAAGCTATGTGCCCATATCCCAAACACTTAAAACATTTTATAGAACTTGTCCTTGTACCTTGAGAAGAATTAGGAGTTTCATTAGAAGGCATAGACGAATTAGTCCTAGGAGGTGGGTCTTTGGAACTCTTGGGTGGTGATTTATCATGTTTTCTTTCTTTATCTTTCCAAGTACTAGAATATTAGTCATTGTATGAACCACTCCTCTTGGCCTCTTTTTTCTTTTGCAATTGAGTTTCAACTTTGATGGCCAAATGTAAAACTTTGTCAAGAGAGGAGTACTCATATAACTCTACTAAACCTTGTATGTCCCTCCTTAACCCACTCACAAATCTAGCTACCTTTTCCTCTTCACTTTCAAATTGGAGTCCTACTTTTAGAAGCATGGACTCCATTAACTTGTAATATTCATCCACACACATGGACCCTTGTTGAAGCCTTTGGAGCTTCAAAAGAGTCTCCCTCCTATAGTAGAAAGGAACAAATCTAGCGCACATCAAATTTTTAAGGTCCCTCCAAGAAGTCGCAAGTGACTCTTGGTTAATATTGTCCATACATAATTGATGCCACCAAGTCATGGCATAATCCTCAAACTCTAAGACTACCAAATCTACTTGCTTTTGATGACTAACTACATGAATGGTAAAAATTTGGTCCATTTTTGTTCCCACTCAATGTAGATGTTTGGGTCATTTTCTCCTTTGAACTTAGGAATCTTTGGAGTTTGCGTCTCTTGTGATGGTTTGCGCCTAAAATGCCCTCTTTTCCTAGCCTCTCTTTTTTGCTCCTTAGCTTCAAGCCTTGGAATGTGCTCTTGGATTCTTATGTCACTTTGCTCCTTGTCCTTTCTCAATTGTTCAAAGGCCTCCTTCCTAGATAACTCCAAATCCCAAAGCAATGTCATCAATGTATTGTTTTTGTTTGGTGTAGGTGCATTTGATGAACTTGCCATGATTCCTACAACAAAAACACTCAAATCCGAGACAAAATAAATGGATTAGGGGTTATACAACATGAAAATCGAGACCAAATCCAACCCAAAATGCAACCCAAGTGTTTTGATCACACTCCCAAAGTAACAAGGCAAGGCTAGCACTCTAAATCCACCAAAGGAGTGAAGTAAACACTTTTAAAAACTTGTTCAAAACCTTTCAAATGCAAGACAAGTGATTCGTCCACAACATCCCAAGAGTTTCAAGAAAAGAAAACTACTATGACACAACAAAGAACACCTTGTGACAAGCAAGAAAAGCACAAAAACAAGAAAGTTTAACTTCTAAGGAGATTTTGTTTTAAAGACAAAATTTGAACAAGACTAAAGCAATGAAAAATACTTTTAAAGACTCTATGGAAAGCATTTGAACAAGCCAAGATTATCCCTCAAATTATGCATACACCAAGAAAGATCATAACCAAGTTAAAGCATGGAACTAATTTGCCAATATCACCCATAATCCAAGTATAAAATTTGGTAGCATAACACCTAGTAAAAATGGCCAAATGGATTCACCAAGCAACAAATTAGCTCTTGGCCAAACTGTTTTTGGTCATGAAAATAATTTTTCTTTTCAAAACTAGGTACTTAAGATGATGAGAAGGATATTTTAGGGTGTCTTGAACACTTAGTTCCTTAAAAATTAGGTCAAAATCAATTTCAAGGAGCATGCTACAACAAAAGGCATAGATCTCATGCAATAGCTCAAATACTTAGAAACAAGAATAAGAAAACTCAAAGAAGCATATGACATATGACTCAAGCAAAAGTTAGACACATTTAAAGACTCAACATGATATACACAAAGACACAAACATGTAGCTATCATGCATTTAAACTCATGGATTTGAGGCTCAAACACTAAGCATCCAAAGACATGTTATCCAACCACATTTAGGAGTAAGAAGAGCAACAAAAACAGTAGCCAAAACTGCCCAACATAACCTGAAAAACATTGATTTGCGGTGATCTCGGCAGCTCTGACCTTTGCTCACTATTTCAATCATAACTTTCTCCACAGAACTCCAAATGCATTGGTTATTTTTTTGTTAAAAAGTAGACTCACAAAGCTTTCTTTTGACATCAAGAACGTAATTTTTGGACCACTGAGCAGGTGCAGTTTAATCTTTTAGAATCGTGAACAGTTTCTGCTAGCATTATTTTTATGTGGACCATTCAAAGATAGCTACATAAGACAAGGTTAGAACATGAAAAACACCATATTCAAGATAACCTAGGCTTTAGATACCAAATGATGAAGGATTATCTTGTTCCTTTTTAAGATTATTGAATATGGTGTGAGTTGATTAAGAAAGCTAAGTGAAATCCCCACTGGACATTAAGATAGCAAGCTATCTAGATGTGAAGGTTCCTTTCACAAAGCTCAAGAGAAGAAGATAATGGATTGATTCAAACAAAAAGGAAATGGAAAACACATAAATCATAGAAAACCAAGAACAATTAAAGGAAGAAGAAAACATAAAATGGAAAAGAAAGAAATGGTAAAAATGTGAGAAGCACGCCACTACAAGGCTAGGCTAGAAGCCATGGCAATCTTGAAGATGAGTGGATGTGTGCCGCCACTTGCTATGCAAGATAAGGCTTAAAAGTATTCACTCCCTAGGGAGGAAACTCTCACAAATGGTTGAGACACAATAGTGTTTTTACTTCAAAATGTTCAACCCTTTTACATGTCTAGGAGCACCCCTTATATAGAAGAGTTTAAGGGCCTCAAAGCAAATCAAAGATACCTAAGGATTTCTCTACAAAAACCTAACCCTAGCTTCTAGAAACTAGGTCAAATAAGGTTACAAAAATGAGAGACAAAAGAGCTAACTATGGTGTGTGCAAGGGTAATTTCGTTCTAGCACAAAAGGAGACAAAGAATGTGTCTCATATGTCTCCAAAAAGTGGTCAAAGTGTGCTAAAAACAAAGGAGACCAAAGGTACATAGGTACACTTGCTTCATGCCTTTTACTTTATGCTTTATGCCTTTGCTTTACTCTCTCCTCCACATCATTTATGCTCCCCAATCACCATGCGCCACCTAGCATTACTTTCTTACTCCTAATTAACCTACAAAGCAAATAAACATAGATTAGCATGTTGGCTTAAGTCAAGTCAACTATAGTCAACAAGTCAAACCTAGTCAAAGGTCAACAAGTCAACTAAAGTTGATTCAACTAAGTCAACTTAGGGAATCAAAAATAACAAACACAAATGAAAGGGATGAAGGATTAGTGAACTTCCTTTCTAAACATGCTTAGTATTCTTAAGCATGTGCCTTCATCCTTGGTTGGGGTCAATCCTTCATCATATTGTCCTAGCCATGGCTCTTGTTGTTGGTACCTTGGTTAGAGGCATCTCATCACCTTACCTGGAACGAGCTAGTTTTAATGCCTCGACACCGAACAACGGAGTACCACAGCTCTAGGAGAAGATCACAGAGTTGGAAAAAGTGAACAAATGGCGTTTACTACTGAAGCTCTAACTCTACACACGGAAATAGGACCAGAGATTTAGAAGTATGGGTTGGTAATACTTACGTGAGTCAAGAACGGAGTCAAGCGGAACGTGAACTGAAGGTATGCTTTAGAACCCTAGCAAAGGCGGCAATAACTCTAAGGGAAGGGGATATGTTTTTACGAAAATGAGCACAAGTTAGGGTTTTGACACTTTAGGTCAGATATCGAATTGGGCCAACCCTCCTTAGGCCCATAAGATTGGACAGTCTAAAAAATATAAAAGGGGCAGAATTAATTGGGCCTTACATAATTTATATTACAAATTTTTTATCGATTCTAAAGCTTAAAAGAAAAAAAAATCAAGAATTAAAAGAAAAAAAAAGCTGTAAATGATAAGAAACTTTTAAACTATTGGATAGAACATAATGTATACAAAATTGTTGAGGAGATATCGTAAAAACATTAATCTTTAGGTGTTTAAAAGGATTTTTCTTTAGCATTTGTTTGAAAGAAAAACTTTAAAGAGTAACTTACACTACTAAAAATTTTCATATTACATGAAATTTTTAATGCAAATTGGTTAAAAGAATTTGCAAAAAAAACTTTTTCCTCCAATTTTTTTTTTAAGAATTTTAATTGGTAGATAATTCCTTCGTGGCTAATTGTTTTCAACAAAATTATAAAATTCGTAAATATTTCCTACAAAATTGGTTGTGAAAAGTTTTTTATGCAAAATATTTTTTGAAAAAGTTGGCAATAATTTCCTACAATTTTTTTTCATAACAAAATTTATAAGTATTTTCTACAAAAAAAATTTCAAAATAATATTGACATGAAATATGAGTTTTTTTAGTAGTGTTTATTTTAAAAAATATTTAAAAGGTTTTACAACAAAGTATATTGTTCGAATAAAATAAATTTAAATAAAATGTTAGAAATTTATTAGACTAATTTAATATTTTTAAGTTAAATTAATTTAAAATTTTATAAAAAAAATTTAAAATTTAAAATTTATTTACATTTTCTAATTATATATATATATATATATATATATATATATATATATATATATATATATATATATATATATATATATATATATATATATATATATATATATATATATATATATATATATATATATATATATATATATATATATATATATATATATATATATATATATATATATATATATATATATATACTATTGAAGAAAAAAAAATAAACTTGTGTTATTTTAGACTTGTGTGAGATCTTGCATTCGTTAGTTAATATTATTTTATCTTATAAAAATACAATTAATAATGATAAATAAAAATATAGTCACTATTTATATATTAATTGTGACTAATTTTATATTGATCACAGACACTTTTCATAACAGTGATAAAGTAAAATAAATATCACACTAATTATATTTAAAAAATATGAAAACATATATGTTTAGTTTGATGATATCATTTTAAATTTTTTTATTACTTTGTAGAGAACAAAATCATTAAAATTAAATTCTAAAAGGATTAAGACTTCTGAATTCAATTATATTGAGGAATTTGAAACATGTTCAAGTATTTATATAACACATTTTTTCAAAAACTAAATAAATCATTATTAAAATTGATATTGATTTGTTTCTTGAATTTATTTTATATCAATATGCCGTTAAGAAGAGACATGAACATACTAATAATGCAAAACTCCTAAAAAAAGAGAAAAATTAATGGTATTGGACAAAACATTTGACATCCAATTCACTTTTTCATACTTTAAGCTTTGTGAAAAACATGTAAAAATATTTCAAAACTGAAATAATCGTGTGTCTATATATCACAAAACTCTTTTACAAGTTAAAACTTGGAAAGAGATATCTGAAGATAATTTAACTGTAATGTGGAAACATATGAAGATTAGTATAACTTTGTTAATGTGAATGTACTCAATTTTTATTTATGTATATGATGTATTTTGAAAATAATCTATTAGATACTTTTTACAATTTTATGACTTTTAAGATGCATTATGTTTGATGGAAGAGGATAAAGGACATGCAATGAAATGATTACAAAAACAATATATACATAAATTAAATGAGTACATCAACATTAACAAGTTATATAAACCTTCATAAGACTTCTGAATTCAATTATGTTGAGGAATTTGAAACATGTTCAAGTATTTATATAACACATTTTTTCAAAAACTAAATAAATCATTATTAAAATTGATATTGATTTGGTTTCTTGAATTTATTTTATATCAATATGCCGTTAAAAAGAGACATGAACATACTAATAATGCAAAACTCCTAAAAAAAGAGAAAAGTTAATGGTATTGGACAAAATTTGACATCCAATTCCCTTTTTCATACTTTAAGCTTTGTGAAAAACATGTAAAAATATTTCAAAACTGAAATAATCGTGTGTCTATATATCATAAAACTCTTTTACAAGTTAAAACTTGGAAAGAGATATTTGAAGATAATTTAACTGTAATGTGGAAACATATGAAGATTAGTCGTATAACTTTGTTAATGTGAATGTACTCAATTTTTATTTATGTATATGATGTATTTTGAAAATAATCTATTAAATACTTTTTATAATTTTATGACTTTTAAGATGCATTATGTTTGATGGAAGAGGATAAAAGACATGCAATGAAATGATTACAAAAACAATATATACATAAATTAAATGAGTACATTAACATTAACAAGTTATATAAACCTTCATATGTTTCCACATTACAATTAAACCATCTTCACATATCTCTTTTAATGTTTTAACTTGTAAAGGAGCTTTGTGATGTATACACACATTTGCTTCATCCTTGAAATTTGTTGTCTGTTTTCCACAAAGCTTAAAGTACAAAGGAGGAAATTGGATGTCAAATATTTTGTCTAATACCCTTAATTCTTCTCTTTTCTTTGAGAGTTTTGCATTAATGATACACCTACGTCTCTAATCTATTAATAATACAATTCAAGGTAACACAAAATGCAAGTTTTTCCATCAACCACAAAAAGCAAAACACATAGAATTAACTAAAAATAGAAATTTAAAACACTCTATTTTTTTGACAAGTGGCAACGTATGGCGATGAAACGTGTCAATGCCTTTTCTAAAACCCTAATTCTTTCACACTCCACTCTTCTCTCACTCTCTGCCATCACCATCTGCTGCCTCCATTTGTTCACAACTTTTCTCTCACCCACACCCTATGCTACCTCACACCCTACACTGCCTCACTGAAACCCTCCATATTCATCACTCAAAATCTAACCTTATGTTACTCTTCGATCATCAACAAAACCTTCCATATTCATCACTGAAACCCTACCGTTGTCTTACTCCACGATCATCTGAAACCCTAACCTTCTGTTACTCTTTGATCATCAACGAAACCCTACCCTTTATGGTTTTTCTATCATCATTTTTGTTTATGATTTGTTTATGCCTTCACTAACAAAGAAGATGATCGGAGAAGTCTTCAAGTCCAAAGATCAGGTTTTGGTTTTGCCTTCACTGTTTACTTCTTTTATGTTTTCTCTAACTTTCTTTGCTTTGTTCTATTGGCAAAAGCAATACAAGTCTAAATGCTGAAGCAAGATTTCGATGATGATAAAAGAAGCCTGAAAGCCATCTGGAAGACAATATGAAGACCATGTGTTGTTATGTTTAAAGCTATCTTGTAAAATGTAATTAGATTAGTTAGAATCAGTATTGTACAAGAAAATTCTGGTATTTCTCGAAAAATCAAAGTGATAATCGATTATCACTTAGAATAATCGATTATCCTGAGCTGAACCAACTTTTTCAAGAAAGCACTGGAATAATCGATTATCACCTCTGATAATCGATTATTTGCTCAAAAATTTGTTTTTTCATAAACCACACTGGAATAATCGATTATCACTAGTGATAATCGATTATCCTGGTCAATTGGGCGCGACTGTTCAGCTTTTTGACCTAATTTCTGGAACCCCTATTTAAGGAACCTTAGAGTTACTTCTCACTTACCTTTTTAAGAAGCTAGAGTACTAGTGCTGTGACTGCAAGAGAGTTCTCTGAGTGTTCTCAATTGAAGCTTTGAAAAACCTAGTGTGGGTAGAGCGATAACTTTTCCTGAGAGGTGTTCTAGGAGATTGAGTGTTGCTGCTGTTGCTAGGAAAGCTAAGGTCAAGGTTCTCTGTGTGATTCAGAGAAAGGTGTTCATCTCTTGGGTGATTCAAGAGAGGTGTTTTCTTTCCTTACACTCTTAATATCTGATTGTAAATCTGTTACTTTTTGAGAGATTAGCAACTGGACGTAGGGTCTTTTGATCCGAACCAGTATAAATACTTGTGTTCAATCTTCTTCTTTATCTCTTTATTTCATCTATTATTGTGTTTGAAGAAATTAATTATTGATTCAATTGATAAATTATGGAAAAATTTTAAAGTATTAATTTTATTACTTAAAACCAATTCACCCCCCTCTTGGTTTTTGTCCACACGCTCAAACATTCCGCTGCGCGATACCAACATGTTCTTTTTGGGTACGCCTTCAGTAAAGAGAATGAAGAAGAGCTTTCCATGGTATTTTATTTTTCATGATTTCACATTTTTTTAGGGTTTATTTCTATCTTTTTCAGATTGATATAGAGTATGCAAGTTCAAAGAAGATATAAAGGCATTCATAATCTGTTACTCTCTGATCATCAACGAAACCCTGTACAAAATGTGTACACTGTATTTTCTGATTTCCATCATATTCGACCACTATTTCGTAAAGTTTTGGTGTTTTTTGTTTACATGATTATTTTTGTGTTTTTTCTATCTTCGTTGTTATTTATGATTTGGTTTTGCCTTCACTAACAAAGAAGATGATCGGAGAAGTCGTCAAGTCCATATATCAGATTTTGGTTATGCCTTTACAATTTACTTCTCATATTTTTTCTTTATCTTTATTTGCTTTGTTTTTTTTTGGGTACGCCTTCAGTAAACAGAATGACGAAGAACATTGTTATACAAGATGATTTCACATTTTGAGTGATTATTTCACATTTCTTTAACTTTATTCTCATCACCATATTCATGATTTCTCATTTTTTTAGGATTTCACATTCTTTAACATTTCCATTATCCATTTTCAGGCGAGTATTCCATTATCTATTTTCAGGCGAGTATTCCATTATCCAAATACATGTCTATATAATCCAATATTTTTTTCATCTTCTCCATTATTTTTATTATTGTTGTATTGTTGATTCAAAGATATCATTTTAATGTATTTGTCCTGAAATTAATTTCACATTTTAATGTATCATTTTTCTTATTGTTGTATTATTGTATTGTATCAGAAGTAACTGTATTAATTTTTAAGTAGTTTTAAAATGTTCTTACTTTTTGTGATCTTAGTTTTTCTGAAAATCCAGGTTATGCACTTAAATCCACACAATTTTATTCATATACGTTTTATTTCTGTATTGCTTTTGATTTTTTTAAAAGGACTTACTCATATTTGTTGATTGGAACCCAAGGTGGATCTGTTGTCTCAGGCAGTGTTGGAATTCAAGGCAAAACAAGTAATGTTTTTTTTATGCAAAAAAGATGGTCAACTGCTATGCGCATGCTTATGCTTGACGAGCTCAAAGCAAGAACAAAAGTTGTTGTCCATGGGATTGGATATGAGAACTAATAATGTAGAAGTTTTGAAAAACATAAATTAAATCAGTATGTATTTGTTTGACATTGAATTAGACAAAATATATCCATGCTATCATTGTACCCAACAATAACATTAATTGTCATATTTAATTTAATTTTACTACAAATACATCAAACTGTATATTTGTCTAAAAAAGTAAATATCAATTTTTCATATTTGTTAGATTTTTTTTCTAAAGCTCTTTCTATAACGATAAAAAGCAACATACTTTGACAATCTCTATAATTTATGCTAGAAATATAATTTGTTAGTTAATTTAAAATAATTATCTTTTAATTATTTTATTCAACCTTTTAATTTATTTCCAACGTTATTATTCTTTTATTTTATGTAGGTTTTCCCATATTTTATGTTGGAGTCCTCAGTTAACTAAAACAGTAAAAAATGTACATGACAACATCAGGTCACTTCTTTCCTTTCCCATATTTATTTCTTTTTTCATCTTATGTTGGAACGATATTTGGAAACGTTTTTCAATTTATTTCTTATGTGATATAAAAAAGCTACATGACTGCATCATGTCACTTCTTTCCTTTTATTTTTCTTATGCTCTATGCCATATTTTCCTTTTATTCCACAACATTGAGTTGTGTGAAATGGGGTTTTTTTTCTGCTCTTCATATGTTTGACTAGTTGCTTTTCCCAAATTTTACTCAATTTGGGAAACCAAAACCAGAGTATGCGTATGGTTTTGGTTTGAATGAATCTTTAAGCATGTGAAAAAAGGTGTTTTGCTTTCTTTTGTCCTCTTCATATGTTTGACAATTGCTTTTCCCGATTTTTACTGAATTTGTGTAATCAAAACCACAACATGCGTATGGTTTTAGTTTTGATGTATGATCTCTACAAATACATCAGACCATTCTTATGTTTTTAGGTTCTCTACAAATACATCTATCCACACCTTCCTTTTTTCACTATTGTCTAATTTCCCATTTTCCTTACACCATGTCTGCTTTGTAAAAACAAACTCATTCATTACAAGAACTAAACCCAGAGAAGGAAAGCTGGAATATCGTTGCAAGAGTAGTAAGGTTATGGTTTGTTGAAGATTACACAAAAGGAAAATCTCCATTTTCCATGGAGATTGTTCTTCAAGACAAAAAGGTATTACACAATACTATAAACGCATGTTATTTTCTTACTTTGCATTATTGTTGTAGTTACAATATGATATTATTATGTCATATATGAAACTGTTTCTGCAGGGTGTCCTAATCCATGCGTCTGTTAGACGCACACTGATATACAAATTTCAATCTGAAATCAAAGAGGATAAGGTTTACGCCATCTAATCTTTTAGTGTTTCATGTAATGGTGGTTCTTATAGAACTACAAATCATGCCTATAAGATCAACTTCTAATTTGGAACCAAGGTCAATTTGGTATAATCTACCTTAGTTCCCAAAATCAGTACTACATACACCCCTTTTTCAACCATCAAAGCTCCTGGTTTTGACACAGATTACTTAGTTAGTAAGTATATTCTTTTCTTTTTTTTCTTCTTTGCATTAAACTTTTCATTCATGTTTTATTTTGTTATTTTTTGATTTTTCTTTAGATGTCATTGGAATGTTTACTGGTGTGTTGAAACAAAGAGAGAGTTAGAGAAAGGTGGTAAGAAGACCAAGATGAATGTCATTCTTATTGAATCTGATGGGTAAGAGCATTGTTCTTCTTTTATATGATGCTTAACATTAGTCTTATCTAACAAAATTGTACATCATGCAATAGTTATCGACTAGAGTGTACTTTATTTGGTCAGTATGTTGATATGTTAAATGCATTTCTTGCCTCTGGAGAGAATCAATATGTTGTCATTGCTTTACATTATTGCAAAGTGAAGACCTTCCAAGGTAACTAACTTTTTGACATTTTGTACAGCTGTAGTAATTTTTTAAAGTGTTTGACATGTTCATATATTTTATAGATAAAGTTTCTATTCAAAACTGTATGAACTGTACGAGGATAATTTTTAACTGTGATGGTGAAGATGCTACGAAGTTGAAAAAAATGTAAGTACATTTTACATGCTTTTTATTTTTGTTTATATATACATACATATATATATATATATATATATTTTCTTTCTTTTTTTGTAGGATGTGGGATAGTACTGAATCTCCTTTTCAACCTCTTACCCAACTTTGTCAATCTCCTTTTCATTAAGCTGCATCCTAGATGCTCAATTAAAGGTCTCAAAGATTTTAAACAGGTTGAATTCTTTTCCTCTATCTTGCAGTTAAATTCTTTAGTTTGAATACTGTGCATTTTTTTTATTTATATCGTTGCATTATTTTTGTTCTAGGAAAGTACTTTTGTAGTGAAGGCTACTATCAAACATGTTCTAGATCATGATGATTGGTGGGACACAGCATGTATCTGTAACAAAGTTGTGTATCCTGATTCCAAAATGTTTTTTTGTGAAAAATGTAACAAACATGTCATTAAGGTTACACCTAGGTAATATTATTAATCTTTAGAATTCTGATTTTAATAATATACAAATTTCAATAAATGAATAATGTTCCAATGTTTATTTTTAGGTATAAACTTAGACTTCGTGTAATTGATGCTACTGATTCTATAACTTTTGTTGTATTTGATCGTGATGCAAGTGCACTGTTGAAGAAATCATGCTCTGATATTCTTGACTTACAAGACAAGGTTAAGTTTCCTATGTAGTCAAAGAAATTCTTAATCAATATTTTCGTATTCTATATTCTGGACTTCTTTTCGAATTATTTAAATCATGATTGTTATCTACATAAATGCTTTTTGATTAAGTTAAATCATTTGTATTTCTACTTTTTTTAATAGAACACTACTGTTGGGAACTTGCTTAAAGAGTTTGAAGTCCTCGTTGATAAGACCTATTTGTTCAAAGTTGAGTGCAAGAATGATTATAATAGGAAATATTGATCAATCATTCAGAGTTAAAAAAGTGTGCATGGATGAAAAAGTCATTAAAAGCTTTAGTGATGTTGAAGTTAAGTCTTTGGTAAGATCTGATTTATTTCTCTTTACGTCCTATCATATATATAATTTTAATTTTACTCTTTTTTGTACCTGGATATCTTTGTTAGGATGTATACTCTACAAATGAAGAAGAAAGCAAACTTAAGCATATTACAAATGAGATGGCATCTGATATCATTGCAGAGGTATGTGAAGATTAGAACTATACTTTTTTTTCTAAAACTTTTTATATGCTAACTTTTTCAAGTTTATTTTTAGGATTTGCTGATCAAATTCACTAAAGAATCAAATGATGTTGAGAGTCTAAGTGATCATTTGAACACTATAGGATCAAGCCATGTTTCTACAGAGGAAGCATTGATCAATAAATCAGTAATTGATATTGAAATTGATGAGTTAACCCACAATGAATCATCTTATTTGGAAAATCTTAGCTTTGAGTTGCCTACCCAAGCACGTGTCCTGGCACTTAAAAGGCAGAATTGATCTTTGGTTCAAGAAAACAAGAAGATCCCAGTGAAGATGTTGAAGAAGAACATTAAGATTGAAAAGTGATTTGTGTTATTTCAATCTCAAAATTGTACAAAAATTTATTTATGTTTTTATGTTGGTTATGTTATTTTTTTTGGAAAACATTTGCTGCTTTTAACTGCATGTACTCATGACCAATATGTTTTGTTGTTCTTAAGTTGTTATTATTTTGAAAACATTCACTTCAAGTTTCTGTTTATTTAATTATGAACTATATTAGTTATTGCTCAACATGAATCCCTAATTATTTTTGCAGTGAAAATTTGCTAGCATAGTCAAACTGTGTTGATATTATTTTATATTGTCAACACCATAATTATGCTAGCTACATCAAAGGAAGTGTATTGTGTGTGTATTTTGTTTTTGGAGATTGTAGTCTTTCAGCATTTGTTTATATTTCAATCTTATCAATCAATTATTCGTAAAAATATATTTCAGTTTACATACATATAATATTATCTTTTGTTGTCTGTGTTGATTTTTAAACATCATTATATGTTGCTAGCTGAATCTGAAAGTGTTGATATTAGTTTTTTTGTCAACTACACTATCATGCTAGCTACATCAAAGGGAGTAACTTTTGATCTATCTGTACATTTTTTAACTACATTATTTGTTGCACAACATATATAACTTATTTTATGTTTTCAAAACCATGGTAGCTATATATTCTACATCATATATAACTTATTCTGTTTATTAAAATTTTAATAAATTCATAATATTTCTATTTTAAAATATATTTTCTTTTGGGTTCCCTACACAGATACACAAATTATTTAAATTTCTAATTTTATTTTTAAAATAAATTTCTTTTTAATAAAATTATTTTTAATCAACTAACCTGTCAACATATGTATTTATTTTTAAAATTAATTCATCTATTTTTAAGATATCTTTTTTATTTTTAAAAATAATTTTCTGAACACATATTTTTCATATGTCTTTTTTATTTAGTTAATGTTTTTAGATATAAAATTATTAAGTTTTGAACTTTAATTAACCAAGAGAAAAACCGACATTGATTGAAAATTTATACCATGATATAAATTATTTCATGTTTTCAAAACCATGATAGCAAAATGAAATATATTCTACATCATATATCTCTACACATATACACAAACTATTAAAATTTCAAATTTTATTTTTGAAAGGAATTAGTAATTAATAAATTTATTTTTAATCAACCAAGACAAAAACTCACATTCATTTATATTTATTGATTATTTTTGTTTTTTTTAATATTTTGTATTATTGATTATATTTAATCAACCGACATTCATTTACATTTTTTTATTATTTTATTTCTTTAAATATTTTGTATTACTCTTTGAAATTCTAATTTGTATTTTTATTTTTAATAATTTGTAATTTGTAATTTGTAATAAATTTGCATTTTTGTATTAATTTATTTCTTTAAATATTTTGTATTACTCTTTGAACTTCTAATTTGTATTTTTATTTTTAATAATTTGTAATATTTTTAATATTTGTAAGTTGTAATAAATTGACATTTTTTGATTATTTTATTTCTTTAAATATTTTGTATTACTCTTTGAACTTCTAATTTGTATTTTTATTTGTAATATTTGTAATTTGTAATAAATATATATGAATTTAAATATATATTTTGGAAATCATTAAATATATATATATATATATATATTATTTCTAAAGTAATTAGAATTTGAAACTGTGTTTTCATATCTATATAACAGTTGAGTATCCATCAAGTTTTGTTTATTATCCATCAAGGAAACACAAGGGTCACTCCCCGTAAACCTTCGTGGATACCTCTGTCAGTGTGGCTGCTAGAATAACTTTAAGAAGGTTCACTACACTACATTTTGTTCATAATCAGGTATGTTTACTTTACAAGAAGTTGAAAAATATGTTCTTTCTGCATTCATCTCTTTTTGTTCAATCAATATTATTCGTTCAAATGTACTCTGAATGTTTTTTCTTCCATCAACAATGCATTTTTTAAAATTTTGTTCGAAACCTTATTTTTTATATATATAAAAATCAAAACTTTATTTTATAATCGTTCAAATCTATGGTTTTTTCTCTTTGTTATGCATGCTTCATCTATGTCAAACTGTTTTTTCTTTGATCAGACATGCAACTCTTACTTACTATGTTTTTTAATTCTAAAAATGTTAAATTTCTTCAACAATCGTTCAAATTTACGATTTTTTCTTTTCGTTGTGTGTTCTTCATTTTAAAATGTTTTTCTTTCGATCACCGATTCATTTTTTTGTGCTTGGTTAGAAATCTTTCCTTTTTTTAAAAAAATGTAAACTTTCTTCAATAATCGTTGATCGAATATTTGTTGCTATGTTTGCACAAGAATTAGGACCGATTTGGAAGTTGGAAGATATTAAAGAAAATCGCCATCAGTTAACTTTTAATATGGATGTCAATGATCCATTGGTCACTGACTGTTGGTCTAGCCTAAGAGTTTTTTTATAAATTGGAACATTTCCATCAAATTTTATTCAGATATGTTGGGAACTCAACATTCCAGATTACTGTATTCTCCAGCATGTCTGCAATATCGACTGCGACGAAGTTTCTTACAAACATACTTTGAATGCGAACAAAACATCTTTTTAGAATGAAATTGACAAAATCTCAAAGAAAGTGAGCCATATGGTGAACAATGTGGTTTTACATTGTTTTTTTATATGTTATTTTGTTGATATAAGTTGTTATTTATTTTTTTGTTTCTTATTTATTTCTTTTTTCAGGACCTACCAACTGACTTTGCAGGTTACGTTCGGAAACATAGATTCAAGAGATTGGAATTACAGGGATCGAAGAACACATTCATTGTTCAATGTAAGCTTTTGGTGCATAATTCACCTAAGAAGTCAACTAAGTTTGGGAAGGGATGGAAGGACTTCTGCAGATTCAATCGATTGAAAGAAGGGGATGTTATTGTGTTTGCAGCTCACAACCAAATGAGAAAGAAGAAGATAAAAGTCTATATCAAAAAAGAATTCTTTTAATATTTAACTTTTCTTTAATTTTACTTTAGATGGTATTTATGGTTTACATTATTGCACTTTCAAGGAAGTTTGCTTTTATTTTGTTTGTAAGACTGAATGCATGGTAATTTTGTTGCTTCTAATAAGTAGAAGCCATATCTATAACTATTATCCATAAGTTAATTATGGTCAACTTTAATATTTTACTTAATTTCATTTTACTTATTTTCGTGGTTCAAATTATGTATTATAGTTATGTATTACTTCTATATAAATTTCTTAAAAAAACATCATAAGCACTAAGATTTATTTTAATATTTATTTTATACAAACAATATTCAATTGTGATAATAAAAATGAATAAAAATTATTATTTTATAAAATCATTTTTAACAGAGGAATTCAAATTTTTTGTAAGATTTAATTGATTTAAAAAAAATACGTTTGAAGTCATAATAAATAACTCAATATCTTAACTTGCTAACTTCGTAATTGTTTTAACTTGGTATTCCTTTGTAATGATTATTTACAAATTGTTAACTTATTCTAATACTATCACACAATATTATTTCTTTTATAAAAAAAATGCAATAAACAAAAATTGATTTGTTACTTTCAAACACGTGTTGTAATTTAAATTAAAATTTTTACAGTGTATTTATGTTTTAAAAACTTAATATTCGACGTATTCATTTTTCATCAAAGGACAATTAAAAATTGATTGGGCTTTCATTCTTTTTGTTTGACCTAATTTTTAATTTTTTTTATTAGTTTTAGGGTACACTAAATGTAGAAACAAAATTCTACTTTGATGGTTGGCTATTACCAAGCATAATACTTATGTGTTAGCCTAAAAAGAAATTATAGCATAGATGCACATTCTGAAAAGAAGCATAGTAGTGTCTACAAATCACCAATTTGGACATTGCAGATCAAATCTTTTTTCAAAAGGTACGTTGTTCAAAATATTGAATTATATGTTACAGTTTCCATATCAATGACTTGGTTGTTCTGTTTTATAAAAAGATTATACTTACATTAGCTAACTTAGGAATATTCAACGTGGAAAACTGAAAATGTCCTTTCATCTATTATTAGCTTTTTATATTCAACACATCCTCCAACAAAATTTAATTATTAATCAAAATCTTTTTTTTATTCAACTTCTCTTGAATGTGTAAAGAAACATAACAGCAAGAGAATGCATAACTTCTGGACACTTTGAACAGTAATACACACAAATGGCTGCAAATGATTCAAGAGATGCAAGAAGAGAAAGGAAGAGCATTGTCTCACAAAATATTTCAAATATGATGATGAAGTCCTCAGGTAAAATAAATTTATTTCTCATTTCATTTGTTGTTAAAATTTTTTCCAAATAAATACATTTACTTCTCATCCAATACAATAACATAAACATTTAAATGGTATAACAAAGTTGTAAATACCAACATAGATTTTTATTTTGTTCACTTCACTACAGATACCAATCAAGAAAAATCCATTGACACTGAAGCATTTTCTTCTGCAAATACTACACCTCTTTCTCACTATACACATTTTGGTAATCATTTTTCATTCAATATAAACTGTTGTAATCATTGTCCATTCATTGACATTGAAGAATTTTTTCATTGTTACATTGTGTTAATAAGTTACTGAATACATCATCTTACGTATAAGTTGTGTTATTAATTTTTTTTAGATATTGATATAAAAAATGCAACAGATGCAACTTCTTGAATAGACTACCACAACTTCTTGAATTTCTAAAAACTTACAGTTTTATATTTTTTAATATGTTTATTATTTGGATTCCATAGTTAGATTGCTTTTACTGCTAAAGTTTAACAGTTTGGGGATTACATAGTTTAACAATTTTTTTTTTTCAAATGATTTTTATCTTATGTTCTCATCTTACTTTTGAACAATTCTCCAGTATGGAATAAAAATCTTACCCCAAATTCAACTATCAAAAACTCCTTATCTCTCAATGAAGATAGAAACGTGCATGATCAAGAAATTCAATCTTCAAATAGAAAGCCACTGTTGGAGTTGACCTATCGTGGTAAGTTTGTTCATTGAATGTAAAATTCATTCAAATTTCCAACAATGAAATTGGAATGACAATGTCTTTGTCAATTTATCCATATTCAATGGACATCCAATGAAATTGATAGAGATGGAGAATAAATCATTGCATTTCATAATCAATCTCTTTCATATTTATTGTCATTCATCTTTATATTTAATGTAATCTTTCTATTGTAAATTGGATACATTTTTATTTAATTTTGTTTAATTGCAATTTGCAGACATTGACCAAATTAATTATAAGTATGCACAAACAAGAAGGGAAGTTATTAGGAATTAGAAGATTGCAAAAAAAAGTAATATCATTGCTGATAAATCTATTATTATTTTATCTTTATTTCAATTCCTTTCATACTTTTTCTATTACTAACATTTACTAACATTTCATGTAAAGAAATTAATGGTTCTACCACCATTGGATCCGGAAAGGATTGTACTTCAATTAAAATCACCAATGGTCCAATTTTGCACAAAAGCAACATTAACAACACAGGTACCAATACAACTTATAATTTTGTCACTGTTTCACAGTAGTCAAATGTGAAACCAACAAAATTATTTTCCATTCAACTTAAGTAAAACAAATTCGTACAATCTAAAATTAAGAACACAGTGACAAACTAATATATCATCAGTTTATATTTCATGTCTATATAAATGCTGAATTCAGTTCATGAATTTATGCATATACTTGCAGGTATGGTTCAAAGTGACTGTCATAGTGGAAGAAGGAAAACGAATTTGTTTAATACACAACCATTGTTGAATACAATTACTAACAACTTAGATAAAGAATTTGTTTGTAGCAGCTTCACTCCTGCTTCTGTGGATTCTTCTGCTTATTTTGAAGTTGTTAATCTTTTTTATGTTGAAGAGAACCAAAGTCGAGGTAATTTGTACTATTAAAAAAAATTATTTGATTACTTTAATTACTTAAATTGTTACAAATTCATGTAGCTAATCTTGAAATCAATATTTAGACATATCTAAGCAGCCATCCTATGCTAGTGTAAGACCAAGTAAATCATCTCAATATTTATAAGCTGTAAAATTCTGTCAACCTTCTCTTAAGGATGCTATTGCACCTATTTCAAAGATATTGGATTTTGACAATAATTCTGATGAAGATGAAAATGATGGTAATCAATAATGGTTGATTTTAAAAAATAAATTAATATTGTATTTATTTTCCTTTATTAATATTTGCTTTTTTATTTTATTTCAGATTACATAATTGGGCATTTCTCTTCTGATTTGTATTCAAGAGCTGAAATTCAAGGTGCCACTACTTTTTAGTCAATTTATATTATTATAGTGTACATATAAATATAAATATGTTTTAGTTAATGACATAGTGTTTTTGATGTACTTAGCAAATGTTGATGTAGGGGATTGTTCCATTGAGTGTCCCTATTGTCAAGCTCAATTGTGGTACGAAGAAAGATCTGATAAATTCAAAAGATCTAGTTCATGCATATGACTCATGAAGGACTATGAGGTCATGGTGGAATGATTGATAAAGTATGAGAATTTAGTTATGATTATTTTGGGTTGGGGAACATATTTATATTCATGTTTGTTTATATATATATATATATATATATATATATATATATATATATATATATATATATATTGTGCATAGCTCACCCTTTCTCTGTGTGTGTGGCGATGATCGGATAACTTGTTATCCGGGAGCAGATGATGTGACAGGTGGGCCAGGAGATGCTTAGACTCGGAGCGAGGGCTAGCAGGGGATGTTTTGTATATACATATATTTTATGTGTTATTATTTTAACTTTGAGAATATCATGTAAACTTGGCGGGAGCCATTGGTTTTAATTCAGTTTCATGAAATTATGGACTCCTGATTTTTATGACTTTATATATATATATATATATATATATATATATATATATATATATATATTAAAGTTTTAAATTTCCCGTGTTTTGGGAAATAGTTTATAATAAATGCGACAATTATTGTATTTTAAATTTTATTTATTTAATATCAGTAATATTCTTTAGGGATGTTACATTATGGCCATTTGTAAGAGGTATGGCTATCCAAATTTGTTTATAACAATCACATGTAATGTAAATTGGCCTGAAATTCTTGATTTTGTAAAATCAAGAGGTTTAACTACTTCAGATAGGCCAGACATTGTTTGTAGATTTTTTAAAATGAAATTAGACCAAATCATGACAGATTTCAAGAAGAATAATTTCTTTGGCAAAGTCAATGCAGGTACACAAACTACATTTCCATCATTTAGACTTTTTTACCGCCAATTGTTTTGTCTAATAATTGTCTTCAAATTTTAGGTATGTATATAGTTGAATTTCAAAAGAGAGGTCTGCCACATACTCATATATTATTATGGTTGAGTGACTCAAACAAGTTAGAAAATGCAAAGCACATAGATGAAGTAATCTCTGCTGAACTTCCTCATCCAGATCTCTATCCAAAACTTTCAAAGGCTGTTAAAACATATATGATACATGGTCCGTGCGGAGCCGCTAGATTCAACTCACCATGCATGAAAGAAGGTCAGTGTTCTAAATTTTTTCCTAAAAAATTTAGACATACAACTACAATTGATGAAGATGGATATCCTGTATATAGGCGTAAAGATGATGGTTTATTTGTGTTGAAAAATGGACATAAATTAGGTAATGGAAATGTCGTGCCTTATAGTCCTTTTCTCTTAATGCGATATCAAGCTCATGTTAAGACAAAATATTGCAACAAATCAAACTCAATCAAGTATTTATTCAAATATGTCAATAAAGGTCCTGATAGAGCCACAATGAAAATTACAGACAAAGAGAATGAATCTATAGAAATGCGTAATATTGATGAGATTAAAAGATATTATCATTGTAGATATTTATCTACATGTGAAGCTGTTTGGAGAATTTATGGCTTTGATATCCATCATAGATGGTTTGCTGTTCAACGTTTAACACTACAAAAAAAACTGAAATTATCGAGAAATTTTACCGACGAATATATTTTTGTCGGTAAATTTGAATTACCGACGGATTCTTAAATTTTAATTACCGACGGAAAAATCCATCGGTAACACAAATTTCATTTACTGACAGAAAAATCTGTCGGTAAAATCCGTTTGTAATTTAAATTTTTTTTACCGACAAATTTAGTGACGGTGAAAGAAGCGGGAATTTTCCCGTCAAAATCTCACCTTATAAGAAGACGAGAAGAAGAAAAGAAGAAAAAGAAGGAGAAGAAGAGAAGAAGGAGAAGAAGAAAAAAAAGAAGGAGAAAGAGAAGAAGAAGGAGAAGGAGAAGAAGAAGAAGGAGAAAGAGGAGAAGAAGATGAAGAAGAGGAAGAAGAAGGAGAAGAAGAAGAGGGAGGAGCAGATAAAGGAGAAGAAGGAGAAGAAGAAGAGGAAGGAGAAGAAGGAGAAGAAAGAGGAAGAAGAAGAACATTTGGAACAGTGTTAAACGTTGATTTGGTAGCGGTTGCAGCGGCGGCGGTGGCAGCATCGGCGGCGGTGGCGGTTGCAACGGTGACCATGGAAAAAACGAAAAAAAAATTGAAAGAGAGAGGAGGAAGAAGATGAACAGTGCAAGAAATTTACCGACGGATTTTTCGGTCGGTAATTACCGACAGATTTTTCAGTCGGTAATTACTGACGGATTTTTTCGTCGATAATTACTGACGGATTTTTCTGTCGGTAATTACCGACGGAACATGATTTCCATCGGTAAAATTTTACCGACAAGCATTTTATTGACGAATGTTTGACCGTCGATAATTCGTCGGTAATGTTGATTTAGCGACAAATTTTGACCATTACCGACAGATTTTGACCGTCTGTAATATCAGTTTTTCTTGTAGTGTAACTTTTTCAGCTACAAGATCAACAAACAGTTTTGTTTAAAGATGATGATAGAATTGTTGATGTATTGGAGAGGAATGACAACATCAATACGATGTTTCTAGCTTGGGTTGAAGCAGTGGCGGATGTTTTAAGGAGCAGGGAGGGGCCATGGCTCCCCTCCTAAATTTTTTTAATTTTTTTATATTATATGTAATTTAGAAATTTTTAATGTTATTTAAAAAATTAAATTATATGTAGTTTATATTAAAAAAATATGATTTTTAAATTAGGTATTTTTTTAATTTTTTATAAAGTATAACATTTAATAATAATAAATGATAAAACATAAAATCAAATATAATAAAAATTAAAAATATTTATTAAGATATTTCTTTTCTTATTATCTTTTTGAGTTTTTTTACATATTAGATTTATCTCTTATTCTCACATGTTTTTTTTTCGCTTTTAAAAAAGAAGTTGATACAAACTTATTATTTTTTCTTTTAATTTCATTTTTTCTCTTTTACTATTGAAGAAAAAAAGGAAATTCTCATGTCTTACTTCATCTTGAAATATTTGTTTAATAGTTAGCATTATCTTTTATCTCATGAGTCTTATATTTATTTTTTATGAATATAGAAGTAAAAGTAATGTATGATGTGTTTTTTCATAACCGATTTTGACTGATGACTTTATTATCATAGATTTTTTTAGGAATTCTCATTTTTTATTAGATTGTAATAAATTATTTTTTGATTTTAATCATTTTTAGGAACTCTCAATCTTTTATTAGGTTGTGATAAATATTAATGAAGAATAAGATAATAGATTCATTATTTTAAAGTGATAAAAGGAAAGCTACATGTGAAGATGAAAACAAGACTAATTCAATTTTTTACATATTCTGAAACATAATACTAATAATCATATTGTTCAATTAGAAGATCCTTTTCTTAAAGTTTAACGAGTTACATGAGAAATTTCCTATTAATTATTTAGAAAGGTTTTCATATTTATATTAAAAGAAATAGCTAAAAATTTTAGTTTTTATTTAATTATTGATGAGTTTAAAAATTTGAAAAAACAATACTTTAGATATGTGTGATTTGTTTTGTAGTTACGGTTATATTAAATTATGTATTAATTTTTATTGTATAGTGATAATAATTAAAAATATAAATTGAGTACATTTTTTGGCTCCCTCAATATTATTGGACAAGATCCGCCACTGGGTTGAAGCTAACAAAAGATATGAGGAAGGAAGGAACTTGACCTATGCTGAATTTCCAACAAAGTTTGTTTGGATCGATGTCTCAACAAAGGCAATGGAAACCAAGAAAGCAGGGTTATAGTATTGGTCGACTGACATATGTTCCTCCAGGATCGGGTGAATGCTATTACATGAGAATCTTACTGACAAAACAGAAAGGTTGTATTAATCATGATAGTATAAAGATAATTAACGGTAAAACATTCTCTACATACCAAGAGGCTTGCCAGGAATTAGGATTATTGGCAAATGACAAAGAATTCATTGATGCCATTAAAGAGGCTAGCCATCTTGCATATGGAAATTAACTTCACTAGTGCAGGAAAGAGATTATGCCGCGGTTATTTTGACTTTTTGGCTTCGGTTTTACACCCAAGGCATATGCTGACGAGGTAAAAAAAGACATGTTTATGCCTAGGTTATGACCCAAGGCATATGTGAGGGTTACTGCCTCGGTTCTAGAGGGAACCGAGGCCTAATGTGCATCGCAGATTTAAAAAAAAAGTATTTTCTGACCCAATAACAGCATCACACGTAGCCATGATCCTTGTACACACACCTACACCAATCACAGTGTGCCACATCATCATCTTCAACCTTCTCCCAAATTAGAAACCCTAGCCACCATTCAAACCCTAAATGCCACTAGTGTGTCGTGACCACCATCTTCGACCACCGCATCACGCCGGAACAACTTCACGACGCCTTCATTCATCTCGCCGGCGACGCAAAACACCCTCTCTTCACTATCATATCTGAACGGAAACATCCCACGACTAACCATCGTGAGCCAAATCGCGACTTCGACACACACATCGACGTTCGAAACCCATAGAAGAGTCTTACGATTTGAAAAAGGAGAAGCACATACCTACAAGCGAGATTGAATGACGACAATGGAGGCGGTTTTGCAACCTCTGTGATGACAACAATGGAGGAGGCTCGCGTGACGGAGGAGGCTCATTCAACGGCGGACCGGTGGTGGAGAGACGAAACTACTACTATGTGGAAGAAGGAACCTTTGTGATCTGGAACAATGGCATTCGGAAATGGAAGAGAGAAAAATGGTTGTTGCTCCACGCGAAGAAGATGAACAGTGGCACGATTTATTTTAAACCCTAAGAAGACTTATTGCCTCGGTTGATTTTAAACCGAGGCATAAACATCTATCTGGCTCGGTTAGATGTGACCCGAGGCGTATTCGACTTGAAAAGCAATCAAATATGCCTTGGTTAAAATAGACCCGAGGCATAAACATCTATCTGCCTCGATTAGAATTGACCCGAGGCATAAAAGTTTGTCACCAGTTTAAAAATATCAATGTAGCGGGAAAAATAAAATTTTAGGGGGTTTATGCCTCGGTTCTAAGTACAACCGAGGCATAAAAGTTTGAAAAAATTACAAAAGTGCCACCGCGTCTTCACATGCCTCGTTTGGAAGTGAACCAAGGCATATAGGGCGTTGTAAAAAACCCATTATGCACTAGTGCTTATATGGTTATTCGTTTCTTTGTTAATCATGAATACAATGTCAAAGCCAAAAGTTGTTTAGGATGCAACTTGGAATTTATTGGCAGATGGTATCCTATATAAAAAAAGGAAAGACTTGAAGATACTAGGTACTAAATATAAATAATCTCCATTCTTTATTCCATATTTTTTTATTCATGACATGTTTTGTTTTGTAGGTTTTCAAATGGAAGAACATGATTTACACAATCTTTATCTCCTAGAAGTAGAAGAACATCTAAATTCCAATGGGCGAGCTTTAACAGATTATAGTTCCCTTCCTCAACCTGATCTTTTAAATTAATTCAAATTTCATAACATGTTCATTATTGATGAAATGAATTATGATAAAGAACAAATGGAGAAGCTGCATCACTCTCTATTGCAGTCAATCACTAATGAGCAACTAAATGTTTATAACAGAATTATGGCAGTAGTGAATTCAGATGTAGGGAATTTCTTTATCTTATATGGTTATGGTGGGACTGGAAAAACATATTTGTGGAAACTTTTGTCAGCTGCTATTAGATCAAAGGGAATGATTGCGCTTAATGTAGCTTCAAGCGGCATTGCATCTTTATTACTTCTTTGAGGTAAAACTGCTCATTCTACTTTTTGCATACCACTAGTAATCAATGATGAATCAACGTGCAACATCAATCAAGGAAGTCTTCGTGCTAAACTATTGATGGAAACAAAACTCATCATATAGGATGAAGCTCCTATGATGAATAAGTTATGTTTCCAAGATTTTGATAAAACATTGAGAGACATTATGAGAGCTAGAAATGAAGATAATGCTAACAAACCATTTGGTGATTTTAGACAAATCTTGCCAGTAGTAAGAAAGGGATCAAGGTATGATATTATGAACTCATCAATTAACTACTCTGATTTGTGGCAATATTGCACAGTTCTTAAGCTATCACAAAAACATGAGGTTAAAAAGTGTTGTTTCAAATGAAAGTGCAATAGATATAAAAGAATTTGCTAATTGGATTCTTAAAATTGGAGATGGAAATATGAATTTGAATGAAAGTGGTGAAACGAACATTTTAATACCAACAGATCTTCTAATTCAAGAAAGTGAAACACCTTTACTTTCTTTAGTGAAATTTGTTTATGGTGGTCTAATTGAAAATATCATGATCTCCTGACTTCTTTGATGACGGCGCTATACTTTGCCCTACAATTGATAGTGTTGAACAAGTAAATGACTTCATTTTATCTTTCATTCCTGGTGAAGAACAAATTTATTTAAGTTCAGACACTCCTTGCCAATCTGATGATGATCAAGAAATTCAAGGTGAGTGGTTTACTCAAGAGTTTCTAAATGATATCAAATGTTCAGGAATTCCAAATCATAGGATTAAATTGAAAGTTGGCGTACCAATTATGCTTTTAAAAAATGCGTATACAGGCGCGATAACGCTGTGTATATGCTAGTATAAATTAATATAATATCTAATATGGTAGGTAACTAACTTTATTCACACTATAAAATTTATCTTATCTTTTTAGAATTATTTTTAAATTTAAAATTAGTAATAGATAATATATTTCTTTTATGAACCTGTATCTAATAAGCAAAAGATAAAATAATATTTTGTTTTATTTTGTTATATATCCTAACTAAAATTATTGTGATATAGTTTTATTAAATGACATATTTTGAATATATAAATGAAGGAAATATCTAATCATTGTATAAATTAAATAAATTAAAATATAGTCCTTTTGTTAATTTTTTTTTCATGCATAATTTTTTTATTAGAATTTATATATTCATATTTTTATTAATCATAAATATATATCAATAATATTTGTTAAGTTTGTCGGAAAAAGAAAGTGAGAAAAATTCATATACTAAAGAATTGGAAGAAAAAAAAATACTTTTTTTAGTTATCTTATTGAAAATATTTAAAATTACATAATAATCTTGATGTCATACATATTGAAAAAAAAATGTTTATGACAACATTATAGAAACATTGATGGATCTTGAAGAAAAGACAAAAGACAATATAAACACATGATTTGTTCTTGTTCATATGGGTATATGCTAAGATTGTTAGGTATTTCTACATCATTTTCTCCTTATTTCAATTTGTGGTGTTGTAAGAATTGAACATGTTGTATAAAATATGTAAGAATTAATTAAACTTGCTTGGTTGTTGTTATATAGCTCAAGCACATTTATCTTATTATTATTATGTTGCCTTTTGAAAAGAGAAGACAACATAAGAATAAACGTGTCATTATTCCACTTGGTTTGTAGACCAGATTCTCGTGTTTTTTATATACATCAAAAAGAATTTTCTAAATCGTTCAAAAAAATGTAAGAATTAATTAAACTTTCTTGGTTGTTACTATGTAGCTCAATATTATTATTATTATTGAACATCTTGCACTTTTGAAAGAAAAGGCAACATAAGAATAAACGAGTCATTATTCCATTTGGTCTGTGGACCAGATTCACGTGTTTTTTGATATACAAGTTATTTGATAAATGGTTTGAGGTTTAATTTAAAAGATCGAGATATGTACTTGAAATCAAACAATAGTGGTGTTTTAGTTAAAGGTGACTAGAATTAGGTATCTTGAATTACTTTTTGTACCTTGACAAATATTATTGAATTAAGTTACTCTAGTGAAAATAATGTCATTTTATTTAAATGTGATTGGTGGAATGTGTGTTCCAAAGGGAGAGAATACAAAGAAGATAAATATGGATTTATTCTTATTAATAGTAAGTGTAAGTTGAAGACTAATGAGCAATTCGTTAGCTATGCAAGTTCAATAAGTCTATTATGTTAAAGATACCAAAGACCCAAATTGGCTTGTAGTAGTGAAAACAAAGCCTCAAGATTAGTATGATATGCCAAACGAAGCTATAAACGAAGTTTGTCAAGAAAACAAAGAGATTGGCTCAATCTGATTTATATCTAATGTGTAAAGAACATGAGTTTTCATTAGATAGAAAACACTTAGCCAAATCCAAAACTGATGGAAATTGAATGATGCCTATGAAAGTTATTGATGACAATGATGAAGAAAGCGATGATGAAAATATTGATTTAATAGAGGATGAAGGAAATAATATTATTGTTCAAGATGATAATGATGATAATTGATTATTGTTTTATACCATTTTGTAAAACAAACTTTGTTATTAGTTATGTGTATTCTATTTATCTATTTATTTTGATCCATCTATCTATATAAATATTATTTACTTTATATATAGAGGAAGATAAAAAGAGAGAGAAAATAGTTTAGGCAATTTATATTTTACATACTGAATATAAATGTGAAGAGGATATATTTTTTTATTAATATCAATAAAAAGTATAAATCTATAAATAGAAAAATGAAAATATCAAATAAATATTGTAACTGTGAGGTGGTCTAACTAGTCTCATGATTGCAGAGTCATTTTAACACCCCAATTTAGCAAGATTTACCTTACTAATTTAAAGCATCACATAATTGATAAAAAGAACATAAACCAGCATATAAGTATATACAATGTATATACAAGTCCTCCATTAATAAACAAAATTTAAATTTTTGAAAGATAAATGATACTTCATCAACTAAGAGGATCTATACAATACAAAAAATTATATACCTAAATAACTACCATTTGTAGTCATATCGCTTCACAACTCCCACTTGCACTATCCTATGCTCATCTATAACATACAATTATTGTTGGTGGACAAACCACAACAAAATAGACAACACAGTAAGTGTAAGACCCGAGAAATTTAAATAATTAAATAAATAATTATTTAATAAATGGAGGTAGGGGAACCTTTATGGCATTTAATGTTGACTTTCATGATGTGGAAAAGTACTAGCTCAAGTGATAGAGGACTATCCCAAGATTCCATACAAGAAGAACTTGAAGATGAACCTTTACAATTTAAAGGACCGATGACAAGGGCAAGGAGCCAGAGATTGAAAGATCAAAACTATTCAAGGCTCCTAATGCTACAAGCAATCTAAAATTCAAAGAATATGAAGATCATGACTTGAAGCACATTTGAAAATAGTTTTTAGGAAAATTAGTTTATGTTTTTAGACTTTGGATTTCCTCTTAGAAATTAGTTATGTTCTATGTTTTTGGGCTTTGGGCTTTCTTTTATAAATTAGTTTATGTTTTGATGTTTTGGGTTGGGCCATCTTGTAGGGTTCTCAGGTTTTCTTAAACTTATGTACCTATATATAGAGGTGCCGAAAACAATGTAGGGACTTTTAGTCATATATTGAATTTGATTTCATTAAAGAGAGGATTCTCTTTGTTCTTGGCTTAGGCCTCTGGTTCTTATCAAAGATTAACATCTTTGTGGCGAATCTTCACTTGACTTATCAATCTGCTAGATTGTGGCGTCCTCCATCTCTGTCTTTTTCCGCGTTCTTCTCTGATTTATTCGTGTCGTGCCTCTTGAAGATTCAAATTCAGAAACGATCATACTCTTTCCTAGATAGGATTGTATCATCTGGTATATAGAGCAAGGTTCTGGTTTGAATTTCCTCTTCTATGTTAATTTTTTGTCATATGAAAAAAAAGCTACAATTTTTCAATGTCTATTTGTCCTATGTCTTATTTTTAATTTTGTTTGTTTCATTTGTAAGGAGTAAAACCACTAAAGTTGTTTCCAATTTGGTTGAATTTTTTCTTTTGTTCTTTGTTTAAATTGTGTATTTCTACATTTGATTCGTGGAAATTATTTGTTTTTGTGTTTGAGATTTTCAAGTGCACTTACTTTGATTTACATGAGTATGAGGGTTTGAAGGATAAATTATTTAGTTTGTTTTTGTGTTGAACTGCAGAAAAAAAATATACAAAAAAAAAATATTGTGGGTCAAAGTCAAAGGGAAACAATATATATTGAAAAAAAAGGATAAAAAAAAGGGGAGTTCAACACAACTTTTTGTTACAATTTTATTTGTGGTTTATTGATGTCTACTTGCAATCGGTCTTTGTCTTAGAGTCTCTGTGTTGTCTCCTTTAAATCTCTTTAGTAGTCCTATTATTTTTTAATTTTAATTTTCTTGTTTTGTGTCTTTAACATTCCTTGAAGTTTTGTCTAGAGTTTTGAATTTTCTTTGTCCTCTAAAGTCAAGATCTAGATCTCGCAACATTTTTCACATGGTTTGTTCACTCTTTGCTTAAGTTACTAGAGTTCTTTGTCAAGCCCTAAAGGAAATTTAAGTGGTAAAAGGCAAGATAGTACATTCAAGAAAAAGCCTATAAGTGTGATACACGAGTGGAAAATTGAGTGAAGCACTTAGTGGTGTAGTGAGGTCCTAAAGATATTTTATTATACTAAAAAACATTTTTTTTGCAGGAATTAGCAAATATTGATTAATCAAACATGTTTTCACAGAGGCATCCTTCTGGAACTGGTTTAACATATAGTTTAACTTATCCTACTCCTAACCAAGATCATTTGGTTCAAGGACTTGAATGCACCAAGAGAGTGGCATGCAGAGATACACTTAGTGTTTATGAGGTCTTGGTAGCAGACGTTAATGCCTTGGAATCCATAATTATAAAGCTAATAGGCAAGATTGCTAGTATTAAACGGAAGCACAATCCTGATAGAAAATCATTGCCAAAGACAAGTACACTAAGATGTTCCAAATGTGAAGGCTATGGGCATGAAAGTCATCAATGTCCTAATGGGGATTCAAGTCCCATGACTCATGAAGACCTCAAGAACTACATTTCATACTTGAGAGAGGAGGAAGAAAGGACAATGCAAAAATTAGATGTATTGAAAAGAAGGCAAGAGAGAAAGCTAAAAAGAGCCCATGAGAAGGAAACACTTATAGAAAATGAAGTAAAGAAAAAGAGAGAAAGAGACGAGAAAGAAAAGAGAGAAAAAGAAGAGAAAGAAAAGAGCGAGAGAGAGGAGAAAGAAAAAGGAGAGAGAAAAGGGAAAGAAGAGCGAGAAAAAGTAAAGAAAGAAGAGAGTAGAAAAAGAGAGAAGGAAGAAAAGAGAGAAAAAGAAGAGAAAGAAAAGAGCGAGAGAGAGGAGAAAGAAGAAGGAGAGAGAAAAGAGAAAGAAGAGCGAGAAAAAGTAAAGAAAGAAGAGAGTAAAAAAAGAGAGAAGGAAGAAAATAGAGAAAAAGAAAAAGGAATAAGAGAGTATTATGAATTGTCAATGAAAAAAGGTACTAACTTTCCTCTTATTGTTTGATTGCCTATGGACGATTTATTCATCAAAGAGCAATGGCATCAATAATGGAAAGACGAAAGGATACTTAAGGAAGACTTATTCATCGAGCAACAAGGAGATCAACAATGGGAAGACGAAAAGATGATAAAAAAAGACACAATCTTAGAAATATATGCTCATGAATTAGCTTGTTTACCCATTTCTAACAAACCTATGGGTGATCAAAGTCATACCTATAACTGGGTCGTTTGTTTGAGCAATATTCCTTTTCTTTTCTTTGAGCATTTTATCTTTAATTTAAAATTGTTTGATGATTGGTGCAGGTGGGTATTTGACCCTAGAGGCAGAACTCCAAAATCTTTTATAATAAGAGATTGACCTCTTTCAGGATCCAAATATCATTTTAGTAGAATTTCTATTATTTAATTTTGGATTTGTGTCTTTGATTTATGCTTAAAACGTTCATGTTTCTAGAAATTTCCAGAAATTGCCTGGCGACTATGTACTTCCCACCAGGCGATGCGAACTGGCTTGCCTAGTTGTTCTGTTCGCTTGAGTTCTATGATGTAGGTGATTATTGGTTGGGGTCTTTATATTAAATTATAAATTTGGTTACGTGTTTACATGTATGAGATTTTACGAACTAGTGATAATTGTATGATTCTTTGCATGATTGGGGAATGGGTTCATGTTAGGGTTGAGAAGGGGGGAATATGTTCCTGGCTATGATTAATGTGTTGTTTTCATGAAAGTATATTATATTTGGACAAGCATGAAATGTGTAATTTTGACAAGACGTATAAAAAAATGACACAATGGATGCCTGAATTGATAACTGAGATTTTGGGATTCGTATTGGTGCAAGAAAACTGGGAAGAACCCAACATTTTTATGCACTGCCTAGCGGCACATGAACTGTCGCTAGGCGACACATCAGTGCAAATAAGTATTCGGTTTCTATTTCGTATTATGCGTCCTTGGGTGTTTAACTAGAAATATTGTGCATAAAAATGTTGAATTAGGCGTACGAGTTGGAAAGAGAACATAGGCTTGTAATGGAATTAAATATATGTATGACTATGTGGGGATTGTGATTATATGCATGTAAAGGCCATGTTTTCCTTAATTGTGATGTGGTTCATTGCCTATTGGTTGCTGTCATGAAGTGCAAATTGTAATGTTGGTTGCAAATCAGTGAAGTATGCCTTATTTGGTAAAAGAATAAATTTATGGTGGATTCATAACTAATTAAGGAAATGCATGATTTTAAATTGTGAAATGTTGTTAAATGGATGTGTGAATTGGGATTCAATCATATGATTATGACTGGATGAGTATGATTAATAATATCAATTATGTGTTACGTGTTTGGGGTTCATTAGAACCTGATCCAAAGTGCCCAAAACCAATAGCATTACATTACTAGTATGGCGTCTTGCGATGCGGGACAAGTTGCCAAGCGGTAAGGACCAAAAATAGTGGCAGAGGCCATTAGAATCACGTGGCACTTGGCGAAAGGGATGGTCCCACCACGCAGAATTGGACTGACAGAGGTACTGGAAGGCGCTTGTCGCTTTGCGACGAATGGGTTCCGGCAAGCGTTCTGGAACCAGGCAGCGCCAGGCAACACGTGTTATACGCCAGGTAATTTTGGGTGCAAAGCTAGATCGCATGGAGGATTTTACACCGCTTTGGATGAAGTTCTTGAGGCGATGCTTTGCTGGGCCCAATTACGAGTGCAACTTGTATAACACGTGGCCACTCGAGGTTGTAGCCTAGTGGTTTTGGAAGTCCAGTAGAGTGTGCGAGATCATTGCTCGTACGGCTGGGTTCCAGAAGATTGACCTCCTCGGTGTTATCTAACGAGGTTGGTGGTCTTGGGACAAATATGAACTGTGATTCGTATTGGGGAACTCTACTCCGTGTTGTGGATTGTGGTCGTGAGAAGTTTATTCCCACGTGTGGACTATAGGTGGTGGCCTGTAGTCGGAGGGGTGGGTAGACACTCGTGGCAGTAAGGATCGATCAATGTAATCATCCAAGGGTGTAGAATTAAGAGGCGACCAGAGGAAGATGTGAATGTTGGGTTGACAATTGGGTTTTGATTAGAGTATTGGGTTTAAAATCATTATGTTATGGTGTATTGTATTCTTTTTATTGGAGCTCACCCTATCTGTTTGTGTGTTTGAAAATGATCATGTAACTCCGTACACGGGAAGATGTTGATGCAGGTGAGTCCATGGATACTTAAAGCTTGAGAGGGGCCAGCTTGAGGACTTTTTCATGGATTTATTTTCCTATGGATTTTCTTACTTACTTTGTAATCATTTTACAATAACTTTTTGGATAATTGTAAGCGTTGACCACATTCATGGATTTGATCTTCTGGCGCTATCAACACCCAATTTCGTCCGGCTTAATAAAAATAATAGAATAATTAATAATAAAAATATATTTAAAAAATAATAATAAATAATAAACAAATAAAAAATAGTATAAAAATAAAAATAAGTAATTTTTTTCCTTTTTCTAAATAATAATAATAAATAAAAAGAAAAAGATTATTTTAATCTTTTATGTGTTTTCTTTTGACGCCTTGTTTTTATTTTAGCCCAAAATACTCTATCCACCCACACTGCATTTTCTTTCAACTAATAGCACCCCAAAATACTCTATGCTTTGTCATTTTTGCTCCAAATCAAGAAGTTAATGATGGGATTCAAATATTTAGAAGCATAATCTGTTCTAATATTTAGATTCGTTTTTCCCCAAGAAAAACTGATTTTGTGCTCTGATTTTATGACACCTCTTTTTCAGATAAAGAAAGTAGTAATATCATTCAAAGCAATATCTCTTTTACTAATTAGAATCATTTTTCCTGATCACGTTTGATTTTGTGCTCTGATTTTTCTGTGATTTGATTTCCATAATATGATAATATGAATACCAATTCTTGCCTTTTAATTTTCTATATAATCAAAACTGACTTTATTGCGAGATTACGTTAGATTTATAATTTTGTGTACATAAACCCATCAAGCAAAAGAATAAAGGGACAATTATGGAGACCTCTCTCTTACCCTAAACACATAATTTCTTTTAACCTTCGCATATAAAAAACCCACTCACCTTCAATCGTCACCCCCACGTGCTTATTGGTTTTCCACTGCAACTATTGTAAATCCAATCTCTCGTTCAGGTTTACAAAAAAAATATTCTTGTTGTGTTATGTGGCCTTTGTTGAGATTTGGTTATGATTCTTGTTAAATTTGATGTTTTTGCCATTTCTTCTTGCTATGAAAAAAGCATTACTTTCATGCATTTTGGGGTTCATTAGTTATGAATAAGTGAGAGATATCATGTTTTAACATTTTATGAATATGTTGTGCCATGTTTTTCATATTAAGTTTTTTTTTTAACTTTTTATTTAACATTTAACAAATAATAAAATAATATGTTTAATCCTAAACATTATTTCCTAATCTTTTTATTATTTATTTATTTATTTTCCTAATGTTTTCATAAATTATGGATATATAATAATCACACTTTTTTGGGTATCAGATCTTATTTCAGACGTTTTTCATTAAAGAAAATAATAATAAATAAATAATTTCATTACTCTTTTAACTTTTAAAAGGTATAAGTGCTCGTGTGACCGCTCGCGTCGTCTCAGTACTTAATACCTTTGCTCTTCTATAAGATTACTGAAAAAAATACAAATTTTCAAATATTAAAAAAAAGTGATCTCAACATCTTCAAACAAATTATCTTTTTTTTTCATAAAGAACTACGTGACCCTAATTCTCCCATTATGAATGGAGATACATAGGAGAAAGGAGTAATAAGGAGTAATCCTTGACGGACCCAAAAAACAAAAATCCTTTTTTGTTTTCTTTTGAATTTTCTCGTTTTATTATTTTGAAAAAAATAAACATTTAAAGGAGATCACATCAATTTGTATTTTAATTAAAGGTATCATCTTATGACGGGCGTTGTAGGGTGCTAACACCTTCCCTATGCGTAACCAACTGTCGTACCCAAAATCTATTTTCATAGACCTTGCTCTTTTTTTTGTGGTTTTCCATAGTTTCCTGTAATAACTATGGTAGTGACTCCAAACCTCTTTTTTTAATATTTCTTTTTGGTTCGTCATCCCGTTGCAATTTCGGTTGTGACAGATGGCGACTCCACTAGGGATTTTAGAGAGTTAGGCATTTAATTAAATATGTAAAATTGATGTGGTTGTTTTAATTTTTTTTCTTTTTTTTATTATTTATTTATTTGTTTTTATTTTTATTATTATTATGATTATTATTTTGTATGTATTTTTTTTTCATTTTGGAGGATTGAAATTTTTGTTTATATTGTCTATTTGTATGCTTGAATATTGAATCATAGGATATACGACATTGTTATATATATCTGCCTGATTTGTTTTTCTTTTTGTTTGCAGGAAGAGGTTTGGGTATGCATTATCCTCCCTTCACACACATTGTGTGCATGACATGAGTGGGGCCCTATACCCGAGTTTGAGTAACTTAAGAATTAGAGGGGATTATGTAGCAGTGTCACGGTGGATGTACTTCCCAAGTGGTCATTCTGAGAACCCCAACTAGAGTTTGTTTGCTTCATTGGTACTCCCATGAAGTGGGCCATAGCTCCAGTGACCTTGATATTTAGGTATTAGGAAACTATCCTAGTGAGCGCATGTCTTTTACCTTAAATCCATTAGGTGCCAAACCTTTGTTAAGGCACAAAGGGAGATATGCACATCTTTTTAATCCTCATTTTATTTATTTATTTATTTTTTTCCTCTTAATTTTGAATTAGTAATAAAGTCATGCATAACATATTATACATCCATGTATTTATGTTTTGTCATGTCATCTCATCATGTTGATTTGTTTTTAGGCTCGAAATTATAAAGTTATGATTAAATTTGAAAAAAAATATGCAAGTTAACATGGTATTTGGAGTCGGGGTCAATTAGGATCTGATACTTTGAAGAATAAATTATCCTTTAGGGTTGTCGAAAGAAATTTGAGAGCATGATAGCTAGGGCTAAAGATTAGGTTTTCTTTCTAACGCATTGATTTATGAGCTTTCTAGAGGGTTGGGTTTATGTGGACTCTTTTCCATGTTAATTTCTATTTACTCACAGCTTTATAATTTCTTAATAAAATAAACGATTTGATTAATAAAAATAGGTTCCTTTCTTTTCTTTTCCTTATTTTATTTTGATTAATAAAAATAAGTTCCTTTCTTTTCTTTTCCTTATTTTATTTTTGATTAATAAAAATAATAGAGAAAAAATATAAAAAATAAATACGGCAAGGCCAAAGCAACCTTACAAGACGCGAGCCAATAGTAAAAATATGGAGGACTGGGAAACACACAAGAGACAATGAAAGCAGATATTAGCCAACTAAAGAACCAAGTAGGTCAAATCTTGGAGGCCTTGGAGTTCTTAAAGGCCTCATGAGAAGCTTCATCGGCATAGGGTGTGGAAAGCACTCACGACGCTTCTGTTGCTTTTCAGTGTACGGATTGTCATCTGGTTACACCCCACCGGTTGGGGAATATTTAGAGGCTAAGCATGCTTCCTTCTCATTCCCAATCAATACTCTAGGAAATGAAGTGGCTACCCTTATGGGACCATGAGTGACTATAATACCGAAGCCTTTAAACACAACTGTCGGTGATGACTCTTTGGGCAAGATTCCACCACACCCTACTATGCAGGCCGTATTCGCTGATGTTGACGGAACCAAAACTAAGCTTGAAATTTTTGAAGAACGACTATGAGCCATTGAGGGAGATGAAAACCATGGTGTCGCAACCGAGATCGCGGCAGGACGACAACAATAATTTAAAAAAAGCATAGGAGTCGCTACCATAGTTTATTATGGAAAACTATAGAAAAACTTTAAAAAGAATGGTCTTCAAAACCAAATTTGGATTCGGGAGTCGGTTACATGTGGGGAAGGTATTAGCACCCCACAACGTCCGTCTTAAGACGGTTCCTTCTTTAATTAAGTGTGCAAGATAGAATTCGATGTTTAAAATATTTTTTATTCCCAAAAAAAAAAACAAAATAAAAACACCTACAAAAATATTAAAGATTAAAACAAAATTATTTTTTTATATTGTTGGCCCGACAAGGATGGTACCTCGCTCCTATGTATTTCCATTTGGAAAATCAGGGATAACATAGTTCTTTGTACAAATATTTGTTGTTTGATATTATTATTTTGTTTTTTTAATTTTCTAGATTTTTATATGTATGTATATTTTATTAATATCAAGAGAACTTGAGATTCTACATGATAAAAGATTTAGTTACTAAGCAAATCCGAGATTTGACATGATATTAAAAATAATTTTAAAATTTTAAAATTTTATATTTTTGTATTTTTATTGTTATTAATTTCCTTTTAACAACAAAAAAAGCCTGCGAAGAAGTGTTTTGATTACCAAGCAAGTCCGAGACTTGACATGGTATGCAATACTTATATCAAAGAAGTAATATAATTTTTTGACTATCTTATTAATTTTTTTTTAGAGAGAATGAAAGCCTACCAAAGAAACCTTTTTATTTATATTTATCAAGATAAAAATAAAGGAAAAGAGAAAGGTTGAGCACATCAACGACAAACCCAAAATCATTTAACATGAGATCCCCGAACACATTTAATCATACAACAATTCAAACAATCATTGATGTTATAAGAGAATCATGAAAAGCATTAAGAGCAAAGAAAATTTACCTCTTAAGATGACCCCCTTTTGTGTGTGTGCTATGTGATAAAAAGGAGAGGGGTTTTTCATTTTTTTTCCTCCTCTTGTATTGAAGAAATTTTGTGCTTATATAGGCCTCTTGGGTACCACTGAGATCCTAGTATTTAATTATAATAAAATATATAGGTAAAGAATTGGTCTTGTTATATAGTTGCATAATATCCACAATATTGATTATAATTATTAACGAAATATTGCCTGTAATTACTAGAATCGTATTTTTTGTCACATAAAGATCGTGATCAAATCATAATGTATTATTCATATAATTGATTCTAATTATTACCAGAAATACTTTCTTCTAAATATTAAAATCCTACCATTCTCTAAAAGTATTATTATCGGGAATATTTGCTTCTAATTAAAATAATACCTTCCCAGACTGACAATGCACATAAGTGTAAATGCACGATATTTATTCAAATTATTATAAAAAAATATTGCTCTTAATATTATACGCTTCTCTAAAAACAGAAATTATGAAACATCCTTTTTTGACATGTCATGCGAAGAGTGTAAATAGCAAACAGTGGGGGTAAAAATATGTAAAACATTTGGGCTCATGAAAAGAGTGTGATAATTAACAATAAATTAGATTCTCTTGCTCTTGGGTTTGTTTTCTTTTTTTTTCTTTCTTCGCATGATAGAATTAAAGTTTAAAAACCTACCATCAATCAAAACATATTTTTTTTATTATTATTTATTATTATTATTATTATATTATATATTATTTTTATTATTATTATTATTATTTTTAACCAAACAAGCACATTTACCCGGACGAAATTGGATGTTGACAACTGCCCCTCTTTACTTAGATTTGACTAGATAGTATGAAAGTGAAATTTTCATATTATCATAGTAAAAGATAAGTAAAGATAAAAACACAAATTTCGTTCGAGTTTCAAAAATGAAAAAAAGAGAACTCGACCATTGCCTCGTAGAGGGCCAATATACCAAAAGAAAACTTGGGCTCGACCATTTCCTCGCAGAGGGCCGAGATACCAAAAGAAAACCTAGGCTTGACCATTGCCTCGTAGAGGGCCGAGAAACCAAAAGAAAACCTGGGCTCGACTATTGCCTCGCAGAGGGCCGAGATACCAAAAGAAAACCTGGGCTCGACCATTGCCTCGCAGAGGGCCGAGATACCAAAAGAAAACCTGGGCTCGACCATTGCCTCGCAAAGGGCTGAGATACCAAAAGAAAACCTGGGCTCGACCATTGCCTCACAGAGGGCCGAGATACCAAAAGAAAACCTGGGCTCGACCATTTCCTCGCAGAGGGCCGAGATACCAAAAGAAAACTTGGGCTCGACCATTCCCTCGTAGAGGGCCGAGATACTAAAAGAAAACCTGGGCTCGACCATTGCCTCGTAGAGGGCCGAGATACCAAAAGAAAACCCGGGCTAGACCATTGTCTCGCAGAGGGTCGAGATACCAAAAGAAAACCTAGGCTCGACTGTTGCCTCGCAGAGGCCCGAGATAAAGAAGGTCCTAATATGAAATTTACATGTGAAAGTGAAATTGAATTTTGTGAATGAAAGAGACTGATATTTGTTCTTGACAAATCATGTGATAAGTGTGTACTTGAATCCCTAGATGTACAAATAATATGATACCCAAAAAGTTGCCCCAAGTTATATACATGAAGCAAAATAGACTACCCAAATGAATTGGTTTAGGAAATAAAAAAATGTGTATAAACAAACGGTGGCAATGTGTGATAACGTTGACTAGCATAGAAACAATATGTAGAAACATTGGCAATGTGTGGAAACCTTGGCTGACTTAGAAGCAAGGTGTAGAAACCTTGGCAAGGTGTAGAAACCTTGACTTACATAGAAACAAGGTGTGAGAACCTTGGCAAGGTGTGGAAACCTCGACTTATATAGAAACACTGTGTGAAAACCTTAGCAAGGTGTGGAAACCTTGACTCATAGAAACAAGGTGAGGGAACCTTGACTCATATAGAAACAAGGTGTGGGAACCTTGGCAAGATGTGGAAACCTTGACTCATATAGAAACAATGTGTGGGAACCTTGGCAAGGTGTGGAAACCTTGACTTATATAGAAACAAGGTGTGGAAACCTTGACTTACATAGAAACAAGGTGTGGAAACCTTGACTCATATAGAAACAAGGTGTGGGAACCTTGGCAAGGTGTGGGAACCTTATGTCACATAGAAACAAGGTGTGGAAACCTTGACTCACATAGAAACAAGGTGTGGAAACCTTGGCAAGGTGTGGAAACCTTGACTCATAAGAAACAAGGTGTAGAAACCTTGGCAAGTTGTCAGAACCTTGACTCACATAGAAACAAGGTGTGGGAACCTTGGCAAGGTGTGGAAACCTTGACTGACACAAAAGAACCATGATGATTAAAATTATGCATATTACTATTTTTTTTCATTTTTTTTTTGAAAAAGAAAGATTCGACAACCACTCATATGAATGAAGATGGTTTCGATTCGCAAAAGTGACAAGAATTTTTCATCTCATAAAAAAGAACTATGATGTATGTACATGATGCATGATGATTAAGACATGTTATGAATTTTTCTTTTTGAGCATTTAAATGATTTATGCGTACATGAATATGCTAACATAATTTGATATGTGCATGAATACGCTAACATAATATGATATGTGCATGAATATGCAATATGATATATGCATGAATATGTTAGCATGCATGTGACTTTTTTTTAAACCAAATACTACATAGAACCTAATTTTTCTAACACATGTTTGGATATTTTTTGTTTGACAATTGATGTCATGTGTTTGAATGCATGCAGATGCTAACACTTGGTATGAATTTTCTTTTTATGAATGCATGAGTATGTTGATGTTTATTATGACCTTTTTTTTAACATTTACATTATATGTGCATAAAAATGCTGACACATGCTATGTATTTTTTTTTTTTAACATTGATTATGATGTGTGATAAGCATGCATAGTGAATGATAATGTTGGCATGACATATGGATTTTCTTTTTCAACACTAACAATATTAGTGTATGATGCACATGTTATGATTTTTTTTTACATGAACAAAGTTGAAACGTTGATGTATGAATTAATGTATGAATGCTCCTTTGTTTGTTAATTTTTTTTTACACAAGTGAATGATGCATCTATGCATGGAGCATGCCCTCGTGTATTTTTTTCCTTTTTACATTGTATGAAACTTATTTCAATTGATCCCCAATTTGTTGTTATTTTTAGATTTATGGAATCCTTTTGTTCTGATTTTTCTCTGAAAAATATTCCTTGGTCTGATCAGTTTATTGAGAAACTTTTTTTTTTGTATCATTGATTTTTTGAACACTATTTGAGTGACATACATGAAATTGCCAAAGGTCCTAGAAGGGATTAGATGAGGTAATTGACTAATGAGTTGCCCCAATTTGATAGTTAAGAGTTAACTTCAGGACATGGGGTGTGTTTGGACTTATCCCAATTATTGATAAAAAAAGATGGAGACTTCAAAATTTGCCCCAATTTGAGGGTATATATTGGTCTCAGGGTGCAAAATGTGTTTGAGCTTGCCCTAGTTGTTGATATCATGAGAATGTTGAAAATAATTGGAGACTTAATACTAGTTGCCCCAATGTAAGCATGACAATCAAAGCCAATAATTGTCCAAATTCAAGATATCTGACTATAGTGTATGAACAACAAGTAAAATGTCTCCCCAATTTATTTCAATTTGAGAATAATGAGTAATGGAAGGAGAAAGGTAGATCAAAGTTTAGGCTCAAAGCAGAAAATATGATAGGAAACAAATGAATAATGAGAGAATGAAAGGGCATGACCTTGATTTAACTTGACTACTCGTGCTAATTTTGATCTCTATGGAAACATGTCAACCAAAAATAAACTGCCCCAGTGTTTGAAAGCAAATCTTTGAACACTTTTTCAATCTTTTTTTTTTGACAAACCTCTTAATATGACAAAATATTTTCCTCTAAATTAAAGTTTTGGAAAAACAACAACCAATCATTGATTTGTGTGGACTTTATTAGGCTTGTATTGTGGCCAAGGCTAAGGGATAAATAAAAAAAAAATGAATAATGAAGGCTCAAAGTAAATGGTATAAAAGTTATTTAAAATAAGGGTCTTTATGTAAGGTTGCACCCAAAATTCATTTGACTACTTTGTTCACCACTTTTTTCACTTTCCAACTCTTGTTTCTCTTTTTTCTTTTTTGCATAACCAATTCTTTTGTCTTTCCAAACTTTTTTAATTTTTTATTTGTGAATTACAAGTCAAATGAAATAGATGCAAACATCATGTTAACTTTAGTGGAAAGGCGACCCTTGCTCAGGGTAATTAAAAAGAAATTTTAATTTTTTTTATAGGCTCAAAATGGGTAACAAAGGAATATCATTTTTTTCTTGATAAAGAAACATGGCCACGCATCATTTCAACTCATGATTGTTTTAATTTCAAAAGCTTTAATCAAAAGGAAAAAAAAATCAATCACATTAGAGGTTGCCCTTACTTTGACCTTACTTTTTTTTTGTATTATTTTCTATTTTTTTGTTATCTTACTTTTTGCCTAGACTACCTTTTGGGTTTTCAGTCTAGTAGACTTTTCTTCATTTTTCCTTTTTTTTGTGTTCAAAGACTTACTTCAATTTTAATTCATTTTAAGGCACATGCCCATTTATGATGATCCTCCATGGAATACAAAGAAAAGTTTTATTGGAGAAAGGTGATGGGAAATTGGATGGGAAAGGAAGTGAATTTGAGCAATTCCATGTACACATATTAGAGCAATGTTTCAAAAGCATGCCATTTTTCATTAAAAAAAATTCAACTAACTGATTTGACCAAAGAAAAATTTATTTTCTCCCTTTCTTTTTTTTTCACTTTTCGCAAGATTCTATGAATTTATTAACAAAAAAATGGGAAACAATTAATTTTGAATTTATTATAGTGAAACTTTTTTTTCAAGATATGTTGATGCATGCTATGTGTTATGCAAAATGACATGAAAATGCAAAATACTACAAATTTGGAAGCTACTTATATACATGTATATATACTCTAACAACATATGGATGCGTGTTATACATTATGCAAAGCGACATAAAGATGCAAACATGATACATCTTATGTTAAGTTTGGAAACTACCTAGATGCACATGCATGTGAGTGTATGTATGGTATGTACTATGTATGGCGGCATGAAAAAACAATGGATGAATATTATGTGTTATACATTGTGACATGAATCCAAAGTGAATCCATGCTATGTGTCAAGTGAATGTAAAAATGTTATTTACCTTAAAACTATGTGCATGGTACCATGCATGAATGAAAACAAGATGTGGATGTAATGCATGCATGCCCCTCGAGAGGCCCTTATTTATACGTTGATGCAAATATAACACAGTTGAAAATTAACTACTTAATTCTATAAAAATGAAAAGATTAAAAAAATAAAGAAATAATGCATGCTCCCTTTGTGTCCTAGAAGGTGTAGAGAAAATCTATTTTCTAGTCTATAGACTTTTATATGATTCTTCCAAGGATAGCTCTAAATTATCTCACAGACCTCTAGAGCTTAAGTCAACCTCAAGACATAATCCACAACGATAGGCGACCTAACAGATGTGGCATGTCAAGAGGAAGCAAACTCTAGATGAAGTCTTCCCAATAGTCAAGTAGATCCGAGATCTAGCATAACAATTGTTGGACCTCCACTCCTTACGGCTAACTCAGGCCCGGGTATAGGACCCCAATATTAAAATGAATGCACTAGCCTACCATGTGCAATGTGTGAAGGGAGCAACCATAGACTACCCAAACCTACATATGCAAAATAACCAGAAAATTCCCGAACAGATATAGCAATTGTCTATGAGCGAAATTCATAGTGCACGAAATTCTTTTTTAGGCACTACTAACAGTAGGATTGTTTGAAGGTGAATACAACTTAAAGGATGCATGTGAGTTCCATCCATGTACTAAACATTCCATTGATGCCTGCAACAAGTTCAAAAATTTTCTACAAAATTTGATCAATAAGAACTTCGTGCAAGTATGTTGTGGGGATAAAGAGGACAAAAGGAGGCTGGTATAGAAGAAAAGAAGGAGCTAAGTGTAGCTCGCATAAAAGGATGAGAACGAAAGAAAAGGAAGATTTGCATCAATGACATCAAAGAGAGCTTCCGTAGTGCTGGATGAATTAACGTTTGTCAGATATCAGCCATCAAGGATGGAAGTGGATTTGAAAGCTCAAACTTTGTGCGGTCTTGTCCTCCAAACATGTAACTGAATAATTGAGGGATAACAAATTTACCCGTGATGTTTAATTTAGAGAAAGCATAGTAATTTTAGTTTATCCTATTTGCTTTACCCGGAGCTTTAGGATTCATGATGTTACGGGCAAACTTTTTTTCTTTCATGCTCAGTGTGTCAATAAAGTCATTTATAGATTGCGTTTTTAATAGTTTTATTTTATTTATATGATTTTAAACTCAAATAATTCAGATATGATGATGAACGTTTTAAAAATATTTATGTCTGTCGCAACTCAAATCGCTACCGGACGACGAACCAAAAGAAAATATTTGTAAAAACAGAGTTTGGAGTCGCCACCATAGTTATTATAGGAAACTATGGAAAACCATAAAAAAAAGCAAGGTCTGCGAAAAACCAAAATTTGGGTCCAGGAGTAGGTTACGCGTGGGGAAGGTATTAGCACCCCACAACGCCCGTCCTAAGACGATACCTTTAATTAATGTGCAAAAGTTATGTGGTTTTTCGAAATATTTAATTTTCCCCAAAATTAGTAATAAAAGAATGTACAAAAAAAACCTAAAATATTTTTTTGAATTTTTGGGCCCGACGAGGATTAATCCTCGCTCTTACGTATCTCCATGTGAATTGGAGAATCAGGGTTACATAGTTCTTTATGAAAAATCTATTTGGAAAATTATTTGAAACTGATTTAATTTGTTTTATAATTTTGAAAATCTTTTTATTTAAATTTTAGTATTATTTTAAAATTGGTGTCACACGACGCGAGCGGCCGGATAGACACTTCAAATAATTTTTTTTTCTAATCTTTTATTTTTTATTTTTTTAATCATTTATAAATTTTTAATATTTTTTTAAAACTTATTTTAGAGTAGTTGTGGATGTCATTGCGACGTGAGCAACCAAATAGATATAAAAGAGTAAACAAAGAAAGTTATATTTTATTTTTAGATCATCTGTATATATTTTTAGAAAAAACAAAAGTCTAAATTAGATGTCATGCGACGCGAGCGGCCGGGTAGACAATAAAGAAAGGGGAAAAATATATTTTTATGATTTAAAAAAAAGAATGAAAATTGAAAAAAACTAAATCAAAAGATGAAAGTATATAGAGTGACGTACCTGAAAAAAAATTAAATATCTCCTCTCCTTTTCTCTTTTCTTTTTTATTTTTGCTTCCTTTTCTAATTTTTGTTTGTCTTTCCTATAGAGATAAAGATGAGAGGTGTCTTTGTGGGTGGTAATGAGAGGAAGAGAGAGTGTAGAGAATGTTTTTTTTTCTACCTCCTTCAATATGTTTTTTTAATTGAGATCAGAAAGGAGGTGTTTATATGGGAGTGGTGATGGGAAAGAATTAGAGAAGTGTAAATAATCTTTTTTCGGTCATGACAGAGTGCATATTTATATTCACAACTTGCAATGTCAATGCAATCTCAGCCTTAATTGTAATGTACAATATAAGGAAGGAATTGGTTATGATAGTAGCAAATTATGAGTATCAAATCACAGCACAAAATTAATCTCAATTAATAATATTGATTCTTACCATTTGAAGGGATATTGCTTCTAATTATTATTATATAATTAATTTCTCTATCAGGAACAAAGGTAGAAAATATTTGAGTTATTGGGCTCATGAAAATTAATAACAAATTGGGCTCTTCCTCCTTTTTTTTTCTTTTTTTTTTCTCTCTTTTTTCTTTTTTTTTCTACAGTTGATGTTTGAAAATCTTTTGAAGAAAATTTTGTTTCACATTTTTTTTCCATTAACTAAAAAACCCTTTTTTTATTATTTTTTTCAAAAATAAATTTATTCACGCGGACGAAATTGGGTGTTGACAATGTCAATATTCAAAATTTTCAGCACTCTATTGACAGTAAGGAAGATGATAATGAGGATGATTGGGAACCTTATCCTTATTGTCTGAAGATGAATGGTGTCGTTGGGACAACTAATAAAAACATAAAGAAGATTATATAAAAGATGGTGGTCACGTATAAGGATTGGCATGAGATGCTTCTTTTTGTTGTGCATGGATATTATACATCAGTATGTACTTCAACTGGGGCAACACCTTTCGCTCTAGTATATGGAATGGAAGCAGTACTCCCCTTTGAGGTAGAATTTCCTTCCTTGCAAGTATTAATGGAAACCTAACTAGAAGAAGCATAATGGGTTCAAGCCAGATTTGACCAGCTTAACCTCATCGAGGAAAAAAGGTTAATTGCGGTGTGTCACAGACAAGTGTACCAAAGAAGAATGAAAAAACGTTTGACAAAAAGGTGCGTCCTAGAGAGTTCCATGAAGGTGATTTAGTTTTGAAAAAGATTTCACTTATACAAAAGGACCACAGAGGCAAATGGACTCCAAATTATGAAGGTCTGTATGTGGGTATGTGGTGAAGAAAACATTCTCCGATGAGGCACTAATACTCATAAGGATGGATGGGGAGGAGTTATCATTGTCAGTCAACTCCGATGTTGTTAAAAATTCTAGAGGATGCTACCAAGGATATCAACATTTCAAGTTTTTTTGTATTTCACTTTATTTGATAAAAAATAAATCATTTGGGTTTTCATAAATTTGTTGTAAAAATGTTTTATGTTACACTGAGATGATAATTAAAGATAATAAAAATATTGGTAAAAGGTATATTTGTGTTAGGAAAACATCACGGGTATGTTCGCTAAATACATTTTAGCTCCTAAGGGATGTCGTGGAGGCAAAAAATAATAATAATAATAAAATTAAATAAAAAATGAGGAAAAGAAAAGGAAAGGAAGGAAAAGTAAGGGTTTTGTGAATCCATGCATTCATGCACCCTCATCACATTATACCTTTAATTTTTATCATCAAAACAAATTTTGGAAGGTTCAAAAAGGAAAATAAGGGTTCACATGGGCAAGTTTTCACATGGGCCCATTCTACTTCTTTTTCAAATGGCATTCACGTTGTGTTTGTCTACGCTTAAATCAATATTCAGGTTCTCCTTTGGATGTAAACCCTTTCCTCAGGATTGGTCTACTCTTTTTAAAAAAAATCATATTTGCAAAAAGTATATACTTTTGGATCAAGGCCCTCTACGTGGTAATGGTCGCTGAATCCTTTGGATGTAGAGTGATGAGTGCAAATTTTTGCCCTCATTTAATATTTAAATTTGGGGATTTAATTGAATTTTCTGTCCTTAAAGATTGATTTAATTAGGATTTGTGGTTATTGGATTTATTGAATAAGTTTGGTAAAAATGGCGTAAAAATTGATTTTAGTTGCATAAAATATTATTGGATATTCTAACGTTTGTTAATGAGCCTGGAATTTATTTTTGGTCATTAATAGTGCGGATTTGAAATATTCAAAGTTACAAAATAAGTCCAAAATCAGGAAATTCTGGAAAAGAATAAATCAGAAGCTAAATGCACCCCTATATTTTATTTGCACACTCCTTCTAAAGTGGACCACCAAAAACCTGTTTTGCACCCCTAGTTTTCACTAAGTTGCACCCCTCTTACAACTTAAACTACACTCAACCAGATCACGCCATGTTGCAATCCTCAACTTTTAAAATTGGCCAATCAGAACAAGCCACGTGGCAACAATCCTTGCACTAACAAGTTGTCCAATGGAAGGCTGCCACGTCATCATTTTCATCTCCAAAACAGAAACCCTAATTTTCCTCAAACCTTAGCCGCCACCATGACCACCAGCCGTGGTAGCCGCCACTTCCATCGTCAACCATCACCGCACCTTTTCGTCAATCGCCGACTACCGCAACATCACCGCACCTGCGAGCCTGATTCGAATCCACACACCTTGCAGCCACCATCGCGAGTCATCTTCTCCGCAATGAAACCATGGCGGCAGCGGAGACGTTCGTGCACCTTCATCTCGCGCAACAACCATCATCTTCTTCCACACGAATCTGCCACGGAACCTGCACCAGATTTGCTTTCTTCACGCACCATCATTAACGCGAGCCAGAATCAGAGCGCATCTGCACTGCGTCAAAGCACCAAACTGAACCGGCAGTCACCGCGTCACTACCATTTCTGTAATTTGAAGCACGCTGCCCCCATGAAAATGCGAGAACCTCCATTTTTGTGCAGCACTTGCAACCATGTTTGCAATGAGCAGTACCTCCCTCTCGTGCAGCAAGCACCATCTCTTCCACGAGCCAGATCCGCACACACCGTTCACGAACTTGCATCATATTCCACCATCGTTTTCCAACCCAGCAGCACCGCAACAACAGCGGAAACTGCCACCATCAACACCTCGCGCCACCATGAACCAGAGCAGAAAGCGAACCAGATCTACGACGCCCGCCTGCACCAAGTCCGGCCACCACAATTCGGTCTTCTTCTTCCCACACCAGCAGCCATGGCAGCGCCCCTCCATCCTTCTGGCCGACGAACAGTAGTAGTCCGTGAGCCATCAACCTTCACGCCGGAGCAGCCACCATGGCAGCCGTCATTGCACTTCTCTGCAGCCAAAGGAGGCAAAAACCATAATTATGGAGAGAGAAAGCACTCTGCCACGTGTCAGCTTCTCATTGCACAGTCAAATTGGTCAACTGGTCAACTGGTCAAAGCCAATAGTCAACTCCAGTCAAAACTACAAAAATGGTTAAATAAGAGGGGCAAAATTAGAAATTGGACAAAGATTAAGTTGCTAATTAATTAAATAAAAATAAAAGATTTTAGCAACCGACAGATAAAGCCCACAGCGCAGTTGAAGCCTATATAAAGAGACTTAAGGGAGCAGAAACAATTGATAACTTAGACACTTAGAACTCTCTGCTTTTGGCAGACACCGTCATCCATCACATCTCTCATTCTCTCTTTTCTTTTATTTTTTTCCTTCATTATATATTATCATGTATTCCATCAAAGCCATGGAGGGCTAAGCTTTAAGGGTTGATTCCACTGTAATTTCTTAACTGGATTCTGAGGTTAGATGAATTTATGTGTTTGTTATTTTGATTATTGTTGTGGTTTTTGTTTATCTATGTCCTTTGCTTCTTAATCGAATAGAAAATAATGATTTTAAATCTACATGCATGCTAATCATATGAGTTAAAAGGTTTTTAAATTAAATTGAGACTTTACTTTGATTTTATTTAGAAACTTTCATTTGATTAAATAAGTTTTTGCAAATAATTGAGACTTTACTTTGATTAGAGGTAATTACTTTAACTAAAATTAGTCAAGACTTTACTTTGATTAATTAAGTTTTCTATTTGGTGAAGAAACAAAGGAATAAACATGATTAGGCATAGTAAAATTAATTGAGATTGTACTTTAATTAAATTTACTATGGACAATCTAACAATTCTCACGTTTAATTGAGATTGTACTTTGATTAAAAGTGAGAATGCCAACTGTAAGACCCGGGAAAATTAAATAGTTATTTAATTAATTATTTAAATAGGACGGGTAATGAGAACATTTAAAGTAATAAATGTGGAGAGCTATGACGTGGAAAAGTGCTAGCTCAAGTGGTTGAGAGTACTTTATTGTGTGTGAGGACTTGGGTTTGAGTCCTATGAGTGTCAATTAGATATTATTTAAATTATATGTTTTTGTGTATTTATATATTGAGTGCGTGGTGTAATGATAAATTCCTAGAATTGTGGGAATTATCATGAAATATGAATTGGTTGAATGGTTTGGCCTTGGTGTGGTATGTGCATGAGTGTGGGTTCAAACCTTGGTGAGAACTAAATAATTCCTTTTTGCCAAATTTTTTTCTTGTGCATGAATGTGGAAGGGTCAGAAACTTAGCAGCCAAGGGAGAGGTAACCTAAGGGCTGGAAAACAGAGAGTTAATTAAGCATTTGGTTAGCCTTTGTATAATTTTTTATTTAAAATTCGTGTAAGCCACTAAAGGAGCAATTAAGGGAGAGAGATAGTGAGAGGGGGGGTTAAAAGAGAAGAAAATAGCATTGAGGGTTCGTGGTAATCATAAGCAAAGGCTTTTCCAGAGAATTGGGACTGATAGAGTAAGGTAGTGAGGCTGAAAACGCAAAGGTTGGAGTGGAAAGCAAGGGCTAGGGAGGTTTGGTGAAGGGATAAGCACACCAACTTGAATTTAGCAAGGAATCCAGTTAAGGGGAGTTGTTTTTATTTGTTTTGACTCGTGCTAACTGTACTGTGATTGAACGAATTGGATTGGATGAGTTTCTATGCCTAATTATGCAGTTTGTTTCACATTTCTGGATTCTCGCCCAGAAATTGCCTGGCGGGAATGAAGGTGCCGCTAGGCGGCACATTAGAAATCACTGTGGTTCTGGGTTCGCTATTGAACTGCCTGGCGGTGAGGCTGAACCGCCAGGCGATACATGGTGATAGGGCACTGTTTTATTGTGTTTCTGGGTAAATTGAGATGTATAGAGTCCCAAAGTGATTTTGTGTTGGTGTGATTGCGAACTTCATTGTTTTTATGGGTTTTGTGTTTGCCTATAAATTATACTGTGAGGGTATAATTGAGTGAATTACATTTAAACCTAGGAGTTCCATTAATAATCTGGTCTAGGGTTCATAATAGAGGAGGTTCATAGAAATTGGGATTTGAAGCTGATAAAAACAGGGAAAAGAAAATGCTAATGAGTCGTTGGATATTTTTAAGTTCGAACCTGGACTGAATTGATAGGGAGTTGGGGAATTCATGAGTGCAGCAGAGAGATAGAACCAGAATCTGATACGTCGCCTGGCGGTTTACAACCTGCCGCCAGGCGATGACTGAAGCAGTGGCACAGTCTGTGACTTGAGAAGTGGAGGATGGAAGGAGAACATAGGGAGTGTGCGGTACTCGATAATTGTTAATGAAACTATAAGGAACGGTATAAGTATGTTACTGAATTATAGGAACTAGAATACGTATGAAGGTATGAGCATATTATGGTGTGGGTTTAGGAAAGTTAAAGGTTAGATAGAGGAAATAATGATCCTAATGTAGAGTTTCAGGGTTAAAATGTATAGCTTGGGTGATGGTGTTTGACTGGAATAGGAGATGGTGTGTCTTAAAGAATTGAGGTAATAGTTAAGATTTGTGTAACAAGGATTGAATGCTAAAGTATAGGCGTTGTAATACTGTTGTAGTGTGAAACAGGTACGTAAGGTGCTAAAGGCTATGGTATGAGTGGTCTCATTTTTGGGATGGGTCATTGGTTATGGATAGAGGAAATGGGAAAAATCCTATGTCTTGTTGTGTGGTTAGGGAAGGGCAATTCATAGGTAATGGGTTTACTAGTGGAGTGCCAAGGAGGCAAGAATACGAATTAAATTGATTGGGGTATGGTTGGGTAGTTTGCATAAAGTCATGACGAATGAGAAAAATGATGCTTGTGGTAGTGTTCTAGTTTGGGAACGAATCAGTGAGTGTGCCAAAACCAGCAGGGAGACATTTCTGGTGTGGCGCCTGGCGGACTGCTGGTGCCGCCCGGCGATAGGAACAACAAGGAGGATCTCTGCACCGCGTGACGCCTGGCGGCAAGGAAATGCTCCGCCAGGCGATGTTGGATAAACAGTGGCGCTGGAAGGGCGTTGGCGCCTGGCGGCGGGCAGGTACCGCCAAGCGGTCTGGACCTGTATAGCCTAGCGGTGCTGGGTGTTACGCCAGGCGATTGCGCTGCAAGTATGACTTGTGTGGGTTGCTTTTAATTGACAATGATGTTGTACTTGGATCGGGAGATGTGCCATGAGCGGGTAGGTTCATGGATGGTGGTTAACATGTGATGATATGAGCGGGGAGGTTCATATCCAGTTACTCTCGTGTGGGGATACGAGCGAGGTAGGTTCGTATGTTCCGTGCTCACGTTGAGAGATGCCACGTGCGGGGAGGTACGGGGCTGGTGAATCACATGTGTTGGACTACGGGCGGGCAAGTCCGTAGAGTAGGACTACTAGCGGGGAGGTTCGTAGAGGCAGGACCATGAGCGGGCAGGTTCGTGTGAGCATCATGTTCCCGAGTCCAAGGCTAACCAATTGTATGATTTGAAGACTGATAAGTCTTGGGGTTAAGGTCTTGGCCAAGAATTATATATAATGAATAAAATGGGTATACAATTTATCTTGTGTTTTATATGCTTGTTATTTTATTTTCTCAGCTCACCCTTTCTGTTTGTGTGTGGCGATGATCGTGTAATTCGTTACACGGGAGCAGATGTTGATACAGGTGATGCTGAGGATGTTCAGATGGCGGAGTGAGGGCTAGCATGGGATTAGAGTTAGGGTTTTTGTTCATTTGTATTTTATATTTCAAATACTAATTTTGGAAACTTGTAACCTTTTATGGATTTGGTTATGAGTTTTGGCGCACTATTTTAATGAATTTAAATTTTTCCCGCGTTGGGATTTTTATCGAAATGACTATTAATGTAATTATTTCTTTTAATATTTATTTTTAAGTAATATTCCCTAGGGATGTTACACCAACAAATGAATTGAGTCTTTACATTGATTGAATTGTAAATCAACAACAATAATTCATTTAACAATAATCTCTAGATAACCAATGAAGAATCTTATTTAGAAAAAGCAGTCGAATAGACTTATTTACTATTACTGTGTTTACAATCTTCCGTGTCATTTTATTTGCATATCAAAACCTCCTATTTTTATAGTTGCAAGTTTTAATTGCATTTTTAAGAATCAAATATTTGAGATCAATTTCGTATTCGTTGTGAGACGACTCAGGGTTATCTTAACCCTAACTATTTTGTTCACTACTAACTTGGCAATAATGAAGTTGCTAAAGTTAAGTAGTGGTAATTTGATCGCCTAATGACAGCGATATCAAATTTGGCGCCGTTGCCGGGGAATACGGTTAGTATTTCTTATATTTTGATTTTCTTTTTATTTACTTATTTATTTTATTTTATTTTATTTATTTATTTATTTATTTATTTTTATTTTACGCATAGACGTTTAATAGAGTTTGTGTTTTTTGTAGTCTTTAGTTTTCCTTTTTTTAATATTTCAAGCAAAATTCTATTTTTGTTTTGATTAAGAATTTCTTTTAAGAAATTTTTTGAGACTAGTTTGGAAAACTCTGTCTAGGAAAGACTTGGTATTTAATTTGTCCAGTGTGACGCACCTCTCTTTCTTGGGAGTAGACCCAACGACATCTTAACTTATTTCTTTCTTGAAATCTTTCTCCAAAACAAGAATAGGAAGAAGAAAAAAACACAGAGAAACACTTTCAGGTGGACTGCGTAGTGCATGACTCGGGCCAATCCGGGTCAATTCTATCAACTTGAAAAGAACTTGAAAAGAACTTGCGTAAATCATGCAGGAGACTTGAACTCAGGTGTTCTACTGAGGAGCACCGTCATCATCTGAACCTACCACTGAAAGTGTACCACTAGAATCACCTTCGGTGATTAACATATCTTCTGATCCATCACCTGAACCAGAAATTCAAGAAGATAGAATGGAAAAAAGAACAATAAGAGAGTTGGCTTCACCGGATGTAGCAATTACACAAAACATGTGCATGCAATATCCAGATGGAGAATGTGAACTTAAGTCTTGGTTAATCCATCTTCTACCCAAATTCCATGGATTAGCAAGAGAAGACTCGTACCATCACTTGAAGGAATTTCATGTTGTTTGTTCATCCATGAGACCTACAACAGTGACAGAGGAACATATTAAGCTTAAGGCTTTTCCATTCTCATTGCAAGATGCTGCTAAGAATTGGTTATACTGCCTTCCACCAGGATCCATCAATACTTGGGAGACTTTGAAAAGATTATTTCTGGAAATGTTTTTTCTAGCATCTAGAGTTACTGCTATTCGCAAAGATATTTATGGGATAAGGCAACAAGAAAGAGAAAATCTTCACGAGTATTGGGAATAATTCAAAAAGTTATGTGTTTCCTGTCCTCATCATCAAATAAACGAGCATCTCCTCATTCAATACTTTTATGAGGGATTGAGTATCATGGATAGACAAATGATAGATGTTGCAAGTGGAGGGTCATTGGTGGACAAAACACAAACAAATGCAAGACAATTGATTGAGAATATGGCGTCGAACCATCAACAATTTTCCACCAGGAGTAATTCTATAACTCTATTGAAGGGAACCCATGGAGTAGAAGCTTCATATGTTGCAGATCACAAGAAAATAGAAGGGAAGTTGGATGACTTAGTAGCCATGGTAAGGACCTTGACAGACTTACAGAAAAAGCCTATCCTTTCTACCTTATGTGGAATTTGTGCTTCTACTAATCATCCTACCGAGGCTTGTTCTATGTTAAAAGAGACAGGGACGCTAGGCGGTGAACAACCTCAAGCATATGCTGCAAACATTTATGGCAATAATAGATCACCTCGGCAGCAATACAACCATGATTTGTCCTCCAACAAGTACAACCCAGATTGGAAGGAATATCCCAGCCAAAAATGGGGAAATCAGCAGTCTCAACACCATCAAGTCTATGTTCCACCTCAACAGAGGCAACAACCACAACCAGCTGCAACCTCTGGTGACTCAAACATGAAAGCAATGATGAAAATGATGGCTGACATGATGAAGGGACAAATCAATGAGTTGAAACAGACGATGAAAGAAATCAATCAAAATTTGCAGAACCAGATTGGGCAAATGGCAAATGAGTTAAATCAGATGAAGTCTCAACAAGGCTCGAGCAATTTGCCTGCACAAACTGTAATCAACCCGCGAAATGTAAGTGCTATTACTTTAAGATCGGGTAAGCAAATACAAGGCCTTGGGGATGCCCAAGAAGATGAAGATAAGGACAATGAAGTTGTACCTGATAATGAAAGTAGAAGATCAGATGAAGCAACACAAGCAAGATCTAAAATGCCTGCACCTTGTAATAATTCCAGGTTGGTATCCCCTAATACTTCCTCTAAAAATTCTTCTCCTTATTCTCCTCCTCCTCCCTATCCAAACCGTTTGAAACCAAAAACTAAAAAGATGGAGGAGTTAGACAAAGAAATCTTGAATACTTTCAAGAAAGTGGAGATAAACATCCCTTTGTTGGATGTTGTAAGACAAATTCCTAAATATGCCAAGTTTCTCAAAGAATTATGTACACATATAAGGCGTATTATGGACAAAGAGGTAGTGAACATGGGAAGAAACGTGTCTAGCTTAATTAAGAAACCTGCAGTCAGAATGCCGCAAAAGTGTAAGGATCCAGGTATTTTTTTGTTCCCTGCATTATAGGAAGTACTAAGTTTAATAATGCTATGTTAGATTTAGGAGCTTCCATTAATGTAATGCCTTTATCAGTTTTTACTTCACTTCATCTTGGACCTCTTAAGTCTACTAGTGTGGTCATTCAATTGGCCAACCGTAGCATAGTTAACCTTGCAGGTGTGCTAGAAGATGTGCTTGTCCGTGTGGACAAGTTAATTTTTCTTGCAGATTTCTACATCTTGGACATGAAGGATGATGAAGGAATGAGTTCAACCACAATTATCTCGGGAAGACCATTCATGATGACAACAAGTACCAAGATAGATGTGCATGCAGGATCCTTAACTATGGAGATAGGAGATGAGAAGGTGCAGTTCAATGTGCTAGAAGCCATGAAGCACCCAATTAAAGACCATTCTTTGTTTTGTATTGATTTATTGAGTAATGTAGTGAACAATTATGCTTTTGGACTTTAGGACATTTTATCTGGTTTTTCTTCTTCTTTGGATTTTTCTTTTTCGAATATTTCGGGCTCGATTTTAGACGAAAGAGAAAATTGTAAAACGGGTGATATTGAGGACGCGGTGTCACTATTTGATACCTCTGTGGCGTCCGAGTGTGATGCTAAGGTGGCTGAAATGACCTTAGGCAGTAAAATGTTGCCATTTGTGGAACAGCCACCCATTTTGGAGTTGAAACCTCACTACGCCAAATTTGGCAATAGACAGCGTTTTTTTTCTTAATAGATAGCGCTTTTTAGGCGCTATCTATTGGAGCGGTATCTATTAATAGACAACGCTTGTAAAAAAGCGCTGTCTAATGACACTTGATAGATAGCGCTTATCTAAACAAGCGGTATCTATATATTTTTTAATAGATAGCACTTTCTTTAGAAAATGTTGTCTATCAAAGCTCTCATAGACAACACTTGACTGAATAAGCGTTGTCTATCAAAGCTCTCATACACAACACTTGACTGAATAAGCGCTGTCTATAAAAGCTCTCATAGACAACACTTGACTGAATAAGCGTTGTCTATGAGAGTAGTTTTTCATCAATAGGTAGCGCTTTTTCAATTCATTAGTAGATAGCGCTTGTTCAAATAAACATTGTCTATTTTTCATTAATGGATAACACTTTTTCAATTCATCAATAGATAACATTTTTTAAAACAAGCGATGTGTATTGGTTTGATTATTGTTTATTATAATTTATTTAATTTTTTATTCATTCTATTCTTCGAATGAAATCAAGCAAAACTGAAATGAAAGGGCATTGAAATTCTTACATAGTTACACAAAAAAACGTAATGATGTTTATATATTTTTAAAAAAGTATAATATTACATGAAAGAAATTAGCAAAAAAGACTAATATTTGTAGTACTCATCCATCATGTTCCATATTTGCTAGACTGTGGGGCCAAAACACTTTAGACAAAACATTATTCCTAACCTTCCCTATTTTGTTAACTAACCTATAAACATTTACTAATGAGATAAAAACACCAATCTTCCCTGACTTCAATGATTTGATTGTCAGAATATTGTTGACATCTGCAACTAGGAAAATACTACAACAAAGAAAAATAAAACAAAATTAGTCAATCAAAATCCTACTACAAATGAATAATACATATAATTAAGATAACTTACATCTATTGGAATTGTCCCTCCTTCACAATATGTGACAATTTCCTTCATATATCGACAAATGTAATACCCACAATCATGGCCGTTGGATTGTTTTGGACACTAGAAAACATCAATACAATTGGTATTAACATTCAAATAAAACAACATCATTTGATCTTCAAATGCACAATTGTAATCTACCTTAATTGGTGTCCATTTGATATTGCTTAACTTAGACTTTGAAACCATAGACCCTCTTTGAGCTCGGTAGGTTTGTATAACCCTTGTTAATAATAAAAATGAAGCATACATAAGTAAAAAAATATATATACAAAAAGTATACATATATATATATATATATATATATATATATATATAGATGTGAATCACATTAAGAAGATTCTTACATGTCAAACAACTTCTTCAAATCTTGCCTCATATTAATGTCTTTCGCCAATGGGTCAAGATAATAAATTATCTCCATTTTAAGATTGATTCCGAGCAAGACCCAATGTTGGCTAAAATTGAAAATGCATCAACAAAATTAGATTTTGTGCATCTAACTTTGAAAATAATACATTATTGATAAAGTTAGGAAAAAAAGTATTACCCTGTATTGATAGGAGCAAGAACAAACTTATTAATCACCCCATTGTCAAGAAATATACTCACTATTTTTTGCATTCTCTCTTTCATTGGTAGTTCATGTGTTGTTATTTGGGGTGATAAAAAGAAGAACCCCTTATGATTTGGCTTAATGAAATTTTGATATAGGTACCTTACAAAAGAAAGATATAAGAATTAAAAGTTAGTAAAATCATAAAAGCTACTCACCAAAGATTAAAGTCAATTATAAAAAAGTAGTATATTGTACCCGATATATATAGAAATTGTAGTTGCACCATGCCATGCATAGTCAATAATTTCTCCAATAATTTCTGCATTAATGATTTCTTTATGTTCATCAAAACCAAATATGTCTTTCTCTATTTCTATTGGGGAAAGTGACTCTGTAGGCTTTAATTTCATATATGAAGAGAGGTAGTTGCACCATTGAGGAAGATTGGGATGAATCACTTTACGAGGAATATGTTGAACAGTCATTTTTCCTTGACATTTTCTTTTAGGTGCGACAGATTCATTCGTATTATTAATCTTTTTCTTTTTAGATAGAGTGGAATCCTAAAACATCATCAATTAAACAAAATTAGGTGATAGATAAATATTTTCATAAATAATTATGAATTAATAAGGTTTGACAAGCATACCGCATCAACAACCTGTAAAAGGTTGATTGGCCATGCCACAAATGTACCTATTGCTTGTCCTATTGTCATTATCTCGTCATCAGCATTAGGTATAGGCAAGGATACATTTGGCTCCACAGCAATATCTACACTAACTTTAACATGACCATTAGGTAGAGATCTACCATGTAGTGTATCACCTTTAACATTATGCAATTTCCCATGGGCAACCAAGCAAAGTAATGGTGATGATACAAACAATTTACAACTTGAGACCCCCTACATTATAAAATATAACTATAAGATATAATGTTTAAAGTGACCAAATGTAGAGAGCTATTACAAATTTAACGTAAGCAAGTTACGCTAATGTAGAAAAGTTAGTTACCTCGGGAAAACTATTTGATGAAATTGTGCAACTCCCTTGGCCACTATTGACACCAATATCAGGTTCTTCTATGTTATTAGATGTGTCCTTCTTTCGAAGTGAATTAATCTCATTCTCCATCCGTGCCATTCTTTCAGCCATGTCTTTCATTTGAGTAGTCAATGCATCATGGTCTTGTTGTGTATAACGCTTTTTGGGCGGAAAATAATCTTTGTGACTGACTCCAAATCCTGTTGCTCTAACACGACCTGGATACTCTAGGACACATAATGCTTGAGCAAGAATGTCTGAGCGAGCATTACTCATCTCTTCTGACTGTATAGTTTGTGACAATATTACCTACAATAAACAATAATCAAACATATCACACTTATTCTCATATCAAACACAGACAAATATTATATGAAAAGATATTACTTACACATTTGTTCCAAACTTGCTGAACATCTTCATTTTCAATTTCCCCAACCTTATTCACACGAGCATGCTTCCATAATTCTTGACGGGGAATATTACTAACATTTGATCCCAATTCCTTTATCTAAGTTTTGGGAAATATAATCAACCTAGTTACAAATCATATAAGCAAGTTGTGTATTGTTTATTTATTGATATATTGACTTACCATTTCTTGTTCTATGCGTGCATACCCTTTACGTGAACCTCTATAAGGGTACTTAGAGTGTGATGCTCTTTCCTTATTTTTTAAGCTCTTTTCCTATATAGAAAGATTGTAAATGTAATCTTATCTACATGAATCAAAGGATAAATACATTGCATTTGGATATTATAGATTCCTGGAAACTTGTATCCATACGTTTTGCAACAAAGTCTTTCCAAACATCCTCACTAATCATTGATGCATACTTCGCAGGAGGCTCAGTAGGAGGATTCTCTATGTAATTTCCATTCTCATCCTTTAGATAAGTGTTGGCCAAGTTAGTTCTAAAAGTCCTAAGCAACTTACCTGCCTCCTTTAATACATAATTCTTACGACATGTATCAACATTAAAAGTTAACTGTAAAAGAAAAAAAATTAGCATAAAGAAGTTTGGGCAACCATAACACATACTTTAAAATAAGTAAGGATAATATATTTTACTTGTATATCATTCCAAATAATGTCCTTATAGGAACTCAAAGCCAAGTCTTTCCAATTATCACATGTTATAGGAACATTAGAACGGACAATGGATCCAAGATAACTAATGAAGTTTGTGCCACCAGGTTCAATTGGTTGACCTCTTGCATTCCATGAAACCTAATATCATGAATAAGCACATATTATTTTTCTGGAAAGTAAAGGATATTAAAGGATCAAATAGATACATTACATCTAATTTTCTTCCTTCACTTCTAGCTCGAATAATTTTCTTCATAATCACAACACCTTTCTTCCATTTTGCTTCCTCAAGAGGAAGATTATTATCTTCACTATGAGATGTCATTTACCTATAACAAAAGAGATTAAAAAAAAGGTTAGCATCGGTAAAAAGGGAAAGACATAAAAATATAAAGTTATAAATGTAACATACGAAAGAAAAAAACACGTGTAAACCAACCTTTTCTTTTTTGTAGTCAACTTTAAATGATTAGGTTTCTTATTGATACAAAATGATGGATTTATCCAAATCCCTTCCTCATGGTCATCTCTCCTATACAAGATATCATATGTTATTGGATCATCATCATATGATATGTCATATAAAGGATCATCCTCAATATTTGTATTTTCGTCCTCTTTATCTTCATTGTGATGCTCATTTATTTTATTGGATAATAAAACAATTGACCAATTGACATCAACAGGATCAGTGACATAAAATATTTGTTGCGCTTGTGATGCTAAAATAAATGGCTCATCCTTGTACCCCACTTTATTAAAATTCACAAGCATAAACCCTGCCTCATCTTGTCGAACTCCGTTATTGTTATCAACCCACTTGCAACCAAATATGGGAATTTGAAATGTTTTGTAATCCAACTCCCATATGTGTTCAATTACCCCAAAATACGACATATTTGCATATATAGGACTTCTATCCTTAGCACTTGAGATATGCATAGATTCAGCCACCAAAGTGACACCACTATTTTGCATAGTGCTTTGATTATCTCGTTCTTTAGTACAAAATGTATACCCATTAATCATATAAGCACTGTAAGAGAAGACTTGAAAAGTTGGACCAGTTGCTAACCATCTCAATCTGTCAGAAATATTAGAGGAGTTCACATTTAACTCTGCATAAATGTGGCTTTTTAGCCATTGTATAAAAGTTGCATTGTGTTCTCTACTTATCCAACTGTCAGTCCTAGTTGGATTTAATCTTTTTAGCATGGCTTTGTGTCTCTCAATATATGGTTCAACTTCTTCGTCATTGTGTAGAATATACAATTGAGCTTGTTCCCAATCTTTCCTCGATATGGTCATTATAGTCTTTCCAGTAATCCCCTCTCCTGAGGTTCTTGCTAAGTGTCGAGACTTTGGAAGTCTTATTGAGTCAACATTAGAGAGGTAATCAGTACAGAACTCAATAGCTTCTTCAAGAATATATCGTTCCACTATACATCCTTCTGGTCGACTTCGATTTTTCACATAACCCTTCAATATCTTCATATAACGCTCCATTGGGTACATCCATCTCATATATGCTGGCCCACAATATTGTGTCTCTTTAACTAAATGAATGGTAAGATGAACCATTATGTCAAATAAAGAAGGTGGGAAAAACATTTCAAGCTCACACAAAGTTACAATAATTTCTCTTTCTAGTGCTTGCAATTTTCCAGTGTCAATCACTTTGCTACAAATGGCTCTAAAGAAATAACATAGTTTAGTTATGGTCCATCTTACCTTTTTAGGTAAAATGGAACGTATGCCTATCGGTAGCAAATGCTCCATGAGAATATGACAGTCATGAGACTTCAACCCTTTTAGTTTTAGATCTTTCATAGATACTAGGTTTCTGATGTTTGATGAGTAACCCTCTGGAACTTTAACTCCTTGCAAAAACTTACAAAACACAAATTTCTCCTTTCTAGATAGAGTATAAGCTACTGGTGGTAGATATTGACGTTTACCTTTCTTTATTGGTGCTAATTCTGTTCTAATTCCCATATCAAGTAGGTCCAACCTTGCATTGATGCCATCCTTAGACTTTCCAGGAACATTCAACAATGTACCTATCACACTATCAAATACATTTTTCTCAATATGCATAACATCAAGGAAATGTCTAACATACAAGGATTTCCAATATGGCAAATCAAAAAAGATTGACTTTTTCTTCCACCCAAATGTGACTAGATCTGCTGCAAAAGTTTTACCAAATTTGTTGTTTATATTCTTTACTTTATGAAAAACTTTATCACCAAACAACAATTCTGGAGGTCTACGTTCTTCTATTCTTCCATTAAACGCTTTTCTCCACCCTCGATAACGATGTTTTGAAGGTTAGAATCTGCGATGACCAAGAAAAACATTTTTCTTACCATGTTCCAATCGCACCCAATCTGTATTATCTTCACATATAGGGCATGCACACTTCCCTTTGATACTATATCCAGATAGATTACTGTATGCTGGAAAATCATTAATTGTGCCAAACAACATTGCTCTTAGCTGGAAACTTTCTTCCATATAGCCATCATACACCACTACACCTTCGTTCCACAAATCCTTCAAGTCTTCAATCAAAGGTGCCAAGTATATGTCTATGTCATTCCCGGGTTGTTTTGGACCTGGAATTAACATGGACAACATCATGAACTTCCTTTTCATACATAGCCATGGAGGTAGGTTATATATAATCATAACCACAGGCCACGTGCTGTGCGAGTTGCTTTGCATACCATGCGGATTTATTCCATCAGTAGACAAAGCAAGACGTAGGTTTCTTGGTTCTTTTCCAAAATTGAGGTAATCATGGTCAACTTTTGCCCATTGAGGAGAATCAGCAGGGTGTCGAAGCTTTCCATCACATATCCTTTCATCTGCATGCCATCTTAAGCTCTTTGCATCTTTTTCATTATGATACATGCGCCTAAATCTTGGTATTATAGGAAAATACCATACCACTTTCATCGGTGCTGAATTTTTCTTGTAACGTAATGCTCTACATTTAGGACATTTATCCAATGGTGCATATTCATTTCGAAAAAGAATGCAATCATTTGGACAAGCATGAATCTTCTCGTAGCTCATACCAATAGAGCTTAACATTTTTTTAGCCTCATACATTCGACAAGGAAGTACATGATCTTGTGGTAGCATATCTTTCAAAAGTGATAGTAATTCAGTAAAGCTCTTATCAGACCATCCATTTCCTGCTTTCAAATTGAATAATTTTAACACCGCTGATAGTCTTGTGAAACTAGTACAACCATTATACAATGGTGTTTTTGCATCCATTGTCAACCTGTCAAACATTTGAGGACAATCTCGCATATCCTCTTCAATAATGTTTGCAATCTCCTCAACTTGGTCAAAGTCATATGTTGTGTTAGTCTCTTGTGGTGCATAACTTGTGCTATCATGCCCATTATGTGCTATATCATTTTTTTGATTTTCACCATGTTTGGTCCAACATGAATAACTTTTATCAATTCCGTTGCATACTAAATGTGCTTCTAACTCATATGCGTTCACTACCCTTGAATGACAACACTTCAAGCAAGGACAAATAATTCTACTAGGTTTTTTTGCATGCTCAACTGCAAATCTACGAAACTCTTTCACCCCATCTTCATATTCTTTTGATAATCGACTAGCAAACATCCATTTCCGATCCATATTTTCTTTGAGCTATCATGTAGTTACTATAATATTTGCTATATAGAAGTCAAGATACAATATAATAATAATAAGATTCTTATTCCTAATCTAATAATTTTAATTTCTAAAACATAAAGCTAAGGAAAATTCACATGCATACATATATTCTTCAAACTAACACCATTTCCAATAAGAAACTATAAAATAATATTCATGTTACCTCAACCAAATACATGGGCTTATTAATGATAATCCACCATCCAATTTTAGCATGCCAAAAGTTCTAGATAAGCCATTTGAGGTGCTTGTTTCTGTACCCAGTTAGTTAGTTGATCTTATGATTCCCAGATAGCAACTCCACGTCATTCATTAAGAATAACCTAACTCTGTTGTGTTTCATTCAGAGAAAAAAAAAGAAACAATAGAAATAAGTTGATTGAAGTCAAATAGACAAGAAATAAACAATAACAGTATTTGTTTGTGTACACACAAACAAGTCCATCATTTGTATTTGTATCCCCATATTTTAAATGCTTTTTTTATATATATTTCATGCACATTGTTGTGACTGTGAGAATTAAGGAAAATAGAAAGAGGTAAATTAATGTTAAGGAAATTGGGTAGGACTAATACTAAATTTTGAAGTAGTAGACTTAAACAAGGATAGATATATATGAGATAAGGTTATATCAACTTCAATGATCAATATAATATATCAATCATAATGTACATTAAAGTGATGAAAAAACTCGTATTTATCTAATACAAAAATAAAAAAATAGATATGATATATTATACTCACATTATTTATGAAAAAATATATATCATCAACGCATACAATGATCAATATAATATGTCAATCATAATGTACATTAAAGTGATGAAAAAACTCGTATTTATCTAATACAAAAATAAAAAAATAGATATGATATATTATACTCACATTATTTATGAAAAAATATATATCATCAACGCATATTATATAATTATTTGTTTAAAAAGCATACTTCATAAATAGCATAGAATCCACTATTTCTAAATATCATCAACGCATATTATATAATTACTTGTTTAAAAAGCATAATTCATAAATAGCATAGAATCCACTATTTCTAAATATCATCAACACATATTATATAATTACTTGTTTAAAAAGCATTCTGGCTGGATCCAATATTGGTACTCTTTAGCAAGGTAATGTTTCACCTACTTTGGTACTCTTACTGAGCTTGGTTATTTCCCAACCACGAGGGAGTAAAGATGAATGCTCTTCCTGCAACAATTGCATAAGGGCATCAGTACCATTCCACCAATCTTTGTTATCACTACAGAGAAAACTAGTCAATACTTTCAAAGGACAACATTAATGCATGAAGGAACATTTCCTACATGTTTATATTTAATGGATTCTAAACAGAAGTATTCACATCAAGAATCAAATGTTGCATCTATTGAATTATTTATATTATTGCATGAAGAGAAAAGTGGATTAGAGAGACAAAGAAGATGAACTTGACGACAAGCAAATGTATTAAGATAATTATGGCCTAATTCAATGTTCTGGTTGAAATACTTACCCACTCACCCGAATAACATAAACTTTTATAATATAAGAAATACCAAAGTATGATAAATGTTTTCTTTCTCAATAATTTTCTAATAGGATTAAATATGATCTTTCCCAAACTATTTGAAAAATTGCGTTCCATCCCTGAATTAAATATATAGTTTACCAAAATAATGTAAAACATTTTCTCCATACCACATGGAGTGTTTTACCATATGACAAAATAAAGTTTTATATCACATGTAACAACGTAGAATATTTACTATGTAACAACCGGAATTTTATAGTAAACTATAATAATATAAGATCCACCTGTCATTCACTATAGATATATGATTTTTATAAATTACAAAACAAAATATCTATATATTTAATTTAGATAAAAATTATATATTTAACCCTATACTTAAATCATTCATTAAAGCTGCTATTAAACAAAATTGGCATCTAAAAATACAGTTGTTGTGAATGGGTGTTGTTTAACTAGAAAAGTTGAAATATTTGATGCAGAGGGAAAGATTTATGGTTAAGTTAAGATGGGAGGGAGTAATAGTATAATAGATAGTGGTAGATATATAATGAGGGTAGAGTGATATGAATGGTAAGGTGCATTACAGCAACCAGGTAATAAATGGTTCCACAAGAGACGAGAATTGTGTAACACTGGCATGGATGACAATAATTCGAGGTACGGTGCAACTGTTGTCTTCTCAAATATAGCTAGCTTCAGCTATATGTGTGTAGCATTTTTCGAGTTTTTGGACCACCTCCTCCTCTTTCTAACACCTCAATCCTAGCTTACCCTTATACACACTCTAACTCCAGTTATTGCTTCAATAAACCATAAACCTAAACCTAATTAATCCCGCACCAGTACCATGATTTTTCAGTTTTTATCTGCATAATCAGATAAGTGAAACAACACTTGATTTTTGGCTGAGAAACCTAGGTTTACCAAAAATACAATAAAACTGAGATTGAAGAAATGGAGAAGTATAAAAGCGGAAAGGCACATTGAGTGTGGCATTAAGCTAACAACACAAGTTATAATCTCTTCCCCGCAACTGTAACCTTATTATTCAAGCACACTGCACCATTCCCTTAGGTTCAAGTTTCCTCATCATCAACATTATCCGAAGACACCCTTTTGCATCTCCCTACACACACAAAACACAATTTTCAGATAAGAAGAACATAGAAAGATCTCTTGCTAATCAAATATTACATGCCAATGATGCCATCAAAATTCATCTGTGTTTGATTCATGAGCATGGTCCCTCAGAGAAGTTGAATACCAAGAACAAAAGATTTCTCAAGAAACCCACTCTATTTAATTAGTCTATTTCTTCTTCTGCCACAACCTTCACCTTTACAACAAAGATAGCTACATTTTTTATGTATATAAATATAACCAACGCATTTTAGACTCTAACCACCAAAGATTCATTTTACATCAACAACCATCATGAGGCTTATTGTTTTCTCTCTAACTCTTGTCCTCATAACAATCGAGAAAGCAGAATCAATAAGCAGAGCAGATTTCCCAAAAGGGTTTATATTTGGAATTGCTTCTTCAGCTCACCAGGTATGCATTTCAGGTTTCCTTCTATTATTCAGCTCACAAAACTTAGACCAAGTTATACAAACCTTTTTCATTTTAATTTTCATTCATCTGCATAATTCATGTTAAACCTTAATACAAACTTTTACTTCAAATTCTAATTGAAATGACAGTTTAAGAAAGAAGGTAAACGTTTTCTGTCACAGTTTGAGGGAGCTACAGATGAAGGAAACAAAGGAGATAGCATATGGGATACTTTCTCAAGGATACCAGGTAGTGATGAAATTTCAAACTGCAGAAAATAAGAACACACCAAAATCAAAATCAGTAAAAGGGAAGTTTCTGATTTCTCTTGCTCTGCATTATGATGATAGGGAGAATCGTGGATTTCAGTAACGCAGACATGGCAGTGGATCAATACCACTGATTTCAGGTGAACTAAGAAGTAACATTTGTTGACTTCAACTTCACTCTACCCACATTAGTTGCTTCAATTTTTCTTTCTCTACCCCTTTTGGTGCATGTGGTCATTATCCATGTTGAAATGCCTAGGATTAGAATATTCTATAAATGGTAAACAATTCGAACGATCACCGCCATGCTTGTGACGATGACAACGTTTCACCAACCTCGCGAAATAAAGAATCAGCGTAATAGACCTTACCACATTCCTACCAGCATTTTGGTATAATGCTTAATATCTTTGAATTCATAATGCAGTCAGATTTTCAGTGTACAAAATTCAAAATAAGTAGTATCATTAATAATCATCAACAAAATAAAATAATACAAATTTTGTTTCCTAATTAATATTTACCATTCATCAGAGAAAAAAAAGAACAATAGAAACAATGTTACCTCAACCATTTCCAATAAGCCCTAAATTACAAACAATTTTTTGCAGACTGTGATATAGTAATGCTCCTGCCATGGTTGCCAATCTTTTGAATGTAAATGAATCAAGTTGGTAGAATTGCAAACGGTTTCCAGCAAATGGTTAAAATTGAAATGCAGAGTTTGTAGGGGTAGGTGAATTCAATATTAATTTTTATCAGAAATCAATTCCCTCGTGACTTCCATTTAATTTCTTCTCTGTCGCTCACTCACGCACAACCACAACCCCCGTACATTTAAAAATAGTATTTGGAGTTTAGTATTTACATCTCCGGTCAAGGTATAAGAAGAACAGTAGATCATTTACATGGAGGGTTACAGAATCGATGATTAGTGCATATATATTCACATTGATGGCAAAGATAGATAAAAACAATACAAAGAATGAACAAAGATACCAAAAATCGAGGAGAAAGGAAGAGAATTTGGTACTCAATGAAGGACCGTGCAATGGTTGCTAAGAGAACTGGTTCGTTGCTGGAAAAATTGATGGAGAAGAAGAACGAATTTCCCAAACCCTTAATCAATAGTGCCCACTCTAAATATCAATGTTGTTGTGCTTGGAGGATACGAACGTTGTTGCTCTGGTTGGAGACGCGCCTGCTTCTACTGTGGCTGCAGACGATAGCCGCTTCTACAGGTGGGAGACGAGGCTTTTCTGTTTTTGCGTGAGGGTTAGATGAAAAGAAAACACAATGGGAAAGATTGGATGGCGCGAGAGAATTTTTTTATGATACATAGATGACGCTTTTTGCATAAACGCTTTCCATTGATTATAAAACGCTGTCTATTTCATCTATTTAAAATAATTTAATTAGTTTTAAACATATAAATGAAACCGTATCATTTAGATGCTAAAATAAATAGCACTTTTTTGCTTAAAAGCTATATATTAACGTAACATAAATAGCGCTTAACTTTGTAAACGCTTTCTATCAGTTTATATTAAAATATTATTATTTTTAAAAGTATAAAACAAACATAGATAGCGATTTTCTAATCAAGCGTTTTCTATGTATAACGCTTTTTATAGCATTTGTTTAATAAAACGCTGTCTTTTAGCATGTGTTTTAATACATAGCGTTTAATTAAATAAGCGTTATCTAAATAGCGCTATCTATTCCTAATTTTGGCGTAGTGCCTTTACCATCTCATTTGAAATATGTTTATCTTGAGAGGGATGGGAAACTCGTTATTATTATATCTGCCTTGCTTACTGACGAGCAGGAACAAAAGCTATTGCAGGTTATCAAAGATCACAAGCGAGTAATAGGATGGACTTTGGCAAATATTCCTGGTATTAGTCCTTCTTTCTGCATGCACAAAATACTCTTGGAGGAGGATGCTAAGCCAGTAAGACAACCTCAAAGGAGACTGAATCCTCAGTTGATGGAGGTTGTGAAGAAGGAAGTCACCAAGTTGCTACAAGCAGGTATTATATATCCTATTTTTGACAGCACTTGGGTGAGTCCTGTACATGTGGTCTCCAAGAAATCTGGGATCACCGTGGTCAAGAATGAGAAGAACGAGTTGATTCCTACTCGTATTCAGAATAGCTGGAGGGTCTGTATTGATTATAGAAGACTAAACCAGGCCATCAGGAAGGACCACTTTCCTTTACCATTCATAGACCAGATGTTAGACCGATTGGCAGGTAAGTCTCATTACTGTTTTCTTGATGGATTCTCTGGGTATTTTCAGATTTGTATTGCCCTAGAGGATCAACATAAGACTACCTTTACTTGTCCATTCGGTACATATGCTTATAGAAAAATGCCATTTGGCCTTTGCAATGCTCTTGGAACATTTCAGCGATGTATGATGAGTATTTTTACAGATTTGTTGGAGCATTGTATTGAGGTTTTTATGGATGATTTTAGTGTATATGGTTCATCTTTTGATCACTGCTTTTCTTGCTAGAGTCTTCGAGAGATGTGAAGAAACTAACCTTGTTTTAAATTTTGAAAAATGTCATTTTATGGTGGAACAAGGTATAGTTTTAGGTCACGTTGTTTCCAAGAATGGTATATTTGTAGATCCTGCTAAAATTGATATTATTTCACAATTGCCTTACCCCTCTTCTGTGAAAGAGGTTCGATCTTTTCTTGGACATGCAGGATTTTACAGAAGGTTTATCAAGGACTTCAACAAGATAGCCAACACTATCTCCAACTTGTTGCAAAAGGATGTAGCATTTGACTTTGGAGAGAGGTGCAAAGATGCGTTTGATACATTGAAAAAGGCGCTTACCACCACTCCTATCATCCAGCCACCTAACTGGACATCACCATTCGAATTGATGTGTGATGCATCAAACTTTGCAGTAGGAGCGGTGCTTGCACAAAGAAATGGGAAGCTACCACATGTGATATATTATGCTTCCAGAACATTGGACACAGTGCAGGCTAAGTACACCACAATTGAGAAGGAATTATTGGCTGTTGTGTTTGCCTTGGACAAATTTAGACCGTATATACTTGGCTCCCAGGTAATTTTTTACACTGATCATGCAGCATTAAAATTCCTTCTGAAGAAAGCAGATTTGAAACCAAGGTTGGTCAGATGGATGCTACTGCTCCAAAAGTTTGACATTGAGATTCTAGACAGAAGTGGGGCACATAACTTAGTAGTCGACCATCTTAGCAGGATTAAAAATGGAGAAGATAACATTCCTATTAAGGATGACTTTCCTGATGAAGTCCTCCTAGCGTTGACTGTTGTGAAAGGTATGTTTCCTGAACCTTGGTTTGCTGACATTGTTAACTATTTGGTTGTTTCTGCTATTCCTCCTTCCTTCTCCAAATATGAAAGAACCAAGCTAAAAAGTGAGGCAAGGTACTATATCTGGGAAGACCCAATCTTATGGCGCATTCGTAGTGGCCAAGTCATAAGGAGGTGTGTTCCAGATATAGAGATACCTCATGTGCTTGAGTTCTGTCATTCGTCTCCTTTTGATGGACATTATGGCACAAAAAGAACAGGTAGGAAAGTGTTGGATTGTGGATTATATTGGCCTACTATCTTTAAAGATGCACAAAGGGTCTATGGAAATTGTGAGCAGTGCCAAAGGGCAGCCAGATCCATTTCAAGAAGGGATGAAATGCCTCAACAACCCATGCTATATTGTGAGGTATTTGATATTTGGGGTATTGATTTTATGGGTCATTTTCCTCCTTCCTTTGGGTTTTCTTATATTTTTCTTGTTATAGACTATGTCTCCAAATGGGTGGAAGCCATAGCTACAAGGACTAATAATTCTTGAGTTGTTATGAGTTTTGTCAGGTCTAACATTTTCTGTAGGTTTGGGATACCACGAGCCATCATCAGTGACCAGGGGACTCATTTCTGTAATAAGCTATTTGAGAACATGTTGAAGAAGTATAGGGTGACACATTGCATTACTACACCATATCACCCCCAAACTAATGGGCATGCAGAGATCTCTAACAGGGAGATTAAAAAGATACTAGAGAAAGTAGTGAAGCCTAGTCGAAAGTATTGGGCCACAAGATTGGATGATGCACTTTGGGCACACAAGACAGCCTACAAAACACCTATAGGTATGTCACCTTTTAGGGTGGTTTTTGGAAAGGCTTGTCATCTACCTGTGGAGATTGAACATCGGGCCTATTGGGCCGTGATAGCCTACAACATGGATTTGGAAGAAGTAGGAAATGAGCAAAAACTTCAGTTGCAAGAACTAGAGGAGATTAGGCTTGCAACCTATGAAAACTCAAAGTTCTACAAAGAGAAAACCAAGAAGTTCCATGACCAAAAGCTTGTGGCTAGAAAGGATTTCAAGGTAGGCCAGAAGGTGTTACTATACAAATCCAAGCTTGGTCACAGGAGTGGTAAGTTGCGCTCTACTTGGAAAGGACCATACATTGTTACACAAGTCTTCCCTTATGGAGCAGTGGAGATCAAGGAAGAATCCTCAGCAAAAACTTTTAAAGTTAATGGGCATCGTCTTCGGATATTCAATGAAAATCAAGATATGCTGAATAAGACGATGGATGGGATGAACTTGACTTCTCCCTCATACCTTCCACCTTGAGGAGGTAATTACCCTTCATACTTTTCTTTGCATTTTATACATATTGAATACATTGAGGACAATGCATGGATAAAGTATGGGGGTGTGGGGAGATTTCCCCCTTTTCTGATTTTGTTTTCTATTTGTTTTGTTTTTTCTTTTCTAATTTTGTTTTCTATTTGTTTTTATTAAAAAAATTTAAAAAAAAAAGTTTCTGCTTTCAATAAAACATATTGACATTGGATTTTGGGATTTGATTCACTAATTGAAACGGTCATAATTCTGGGAAAATAAAAGTCATGTGCTATGAATGGATTGTTTCTGTGATTTACTAATTGAGTTGATTTGAGAGTTTCTGGAATAAATCTTTTGTGAAAGAGTTTTTGACCTTGTGAGTTTTGAGCTTTATTGTAAGGATGAACTGTCATGTGTCATTCTTATTTTTCTTGTGTGACTTGCTCATGTCTTGTTGGTACTCAAATGTTTAGCTTGATTCTGTTGTTTTGCATCTTAAGTGAACATGCATGATTTGATATGCCTGAGACATTTCTTGTTTTTAGCTACTTGGCCAAATAAGATAACCATGACATTGATCCATTGGCAGCCCCTTGAGCTTAAACCTCTTTTTCTTGTTTTGAGCATATTGCTAAACCTTAAAAAGAAAAAGACCAAGTTTTTTTTCCTTATCTTAGGGAGAAAGAAGGAGCTAGTGGATTATGTTGAGATTGGTTGAGGAATAAAGTGTGGGGGTGAATATTTCCCCCACAAAGTTATAAAAAAGGCAAAAGAAAAATAATTGTTGATGACAGAGTGTTGAAATGAGAAATGATTGTTGTTTGAAAAAAAAGAGCAACAGAGGATGAAAGAGAAAAAAAAACAAAGAAAAAAAAGGGATTGTTTTTGAAACTATGCTCCATAATTCTTTCTACCTTACTATTTCAAAAACACTAAAATCCTAAAAAAAAAATTTCTACCTTTGCCTTGGCCCCATTATAACCTGTGAAAAGTCCTCATGATTTTTGAATGCATGTTTTCTGAAAGCTGTGAATATTAGAGTCTTGCTAAGCATTGAGAGTGTTTACTTGCATGGGTATTTTGAGTGGAAACACAAGCCAAAACACTTGAGCGAATTTTGGTGAGAAAATATACATTTAACTTGAGTGTTTCTCTTTCATATTTGATTATCTTGTAAACTCAAAAGATTAACTCATGTGTGAAAAAAATAGAATCTTTCCATTTATATGTGCATGACAACATGATTTCTAGAAGATTTACCTGTTTCCATTTGTATTCATTCCTTTAATCTAGTGAAAATATGAAATAAAAAAAAACCTCGGAAAAAAAGTTTTGAAGGTGATTTAGTTTTGAAAAAGATTTCACTTATACAAAAGGACCATTTGTATTCATTTCAAGTTTTTTTGTATTTCGCTTTATTTGATAAAAAATAAATCATTTGGGTTTTCATAAATTTGTTGTAAAAATTTTTTATGTTACACTGAGATGATAATTAAAGATAATAAAAATATTGGTAAAAGGTATATTTGTGTTAGGAAAACATCACGGGTATGTTCGCTAAATACATTTTAGCTCCTAAGGGATGCCGTGGAGGCAAAAAATAATAATAATAAAAAAATTAAATAAAAAATGAGGAAAAGAAAAGGAAAGGAAGGAAAAGTAAGGGTTTTGTGAATCCATGCATTCATGCACCCTCATCACATCATACCTTTAATTTTTATCATCAAAACAAATTTTGGAAGGTTCAAAAAGGAAAATAAGGGTCCACATGGGCAAGTTTTCACATGGGCCCATTCTACTTCTTTTTCAAATGGCATTCACGTTGTGTTTGTCTACGCTTAAATCAATATTCAGGTTCTCCTTTGGATCTAAACCCTTTCCTCAGGATTGGTCTAGTCTTTTTTAAAAAAATCATATTTGCAAAAAGTATATACTTTTGGATCAAGGCCCTCTACGTGGTAATGATCGCCGAATCCTTTGGATGTAGACCCTCTGATGAGTTCAAATTTTTTCCCTCATTTAATATTTAAATTTGGGGATTTAATTGAATTTTCTGTGCTTAAAGATTGATTTAATTAGGATTTGTGATTATTGGATTTATTGAATAAGTTTGGTAAAAATGGCGTAAAAATTGATTTTAGTTGCATAAAATATTATTGGATATTCTAACGTTTGTTAATGCAACTGGAATTTATTTTTGATCATTAATAGTGCGGATTTGAAATATTCAAAGTTACAAAATAAGTCCAAAATCAGGAAATTCTGGAAAAGAATAAATCAGGAGCTAAATGCACCCCTAGATTTTATTAGCAAACTCCTTCTAAAGTGGACCACCAAAAACCTGTTTTGCACCCCCAGTTTTCACTAAGTTGCACCCTTCTTACCACTTAAACTACACTCAACCAGATCATGCCATGTGGCAATCCTCAACTTTTAAAATTAACCAACCAGAACAAGCCACGTGGCAACAATCCTTGCACTAACAAGTTGTCCAATGGAAGGCTGCCACGTCATCATCTTCATCCCCAAAACAGAAACCCTAATTTTCCTCAAACCCTAGCCGCCACCATGACCACCAGCCGCGGCAGCCGCCACTTCCATCGTCATCCATCACCGCACCTGTTCATCAATCGTCGACCACCGCAACATCACCGCACCTGCGATAATTACTGACGTATTTTTCTGTCAGTAATTACCGACGGAACATGATTTCCGTCGGTAAAATTTTACCAACAAGCATTTTACTGACGAATTTTTGACCGTCGATAATCCGTCAGTAATGTTGATTTAGCGATAAATTTTGACCATTACTGACAGATTTTGACCGTCTGTAATATCAGTTTTTCTTGTAGTGTAACTTTTTCAGCAACAAGATCAACAAACAGTTTTGTTTAAAGATGATGATAGAATTGTTGATGTATTGGAGAGGAATGATAACATCAATACGATGTTTCTAGCTTGGGTTGAAGCTAACTAAAGATATGAGGAAGGAAGGAACTTGACCTATGCTGAATTTCCAACAAAGTTTGTTTGGATCGATGTCTCAACAAAGGCAATGGAAACCAAGAAAGCAGGGTTATAGTATTGGTCGACTGACATATGTTCCTCCAGGATCGGGTGAATGCTATTACATGAGAATCTTACTGACAAAACAGAAAGGTTGTATTAATCATGATAGTATAAAGATAATTAACGAAAAAACATTCTCTACATACCAAGAGGCTTGCCAGGAATTAGGATTATTGGCAGATGACAAAGAATTCATTGATGCCATTAAAGAGGCTAGCCATCTTGCATATGGAAATTAACTTCACTAGTGCAGGAAAGAGATTATGCCGTAGTTATTTTGACTTTTTGGCTTCGGTTTTACACCCGAGGCATATGCTGACGAGGTAAAAAAAGACATGTTTATGCCTCGGTTATGAACCGAGGCATATGCGAGGGTTACTGCCTCGGTTCTAGAGGGAACTGAGGCCTAATGTGCATCGCAGATTTAAAAAAAAGTATTTTCTGACCCAATAACAGCATCACACGTAGCCATGATCCTTGTACACACACCTACACCAATCACAGTGTGCCACATCATCATCTTCAACCTTCTCCCAAATTAGAAACTATAGCCACCATTCAAACCCTAAATGTCGCCAGTGTGTCGTGACCACCATCTTCGACCACCGCATCACGCCGGAACAACTTCACGACGCCTTCATTCATCTCACCGGTGACGCAGAACACCCTCTCTTCACTATCATATCTGAATGGAAACATCCCACGACTAACCATCGTGAGCCAAATTGCGACTTCGACACACACATCGACGTTTGAAACCCATAGAAGAGTCTTACGATTTAAAAAAGGAGAAGCACATACCTATAAGCGAGATTGAATAACGACAATGGAGGCGGTTTTGCAACCTCTGTGATGACAACAATGGAGGAGGCTCGCGTGACGGAGGAGGCTCGTTCAACGACGGACCGGTGGTGGATAGACGAAACTACTACTACATGGAAGAAGGAACCTTTGCGATCTGGAACAATGGCGTTCGGAAATGGAAGAGAGAAAAATGGTTGTTGCTCCACCCGAAGAAGATGAACAGTGGCACGATTTATTTTAAACCCTAAGAAGACTTATTGCCTCGGTTGATTTTAAACCGAGGCATAAACATCTATCTGCCTCGGTTAGATGTGACCCGAGGCGTATTCCACTTGAAAAGCAATCAAATATGCCTCGGTTAAAATAGACCCGAGGCATAAACATCTATCTGCCTCGATTAGAATTGACCCGAGGCATAAAAGTTTGTCACCAGTTTAAAAATATCAATGTAGTGGGAAAAATAAAATTTTAGGGGGTTTATGCCTCGGTTCTAAGTACAACCGAGGCATAAAAGTTTGAAAAAATTACAAAAGTGCCACCGCGTCTTCATATGCCTCATTTGGAAGTGAACTGAAGCATATAGGGCATTGTAAAAAACCCATTATGCACTAGTGCTTATAAGGTTCTTCGTTTCTTTGTTAATCATGAATACAATGTCAAAGCCAAAAGTTGTTTCGGATGCAACTTGGAATTTATTGGCAGATGGTATCCTATATAAAAAAAGGAAAGACTTGAAGATACTAGGTACTAAATATAAATAATCTCCATTCTTTATTCCATATTTTTTTATTCATGACATGTTTTGTTTTGTAGGTTTTCAAATGGAAGAACATGATTTACACAATCTTTGTCTCCTAGAAGTAGAAGAACTTCTAAATTCCAATGGGCGAGCTTTAACAGATTATAGTTCCCTTCCTCAACCTGATCTTTTAAATTCATTCAAATTTCATAACATGTTCATTATTGATGAAATGAATTATGATAAAGAACAAATGGAGAAGCTGCATCACTCTCTATTGCAGTCAATCACTAATGAACAACTACATGTTTATAACAGAATTATGACAATAGTGAATTTAGATGTAGGGAATTTCTTTATCTTATATGGTTATGGTGGGACTGAAAAAACATATTTGTGGAAACTTTTGTCAGCTGCTATTAGATCAAAGGGAATGATTGCGCTTAATGTAGCTTCAAGTGGCATTACATCTTTATTGCTTCTTGGATCTAAAACTGCTCATTCTACTTTTTGCATACCACTAGTAATCAATGATGAATCAACGTGCAACATCAATCAAGGAAGTCTTTGTGCTAAACTATTGATGGAAACAAAACTTATCATATGGGATGAAGCTCCTATGATGAATAAGTTATGTTTCCAAGCTTTTGATAAAACATTGAGAGACATTATGAGAGCTAGAAATGAAGATAGTGCTAACAAACCATTTGGTGGAAAGGTTGTTATCTTGGGCGGTGATTTTAGACAAATTTTGCCAGTAGTAAGAAAGGGATCAAGGTATGATATTATGAACTCATCAATTAACTACTCTCATTTGTGGCAATATTGCACAATTCTTAAGCTATCACAAAAACATGAGGTTAAAAAGTGTTGTTTCAAATGAAAGTGCAATAGATATAAAAGAATTTGGTAATTGGATTCTTAAAATTGGAGATGGAAATATGAATTTGAATGAAAATGGTGAAACGAATATTTTAATACCAACAGATCTTCTAATTCAAGAAAGTGAAACACCTTTACTTTCTTTAGTGAAATTTGTTTATGGTGGTCTAATTGAAAATATCATGATCTCCTGACTTCTTTAATGGCGGCGCTATACTTTGCCCTACAATTGATAGTGTTGAACAAGTAAATGACTTCATTTTATCTTTCATTCCTGTTGAAGAACAAATTTATTTAAGTTCAGACACTCCTTGCCAATCTGATGATGATCAAGAAATTCAAGGTGAGTGGTTTACTCAAGAGTTTCTAAATGATATCAAATGTTCAGAAATTTCAAATCATAGGATTAAATTGAAAGTTGGCGTACCAATTATGCTTTTAAAAAATGCGTATACAGGCGCGATAGCGCTGTGTATATGCTAGTATAAATTAATATAATATCTAATATGGTAGGTAACTAACTTTATTCACACTATCAAATTTATCTTATCTTTTTAGAATTATTTTTAAATTTAAAATTAGTAATAGATAATATATTTCTTTTATGAACCTGTGTCAAATAAGCAAAAGATAAAATAATATTTTGTTTTATTTTATTATATATCCTAACTAAAATTATTGTGATATAGTTTTATTAAATGACATATTTTGAATATATAAATTAAGGAAATATCTAATTATTGTATAAATTAAATAAATTAAAATATAGTCCTTTTGTTAATTTTTTTTCATGCATAATTTTTTTATTAGAATTTATATATTCATATTTTTATTAATGATAAATATATATCAATAATATTTGTTAAGTTTGTCGGAAAAAGAAAGTGAGGAAAAATTCATATACTAAAGAATTGGAAGAAAAAAAAATACTTTTTTTAGTTATCTTATTGAAAATATTTAAAATTACATAATAATCTTGATGTCATACATATTGAAAAAAAAATGTTTATGACAACATTATAGAAACATTGATGGATCTTGAAGAAAAGACAAAAGATAATATAAACACATGATTTGTTCTTGTTCATATGGGTATATGCTAAGATTGTTAGGTATTTCTACATCATTTTCTCCTTATTTCAATTCGTGGTGTTTTTTGAAAGAAAGTTTTGAAGTCCTAATTTAGAGAGTTATGCTTTAAAACATTGAATTTATACACTTTACTCTTGCTAGAAAAAAACTATAGGTTTGACCTTGTGCAAGTTGGAAAAAATATTCCCTCCCAGTGAAATATCACATATCCAGTTGAAGGGTGCCTTCATAGGCTGAAATCATTTGTCAAAAATAAGACTCCTCTGGGAGGACGTATTGTTGAAGCTTGTATTTCACAATAGTGTATGCACTTTTGTTTGAGACATTTGGATTAGGTTGAGACAAGTTAAATAGATTTGGAAGAAATTATGAAGGTGATGTACATCAATTAAATAAGTCAAAGTTAAATATTTTCTATAAGTTGGACAATGGTTGCATACAAAAATATATGTTGAGTTAATCGTAGGAACAAAAGCAAGCAAGAAATTATGTTTTCCAAAATTGCAATGAAGTTTCCCCTTTTATTGAGTACGTGATTTTCTTAGAGTACACATTTATATTATTGTGGTCATATTATTCAATATAATATGTCTTTTGTGATCATACTACACAAATAAGAAATAAGAATTGGAGAAATCAAATTCATAAAATGTGGAACAAAGACATCAAAAATAATTTTCTCAATGGTTAAAAAATATGTAAGAATTAATTAAACTTGCTTGGTTGTTGTTATATAGCTCAAGCACATTTATCTTATTATTATTATGTTACCTTTTGAAAAGAGAAGACAACATAAGAATAAACGTGTCATTATTCCACTTGGTTTGTAGACCAGATTCTCGTGTTTTTGATATACATCCAAAAGAATTTTCTAAATGGTTCAAAAAATATGTAAGAATTAATTAAACTTGCTTGGTTGTTATTATGTAGCTCAATATTATTATTATTATTATTGAACATCTTGCACTTTTGAAAAGAGAAGGCAACATAAGAATAAACGAGTCATTATTCCATTTGGTCTGTGGACCAAATTCAAGTGTTTTTTGATATACAAGTTATTTCATAAATGGTTTGAGGTTTAATTTAAAAGATCGAGATATGTACTTGAAATTAAACAATAGTGGTGTTTTAGTTAAAGGTGACCAGAATTAGGTATCTTGAATTACTTTTTGTGTCTTGACAAATATTATTGAATTAAGTTACTCTAGTGGAAATAATGTCATTTTATTTAAATGTGATTGGTGGAATATGTGTTCCAAAGGGAGAGAATACAATGAAGATAAATATGGATTTATTCTTATTAATAGTAAGTGTAAGTTGAAGACTAATGAGCAATACGTTAGCTATGCAAGTTCAATAATTCTATTATGTTAAAGATACCAAAGACCCAAATTGGCTTGTAGTAGTGAAAACAAAGCCTCAAGATTAGTATGATATGCCAAACGAAGCTATAAACGAAGTGTGTCAAGAAAACAAAGAGATTGGCTCAATCTGATTTATATCTAATGTGTAAAGAACATGAGTTTTCATTAGATAGAACACACTTAGCCAAATCCAAAACTGATGGAAATTGAATGATGCCTATGAAAGTTATTGATGACAATGATGAAGAAAGCGATGCTGAAAATATTGATTTAATAGAGGATGAAGGAAATAATATTATTGTTCAAGATGATAATGATGATAATTGATTATTGTTTTATACCATTTTGTAAAACAAACTTTGTTATTAGTTATCTGTATTCTATTTATCTATTTATTTTGATCCATCTATCTATACAAATATTATTTACTTTATATATAGAGGAAGATAAAAAGAGAGAGAAAATAGTTTAGGCAATTTATATTTTACATACTGAATATAAATGTGAAGAGGATATATTTTTTTATTAATATCAATAAAAAGTATAAATCTATAAATAGAAAATGAAAATGTCAAATAAATATTGTAATTGTGAGGTGGTCTAACTGGTCCCATGATTGCAGAGTCATTTTAACACCCCAATTTAGCAAGATTTACCTTACTAATTTAAAGCATCACATAATTGATAAAAATAACATAAACCAGCATATAAGTATATAAAATGTATATACAAGTCCTCCATTAATAAACAAAATTTAAATTTTTGAAAGATAAATGATACTTCATCAACTAAGAGGATCTATACAATACAAAAAATTATATACCTAAATAACTACCATTTGTAGTCATATCACTTCACAACTCCCACTTGCACTATCCTATGCTCATGTATAACATACAATTATTGTTGGTGGACAAACCACAACAAAACAGACAACACAGTAAGTGTAAGACCCGAGAAATTTAAATAATTAAATAAATGATTATTTAATAAATGGAGGTAGGGGAACCTTTATGGCATTTAATGCTGACTTTCATGATGTGGAAAAGTACTAGCTCAAGTGATAGAGGACTATCCTAAGATTCCATACAAGAAGAACTTGAAGATGAACCTTTACAATTTAAAGGACCGATGACAAGGGCAAGGAGCCAGAGATTGAAAGATCAAAACTATTCAAGGCTCTTAATGCTACAAGCAATCTAAAATTCAAAGAATATGAAGATCATGACTTGAAGCACATTTGAAGATAGTTTTTAGGAAAATTAGTTTATGTTTTTAGACTTTGGGTTTCCTCTTAGAAATTAGTTATGTTCTATGTTTTTGGGCTTTGGGCTTTCTTTTATAAATTAGTTTATGTTTTGATGTTTTGGGTTGGGCCATCTTGTAGGGTTCTCAAGTTTTCTTAAACTTATGTACCTATATATAGAGGTGCCAAAAACAATGTAGGGACTTTTAGTCATATATTGAATTTGATTTCATTAAAGAGAGGATTCTCTTTGTTCTTGGCTTTGGCCTCTGGTTCTTATCAAAGATTAACATCTTTGTGGCGAATCTTCACTTGACTTATCAATCTGCTAGATTGTGGCGTCCTCCATCTCTATCTTATTCCGCGTTCTTCTCTGCTTTATTCGTGTCGTGCCTCTTGAAGATTCAAATTCAGAAACGATCATACTCTTTCCTAGATAGGATTGTATCATCTGGTATATAGAGCAAGGTTCTGGTTTGAATTTCCTCTTTTATGTTAATTTTTTGTCATATGAAAAAAAAGCTACAATTTTTCAATGTCTATTTGTCCTGTGTCTTATTTTTAATTTTGTTTGTTTCATTTGTAAGGAGTAAAACCACTAAAGTTGTTTCCAATTTGGTTGAATTTTTTCGTTTGTTCTTTGTTTAAATTGTGTATTTCTACATTTGATTCGTGAAAATTATTTGTTTTTGTGTTTGGGATTTTCAAGTGCACTTACTTTGATTTACATGAGTATGAGAGTTTGAAGGATAAATTGTTTAGTTTGTTTTTGTGTTGAACTGCAGAAAAAAAATATACAAAAAAAAATATTGTGGGTCAAAGTCAAAAGGAAACAATATATATTGAAAAAAAAAGATAAAAAAAATGGGAGTTCAACACAACTTTTTGTTACAATTTTATTTGTGGTTTATTGATATCTACTTGCAATCAGTCTTTGTCTTAGAGTCTATGTGTTGTCTCCTTTAAATCTCTTTAGTAGTCCTATTATTTTTTAATTTTAATTTTCTTATTTTGTGTCTTTAACATTCCTTGAAGTTTTGTCTAGAGTTTTGAATTTTCTTTGTTCTCTAAAGTCAAAATCTAGATCTCGCAACATTTTTCACATGGTTTGTTCACTCTTTGCTTAAGTTACTAGAGTTCTTTGTCAAGCCCTAAAGGAAATTTAAGTGGTAAAAGGCAAGATAGTACATTCAAGAAAAAGCCTATAAGTGTGATACACGAGTGGAAAATTGAGTGAAACACTTAGTGGTGTGGTGAGGTCCTAAAGATATTTTATTATACTAAAAACCATTTTTTTACAGGAATTAGCAAATATTGAGTAATCAAACATGTTTTCACAGAGGCATCCTTCTGGAACTGGTTTAACATATGGTTGAACTTATCCTACTCCTAACCAAGATCATTTGGTTCAAGGACTTCAATGCACCAAGAGAGTGGCATGCAGAGATACACTTAGTGTTTATGAGGTCTTGGTAGCAGACGTTAATGCCTTGGAATCCATAATTATAAAGCTAATAGGCAAGATTGCTAGTATTAAACGGAAGCACAATCCTGATAGAAAATCATTGCCAAAGACAAGTACACTAAGATGTTCCAAATGTGAAGGCTATGGGCATGAAACTCATCAATGTCCTAATGGAGATTCAAGTCCCATGACTCATGAAGACCTCAAGAACTACATTTCATACTTGAGAGAGGAGGAAGAAAGGACAATGCAAAAATTAGATGTATTGAAAAGAAGGCAAGAGAGAAAGCTAAAAAGAGCCCATGAGAAGGAAACACTTATAGAAAATGAAGTAAAGAAAAAGAGAGAAAGAGACGAGAAAGAAAAGAGAGAAAAAGAAGAGAAAGAAAAGAGCGAGAGAGAGGAGAAAGAAAAAGGAGAGAGAAAAGGGAAAGAAGAGCGAGAAAAAGTAAAGAAAGAAGAGAGTAGAAAAAGAGAGAAGGAAGAAAAGAGAGAAAAAGAAGAGAAAGAAAAGAGCGAGAGAGAGGAGAAAGAAGAAGGAGAGAGAAAAGAGAAAGAAGAGCGAGAAAGAGTAAAGAAAGAAGAGAGTAAAAAAAGAGAGAAGGAAGAAAATAGAGAAAAAGAAAAAGGAATAAGAGAGTATTATGAATTGTCAATGAAAAAAGGTACTAACTTTCCTCTTATTGTTTGATTGCCTATGGACGATTTATTCATCAAAGAGCAATGGCATCAATAATGGAAAGACGAAAGGATACTTAAGGAAGACTTATTCATCGAGCAACAAGGAGATCAACAATGGGAAGACGAAAAGATGATAAAAAAAGACACAATCTTAGAAATATATGCTCATGAATTAGCTTGTTTACCCATTTCTAACAAACCCATAGGTGATCAAAGTCATACCTATAACTAGGTCGTTTGTTTGTGCAATATTCCTTTTCTTTTCTTTGAGCATTTTATCTTTAATTTAAAATTGTTTGATGATGGTGCAGGTGGGTATTTGACCCTAGAGGCAGAACTCCAAAATCTTTTATAATAAGAGATTGACCTCTTTCAGGATCCAAATATCATTTTAGTAGAATTTCTATTATTTAATTTTGGATTTGTGTCTTTGATTTATGCTTAAAACGTTCATGTTTCTAGAAATTTCCAGAAATCGCCTGGCGACTATGTACTTCCCACCAGGCGATGCGAACTGGCTTGCCTAGTTGTTTTGTTCGCTTGAGTTCTATGATGTAGGTGATTATTGGTTGGGGTCTTTATATTAAATTATAAATTTGGTTACGTGTTTACATGTATGAGATTGTATGAACTAGTGATAATTGTATGATTCTTTGCATGATTGGGGAATGGGTTCATGTTAGGGTTGAGAAGGGGGGAATATGTTCCTGGCTATGATTAATGTGTTGTTTTCATGAAAGTATATTATATTTGGACAAGCATGAAATGTGTAATTTTGACAAGACGTGAAAAATATGACACAATGGATGCCTGAATTGATAACTGAGATTTTGGGATTCATACTGGTGCAAGAAAACTAGGAAGAACCCAAAAATTTTATGCACTGCCTAGCGACACATGAACTGTCGCTAGGCGACACATCAGTGCAGATAAGTATTTGGTTTCTATTTCGTATTATGCGTCCTTGGGTGTTTAACTAGAAATATTGTGCATAAAAATGTTGAATTAGGCGTACAAGTTGGAAAGAGAACATAGGCTTGTAATGGAATTAAATATATGTATGACTATGTGGGGATTGTGATTATATGCATGTAAAGGCCATGTTTTCCTTAATTGTGATGTGGTTCATTGCCTATTGGTTGCTGTCCTGAAGTGCAAATTGTAATGTTGGTTGCAGATAAGTGAAGTATGCCTTATTTGGTAAAAGAATAAATTTATGGTGGATTCATAACTAATTAAGGAAATGCATGATTTTAAATTGTGAAATGTTGTTAAATGGATGTGTGAATTGTGATTCAATCATATGATTATGACTGGATGAGTATGATTGATAATATCAATTATGTGTTACGTGTTTGGGGTTCATTAGAACCTGATCCAAAGTGCCCAAAACCAATAGCATTACATTACTAGTATGGCGTCTTGCGATGCGGGACAATTTGCCAAGCGGTAAGGACCAAAAATAGTGGCAGAGGCCACTAGAATCACGTGGCACTTGGCGAAAGGGATGGTCCCGCCACGCAGAATTGGACTGACAGAGGTACTGGAAGGCGCTTGTCGCTTTGCGACGTATGGGTTCCGCCAAGCGGTCTGGAACCAGACAGCGCCAGGCAACGCGTGTTATACGCCAGGTAATTTTGGGTGCAAAGCTAGATCGCATGGAGGATTTTACACCGCTTTGGATGAAGTTCTTGAGGCGATGTTTTACTAGGCCCAATTATGAGTATAACTTGTGTAACACGTGGCCACTCGAGGTTGTAGCCTGGTGGTTTTGGAAGTACAGTAGAGTGTGCGAGATCATTGCTCGTACGGATGGGTTCCGGAAGATTGACCTCCTCGGTGTTATCTAACGAGGTTGGTAGTCTTGGGACAAATACGAACTGCGATTCGTATTGGGGAACTCTACTCCGTGTTGTGGATTGTGGTCGTGAGAAGTTTATTCCCACGTGTGGACTATAGGTGGTGGCCTGTAGTCGGAGGGGTGGGTAGACACTCGTGGTAGTAAGGATCGATCAATGTAATCATCCAAGGGTGTAGAATTAAGAGGCGACCAGAGGAAGATGTGAATGTTGGGTTGACAATTGGGTTTTGGTTAGAGTATTGGGTTTAAAATAATTATGTTATTGTGTATTGTATTCTTTTTATTTGAGCTCACCCTATCTGTTTGTGTGTTTGAAAATGATCATGTAACTCCGTACATTGGAGTAGATGTTGATGCAGGTGAGTCCGTGGATACTTAAAGCTTGAGAGGGGCCAGCTTGAGGACTTTTTCATGGATTTATTTTCCTATGGATTTTCTTACTTACTTTGTAATCATTTTACAATAACTTTTTGGATGATTGTAAACGTCGACCACATTCGTGGATTTGATCTTTTGACGTTATCAACACCCAATTTCGTCCGGCTTAATAAAAATAATAGAATAATTAATAATAAAAATATATTTAAAAAATAATAATAAATAATAAACAAATAAAAAATAGTATAAAAATAAAAATAAGTAATTTTTTCCTTTTTCTAATTAATAATAATAAATAAAAAGAAAAAGATTATTTTAATCTTTTATGTGTTTTCTTTTGACGCCTTGTTTTTATTTTAGCCCAAAATACTCTATCCACCCACACTGCATTTTCTTTAAACTAATAGCACCCCAAAATTTTATATTCTCACCCCCACTCTATGCTTTGTCATTTTTGCTCCAAATCAAGAAGTTAATGATGGGATTCTAATATTGAGAAGCATAATCTGTTCTAATATTTAGAATCGTTTTTCCCCAAGAAAAACTGATTTTGTGCTCTGATTTTATGACACCTCTTTTTCAGATAAAGAAAGTAGTAATATCATTCAAAGCAATATCTCTTTTACTAATTAGAATCATTTTTCCTAATCACGTTTGATTTTGTGCTTTGATTTTTCTGTGATTTGATTTCCATAATATGATAATATGAATACCAACTCTTGCCTTTTAATTTTCTATATAATCAAAATTGACTTTATTGCGAGATTACGTTAGATTTATAATTTTGTGTACATAAACCCATCAAGCAAAAGAATAAAGGGACAATTATGGAGACCTCTCTCTTACCCTAAACACATAATTTCTTTTAACCCTCGCATATAAAAAACTCACTCACCTTCAATCGTCACCGCCACGTGCTTATTGGTTTTCCACTGCAACTATTGTAAATCCAATCTCTCGTTCAGGTTTACAAAAAAATATTCTTGTTGTGTTATGTGGTCTTTGTTAAGATTTGGTTATGATTTTTGTTAAATTTGATGTTTTCGCCATTTCTTCTTGCTACGAAAAAAGCATTACTTTCATGCATTTTGGGGTTCATTAGTTATGAATAAGTGAGAGATATCATGTTTTAACATTTTATGAATATGTTGTGCCATGTTTTTCATATTAAGTTTTTTTTTTTAACTTTTTATTTAACATTTAACAAATAGTAACATAATATGTTTAATCCTAAACGTTACTTCCTAATCTTTTTATTATTTATTTATTTATTTTCCTAATGTTTTCATAAATTATGGATATATAATAATCACACTTTTTTGGGTATCATATCTTATTTCAGACGTTTTTCATTAAAGAAAATAATAATAAATAAATAATTTCATTACTCTTTTAACTTTTAAAAGGTATAAGTGCTCGTGTGACCGCTCGCGTCGTCTTAGTACTTAATACCTTTGCTCTTCTATAAGATTACTGAAAAAAATACAAAATTTTCAAATATTAAAAAAAAGTGATCTCAACATCTTCAAACAAATTATTTTTTTTTCAAAAAGTTTTTTCATAAAGAACTACGTGACCGTAATTCTCTCATTATGAATGGAGATACGTAGGAGAAAGGAGTAATAAGGAGTAATCCTTGACGGACCCAAAAAACAAAAATCCTTTTTTGTTTTCTTTTCAATTTTCTCGTTTTATTATTTTGAAAAAAATAAACATTTAAAGGAGATCACATCAATTTGTATTTTAATTAAAGGTATCATCTTATGACGGACGTTGTAGGGTGCTAACACCTTCCCTATGCGTAACCAACTGTTGTACCCAAAATCTATTTTCGTAGACCTTGCTCTTTTTTTATGGTTTTCCATAGTTTCCTATAATAACTATGGTGGTGACTCCAAACCTCTTTTTTTAATATTTCTTTTTGGTTCGTCATCCCGTTGCAATTTCAGTTGTGACAGATGGCGACTCCACTAGGGATTTTAGAGAGTTAGGCATTTAATTAAATATGTAAAATTGATGTGGTTGTTTTAATTTTTTTTCTTTTTTTATTATTATTTATTTATTTGTTTTTATTTTTATTATTATTATGATTATTATTTTGTATGTATTTTTTTTCATTTTGGAGGATTGAAATTTTTGTTTATATTGTCTATTTGTATGCTTGAATATTGAATCATAGGATATACGACATTGTTATATATATCTGCCTGATTTGTTTTTTTGTTTGTTTGCAGGAAGAGGTTTGGGTATGCATTATCCTCCCTTCACACACACTGTGTGCATGACATGAGTGGGGCCCTATACCCGAGTTTGAGTAACTTAAGAATTAGAGGGGATTATGTAGCAGTGTCACGGTGGATGTACTTCCCAAGTGGTCATTGTGAGAACCCCAACTAGAGTTTATTTGCTTCATTGGTACTCCCATGAAGTGGGCCATAGCTCCAGTGACCTTGATATTTAGGTATTAGGAAACCATCCTAGTGAGCGCATGTCTTTTACCTTAAATCCATTAGGTGCCAAACCTTTGTTAAGGCACAAAGGGAGATATGCACATCTTTTCAATCCTCATTTTATTTATTTATTTATTTTTTTCCTCTTAATTTTGAATTAGTAATAAAGTCATGCATAACATATTATACATCCATGTATTTATGTTTTGTCATGTCATCTCATCATGTTGATTTGCTTTTAGGCTCGAAATTATAAAGCTATGATTAAATTTGAAAAAAAATATGCAAGTTAACATGGTATTTGGAGTCGGGGTCAATTAGGATTTGATACTTTGAAGAATAAATTATCCTTTAGGGTTGTCGAAAGAAATTTGAGAGCATGATAGCTAGGGCTAGAGATTAGGTTTTCTTTCTAACGCATTGATTTATGAGCTTTCTAGAGGGTTGGGTTTGTGTGGACTCTTTTCCATGTTAACTTCTATTTACTCACAGCTTTATAATTTCTTAATAAAATAAACGATTTGATTAATAAAAATAGGTTCCTTTCTTTTCTTTTCCTTATTTTATTTTGATTAATAAAAATAATAGAGAAAAAATATAAAAAATAAATACGGCAAGGCCAAAGCAACCTTACAGCACGCGAGCCAATAGTAAAAATATGGAGGACTAGGAAACACACAAGAGACAATGAAAGCAGATATTAGCCAACTAAAGAACCAAGTAGGTCAAATCTTGGAGGCCTTGGAGTTCTTAAAGGCCTCATGAGAAGCTTCATCGGCATAGGGTGTGGAAAGCACTCACGACGCTTCTGTTGCTTTCCAGTGTACGGATTGCCATTTGGTTACACCCCACCCGTTGGGGAATATTTAGAGGCTAAGCATGCTTCCTTCTCATTCCCAATCAATACTCCGGGAAATGAAATGGCTACCTTTGTGGGACCATGAGTGACTATAATACCGAAGCCTTTAAACACAACTGTCGGTGATGACTCTTTGGGCAAGATTACACCACACCTTACTATGCAAGTCGTATTCGCTGATGTTAACAGAACCAAAACTAAGCTTGAATTTTTTGAAGAACGACTATGAGCCATTGAGGGAGATGAAAACCATGGTGTCGCAACCGAGATCGCGGCAGGACGACAAAAATAATTTAAAAAAAGCAAAGGAGTCGCCACCATAGTTTATTATGGAAAACTATAGAAAAACTTTAAAAAGAATGGTCTTCAAAACCAAATTTGGATTCGGGAGTCGGTTACGTGTGGGGAAGGTATTAGCACCCCACAACGTCCGTCTTCAGACGGTTCCTTCTTTACTTAAGTGTACAAGATAGAATTCGATGTTTAAAATATTTATTATTCCCAAAAAAAACAAACAAAATAAAAACACCTACAAAAATATTAAAGATTAAAACAAAATTATTTTTTCATATTGTTGGCCCGACAAGGATTGTACCTCGCTCCTACGTATTTCCATTTGGAAAATCAGGGATAACGTAATTCTTTGTACAAATATTTGTTGTTTGATATTATTATTTTGTTTTTTTAATTTTCTAGATTTTTATATGTATGTATATTTTATTAATATCAAGAGAACCTGAGATTCTACATGATAAAAGATCTAGTTACCAAGCAAATCCGAGATTTGACATGATATTAAAAATAATTTTAAAATTTTAAAATTTTATATTTTTATATTTTTATTGTTATAAATTTCCTTTTAACAACAAAAAAAGCCTGCGAAGAAGTGTTTTGATTACCAAGCAAGTCCGAGACTTGACATGGTATGCAATACTTATATCAAAGAAGTAATATAATTTTTTTACTATCTTATTAATTTTTGTTTAGAGAGAATGAAAGCCTACGAAAGAAACCTTTTTATTTATATTTATCAAGATAAAAATAAAGGAAAAGAGAAAGGTTGAGCACATCAACGACAAACCCAAAATCATTTAACATGAGAACCCTGAACACATTTAATCATACAACAATTCAAACAATCATTGATGTTATAAGAGAATCATGAAAAGCATTAAGAGCAAAGAAAATTTACCTCTTAAGATGACCCCCTTTTGTGTGTGTGCTATGTGATAAAAAGGAGAGGGGTTTTTCCATTTTTTTTCCTCCTCTTGCATTGAAGAAATTTTGTGCTTATATAGGCCTCTTGGGTACCATTGAGATCCTAGTATTTAATTATAATAAAATATATAGGTAAAGAATTGGTCTTGTTATATAGTTGCTTATAATTATAATTATTAACGAAATATTGCCTGTAATTACTAGAATCATATTTTTTGTCACATAAAGATCGTGATCAAATCATAATATATTATTCATATAATTGATTCTAATTATTACCAGAAATACTTTCTTCTAAATATTAAAATCGTACCATTCTCTAAAAGTATTATTATCGAGAATATTTGCTTCTAATTAAAATAATACCTTCCCAGACTGACAACGCACATAAGTGTAAATGCACGATATTTATTCAAATTATAATAAAAAAAATATTGCTCTTAATATTATACGCTTCTCTAAAAATAGAAATTATGAAACGTCTTTTTTTGACATGTCATGCGAAGAGTGTAAATAGCAAACAGTGGGGTAAAAATATGTAAAACATTTGGGCTCATGAAAAGAGTGTGATAATTAACAATAAATTAGATTCTCTTGCTCTTGGGTTTTTTTTTTCTTTTTTCGCACGATAGAATTAAAGTTTAAAAACCTACCATCAATCAAAACATATTTTTTTTTATTTTATTTTATTATTTATTATTATTATTATATTATATATTATTTTTATTATTATTTTTATTATTATTATTATTTTTAACCAAACAAGCACATTTACCCGGACGAAATTGGGTGTTGACACATGGGTTTGGCGATGTGTCAAGTTTAAGCCTAGTTCGTTATGTAACAATACCTCACAAGTTTAAAGTTTTAGAGTTCGAAAAGTACAAGGGTACCATATGCTCTAGAAGCCATCTAACCATGTATTGTCGAAAGATGGTTGCCTTGCTTATGATGACAAATTGCTAATTCACTTATTCCAAGACAGTTTGGCTGGGGTAGCATTGAGTTGGGATACACACTTGGAAGCGTCTCACATTCGTTCTTAGATCGATTTGGTAGATGCCTTTTTGAAATAGTATATGCGCCAGATCAGTTGCAACTGCAAAACATGGCCAAAAAGGATGTTGAATCATTTAAGGAGTATGCACAACGATGGAGAGAGCTTGCTTCTCAAGTGGAACCTCCTTTTCATGATACGGAAATGGTGGCAATTTTGGTGAACATGTTGCAACCCCCATTCTATGAGCACATGGTGGGGAATGTATCCTCAAATTTCTCTGATATCATCATCATTGGTGAAAGGATATAGATTGGGCTAAAAAATGGAAAAATTGCATATAGACCGCATGCGACTACAACTTCTAAAAAGCATGATTTTAGTCTTGGGAAGAAGATGTAAGTAGAGGTGCACGCAACATCAACAATACCTAGGTGGGAAAATCATACTCCCTCTTACCAAGCACAATCTCCACAACAAGGATCCTATCAATCACAACATGCCTCAAATAACACTTGGAAGACTTAGGTTAACACAAATCCCAATCAATCTTTAGGGCAGATCACTAGTCCTAGAAGGAATAAAGAAAGGAATTTTATTCATTTCACTCCTATTCCCATGACTTACACAGAGTTATTGCTGGATCTACTCTATAATGCTTTGGTAGCTATCTCCCCGATGAAGCCGTTGCAACCCCCATACCCCAAGAATTTTGATGTAAATGCCACATGTGATTATCATGGGGAGCCATTGGTCACTCTACTAAGAAATGTTTGTGTTTCAAACATAAAGTGAAAGCTTTAATCGACTCAGGGTGGTTAAATTTCAAGAGAATAAACCCAACATTAAGGCCAATCCTCTCTTTGGGCATGATAATGCTTTGATAAATTCTATTGATCTCAAGGGACACAAGTTGGTGAAGAATATGAGCGAAATTCATAGTGCACGAAATTTTTTTTAGGCACTACTAACAGTAGGATTGTTGGAAGGTGAATACAACTTAAAGGATGCATGCGAGTTCCATCCATGTACTAAACATTCCATTGATGCCTGCAACAAGTTAAAAAATTTTCTACAAAATTTGATCAATAAGAACTTCGTGCAAGTATGTTGTGGGGATAAAGAGGACAAAAGGAGGCTGGTATAGAAGAAAAGAAGGAGCTAAGTCTAGCTCGCATAGAAGGACGAGAACGAAAGAAAAGGAAGATTTGCATCAGTGACATTAAAGAGAGCTTCCGCAGTGCTGGATGAATTAACGCTTGTCAGATATCAACCATCGAGGATGGAAGTGGATTTGAAAGCTCAAACTTTGTGCGGTCTTGTCCTCCAAACATGTAACTGAATAATTGAGGGATAACAAATTTACTCGTGATGTTTAATTTAGAGAAAGCGTAGTAATTTTAGTTTATCCTATTTGCTTTACCCGGAGCTTTAGGATTCATGATGTTACGGGCAAACTTTTTTTCTTTCATGCTCAGTGTGTCAATAAATTCATTTATAGATTGCGTTTTTAATAGTTTTCTTTTATTTATATGATTTATAAACTCAAATAATTCAAATATGATGATGAACGTTTTAAAAATATTAATGTCTGTTGCAACTGAAATCGCTACCGGACGATGAACCAAAAGAAAATATTTGTAAAAATAGAGTTTGGAGTCGCCACCATAGTTATTATAGGAAACTATGGAAAACCATAAAAAAGAGCAAGGTGATAGAAGCCGTACCCCACCAAATTAAAACATATTAAATGCAGTACATGAAAGTGAACCAAGTCGTCTCCCAACGACCAATATTTTCATTCAAAGCCAAATTTCTAGATAAACACAACAATAACACAAAAGGGGGGGTGGCAGACAGATTCAGAATGCTAATCAACAGATTAAATTAAATGCTATAGTGATTAAAACCGTATTGACATCCTTGATTCAAACGCAATTTCACTTATCATAGGCCACCAAATTAACACCAACTCTGCCTTGTCTCAATCCACTAGATAATAATTCACTAAGCGAAAATTACAATCTAGCTTCATTATGCAATTAAGCAATGCACACATCCTTAATTTCGTGACAGTCAAGCTACATACATTAAGCATGAATGTATCTTAACCAAAACATATGCAATTACTCTGTAAATTAAGCATTAACAGATTCACCACATGCATTCCACGAATTCAGAATAAAAACATGGCAGATTTCACAAAACGAGCACAACCTCAAAGCTTCATTGCATTTTTCATCAAGGAGTCAATACACGAATTTAGCTAGACAAGAAAATGAGCAATTAAACACTTCAAAACTGGAATCACAAAAATAGAACCAAGAACCCTAACTTATGAAATCTGAAAACGCAATTTAAGAGCAAAAATAGAGATTTCAAAGCTTAAATGGAATGCAAAACGGTGTTATCATATATAAATGCGAAAACCCCATGAATGGGTATTGTTCCAAGTCAATAAAACCCACAAAACGAACTGCCCAAGCAAGAAAATGAATTCAAAACGTAAAATCCTCAATGGGTGCTGTCAAATATGCATAAAAACGGTAAAAATGACCCAAAAACGTGAAAAACTGCAAGGGGGACATCCATGGAAGCTTGGAGAACGAAAATGGAGGTTTTGAAGAGAGGTTGAAGATGATGGAGCGGTTGGTCCCCTTTCATGCAGACCTAATTCGTGGTCATATCACCCCTGCCACTCATATTTACAAAATTGCCACTCTGCCACTCAGATTTACAAAAATGCCACTCTGGGCCTCAAATGTTAACCCATTGACTTTGCTGACGTGGAAATGACATGGAAATGATGTGGCAATGATGTGGAAAGTCTCTTTAACTAAATATTAATGTCCAAGCTCCAAAATTGCTTCACCCAAATACCTAAAAATAATTAAAAACAAAAATTAGGCCAAAAAATGTGAAATTAGTCCAAATTCAGAACAATGGCCCAATAAAGCCCAACAGATGAAAAACACTCTAATGATGAACAATTAAGCATTAATCAACTGTCTAATGGGTACACAAAGGCTAGTGGAATGGAAGAAAATAATGACTAAAGAGTAAAGCAAAGCAAGGACATCACAAACATAACAAGAGAGACAAAAAGACACAAGACAAACGGACACATGACAAACAAACTCGACACAGACAAATGGAAACACATCTAACACAAAAGGATTCAAAGCTGCAAGGTATCCATGAACATCATCCAAGCAATTCAAAACATGTCAAGTACTCAATTCAGCTCAAGGAGAGAGTTGAAAGCAACATAACCTCACGAAATATGCACTGTATCACTCAAATCTCTAGGCTACTGTTTACTCTCAAAGCACCCCTGAAAAACAAACATCAAACAGACTTGGCAAGCCTCTAGAACCAACAACCAAACCAGAAACACATGCAGGTCAAGATCAGAAGGACTTTTCAAGGTTGTAATGGGGCTGAGGACAAGGTGTGGAACATATGGATAAGTAGCTAAGAAACCAAGGAAATAGAGGAGCAACGAGGAATAAGTCTCAATCAATCATGAAAGTAATCCCAAACACCAACACTTCCAACTTCGGTTCTCACACAATGCTCAAATCCAAACTCCTTTTTATTTCTTTTCTTTATTCTCTTTTTGTTTCTTTTTGTTTTCTCTCTTTTTTTTTTCTTTTTCTTTTTCTATACAAAGAACATGCAGAGAAACAACAATTTTGAAATCCCACTTTGGTGTACAAATGAGCAATTCCAAGAACCAGCAACAAGTGCGCGCACAACCACACTTGTTGTGCGCGACCACACTTAATTGAACACCCATTCTCCAAACAATTCCAAAGCTCCAAAATTTCCTAAGGTAGGAATAATCATGGTTTTTCAGGCTAAGGGCTTGTAATGAACTATAGAACAATGAAAGGGTATGCAAGCTCAAAAAGCGGTATCAACGGAAACAGTTCAAGGTAGGCTCATCAGGCTATAGGCTCACAGAACAAAATTGCCTAAATCATATCCCAACATGCATGTGAATCAGAAAAGCATTCAGAAAGAGTCAAGCCAAGGCCACTGTGCAAGCATTCAAGAGGCATATATCACACAATCAAAGAACAGAGAATGGCTCAAATTCTCATACAGGGTAAAATAATTCCAAAAGCAACTTGACATGCAAAGAGAAAGCAAGGATATCAGTCCACAGATTAACTAATAACTCATCCTCCAAGAGTGAAGTGAGTGTTCCAAAAAGAAAGCGAAAACATAACACTAACTAACACAAATTAACAAGAAATGAAACAAACAAACGAAAACAACAACAGACAGACAGACCTGGACAAGTGCAATAAAAGTAAAGAGGGGAAAGAAAACTCCCTGAATCATGGTGAAACAGCAGTGGGGTCAAGCAGGAAAGTTTCCTTCACAACAGTATTCACCAAGGCAGGATTGCTAAGGAATGGCTTCAGGCGATGCCCATTCACTTTGAAACTCTTATCAGTGGACTGGCTTTTGATTTCGACTGCACCATAAGGATAAACATTAGTAACAACAAAAGGACCAATCCACTTTGATCGCAACTTACCCCCCATGAGTCCAAGTCTGGAGTTATACAGTAAAACTTGTTGACCAACAACAAACTCCTTTCTAGCTATGGAGCTATCATGGAATCTCTTGGTCTTCTCCTTGTAGAACATAGAGTTCTGATATGCCTCCAGACGGATCTCATCTAACTCGTTCAACTGCAGCTTCCTTTCCTCCCCAGCTTGATCAAGAGAGAAGTTGCATGACTTGACAGCCCAGTATGCTCGATGCTCTATCTCCATTGGAAGGTGGCATGGCTTACCAAAAACAACCCGATAAGGAGACATCCCTATAGGTGCCTTGTAAGCAGTCCTGTGAGCCCATAGAGCGTCCTCAAGTCTATTGCTCCAATCCTTCCTGTTGGGCTGCACAATCTTCTCCAAGATCCTCTTGATTTCTCTGTTTGAGATCTCGGCTTGCCCATTAGTTTGGGGGTGATTTGGTGTAGAAAGTTTATGCACAACCCCGTACTTTTGAAGCAAAACCCCCAAGGATCTGTTGCAAAAATGGGTGCCCTGGTCACTAACAATAGCTCGAGGAACTCCAAACCTGCAAAATATGTGAGACCTAACAAAGTCCACAATAACTCGAGCATCATTAGTTCTAGTGGCTTTGGCTTCCACCCATTTTGAAACATAATCAACAGCAAGCAAGATGTAAGTGAAACCAAAAGAGACAGGGAAAGGGCCCATGAAATCTATACCCCAAACATCAAACACCTCACAAAATAGCATGGGTTGTTGAGGCATCTGTTGTCTCCAATAAATGGCTCCTCCTGCTCGTTGGCATTCCTCACAAGTGCTACAAATCCTTCACACATCTTTGAAGATGGTGGGCCAATAAAATCCACAATCTAGCACCTTACGAGCTATCCTTTGTGTGCTAAGATGACCACCAGGTGCAGATGAATGACAAAATTTGAGGACCGAGTCAATCTCATGGTCCGGAATGCATCTCCTAGTAACCTGATCACTGCACATTTTCCACAGATAGGGGTCATCCCAAATGTAATACCTAGCATCGCTCTTGAGTTTATCACATTGAGCTGTGGATGCTAGGGGAGGAAAAACAGAAGCAGCAAGATAATTAACAATGTTAGCAAACCAAGGTGAGGAAGAAGTAGAAAGTGTCAACAAACTTTCATCGGGAAAGTCATCCCGGATCGGTGTAGCATCATCAGTAGACCTCTCAATCCTGCTTAGGTGGTCTGCAACCAGGTTTTGTGCTCCGCTCCTATCACGGATCTCCAAATCAAATTCTTGGAGCCAGAGCATCCATCTTATCAGCCGAGGTTTTGATTCTGCCTTCTTCAACAGGTACTTAAGAGCTGCATGGTCAGTAAACACAACAACAGGAGAACCAAACAGATAAGATCGAAACTTTTCAAGTGCAAAAACTACCGTAAGGAGCTCCTTTTCCGTTGTGGTATAGTTTGCTTGGGCAGCATCTAATGTCCTGGAGGCGTAGTAGATTACCCTCGGCTGCTTATCAATCCTTTGAGCTAGAACAGCCCCTAATGCATAGTTGGATGCATCACACATAAGCTCAAATGGGCCTGAATGATTGGAGTTGTGGTCAGGGCCTTCTTGAGGCAATCAAAAGCCTCTTTGCATCCTTCATCAAAGATGAAGTCAACATCCTTTTGCAGTAGGTTGGACAGTGGGAGGTCCTTTTTGCTGAAATCCTGAATGAAGCGCCTGTAAAACCCTGCATGGCCAAGAAAAGAACAAACCTCTCGCACAGAAGAGGGGTAAGGCAATTGTGAAATAATTGAGATCTTGGCAGGGTCAACTTCAATGCCTTTTTTTGAAATTATGTGCCCCAATACTATGCCTTGTTCTACCATGAAATGACATTTCTCAAAATTGAGAACAAGGTTAGATTGGATGCACCTGTTTAAAACTCTGTCCAAACTATTCAAACATGCATCAAATGAGGACCCATATACAGTAAAGTCGTCCATAAACACCTCTATGCATTTTTCAAGAAAATCACTAAAAATGCTAAGCATGCACCGCTGGAATGTGCCAGGGGCATTGCATAGGCCAAACGGCATCCTCCTATAGGCAAAAGTGCCAAAGGGGCAGGTGAATGTGGTTTTCTCTTGGTCCTCAGGTGTAATGTGAATTTGAAAATAACCAGAAAACCCATCAAGAAAGCAATAGTGGCACTTACCTGCCAAGCGCTCAAGCATCTAATCAATAAAAGGTAGGGGGAAGTGGTCTTTTCTGGTTTCTTGATTTAGCCTTCTGTAGTCAATGCAAACCCTCCAACTGTTTTGTACTCTTGTTGGAATCAGCTCCTCTTTTTCATTCTTGACTACAGTGAGGCCAGTCTTCTTTGGAACAACATGGATGGGGCTAACCCACTGACTATTAGAAATGGGGTAGATGATCCCAGCTTGTAGAAGCTTGGTCACCTCTTTCTTTATAACATCCAAGATGACAGGGTTGAGTCGCCTCTATGGCTGTCTCACGGGCTTTGCTCCATCTTCCAACAATATCTTGTGCATGCATGTTGATGGGCTAATACCAGGGATGTCAGCCAATGTCCATCCAATTGCCTTCTTATGTTTTTTAAGAACATGCAACAACCTCTGCTCTTATTCAACAGTGAGGGAGGTGGAAATGATGACAGGCAGTTTGTCCTCCTCCTCTAAGTAGACATACTTGAGGTTGTCTGGCAGTGGTTTCGACTCTGGAGTACTGGATGCTGGCTGAATATCAGGAACCAGAAGGGAGGGAGAAATGGGTTCCACAGCCTGTACCTGAGCATAACAATCAGATGCATATGTACTTCCTACAACATGGTTAGTGCAACCTAATTGTATAACATCAAAGTCAATAGGTACAACATCCAGAGAGTCAAACTCATTAGATTCAACATTATCCACATCATATTCAGCATCATCAGAATCAGAAGTAGAATCATAATCAAGAACATCAATGCATGCAAATTCAGATAACTCAAACACAGATGAATGTTTTAATGCATGCAAAGAGTGGAAATCAGAAATCAATCCATCAACAACATCATCAATAATATCCACGTGAAAAACAGAATGATCCTTAGAAGGATGTTTCATGGCATCCAGAATGTTAAATCGCACAACAATATCATCAAACTCCATGGACAAAGTACCTGCATGGACATTAATTTTGGTTCTTGCAGTTTTCAAAAATGGTCTGCCTAAAATGATTGGTGCAGAACCATGTGAAAATCCCTCTTCCATATCAAGAATGTAAAAATCAGCAGGGAAAATCAATTCACCAACACGAACCAAAACATCATCAACCAAACTTGCGGGGTGGGCAACACTTCTATTTGCCAACTGAATCACCACTCCCGTAGGTTGCAGGGGTCCAAGAGAAAGAGATTTAAAAATAGACAGAGGCATTACATTTATCGAAGCACCAAGATCAAGCATTGCATTTTCAAATTTATTGTTACCTATGATGCAGGGTACACAAAATGTACCTAGGTCCTTGCACTTCTAAGGAATCTGAGGAACAGATTTACCTATCAATGCTGACACATTTCTGCCCATGCTGATCTTTTCGTTTCCATTTAGCCTCCTCTTGGGCGTGCATAGCTCCTTCAAGAACTTTGCATATCTGGGAATCTGTTTAATGCCATCCAACAGAGGTATGTTCACCTCCACCTTCCTGAAAGTTTATAAGATATCCCTGTCAACCTCTTCCATCTTTTTGCTTGGAATGGCTCTTGGAGGGAAAGGAAGAGGTATGGAAGGTGCAGCAGTAGAGGTGGAAGGCGTAGAAGTCACTCCAAATGTGGAAGGACTAGCTGGACCAACTTCATGAGCATCATCCTGACTAACTCCTCCAATGAAGTAGAAGAAGAAGGTACAGGTGCTGCAGCAGGAGCTGGTGTGGGTACAGGTGGAACAGGAGCAGCTTGTGGTGCAGGTGCAACTCTTTGTTGTGGAGGTGGTTGCACATTTTGAAATTGTTGGGGCTGCTGGTTACCCTGGTTTCCCCATCTCAAATTAGGGTCATTCCTTCATCCTGGATTATATCTGTTGATTGACAAATCATGGTGGTTTTGTTGTTGTTGTTGGGTCCTATTGTTGTTGAAAATATTTGCTGCATAGGCCTGAGGTGTGTCCACTGGTGTAGAAGAAGAAGGAGAAGCAGCCTGTTGTTGCAATGCTGGGCAAGAGTCTGTAAAATGATCAACAGATGTACAAAGGCCACAAACTCTTGCAGCTGGAGCTCTCCAATTGGAAGCAAGTTGGTTGACCAGTGTGGTAAGAGCATTAATCTTACTCTCCAACTTCTTCGTGTACTCGGCTGCTCCTACATCATGAACACCTCTAACAACTATGGCATCATTCCTTGTGCCAAATTGTTGAGAATTTGAAGCCATGTTCTCTATTAGTTGTTTGGCTGCAGTTGGGGTTATGTTACCAAGGGCACCACCACTTGCGGCATCAATCATATTTCGATCCATGTGGTGCAAGCCTTCATAAAAATATTGCAGAAGGAGGTGTTCAGAGATCTGATGGTGTGGGCAACTTGAACAGAGATTCTTGAACCTCTCTTAGTACTCATAAAGGGTCTCTCCAGATTGCTGCTTGATGCCAGAAATCTCCTTCCTTATGGTTGTTGTCCTTGAAGCAGGAAAGAACTTGGCAAGGAACAATCTCTTCAGGTCATCCCAGCTTGTGATGGACTTAGGTGCTAGGTAGTACAACCAGTCTTTCACATTACCCTCCAAGGAATGAGGGAAAGCCTTCAGGTATACATGGTCCTCCTGCACATCTGCAGGCTTCATGGTGGAACAGACGACATGAAACTGCTTCAAGTGTTTGCAGGGGTCCTCACCTGCAAGACCATGAAACTTTGGCAACAAGTGTATTAAACCAGTTTTCAGCACATATGGAGCCTCCTCCTCAGGGTATTCTATGCATAAACTATCATAAGTGAACTCTGGTGCAGTGAGCTCACTCATGGTTCTCTCATGAGGTGGAGGAGGTTGAGCCATGTTATCAGTATGAAAATCAAAATGCTCAGAATAAACAGTATGCTCTGAATGCAAAGAATGAGAAGTGTCAGGAATGTGATGAGAATTAGAAGAATCAAGAAAAGTCACTGAATATTCAGCATGCAAAGATGGATTCCTAAGATGCCTACTTCCTCTGTGGAATGTCCTATCAATCTCAGGGTCAAATGGTTGTAGTTCACTTGGGTTTCCCCTTGTCATGCACCAAAAAGCATTAATTGTGGTGATATTGGCATAACATAGGGTATAACGACAAGTATACTCAAAAGACCTCCAAATGACTTGAAAATTGGTAGGATATTCCTTTGAGTGGTCAAAGAAAAGCACAAAAAAAAATCAGATCAAAACTCAAAGCACAAGTATTTTTAACAATTTTTCAAAAGTGGAAAAAAAGAAGAAAAATCACAAAAAAGATTGCTGAAATGTAGAAAATGGCATTTTTTGGAGAATCTGAGTTTGCAAACCGGTGGAGCGAGGTTTGACAAGGTGGGAAATCAAATTCCACCCCAAATGCATATAAAATAATAGTGATTCTGATAACTAGAGCAAAAGTTATGGTCCTCTGAAGTTTCACTAAAAATCAGTCCAAAATTTTTTTGAATCTCTTAACTTAGACCATGCCAACTGCTCCAGCTATTTTTCCTATCAAGTTCAATGTCTTAGAAGTGGGGGGAAAAATTTCAAGCCAAAACAAGCACCATAGCTACCATAACAAAAATCTAGAAGTTAAATGCCAGATTCGGCCACTATTCATACACTATTCACTACTACAAATGACACTATTCATGCGCGCCGCGACACTATTCACTACACTACACAGAAACACACAGGAATGGAAACAGGCACTGAACTTAACACAACATTAACATCACAATGAATATATACCAACTGAACCACACTTGAACTACACACACACCAAAACACAGAACACAAACAAACTAAAAATTTTACTTTGAATGAAACGATTGGTCCCCGGCAACGGCGCCAAATTTGATAGAGGTCGTACCCCACTAAATTAAAACATATTAAATGCAGTACATGAAAGTGAACCAAGTCGTCTCCCAATGACCAATATTTTCATTCAAAGCCAAATTTCCAGATAAACACAACAATAACACAAAAGGGGGGGGGGGGTTGGCAGACAGATTCAGAATGCTAATCAACAGATTAAAGTAAATCCTACAGTGATTAAAACCGTATTGACATCCTTGATTCAAACGCAATTTCACTTATCATAGGCCACCAAATTAACACCAACTCTGCCTTGTCTCAATCCACTAGATAATAATTCACTATGCGAAAATTACAATCTAGCTTCATTATGCAATTAAGCAATGCACACATCCTTAAATTCGTGACAGCCAACCTACATACATTAAGCATGAACGTATCTTCACCAAAACATATGTAATTACTCTGTAAATTAAGCATTAACAGATTCACCACATGCATTCCACGAATTCAGAATAAAAACATGGTAGATTTCACAAAACGAGCACAACCTCAAAGCTTCATTGCATTTTTCATCAAGGAGTCAATACACAAATTTAGCTAGACATGGAAATGAGCAATTAAACATTTCAAAACTGGAATCACAAAAACAGAACCAAGAACCCTAACTTATGAAATCTGAAAATGCAATTTAAGAGCAAAAATAGAGATTTCAAAGCTTAAATGGAATGCAAAACGGTGTTATAATATATAAATGCAAAAACCCCATCAATGGGTATTGTTCAAAGTCAATAAAACCCACAAAACGAACTGCCCAAGCAAGAAAACGAATTCAAAACGTAAAACCCTCAATGGGTGCTGTCAAATATGCATAAAAACGGTAAAAATGACCCAAAAACGTGAAAAACTGCAAGGGGGACATCCATGGAAGCTTGGAGAACGAAAATGGAGGTTTTGAAGAGAGGTTGAAGATGATGGAGCGGCTGGTCCCCTTTCATGCAGACCTAATTCGTGGTCATATCACCCCTGCCACTCATATTTACAAAATTGCCACTCTGCCACTCAGATTTACAAAAATGCCACTCTAGGCCTCAAATGTTGACCCATTGACTTTGCTGACGTGGAAATGACATGGAAATGATGTGGTAATGATGTGGAAAGTCTCTTCAACTAAATATTAATGTCCAAGCTCCAAAATTGCTTCACCCAAATACCTAAAAATAATTAAAAACAAAAATTAGGCCAAATAATGTGAAATTAGTCCAAATTCAGAACAATGGCCCAATAAAGCTCAACAGATGAAAAACACTAATGATGAACAATTAAGCACTAATCAACTGTCTAATAGGTACACAAAGGCTAGTGGAATGGAAGAAAATAATGACTCATCACAAGGTCTGCGAAAAACCAAAATTTGGGTCCGGGAGTCGGTTACACGTGGGGAAGGTATTAGCATCCCACAACGCCCGTCCTAAGATGATACCTTTAATTTAATGTGCAAAATTTATGTGGTTTTTCGAAATATTTAATTTTCCCCAAAATTAGTAATAAAAGAATGTACAAAAAAAAAACTAAAATATTTTTTTGAATTTTTGGGCTCGACGAGGATTAATCCTCGCTCCTACGTATCTCCATGTGAATTGGAGAATCAGGGTTACGTAGTTCTTTATGAAAAATCTATTTGGAAAATTATTTGAAACTGATTTAATTTGTTTTATAATTTTGAAAATCTTTTTATTTAAATTTTAGTATTATTTTAATATTGGTGTCACACGACGCGAGCGGCTGGATAGACACTTCAAATAATTTTTTTTTCTCATCTTTTATTTTTTATTTTTTTAATGACAGAGTGCGTAGAATTAGAGAAGTGCAGAGAATCTTTTTTCAGTCATGACAGAGTGCGTATTTATATTCACAACTTGCAATGTCAATGCAATCTCAGCCTTAATTGTAATGAACAATATAAGGAAGGAATTGGTCATGATAGTAGCAAATTATGAGTATCAAATCGCAGCAAATCAGAGCACAAAATCAATCATCATTAATAACAAATCAGAGCACCAAATTAATCTCAATTAATAATATTGATTCTTACCATTTGAAGAGATATTGCTTCTAATTATCATTATATAATTAATTTCTCTATCAGGAACAAAGGTAGAAAATATTTGAGTTATTGGGCTCATGAAAATTAATAACAAATTGGGCTCTTCCTCCTTTTTTTTTCTTCTTTTTTTTTCTCTCTTTTTTCTTTTGTTTTCTACAGTTGATGTTTGAAAATCTCTTAGAAGAAAATTTTGTTTCACATTTTTTTTATTTTCCATTAACTAAAAAACCCTTTTTTTATTATTTTTTTCGAAAATAAATTTATTCACCCGGATGAATTTGGGTGTTGACAATGTCAATATTCAAAATTTTCAGCACTCTATTGACAATAAGGAAGATGATAATGAGGATGATTGGGAACCTTATCCTTATTGTCTGAAGATAAATGGTGTCGTTGGGACAACTAATAAAAACATAAAGAAGACTATATAAAAGATGGTGGTCACGTATAAGGATTGGCATGAGATGCTTCTTTTTGCTGTGCATGGATATTATACATCAGTATGTACTTCAACTGGGGCAACACCTTTCGCTCTAGTATATGGAATGGAAGCAGTACTCCCCTTTGAGGTAGAATTTCCTTCCTTGCAAGTATTAATGGAAACCTAACTAGAAGAAGCATAATGGGTTCAAGCCAGATTTGACCAGCTTAACCTCATCAAGGAAAAAAGGTTAACTGCGGTGTGTCACAGACAAGTGTACCAAAGAAGAATGAAAAAACGTCTGACAACAAGGTGCGTCCTAGAGAGTTCCATGAAGGTGATTTAGTTTTGAAAAAGATTTCACTTATACAAAAGGACCACAGAGGCAAATGGACTCCAAATTATGAAGGTTTGTATGTGGGTATGTGGTGAAGAAAGCATTCTCCAATGAGGCACTAATACTCATAAGGATGGATGGGGAGGAGTTATCGTTGTCAGTCAACTCCGATGTTGTTAAAAATCTAGAGGATGCTACTAAGGATATCAACATTTCAAGTTTTTTTGTATTTCGCTTTATTTGATAAAAAATAAATCATTTGGGTTTTCATAAATTTGTTGTAAAAATGTTTTATGTTACACTGAGATGATAATTAAAGATAATAAAAATATTGGTAAAAGGTATATTTGTGTTAGGAAAACATCATGGGTATGTTCGCTAAATACATTTTAGCTCCTAAGGGATGTCGTGGAGGCAAAAAATAATAATAATAAAAAAATTAAATAAAAAATGAGGAAAAAAAAGGAAAGGAAGGAAAAGTAAGGGTTTTGTGAATCCATGCATTCATGCACCCTCATCACATCATACCTTTAATTTTTATCATCAAAACAAATTTTGGAAGGTTCAAAAAGGAAAATAAGGGTCCACATGGGCAAGTTTTCACATGGGCCCATTCTACTTCTTTTTCAAATGGCATTCACGTTGTGTTTGTCTATGCTTAAATAAATATTGAGGTTCTCCTTTGGATGTAAACCCTTTTCCTCAGGATTGGTCTGCTCTTTTTAAAAAAATCATATTTGCAAAAAGTATATACTTTTGGATCAAGGTCCTCTACGTGGTAATGGTCGCAGAATCCTTTGGATGTAGAGTGATGAGTTCAAATTTTTGCCCTCATTTAATATTTAAATTTAGGGATTTAATTGAATTTTCTGTGCTTAAAGATTGATTTAATTAGGATTTGTGATTATTGGATTTATTGAATAAGTTTGGTAAAAATGGCACAAAAATTGATTTTAGTTGCATAAAATATTATTGGATATTCTAACGTTTGTTAATGTAGCTGGAATTTATTTTTGGTCATTAATAGTGCGGATTTGAAATATTCAAAGTTACAAAATAAGTCCAAAATCAGGAAATTCTGGAAAAGAATAAATCAGGAGCTAAATGCACCCCCAGATTTTATTTGCACACTCCTTCTAAAGTGGACCACCAAAAACTTGTTTTGCATCCCCAGTTTTCACTAAGTTGCACCCCTCTTACAACTTAAACTACACTCAACCAGATCACGCCATGTGGCAATCCTCAACTTTTAAAATTGGCCAACTAGAACAAGCCACGTGGCAACAATCCTTGCACTAACAAGTTGTCCAATGGAAGGCTGCCACGTCATCATCTTCATCTCCAAAACAGAAACCCTAATTTTCCTCAAATCTTAGCCACCACCATGACCATAAACCGCGGCAGCCGCCACTTCCATCGTCAACCATCACTGCACCTGTTCGTCAATCGCCGACCACCATAACATCACCGCATCTGCGATCCTGATTTGAATCCACACACCTTGCAGCCACCATCGTGAGTCATCTTCTCCGCAAGGAAACCATGGCGGCAGCGGAGACATTCGTGCACCTTCATCTCGCACAGCAACCATCATCTTCTTCCACACGAATCTGCCACAGAACCTGCACCATATTTGCTTTCTTCACGCACCATCATTAACGCGAGCCAGAATCAGAGCGCATCTGCACTGCGTCAAAGCACCGAATTGAACTGGTAGTCACCACGTCACTACCATTTCTGCAATTTGAAGCACGCTGCCCCCATCAAAACGCTAGAACCTCCATTTTTGTGCAGCACTTGCAACCATGTTTGCATGAGCAGCACCTCCCTCTCGTGCAGCAAGCACCATCTCTTCCACGAGCCAGATCCGCACACACCGTTCACGAACTTGCACCATATTCCACCATCGTTTTCCAACCCAGCAGCACCGCAACAACAGCGAAAACTACCACCATCAACACCTCGTGCCACCATGAACCAGAGCGGAAAGCGAACCAGATCTACGACGCCCGCCTGCACCAAGTCCGACCACCATAATTCAGTCTTCGTCTTCCTGCACCAACAGCCATGGCAGCGCCCCTCCATCCTTCTGGCCGGCAAACAGCAGTAGTCCGTGAGCCATCAACCTTCACGCCGGAGCAGCTACCATGGCAGCCGTTATTGCACTTCTCTGCAGCCAAAGGAGGCAGAAACCCTAATTCTGGAGAGAGAAAGCACTCTGCCACGTGTCAGCTTCTCATTGCACAGTCAAACTGGTCAACACTGGTCAACTAGTCAAAGCCAACAGTCAACTCTAGTCAAAACTGCAAAAATGGTTAAATAAGAGGGGCAAAATTGGAAATTGGACAGAGATTATGTTGCTAATTAATTAAATAAAAATAAAAGATTTTAGCAACCGATAGATAAAGCCCAAAGCCCAGTTGAAGCCTATATAAAGAGACTTAAGGGAGCAGAAACAACTGACAACTTAGACACTTAGAACTCTCTGGTTTTGGCAGACACCGTCATCCATCACATCTCTCATTCTCTCTTTTCTTTTATTTTCTTTCCTTCATTATATATTATCATGTATTCCATCAAAGCCATGGAGGGCTAAGCTTTAAGGGTTGATTCCACTGTAATTTCTTAACTGGATTCTGAGGTTAGATGAATTTATGTGTTTGTTATTTTGATTATTGTTGTGGTTTTTGTTTATCTATGTCCTTTGCTTCTTAATGGAATAGAAAATAATGATTTTAAATCTACATGCATGCTAATCATATGAGTTAAAAAGCTTTTAAATTAAATTGAGACTTTACTTTGATTTTATTTAGAAACTTTCATTTGATTAAATAAGTTTTTGCCAATAATTGAGACTTTACTTTGATTAGAGGTAATTACTTTAACTAAAATTAGTCAAGACTTTACTTTGATTAATTAAGTTTTCTATTTGGTGAAGAAACAAAGGAATAAACATGATTAGGCATAGTAAAATTAATTGAGACTGTACTTTGATTGAATTTACTATGGACAATCTAACAATTCTCACTTATAATTGAGACTGTACTTTGATTAAAAGTGAGAATGCCAACAAATGAATTGAGTCTTTACATTGATTGATTTGTAAATCAACAACAATAATCTCTAGATAACCAATGAAGAATCTTATTTAGAAAAAGCAGTGGAATTGACTTATTTACTATTACTGTGTTTACAATCTTCCGTATTCATTGTGAGACGACTCAGGTTTATCTTAACCCTAACTATTTTGTTCACTACTAACTTGGCAATAATGAAGTTGCTAAAGTTAAGTAGTGGTAATTTGATCGCCTAACGACAACGATATCAAATTTGGCGCCGTTGCCGGGGAATACGGTTAGTATTTCTTATACTTTGATTTTGTTTTTATTTATTTATTTATTTTATTTATTTATTTATTTTTATTTTACGCATAGACGTTTAATAGAGTTTGTGTTTTTTGTAGTCTTTAGTTTTCCTTTTTTTTATATTTCAAGCAAAATTCTATTTTTGTTTTGATTAAGAATTTCTTTTAAGAAATTTTTTGAGACTAGTTTGGAAAACTCTGTCTAGGAAAGACTTGGTATTTAAGTTGTCCACTGTGACGCACCTCTCTTTCTTGGGAGTAGACCCAACGACATCTTAACTTATTTCTTTCTTGAAATCTTCCTCCAAAACAAGAATAGGAAGAAGAAAAAAACACAGAGAAACACTTTCAGGTGGACTACGTAGTGCATGACTCGGGCCAATCCGGGTCAATTCTATCAACTTGAAAAGAACTTGAAAAGAACTTGCGTAAATCACGCAAGAGACTTGAACTCAGGTGTTCTACTAAGGAGCACCGTCATCATCTGAACCTACCACTGAAAGTGTACCACTAGAATCACCTCCGGTGATTAACATATCTTCTGATCCATCACCTGAACCAGAAATTCAAGAAGATAGAATGGAAGAAAGAACAATAAGAGAGTTGGCTTCACCGGATGCAACAATTACACAAAACATGTGCATCCAATATCCAGATGGAGAATGTGAGCTTAAGTCTTCGTTAATCCATCTTCTACCCAAATTCCATGGATTAGCAAGAGAAGACTCGTACCATCACTTGAAGGAATTTCATGTTGTTTGTTCATCCATGAGACCTACAACAGTGATAGAGGAACATATTAAGCTTAAGGCTTTTCCATTCTCATTGCAAGATGCTGCTAAGAATTGGTTATACTGCCTTCCACCAGGATCCATCAATACTTGGGAGACTTTGAAAAGATTATTTCTGGAAAAGTTTTTTCCAGCATCTAGAGTTGCTGCTATTCGCAAAGATATTTATGGGATAAGGCAACAAGAAAGAGAAAATCTTCATGAGTATTGGGAAAGATTCAAAAAGTTATGTGCTTCCTGTCCTCATCATCAAATAAACGAGCATCTCCTCATTCAATACTTTTATGAGGGATTGAGTATCATGGATAGACAAATGATAGATGTTGCAAGTGGAAGGTCATTGGTGGACAAAATGCAAACAAAATGCAAACAAATGCAAGAAAATTGATTGAGAATATGGCGTCGAACCATCAACAATTTCCACCAGGAGTAATTCTATAACTCTATTGAAGGGAACCCATGGAGTAGAAGCTTCATATGTTGCAGATCACAAGAAAATAGAAGGGAAGTTGGATGACTTAGCAGCCATGGTAAGGACCTTGACAGACTTACAGAAAAAGCCTATCCCTTCTACCTTATGTGGAATTTGTGCTTCTACTAATCATCCTACCGAGGCTTGTTCTATGTTAAAAGAGACAGGGACGCTAGACGATGAACAACCTCAAGCATATACTGCAAACATTTATGGCAATAATAGACCACCTTGGCAGCAATACAACCATGATTTGTCCTCCAACAAGTACAACCCATATTAGAAGGAATATCCCAGCCAGAAATGGGGAAATCAGCAGTCTTAACACCATCAAGTCTATGTTCCACCTCAACGGAGGCAACAACCACAACCAGCTGCAACCTCTGGTGACTCAAACATGGAAGCAATGATGAAAACGATGGCTGACATGATGAAGGGACAAATCAATGAGTTGAAATAGACGATGGAAGCAATCAATCAAAATTTGCAGAACCAGATTGGGCAAATGGCAAATGAGTTAAATCAAATGAAGTCTCAACAAGGCTCGAGCAATTTGCCTGCACAAACTATAATCAACCCGCGAAATGTAAGTGCTATTACTTTAAGATCGGGTAAGCAAATACAAGGCCTTGGGGATGCCCAAGAAGATGAAGATAAGGACAATGAAGTTGTACCTGATAATGAAAGTGGAAGATCAGATGAAGCAACACAAGCAACATCTGAAATGCCTGCACCTAGTAATAACTCCAGGTTGGTATCCCCTAATACTTCCTCTGAAAATTCTTCTCCTTATTCTTCTCATCCTCCCTATCCAAACCGTTTGAACCCAAAAACTAAAAAGATGGAGGAGTTAGACAAAGAAATCTTGAATACTTTCAAGAAAGTGGAGATAAACATCCCGTTGTTGGATGCCGTAAGACAAATTCCTAAATATGCCAAGTTTCTCAAAAAATTATGTACACATAAAAGGCGTATTATGGACAAATAGGTAGTGAACATGGGAAGAAACGTGTCTAGCTTAATTAAGAAACCTGCAGTCAGAATGCCGCAAAAGTGTAAGGATCCAGGTATGTTTTCTGTTCCCTGCATTATAGGAAGTACTAAGTTTGATAATGCTATGTTAGATTTAGGAGATTCCATTAATGTAATGCCTTTATCAGTTTTTACTTCACTTCATCTTGGACCTCTTAAGTCTACTGGTGTGGTCATTCAATTGGCCAACTGTAGCACAGTTAACCTTGCAGGTGTGCTAGAATATGTGCTTGTCCGTATGGACAAGTTAATTTTTCCTGCAGATTTCTACATCTTGGACATGAAGGATGATGAAGGAATGAGTTCAACCACAATTATCTCGGGAAGACCATTCATGATGACAGCACGTACCAAGATAGATGTGCATGCAGGATCCTTAACTATGGAGATAGGAGATGAGAATGTGCAGTTCAATGTGCTAGAAGCCATGAAGCACCCAATTAAAGACCATTCTTTGTTTTGTATTGACTTATTGAGTAATGTAGTGAACAATTATGCTTTTGGACTTTTGGACGTTTTATCTGGTTTTTCTTCTTCTTTGGATTTTTCTTTTTCGAATATTTCGGGCTCGATTTTAGACGAAAGAGAAAATTGTAAAACAGGTGATATTGAGGACGCGGTGTCACTATTTGATACCTCTGTGGCGTCCGAGTGTGATGCTAAGGTGGCTGAAATTACCTTAGGCAGTAAAATGTTGCCATCTGTGGAACAGCCACCCATTTTGGAGTTGAAACCTTTACCATCTCATTTGAAATATGTTTATCTTGAGAGGGATGGGAAACTCGTTATTATTATATCTGCCTTGCTTACTGACGAGCAGGAACAAAAGCTATTGCAGGTTATCAAAGATCACAAGCGAGCAATAGGATGGACTTTGGCAGATATTCCTGGTATTAGTCCTTCTTTCTGCATGCACATAATACTCTTGGAGGAGGATGCTAAGCCAATAAGGCAACCTCATAGGAGACTGAATCCTCAGCTGATGGAGGTTGTGAAGAAGGAAGTCACCAAGTTGCTACAAGCAAGTATTATATATCCTATTTTTGACAACACTTGGGTGAGTCCTGTACATGTGGTTCCCAAGAAATCTGGGATCACTGTGGTCAAGAATGAGAAGAACGAGTTGATTCCTACTCGTATTCAGAATAGCTGGAGGGTCTGTATTGATTATAGAAGACTAAACCAAGCCACCAGGAAGGACCACTTTCCTTTACCATTCATGGACCAGATGTTAGACCGATTGGCAGGTAAGTCTCATTACTGTTTTCTTGATGGATTCTCTGGGTGTTTTCAGATTTGTATTGCCCCAGAGGATCAACATATGACTACCTTTACTTGTCCATTCGGTACATATGCTTATAGGAAAATGCCATTTGGCCTTTGCAATGCTCCTGGAACATTTCAGCGATGTATGATGAGTATTTTTACAGATTTGTTGGAGCATTGTATTGAGGTTTTTATGGATGATTTTAGTGTATATGGTTCATCTTTTGATCACTGCTTTTCTTGCTAGAGTCTTCGAGAGATGCGAAGAAACTAACCTTGTTTTAAATTTTGAAAAATGTCATTTTATGGTCAAACAAGGTATAGTTTTAGGTCACGTTGTTTCCAAGAATGGTATATCTGTAGATCCTGCTAAAATTGATATTATTTGACAATTGCCTTACCCCTCTTTTGTGAAAGAGGTTCGATCTTTTCTTGGACATGCAGGATTTTAAAGGAGGTTTATCAAGGACTTCAACAAGATAACCAACACTCTCTCCAACTTGTTGCAAAAGGATGTAGCATTTGACTTTGGAGAGAGGTGCAAAGATGCGTTTGATACATTGAAAAAGGCGCTTACCACCACTCCTATCATCCAGCCACCTAACTGGACATCACCATTCGAATTTATGTGTGATGCATCAAAATTTGTAGTAGGAGCGGTGCTTGCACAAAGAAATGGGAAGCTACCACATGTGATATATTATGCTTCCAGAACATTGGATACAACGCAGGCTAAGTACACCACAATTGAGAAGGAATTATTGGCTGTTGTGTTTGCCATGGACAAATTTAGACCGTATATACTTGGCTCCAAGGTAATTGTTTACACTGATCATGCAGCATTAAAATTCCTTCTGAAGAAAGCAGATTTAAACCAAGGTTGATCAGATGGATGCTACTGCTCCAAGACTTTGACATTGAGAGGACAGAAGTGGGGCACATAACTTAGTAGCCGACCATCTTAGCAGGATTGAAAATGGAGAAGATAACATTCCTATTAAGGATGACTTTCCTGATGAAGTCCTCCTAGCGTTGACTGTTGTGAAAGGTATGTTTCCTGAACCTTGGTTTGCTGACATTGTTAACTATTTGGTTGTTTCTGCTATTCCTCCTTCCTTCTCCAAATATGAAAGAACCAAGCTAAAAAGTGAGGCAAGGTACTATATCTGGGAAGACCCAATCTTATGGCGTGTTGGTAGTGACCAAGTCATAAGGAGGTATGTTCCAGATATAGAGATACCTCATGTGCTTGAGTTCTGTCATTTGTCTCCTTTGGGTGGATATTATGGCACACAAAGAACAGGTAGGAAAGTGTTGGATTGTGGATTATATTGGCCTATTATCTTTAAAGATGCACAAAGGGTCTATGAAAATTGTGAGCAGTGCCAAAGGGCAACCAGATCCATTTCAAGAAGGGATGAAATGCCTCAACAACCCATGCTATATTGTGAGGTATTTGATATTTGGGGTATTGATTTTATAGGTCCTTTTCCTCCTTCCTTTGGGTTTTCTTATATTTTGCTTGCTGTAGACTATGTCTCCAAATGGGTGGAAGCCATAGCTACAATGACTAATGATTCTCGAGTTGTTATGAGTTTTGTCAGGTCTAACATTTTCTGTAGGTTTGGGATACCACGAGCCATCATCAGTGACTAGGGGACTCATTTCTGTAATAAGCTATTTGAGAACATGTTGAAGAAGTATAGGGTGACACATCGCATTGCTACACCATATCACCCCCAAACTAATGGACAAGCAGAGATCTCTAACAGGGAAAGTAAAAAGATACTAGAGAAAGTAGTGAAGCCTAGTCGAAAGGATTGGGCCACAAGATTGGATGATGCACTTTGGGCACACAGGACAGCCTACAAAACACCTATAGGTATGTCACCTTTTAGGGTGGTTTTTGGAAAGGTTTGTCATCTACTTGTGGGGATTGAACATCGGGCCTATTGGGTCATGAAAGCCTACAACATGGATTTGGAAGAAGTAGGAAATGAGCGAAAACTTCAGTTGCAAGAACTAGAGGAGATTAGGCTTGCAGCCTATGAAAACTCAAAGTTCTACAAAGAGAAAACCAAGAAGTTCCATGACCAAAAGCTTGTGGCTAGAAAGGATTTCAAGGTAGGCCAGAAGGTGTTACTATACAAATCCAAGCTTGGTCACATGAGTGGTAAGTTGCGCTCTACTTGGGAAGGACCATACATTGTTACACAAGTCTTCCCTTATGAAGCAGTGGAGATCAAGAAAGAATCCTCAGCAAGAACTTTTAAAGTTAATGGGCATCGTCTTCGGATATTCAATGAAAATCAAGATATGCTGAATAAGACGATGGATGGGATGAACTTGACTTCTCCCTCATACCTTCCACCTTGAGGAGGTAAGTACCCTTCATACTTTTTCTTTGCATTTTATACATATTGAATACATTGAGGACAATGCATGGATAAAGTGTGGGGGTGTGGGGAGATTTTCCCCTTTTCTGATTTTGTTTTCTATTTGTTTTGTTTTTTCTTTTCTAATTTTGTTTTCTGTTTGTTTTTAATAAAAAAAATTAAAAAAAAAAGTTTCTGCTTTCAATAAAACATATTGACATTGGATTTTGGGATTTGATTCACTAATTGAAACGGTCATAATTCTGGGAAAATAAAAGTCATGTGCTATGAATGGATTGTTTCTGTGATTTACTAATTGAGTTGATTTGAGAGTTTCTGGAATAAATGTTTTGTGAAAGAGTTTTTGACCTTGTGAGTTTTGAGCTTTATTGTAAGGATGAACTATCATGGGTCATTCCTATTTTTCTTGTGTGACTTGCTCATGTCTTGTTGGTACTCAAATGTTTAGCTTGATTCTGTTGTTTTGCATCTCAAGTGAACATGCAGGATTTGATATGACTGAGACATTTCTTGTTTTTAGCTACTTGGCCAAATAAGCTAACCATGACATTGATCCATTGGCAGCCCCTTGAGCTTAAACCTCTTTTTCTTGTTTTGAGCATATTGCTAAACCTTAAAAAGAAAAAAGACCAAGTTTTTTTTCCTTATCTTAGGGAGAAAGAAGGAGCTAGTGGATTATGTTGAGATTGGTTGAGGAATAAAGTGTGGGGGTGAGTATTTCCCCCCCACAAAGTTATAAAAATGGCAAAAGGAAAATAATTGTTGATGACAGAGTGTTGAAATGAAAAATGATTGCTGTCTGAAAAAAAAGAGCAACAGAGGATGAAAGAGAAAAAAAAAACAAAGAAAAAAAAGGGATTGTTTTTGAAACTATGCTCCATAATTCTTTCTACCTTACTATTTCAAAAACACTAAAATCCTAAAAAAAATAATTTCTTACCTTTGGCTTGGCCCCATTATAACCTGTGAAAAGTCCTCATGATTTTTGAATGCATGTTTTCTGAAAGGTGTGAATATTAGAGTCTTGCTAAGCATTGAGAGTGTTTACTTGCATGGGTATTTTGAGTGGAAACACAAGCCAAAACACTTGAGCGAATTTTGGTGAGAAAATATACATTTAACTTGAGTGTTTCTCTTTCATATTTGATTATCTTGTAAACTCAAAAGATTAACTCATGTGTGAAAAAAATAGAATCTTTCCATTTATATGTGCATGACAACATGATTTCTAGAAGATTTACCTGTTTCCATTTGTATTCATTCCTTTAATCTAGTGAAAATATGAAATAAAAAAAAACCTCAGAAAAAAAGTTTTGAAGGTGATTTAGTTTTGAAAAAGATTTCACTTATACAAAAGGACCACAGAGGCAAACAGACTCCAAATTATGAAGGTCTGTATGTGGGTATGTGGTGAAGAAAGCATTCTCCGATGGGGCACTAATACTCATAAGGATGGATGGGGAGGAGTTATCGTTGTCAGTCAACTCCGATGTTGTTAAAAATTCTAGAGGATGCTACTAAGAATATCAACATTTCAAGTTTTTTTGTATTTCACTTTATTTGATAAAAAATAAATCATTTAGGTTTTCATAAATTTGTTGTAAAAATGTTTTATGTTACACTGAGATGATAATTAAAGATAATAAAAATATTGGTAAAATGTATATTTGTGTTTGGAAAACATCACGGGTATGTTCGCTAAATACATTTTAGCTCCTAAGGGATGTCGTGGAGGCAAAAAATAATAATAATAAAAAAATTAAATAAAAATGAGGAAAAGAAAAGGAAAGGAAGGAAAAGTAAGGGTTTTGTGAATCCATGCATTCATGCACCCTCATCACATCATACCTTTAATTTTTATCATCAAAACAAATTTTGGAAGGTTCAAAAAGGAAAATAAGGGTCCACATGGGCAAGTTTTCACATGGGCCCATTCTACTTCTTTTTCAAATGGCATTCACGTTGTGTTTGTCTATGCTTAAATCAATATTCAGGTTCTCCTTTGGATGTAAACCCTTTCCTCAGGATTGGTCTACTCCTTTTAAAAAAAAAATCATATTTGCAAAAAGTATATACTTTTGGATCAAGGCCCTTTACGTGGTAATGGTCGCCGAATCCTTTGGATGTAGACCCTCTGATGAGTTCAAATTTTTGCATAAAATATTATTGGATATTCTAACGTTTTTTAATGAGCCTGGAATTTATTTTTTTTCATTAATAGTGCGGATTTGAAATATTCAAAGTTACAAAATAAGTCCAAAATCAGGAAATTCTGGAAAAGATTAAATCAGGAGCTAAATGCACCCCTAGATTTTATTTGCAAACTCCTTCTAAAGTGGACCACCAAAAACCTGTTTTGCACCCCCAGTTTTCACTAAGTTGCACCCTTCTTACCACTTAAACTACACTCAACCAGATCACGCCATGTGGCAATCCTCAACTTTTAAAATTGGCCAACCAGAACAAGCCACGTGGCAACAATCCTTGCACTAACAAGTTGTCCAATGGAAGGCTGCCACGTCATCATCTTCATCTCCAAAACAGAAACCCTAATTTTCCTAAAACCCTAGCCGCCACCATGACCACCAGCCGCGGCAGCCACCACTTCCATCGTCAACCATCACCGCACCTGTTCGTCAATCGCCGGCCACCGCAACATCACCACACCTGCGAGTCTGATTCGAATCTACACACCTTGCAGCCACCATCGCAAGTCATCTTCTCCGCAAGGAAACCATGGCGGCAGCGGAGACGTTCGTGCACCTTCATCTCGCGCAGCAATCATCATCTTCTTCCACACGAATCTGCCACAGAACATGCACCAGATTTGCTTTCTTCACGCACCACTATTAACGCGAGCCAGAATCAGAGCGCATTTGCACTGCGTCAAAGCATCGAACTGAACCGGCAGTCACCCCGTCACTAGCATTTCTACAATTTTGAGCACTCTGCCCCCATCAAAACGCGAGAACCTCCATTGTTGTGTAGCACCTGCAACCATGTTTGCAACAAGCAACACCTCCCTCTTGCGCAACAAGCACCATCTCTTCCACAGGCCAGATCCGCACACACCGTTCACAAACTTGCACCATATTCCACCATCGTTTTCCAACCCAGCAACACCGCAACAGTAGCGGAAACTGCCACCATCAACACCTCGCGCCATAATGAACCAGAGCGGAAAGCGAACCAAATCTGCGATGCCCGCCTACACCAAGTTTGGCCACCACAGTTTAGTCTTCTTCTTCCCGCACCAGCAGCCATGGCAGCGCCCTTCCATCCTTCTAGCCGGCGAATAACAGCAGTCCGTGAGCCATCAACCTTCACGCCGGAGCAGCCACCATGGCAGCCGTCATTGCACTTCTCTACAGCCAAAGGAGGCAGAAACCCTAATTCTGGAGAGAGAAATCACTTTGCCACGTGTCAACTTCTCATTGCACAGTCAAACTGGTCAACTGGTCAATTGGTCAACACTGGTCAACTAGTCAAAGCCAACAGTCAACTCTAGTCAAAACTGCAAAAATGGTTAAATAAGAGGGGCAAAATTGGAAATTGGACAGAGATTATGTTGCTAATTAATTAAATAAAAATAAAAGATTTTAGCAACCGATAGATAAAGCCCAAAGCCCAGTTGAAGCCTATATATAAAGAGACTTAAGGGAGCAGAAACAACTGACAACTTAGGCACTTAAAACTCTCTGGTTTTGGCAGACACCGTCATCCATCACATCTCTCATTCTCTCTTTTCTTTTATTTTCTTTCCTTCATTATATATTATCATGTATTCCATCAAAGCCATGGAGGGCTAAGCTTTAAGGGTTGATTCCACTGTAATTTCTTAACTGGATTCTAAGGTTAGATGAATTTATGTGTTTGTTATTTTGATTATTGTTGTGGTTTTTGTTTATCTATGTCCTTTGCTTCTTAATGGAATAGAAAATAATGATTTTAAATCTACATGCATGCTAATCATATGAGTTAAAAGGTTTTTAAATTAAATTGAGACTTTACTTTGATTTTATTTAGAAACTTTCATTTGATTAAATAAGTTTTTGCCAATAATTGAGACTTTACTTTGATTAGAGGTAATTACTTTAACTAAAATTAGTCAAGACTTTACTTTGATTAGTTAAGTTTTCTATTTGGTGAAGAAACAAAGGAATAGACATGATTAGGCATAGTAAAATTAATTGAGACTGTACTTTGATTGAATTTATTATGGACAATCTAACAATTCTCACTTATAATTGAGACTGTACTTTGATTAAAAGTGAGAATGCCAACAAATGAATTGAGTCTTTACATTGATTGATTTGTAAATCAACAACAATAATTAATTTAACAATAATCTCTAGATAACCAATGAAGAATCTTATTTAGAAAAAGCAGTGGAATTGACCTATTTACTATTATTGTGTTTACAATCTTCCGTGTCATTTTCTTTGCATATCAAAACCCCCTATTTTTATAGTTGCTAGTTTTAATTGCATTTTTAAGAATCAAATATTTGAGATCAATTCCGTATTCGTTGTGAGACAACTCAGGGTTATCTTAACCCTAACTATTTTGTTCACTACTCTCCTCGGGATTGGTCTAATTTTTTCAGAAAGAAATCAGATTTACAAAATGTTTTTCGAATTGGGGCCCCGTACGTGGTAATGGTCATTGAATCCTTTGGATGTAGACCCTTTCCTCGGGATTGGTCTAATCTTGCTAAAAAGGAAATGATTTGCAAAAAGTATATGTTTTTGGATTGAGGCCCTCTACATGGTAATGGTCACCGAATCCTTTGGATCTAGACCCTCTCCTCGCAGAATTGGTTTAATCTTTCTAGAAAATAATTAGTTTGCAAAAAGTTTATGTTTTTCCGGATCAGGACCCTCTACGTGGTAATGGTCATTGAATCTTGTGAAAATGAGGTTTTTAGGTTTGTGACATTTGTGTTTTGGTCATGGTTTTGGTAGTTAAGCATTTCACATTTCGTCACCTTTGTTTCTTTTAAAATCGGACAAAATTAGTGTTTTTATCGTTACTTATAATTTCTCTGATAATATGAAAATGTCAATCTCATATTATCAAGCAAATCTAAGTAAAGAGGGACAATTGTCAACACCCAATTTCTTCTAGCTTAATAAAAATAATAGAATAATTAATAATAAAAATATATTTAAAAAATAATAATAAATAATAAACAAATAAAAAAATAAAAAAAAAGTAATTTTTTTCCTTTTTCTAAATAATAATAATATGATAATAAATGAATAAAAGAAAAAGATTATTTTAATCTTTTATGTGTTTTCTTTTGATGCCTTGTTCTTATTTTAGCCCAAAATACTATATCCACCCACACCGCATTTTCTTGCAACTAACAACAACCCAAAATTTTATATTCTCATCCCCACTCTATGCTTTGTCATTTTTGCTCCGAATCAAGAAGTTAATGACGAGATTCTAATATTTAGAAGCAGAATCTGTTCTAATATTTAGAATCATTTTTTCCCAAGGATAATTGATTTTGTGCTATGATTTTATGACACATTTTTTCCAGATAAAGAAAGTATTAATATGATTCAAAACAATATCTCTTTTACTAATTAGAATCATTTTTCCTGATCACGTTTGATTTTGTGCATTGATTTTTCCGTGATTTGATTCCCATAATGTGATAATATTAAGACCAATTCTTGCCTTTTAATTTTCTTTATAATCAAAACTTACTTTATTGCGAGATTACGTTAGATTTATAATTTTGTGTATATAAACCCATCAAGCAAAAGAATAAAGGGACAATTATGGAAACCGCTCTCTTACCCTAAGCACATAATTTCTTTTAACCCTCGCATATAAAAAACCCACTCACCTTCGATTGTCACCCCACGTGCTTCTTGGTGTTCCAATGCAACTATTGTAAATCTAATCTCTTGTTCAGGTTCACAAAAAATTATTCTTGTTATGTTATGTGGTCTTTGTTGAGATTTTGTTATGATATTTTTGAATTTTATGTTTTCACCATTTCTTCTTGGTGTGGAAAAAGAATTATTGTCATGCATTTTGGGGTTCATTAGTTATGAATAAGTGAGAGAAATCATGTTTAAATGTTTTATGAATATGTTGTGCCATGTTTTTCATATTAAGTTTTTTTAAAACTTTTTATTTAGCATTTAACAAATAATAAAATAATATGTTTAATCATAAACGTTATTTCCTAATCTTTTATTTATTTTCCTAATGTTTTCATAAATTATGGATATATAATAATCACATTTTTTTGGTATCATATCTTATTTTATACATTTTTCTTTAAAGAAAATAATAATAAATAAATAATTTCAATACTCTTTTAACTTTTGAAATATATAAGTGCTCGTGTGACCGCTCGCGTCGTATTAGTACTTAATACCTCCGCTCTTCTATAAGATTACTAAAAAAAATACAAAATTTTCGAATATTAAAAAAAAGTGATATCTACATCTTCGAACAAATTATTTTTTTTTTCAAAAAGTTTTTTCAGAAATAACTACGTGACCCTAATTCTCCCATTATGAATGGAGATACGTAGGAGCAAGGAGTAATCCTTGTCAGACCCAAAAAAAAATCTTTTTTTGTTTTCTTTTGAATTTTCTCGTTTTATTATTTTGAAAAAATAAACATATAAAGGAGACCACATCCATTTGTATTTTAATTAAAGGTACCGTTTTATGACGGGTGTCGTAGGGTGCTAACACCTGCCTTACGCGTAACCAACTCCCGTACCCAAAATATGTTTTCGTATACCTTACTCTCTTTTTCATGGTTTTCCACAGTTTTCTATAACTATGGTGGCGACTCCAAACCTCTTTTTTTAATATTTTTTTTGGTTCGTCAACCCGTCACAATTTCGGTTGTGACAGAAGCGTATGATCTAAAGTTTTAAATTTTTCCCACGTTTTTAGGAAAGTACTTTATTAATAAATGCAAAATAATAGTATTTCTATTTTTAGCAAGCTAGTGTAGTTATAACAATTCATATTACTCAAATTAAAATATGGTATAATAAAATTCATTTCCTTTAAAAAAATCATCAATGAATTTTTAGCAAGGCATGCTTAAAACGACTAATAGAGGTCGTACCCCACCAAATTAAAACATATTAAATATAGTATATGAAAGTGAACCAAGTCGTCTCCCAACGACCAATATTTCATTCAAAGCGAAATTTCCAGATGAACACAACAATAACATAGAGCGGGGGGGGGGGTTTGGCAGACAGATTCAGAACGCTAATCAACAGTTTAAATTAAATGCTACAGTGATTAAAACCGTATTGACATCCTTGATTCAAACGTAAATTCACTTATCATAGGCCACCAAACTAACACCAACTATGCCTTGTCTCAATCCACTAGATAATAATACACTAAGCGAAAATTACAATCTAGCTTCATTATGCAATTAAGCAATGCACATATCCTTAAATTCATGACAGCCAACCTACATACATTAAGCATGAACGTATCTTAACCAAAACGTATGCAATTACTCTGTAAATTAAGCATTAACAGATTCACCACATGCATTCCACGAATTCAGAACAAAAACATGGCAGATTTCACAAAACAAGCACAACCTCAAAGCTTCATTGCATTTTTCATCAAGGAGTCAGTACACGAATTTAGCTAGACATGGAAAATGAAAAATTAAACATTTCAAAACTGCAATCACAAAACAGAACCAAGAAACCTAACTTATCAAATCTGAAAACGCAATTTAAGAGCAAAAATAGAGATTTCAAAGCTTAAATGGAATGCCAAATGGTGCTATCATATATAAATGCGAAAACCCCATGAATGGGTATTGTTTCAACTCAATGAAATCACAAAACGAGCTGCCCAATGTAGAAAACGAAATCAAAACGCAAAACCCTCAATGGGTGTTGTCAAATGTGCATAAAAACGGTAAAACATGTCAAGTACTCAATTCAGCTCAAGGAGAGAGTTGAAAGCAACATAACCTCACGAAATATGCACTGTATCACTCAAATCTCTAGGCTACTGTTTACTCTCAAAGCACCCCTGAAAAACAAACATCAAACAGACTTGGCAAGCCTCTAGAACCAACAACCAAACCAGAAACACATGCAGGTCAAGATCAGAAGGACTTTTCAAGGTTGTAATGGGGCTGAGGACAAGGTGCGAAACATATGGATAAGTAGCTAAGCAACCAAGGAAATAGAGGAGCAATGGGGAATAAGTCTCAATCAATCATGAAAGTAATCCCAAATACCAACACTTCCAACTTCGGTCTCACACAATGCTCAAATCCAAACTCCTTTTTATTTCTTTTCTTTATTCTCTTTTCTTTTTTTTTTGTTTTCTCTCTTTTTTTTATACAAAGAACATGCAGAGAAACAACAATTTTGAAATCCCACTTTGGTGTACAAATGAGCAATTCCAAGAACCAACAACAAGTGCGCGCACAACCACACTTGTTGTGCGCGACTACACTTAGTTGAGCACCCATTCCCAAAACAATTCCAAAGCTCCAAAATTTCCTAAGGTAGGAATAATCATGGTTTTTCAGGCTAAGGGCTTGTAATGAGCTGTAGAACAATGAAAGGGTATGCAAGCTCAAAAAGGGGTATCAACGGAAACAGTTCAAGGTAGGCTCATCTGGCTATAGGCTCACAGAACAGAATTGCCTAAATCATATCCCAACATGCATATGAATCAGAAAAGCATTCAAGAAGAGTCAAGCCAAGACCACTGTGCAAGCATTCAAGAGGCATATATCACACAATCAAAGAACAGAGAGAGGCTCAAATTCTCACACAGGGTAAAATAATTCCAAAAGCAACTTGACATGGAAAGAGAAAACAAGGATATCAGTCCACAGAGTAACCAACAACTCATCCTCCAAGAGTGAAGTGAGTGTTCCAAACAGAAAGCAAAAACATAACACTAACTAACACAAATTAACAAAAATGAAACAAACAAACAGAAACAACAACAGACAGACAAACCTGGACAAGTGCAATAAAAGTAAAGAAGAGGGGAAAGAAAACTCCTTGAATCATGGTGAAACAGTAGTGGGGTCAAGCAGGGAAGTTTCCTCCACAACAGTATCCACCAAGGCAGGATTGCTGAGGAATGGCTTCAGACGATGCCCATTCACCTTGAAGCTCTTATCTGTGGACTGGCTTTTGATTTCAACCGCACCAAAAGGATAAACATTAGTGAAAACAAAAGGACCAATCCACTTTGATCTCAACTTACCCCCCATGAGTCCAAGTCTGGATTTATATAGTAAAACTTGCTGACCAACAACAAACTCCTTTCTAGCAATGGAGTTATCATGGAATCTCTTGGTCTTCTCTTTGTAGAACATAGAGTTCTGATATGCCTCCAAACGGATCTCATCCAACTCGTTCAACTGCAGCTTCCTTTCCTCCTCAGCTTGATCAAGAGAGAAGTTGCATGACTTGACAGCCTAGTAGGCTCGGCTTACCAAAGACAACCCGATAAGGAGACATCCCTATAGGTGCCTTGTAAGCAGTCCTGTGAGCCCATAGAGCGTCCTCAAGTCTATTGCTCAAATCCTTCCTGTTGGGCTGCACAATCTTCTCCAAGATCCTCTTGATTTCTCTTTTTGAGATCTCGGCTTGCCCATTAGTTTGGGGGTGATATGGTGTAGAAAGTTTATGCACAACCCCGTACTTTTGAAGCAAAATCCCCAAGGATCTGTTGCAAAAATGGGTGCCCTGGTCACTAACAATAGCTCGAGGAACTCCAAACCTGCAAAATATGTGAGACCTAACAAAGTCCACAACAACTCGAGCATCATTAGTTCTAGTGGCTTTGGCTTCCACCTATTTTGAAACATAATCAACAGCAAGCAAGATGTAAGTGAAACCAAAAGAGACAGGGAAAGGGCCTATGAAATCGATACCCCAAACGTCAAACACCTCACAAAATAGCGTGGGCTATTGAGGCATCTGTTGTCTCCAAGAAATGGCTCCTCCTGCTCGTTGGCATTTCTCACATGTGCTACAAATCCTCCACGCATCTTTGAAGATGGTGGACCAATAAAATCTACAATCTAGCACCTTACGAGCTGTCCTTTGTGTGCCAAGGTGACCACTAGGTGCAGATGAATGACAAAATTTGCGGACCGAGTCAATCTCATGGTCCGGAATGCATCTCTTGGTAACCTGATCACTGCACATTTTCCACAGATAGGGGTCATCCCAAATGTAGTACCTAGCATCGCTCTTGAGTTTATCACATTGAGCTCTGGATGCTAGGGTAGGAAAAACAGAAGCAGCAAGATAATTAACAATGTTAGCAAACCAAGGTGAGGAAGAAGTAGAGAGTGTCAACAAACTTTCATCGGGAAAGTCATCCCAGATCGGTGAAGCGTCATTAGTAAACCTCTCAATCCTGCTTAGGTGGTCTACAACCAGGTTTTGTGCTCCGCTCCTATCACGGATCTCCAAATCAAATTCTTGGAGCCAGAGCATCCATCTTATCAGCCGAGGTTTTGATTCTGCCTTCTTCAACAGGTACTTAAGAGCTGCATGGTCAGTAAACACAACAACAGGAGAACCAAGCAGATAAGATCGAAACTTTTCAAGTGCAAAAACTACCACAAGGAGCTCCTTTTCTATTGTGGTATAGTTTGCTTGGGCAGCATGTAATGTCCTGGAGGCATAGTAGATTACCCTCGGCTGCATATCAATCCTTTGAGCTAGAACAGCCCCTAATGCATAGTTGGATGCGTCACACATAAGCTCAAATGGGGCTGTCCAGTCGGGCGCCTGAATGATTGGAGTTGTGGTCAGGGCCTTCTTGAGGCAATCAAAAGCCTCTTTGCACCCTTCATCAAAGATGAAGTCAACATCCTTTTGCAGTAGGTTGGACAGTGGGAGGGCCTTTTGCTGAAATCTTGAATGAAGCGCCTGTAAAACCCTGCATGGCCAAGAAAATGACGAACCTTATGCACAAAAGAGGGGTAAGGCAATTGTGAAATAATTGAGATCTTGGCAGGGTCAACTTCAATGCCCTTTTTTGAAATTATGTGCCCCAATACTATGCCTTGTTCTACCATGAAATGACATTTCTCAAAATTGAGAACAAGGTTAGATTGGATGCACCTGTTTAAAACTCTGTCCAAACTATCCAAACATGCATCAAATGAGGACCCATATACAGTAAAGTCGTCCATAAACACCTCTATGCATTTTTCAAGAAAATCACTAAAAATGCTAAGCATGCACCGCTGGAATGTGCCAGGGGCATTGCATAGGCCAAACGACATCCTCCTATAGGCAAAAGTGCCAAAGGGGCAGGTGAATGTGGTTTTCTCTTAGTCCTCAGGTGCAATGTGAATTTGAAAATAACTAGAAAACCCATCAAGAAAGCAATAATGGGACTTACCTGCCAAGCGCTCAAGCATCCGATCAATAAAAGGCAGGGGGAAGTGGTCTTTTCTGGTTTCTTGATTTAGCCTTCTGTAGTCAATGCAAACCCTCCAACTATTTTGCACTCTTGTTGGAATCAGCTCCTCTTTTTCATTCTTGACTACAGTGAGGCCAGTCTTCTTTGGAACAACATGGATGGGGCTAACCCACTGACTGTCAGAAATGGGGTAAATGATCCCAGCTTGTAGAAGCTTGGTCACCTCCTTCTTTACAACATCTGAGATGATAGGGTTGAGTCGCCTTTGTGGCTGTCTCACTAGCTTTGCTCCATCTTCCAACAATATCCTGTGCATGCATGTTGATGGGCTAATACCAGGGATGTCAGCCAATGTCCATCCAATTGCCTTCTTATGCTTTTTAAGAACGTGCAACAACCTCTGCTCTTGTTCAGCAGTGAGGGAGGTGGAAATGATGACAGGCAGTTTGTCCTCCTCCTCTAAGTAGACATACTTGAGGTTGTCTGGCAGTGGTTTCAACTCTGGAGTACTGGATGCTAGCTGAATATCAGGAACCAAAAGGGAGGGAGAAATGGTTCCACAGCTTGTACTTGAGCATAACAATCAGATGCATATGTAATTCCTGCAACATGGTTAGTGCAACCTGATTGTATAACATCAAAGTCAATAGGTACAACATCCAGAGAGTCAAACTCATTAGATTCAACATTATCCACATCATATTCAACATCATGAGAATCAGAATTAGAATCAAGAACATCAATGCATGCAAATTCAGATAACTCAGACACGGATGAATGTTTCAATGCATGCAAAGAGTGGAAATCAGAAATCAATCCATCAACAGCATCATCAATAATATCCATGTGAAAAACAGAATGATCCTCAGAAGGATGTTTCATGGCATCCAGAATGTTAAATCGCACAACAATATCATCAAACTCCATGCAAAAAGTACCTGCATGGACATCAATTTTGGTTCGTGCAGTTTTCAAAAATGGTCTGCCTAAAATGATTGGTGCAGAACCATGTGAAAATCCCTCTTCCATATCAAGAATGTAAAAATCAGCAGGGAAAATCAATTCACCAACACGAACCAAAACATCATCAACCAAACCTGCGGGGTGGGCAACACTTCTATTTGCCAACTGAATCACCACTCCCGTAGGTTGCAGGGGTCCAAGAGAAAGAGATTTAAAAATAGACAAAGGCATTACATTTATCGAAGCACCAAGATCAAGCATTGCATTTTCAAATTTATTGTTACCTCTGATGCAAGGTACACAAAATGTACCTGGGTCCTTGCACTTCTCAGGAATCTGAGGAACAGATTTACCTATCAATGCTGACACGTTTCTACCCATGCTGATCTTTTTGTTACCCTTTAGCCTCCTTTTGTGCGTGCATAGCTCCTTCAAGAACTTTGCATATCTGGGAATTTGTTTAATGGCATCCAACAGAGGTATGTTCACCTCCACCTTCCTGAAAGTTTCTAAGATCTCCCTGTCAACCTCCTCCATCTTTTTGCTTGGAATGGCTCTTGGAGGGAAAGGAAGAGGTATGGAAGGTGCAGCAGTAGAGGTGGAAGGTGTAGAAGTCGCACCAGATGTGGAAGGACCAGCTGCATGAGCATCACGCTTTCTCTGAAGTGTGGCAGGGTCGGCTTCCTTTGGAGGTGTAGGCTCGAAAGTGGGAACTTCAATGTTCTTCCCAGATCTCAAAGTAATGGCACTCACATTCCTAGGATTTTCCACCGTTTGTGATGGAAGCTTGTCAGAATTCTGAGCTTGTGCCTGGTTTAGCTGAGTGGCCATTTGCCCCATTTGATTTGTCAAACTCTGGATTGAGGCCCTAGTCTCCTGCTGGAATTGCATATTTTGAAGGGTCATCATCCTGACTAACTCCTCCAATGAAGTAGAAGAAGAAGGTACAGGTGCTGCAGCAGGAGCTGGTGTGGGTACAGGTGGAACAGGAGCAGCTTGTGGTGCAGGTGCAACTCTTTGTTGTTGAGGTGGTTGCACATTTTGAAATTGTTGGTGCTGCTGGTTACCCTGGTTTCCCCATCTCAAATTAGGGTGATTCCTCCATCCTGGATTATATCTGTTGGTTGACAAATCATGGTGGTTTTGTTGTTGCTGTTGGGGCCTATTGTTGTTGAAAATATTTGCTGCATAGGCCTGAGGTGTGTCCACTGGTGTAGAAGAAGAAGGAGAAGCAGCCTGTTGTTGCAATGTTGGGCAAGAGTTTGTAAAATGATCAACAGATGTACAAAGGCCACAAACTCTTGCAGCTGGAGCTCTCTGATTGGAAGCAAGTTGGTTGACCAGTGTGGTAAGAGCATCAATCTTACTCTCCAACTTCTTCGTGTACTCGGCTGCTCCTACATCATGAACACCTCTAACAACTATGACATCATTCCTTGTGCCAAATTGTTGAGAATTTGAAGTCATGTTCTCTATTAGTTGTCTGGCTGCAGCTGGGGTTATGTTACCAAGGGCACCACCACTTGCAGCATCAATCGTATTTCGATCCATGTGGTGAAAGCCTTCATAAAAATACTGCAGAAGGAGATGTTCAGAAATCTGATGGTGTGGACAGCTTGAACATAGATTCTTGAACCTCTCCCATTACTCATAAAGGGTCTCCCCAGATTGCTGCTTGATGCCAGAAATCTCCTTCCTTATGGCTGTTGTCCTTGAAGCAGGAAAGAACTTGGCAAGGAACAATCTCTTCAGGTCATCCCAGCTTGTGATGGACCTGGGTGCTAGGTAGTACAACCAGTCTTTCGCATTACCCTCCAAAGAATGAGGGAAAGCCTTCAAGTATACATGGTCCTCTTGTACATCTGCAGGCTTCATGGTGGAACAGACGACATGAAACTGCTTCAAGTGTTTGCACGGGTCCTCACCTGCAAGACCATGGAACTTTGGCAACAAGTGTATTAAACCAGTTTTGAGCACATATGGAACCTCCTCCTCAGGGTATTGAATGCATAAACTATCATAAGTGAACTGTGGTGCAGTGACCTCACTCATGGTGCAGTATGCTCAGAATGCAAAGAATGAGGAGTGTCAGGAATGTAATGAGAATCAGAAGAATCAGGAAATGTCACTGAATATTCAGCATGCAAAGATGGATTCCTAAGATGCCTACTTCCTCTGTGGAATGTCCTATCAATCTCAGGGTCAAATGGTTGTAATGCACTTGGGTTTCCCCTAGTCATGCACCAAAAAGCATTAATTGTGGTGATATTGGCATAACAAAGGGTATAACTACAGGTATACTCAAACGACCTCCAAATGACTTCAAAATTGGTAGGATATTCCTTTGAGTGGTCAAACAGAAGCACAAAAAAAATCAGATTAAAACTCAAAACACAAGTATTTTTAACATTTTTCAAAAGTGGAAAAAATGAAGAAAAATCACAAAAAAGATTGCTGAAATGTAGAAAATGGCTTTTTCTGGTGAATCTGAGTTTGCAAACCGACGGAGCGGGTTTCAATAAGGTGGGAAATCAAATTCCACCCCAAATGCATATAAAATAATAGTGATTCTGATAACCAGAGCAAAAGTTATGGTCCTCTGAAGTTTCACTAAAAATCAGTCCAAAAAATTTTTGAATCTCTTAACTCAGACCATACCAATTGCTCCAGCTATTTTTCCTATCAAACTCAATGTCTTAGAAGTGGGGGGAAAAAATTTCAAGTTAAAACAAGCACCGTAGCTGCCAAAACAAAAATCCAGAAGTTAAAAATGCCAGATTCGGACACTATTCAAACACTATTCACTACTACAAGTGACACTATTCATGCGCGCCGCAACACTATTCACTACACTACACAGAAATGCACAGAAATGGAAATAGGCACTGAACTTAACACAACATTAACATCACAATGAACATATACCAACTCAACCACACTTGAACTACACACACACACCAAAACACAAAACACAAACACAGTGAAAATTTTTCTTTGAACGAAACGATTGGTCCCCGGCAACGACGCCAAATTTGATAGAGGTCGTACGCCACTAAATTAAAACATATTAAATATAGTATATGAAAGTGAACCAAGTCGTCTCCCAATGACCAATATTTTCATTCAAAGCGAAATTTCCAGATGAACACAACAATAACATAGAGGGGGGGTTTGGCAGACAGATTCAGAACGCTAATCAACATATTAAATTAAATGCTACAGTGATTAAAATCGTATTGACATCCTTGATTCAAACGCAAATTCACTTATCATAGGCCACCAAAGTAACACCAACTATGCCTTGTCTCAATCCACTAGATAATAATTCACTAAGCGAAAATTACAATCTAGCTTCATTATGCAATTAAGCAATGCACACATCCTTAAATTCGTGACAGCCAACCTACATACATTAAGCATGAACGTATCTTAACCAAAACGTATGCAATTACTCTGTAAATTAAGCATTAACAGATTCACCACATGCATTCCACGAATTCAGAACAAAAACATGGCAGATTTCACAAAACAAGCACAACCTCAAAGCTTCATTGCATTTTTCATCAAGGAGTCAGTACACGAATTTAGCTAGACATGGAAAATGAAAAATTAAACATTTCAAAACTGCAATCACAAAACAGAACCAAGAAACCTAACTTATCAAATCTGAAAACGCAATTTAAGAGCAAAAATAGAGATTTCAAAGCTTAAATGGAATGCCAAACGGTGCTATCATATATAAATGCGAAAACCCCATGAATGGGTATTGTTTCAACTCAATGAAATCACAAAATGAGCTGCCCAATGTAGAAAACGAAATCAAAACGCAAAACCCTCAATGGGTGCTGTCAAATGTGCATAAAAACGGTAAAAATAACCCAAAAATGTGAAAAACTACAAGGGGAGGCATCAATGGAAGCTTGGACCACGAAAAAATGGAGTTGGAGAGAATGTAGAAGATGAAGTGGCGGCTTCCTCCTCATGCAGACCTAATTTGCGTGGTCATATCACCCTTGCCACTCATTTTTACAAAATTGCCACTCTGCCACTCAGATTTACAAAAAATGCCACTCTGGGCCTCAAATGTTGACCCATTAACTTTGCTGACGTGGAAATGACATGGAAATGATGTGGCAATAATGTGGAAAGTCTCTTCAACTAAATATTAATGTCCAAGCTCCAAAATTGCTTCACCCAAATACCTAAAAATAATTAAAGACAAAAATTAGGCCAAATAATGTGAAATTAGTCCAAATTCGGAATAGTGGCCCAATAAAGCCCAACAGATGAAAAACACTCTAATGATGAACAATTAAGCACTAATCAACTGTCTAATGGGTACACAAAGGCTAATGAAATGGAAGAAAATAATGACTCATCAACGACTCATACAACATTGACATTTGACTATTTCCTGAACACATGTGTATTGAGTAGATTTAGAGATCATGCTCCTATCATTTCTCACTCTTGCTTTATAGGAGCTATAACTATATATCAAGGCTGGGCAATCCCCCTTCCATAGAACATGACGGGGTTAATCCCATACTTGTAAGTTTGGTTCACCACCAAACTTGCAAATATAGAACCTCCTTCAACTTTCACAACTAGACATCTTGCTCTATATGAGTAGGATCCTAGAAGAGTCAGGATAATCCCCTCAAACACCCTTAATACATTACGTAACACAAGATCAATGTAGTATTTCCTCCTTGGAAATCCCTACATTATCCCCAAAGCATACAACCAAACGTAGAAATATTCTCAGTTCATCTACATTACGAGCAATTCAAGCATTACATTCTCCTATAATCTTAAATCATTCCACCATGTAACACCTATGGATTTTATCTCAATCCAAACTCATCACATAACATCAATCACATTATTTATTTCAAATGAAATGTTAGTAATTCATTATTTTTTATTGCATTAGCTTAACATTCAATTACAATATTAATAATAATTATATAAATATTGGAAAAATAGTTACTCTAATCACAAACCTCTACTCAAAGATCCCAATGGCCAAAGTGAAGATTCATATGTCTAGGATCAGTTGTCAAAATTGTAGCTTCATCCAATGGTTAACAAAATAGGAATCTCAATTTTCCTAATATAATTTAGAATAGGAAAACACAATGGCACCCAATGATTGGTAAGTGGCGCTCGGGGCTAAAAGCTTAAGAAAACCCCCTGGATATATGGTGCCTGACGCTAAGCCATTGAAGCCCGACACTAAGTGGGTGGCGCTCGGTGCTAAACCCCCTAGGACTTACTTACTTGAGAGTGTCTGATGGTCCAAAAGAGCGCCTGATACCCTGGACCTCTAGAGCTCTCTAACTTGTGTTTTTCATATGGCGTCCAACTTTGTTATGGTACCACTTAGCGTTGTATCAATGTTTTAACTCCTAAATTTACTTGAATAGGCTCTCTAACTTGATTATATATGCAACTTTAGTTCCTTCTTAGTTTAAAATGCCTTATTTTATTTTAAAATAACCATTAGATAGATCAAGTTAGACAATCATAGCCAAATAATTCATATATATATATATATATATATATATATATATATATATATATATATTTATATATATTTAATAATTATATACAAATAAATTTCTAAGACATTATTAGTTTGTCAGCAATAACAAATAATTATTAATTTATAAATAGTTAATAAATTTAATATTAATTGTATTGTTATTATAAGAAAAATAATTTTATTATGTAACATTTTTAGTAACAAATATGAGCTTTCAGCTTTTTTAAATGTAATTGGTGACATGTTTTTTTTTGTCACAATTAATTTATAAATAGTGACAATATTTTTATTTATTATCATTAATTGCATTTTAAAATAATGTTAACTAATGAAAAAAGGATCTCACATTTACGTCTAAACATAAATTTAAATCTTTTTCATGACGACCTAAAAAATATTATTTTAGGATTTATAGTGATTTAAAATAGTGAGACTCAATTATTTAAAAAAAATGTTTTAGTATACATAGTTTTGTTATAAATGAGTTTCAGTATTTTAAAAGACACCATATATCTAAAAATCATTTTTCTAGAGTTCTTGACATTTTCTCTTTTGTATCTCACTCTCTATCCACCCTTTTGAAGATTTGAGACTATATGAGTGCTCTTCATAGTGAGCTCTTCAAATCCTACCAATCAGTTTTTCCGTTTGAGTAAGTTCATTTTTTTCTTTTTCTTGGGTCTAATATGTTTTTCTCCTTGCATGTAGGCTTTCTCTAGTTGTATGTGATCTTAAAGTCATCAATGTGGATCCTTGATCATCAGTGATCATAATGATATGGTCAAATAATTTTTGTGATGTTTCTATGTGTAGATAAAGCTTCTTGTGGGGTTGATTGTGTTTTTACTCTTAGAATGGTTAGAGCTGTCAAACAAGATGAGGGAGACTTACTTTTAGCCAATTCATGTTAACTTGTGTTTAATTGATGTTTTGTGAACCTAAGACTGTAAATTGTGTATTCATTTAGCATGTTGATTGTTTTGAGTTGTTGTATTGGATTGTAGAAAAGTCCAGTTAAATATTTAGATTGGTGTGATAAATATTGGGAATTTTATGAGTGACATTGCAATTGTGATGATATGCGCTTAATTAAGTTGTTTAAACATGAATACAATATGCCTGAAACTTGTATCAAGTGTGAGAATGGTTTTTGGTATGGTTGGAGCTTTCATATTGTAAGTTTATCTCTCTGCATTATGTAGAGTAGTTGGGCAAGAGTGTTCCCACTAGGCAACACCAAAGTCAAAGAACTCACTAACTTAGTGGTTGTTGGGTGAGAGTATTCTTGCTGAGAGTATTCTTCCTTCTCATGGGGAGCCACTACCATCTTCTTCATTCTCCATTTTTCACGTTATTGAGCTTAGTTGGTGACCCATGAAGGTGCCTCTTTCTTTTTCACGTTTTAGCACTCGTTTTTAACGTTTTTATGCATTATTGACATCACCTAATGTGGGTTTTATGTTTTCAACTCATTTGCTAGCTTTGGAATTTCATTTTGTTGATTTCATTAACATGGAATAATGCCCGTGTATGGGGTTTTCAGTTTTTTATATCACAACAGCCATTTTTGTTCCATTAAAGCTTTAGAATTCTCATTTGCTTTTGAATTTGCGTTTCCATAAGACCCAAGTTAGGGTTTAATGTTCTGTTTTCAGCATTTCCATTTTGAAGTGTTTAACTCTATTTCAATGGCTTGCTAAATTCGTGTATTGACTCCTTGATAAAAAATGCAATGAAGCTTTGAGGTTATGCTTGTTTTGTGAAATATGCCATGTCTTTATCTTAAATTCGTGGAATACATGTGGTTCATTTGTTTATACTTAATTTACAGATTAATTGGATATGTTTGGGTTGGGTTATGTTCATGCTTAATGTATGTAGCTTGGCTGCCACGAATTCATGGATGTATGCATTGCTTAATTGCATAATGAAACTTGATTGTAACTTTTGCTTAGTGGGTGATTGTCTAGTGGATTAAGAGTAGGCAGAGGTGTTAATCGAGGAAGTCAGTACGTTTTAATCACTATTGCATTTCATTTAATTTGTTGTAAGCATTTGAATTTGCCAACCCCCCTTGTGTAGAATTTCAATCTAGAAAGCTTTAAATGAAAGGTTTGGTCACTAGGAGATGACCTTGGTTTAACTACTGAGTATTACATTTAATTGTTTTATTTGGTCGGGTATGACCACGATCATAGACACCAAATTTGGAGAGCTCACTAACTTGGTTTACGTTGGTGCCACTTAGAGTCGTTGGGCAAAATTTCTTTGAATTAAATCATGGGAGCTCTATTGGCTCTCTAGCTGAGCTCGCACTAGGCTTGCTGGTCGAAGAAATGGCGTTGGCTAGATTTTCATGTTTTTGCCCCTTTTTGGGTCTTGGCATAATTTTTTTTTGGGTATCTATATCACTACACCTATGGCAGTCATAACATGGCAGTATAGCAGCGTTGGTGGAGTAAGAGGGGGGCAACCTGCATTGTGCTTTTGGCCATTTTTAAAAGTTCAAACAAAATATAAATGAAAGAGGAAAGTGGCATGGTAATAACAATATGAGCCATCTGAAAGGGAGGAATGGATACAACTCCATAGCACAAGGGGGTAACCCACTCTTCTAGAGATAAAAAAAGTTTACTTTCAAAATACACATCTAACAGAAAGGAGAACCAAAACTGAAAAGAGGAGAAAAGCAGGAATCGAGAACAAAGGGAAGAAAGAGCCAAAACCACCGAGGAGCTCTGAGAGGTAAGTACGGTAACAACATGTTTTAACATTGTGTGAAGCTTGCTGTGTTTCATGTACTACATTTGTTGTTGGCACACAATTATGCTATGCTTGTATATGAAAGATGTTGTTGCTCAAACAAAGCCTACACCATCTGTCACCTTTCACACTCTTTTTACACATAATAGATATTAGAGACCTACTCAATCTCTTACCTCCACTGAAAAACATAATTTCCATCTTGTTGACACAAGCAAGCTTGAAGCAAATAATTAATAAAGCCAAGTGCATGAAGATCACATGCGGTTGATGAAGATTGATGAGGATCCACTTGAAAATTAAGTTTTTAATGTGTTAAATATGGAAATAATATGTTAAATGTAAATATTTTGGTGTTATATCATGTTGGTAGGCTATATAACATAGGTTAGATGTCTTGTTAGTCTTGGTGTGTCTCTTTTAATCTATTAAAATGGGTTTTAAAAAGTTAAAAGGCTTGCAGTATATAGTTTCTGGTATGAATGCATTCAGTCAATTAATTTTTTTTTCAATTGACTATTTTCACTTAAGTCAAGTGAAATCAGCTGACTGTATGGAAAATTCAATCGATTGATTTCACTTAAACCAAACTATATATGTTGTGTTTTCGAGAGTAGAGTTAAGTTTCTGAGTTTTGGAGTGTGAAATCTTGTCATTCTTCTCTAGAAAACTCTCTCTCTCTCTGCAATACACAACTGCAATGTGAAGTTTGAATATCTTTGTTGATCTTGGAGGAATTTTGGCTTGTGAGTAGCTTGAAGAACACATGTATGGTTAGCTAGGGAGAGCCACCATCAGGTTTGGATTTTCGTGTGCCTCTGGTTGTTTGCCTGATGTGATTTCAGGTTTATAAGTGTGATTCTTGCAGGGTAGTTGTCTAGATTTTTGTGAGTCAAATATCTTGTGTGGTTCTTTGTTCAAAAGTCTAATCTTGGTGTTTGATTTGTAAAACTTTTGAATATAGTGGAAACCAGGCTCTGGTTGTCCTTGTAAAATGGATGTAGCTCTGTGATTGAGTGAACCCGTATAAAAACAATTGTGCAATTCTCTTTCCCTCATCTCACTTATTTTGAATCACTTTAAAATCCGAAGAAAATCAAGTAATCCACTATTTGTTGTGTTTTAATGCTTTCTTGTGTAATCTGAGACTGTATAATAGTTAGAAATATTGATTAGAACAAGTCTTGTTTGTAAAAGATTGTTGTTTGAGTTAAATCTACGAATTTTATATTCTGCATAAATTCTCCATATTTTAGCCAACTGATTTGTCATTTTAATTGATTGTTTCATAGCTCAAGAACAAATTAGTCTGTTGTTTTATATTTTGACTGATTGTAAATGTACTGGTTTGCAACTTTTACATCCTAACTTTCCAGTCTATTTGATTCAATTGAAAATAGTTTTAAGCTTTCTAAAAAATTTTAAATAGCCAATTCACCCCCTCATTCTTGGCTTACAGGTTCCTCTCCAATTTTACAGGTTCCTCTCATCATTATCTTTAGCCTCACCAATTTTACAGGTTCCTCTCATCATTATCTTTAGCCTTCACATTAAATTCCATAATCTCCTTCATTCTCAACCATTATTCCTCCATCATCCTAACAATGTTGATCCCCACTTTAGAACTTGTCCACACTCCTTGACCTCCAAAACCAAACATGCATTAACTAAACCTTGATCTCCGTCGTACATAATCATAACCATATTTTCATATCACAACAAACAAACACAAAATACTTCATTCCCCCTCTCTCGGAACCAGGAACTAGAAAACACACCTTCATCACAGATGATCACATTAACCTTTCATTAACTCTAAGACAGAACCAACTTCACTATTATCCTCACACACGCATAACAAGGCTCCAAAACCCATTCTCATTCTTCATTCATCTTCACTCCAGCTTCATCCGGAAACCTCCATTACCATCAGTCTTTCATCCTCATCATGCACACATACAAGTTCTGGATAGGGGTTTTCAAACTCCCATCATCCACACCTGCCACAAAAAATTCATCATCATCATCATACATAAAACACAAAGTCAGCAGAAAAGAGAAATAGAGGGGGGGGGAGAACATTTGTCGTCAGTGAGTCAGAGTCTCGAACAAAGAGTTTGGTATTATTTTCTTATTATTTTTGGGACTCCACAAAAGCTAAAAATTATTTTATATTATTTTCGTATTATTTTTAGGAAAAATTAAACATCTTTAAAACCACATCATCTTCTTTGGACACGCATTGTAGGGTACTGATACCTTCCCTACAATGTAAGCGACTCACGAATTCAAGCATCCGGTTTTTCTTCAGACTTTTCTTATCTTTATGGTTTTCTATAGTTTTCCAGAATAAACTATGGTGGCGACTCCCAAAAGTGGTTTTATTTTAAAATATATTTTTTTAAGTTAGTCATCCCATCACGATTTAGGTTGCAACAACTATTAAGACAAATATTTATCATTCTAATAAATAATAATTAATAACTATTAATTTATAAATTAATAAGATGTATTTTAGTTTTTTTATTAAATTTTACTACAATAAAATCTCTTACTAACAACCAATTTTAGTGAGAAAAAATTGTTAGTCACTATAGTGAGCAATTTAGATATCAATTTACAAAATAAAATATTATTGGATACAAAAATAGTCACTTTTATAAATAAAAAATTATAATTGATCTCTAAATTGATGTCTAAAATTTAGCTACCAAGGTTTGGGCTACCAAATGAATTAGTTTATAAATTTGTCACTAAACATTAACTACCAAGGTTTTGGCTACCAAAGAAATTAGTTTCTAAATTAGTCTCTAATTAAGTAGTGACCGAATTAGAGGCCAATTATAATTTTTTATTCATAGTAGTTATTATTTTAGTAACCAATAATGTTTTATTTTATAAATTGGTATCTAAATGAGTTATTATAATGATTAACAAGTTTTAGTCAATAAAATTGGTTATTATTTAAGAGTTTTTTTGTAGTGTTTTGACACAAATAGTATATTATTTTGTTACAAAATTTATCTTCATCACTATTTTTTTTGTTACAAATGCTTATATTTATTGTAGTGAACATACATCGAAAACAAAGGTACACCAAATAATGTACACCCCTCAAGATCGAATTTGGTTAATAAGTAGCAAGTGAAATGATTCAAAGTTTAAGGTAAAGTTACGTTGTTTATGTTGAAATATGTTGATAAGATCAAATATGGGAATATTTAGAGTAATCAACTTACTTTATGTTTGGATCATATGTTGACATTTTGAGTGTGATATTACCATTAAATTTACTTTATATTTGAAATATTTCTTTATTTGATCTAATCATATTCATAACACTTTGATGTTACTTTTATAAAATATTTTAAATGTTGTACAAAATATTTGAAAAATGTGGGTGAAGTGTATGAAGAAGAAATTTCAAAAGTACCAATACCATTGGTTAAACATTTTTCATTTGTACTAGGAATAAAACCAATTCATTTACAAGGTATAGGAAGTGTATCAATGACAAAGAAAAATATAGAGAGACAATTTGTTCAAAGTCAAGTGGAGAAAGCATAAAAAGAACAAATGATCTAGAGTTAGAAGTGAAAAAGTTGAATAGCATTACTCAAAAATAAAAAAAAAAACTAACTTTTAGCAAATCTCAACGTTAAATCATTAAGGTATAATTATTAATTTGGTCGCCCAATTTTTTTAGTTTGTTCAATTTGGTCCCCGAGTTTTTAGAAGATTCAATTTGGTATCTCACGTTATATTCTAGTTAACATTGTTTGTATAATGCTGAGTTGTCATTGTGAAACAAATTAAACAACTAATCTTAATATCATACTGAATACACTTGATCAAGGAAACATCAATAGAAAGACTATAATGATGTTAAGTATACCCAACAAACAAACCAACCCAATTAACAACTTCACCCACGTTTATATTGCACAATGACAACTCACCACTATACAAACAGTGTTAACTGGAATATAACGGGAGGTACAAAACTGAAACACTTAAAAAAATAAGGGTACCAAATTGAACATTCCAAAAACTCAAAGACCAAATTGAACCTTCGAAACATTCGAAACCCAAATTTAACCAACTCAAAAAATTGGGAGACTAAATCAATAATTATAACAATCATTAAAGTTCAAGAACTTGCTTTAAAAACTCGATTTCTTTTACTATGCTAGGCTCTTTCACATCTTTATTACCACCATTATTTCACATCTTAATTATTTTTTTATGTTTGAAAAAATAAAAATTTCTATTTGGAAAAAATATAAAAAATATTTAAAATTATATAAATATAGAAAATTTCATTAGAAACAAATATAAAAATATAAAATAGAACAAAATATCAAAATTTTTAATTGAAAATTTTAAAACATTTAAAATAGAAAAAGTATTAAAATTTATTAAATATTTAGAAAAAAAATTGAAATTAAGAAAATAAATATAAATATAGAATTTTAAATTAAAATGCATAAAATTTTGAAAATAGAAAAATTATAGAAATTTTTATATTTTGAAGAAATATAAAAATAGAAATTTAAAAATATGGCAATTTAAGATATTTGACACAAATTTGATTATTTTTATTGTATTTAAATATGAAAAAGTAAAGAAATATTTTTAAGAATTTAGTGTTTTTATATTTGATTATTTAAATGTGAAGATGTTTTATCTTAGAGTTTCTCTCTATAGTTTTTTTTTCTTGTATTATATTGGTTATATCATTCCAAAGATCCCATTTTTGTAGCGAAATCTCAAGTAGGTCCCCTCATTTTTATTTGACTCAATTGAGTCCCTGTTTTGGAAAATTCATTGCAATTAGGTCCTATCCATTAGTAGTACACAAACGGTGTTAACTATGTGTCACGTGTCAACACATGATTTTTTTGATTTTTTAAAATTTTAAAAATTTTTAATATATTTTATAATTTTTTTAAAAAAAATGTCACGTGGCAATCTAATATTGTGCCACGTGCCAGAGACAATGTGATGTGGTAGTGACAGTGCCACGTGTCACTATTGGATGTGAAAAGTCTCAATGTAGTTCGAGTATTTCTTATTTAGTTCTCAATTTAGTTCCAATTTTTTTAAAACTGAATCAATTTCATCCCTATAACAAATTTAATTTTTATATAAATTTTACAATGGTATTTTTATTATAATTGATATTTTAAAAAAATTATATTTATTTAAATGTATATTTTGCAATGAACTTTATTTAAGTATTGTTTCAAATATTTATATATCAATAATTTATATACAAATGTTAGAGTTGGTTTAAAAATAACAACTTTATAAATTGAATTGTAAAATTTTAAATAAATTTATTTATTTTCAATGGTTATAAAATTGTTTTAAAATTATATATTTCATTTATAGGAGAATGGATTAAGAGTTTAAAGTAGTAGGAGGTCCTAGTTGAAAAAACCACCATGGGAAATCAACTTTTATTTGTGTATCAATGATATCATTGTTGAGATTCTCATAATACACATCTTTCAAAGATTGTACATATGTGCTACAAAAGATAATATTAAAATTATATATAACTGATGAGTTCAAATTTTTGCCCTCATTTAATATTTAGATTTGGGTATTTAATTGAATTTTAGTGCTTAAAACATAGATTTAATCATGATTTGTGATTATTGGATTTATTGAGTTTGTAAGATAAAAATCGCATAAAAAGTGACTTTAGTTGCGTAAAATATTATTGAATATTCTAACATTTGTTAATGCAGCTGGAATATAATTTGGGTCATTAAAAGTGTGGATTTGAAAATGTTTCGAGTTACAAGGTAAGTCCAAAATCAGTAAATTCTGGAAAGAAATAATTCAAGAGCTAAATGTACCCCCAATTTTTATTTTACACACACCTTCTTCAAGTGGACCACCCAAGAACCTATTTTGGACCCCTAGTTTCTACTAGGTTACACTCCTCCTACAACTTAAACCCAATTCAACCAGATCATGCCATGTGGCAATCCCCAACTTTCAAATCTGCTCCATCACACACTGTCACCTCATCACCTTGAACCCTTCATCTCACACATGAAACCCTAGCCTCCTGTAATCAATGCTGCCATCACTCGCAGATCTGCAACACCGCAACCTCGCTGACAGCCACTACATTATTCAAATCCCACCATTGACGCGCAACAACTCACGAATCTACACCTTCAAACCACCATGAATCTGTCGTAACTCACTGTAATTTCATTATGGATTATGAGGTTAGAATGAAATAAATTTGTTTGTTCTTTTTCTTATTGTTGAGGTTTTAATTCATCTATGTATTTTATATTTGAATTATGTGAAAAATGATGATTTTTACATTATAGCTAATTAGTGAGATGTTTTAATCTATATGCATATCATTCATATGACTTCAAGGGTTTTTAATTTTGATTGAGAATGTACTTTGATTAAATTTAGAAATTTTCATATGATTGAATGAGTTTTTGCTAACAATTGAGAATGTACTTTGATTAGAGGTAAAAAATTTAACTAGAATTAATCAATAATTTACTTTGGTTAATTATCTCTTTGCTTGATTTTAGAGATAAAAGAATGGACATGATTAGGCATAGTAATATTTAATTGAGAATGTACTTTGATTAAATTTACTATGATTAATCTACAAAGTTCTTGCTTTTGATTGAGAATTTACTTTGGTTAATAGTAAGAACGCAAACAAATTAATTAAGAATCTACTTTAATTAATTTAAAGTCAAAAACAATAGTTAATTGAACAATAATATGAAGATTACCGATGAAGAATCTATATTGAAAGTAGTGGAGTTGGCTTGTTTTATTATAATTTTTTCAAAGTCTTTTATTAATTTTCTATTTCATTCTCAAATTCTTCTCTATATTTTTGCATATCATCATATAGTTTTAATTGCATTAGGATAGATTTTTATAAGATAAAAGTCAAATATTGAAAATCAATTCCTTATTCATTGGGATACGACTCAGGGTTAGCTTAACCCTATCTAGTTAGTTTACTACTAACTTGACAATACTGAAGTTACTAGAGTTAAGTAATGTTAATTTGATCGCTTCACGACAACGTTACCAAATTTGCTATTGTTTTTTATTTCAAATTAATTAAAGTAGATTCTTAATTAATTTGTTAAAAGAGACAGGAAGCAACCAATAACTATTGTTAAAAGAATTATAACTAACATATTGTAGGGTTTGATACTTACTCAATAAATGGTTTGATCTCATTACAATTCAAGAGGACATGCAATTGAGCAATTGACCATTCTCTATCATTGAACCACCTTTCCTTACATTTACCCGTTGTTTGTCCAAATGGTTTAAAGATAGACAAAGTTGGTTGAATACGATCTTTATGAACTCCCACATCCACACACATTGGTGACACAAAATAATGAGGACTGAAATATGATATCTCTTGAATTAAATATGCTTCACAAATAGACCCTTCCACACTTCTTTTGTTCTTCACTGTTTTCTTAATATTATTTAGAAACATGAGTACAAAAAATGTGATATAAAATAATTTTGTAAGTTGTATAATATATTAGTATTCATATTAAGTGGTATAAATTATTATTACCTTTCAAATGGATACATCCAACAATATTGAATCGGTCCACCCATCTTAGCCTCATAAGGCAAATAAATTGGTAGGTGCTTCATAGAGTCAAATAATGCAGGTGGAAATATAGGTTCTAACTTACACAATATTACATGAATATTTTGTTCCATTTGCAATAAATGATCTTCATGAAGCACTATTGAACACAAATCTCTGAAGAATTGAATAAGCTCGATTTAGGGTTTCCATTTGGGCTTAGGAAGAGCTCTCAAAGCTATTGGGAAAAGACATTTCATAAAAATATGATAATTATGACTTTACATCCTATACAATTTTGCACATTTTGAATCTACACATCTAGAAATATATGAAGCATAACCACCCAACATCTTCAACCCCTTCACCCATTCAAACACATCATTCTTTTGTTCATTTGATAAGCAAAATTTGGCTTTAGGCTTTATACGTAGGATTTGTTTTCAACAATAACTCCTTCCTATGACAATACATTACCATGTCCAATCGTGCATTTTCATTGTCTTTAGTTTTCTCTTTGTTGCCCATAATAGTGTGGATCACATTTTCAAATACATTCTTTTCTATATGCATAACATATAAATTGTGTCTTAAAAGATTATTTTTTTAATATGGAAAATCCCAAAATATGCTTCTCCTTGTCCAATTATGGGAACTTCTATGGCTAAGAGCATTGCATATCTTCACTTCAGTTGACTCAAGAATGCTAGAAACCATCTCATATACTTGTTCACCATTTAACCTTTGAAGAGGCTCATCTCAATTCTATTTTTGTAAAAGGTTTCCTTAATTCTCCTAAAAGCATGATTACAATAAAGTCACTTTTCTTCCATTCTTTAGTGAGAAAGCTTTTGATTTATTCATACATATTGAACATTCAAATTTTCCAGCAGTACTCCATCCAGACAACATCCCATAGGCAGGAAAATCATTTATTGTCCACATTAATGCAACTCTTAATCGAAAATTTTGATTTTTTTATGCGTAATATGTTATGACACCATCATTCCATAATTGTAATAATTCATCAACCAATGGTTGCAAATAAACATCAATTTTAGCTTTTGAATTGTGTAGACCTGGAATGATCAAAGTCAAGAACATATAAGGAGTCACCATACATATTTCTGGGGGAGATTATATGGTGTAACAATTATTGGCCAACAAGAATATGGTATTGCTGATTGGCTAAATGTAGCAAATTCATCACCACACAAGCCAAGTCTAACATTTCAGGGTTCTGAGGCAAATTCAGGATACAATTGATCTAATTGTTTCCAAGCTTCTCCATCTGAAGGATGACACAACACACCTTGCCTACGATTTTCATAATGCCACCACTCTACAGATCTTGTAGAAGCATATAATCTTTGTAGTCTAGGAATGAGTGGCAAGTAATGCAATCTCTTATAAGGAACATCTTTATATTTTTGCCTACATTCATTGTGTTCTTTATATCAAGAGTTTGTACAAAACTTGCATTCTTTCAAAGTATTATCCTCTTTGTAATACAACATACACCCATTAATGCAACAATCTATTTTTATTCTTGATAAACCAAGCTCTACTACAATTTTCTTTGTTTCCCTAAAATTAGAAGGAATGACATTATCAGGATGGTTTGATTCTTTCATAAATTTCATCACATCATTGAAGCAAGCTTGTGATATATTATGTTTGGATTTTATACTCATCGTAATAGCAGTAGACAACTCTGAAGTATTCTTACATTTTGGCCACAACGGTTGTTGAGTTGAATTTAACATTTCATAAAATTTGGCAACTTCCATATTTGGAAGTTCCTCTTCATTTTGTATAAAATATTGCTCTCGATTAAGACCAACAACATCAAATACCATATCTTGATGTCTATTAAAATTTTGAGAACCCCATTGTTGACTACTACCTAACATGGAATGTATATCAACATTAGTATAACATTATATCATCTCTATATACTCAACCATAGAAAAAAAAGAGTAAGAAAATAAATGAATATTATATATTGGATAACTTCAATTAAAAATATGTTTATGAATTAAAAGAGTTACCAAACTTAGATTATGTCACTGCTTGGAAGTCTTCGCTGGTCACATTTTCCCCTTACTTTAGTCGACGCAAGCTAGAAAAGTGTTAAAGCAAATTAGAAGGTAACTTGGAAACTATATGATGATTGTAAGGATAAGGATTGACTTTTGAATGCAAATAAAGATTACTAACTACAAACATAAACATCAAACATTAAGAAAAGTTTAAAGCACCTGATATTCCAGTTGATCGAAAAGCTTTTGAGCTAAGGACAACAATTGGTTAATGCTTCAATTGTTGTATCCAATATTTTTTGGCAAGCAGATTTAAAGACTCCAAGCTTTGAAGAGAATTAGAACACTAGAAATGCTTCAAAATATTTGGTTAGAAACACAAACATCATATATTCTTTAAGATAAAGTACTTGTGCAAACATTATAAACTAATGTTATTTTCTTTATCAATAAATATCTAATTAGCAAATATATCAATATGCAATCAGTTATTGGTAGCCAATTCACAATTAGGACACTGGTTCTAGTTTGATGGTATCCATATCTTAATGCTTTTATTCTTAGATACTATAAATTCTTATTTCTTCAATCAATGATCTGCATTCCCACTACTAGAATATAGCTGTAAATTTATGTTATCGCCTTTCTGTTTATTATTCAACAAATTCATCATGACATAAGTTACATTGGGGACATGTAGTGATGGCTTATTCTTGTCTCTATTGAAGCTTGCATGAAGAATGTAGGCTCCATAGATGGTGTTGGATGCAGAAACATGAAGGAAAGAAGCTTAAGGTGTTCGATTTGTTGTACGTGAAAGGATTCTTAAGAGAGGTGAGACCAACTCCTAAGGAAGAAGACTAGAGTAAACTATAGAAGAGTTTACTCTAAGGTGAGCTCAAAACAGATTTATGCACAAATTTGGGCAGCAATTCATTACTCAATTTCAAGCTGAAAAATACATCTCCTAAGCTATCTATTTATAGGCTAAAATGAGACCAAGGAGTCTCCAAAAAGTGGAGGAAAAAAAGAGTCTAGAAAGTTGAACTTCGGAGCCAAAAAGGAGAATGTGGGAGGTGTGACTTACCACCTAAGCAAGTCACACTTGTCTTGCCATAGGAAGCTAACTCTCATCCTTGGAGAGCAAATTTGAGAAGCTTTTAGGCTTTTCTAGAGTAGACACACTACTCTTGGCCCATTTGCCCCAATTCCCCTTTTTGGTCCAAAATTACTTCTAAAGCCCAATTTCCTCTAAGGCCTAATACATGGCCCAAAGAAAACCATATTCTACTGGGCCCAAAATACAAAGCCCAAAATAAAATCCTAATCTAGTATTTACAAGCAAAGTGTTTTAGGCTAGGTCTTCACATCTTCCTTGGCCCATGTGAAGTTCATCTTGGGCCTTGCATGCGCATTTAAGGCCCATTCCTTTTGTATTCTCCTAGCCATGGCTTTTGTTGTAGGTCCCTTAGCTCGAGGCATCTCATCATCCCCTCCCTCTTGAGAAGGATTTGTCCTCAAATATGTAGTCTCTGCCTCATTACTTGTAGCACCTGCAAAAGGTATTAAGTCAACAACATTAAAGGTGGCATGCACATCATAGCCTTTAGGCAACTCTAGCCTATACGCATTATCATTTACTCTTTTCAGCACTTTAAAAGGACCATCGCCTCTAGGGCTAAGTTTAAACTTCCTTTGCTTAGGAAATCTATATTTTCTAAGGTGTAGCCACACCCAATCCCCTTCTTCAAAAATCATTTCCCTCTTCCCCTTATTGTTGTACTTAGCATACCTCTCTGTTTGTTGTTGGATTTGGCTTTTAATCTTTTCATGCATTTTCTTAACAAAATCAGATTTTGCCACCCCTTCTTTATGAATAAAATCAAAAGATGTAGAAAGTGGTAGCAAGTCCATGGGAGTGAGAGGATTAAAGCCATAAACAACTTGAAATGGAGAGATTTTAGTAGTCCTATGAACTACTCTATTATAGGCAAACTCAATATGGGAAAGATATTCATCCCAAGATTTGTGGTTTCCTTTCAAAATTACCCTTAACATAGTAGACATAGACCTATTAAAACCTTCAGTTTTCCCATCAGTTTGTGGGTGACATGAAGTAGAAAAATTAAGCTTAGTTCCTAGCCTTGACCAAAGTGTTTTCCAAAAGTGGCTAAGGAACTTGGTGTCTCTATCAAAAACTATGGTGCGGGGTATACCATGAAGCTTGACCACATCTCTAAAGAAAAGCCTAGCTATGTTGCTAGAATCATCCACTTTGTGGCAGGGTATAAAATGTGTCATTTTGCTAAAATGATCTACCACCACAAAAATAGAATCAAAACCTCTTTGTGTTCTTGGGAGTCCTAAGACAAAATCCATGCTTATATCTTCCCAAGGGGCTGAAGCAACAGGCAAGGGGGTGTATAATCCATAGGGCATTGTCTTAGACTTGGATTGCAAACATGAAAGACATCTATTACAATGCCTTTGGACATCCTTCCTCATATGGGGCCAAAAGAATTTTCTTTCAAAAGACCTAGGGTTTTTTCTACCCCAAATGACTCATTAATCCCCCTTCATGTGTTTCTTGGACAAGGAGTTTTCTTTATGAACATTGGGGAATACAAATTTTTCCTTCTTTAAATAAATACCCCTCATTCACATAAAAACCTCATTGAGGTCTTTCCATACACTCAGCATAAGTAGAGGAAAACTCAAAATCTTGAACATACATTTCTGGAATGTGATCAAATCCAAGAATTTAGGCTCCCAATTTTGAAAACAAGGTATGCCTTCTAGACAAGGCATCAACCACCACATTACTTTTGCCGTTCTTGTACTTTATCGCATAAGGAAATTGTTCTAAGAATTCCATCCACTTAGCATGCCTTTTAGTCAACTTGTGTTGGCCCTTCAAGTGTTTTAGTGACTCATGGTCACTATGAATGACAAACTCTATGGACACAAGGTAGTGTTCCCAAGTTTGAAGGGCCCTAACTAAGGCATACAAATCCTTATCATAGGTGGGATAGTTGAGGGAGGCACCATGAAGTTTTTCACCGAAATAAGCATTTGGGTGCCCTCCTTGCAACAACACAACACCTATTCCTACACCGGATGCATCATATTCTAGCTCAAAGGTTTTTGAAAAGTTTGGTAAAGCTAGAATGGGCACATTGGTGAGTTTTTCCTTGAGTTGTTGAAAAGCAGACTCTTATTTTTCACCCCAATTAAAAGACACATCTTTCTTGACAAGCTCATTGAGGGGTGAAGCCAAAGTAGAGAAGTTAGGAACTGATATTCTATAAAAGCTTGCCAAACCATAGAAGCTCTTAACGTCTCCAATACTTGTAAGAGTAGGCCATTCTTGGATGACCTTTATTTTTGTGGGGTCAACGTGGACCCCATTTTTGTTCACAACAAAACCTAAGAAAACTACACTATCTACACAAAAAGTACATTTCTCTTTATTAGCAAACAAACTATTTACCGTAAGGACGGTACAGACATACCTCAAATGGTCTATGTGCTCATGCAAGCTCTTGCTATAGATCAAGATATCATCAAAATAGACAACCACAAACTTTCCTATGCACTCTCTAAGGACATGATTCATTAGCCTCATGAATGTGCTAGGTGCATTAGTAAGCCCAAAGGGCATCACCAACCACTCATATAGTCCAAATTTGGTCTTAAAAGCGGTTTTCCACTCATCACCTTCTTTGATTCTTATTTGGTAATAACCACTCTTTAGATCAATTTTAGAAAACATGAGGGACCCATGCAACTCATCAAGCATGTCATCAAGCCTAGGGATTGGATGCCTATATTTGATGGTGATGTTATTTATAGCCCTACAATCACAACACATTCTCCACTTTCCATCCTTTTTAGGCACTAACAAAACATGCATAGCACAAGGACTAAGGCTATTTTGAACCCAACCCTTCTCCAACAATTCTTGCACTTGAGACTCTATCTCCTTTGTTTCTTGAGGATTTGTCCTATAGGTTGGTCTATTTGGAAGACTTGCCCCAGGCACTAAATCTATTTGATGCTCAATTCCTCTAAAAGGAGGAAGCCCAATTGGCCCTTCCTTAGGGAATATATCCTCAAACTCTTTCAAAAGATTTTCAATTTTAGGAGGTAGACTCTTAAGTTCAAGAAATGTGGCAGTGCATGTGAGTGTTCCTTTACACAATAAGAGGCATGAAGGTTGTTCATCATTGAGAACTTGGTTTAAAGATTTTATAGTCAAAATGCTCTTATGTTGAATGATCTTGGGAAAAGGAACACCAATCTCTCGCACCTTAAATTCATCTTTAGTTACTTTTTGGGAGAGATGAAGGACCTTTTTTTTATCCTCTTTTCTTTCCTTTTCCAACTTCTTTCTCATTTGGATTTGATCCTCTACCACTTAGGATGGTGATAAAGGATGCAAGACAAATTTTCTATCCTTGTGAGTGAAGGTGATTTCATTGGTAAGACCATTATGCATGGTTTTCTTGTCAAATTGCCAAGGTCTTCCCAAAAAACATGTCAAGCTTCTATAGGTACTACATCACATAGCACACTATCTTCATATTTCCCTATGGATAACTTTACCTTCACTTGATGTTGGACTGTGAAATCCCCACTTTCATTAAGCCAATGTAGTTTGTAAGGTTTTGGATGGGGAATGATAGTCAAAGCCAACTTATCAACCAACCTTGTACTACAACAGTTGCAACATGAACCACTAGTGCGAGTGTGTGCAGATATGCCTTCTCTTGGTTTCTCCTTTTCCTTGAATCTTTTGGAGAGTTCCTCTTTGACTTGCTTACCCTCCCTCTTGAATTCTTTCTTGGTATAAGAGTTAAAGTAGTCATTTCAAAAAATTTTCCTTAGAATTTGTTGCTCTACCTTTACGCAAAGTTGAACCAAGTCATTTAAGTCTTGGTAGTGCAACAATTCTACTCTATCTCTTATCTCAAGACTTAAGCCACTAAGAAACCTTGCAATGGTGGTATCCTCAGACTCCTTAATCCCAGCCCTCATCATATATAACTCAATCTTTTGTCTATATTCTTCCACTTTCATTTTATTTTGATGGAGTCTTTAGAGCTTATCCATTAGCTCTCTATGATAGTAGGAGGGAATATGTCTTCTCCTAAGGGCTCCTTTGAGGTCATTCCAATATTTGACCTCAGGACTTTGATTGATTCTCCTATCTCTTTCGAGGGTAGTCCACCAATACATAGCATTGCCCTGGAAGCTAAGGGTAGCTAAGGGTACTTTCCTCTCCTCACTTATTTGATGGCAAGCAAATAGTTGCTCAACCTTCATTTCCCAATCAAGATAAGCTTTAACATCATATTTCCCATAAAAGTGAGGGAGATCTATTCTAATGGCTCTTGGTTCCCTAGGCTCTCTTCTTTCTCTTCTTACAGGAGGAGGAGGTTGATAGAAGTTGTCAACTACTCTACTATCTTCATCTTCATAGTGTGTGACTAGTGTTAGAGTGTGGGAGTACAAGTGTTGATTCCTATTACTCATCCTCTCATGCAACCTTTCCATATTTCTTGTTCCCCTCCTCTCTTCATCTAAAAGTTTATGAAACCTATCTCTTTCTTGTTTTTCCCTTTCCCTTGCAATTGTTTCATCTTCCTTCCAACGTAGTAGTGCTCTCAAATCAAAGGCAATTTGTTTCAAACTTATTTCTTCTTCATTTGAAGCACCCATACATTGAGAAGGAGGTTGAGACATTTTTTTTTTAGATTTTAGAAGACTTTGGTCTTTAAAAGAAAATTTCAAAGAAGAAGTAGATAGCAAAAGCTTTTAGTTCTCCTCCAGGAAAAAGAGGTGAATCACTTGGATTGCTTACATACTAAGTCTTTCCTAGCCAAGGGAACTTTAAACTTTTGTACAAAACTTCTTAAATGAAATTAATTCAAAGACTAAGTTGACACACACTAAATTATCAAACAAGAAAATTAAAAGCAAGAAAGATTAGAAGCTATATGCGGCCTAAGTTTTGGTAGAAGTAGAAGGCACTTGGAACCTTCAAACTTCACCACTAAAAGCGCTTCACTAATGTATAGAAGAGGTTCTAGTTAGGAGATGAGATTGAGTACCTAAGACTCCCCCAAGACACCTAACTTGGCCATGAACACAAGAAGGAAAGCATTACAATTTTACAACTCAATTTGAATACAATCAAAGTGCACAAAATGTAAAAGGTCTTCTTGGCTTGGTCCTCACAAGTGTTTCACTCTTGCACTTCCTCTTGATCTCACCAAAGAGGATTATCTTTCGGGACTAGGTACTCCACCTCCTAGGATGCTACCTTAGGAAAATTAGATCACCTCCAAAAAGAAGTATGCACCAAATATAGAAACCAAACCAAAAGAAGTCCAAAATAAAGCAAGAAAAGCACAAAATTATAATTGCCAAACCAAAAGTGAATAATGCCATGACTAACTCAAAGGATTACCAAAGAAATGACAAACTAGAAATAAGGTAAAGAAACAAGATAAGCACTCAAATGAATTACCTAATGAATGGCACTAGAATGGATGAAAAACAACCAAAATAAACTAGAAAACTGCACTGAAATTTGATTTTTCACTCACTGCCAGTCCAAAAACGTGAATTCAAGCCTCTGCTTCAGCTATTTTTCATTTTTTCATTTCTAAACATTTCTCAATGATTTTTTTTTCACTTTTTCGTCTATGTCTTAGCTAAAAGTGGGAAAAATTAGATTTGGATTTTCATTGGCCAATGTTTTATGATAAATCAAATACAAATAGTGTGCAATCAGACAGAAACTGGAACAACAGTTAAATGCAACAAAATAATGCTCTCAAACTCAAGTGATGGTAGTGATTCTAATGTACTTCTTTTGCCACTTTCTTTTGATCTTTTCTTTTGATTATTTTTGGCACTTGCTTGTATTCTTTTTGTGCTCTTTTTCTTTCTTTTTGTAGCTCTTACGGCAGCTAGTTTTCACCACAAATCAGAATCACCACCACACTATGCTTGATCATTTGCATTTTAATGGAAACAAAAAACACAAAGGAGAAGGAAACTTAAAGGAATCAGAAGAACATCATGAAACACAATGGAAATTGACTCTAAGACATTGCTAAGATCTAAATAACAATCTGAACTCAAAAACAGAAATGAAAAAGCACCAAAGCACAATTAATTGAAAGGAAATTTAGTGTGGTTTATGGTGATGTTAAGCAAGCACAAGGAAAATTCCCACTGGACATTAAGATAACTAAAGCTATCTAGATGTGAAGGTTCATTTCCAAGGCTCAAATAAAGAAGAAAGTGTTAATTTTTTAAGGATAAAAAACTGCACTCAAATCTAAAATAGAATTCAGTGGCACATCACCAACAAATTCAAAGCAAATTAAAAGCTAAACAAGGAATTAATGAAATATATGGATTAAACATGACTCTAGCAAAATTTATCATTTAAATAAACTATCTAGATCTTAAAAACTAAGATCATAATTCCAAAATTAAATGTAGGGGAATGTAACTTTATTCCAAAATTTGGGTATTCATGAAGCGAACGCGTTTTAGGGGAATTTGAACAACCCTAGCCATCACCAACTCCGTTTCAGTGGTGGCTTGTAAAGGTGAGGACTTTGTGTGTGGAGTGATGTTTGCGCATCAAGTGAAGTGCTCGTTTATTATTGTACGTTAGATAGAGATGACAAATAAACTCGTCTTCATGGATATTGTCCGAATTTTTTCTTATTTTAACGGGGAATTCCCGTATTGACTAGGTATGGGTATCGAGAATGTTTGACTTTTTCAATTGGGTATAGAGATGGATATGGGGATGTATTAGGGATGGCAATGCGGGCCGACCCAGCCTATTTAGGCTCGGCCCACATAAGGCCCGCACAACGCGGGCTGGCCCGCCCCGCCCCCGCCCCGTATACTTTATGCGGGCTACAAACACTGCCCTGCCCCGCCCCGCACTTGGCCCGCGGGCCCGACGAGTCAGGTCCTAATTGCCATCCCTAGGATGTACATATCTTCGCCATAATACTCGTCCCATTTAAATTATTAAAATATTCATAATTAATTAAGTAATCCTATATATATATATATATATATATATATATATATATATATATATATATCATAATTATTTTGTTTGTCATGAAACTCATTCGCATCTCCACTATATTTTTCATCCTATCATAACCTTTATGTAATTATGTTAAAATGATGTATGTCAATTAAAAATTTATGTCTCACATTTGAATATTTCTATTATTTTTTAATATTTTTATTTATTGTATATTTTCCTTTCACATGAGAATGTTTAATACTCTCAATAAGTATCTAATAGCACAAACATTTCATTTACTAGGTAATATAAAAAAAAATCTTTACTTATTATTAATTTTTGTTTCATTTGAAGAATTCTTTTGTTTTGCTAAAATAGTTTTTTTTTATTTCTCAACCATTGAGTATATATATGTTGATATTTGAAATTTTTTCTTAGATCTCGAAGGTATTTTTCATCTTATCATACCCTTAATATACATTTGTTTTCCTTTGTGCAATTTCTTTCAATTGTTTCTTAAATTGTTTCTAAACATTTATTAATTTATTAATATTTTATTTTTTGTTTATTTTTATCATGTAGAATACTATTTCGATATATTTTATCTAATTATTTTTTATTTTCTAACTCGTTATTAATCATATTGTAATTTTTCACTATAATTGTACAAATAACTTTTATTTACTACATTATAAAAATTTAATGTAACTGCCATGAATATTTTTTTATCACCATCCAACATATATTGGAGTTGAAAAGATATAAGATCTATGTTAAAATTTTATTATTTATTATTTGTTCTTTGCATCATTTTGATCAAGTGATGTATTATAACTTTTATTAGTGTATAAAAAAGAGATTCATTAGAATTTAAAAATTGAAGTAAACAAACATTTAAAATATATTTTAATTTGAATATTTGTTTTCATTTTATATTTTTTTTAAAATATTTTTAAATTTTATCAACTAGTTTCATTAATGTTTGCAAATTTAATAAATGTTTTGGTTCTCATGAAATTTTATTTGGTATTTTAATATAAAATGTAAACAATTATAATTTATTTCAAAGTATTTGATATCGAATAAACACTCATCCTCATAATATTGAATATTTGATAATATTATATTTCCTTTCCTATAATTTTTTATTATTTTATAAAAATTAATTAAAATTAATATTGAAGTAATAAGAAAACGGGTACTGGTATGGGTACGAGATTATATCCGTTATCTGGTGGGGATAGGACAAAAGTTTGATACCCGTTGGGTTTGGATATGTGGATAAGGATGAATTTTTTCTGCGGAGATGGGTATGAGGATGGGGGTGAATGTTTTTTACAAAGATGGTATGAGATAGCGAAACCCGTCCTCGCCCCGTCCCATTGCCATCCCTGATGTTAGAGATAGTTGGGTCTACACACATGGTTGTAGGATAATTGGTTAGAGGGAGGTTTGCCGCTTGGTGAGGCATATGTTTGATGTAAGACCCATGAAAATTAAATAAAAGAATAAATATTTAATTATAAATAATTGTGGATGGGAGGTACATCTAAAAGAGTTAGTTTGTTAAGTTATTATAAAGAGCTATTGTAGTTCAAGTGGTTAAGTGTATTTGATGTTTTTAATTACTTATTTTATTTGACATTGTATGCAAGATCATGTGGTATGGTAATTATAATTGTATGCATGCAAGAAATGTAATTAAACATGTGATGGCTTGATGGTTGTGCATATGCTTGTAATTGGGTGAATGATAGTTCTCGAACCTTTGTTAGTATACTCTAATTTAAATTAAAACAAAATTATTAAAATATTAACTCATTGATTTTTAATAGGTTATTTTTTATCAATTGGTTTTAAAATATTTTCCATTTATTTGTAAATTGCATTCAACACTATTTAAATGGGTCATTTTCACTTTGGTTGAAATTTATAAATGTTATGTATTGCATTTTTATTTGAATTTATGAATTTGTTATTAAATATTAAAATTTTCTTTTATAAATACTCGCGGGTACCCGTGGATATTAATAAAATATGTGGGTACTCGCATAACGGATACCCACACGGGGCAGATATTTATCTAGTGGGTAGGGTACGAGGGAGCTACTACCTGTACCCTACCCGTCCCGTTGACATCCCTACCTATTATTGGGCGAAAAAGCTAAATTAAATTACACTTGAATGACAATTAAGCCATTTTCGTTTTATTTTATTTTATTTTATTTTTCAAGGCTGAAATTAAAGTGAGAGAGAGTAGTTCTAGTGGATTTTGGAAGGGGTGATAGTGTGACAGTCGATGGGAATTTTCAGAGCATGAATCAGAGACCTAAGGGGAGGATTAAAGGGTTGGTTCGTTGTAGAAGCAAGAGTAGATCAAGGTTGTGCAAGAGGAACACTTGGAGTGCCTTTGGGAGCAAGAATTCCAAGTAAGGGGAGCTACACCTAATTGTTTAATGCGTCAATAATGCATTTCGTGAAATATTTGTGCCTGAGTTCCCTTTTCTTCCTTCAGTTCTCGTTGTTTTTCACATTTCTGGGTTTTTGCCTAGAAACCGCCTAGCGATGTTCTTGGCCTGCCAGGCGACGCATCCAACGTGAGTCATTTTTTTGGATTATGCCTAGAACTACCTGGCGGCAAGCAAGGCCTGCCAAGCGAGGCGAACATTAATTGTTCATTTTCTGGGTTTGTGGATTTTGTGGTGCGTGGTCCTCCTGAATAATTGTTTTCTTCATTCTTGTTGAGGATTATTTGATACAATATGTCACTTTTTGATGATAAATTAGTACATGATGATTATATGAACACGAGGTGCAAAATCTGGTTCTACCCAAGAACCTAATGCACCGCCTGGCGGTAAGGATGTACCTCTAGGCGATGTGGGACATCGCAACAAAATTAGTGGTTTGTGTTATGTTGGTGCAGGTGGGATACTTATATGAATGATTAATTGTGAATGCATGTAATATAGGTATAAATTGGACAAATGGTATTGTGAAGGGTCTAATGTATGGAATGTGATTGAATATTGATGATAAACTTTGTTGGGCATGTGATATTGGAATAATTGAATGTAATAGGTGTGGGTTGAGGTAAAATGGGATTTTGCATGAATAGTGGCAATGTCTAGTCTCTATTTTGGGAACATGCTTTATGTGCAAATTGTATTCTTTTCTTAAATCGATTTAGCATGTTTTAAGTGGTGAAAATATACGTCAGGGTGAATGCATTTTGTTTTATTAAATGAAAAAATAAAAGAAAATAAAAATATGTTAGGTTTTTAACTTTAATTCTAACATAAAAAAAGAAAAAAAAGAAAAGGAAGGGAGAATCAATTGGTTTTTAATTATCACACCTTTTTCATGAGCCCAAATGTTTTATACATATTTTCAAACCATTATTTGCTATTTACACTCTTCACATGACATGTCAGAAAAGAACATTTTATAATTTCTATTTTTAGAGAAGGGTATAATATTAGGAGCAATATGTTTTTATAATAATTTGAATAAATATCTTGCATTTACACTTATGTGATGTGTCTCATTGATTTGTCAGTCAGGGAAGATATTATTTTAATAATTAGAAGTAAATGTTCCTGATAATAATGTTTTTTTAGAGAATGGTACAATTTTAGTAGTTAGAAGAAAATATTTCTGGCAAAACTTAGGATCAATTATATGAATAATATATTATGATTTGATCACAATCTTTATATGATAGAAAATATGATTCTAGTAATTACAAGCAATATTTCGTTAATCAATACTATGGATCTTACGTGACCATTTAATTTCTATAATACGTTTCATCAGGACCAATTCCTTCCTCATATATTTTATTATAATTAAAGACTAGGATATTAGTGGTATCCCAAGGTGCCTATATAAGCACAAAATTTCTCCAATGCAAGACACAGAAAAAAAATTGAAAAACACCTCTTCTTTTTATTACTAGAGCACACACGCAAAAGGGGGTCACCTTACTATCCTTTCGGTCAGTTTTGATTTGTTCGTATCCTGAAAGGTAAACTCTCTTTGCTTCTAATGTTATTCATGATTCTCTTATAATATCAAATGTATGATCGATTGACCTATTGTATGACTAAATGTGTTTGGGGTTCGCACGTTAAATGATTTTGGGTTTATCATTGGTATGCTCAACCCTTCACTTTCCCTTTATTTGGAATGCTATTTATCTTGATAATTAAAAAGGTTTCTTTTGTAGGCTTTAATTCTCTCTAAAAAAGATAATAAAAACAATTATATTATTTCTTTTATATAAGTATTGAATATCATGTCAAGTCTTAGACTTGCCTGATAATCAAAACACTCCTTCATAGGCTTTTAATTCTTGGATTTGCTTGATAACTAAATCTTTTATCATGTAGAATCTCGGGTTCTGTTGATATTAATAAAAATATATATATAAAATCTAAAATTTAGAAAATAATAATAATAATATCAAACAACCTTTTTAAAGAACTACGTTATCACTGATTTTCCAAATGAAAATACGTAGGAGCGAGGTATAATCCTCGTCGGGCCAAAAAAATAAAAACAATAATTTTGTTTTTAATCTTTATTATTTTTGTATGTATTTTTAAATTTTGTTTCATTTTTTGGGGAACAACGCATATTTTAAATATCAAATTCTATCTTGCACACTTAATTAAAGAGGGAACCGTCTTAAGACGGACGTTGTGGGGTGCTAATACCTTCCCCACACGTAATCGACTCTCGAATCCAAATTTGGTTTCAAAGACCATTCTTTTAAGGTTTTTGTATAGTTTTCCATAATAAACTATGGTGGCGACTCTTTTGTACTTTTTTAAATTATTTTCGTCGTCCCGCCGCGATCTCGGTTGCGACTGATGGCGACTCTATTGGGGAGATGTTTGAGAGTCAATCCTATTAGTTGAGTGTGCAAAATATATGTTGTTTTTATATATTCGTTTTCCCCTTGTCTTTTGTTTTATTTCATGTATATTTATCTATCTTTGTTTGTCTTGATGCCATGTTTACTCTTTAATGTCCTCATATGATTATATTATTGAAATTATTGAACCCTAGGGTAGAAGACAATTGTTATATCTGTATGGAAATTTTTTGGTTATTTTGCATGTGTGGGTTTGGGTAGTCTTAGGTTGCTCCATTCACACACTACACATGGTAGGCTAGTGCATTCATTTTAATATTGGGATCCTATACTTATACCTGAGTCAGCCGTAAGGAGTGAAGGTCCAACGATTGTTATGCTAGATCTCGAATCTACTTGACTATTGGGAAGACTTCATCTAGAGTTTGCTTCCTCTTGACATGCCTATCGTTGTGGATTATGTCTTGAGGTTGACTTCAACTCTAGAGGCCTATGAGATAATTTAGAGCTATCCTTGGAAGAATCATATAAAAGCCCATAGACCAGAAAAAAGATTTTCTCTACACCTTCTAGGTCACAAAGGGAGCATGCATTATTTCTTTAATTTTTTAATCTTTTCATTTTTATAGAATTAAGTAGTTAATTTTCAACTGTGTCATATTTGCATCAACGTATAAATAAGGGCCTCTCGAGGCGCATACATGCATTACATCCACATCTTGTCTTCATTCATGCATGGTACCATGCACATAGTTTTAAGGTAAATAACATTTTTACATTCACTTGATACGTAGCATGGATCCACTTTGGATTCATGTCACAATGTATAATGCATAATATTCATCCCATTGTTTTTTCATGCCACCTTGCATAGTACATACCATACATACACTTACATGCATGTGTATAGGTAGTTTCCAAATTTGTAACATCTTGCATTTTCATGTCACTTTGAATAACAACAACATGCATCAACACCACATCTTGAAAATTTTTTCAGTATAATAAATTCAAAATTAATTGTTTCCCATTTTTTGTTAATAAATTCAAGGAATCTTGCAAAAGGTGAAAAAAAATAAGAGGAGAAAATAAATTATTCTTTGGTCAAATCAGTTAGTTGAATAAATAGATTTTTTTTATGAAAAGTGGCATGCTTTTGAAACATTGGTCTAATATGTGTACATGGAATTGCTCAAATTCATTTCCTTTCCCATCCCATTTCCTGTCACCTTGCCCTCATAAATCTTTCTTTTGTATTCCATGAAGATCATCATAAAGAGAGCATGTGCCCTAGAATGAATTTAGTTTGAAGTAAGTCTTTGAACACAGAAAAAAAGAAAAAGGAAAGGAAAAAAATGAAGAAAAGTTCGCTAGACTGAACACCCAAGAGAGCGGTCTAGGCAAAAATTAAGACAACAAAAAAATGGAAAATAATACAAAAAAAGTAAGGGCAAACAAGGGACAACCTCTAATGTGATTGAATTTTTTTCCCTTTGGATTAAAGCTTTTGAAAGTAAAACAATCATTAGTTGAAATAATGTATGGCCATGTTTATTTATCAAGAAAAAAATGATCTTCCTTTGGTACCCACTTTGAGCCTATAAAAAATCAAAATTTCTTTCTAATTACCCTGAACAAGGGTCACCTTCCCACTGAAGTTAACATAATGTTTGCATCTATTTCATTTGACTTGTAATTCGCCAATAAAAAAATAAAAAGTTTGGAAAGACAAAAAAATTGGTTATGCAAAAAAAAAAAGAGAAATAAGAGTTGAAGAGTGGAAGAAAGTGATGAACAAAGGTAGTCAAATGAATTTTAGGTGCAACGTTAGATAAAGACCCTTATTTGAAATAACCTTTATACCATTTATTTTGAGCCTTCACTATCCATTTTTTTTATATCCCTTAGCCTTGGCCACAATACAAGCCTAATAAAGTCCACAAAAATCAATGATTGGTTGTTGTTTTTCGAAAATTTTAATTTAGAGGAAAATATTTTGTCATGTTAAGAGGTTTGTCTAAAAAAAAGATTGAAAAAGTGTTCAAAGATTTGCTTTCAAACACTGGGCAATTTATTTTTGTTTGACATGTTTCCATAGAGATCAAAATTAACATGAGTAGTCAAGTTAAATCAAGGTCATGCCCTCTCATTCTTTCATCCTTCGTGTGTTTCCTATAATATTTTCTACTTTGAGCCTAAACTTTGATCTACCTTTCTCCTACCATTACTCATTATTCTCACCTTGAAATAAATTGGGGAGACATTTCACTTGTTGTTCATACATTATAGTCGGTATCTTGAATTTGGGCAATGGTTGACTTTGATTGTCAAGCTTACATTGAGGCAACTAGTATGAAGTCTCCCATTATTTTCAACTTTGTCATGCTATCAACAACTAGGGCAAACTCAAACACATTTTGCACCCTGAGACCAATCTATACTCTCAAATTGGGGCAAATTTTGAAATCTCTATCTTTTTAATCAATAACTGGGACAAGCCCAAACACACCTTATGTCTTGAAGTTAAATCTTAACTACCAAATTGGGGCAACTCCTTAGTCAATTACCTCATCTAATCCCTTCCAAGAAGTTTGGCAATTTCATAGTGTTCAAAAAGCAACGATACAAAAAAGAGTTTCTCAATAAACTGATCAGACCAAGGAATATTTTTCAAAGAAAAAAATCAAAAACAAAAGGATTCCATAAATCTAAAAATAACAACAAATTGGGATTGAAATAGGTTTCATACAATGTAAAAGGGTTAAAAATACACAAGGGCATGCTTCATGTATAGATTCATATTTAATCATACATACATCATTCACTTTTGTGAAAAAAAATATTAACAAACAAAGGAACTTTTATCATGCACTCATACATTAATTCATACATCAAAGTTTCAACTTGGTTCATGTAAAAACAAATCATAACATGGGCATCATACACTAATATTGTAATAGTGTGCAAAAAGAAAAAAATCATTAGTCATGCCAATATTATCTTTCACCATGCATGCTCGAAATAAACATAACAACATTATCACACATCATAATCAATGTTAAAAAAAAATTCATAGCATGTGTCAACATTTTTATGCACAGATAATGTAAATGTTAAAAAAAAGTAATAAAAAGCATCAACATACTCATGCATTCATAAAAAGAAAATTCATAACAGGTGTTAGCATCTACATGCATTCATACACATGACATCAATTGTCAAACAAAAAAATCTAAACATGTGTTAGAAAAATTAAGTTCTATGTAGTATTTGGTTCAAAAAAATCACATACATGCCAACATATTCATGCATATATCATATTAGCATATTCATGCACATATCAAATTATGTTAGCACATTCATGTATGCATAAATCATCTAAATGCTCAAAAAGAAAAATTCATAACATGTCTTAATCATCATGCATCATGTACATGCATTATAGTTCTTTTTATGAAATGAAAAAATTCTTGTCACTTTCGCGAATTGAAACCATCTTCATTCATATGAGTGGTTGTCGAATCTTTCTTTTTCAAAAAAAATGAAAAAAATAATAATATATCTAATTATAATCATCATGGTTCTCTTGTGTCAGTCAAGGTTTCCACACCTTGCCAAGGTTCCTACACCTTGTTTCTATGTAAGTCAAGGTTTCCACACCTTGCCAAGGTTCCCACACCTTGCAAAGGTTTCTGCACATTGTTCAAAGTTTTGATACATTGCCATCATTTTTTAAACATTTTTTTATGTTAAACAAGGTTCCCACACCAATTCATTTGAGTCATATATTTTGCTTCATGTATATAACATGGGGCAACCTTTTTGGTTTCATACCATTTGTCCATCTAGAGATTCAAGTATACACTTCACATGATTTGTTAAGAAAATATATGAGTCTTTTCCATTCATGCATTCACAGAATGCAATTTGATTTTCACATGCAAGTTTCATATTAGAACCCTCTTCACAAAATGGTTACAAACTGTTGGTATATCGACTCTCTGCAACGCAGAACAGGTTTTCTTTTGTGGTCTACTTGCAAGAGGAGTGTGTAAATAAAATCTGGGGCTGCATTTAGCTCCTGATTTATTCTTTTCCAAAATTTTCTGATTTTGGACTTATTTTGTAACTTTGAATATTTCAAATCCAAACTTTTAATGACCCAAATTAAACTTCAGCTGCATTAACAAACGTGAAAATATCCAATAATATTTTATGCAACTAAAATCAATTTTTATGCAATTTTTAGCTTACGACTCAATAAATCCAATAATCACAAATCGTAATTAAATCAATTCTTAAGCACAAACATTCTATTAAATCCCCAAATTTACACATTAAATGAGGGAAAAAATTTGAACTCATCACACACCCACACTTATCCTTTTGCACTCTTGGGCAAAATTTAGCAATTTCATAACTTATTTTCGAGGTCTGTTATTCCATATCTTCACTGGATTAAAGGAATGAATACAAATAGAAACAAATCAATCTTCTAGAAATCATGTTGTCATGCACATACAAACGGAAAGATTCTATTTTTCACACATGAGTTAATCTTTTGAGTTTAAAAGATAATCAAAAATGAAAGAGAAACACTCTAGTTAAATGTATATTTTCTCACCAAAATTCGCTCAAGTGTTCTGGCTTGTGTTTCCACTCAAAATACCCGTGCAAGTAAACACTCCCAATGCTTAGCAAGACTCTAATATTCACAACTTTCAGAAACATGCATTCAAAGATCATGAGGACTTTTCACAAGTTATAATGGGGCTAAGGCAAAGGTAGGAAAAACTTTAGGATTTGTGTGTTTTTAAAATAGTAAGGTAGAAAGAATTATGGAGCATAGTTTCAAAAACAATCATTTTTGTCTTTTCTCTCTTTTATCCTTTTTTGCTCTTTTTCAGAAAGCAATCATTTTTCATTTAAACACTCTATCATCAACAATTTTTTTGCTTTTGCCATTTTTATAACTTTGTGGGGGAAATACTCACCCCCACACTTTATTTCTCAACCAATCTTTACATAATCCACTAGCTCCTTCTTTCTCCCTAAGGTAAGGAAAAAACTTGGTCTTTTTCTTTTTAAGGTTTAGCAATATGCTCAAAACAAGAAAAAGAGGTTTAAAGCTCAAAGGACTACCAATGGATTAATGTCATGGTTAGCTTATTTGGCCAAGTAGCTAAAAACAAGAAATGCCTCAGTCATATCAAATCATGCATGTTCACCTAAGATGCAAAACAAAAGAATCACGCTAAACATTTTGAGTATACACAAAACATGAGCAAGTCACACAAGAACAATAGGAATGACTCATGGTAGTCCATCCTTTACAATAAAGCTCAAAACTCACAAGGTAAAAAAACTCTTTCACAAAAGATTTATTCTAGAAACTCTCAAATCAACTCAATTAGTAAATCATAGAAAATAATCCACTCATAGCACATGACTTTTATTTTCCCAGAATTATGAGCGTTCCAATTAGTGAATCAAATCCCAAAATCCAATGTCAATATGTTTTATTGAAAGCAGAATTTTATTTTATTTTTTGTTTTTTTTAAAGAAAACAAACAGAAAATAAACTTAGAAAAGAAAAAACAAAACAAAAAGAAAACAAAATCAGAAAAGGGGGAAAATAAATTTTCTCCCCACACCCCCACACTTTATCCATGCATTGTCCTCAATGTATTCAATATATAATGCAAAGAAAAAGTATAAAATGTACTTACCTCCTCAAGGCGGAAGGTATGCGGGAGAAGTCAAGTTCATCCCATCCATCGTCTTATTCACCATATCTTGATTTCCATTAAATATCCGAAGACAATGCCCATTAACTTTAAAAGTTCTTTCTGAGGATTCTTCCTTGATCTCCACTGCTCCATAAGGGAAGACTTCTGTAACAATGAATGGTCCTTCCCAAGTGGAGCGCAACTTACCACTAATGTGACCAAGCTTGGATTTGTATAGTAACATCTTCTGACCTACCTTGAAATCCTTTCTAGCCACAAGCTTTTGGTCATGAAACTTTTTGGTTTTCTCTTTGTAGAACTTTGAGTTTTCATAGGCTGCAAGCCTAATCTCCTCTAGTTCTTGCAACTGAAGTTTTCGCTCTATCCCTGCTTCTTCCAAATCCAAATTGCATGCTTTCACGGCCCAATAGGCCCGATGTTCAATCTCCACAGGTAAGTGACAAGCCTTTCCAAAAACCACCCTAAAAGGCGACATACCTATAGGTGCTTTGTAGGCTGTCCTGTGTGCCCAAAGTGCATCATCCAATCTTGTGGCCCAATCCTTTCGACTAGGCTTCACTACTTTCTCTAGTCTCTTTTTAATCTCCCTATTAGAGATCTCTACTTGCCTATTAGTTTTGGGGTGATATGGTGTAGTAATGTGATGTGTCACCCCATACTTCTTCAACATGTTCTCAAGCAGCTTATTACAAAAATGAGTCCCCTGGTCACTAATGATGGCACGTGGTATCCCAAACCTACAGAAAATGTTAGACCTGACAAAACTCATGACAACTCGAGAATCATTTGCCTTGTAGCTATGGCTTCCACCCATTTGGAGACATAGTCTACAGCAAGCAAAATATAAGAAAACCCAAAAGAAGGAGGAAAATGACCTATAAAATCAATACCCCAAATATCAAATACCTCACAATATAGCATGGGTTGTTGAGGCATTTCATTCCTTCTTGTAATGGATTTGGCTGCCCTTTGGCACTGCTCACAATTTTCATACACCCTCTATGCATCTTTAAATATAGTAGGCCAATATAATCCACAATCCAACATTTTCCTACCTGTTCTTTGTGTGCCATAATGTCCACCAAAAGGAGACAAATGACAAAACTCAAGCACATAAGGTATCTTAATATCTGGAACACACCTCTTTATGACTTGGTCACTACCAATGCGCCATAAGATTGGGTCTTCCAAGATATACTACCTTGCCTCACTTTTTAGCTTGGTTCTTTCATACTAGTAGAAGGAAGGAGGAATAGTAGAAACAACCAAATAGTTAACAATGTCAACAAACCAAGGTTCAGGAAACATACCTTTCATAGTAGTCAATGTTAGGAGGACTTCATCAGGAAAGTCATCTTGAATAGGAATGTTATCTTCTCCATTTTCAATCCTGTTAAGATGGTCGGCTACTAAGTTATGTGCCCCACTTCTATCTCGAATCTCAATGTCAAACTCTTGGAGCAGTAGCATCCATCTAATTAACCTTGGCTTCGAATATGCTTTCTTCAGAAGAAATTTTAATGCTACATGATCAGTGTAAACAATTACCTTGGAACCAAGTATATATGGTTTGAATTTGTCCAAGGCAAATACAACAGCCAATAATTCCTTCTCAGTTGTGGTGTAGTTAGCCTGCGTTGTGTCCAATGTTTTGGAAGCATAATATATCACATGTGGTAGCTTCCCATCTCTTTGTACAAGTACCGCTCCTACTGTAGAGTTTGATGCATCATACATCAACTCAAATGGTAATGTCCAGTCAGGTGGCTGGATGATAGGAGTGGTGGTGAGCGCCTTTTTCAAAGTATCAAAAGCATCTTTTCACCTCTCTCCAAAGTCAAATGGTACATCCTTTTGTAGTAAGTAGGAGAGAGGGTTGGCTATTTTGTTGAACTCCATGATAAACCTCCTGTAAAATCCTACATGTCCAAGAAAAGATTGAACCTCTTTCACAGAAGATGGGTAAGGCAATTGTGAAATAATATCAATTTTAACAAGATCTACAGATATACCATTCTTGGAAACAATGTGACCTAAAACTATACCTTGTTCCACCATAAAATGACATTTTTCAAAATTTAAAACAAGGTTAGTTTCTTCACATCTCTCCAAGACTCTAGCAAGATTAGACAAGCAGTGATCAAAAGATGAACCATATACACTAAAATCATCCACAAAAACCTCAATACAATGCTCCAACAAATCTGTAAAAATACTCATCATACATCGTTGAAATGTTCCAGGAGCATTGCAAAGGCCAAATGGCATTTTCCTATAAGCATATGTATCGAATGGACAAGTAAAGGTAGTCTTATGTTGATCCTCTGGGGCAATACAAATCTGAAAATACGTAGAGAATCCATCAAGAAAACAGTAATAAGACTTACTTGCCAATCGATCTAACATCGGTCCATGAATGGTAAAGGAAAGTTGTCCTTCTTGGTGGCCTAGTTTAGTCTTCTATAATCAATACAAACCCTCCAACTATTCTGAATACGAGTAGGAATCAACTCGTTCTTCTCATTCTTGACCACAGTGATCCCAGATTTCTTGGGGACCACATGTACAGGACTCACCCAAGTGCTGTCAGAAATAAGATATATAATACCTGCTTGTAGTAACTTGGTGACTTCCTTCTTCACAACCTCCATCAGTTGAGGATTCAATCTCCTCTGAGGTTGCCTTACTGGCTTAGCATCCTCCTCCAAGAGTATTTTTGTGCATGCAGAAAGAAGGACTAATACCAGGAATATCTGCCAAAGTCCAACCTATTGCTCTCTTGTGATCTTTGATAACCTGCAATAGCTTTTGTTCCTGCTCATCAGTAAGCAAGACAGATATAATAACAGGGAGTTTCCCATCCCTCTCAAGATAAGCATATTTCAAATGAGATGGTATGATTTTAATAGTTAGAAGAAAATATTTCTAGTAATAATTAGGATCAATTATATGAATAATATGTTATGATTTGATCACGATCTTTATGTGACAGAAAATATGATTCTAGTAATTACATGCAATATTTTGTTAATCAATATCGCGGATATTATGTGACCATTTAATTTCTATAATATGTGTCATCAGGACCAATTCATTCCTCATATATTTGATTATAACTAAAGACTAGGATTTGAGTGGTATCCGAAGGTGCCTATATAAGTACAAAATTTCTCCAATGCAAGACACAGAAAAGAATTCGAAAACCCCCTCTTCTTTTTATTACTAGAGCACACGCGTAAAAGGGGGTCACCTTACTATCCTTTCGGTCAGTTTTGCTCTATTCGTATCTTGAAAGGTAAACTCTCTTTGCTTCTAATGTTATTCATGATTCTCTTATAATATCAAATGTATGATCGATTAACCTGTTGTATGTTCGGGGTTCGCACGTTAAATGATTTGGGTTTGTCATTGATATGCTAAACCATTATTTTTCCCTTTATTAGGAATGCTATTTATCTTGATAATTAAAAAGGTTTCTTTTAAAGGCTTTAATTCTCCCTAAAAAAGATAATATTAGAAAAAAGATAAAAAATTATATTATTTCTTTTATATAAGTATTGAATATCATGTCAAGTTTCAGACTTGCTTGATAATCAAAACACCCCTTCATAGGCTTTTAATTTTATTTTTAAATTAATAATAATAAAAAATAAAAATTATAAAATCATTTTAAATATCATGTCAAATCTTAGATTTGCTTGATAACTAAATCTTTTATTATGTAGAATCTCGGGTTCTGTTGATATTAATAAAAATATACATATAAAAATCTAAAATTTAGAAAATAATAGTGATATCAAACAACCTTTTTAAAGAACTACTTTATCCATGGTTTTCCAAATGAAAATACGTAGGAACGAGGTACAATCCTCGTCGGGCCCAAAAAATAAAACAAATAATTTTGTTTTTAATCTTTATTATTTTGTATGTGTTTTTTACTTTGTTTAATTTTTTGGGGAAACACATATTTTAAACATTAAATTTTATCTTGCACACTTAATTAAAGAGGGAACCGTCTTAAGACGGACGTTGTGGGGTGCTAATACCTTCCTCACACGTAACCGACTCCCGAATCCAAATTTGGTTTCAAAGACCATTCTTTTAAGGTTTTTCTATAGTTTTCCATAATAAACTATGGTGGCGACTCCTCTGTACTTTTTTAAATTATTTTCGTCATCCTGTCGCGATCTCAGTTGCGACAAATATGATGTATGATATTATAGGCTTGGGTTGTGTTGAATTGACCTTTATGAACCCATTTTGTGTATTTTTGGATGTGTGCCAAGAGTGTTTGGGATCTAAAAACTTGTGGTGAAGTGCAAAAACCAGAAAGTTATCACACTACTAGTGTAGCGCCTAGCGGTGTGGAATGTGTAGCATCCCGGCCGGATATTACTAATTTAAATAAAATAAAATATGATAACATTAAATTGTCGTATTTAATTATTCATCTTACTCAAAACGCGGAAAAAAATAATCAATAAAACGTACTTATGTAAAATCTAGAATTTAACTTATTAAATATCGTAATTCAAAACATTGATTGTGACAATTTTCAAATGTCCATGACAAATAAAAGATTTATTTTCACATCTTTAATATATAATTTAAACAACTTAATGAAAATTAATAAAATCCCGATTTCACCCCATCTTCTCATCAATCTGCTCCACTCCATAAGCATCTGCTTATCACCTGCTCCCGTATAACACACACGTCATACGATCATCGCACAAACACAAACAACACATAAAATAAACAACACATAGAACAAACAAATAAGGGTAAGCTAACAAGAATTAATGATATATAAACGAACTTCAGTAAAATAAGACACGACAAATAACACTCGACATCATTAATTCAAGTAAACTTAAGCACATGAGTTTAATAAATGAAACTCCAAGGTTATCCAAACAAAACACACAAGCCACTATTTATTTTGTTTAAAAGAAAATATTTTTATTTAATCTTGTTTTAAGATAACATCGCTCGTGGGACGAAAAAACACTAAAATATGTCACATCTAGCCATTTTCCTCCTTCTCTTAAAAATAAGATCAAAGTTTTTATAGTCACTGTTGTTTTGATAAACATAATATTGAGATTAAAATACTTTGTTGGTCCTTGTTTTTGTACCAAAATCTCAATTTGGTCCTCATATATGTTAATTTGATTTGATTTGAGTCCCAATTGTTTTTTAAAATTTTTAATTTTAGGCACTCCAAATTTAGACCAAATTTTATTTTTATATAAATGTAATGATGATACTTTTATTACAAGTGATATTTCTATTACATATTTTTAACAATATTTAATTTATTTAAATTTATATTTTACATTAAACTTTATTTAAATTTTATTTTAAAATTATAAATATATAGATTAATAAATTTATATTCGAAATATTTGTATAACATTCTATATCAACAATATTTTAGAGTTGGCTTAAAAATAACAATTTTATAAATTCAAATGTAAAATTTTGAAACAATTTTATAACAAATTAAAATAAATATATTTAAAATTTTAACATTAAATACAATTAATATTATTAAAATATTTAATAAAAATATCAATTTTAATAAAAATAATCATAACATTATATAAAAGTAAAATTTGGTCTAAACTTGGAGCACCTAAAATTGAAAATTTTTAAAAAATTTGGGACTCAAATCAAATCAAATTAACAAATAGGAGGACCAAATTGAGATTCATACAATAATTTGACACGTGTCACCATATTAGGTTGACACATGACACACTACAAACGTGACACGTGGCATAATTATTTTAAAAAAAATTCAAAAAAATTCAAAAAAAAATTCAAAAAATTCAAAAAAATGAGGAGCTGACACATGGCACCTACTTAACAGTGTTAGTTCTACACTAATAGAAAGGACCAAATTGATACTAATTAACAAAAATGTGAACCTAATTGAGACTAATAAAAATACGATGACCAAATTGAGATTTTGGTACAAAAATGAGGACCAATAGAGTATTTTAACCTAATATTTACATTATTCTAACTATAAAAATGTGAAAACCTTTAACTTTGTGATGATCTTTTTACATTATTGTAATTAATAAATCTTTAATTTCTTTAGACAAGCAAACCTAAGTGGAAAAAACATTTGTGAAACTACACTACACCTTCTAAATTAATAAAACGAGACTATACAAAAAATAATCAATATTGATTACCATTAAAATAACAATTTCCCTATTTTATAAATACCTAAAAGAAACACGTTACAATATTGCACCCAAAAGCATAAATAAAGGAAAATTAATACATATGTGTTTATGTGAATTTGGACCCCAAAAACCATTGTTGAATGTGGGCCCATGATTTCCTTCCATTACCTAACGTATAACTTAACAACATAAAAGTTAACTTGAATGCTAAAGAAGAAAGACCCAAAAGCGGTTTTTTTCCCTTCTAGGCAAATGACTTTGGCTTATTACGGAAGTAGGCAGATTTTCAAAAAATTACGGAAGTAGGCAAAATGTTCTGGAAGTGCACGTTTTCGTATGAAGAAATTGTGTAGCCCCCAAACGTTGTTTGGTGAGAATTTGTCAACAAGCGAAATCGTGTGGGGGGTGAACGATCTTCAAAGGAAATCGTTGGGGGGCTGCACATTTTTACATGAAATCGTGCAGGGGGTTACGTTTTTGATTCAGTAATCGATTATTGTATGTTGTAATCGATTACTGCATGCGTTGCAGTTTTCTGGGTGTAATGTAATCGATTATAGACGAAGTGTAATCGATTACATGGTTAATGCATTATGTTCGAGTGAATTGTAATCGATTACAAAGGTATTGTAATCGATTACAGTCCAAATTTTTTAAAAAAAAAGGTGATTAAATTAGAATTGGATATAGAGGCGAGCATAATAATTTATTCTGATTTTATACAGTTTTTTGGTCCATCAAAGAATAAAGTATTTCAACTTATAGTTGATGAAGGCATAAGAAATATTAATGTTCATAAAAAATTGTCTTAGTTTTGACATTATAGAAAGAAGAAAAAAACATTAAAAAATAAATTAATTGAAATAAAAAATGTACAAATTATTGGCGAAATGGACATTGTCCCCTATGATGACCCTTAGTGTGACAATAAGAGCATTTTTTTGGCTTATCCGTAACGGGTTGATCCATTTCGTTATGGATCCTAGTCCTTGTAGGTCGTCCCGAAGCCTTGCGCCTAGTTTGGGGGTCTGGAGTGAAATTAGGACCTGTATATGTTGACCAATAGTCCTCATTTCGCAGGGGGTGGAATTGGACTTGATAAGCCTTATTTATGTTATCAAGGGTGTAAACTGGATCGATAAAATTTGAAAGTGGCATATGACCAAAATAACAAACAGCTATGACGTGATGACAGGGTAATCGACTAGCTTGGAAGTGACCACAATCACACCACCAATCATTTAATCTGACAGTGAATGAGATTGGTTTTGGTCGATAGTGATGGGGGCTCAATATCTCTTGCACCTCGAATTCTGAATTACTCGATCGTAGCGTTGAACATGTCAATATGCAGATTTCTGTTGATTTTGTTGGAGCAAGGCTGTGACATCTTCTGGATATTGATGGCCAGCTCTTAACATAGAGTCTGCCTTTAAGCCGCGTTCAACAAACCAAACATTTATGTTTTGAAATGTAATTTTCAATAGTGCACAGATAGGTAATGAGCGAGCCCCCTTAAGCACAGAGTTCATGTACTCCGCCAAGTTTGTTGTCATGTGCGTGTACCTACGTCCCCATCATAAGCCTGAGACCACTTATGTAAGGGGATTTTATCAATCCAAGCTACTGCTTGTGGGAATTGGGACCTCATAGCTGAAAGTTTTGCTTGCACGGTAGGTTGTTTGACTTCATAAGCTATGAAAAAGAAATATAAAATGAAATGAAAAAATATTATGTTTATAGGAAATATTTTGTGCATGTGGAATTTAAAGTTAGGAAAACGTCGTACCCAAGTGAATGAATTGTTTCTTGAGATCGGCATTTTTAAAACGGTTGTTGAAGTTGGAACCCAAATGACGTATGCAGTAGATAGAGTAAAGATTGTCTGATTCCCAGTCAATTTCTTCCAATCGTAGGGCTAACAAAATTCCCTTGCCTCTATCAGTAATTAGGCATAGATTTGGTTGAGGAGTTACATGCTCTCGTAGTAGTTGAAAAAACCAAATCAATGCCTCATTTGTCTCACCTTCTACTATTGCAAATGCCAAAGGAAATATGTTTCTATTTCCATCCTGAGCAATTGCAGTTAGCAAGGTGGCATGATATCTGCCTGTTAAAAAGGTTCCATCCACTTGAACAACAGGTTTACAATACTTAAAACCTTCAATGCATGGTCCAAATGTCTAGAAGCAACGTTCCATAATGTATGTAGAACTCCTATCCTCAACATCAACATTAATTGGAGGACCGGAAAGTTGAAAAATTGTCCTAGGATTGGTTTGTTTGGCAGTTAGTAACCATCTGGGAACTTCATTATAAGATTGGTCTCAATCACCATACTCCATTGTAATTGCTTTCTCCTTCGCAATCCATGCTCTTCTATATGTGACCGTGTATCCGTAACGACTTTTGATGTCAGCGACCAAGCTTTTGATGCGAATACTTGGATTTGTGCGGACCAAATGAAAAACAATGGAAGCAATTTGGGTCGAATCCAGATTGCAGTGATCTTGTGAAATTAATGTAGAGAAAGAAGTATGTGTACCATCAATGGACTTGATTTCCCAATGATGTCAGATTTTACTATAACTAGCCCTCACACGCCATTGACATTCATTGTTGTAATGGATGCATCGTGCAACATAAAGATGCGGTTTTGATTCTACCACATTGAAGCTGTATCCATTGGTGATGTGATAATGTTTGATGGCAGACATTGTTACCTCTTTTGAATCGAATTGCATGCGTTCTTGTAGTTCGACTTCCCCATAGGGATTGTAATCCATAGGAGGAACTGGAACAATTTCTTGATCATCTGCATTGTCTTCATAAAATCATCGAAAGTAAACTCTTCGACAATGTCTGGAATGACAGGTTCGTCCTCGATTGGATTAGACGAAGAAGATCCTCCATAATTCCACGAACTCATTATGAAAAGGTTGGTATGGAAATATAGATCCAAATATTTGAGATGGAAAAATAGATCAGGATATTTGAGACATGAAGCTTGGTATGCAGAGAAGTTTTGATAGAAGAAGCAATGGTAGTGTGGTAGAATATATAAGCGTTTTAGTCTGCAGAATCGAATGGAGTGGGTTGGAGTGCGAAAGGAGTGGGTTGGGGGTGCGAAAAGAAAAAAAAATCTCTTTTTAAGAAAACGTGCACCCCCTACACGTTTTCTTAGAGAAATCGTGTACCCCCCACACGTTTTCTAATAGAAAACGTGCACCCCCCACATGTTTTCTATTCAGAAAACATGCACTCCCCCTACACTTTCAATTTCAAAAATGTGCACCCCCATGACGTTTTCTTCTTACACCTTTTGATTCTCCGCTTCAGCGTGATTCCTGGACTACTGCACCTGCCATAATACTATTTCAACTTCACGCTTCTGCACTCACAATAAATCACGCTTCTGCACATTACTATTCAAAATAATGCATCCTTTTTTGTTGTGCATGATATTATTCACAATAATGGTGTGAGAGGGAATCTTTCATGCATCTACAACTTTAAAAAATAGTGTGAGATTCTTTCAGAAAGTTATTATTATTGAAGAGAAGGTTTGTGTGGTGAATAGAAGAAGCCATGTCGTGGTGTGCATAGAGGTGTAGGAAAATAGGTTGCTATTTTTAAGGCAAGTCATTTGGTACGTGAGAGAGAGAAATATGAAAAGTGAGGCATGTGAGTGAATAGTATGGTGAGGTAGTTTAAATAGCCATGGTAGGTGCAAGAGTTATTTCACATCACAACATACTTCATTGCTTTGCCATTGTAGTTGGATTTGCAGCGTATCAAAATTAATTTCTCCTCCGTCAATCTAACAGGTTCGGTCAATTTTATGATAATTTTTTTTGTGTTTGTTTTGTTAGTGATTAACTTTAAATGATATTCTGGTAATATTTTCTTATACTTTTATGTAGTTTATTATGGCTCAGAACAACAACCTGCCAGTAAACTTGTCTGTATTGCGTCATCAATACGATCACATCACCAACCAGATTTGGGAAGGAAACGAGAGAGTCCTCTGGCCACGACGCCATTCTATCTGGATTTTAAAACATACAGATCTTATTGACCCTAGGGTCAGAATGTTAATTGATGCAACTAGTTTTGGTCACGTTTTAAAAGTGAGTAATATGGAGATTAACCACCTCATGGTAACAGCATTATGTGAAAGGTGGAGGACTGAAACTCACACCTTCCACATGCCACTAGGAGAAACAATTGTTACCCTGGAAGATGTTTCACTACAACTGGGGGTGCCAATTGATGGTGAACCCGTCACCGGTGGAAGTTCTGGAAACCTGCTGCAATTGTGTCAAGATTTATTGGGGGATATTCCACCCGAAAATATGATTACAAGGAACCGCATAAAGCTATCATGGCTAAATAGTAGATTCCGAGAATTATCGGATGACGCAACCCTGGCTACCATTGGACAGTATGCACGAGCACACATCCTCATATTGATTGGCAGCATGTTGATGCCAGATACATCAGCCAATCTTGTGCACTTTATGTTCTTGCCATTGTGAAGAGAATTGGATCATATTTCAAATTTTAGTTGGGGTTCCGCAGTATTGGCATGCCTTTATCGTTCACTGGATCACAACACAAAATTTCAACAAGACAACATTGGTGGATGCATGTTATTGTTGCATTGTTGGGCGTGGGAGAGATTTACATGCATCTCTCCATAAATACAACCAGTCACGGAGGACGAGATTGTGGCTGGCCTTGTGTTCCCCTTAAGTGTGAGGTGGTGTTGCCAAACACGTTCCGTGTTCCATGACCAAACTACTGTGGTGGGGTTCCGAAAAAAATTTGATCAAATTCAACAAAAGCAGGTTCATTATCACCAATGCTCTACTATTTTTCTTCTTGAAATTCCCTTTGTTTTTTTTTTAAATATCAACATTAATTTTTGCAGTTTTTATGGACACCATAGCGACAACCACATGTTAGTCACATGATAATCATAAATGTTTCTCCAATTATTCGGGCATTGGTTCCTCTTATATGTTTTTTGACTGTTGAATTTCACCAAGTTGACCGGGTAGTCAGACAGTTTAGTTGGCGACAAAACATCCCATCCGACCGGATGAACCTGGATGAGGTTCACCGAATTGATCTCCGAGGAATGGGAGAAATTAATTGGAGGCAATATCACCATCGGTTTATCTTGCTATGGAATAATCGTCATAATTCCATTGTTCAGGGCGAACTTTTCACCAAAAGTGGCCATCTGCGTGATAACTCGCCCTACATGCAATGGTACATAAATCATACCATCCGGTATATCACGCCTATTGTGCAATCATCCGATGATGAAGTGAGAATCATTTTTTTATTCACTACATGTTAATTAAAGTTTTTTTTGTAATTGATTTTCAATAATATCAATTAATTTTTAATTTTGTTTTAGTATGACATGCCGGAGCAATATCAGAATCCGCATTCACATCAGCAGCTTCGTCCAGATACACCCTTTGCCGACCTCCTTCAGTCACAAAATCTAACTGCTGGTTTTGGGAATTGGGATCAAAGAATGCATCCTTCATCGTCATCTCAACAAGTCCCGACTTCATATCCAGCTATGGGGGTGTTCCATCACAAATGTTTTGGACATCATCACTAACTCCACCATTTGCATACCGAGGCGTCTCATCTTCACAACCATACTACAGACCAAAAATTCCATTTAATGTTTCAGAAGAAGGTTCTGAATCTGTGGAAGTGGAAGATACTGATGACGAAAGTGAGTCACCCCCTCCTCCCCCACAACCTGAGAGACGACCTTGACGACCGACACGAAGGCCACCATGCGGCACAGGCAGCCACCGTTGAACAATGTTTTTGTCAAATAAAGTTATCACATTATGGGAAAATATTGTACTATGTATGTGTACTATTTGAATATGACAATTGTATATGTACGTAATGAATTCAAGTTTTATAATTTTTTCTTTCTTGATTCACTCAATAATTGTGGAACTACTATGCTTATAAATACCACATCCCGACACTACACGAAATGCAAACTTTCAAGTGTAATCGATTACCATGAACAAAATTTGGACATCTCATACGAAGGTAATCGATTACCAAAGCCTGTAATCAATTACTGAAGTAACACGAACCCCCTCAAACATAAATCCTACCTTGGTAATCGATTACAACACAGCTCTAATCGATTAACAGGAGCACCTGCAAAATTATTTCTACATAGGTAATCGATTACAGAAACACGGCAATCGATTAACGAACCACCACGAGACCTGGAAAATAATTTTTGCCTTGGTAATCGATTAAAGAAACCCTGTAATTGATTACACCTCTACTAGGACCCACTAGAAAGTAATATTTGCCTTGGTAATCGATTACAGAAACTCTGTAATCGATTACAACTCTAACAGGAGCCACTGGAAATTAATTTTTGCCTTCATAATCGATTACCGAAACCCTGTAATTGATTACACCTCTATTAGGAGCCCCTGGAAAATTATTTTGAACGTCGTAATCGATTACACAAACCCTGTAATCGATTACGCGTCGTCTTCCACTATAAATACAACATTTTCTCTCTCCGCCACTGCACACCAAAAACCCAACCCGCACCCCCTTTCTCTCCTCCGTGATTTCACCATTGTGCCTTCATTTCTTAACCAAATCACCTCCCATCCGTTGCAATCTTTCTCATTTTCAATTCTCTACAAAACCCACCGATTAAAATCTTCATAAACACCCAAAAATGGCTAAATCTTCAAGGAAACGCAAGACTCAAGTCCGTGTTCGCCGCTGCCATGGTGCCGCCGTCAACGAACTTGAAGAAATAATTGCACCTTCATAACCACAGAGATTATTCTCTTCCGTAGCACAATATGAGAGGTATACTTCAAAATTTTCCTCTAGAGATATTATTGAACCCAGATATCCTGATGATTTTATTGCTGAGAAAAACTTTGAGTGCTATGATATAATGCACAACTTGGGATTATTACCTTTTTTGACTAATAGTCAATGTTATTATCCGGAGTTCGTTAGAGTATTTTATTCCAATTTACAAATTATTGATGAAGGGGTTATTCTTAGTGAAGTTAAGCATGTCAAGATTGGGCACTCAAGGGGTCTGTTTTGAGGGAAACATGGTGGAGGAATGGAGAGATGATTATTCGAGTCACAATGCAAAAATGATGATTTGTTGTGACAATGTAAATATTGGAGGAAGATTACCGGCAGGGCAAATGAAAGTGGAAACACGTATTCTGCACTACATCTTATGTCGATGCCTGGTGCCTCGATCAAATAACCTTGCCCAAGCTACTAAAGAAGACATTATCTTAATGTGGGCAATGCTGACCAGAAGGCAGCTTAACTGGGATCATGTGATTAGATATCGCATGAAAAAGGCATTAAGAGACAATGCCCATTTACCATATGCTAATCATATTATTGACATTTTGATTAAGTTTAATGTTCCTCTAGAAGATGAACCATTTGAGGAGATTAATTGGAGAACAGGTCCAATTGGTGCTGAAGTGATTCATTCCTTTGGTTTTGTAAAAAACCAAAATGGTGAATGGATTCATAAACGTGATATGCAGGATGCACCTATTCATGATGATCGCACACCATCTCCACCGCCTCAGCCTACCCAAGATGCATCTACTGCTATGCTTAATGATATTATCCACGAAATTCGCGATCTCCCACTACAAGAAATATCATTTAGCGACAAATTAATACCGACGGATATATATCCATCGGTATTTGCCATTTACCGACGGAATTATCGATGGACACCCATGATTAACATTACCGACGGATTAATCCGTCGGTAATGACTGTATGGAATTTTGAACCCAGTTTTCGACGGATTCATCCGTCGGTAATGTTTATGTGAAATTAGCCCCGACGGAGTCGCGTACTTACCGATGGATTATATCCTTCGGTAAAGTGCGTGGTATTTTGAAATTGCACCTCACCTTTTTTTCCCCAAATTCAGAAACTTCCCCGTCGCCTCTCCCACAGAAATCACCACGTCGCTGCTGCTCTCACAGAAATTGCCATATCTTTGCCATTACCTCGCCGGTGTCGTCGCCTCACCGTTTTCGTCGTCTCTCCGCTGCCACCATGGGTCGGAGTTCCAACGTGGCCTCTCTCTCCTAAATTCACCACGCCAATTGCGCTGTCACTGCTCACCGACGTCGCCATTGCGCTACTGTCACCTCGCCACTATCATCGCCTCTCCGCTGCCATCGTGGGTCTGAGTTCCACGTTCGAAGCTCGGCTAGGTTCCACGTCAGAGCGGCTCTGTCTTCTCGCCGGCCACCGCGTTCGTCGACCGTGACCTTAGTTTTGGTGAGTTTAATTGATTCTTCTTCTTGCCATTGTTATGCTGTTAGGTTTTCTCATTGGTTTTTGATTGGTAAGGAATTGTATTCTGGATTGCCGGTGCCCTCACTCTCGCTGGCCAGCCACTGCATTGTTCCACAGAGCGCTGATTTTGGTCCCAAAGCACTGATCTTGTGGTGTGTTTGCGAGATAGGAGCCATTGTAAGGTGTGTTTGCCGTTTAGTTCTGTTTTTGGTTTAATTATTGTTGATTGATGTTTAGTCCAAATTGAGATTGGTTGAATTGTTATATGCATTTGGATTGGTTCTGTTTTTGTTTTGATTGCTAATTGATGCTTAGTCTAAATTGAAATTGTTTGACGGACATATCCGTCGGTAATGACATGGACTCCACGAATGGATTTACCAACGGATCTGTCCATTGGTAAGTACCGACGGACAGATCTGTCGGAAATAACCAGCGGAAAGGATGACGGATATTTTCGTCGGTAATTACTGGCGGATTTCAACAATCCGTCGGTAAATGATTACCGACGAGCAGTTTATCGACAGATATTTTGTCGTCGGAAGTCCGTCGGTAAAAATCATTACTGACGGATTATGGTTATTATCGACAGATTCTGACCGTCGGTAATTAACGTTTTTCTGGTAGTGTCTGGGTTTTTGTTGGTTCAAGATTTGACAATATAGATGCTCAGGTTGTTCAACTTGAGGAAGACATGGCTTATGTGCGGCGCCAATTTCCTCCTTCTTAGATGCATTTTGATGTTTACTTCATTCAAAAACTTTGTATTTCTTTAATGCACTTTGACATTGATATTATGTTAGTACGATTACAACATGCAGTAATCGATTACAGCATACGGTAATCGATTACAGAACCAAAAACGTTCACCCCCCACACGATTTCACCTTTTGACTCGCTTGACCACAAAAACGTTTGGGGGCTACACGATTTCTTCATACGAAAACGTGCACCCCTAGAACGTTTTGCCTACTTCCGTAATTTTTTAAAAACTTGCCTACTTTCGTAATAAGCCCAAGTGATTTGCCTAAAAGGGAAAAAAAAAAAACCCAAAAGCTTTAATAACAAAAACGTGAATTTGCATATGACCCACCTCCAAATATGATAAAGACTACATGCACTCACTTCCCCATGTAATTCACGCAGACCCCGGAACACCCTAATCTCTCGGGTCTTACAACATGCCCATTCTTTCATCCAAGGAAAGGTTGCTTAAAAGCTAACAAAGCAAATAACTAGAGGCAAGTCCTATATCTCCACCACCACAACACAAAAGTATACTTTTGTCACCATCAATTTTAAACCAGTTTTTGCAAACAAAAAAAAACTGCACCCCAACTTGCTAAACACATGTCAAATCACCACTATAAGTTAAAAGAAAGTAAGTAACCAAATGTTATGCTTGTGGAGCGAACGTGAATGCATGTAACCGATCATATGCATGCTAGGGTTTTTCCTCAATGCAAAATCAAAAACCAACCACACCACATCACATTATGGAGAAGCAAGGGAACATGAAACCGAGGCTACTACTCAAAGTACAATCTGCTGCAATGTATTTAAACCACCAAAAACATGATAAATATCCAACATGAATGCATATGTCTGCACCACATGGATAAAGAGGCAAGAATAAATATATATGTCTAACAATCAAGTAAATCATGCACTGTACCACCCACAACCAAACCTTAACCATGTGAGAGAGAACTACACCACAAAGCAACGTGAAAGCAAGGCAAGAACCACAATGCACTACATACATGAATGAAGAAAAGCAAAGGACTTGAACGAAGTATAATATTGAAGAGGAGTGACTGCACCACAATGACACACCACCGCTACAATGCATTGGGAAAAAAATGGTTGCACTAAAGAAAAAAAAAACTCTAGAAAACCTAAAAACCTCACGTTAGGGTTCAAAATTCAACAACTAAAATAAGGACAGCACCAACAAGTCTTTCCTGCAGACCATGGTTTAAAACAACATCAACTCATGTAAGGGTATATAAAGGAAAGCAATGCGGTACCCACTGGAGACAAAGGTAGAAAGTACGTGAATCATAAAGGAAAGAAATAATCACAAAACCCACGAGTCGTACTCCTCCATACACCACAATTTTCTCATACCTGACCAAGCTGGTGTAAGAAGCGAAAAAAAAAACAAGCAAAAGATAAGACACAAAAGTTTAGCTTCATTCATCAATCATCAACATATAAAGAAACGAAAATAGATCTAGCTTCCCCTACCTAGAAATCCTGCTATAATTACTCCACTAGCGATCTTCCTTGCTCCAACTTTGATCCAACTTTGATCTCCTCCCCCTAGACCTTCTCCCAGCCTTTCTACACTCTTTCCACTCAATCTTTTAGGGTTTTGTTTTACCTTATGTTCAGCCACACGAAAAGTTTTTGCTTTATTCACCCTTCCTACCTTAAAAAAATTACTAATTTAATTAAATTGAACAATTAAATATGAATTAATTCTTTAATAGCTAATCAAATCCCATTAATCCTCTTGTCTACGTACAAAGTAGAACTTATCCTTAGCTTTTCATCTACTCAAATTCATCCCCAAGGCAAAAATATAAGATGTTATAATTTTATTCTAGCCAAGGTTTGAACTCACAACCTCCCAATTACCAAGTGCAATGCACAACCATTCAACCAATTCATATTTCATGATAATTTCTATACTTCTAGAATTATATTATCACTACCTATGGGCCCGCATATTATTAAAACAATAAAATAATTAAATTCGCACACTAATAGCATCCATAAGACTTAAACCCAAGTTTCCTCATAATATCCAAGTACTCTCAACCACTTGAGCTAGTACTATTCTTTGTTCTCTCTCTCCACATTAATTAACTTAGGTATTTCCTCCCTCACATTTATTAAAAAATATTTATTTATTTATTTAATTTTCCCGGGTCTTATAGAATGGACTGCTAGGCGATTTAGGTAACCAGGGATATCTCTGGAATAAGTGTTGCCAGACAGTACGTGGGAACTGCTAGGTGGCCTTCACTACTACTTTGTCTGGCGGTGCTTAGACTACGTCAGGCGATAGTGTGGTGGCAGGTTGCGTTTGTGTTGGTTTGTGTGCATCGTGGTAATGGTCTTTGGTTTGAGATATGCATGCATGGATTACGAGCGGTGAGGTTTGTAATGGATTTGAATGCAAGATTAATACGGATGGGGATGTTTGTATTGGATGTAATTTTGTGTAGGGATACGAGTAGGAAGGTTCATATGTTTTGTGCTCACACTTGAGGCTGTTATGAGTAGGGAGGTTCATAACAGGTGGTGTTCACGCGTTTTGGACTACGAGCGGGGAGGTTCGTAGAGGTTGGACTATGAGTGGGGAGGTTTGTACAGTTGGACCACAAGCAGGTAGGTTCGTGGAAGCATATGGAATCCCAAAGACCATGGTCAAGTATGTGCATGATATGACTGGATGTGCTATTTCATATAGGTTATGAGACTATTGCTGTATATGTACCTTGTATGGTAAGGTCTCTAAGTTGTGAGACTTGCTAAGTGAAGTTATTGATTTTGGGTGAGGTATTCATGTGGACTGTTTTTTGTTTTTCTGTTTGAGCTCACCTTTACTATTTGTGTCACATGAGAGCAAATGTTATTCCAGGTGTTGACGACGAGGCATAGAGCCGAAGTGAGGGCTATCTTGAAGAATCTTCTTAAAGAAACATGATTTGAAATATTTTGTATTTTCTTTTAGGTAACTTTGGATTTTGGAGTTGTATTAAATAAATTATGAGATAATATTATTTAATATGCTTTTAAAGTTTTAAATTTTTCCTACACTTGGGAATGATATCAGATGTGAAATTTTACTTTAATTATATATGTATGCTTTACCTAGTAATATCCAACAAGGGTGTTACATATGACTTCTAATTCTAAAGTTTCATATTCCTTGGAGTTGCTTATAGGATCAAGATTACATAAAACCATCTTTCTCTAAATCTTCTTTAAATGTGTGGACACAAAAGTATACATTTGTCAAGGTCCTTAATAATGTGTGTGATATTCCTTTGTCCCAATTACCTTCTACTTATACAGGAGGAGGTATGGTCTTTGTACAAATTTATAAAGAAGTTTACCTTGTTGGCTTGAAGGAGTGCAAAAATAATTTGTATAGGTATATTTTGTTAACAAAAAGGATAAACCATTTATATATTTATACCTTTGTAAAAAAATTTGATGTTGCTTGGAAGCATTTAGGTCAATGAAAGACAATTCCACTTAGCAAAGGGTTATATGAATGTACTTTTTCTTCTTTAGAAGTCATGCAAAAGGTTTTTGTTATTAGAACATGAAATTTATCTCTTGACATTCTTTGTGTTTTTTCTTGGACAAAAGATTTTTTCCCAGCTTCCATAAAACCCAAGAAAACTCAATGTTGAGTTCACATTCATGGTCTTCTTTTAGATTATTGGCGGTCAAAAGCAATTTTCTCAATAAACACATTGAATTGGTACACCTTTATCTTTAGATGATTATACCAAAAATAAGCCTCGATGTTTCTTTGCATGTGTCTTGGTTGATGTTGATCTGTTATCTAATTTTTCTAATCAAATTTTGGTGGAAAGGCGAGCATTTGCGTTCATTGTTGATGTAGAGTATGAGAAATTGTCTCTATTTTGTTCAAATTGTAAAATGATTGATCATCTATCTAATTGTAAATGGTTACAACAAAATGCCAATCTTATTTCTGGTGGGAAGAAAACAATTGGCGAAAAATACAATAACATTATTGTTCAAAGGTGGTTGGTGTATAAGATGAGACTAAGAGATCTTTAGCTTAAGTGGTAGAGCCTTTGGTGCAGCCTATGATGGCGCCTACGGTAGGGCCTGTGTGGCGCTTGTGGTGGAGCCTATGATCCATTCTTTTATGGTGCAACTTGTTGCTTAATCATAGCTTGAGGTTGTGGTGGGTAATCATGATAATATTTGTGTGTGAATGGATCATCTCTTGTTAACAATCTAGATGGTGGTGTCCTAGTGAAATTTGATTCCTTGACTGATATTCCTTCTTTAGAGGATGTCACACACTTCCATTATGAATAATTTGCAAGTTTGGAACGAGAGGATGAACTAATGATAAATTTTTTAATATGCTGAGGAATTTGCCTTTTTCTGTATATAAAGTTCAAAGTATGCAATGATTTTTATGAAGGAAATAATGTATTTTTTCATAATAGGTATTTGTTTTGTTGCTATTTAATTTTATCATGGGTTTGGTACAATATTCTTATTTTTTTTTTCCTTTTTAGTTTTTTAATAAGATTTTTGTCTAATGACAGTGACACCTAACATGAGATTATTTAAAAAAAAACAACTAATATTATTTTTTTAGTAAAAACATAATAATTTTAATTAAAAAACCTCAATTTCTAAATACTTAACATATCTTAAAGTAGAAAATTGAAAAGAAACATATAAAAAGTTAAAGTCCTCACTTTAAATGAGACTTCTTTTTAAATGAAATAATAAAGTTTTATGAGACATAAAAAAATAATTAAAGTCATCTCATATATAGTGAGACTTTGATCATCTCACATGGTGAGACTTGGAAAAAGAAGAAGTCGTCTTCTAAAAGTAAAACTTTAAAAAATATTTTAAATCTTTTATTGGGTAACGATTTTAATTTAATAAATTACGAAGTTATCACTTAAGTAATAAAATTTTATTTGTAAAAAAATTAAATTGGTTATTTCAGTTAATAATTTAATTCACTTGTAAACTTGATTTTCTACTTTGAATTATGTTCTACCGATTATTTAAGAAAATATTTTATATAATTTTTTAAAATAGTTTATTTAAGAAAATATTTTATTAGTGACCAATTTTAGTGATGAAAAGTAATGAGTAATATTGACTAATTTAAACATCAATTTATACTTTAAACATCAATTTATAAACTCTAAATTAATAATAACTAAAGTAATTTATAATTGATTTTTAAATTGATCACTACAATGAATTGTCTTTAAATAGGTTAGTAACATGACTTATCAAATTATTAAAGTTTTAGTATCTACAAAATTGGTTACTAAATTTGTATCTTGGTCATTAATGAAATAAATTTAGAGACCAATTTGTGTATGGCCTAATTTCAACTTATAAAAAAGTTTAATTTTTTTATTAATTTTATGTTCTTTTTCGAGCAATTTTTTCAAATGTTGTATCAGAGCCTCAATAAATCAAAAACAATTTAATAGAAACTCAATTTTGCAAGTACTCAACCAATCAAAATATTTAATAAAGACTCAATAAATTTTTTTAAAATTTATCGTAGATGTCAAATTTAATTATTATTTTTTGAATATTGTAAGTTACGTGACGGAGTTTCACTACATGTTTGTTTATTCATTCATTTATTTTTATTTCCCTCGCATTTGCATATTTCAATCTGTAAATAATCTCTAAAATTTAAGATATTCGTTACAATAGTGTTAGATTAGAGGAGTAATAAATAAATTTCTAACATTGTTTTATTTTTAAATTGGGTTTTGTTGTTACCTAGTGTTTAACGTGATTCTAATGTGTGGTAGTGAGTGGCATATTTTTTTTCAGTTCAACGGAAAAAGAATGAGGCAGTGGTATAATATTTACCATTTCTATAATCATACGTGACATCATGAAGATATCATCCGAGATCAAAAAGGAAGATTTTGATATTTTTTTACGATATATATTAATAATAATATTTGTCTTTAGGTTAGGTGTACTTTAAATTTGCATAATTTGAGTCTCGAAAGATATTTTTATCTTTTACCGTCACATAATAAAATAAGCTAAAAAGTGATTTTCAAAGTATAAGTATCCAACTTTTTTTTTCGATGAGGATATTATATTCAAACAAAAGAGTCGATAGATAGTTGACAAAAAAGAACATTTGATCTTATAAATAGACAATGAAGGTACGGCAAACTAATATTGATTGTTTACTATTGATGAATCTTAGAAAAGTATTGTTTAAAGTATTTGGATAACTTTGTTTAAAATATTTTGGTGTCTAGGACACAAGTGAAAACGGTTTACTATTACAATATTTTTTAAAGAGAAAAATACGAGAAGACAGGAAAATTCCAAATAAAATTGTTAGGTATTATTATGAACTTTGATATATAATGACATCTCAAAGTCTTTAATCATTTGACATCAGATGAAAATTTATTAAAAAAAAATGAAATAAAAGTGATAGAAAATATATTATTCTCCAGTAATTAGGCCAATTAAAAATGATTCTTCTATAATTATGTTAATCAAATCTATTTAATTAGGATTAACAAAAATTCTGTAATTATGTATAGCATAATTTCATATCTTTTGTAGATCATCCTGTTGTGTAAACATTCATCCCCAATGCATAATAAGACACACTTTCAAATCATCTCTCATCTCTCTTTCTTACATGGTATTCTAATATAAAAAATAACATCCCTTCTATTATGGAAATGGAGAAGGACCATTATGCTATGTAGGCCGAACTTTTTGAAACTCATGCTCAGCCTACTAGAGTTCTCAACCATATTATCCCTCAACCCGGAAAAGAACGTTCAACTCCAACTGATGTTGATCACGAATAGTGGACCACTCTTGATTCCACTATACTTCAATGGATCTACTCTACCATCTCTTTTGATCTTCTTGCCACTATCATGGAGAAAGGCTCCACATCCATGACTACATGGAATCGTTTAACTGCCATTTTTTAGGACAAGAATTCTCATGCTATTGCTCTCGAGCAGGATTTCTCTTCCATTCACATGGATAACTTTCCAAATGTTTCTACATAATGTCAACGACTCAAACAAATTTATGATCAGTTGGCAAATGTTGGTGCTCTTGGCAGCAGTCATCGTTTAGTATTGCAACTAGTATCTGGTTTGTCTGAGCCCTTGCACGATGTAGCCACCTTGATTCGTCATAGCAACCCTTTTCCATCCTTCCTCTAAGCTTGTGTATGCTGACTCTCAAGGAATCTAGTCTAGCGAAGATGCAAACCACTACTTCTCATACCTCCAAGCACACTTCAGCCCTACGAGACACTAATTAGTCCTCACAGCCACACTTCAATTGTCACTCACACAATCATTATGGGACCAGTTGCAAACGCAAAATCCAGGTCGCTCGACTGGACATAATCAGCGTAATGGATCTCACTCAAATGGTTCAATTGGTTCGTCTACTTCTACTATAGCTCATTCTCCATCTTGGTAGACACCTTAATCCTTTCCTTGCAATCCCTAGGGTTGGACTCCCCCTCCTTGTGGCATGCCTCCTTTTCCCTATCCCACAACATCTGGTACATCCACACTAGAGCCTCGTCTCACTCAGCGACATCACAAAGATGGTTCAATTCAAATTTCTTTAAACTTTAAAGTGCAATACAAAGTGAGAAGGGTTAGACAGAAGAGCAATGCACAAGATTTTTATACTGTTTCACTTAAACATGAGCTACATCCAATTAGTCAAGGTAACCTGAGACTGACTTTGCACTGTTTCATAATATTTACAAAGTTTACAACATTACACTTTCAAAATGTGCAAGAACACCACACAATGACTCTTGAATCACACCAACACAACAAGACACTTGTTGCATACCTGGAAAACCACCAGGCATAACCTAAAAGCTTGAGAAAGACCAAACCTCAGTGGTGGCACAACCTTGCCTACAAAAACCACTTTCTCCAAGATTCAAACATCACGCAAAAAGCTCCAAGAATGATCCAAGATCAATCTTTAACAATTGAACATCTGGATGATCACGAAAGAGAGAGAGTTTCACATATTTCAAATTAATCGGTTCATTTCACTTAACTTAAATGAAATCATTCGATTACAAGATAAATCAACTGATTGAATATGTACCAGTTAAGAATACTACAACAAACCTTTTAATTTGTTAAAAACCCATTCAACATATTAAAAGACATTATTTAACCTATTGAAAAACATTTCAACAAATTAAAAGACACAACTAAGACCCTATACATCTAATTAATGCTATAAGGTCTACAACATGAATACAATTCTTCAAGCTTGTTTACCCGATGAATAATCCAAATATAGAGCACACACACAAGGCTTGATCAACACGTGAAACATCAAATCCCCGCATCTTCATTAATGTAAGCATGGTTCCAACATGTTACAAGGCAATGACTTCATGTACCTTCATCAAATCTTCAAGCACCAAATCATCCAAGCTATTTGTGCCTACATTGTGCCCCTAATTTGATGAAGCCAATCTCCATGTCTCCATTGGATCAACCTTCATTTACTTGGACTCCATTGAATTGATGAAGTGCCATCTAAGCATCATCTTCCAACTTGGCTTGAACTTTGAACTTGAAAATTATTTCCAAGAGTAGTACACAATAGATAACAAGAACACACAGATAATGCTCCCCTATCAATAGTATGGGTTTTATCCAGATTTGATTTAGCATTTTCTTAGTTCAATTCCTTTAAATTCCAATTTTAATGCTCCCAAATTTTCTCCCCCTTTAGATTCATCAAAGAGAAGTAAAACATTAAGATCACAAACAAAGGATAAAGTTTCATTGATACATTGCAACAGAAACTGAAACAGTGAAGAAAAACATAAAATTGATGCAATCAACATGCTAAAATAGAAATCAGTCGACTAAAAAACTAATAGAACTCATAACAAGGCAACATAACCCTATGAATGCAATGAATGATCCTAAAGGCCAACACACTTAGTCATCATGAGGATTGTTTCTGGTCTGGAATGAAGTAAGCAAATTATAAATGTCATGGATTTGGCCATCCAAATCATTAAACCTCTCATTGCAAAAGGTATGATGTGCATCTTAAGACACATTGAGTTCATGCAGTTGGTGCAAAACCATCCTCTCAAATTGTGAGTACAAAGGGTCTTTGTCCTCTAGAGGGTTGTAGGGGATAATGTAAGGTGCATGCACATTGAAATTACACACCACAAATTCCATTTGATCAAACAAATAAGAAAAAAAGCAACACATGGCTAATTTAATAGCTATTAGGGGTAGTGTGTACCTGACCACAAAATGCTCTCTTTGACTAGGTTAGCTTTTGAATTTAATTCATTCAAAAATTTGCAATTCAAGTAAAATAAACACATAGATTTTCTAATTTAGTCGATTGAAAATTCAACAGAACATTAATATTTGCACACAGAATATGGTTAAGTGAAATTAACTCAGATTTGAAAATACAATCGATTAAAAATCGTGAAATTGAACTTTATATTCTCAGATACTAGTTTAATGAAATCAACACATAGAATTGTAAAAATAGCATATTAACATTTGAGACAAATTGTGTTTTCTGCATACAGTGGCATCTTAAGTAAAATCAATGCATAGATTTACAAGATCAATAGACTGAAAAATTTTAACAGATCATGATTTTTGTATGCAATAGCTATTTAAGTGATATGAATGTCTAGATTTGTAAAATCAACAAACTGAAAGTTTGAAAGATCAAATTTTTTCAAACAGAGATTGTTTTAAGTAAAATCAACACATAAAAATGAAAAATCAACAAGCTAAATACGACATACCACATTAGCTTATTTTAATGAGATCGATGCATGTCATAAAATTAACATGCTACAAACACATTAGAACACATTTTTCATGTCTTATATGCCTAGTTCAGTTCTTAGCTTGTTATATCTATCTCTAGCTAATGGTTTTGTAAACAAATCAGCCAATTAATTTTCAATTTTAACAATTTGAATTTCACAATCTCCCTTTTGAACATGGTCTCTTATGAAATGATACCTACTCTTTATGTGCTTGGTTTTAAAATGTTGTATTGGATTATTGGTTAAGTTGATGGCACTAGTATTATCATAATACAAGGGTACCTTGCTTAGCTTTACACCATAGTCCTTGATGGACCTTGTAGCATGAAAATGAAGAGGAGAAGGTCCATGGCTGTAGTGGAAATGGAGTGAAATGGAGGAGTGGATTCAAGCTTGGAGGCTCTTGAAGCAATGAAGGTGAAATGGAGAGGAAACCTAGAAGATAAATCTATTCTAGGGAAGGAGGCTAGAGGAGTTCTTGGTAGAAACTCGTCTACCAAAGTGACTCTAGAGGTAATAGGTGGAGTATTGTCAACACTTAGTCTATTACCAATCCAAAGTAACCAAATACAATAGTAGAACCCCATTTATAGGAATCATGGCTGGCCAAATGAAATGAAAATGTATCATCAAATGAAATGGAGATGTAGCTTGGAGAAGAAGCACAAAGGTAGGTCATGTGATGCAAAAGAGGAAGGAATCTAATGCCATGTGGCAAAGTTACACTCTTCTTGCATACACCAAGTGGACAAGAGGCTCTCCAAAGCCTTGTCCTCCAAGATCATTCTTGGCCAAGGGATTTGAATTGGGCTTGCATTTGCCCAATTTTGAAACTAAACAATAAAGTACTTTAGTATTTTTATTCTATAACATGGCCTAACATGTGGCCCAAAATAAAAGCTATTCTAATGCTCCAATAATGTGTGCTCTCATATTTTGATGTCTTCTTTAGCCCATGAGAATAGCATAGGAAGCCAATGATGAATTTGATCCTCTTGAGGCAATCCCATTTGGATCCTTCTAAGCATGCCTCTTGTTATTGGGCTTCTTGGTGGGCTTTGGGCTTGAGATGCATGTAGGCCTAAGATTGGGCCTTGAGCATGATATGGGCCTATAGGATCTTCATCAGTCCATGAGTTGATGTGTCAACCATATGACTTGTGCACATCCATGTCTAGTTGCTATGTATTCAGCTTCAGTAGTGGAGAGTGCCACACATGCTTGATTTTTGTTATTCCATGAGATTAGACTTGTTTAATTTGTGTATACACAACTTTGTCTAATGTATATTATTAGACTTTTTTAACCAATGTATTGACATACTCGTCTAGTGTTTGTTCGTAGACTCGTTTAATTAGTGTTTGGACACAATATGTCCATACACTGGTTAATTTGTGTATGCACATGCTTATTTAATATATATTGTTAGATTTGTCTAATCAATGTATAAACATACTCGTCTAGTGTTTATTGGTATAATCATTTAATATGTGAATGCACAAACTTGTCTAATGTATATTGTTAGACTATTTAATCAATGTGTAGACATACTCGTCTAGTGTCTCTTGGTAGACTCATTTAATTAGTGTATTGACAAATAGTGGCGAAACTTGAACAAAAAATTTAGGGGTGCCAAATTATATTTGTTATATATAATTTTTTTTAGTTAGAAAAAAAGCTCTTCATTTTTTCTCTTCATTTCCTCTACTTAAAACAAGCACACACAATAGTAGAATTCAAAAAATTATGATTATCATTCGCTATTATATCATGCTATTATATCATGATACCACACCATGAATACCATTTTAGATAAGCCCTTCGTACCTCATCAATTTGATTTGGTGGTATTGTCAAATTTGAGGACGCTTTTCCTATATCGCATTCTAATGATTTTTTAAATTCATTATATGTAACTCAAAGAACTTTAGAGATTTATTTTTCATTGTCTTGAGTTCTTGGTTTTCATGAAATTTTTAAAGTTTTATTAACGTAGATGCATTTTTTTTCATCTTTATCACAAACCTTCCTTTTTAAAAAAAAGAATCATTTTTTTTACTCTTTATCATAATCTTTCTAATATAAATTTATCACCTCTCGTCCATTTAAAAAATAAAATTTATATTCACAAATCACAATTATCACAATGCAAAACATAACAAAACTCATACCACTTTAATTAAATAAGCAACATGGTATAAATTCAAAACTTAAAAAAAAATTACCATAAGCAGCGAAAAACACAAAATCCCTAAATTTCATAAGGGTTATAATAATTTGGGAAAATTATAAATAAGGTTCATACGAATTTCATAAAAGAATCCCTAAAATCATAATTAGGATTTATACTAATTTGGGATAAACTTAATTTGAGAGAAACATCCTAAATATAATCATCAATCTAACATAAATAAATCATAATAAGATAGTAACCTTGTTCTGTGAGAGATCACACTACAAAAAAATTATTATTTAGTGGAGGTTTTTTTTTCAATCTATGGAGGTTTTCACCCTCTGCAAATTAATTTGCGGGGGTTTTTTAAACCTCCACATTTAGAGTCGCCACAAGTTATTTGTGGAGGTTTTGAGTAACCCCTGGTATCCGAGTTATATTACAGAGGTTATTTTGTGGAGGGTTTTAACCTCTTCTATTGGTGTCTATTATTTTGTGGAGGGTTGAAACCTCCTTTATCTGTAATTACCCACCTGCATTTAGAATTTATTAATTAATGAAATTATCTTTATGATAATAAATAAATAAAATATGTAAATTTGTTAAGTACACAAAAATTAACCAAAATTAATTTTATTGATGATTTGATAAAGTATTAACATTTACAATGTAAATATAAAAAAATACATAATGTTGAAAAAAGAAAATACATAATCTTATAAATATAAAAACTGAGTTTAGAGTTTAAAGCTACTCAAACAAAGATTAATCTATTGATCCCTTCGTTGTTCTTCTTCGTAGTCCTCTGTCGATTCTTTCTCAAAAAGAGAACGATAACTCTTTGAATAAGGCTTACATTATTAAGTGATGAATATTTCTGGAGAGATTATTTCTGGAGATGATCAGAGAGTATTTCTAGAGAGCAATGACAACAATTTCTTATGCTGTTGGAAAGTTCTATCAGTACTTTCGATACCTCTGATGCAAGTCAAATGCAAGGGTCCTTGAACATGGCTTTCACATATCATGGTGTCTGAAAACATTTTCAAATCAAAGTATGTAAATTATAGTGTTAGTTAAACTGCTTGTCCAAAGCACAATATTATAGTGAAAAACAATGGCCAGAGCCACACGAGTATTTCTAAATTAACCCATAAATAACAATGACTTATCAACACTTACTATATTATTAGCATGAAAGCTCACATCTTGGATAATGCTAAAAGCATCTTTGATAGCCAGCGGTATGATACCAGTACAATTTTAGTCTCCCTGCAAAAATCATTATTAAAATGTAAATAAAAAAACACAACTTTAAAGATCTAGTAAATTTATAAAAATACATCACGAAGAAGATTCTAGGAAAATACATCAATGTGTTAATTTCATAAGAAATGGTAAAGAAGATACGTAGATCACTTAACTTTTACCTTTGATTTGATCATATAACTTTTCACAAGAAAATAGTCATGTTTATTTTAATATGTAAATAGATTATTTTTAATCTATGCAATTTTAGAGGATAAAAAGTAAAATAGAAAACTAAAACTCATGCATACGTATGAACTAAAAATTATTGAATTGATATTTATAAGAATCAAAATAAAATAATTCTTCATTGTAGAAATTGAAAGGAAAAGTTTTTAAAACTATAAATGATTAAGCCTAAAGTTAATATTACTCTATTATAGATAAAAGACAAAGAGATTAAAATTAACATGACTGCAAACATGACAGAACTATGATTTCTCAAGTAACATGAAAGAGTTCAGACATTAAGCAATTGCTAGCAAAAGGGCACTATGAAGTTTTGAAGTCAATCTTTTTCATTCTCCATTAAAAAGTAAGTATATTAATAGTTCTTTTAATTTCTTCCTAATGGTAACTTAATTACCTGGTGTAGTGGTGCTTTAGGCATGAATACCATTATTTTAATTAATTTCATGTTAAGAAAAGAAAGTAGTAGTTCAATTGATTTCTATTAATCTTATGTATAGTACCTGATATCCTCCCACGGAGTGAATAACAATGCAAGCATTAGCAAAGTCAATAAGCCAATAAGGCTCATAAAACCCAAACCCTGTTGAGAGATTCTCAAGTGTTTGATTTCCAAAAGCTGCATATCCAAAGCATCCACACAAGGCACAAACAGACAGATTATGATTAAGTAGAGCATGTTCATACAACTAACAAGGGCATCTTTCAGTCTTAATAGAAATGCAAAAATCCTCACCTCATATTTCTCCATTTCTTGTTTCCACATAGTAGCGTCCCAGAAGTCAACTCCCACGACTCTACAATACGTTCCCACTTTTAAATCGGTGTGCTTTTTCACGACTTCAGATTGCTAAAGTGAATCATTAACAACAAGTTAAAAAGACAAAATACAAAATGCCAAGAAGCAAAAGTACTGATCCGTCACAAGGCAATCAAAAGTTTCAGGCAGTGGAAGTGGTTTAACACCTCTAACCTGCAAAACCAACAGAAAGATCAATGTAAGTTTGCATGATCATAAAGAGGCGTAGGATGAAAAGGCACTCCACCAAGTCTGCTATCAAGAAATGAGTGCAAAAAACTCTATAGAACTCTTTCTGGTGTCCCTGGAGAGAAAACAACATCAACTCCACACCTCTTCTTTTGTGCTTAGTTTCTCAATGCATTCAAATAAAAAAATTTAGTCCACAGTACAACCACCACTAATCACATCACTACAAAAAATCAAGTTTCTTAACTTCGATGCAATTAGGAGATAAAACTATGATTCATTTTGTGGTCATGACAATAAGGAATCAAGATACAGGACACAAATGTATGAAACTATGCAACGAAAATATAAAAATGTTGCAATCCAAGCACCTTTAGCAACATCACATAAAGCTCACTCGATTCATCAAAGTCTCCTTTTCAACACTGTTGTTTGCCCACTGTACTTAACATCTAACCAACAAAAATGACGTAACCTAGAGGAGCAGAACCCTACAGATACAACATCAATATGAATTTCTCAAACATCAGGTATTTCTACTAAAATTGGGGAGGTGGAATTCAATAAAATCATCCAAAGAAACTCAAAATGTAAAACCATAAATCATCACTTACTTGACCAAAAAAAACCAATTCTCGAAGATGCAGAGTCTCTTTTCTCACGTGAGCGTCAGAGTCGAGACATAGAGGGAACGATGATCGGTGCCGCTACGTGATGCCTCAGTCGAATGAAGGACGCACAGTGTTTGGATTGGGACGTTGTTCCTAGGTATCTCACAACTTGAAGCTGGTTCGGGAAGGGTGAAGGGTTTTGTGCAATGGCAAACGAAGAACGAAACAGTGAAGGTTTAGAAATGCAAAGGAGGGAAGGAGTGAAAAAACGAGGGAAGGAAAAAAAAAGGTGAAAAAAAAAGAATCACAGATAACCTCCTCCAAATAGAATGAAAACCCCTGCTATTATTTTCATTTTAGATAATCTGTAAAATCATTCCAAGTAATGTTAATTTGTCGAGGTTTCTTACGACCTCCGCAAAATAACCTCTCCTAAAATCAAATTTTTTTGTAGTGTCATACAAGAATGTATACTTCAATCTCAATCTATGTGTTTCCCAACCTCTATTTCCCAATCTATCTCTTTGAATTTATTTCTCCTCATACACTTTTATGATAATTTACATGGTGGAAAGATCTTATAGTCAGAAAAAAACCCTAATCTCTTTTATAAATCAATGTCTCCATTAAATTTTTTTATTTTATCTTTTATTATAATTTTTCTCAATATAAACTTAATATAAATAATATATAAATATAATTTTAAAAAATATATAAAAATATATAAAAAATAAATTCTAAAAAAAATAAAATTGAGGGAGTCGCGGCTCCGCTGTCACCACATAGTTCCGCCATTATAGACAAAGTCATCTAATCAATTATATCATGAGAAGATTTTAAATTTTAGAATTTATTAGTGCTATTTAAGAACAAAAATAATATTTTATTAGATATTAAATGACAAAGTTGAAATATATTTGCATTTTTACAGTAAACTAGCTTAAAAAAATTAAATGGATACAAGAGAAAAATAACTCTTTAGAAAGAATATAATTTATTCTTTAATAGATAATAGATTATTTTACAAAATAAATTAAAATATATTTGTTAAATTTAATTTTATTAAATGACTACGTAATGAAAAAATGTTAACATAAAAAGAAGTAGTATAAAACTAAAAAACTAACAATTGTGAAATGTAACACCCCATTTAATTTAATAAGCGAAATTAAAGGAAGCGTCACATAAAGATAACATACTAGCGTAGTCCTGGAGTTTAAAACTCAACTCCTTACAACCCAAGGCACACCACGATGCCCAAAAGAAAACTGGATAAAGAGTTTAACAAAAGTATATAAATCCAAGGACGAACAAATACATGGGCCGTAGCCCTAAAGAAACTCATAAAGAAATTAAAGACCAGTCCATGCGAACTATGCAGCGGAACCACCACCTCCCTGTTGCCCACGGGTGTTCCTCGCATGTGCTCACACCAACAAGTTGATGATCATCGCAAAAGAGAGTACCACACAGCAGAACACACAAGAATAAAAGTAGGGTAAGCTAGAGCACAAAATAATATCATCAAGTAATCTATTACACTTTCACAATCAACCATACATAAACACTCAACATGTTATGACTCTCAAACCAAAACACTAAGGACTCGTCTCGACTCATCCGGATACATACAATCTAGTCGGATTCAGCGGATGCTTGCACTTATGGTGGATACCTCTGCTCACCCTCGAGCTGCTCACCCCCGAGCTGTGTGTTACAAGTGTTACAATGAATCAATTTCCCTCACCACAAGGTTAGCCCTTAATGAATTACAGGCCTCCTGCTACTCTCACCACAAGAGTCAGTCTGCTCTAAGTGAGACTAATTGACCCTTTAGAGTGTCAGGATGCAGCCTTACCTTGAATCCTTACCAAATCATACAGATGGGGCACCACCATAGACACCCACTAACAGGGGCCATGGGATTACGTCCCGACCACTGAAGCACGACCCTGAAGCCTCACCTAGAGACTCCAAGGGATTACGTACTGACCACTTACCAATATATATAAACAGCCAAGAAATAAACACATACATCATGCATAGAAACTTCATACCAACATCCATAACCAACCCTTATTTATCATAGGTTAAATCGATACCAACTCGTCATTACCAACCATGAGTAAAATGCTTCCTCTCATACCAATACCATGCTATTGGGTTACCAACCATCAAGGTCCATTGTTGCTTATGCCAAATTTGTGACCACACACACATATATATGTATCCAACTTCTCATGTACAATTCATATAGAAATCATGCCAAGCTCACAATTCCCCACATATAATCCTCTCCCAATCATGCATATTCATTCCCATTAAGCCTTCATACAATAACTCATATAAGCACAAGTTAAACATCCAAGCACAGAGGGAAAAACAACTCGGGACGCATCCTCGCCCAGCTCTTTGCTCAGGCTGGAGGGTCTCGCTCAAGCGAAAAGGACTCTCGCTCATGCGAGCTCCCCTCCGCCTAGGCGAGAACACGACAAGGAGGACAATAGCCCCTGGGCAATCTCGCTTAGGCGAGACCCTTTCTGCCTAAGCGAGACATTCGCTCGCTCAAAACGAGGGTTTGGTCGCCTGAGCGACAACTTGCGTAGAAAACCCTAGGCGAGCCTCTGCTCATCTCGCCTAGGTGAGGCCAGCTCGCTTGGGCGAGATTATCAGTGTTTGCCACTACTTGCACCTGCATAACACACACACATGCCAAATAGAAACTCTAGACAGTCCAGGCATTCATGGCAGCACACAAACTCAAGAAAACAATGAAATTACAATGGTATAGGTCAAAATCACACCAGACAAAGAGGTTCTAGCTTCCCTTACCTAGAACGAGCTAGTTTTAATGCCTCGACACCGAACAACGAAGTACCACAGCTCTAGGAGAAGATCACAGAGCTGGAAAAAGTGAACATAGGGCGTTTACTACTGAAGCTCTAACACTACACACGGAAATAGGACCAGAGATTTAGAAGTATGGATTGGGAATACTTACGTGAGTCAAGAACGGAGTCAAGCGGAACGTGAACTGAAGGTATGCTTTGGAACCCTAGCATAGGCACCAGCAACTCTAAGAGAAAGGGATCTGTTTTTACGAAAGTGAACAAAACGTTTAGGGTTAGGGCACATTAGGTTTGATTTCGTTTTAGGCCAACCCTCGAGCCCATTAGATTGGGACAGCCCTTGAAAATTAAGGCAACAAAAAAAAAACTGGGCCTTACATGAAACATGTCAACAAAATAAACATGGGTAAGATGGTAACTTCTCTAGTATCTTTTTTTCTTAGATTACTAGTACATTGACCCGTGCGTACGCATGAGGCGTATTTGTTTTATTTTGTATATTAAAATAATAAAATAGTAAAAGTATTATGTAATGAAATATTATAAAAATTAAGTTATATTGTTGTAAATGTTGTTATTAAAGTAACAAAATAGTAAATCTAAGTGATGTAATAATAATTTCAGTTTTAAATATAATAAATAGAATTGATATCACAATATAATACAGTTAATTCATTCTACGAAATGATTATAATAGCCTATGATCCGTGCGAACATTTTTTTATTTTTTTTATTCTAAATTTTTTTAGAATAATAATATAATTGTTATTATATTTATTTAACCATTAATAATACTAATAATAATATTAATATAAATTATAAATTATAAAAAATTAAAAGATTAAAACTCTATTTAGCAAAAATATTTAGCATAACAACATTTTCTATAATTAAAAAAAGCACACTTATAATAATAACACCATTATGAATAATAATAATAATAATAATAATAATAATAATAATAAAAATAAAAATAATAATAATGATACCAATAATAATAATAATATTTATGCTATAAATATTAATATTAATGCTAATATTAAGGCTAATGTCAGCTATAATAATCTATAATTATATATAAAGATATACATTAACAACAAAACTAATAAAAATGACAAGTAATTTAAATACAATCTTGTAGTAAATTAATTTAAGAAGTGTGTCTAACTATAATAATAATAATAATAATAAAAATAATAATAATAATACCATTATAATAATATCTCGTAGTGATAATAATAATAATAATAATAATAATAATAATAATAATACAATAACTACATATATAAAGATATATACATTTGTTGGGTCCTCTTTTGTTAAATTAAAATAATTATTGTAAGGCCCATTTCTTCTCTCAGCCCTAAAAGTTAGTGGGCTGCCCTACAGTATTGGGCCTAAAGGCCGGCCCACAGTATAAGTCCTTAGGTCTGCCCTAAACCTAATGTACTCTACCATTTTCAGAAAAGTTTGCCCTTGCCTTGAGCTGCAGCCGCCTTGCACTTCCGCTAGGGTTCCGTTCGACTGTCACGTAAGCTAAAGGGGCTTCTACTCCATGTAAGTGTCTCCCCCAGCCGTACTGATTCCCTTTTCGCTACGTTGTTTCATATTTCCAGTTAACAAGCCTCTGTTGACTCAATTTCCCTTATTCTTTTTCGCTGTCCTGCCAGTTCTGCGAGCCATCCTTGGGTTGGTGCACTCCGAGGTCCCGTGTCGAAGCTCCGTTATCCCTCTTCCAGGTACGGGAAGTTAGGGTTCTAGTTTCGAGTCTTTTTAGAACTGTTTTTGCGTTGGTTGTTGATTGTATGGTTGGATCTGTCGTTTTGATGTGTGAAAATACTTTGTATGTGTTGTTCGGTCGGAAAACATGGCTGTGCAGTGAAGAACAGTGGCGAGACCTGTTAATCTCGCCCAGGCGAGTCAGTCTCGCCTAAGCGAGATGAAACAGGGAGCTCGCCTAGAGTTCCTGCGCGAAAAGTCGCCCAGGCGGCTCGCTCAACTTTTGAGCGAGCAGGCAACTCGCCCAGGCGAGAGGGATCTCGCTTAAGCGAGATCCCGCGTTGCTCATGCTTCTGCTCTTGTGCCCTCGCCTAGGTGAGGGGGAGGCTCGCCTGAGCGAGACCCCTCAGCCTGAGCGAGGTGTTGGGCGAGACAGTGCTGTGATTTGGATGTTTGATGGTTCCCGAGGAATTTATCTTGGTTGAGTATGATTGTGTAATGATGGATATGTATATAATAGAATATTCTGCATGATTGGCATGAGTTATGAACGACGTATGATGGGTTGGGTATGATATTGACATGTGGAATGAATGAATGGATTGGAACTAAAGGAATACGTGATTAATATGAGATGGGACCCTAGATTCATGGGGTGGTGATGATCCGAGGTATGGATTCGAAATCTGACGCGTATGAGGAATTAATCTCAAGGGTTGGTATGGAAATGTAAATATGGTGTTAATATTCTCTTATTGCTGAATTATGACTGTTAGTCCGTGTCAGCGTGTAGATTCCTTGGGGTCTCTAGGTGAGATCTCTGGGGTCGCGCTTCAGTGGTCGGGACGTAATTCCATGGCCCCTGTTAGTGGGTGCCCATGGTGGTGCCCCATCTGTATAACTAGGTAAGGATTCAAGGTAAGGACTGCATCCTGACACTCTAAGGGGCCAGTTAGTCTCACTTAGAGCAGACTGACTCCTATGGTGAGAGTAGCAGGAGGCCTGAAATTCATTAAGGGCTAATCTTGTGGTGAGGGAGATTTGATTCATCGTAACACTTGTAACACATAGCTCGGAGATGAGCAGCTCAGAGTCGAGCAGGGGTATTCACCACAAGTGCAAGCATCCGCTGAATCCGACTAAGTTATACGTATCCGGATGAGTCGAGTCGTAGTGTATTGAATGAAGAGTCATAACATGTTTGGTTGCTATGTGGATATGAGATGAGGAAAATATATTTGACTGCATGATGAATATGTTGTTGGCTCTAGCTTACCCGTTTTGTTGCATGGTTGTGATGTATGTGGCTGTTCTCTCTTGCGATGATCATCAACTTGGTTGATGGGAGCAGATGGGCGAGGTTCTCATGGGCAACAAGGGAATGGCGACTCCGCTACTTAGCCATTTGGGCTGGATCTCACACTTCTTTCTTTTGTGTTTTCTTTAGGGCTATGGCCCCTGTATTCGTGGTTTTTAGATTGTAACTTTTAGTTAAACAGCTATCCTACTTTTGTTGGCATCGTGGTGTGCCTAGTTTTGTAGGGGTGATGTTGGGAACCCCAGGACTGCGTTGTTATGCTATCTTATGTGTGGCGTTTCCTTTAATTGCGTTTATAAATTAAATGGGACGTTACAATTATTCATAATAAAAATTATTTGTCCATTTTATCATTTTAATAATTTTAGTAACTATTTTTTTAATTCAAATAATTACACAGATATAAAAACAAATTGAACAACAAAACAAATAAAAAGTGCAAGTAATTGAGATATGATCCCATAGTAAATAAATGTAAAATGTGTGTTTAACTATAATAATAATAATAATAATAATTATTATTATTATTATTATTATTATTATAATAACAATAATAATAATAGATAATAATAAAAATAATAACACTAAAATAATATTGCGTAGTGATAATAATAATAATAATAATAATAATACAACTACATATATAAAGAGATAAACATCTTTGGTGTCCTTTTCTGTTTTTTCAATTTTATCCTCTGAATTGTTATTTTTTAAACTTAAATAATTATTTAAAATAAAAAAATTTATTTCAGTTTTATTATTTTACTAATTTTAGTAACTATTTTTTTGAATTTGATATAATTATTCAAATGTAAAATGGTCAAGTAATTGAAACATGACTCATATAGATAGTAAGTAAAAGTAAAATGTGTATGTAACCATAATAATAAAAATAAGGTTAAAATACTCCGATGGTCCTCGTTTTGGTTCAAAAATCTCAAATTGGTCCTCGAATTTTAATTGATCTTAATTTCGTCCTCATTTTTGTAAATGTGTTTTAAATCAACCCAGTGTCAAAATTATTAACGTTAACTTCATTTTAATTATCTAACGTGGCTTTATTCATTATTTTGAGGACTGAAAAATTGGTAGTGGACCCTAATAATTAAAACAAGCACCGTCCTTGAAACCCTAAATTACTGAATTAGGGATTGAAATTGGGTGCTGAAGGATCGCGACTGCGAGGGCGACTCCCATTGCGTCAATGCCGTGAACGTCGACGAAGGTGAGATTCAGCGTCGTCGAAGGTGAGGTCGAACATTTCAGAGGTCAATTTTCGAGCTTTAGTGTCGTTGATCGTAGTCGTTCTTGAGTGCCACACCGTGAAGGTGAGTATGACTTCATCCTTTTCATCGCAATAGCAAACAGGTGTTAAATCGAACCTCCTCACCGCACCGCCATGAGAAAAAACGCTGGAATTTTTCATCTCCCAATCATTGCAAGTGCAGGACGAGCAAGAATGAGAGGGAGACATTACCAATCTTATCAAATCAGAACGCACGAGACAACTTCACCTCACCTTTTTCAAACCCTAAGCTTCAAATGTTATGAACATAAACTCTTTTTAAAAGAGAAACCAAGAACACATGTGCCAAAACAACTGAATGACACATCAGAATACACAAAACAGTCACATCATCAGGAATAAATGCCGTTTGTCAACTGATAACGGAAAGGGTTGATTTAAAACACATTTACAAAAATGAGGACGAAATTGAGATCAATTAAAATTTGAGGACCAATTTGAGATTTTTGAACCAAAACGAGGACCATCAGAGTATTTTAACCTAATAATAATAATAATAATAATAATAATAATAATAATAATAATAATAACTATTATAATAATTATAGTTTTAATTAATAATAACAGTAGTAATAATAAAAATAATAATAGTAATATAATAATAGAAATAATTATAGTTAATAATGATAATAATAATACTTATAGTTGGTAGTAATACTGATCATAATAATTATAGTTGATAACAACAATTATAGTTAATAATAATAATTATTATTATTATAATTAGAGCTGATAATAATAATAACAATAATTAGTTATAATTGATAATAATAACAATAATATAAAAATAAAATAATGAATATCATGAAAATTAAGTTATATTGTTGTAAATGTTATTATTAATGAAATGAAGTTGTAAATTCAGTTTTAAATATAATAAATAAAATTAATATCATAATATGGTGCAGTTAATTGATTTTACAAAATAATTATAATAGTATATGACTTGTGTGTGCACACACTTTTTTTATTTATTTTAAATATGTTTAGAATAATAATATAATTATTATTATATTTATTTAACCATTAAAAATAATAGTAATAATATTAATATAAATTATAAATTATAAAATTTTTAAAAGATTAAAAATATATTTAGCAAAAGTATTTAGTATAATAATGTTTTTATAATTAAAATAAAAACACTTATACTAATAACATCACTATGAATACTAATAATAATAATAATAACAATAATAATGTTTATGCTATAAATATTAATGTCAATGCAAAATACCAAGGGTAATGTTGGCATACTAATAATATATAATTATATATAAAGATATATACATCAACAACAAAACAATTAAGAAGGACAACTAATTGAAATATGATTTCGTAGTAAATAAAATTAAGATGTGTGTCTAACTATAATAAAAATAATAATACCATTATAATAATAATAATAATAATAATAATAATAATAATAATAATATCCCGTAGTGATAATAATAATAATAATAATAATAATAATAATATCCCGTAGTGATAATAATAATAATAATAATAATAATAATACACTAACTAAATAGATAAAGAGATAAACATCTTTGGTGTCTTTTTTATTTTATCAATTTTATCTTCTTAATTATTATATTTTAAATTTAAATAATTATTTATAATAAAAAAAATATTTTTCACTTTTATTATTTTACTAATTTTAGTAACTATTTTTTTAAATTGAAATAATTGTTCAAATGGAAAGATAAATGAACAACAAAACAATTAAAAATGACAAGTAATTGAAACATGATTCCTACATAGTAAGTAAAAGTAAAATGTATATCTAACAATAATAATAATAATAACTATTATAATAATTATAGTTCTTAATAATAATAATAATAATAGTAATATAATAATAGAAATAATTATAATTAATAATAATGATAATAATTTTTATAGTTGATAGTAATAATGATTATTAATTATAGTTGATAATAATAACTCGTGACTGTTCTTGACCAATAATTTTGGAGGAGCCAAAATAATTTATAATAAAAAATTTTGAACTCATCAATAATTTATTCGGAATAAAAATCTCCAGTTATTCTTTTTTGAATGTAAATAACCATATTGTGTTCAAGAAATTCATCTTTCATCTTATTCCGAATTTTGTTTTGATAATGTTCGTTGTAGAAAATGAAACATTAAGAGTTAAATAAAATGAATTAGATAATCAATCAAGTAAAATACCTTTAATTTGTTTGTTTTTTGTCAAAGATTGACATAATTCGACAATGGTCGACAAATCTTTCAAATTTAATGGGTATAAACATCAACAATGAAATATTGGAGTAAAATTTTAAACTAATCATATATTTATCAATATACCATTTTTTTTAAGTTAAGACAAAAAAGTAATTTATCATAATCTAATAAAAATTGAGACGTAATTACTAACAAAAAATATATAATAGTAATAATATTATATATTACAAATAAGAGTAATAACTTTACTACTAATAATGTTAATAATACTAATAGTAATAATATATAATAGTAAGATATAATAATAATTACAATTATTATTATTATTATAATAATACTAATATTTGTTATAGTTTTACTACTATCACTATAAATAATATTTATAATAATATTATTATTAATAATTAGAAATACTAATACTTATAAAAATACTACAAATAATAATATTATAGTTGAAGTCATAAATAAATGAAAAAATAAAACAATTAAGCCATTTTCGTTTTATTTTATTTTATTTTATTTTTCAAGGCTGAAATTAAAGTGAGAGAGAGTAGTTCTAGTGGATTTTGGAAGGGGTGATAGTGTGACAGTCGATGGGAATTTTCAGAGCATGAATCAGAGACCTAAGGGGAGGATTAAAGGGTTGGTTCGTTGTAGAAGCAAGAGTAGATCAAGGTTGTGCAAGAGGAACACTTGGAGTGCCTTTGGGAGCAAGAATTCCAAGTAAGGGGAGCTACACCTAATTGTTTAATGCGTCAATAATGCATTTCGTGAAATATTTGTGCCTGGGTTCCCTTTTCTTCCTTCAGTTCTCGTTGTTTTTCACATTTCTGGGTTTTTGCCTAGAAACCGCCTAGCGATGTTCTTGGCCTGCCAGGCGACGCATCCAACGTGAGTCATTTTTTTGGATTATGCCTAGAACTACCTGGCGGCAAGCAAGGCCTGCCAAGCGAGGCGAACATTAATTGTTCATTTTCTGGGTTTGTGGATTTTGTGGTGCGTGGTCCTCCTGAATAATTGTTTTCTTCATTCTTGTTGAGGATTATTTGATACAATATGTCACTTTTTGATGATAAATTACTACATGATGATTATATGAACACGAGGTGCAAAATCTGGTTCTACCCAAGAACCTAATGCACCGCCTGGCGGTAAGGATGTACCTCTAGGCGATGTGGGACATCGCAACAAAATTAGTGGTTTGTGTTATGTTGGTGCAGGTGGGATACTTATATGAATGATTAATTGTGAATGCATGTAATATGGGTATAAATTGGACAAATGGTATTGTGAAGGGTCTAATGTATGGAATGTGATTGAATATTGATGATAAACTTTGTTGGGCATGTGATATTGGAATAATTGAATGTAATAGGTGTTGGTTGAGGTAAAATGGGATTTTGCATGAATAGTGGCAATGTCTAGTCTCTATTTTGGGAACATGCTTTATGTGCAAATTGTATTCTTTTCTTAAATCGATTTAGCATGTTTTAAGTGGTGAAAATATACGTCAGGGTGAATGCATTTTGTTTTATTAAATGAAAAAATAAAAGAAAATAAAAATATGTTAGGTTTTTAACTTTAATTCTAACATAAAAAAAGAAAAAAAAGAAAAGGAAGGGAGAATCAATTGGTTTTTAATTATCACACCTTTTTCATGAGCCCAAATGTTTTATACATATTTTCAAACCATTATTTGCTATTTACACTCTTCACATGACATGTCAGAAAAGAACATTTTATAATTTCTATTTTTAGAGAAGGGTATAATATTAGGAGCAATATGTTTTTATAATAATTTGAATAAATATCTTGCATTTACACTTATGTGATGTGTCTCATTGATTTGTCAGTCAGGGAAGATATTATTTTAATAATTAGAAGTAAATGTTCCTGATAATAATGTTTTTTTAGAGAATGGTACAATTTTAGTAGTTAGAAGAAAATATTTCTGGCAAAACTTAGGATCAATTATATGAATAATATATTATGATTTGATCACAATCTTTATATGATAGAAAATATGATTCTAGTAATTACAAGCAATATTTCGTTAATCAATACTATGGATCTTACGTGACCATTTAATTTCTATAATACGTTTCATCAGGACCAATTCCTTCCTCATATATTTCATTATAATTAAAGACTAGGATATTAGTGGTATCCCAAGGTGCCTATATAAGCACAAAATTTCTCCAATGCAAGACACAGAAAAAAAATTGAAAAACACCTCTTCTTTTTATTACTAGAGCACACACGCAAAAGGGGGTCACCTTACTATCCTTTGGTCAGTTTTGATTTGTTCGTATCCTAAAAGGTAAACTCTCTTTGCTTCTAATGTTATTCATGATTCTCTTATAATATCAAATGTATGATCGATTGACCTATTGTATGACTAAATGTGTTTGGGGTTCGCACGTTAAATGATTTTGGGTTTATCATTGGTATGCTCAACCCTTCACTTTCCCTTTATTTGGAATGCTATTTATCTTGATAATTAAAAAGGTTTCTTTTGTAGGCTTTAATTCTCTCTAAAAAAGATAATAAAAACAATTATATTATTTCTTTTATATAAGTATTGAATATCATGTCAAGTCTTAGACTTGCCTGATAATCAAAACACTCCTTCATAGGCTTTTAATTCTTGGATTTGCTTGATAACTAAATCTTTTATCATGTAGAATCTCGGGTTCTGTTGATATTAATAAAAATATATATATAAAATCTAAAATTTAGAAAATAATAATAATAATATCAAACAACCTTTTTAAAGAACTACGTTATCACTGATTTTCCAAATGAAAATACGTAGGAGCGAGGTATAATCCTCGTCGGGCCAAAAAAATAAAAACAATAATTTTGTTTTTAATCTTTATTATTTTTGTATGTATTTTTAAATTTTGTTTCATTTTTTGGGGAACAACGCATATTTTAAATATCAAATTCTATCTTGCACACTTAATTAAAGAGGGAACCGTCTTAAGACGGACGTTGTGGGGTGCTAATACCTTCCCCACACGTAATCGACTCTCGAATCCAAATTTGGTTTCAAAGACCATTCTTTTAAGGTTTTTGTATAGTTTTCCATAATAAACTATGGTGGCGACTCTTTTGTACTTTTTTAAATTATTTTCGTCGTCCCGCCGCGATCTCGGTTGCGACTGATGGCGACTCTATTGGGGAGATGTTTGAGAGTCAATCCTATTAGTTGAGTGTGCAAAATATATGTTGTTTTTATATATTCGTTTTCCCCTTGTCTTTTGTTTCATTTCATGTATATTTATCTATCTTTGTTTGTCTTGATGCCATGTTTACTCTTTAATGTCCTCATATGATTATATTATTGAAATTATTGAACCCTAGGGTAGAAGACAATTGTTATATCTGTATGGAAATTTTCTGGTTATTTTGCATGTGTGGGTTTGGGTAGTCTTAGGTTGCTCCATTCACACACTACACATGGTAGGCTAGTGCATTCATTTTAATATTGGGATCCTATACTTATACCTGAGTCAGCCGTAAGGAGTGAAGGTCCAACGATTGTTATGCTAGATCTCGAATCTACTTGACTATTGGGAAGACTTCATCTAGAGTTTGCTTCCTCTTGACATGCCTATCGTTGTGGATTATGTCTTGAGGTTGACTTCAACTCTAGAGGCCTATGAGATAATTTAGAGCTATCCTTGGAAGAATCATATAAAAGCCCATAGACCAGAAAAAAGATTTTCTCTACACCTTCTAGGTCACAAAGGGAGCATGCATTATTTCTTTAATTTTTTAATCTTTTCATTTTTATAGAATTAAGTAGTTAATTTTCAACTGTGTCATATTTGCATCAACGTATAAATAAGGGCCTCTCGAGGCGCATACATGCATTACATCCACATCTTGTCTTCATTCATGCATGGTACCATGCACATAGTTTTAAGGTAAATAACATTTTTACATTCACTTGATACGTAGCATGGATCCACTTTGGATTCATGTCACAATGTATAATGCATAATATTCATCCCATTGTTTTTTCATGCCACCTTGCATAGTACATACCATACATACACTTACATGCATGTGTATAGGTAGTTTCCAAATTTGTAACATCTTGCATTTTCATGTCACTTTGAATAACAACAACATGCATCAACACCACATCTTGAAAATTTTTTCAGTATAATAAATTCAAAATTAATTGTTTCCCATTTTTTGTTAATAAATTCAAGGAATCTTGCAAAAGGTGAAAAAAAATAAGAGGAGAAAATAAATTATTCTTTGGTCAAATCAGTTAGTTGAATAAATAGATTTTTTTTATGAAAAGTGGCATGCTTTTGAAACATTGGTCTAATAGGTGTACATGGAATTGCTCAAATTCATTTCCTTTCCCATCCCATTTCCTGTCACCTTGCCCTCATAAATCTTTCTTTTGTATTCCATGAAGATCATCATAAAGAGAGCATGTGCCCTAGAATGAATTTAGTTTGAAGTAAGTCTTTGAACACAGAAAAAAAGAAAAAGGAAAGGAAAAAAATGAAGAAAAGTTCGCTAGACTGAACACCCAAGAGAGCGGTCTAGGCAAAAATTAAGACAACAAAAAAATGGAAAATAATACAAAAAAAGTAAGGGCAAACAAGGGACAACCTCTAATGTGATTGAATTTTTTTCCCTTTGGATTAAAGCTTTTGAAAGTAAAACAATCATTAGTTGAAATAATGTATGGCCATGTTTATTTATCAAGAAAAAAATGATCTTCCTTTAGTACCCACTTTGAGCCTATAAAAAATCAAAATTTCTTTCTAATTACCCTGAACAAGGGTCACCTTCCCACTGAAGTTAACATAATGTTTGCATCTATTTCATTTGACTTGTAATTCGCCAATAAAAAAATAAAAAGTTTGGAAAGACAAAAAAATTGGTTATGCAAAAAAAAAAAAGAGAAATAAGAGTTGAAGAGTGGAAGAAAGTGATGAACAAAGGTAGTCAAATGAATTTTAGGTGCAACGTTAGATAAAGACCCTTATTTGAAATAACCTTTATACCATTTATTTTGAGCCTTCACTATCCATTTTTTTTATATCCCTTAGCCTTGGCCACAATACAAGCCTAATAAAGTCCACAAAAATCAATGATTGGTTGTTGTTTTTCGAAAATTTTAATTTAGAGGAAAATATTTTGTCATGTTAAGAGGTTTGTCTAAAAAAAAGATTGAAAAAGTGTTCAAAGATTTGCTTTCAAACACTGGGCAATTTATTTTTGTTTGACATGTTTCCATAGAGATCAAAATTAACATGAGTAGTCAAGTTAAATCAAGGTCATGCCCTCTCATTCTTTCATCCTTCGTGTGTTTCCTATAATATTTTCTACTTTGAGCCTAAACTTTGATCTACCTTTCTCCTACCATTACTCATTATTCTCACCTTGAAATAAATTGGGGAGACATTTCACTTGTTGTTCATACATTATAGTCGGTATCTTGAATTTGGGCAATGGTTGACTTTGATTGTCAAGCTTACATTGAGGCAACTAGTATGAAGTCTCCCATTATTTTCAACTTTGTCATGCTATCAACAACTAGGGCAAACTCAAACACATTTTGCACCCTGAGACCAATCTATACTCTCAAATTGGGGCAAATTTTGAAATCTCTATCTTTTTAATCAATAACTGGGACAAGCCCAAACACACCTTATGTCTTGAAGTTAAATCTTAACTACCAAATTGGGGCAACTCCTTAGTCAATTACCTCATCTAATCCCTTCCAAGAAGTTTGGCAATTTCATAGTGTTCAAAAAGCAACGATACAAAAAAGAGTTTCTCAATAAACTGATCAGACCAAGGAATATTTTTCAAAGAAAAAAATCAAAAACAAAAGGATTCCATAAATCTAAAAATAACAACAAATTGGGATTGAAATAGGTTTCATACAATGTAAAAGGGTTAAAAATACACAAGGGCATGCTTCATGTATAGATTCATATTTAATCATACATACATCATTCACTTTTGTGAAAAAAAATATTAACAAACAAAGGAACTTTTATCATGCACTCATACATTAATTCATACATCAAAGTTTCAACTTGGTTCATGTAAAAACAAATCATAACATGGGCATCATACACTAATATTGTAATAGTGTGCAAAAAGAAAAAAATCATTAGTCATGCCAATATTATCTTTCACCATGCATGCTCGAAATAAACATAACAACATTATCACACATCATAATCAATGTTAAAAAAAAATTCATAGCATGTGTCAACATTTTTATGCACAGATAATGTAAATGTTAAAAAAAAGTAATAAAAAGCATCAACATACTCATGCATTCATAAAAAGAAAATTCATAACAGGTGTTAGCATCTACATGCATTCATACACATGACATCAATTGTCAAACAAAAAAATATAAACATGTGTTAGAAAAATTAAGTTCTATGTAGTATTTGGTTCAAAAAAATCACATACATGCCAACATATTCATGCATATATCATATTAGCATATTCATGCACATATCAAATTATGTTAGCACATTCATGTATGCATAAATCATCTAAATGCTCAAAAAGAAAAATTCATAACATGTCTTAATCATCATGCATCATGTACATGCATTATAGTTCTTTTTATGAAATGAAAAAATTCTTGTCACTTTCGCGAATTGAAACCATCTTCATTCATATGAGTGGTTGTCGAATCTTTCTTTTTCAAAAAAAATGAAAAAAATAATAATATATCTAATTATAATCATCATGGTTCTCTTGTGTCAGTCAAGGTTTCCACACCTTGCCAAGGTTCCTACACCTTGTTTCTATGTAAGTCAAGGTTTCCACACCTTGCCAAGGTTCCCACACCTTGCAAAGGTTTCTGCACATTGTTCAAAGTTTTGATACATTGCCATCATTTTTTAAACATTTTTTTATGTTAAACAAGGTTCCCACACCAATTCATTTGAGTCATATATTTTGCTTCATGTATATAACATGGGGCAACCTTTTTGGTTTCATACCATTTGTCCATCTAGAGATTCAAGTATACACTTCACATGATTTGTTAAGAAAATATATGAGTCTTTTCCATTCATGCATTCACGGAATGCAATTTGATTTTCACATGCAAGTTTCATATTAGAACCCTCTTCACAAAATGGTTACAAACTGTTGGTATATCGACTCTCTGCAACGCAGAACAGGTTTTCTTTTGTGGTCTACTTGCAAGAGGAGTGTGTAAATAAAATCTGGGGCTGCATTTAGCTCCTGATTTATTCTTTTCCAAAATTTTCTGATTTTGGACTTATTTTGTAACTTTGAATATTTCAAATCCAAACTTTTAATGACCCAAATTAAACTTCAGCTGCATTAACAAACGTGAAAATATCCAATAATATTTTATGCAACTAAAATCAATTTTTATGCAATTTTTAGCTTACGACTCAATAAATCCAATAATCACAAATCGTAATTAAATCAATTCTTAAGCACAAACATTCTATTAAATCCCCAAATTTACACATTAAATGAGGGCAAAAATTTGAACTCATCACACACCCACACTTATCCTTTTGCACTCTTGGGCAAAATTTAGCAATTTCATAACTTATTTTCGAGGTCTGTTATTCCATATCTTCACTGGATTAAAGGAATGAATACAAATAGAAACAAATCAATCTTCTAGAAATCATGTTGTCATGCACATACAAACGGAAAGATTCTATTTTTCACACATGAGTTAATCTTTTGAGTTTAAAAGATAATCAAAAATGAAAGAGAAACACTCTAGTTAAATGTATATTTTCTCACCAAAATTCGCTCAAGTGTTCTGGCTTGTGTTTCCACTCAAAATACCCGTGCAAGTAAACACTCCCAATGCTTAGCAAGACTCTAATATTCACAACTTTCAGAAACATGCATTCAAAGATCATGAGGACTTTTCACAAGTTATAATGGGGCTAAGGCAAAGGTAGGAAAAACTTTAGGATTTGTGTGTTTTTAAAATAGTAAGGTAGAAAGAATTATGGAGCATAGTTTCAAAAACAATCATTTTTGTCTTTTCTCTCTTTTATCCTTTTTTGCTCTTTTTCAGAAAGCAATCATTTTTCATTTAAACACTCTATCATCAACAATTTTTTTGCTTTTGCCATTTTTATAACTTTATGGGGGAAATACTCACCCCCACACTTTATTTCTCAACCAATCTTTACATAATCCACTAGCTCCTTCTTTCTCCCTAAGGTAAGGAAAAAACTTGGTCTTTTTCTTTTTAAGGTTTAGCAATATGCTCAAAACAAGAAAAAGAGGTTTAAAGCTCAAAGGACTACCAATGGATTAATGTCATGGTTAGCTTATTTGGCCAAGTAGCTAAAAACAAGAAATGCCTCAGTCATATCAAATCATGCATGTTCACCTAAGATGCAAAACAAAAGAATCACGCTAAACATTTTGAGTATACACAAAACATGAGCAAGTCACACAAGAACAATAGGAATGACTCATGGTAGTCCATCCTTTACAATAAAGCTCAAAACTCACAAGGTAAAAAAACTCTTTCACAAAAGATTTATTCTAGAAACTCTCAAATCAACTCAATTAGTAAATCATAGAAAATAATCCACTCATAGCACATGACTTTTATTTTCCCAGAATTATGAGCGTTCCAATTAGTGAATCAAATCCCAAAATCCAATGTCAATATGTTTTATTGAAAGCAGAATTTTATTTTATTTTTTGTTTTTTTTAAAGAAAACAAACAGAAAATAAACTTAGAAAAGAAAAAACAAAACAAAAAGAAAACAAAATCAGAAAAGGGGGAAAATAAATTTTCTCCCCACACCCCCACACTTTATCCATGCATTGTCCTCAATGTATTCAATATATAATGCAAAGAAAAAGTATAAAATGTACTTACCTCCTCAAGGCGGAAGGTATGCGGGAGAAGTCAAGTTCATCCCATCCATCGTCTTATTCACCATATCTTGATTTCCATTAAATATCCGAAGACAATGCCCATTAACTTTAAAAGTTCTTTTTGAGGATTCTTCCTTGATCTCCACTGCTCCATAAGGGAAGACTTCTGTAACAATGAATGGTCCTTCCCAAGTGGAGCGCAACTTACCACTAATGTGACCAAGCTTGGATTTGTATAGTAACATCTTCTGACCTACCTTGAAATCCTTTCTAGCCACAAGCTTTTGGTCATGAAACTTTTTGGTTTTCTCTTTGTAGAACTTTGAGTTTTCATAGGCTGCAAGCCTAATCTCCTCTAGTTCTTGCAACTGAAGTTTTCGCTCTATCCCTGCTTCTTCCAAATCCAAATTGCATGCTTTCACGGCCCAATAGGCCCGATGTTCAATCTCCACAGGTAAGTGACAAGCCTTTCCAAAAACCACCCTAAAAGGCGACATACCTATAGGTGCTTTGTAGGCTGTCCTGTGTGCCCAAAGTGCATCATCCAATCTTGTGGCCCAATCCTTTCGACTAGGCTTCACTACTTTCTCTAGTCTCTTTTTAATCTCCCTATTAGAGATCTCTGCTTGCCTATTAGTTTTGGGGTGATATGGTGTAGTAATGTGATGTGTCACCCCATACTTCTTCAACATGTTCTCAAGCAGCTTATTACAAAAATGAGTCCCCTGGTCACTAATGATGGCACGTGGTATCCCAAACCTACAGAAAATGTTAGACCTGACAAAACTCATGACAACTCGAGAATCATTTGCCTTGTAGCTATGGCTTCCACCCATTTGGAGACATAGTCTACAGCAAGCAAAATATAAGAAAACCCAAAAGAAGGAGGAAAATGACCTATAAAATCAATACCCCAAATATCAAATACCTCACAATATAGCATGGGTTGTTGAGGCATTTCATTCCTTCTTGTAATGGATTTGGCTGCCCTTTGGCACTGCTCACAATTTTCATACACCCTCTATGCATCTTTAAATATAGTAGGCCAATATAATCCACAATCCAACACTTTCCTACCTGTTCTTTGTGTGCCATAATGTCCACCAAAAGGAGACAAATGACAAAACTCAAGCACATAAGGTATCTTAATATCTGGAACACACCTCTTTATGACTTGGTCACTACCAATGCGCCATAAGATTGGGTCTTCCAAGATATACTACCTTGCCTCACTTTTTAGCTTGGTTCTTTCATACTAGTAGAAGGAAGGAGGAATAGTAGAAACAACCAAATAGTTAACAATGTCAACAAACCAAGGTTCAGGAAACATACCTTTCATAGTAGTCAATGTTAGGAGGACTTCATCAGGAAAGTCATCTTGAATAGGAATGTTATCTTCTCCATTTTCAATCCTGTTAAGATGGTCGGCTACTAAGTTATGTGCCCCACTTCTATCTCGAATCTCAATGTCAAACTCTTGGAGCAGTAGCATCCATCTAATCAACCTTGGCTTCGAATATGCTTTCTTCAGAAGAAATTTTAATGGTACATGATCAGTGTAAACAATTACCTTGGAACCAAGTATATATGGTTTGAATTTGTCCAAGGCAAATACAACAGCCAATAATTCCTTCTCAGTTGTGGTGTAGTTAGCCTGCGTTGTGTCCAATGTTTTGGAAGCATAATATATCACATGTGGTAGCTTCCCATCTCTTTGTACAAGTACCGCTCCTACTGTAGAGTTTGATGCATCATACATCAACTCAAATGGTAATGTCCAGTCAGGTGGCTGGATGATAGGAGTGGTGGTGAGCGCCTTTTTCAAAGTATCAAAAGCATCTTTTCACCTCTCTCCAAAGTCAAATGGTACATCCTTTTGTAGTAAGTAGGAGAGAGGGTTGGCTATTTTGTTGAACTCCATGATAAACCTCCTGTAAAATCCTACATGTCCAAGAAAAGATTGAACCTCTTTCACAGAAGATGGGTAAGGCAATTGTGAAATAATATCAATTTTAACAGGATCTACAGATATACCATTCTTGGAAACAATGTGACCTAAAACTATACCTTGTTCCACCATAAAATGACATTTTTCAAAATTTAAAACAAGGTTAGTTTCTTCACATCTCTCCAAGACTCTAGCAAGATTAGACAAGCAGTGATCAAAAGATGAACCATATACACTAAAATCATCCACAAAAACCTCAATACAATGCTCCAACAAATCTGTAAAAATACTCATCATACATCGTTGAAATGTTCCAGGAGCATTGCAAAGGCCAAATGGCATTTTCCTATAAGCATATGTATCGAATGGACAAGTAAAGGTAGTCTTATGTTGATCCTCTGGGGCAATACAAATCTGAAAATACGTAGAGAATCCATCAAGAAAACAGTAATAAGACTTACTTGCCAATCGATCTAACATCGGTCCATGAATGGTAAAGGAAAGTTGTCCTTCTTGGTGGCCTAGTTTAGTCTTCTATAATCAATACAAACCCTCCAACTATTCTGAATACGAGTAGGAATCAACTCGTTCTTCTCATTCTTGACCACAGTGATCCCAGATTTCTTGGGGACCACATGTACAGGACTCACCCAAGTGCTGTCAGAAATAGGATATATAATACCTGCTTGTAGTAACTTGGTGACTTCCTTCTTCACAACCTCCATCAGTTGAGGATTCAATCTCCTCTGAGGTTGCCTTACTGGCTTAGCATCCTCCTCCAAGAGTATTTTTGTGCATGCAGAAAGAAGGACTAATACCAGGAATATCTGCCAAAGTCCAACCTATTGCTCTCTTGTGATCTTTGATAACCTGCAATAGCTTTTGTTCCTGCTCATCAGTAAGCAAGACAGATATAATAACAGGGAGTTTCCCATCCCTCTCAAGATAAGCATATTTCAAATGAGATGGTATGATTTTAATAGTTAGAAGAAAATATTTCTAGTAATAATTAGGATCAATTATATGAATAATATGTTATGATTTGATCACGATCTTTATGTGACAGAAAATATGATTCTAGTAATTACATGCAATATTTTGTTAATCAATATCGCGGATATTATGTGACCATTTAATTTCTATAATATGTGTCATCAGGACCAATTCATTCCTCATATATTTGATTATAACTAAAGACTAGGATTTGAGTGGTATCCGAAGGTGCCTATATAAGTACAAAATTTCTCCAATGCAAGACACAGAAAAGAATTCGAAAACCCCCTCTTCTTTTTATTACTAGAGCACACACGTAAAAGGGGGTCACCTTACTATCCTTTCGGTCAGTTTTGCTCTATTCGTATCTTGAAAGGTAAACTCTCTTTGCTTCTAATGTTATTCATGATTCTCTTATAATATCAAATGTATGATCGATTAACCTGTTGTATGTTCGGGGTTCGCACGTTAAATGATTTGGGTTTGTCATTGATATGCTAAACCATTATTTTTCCCTTTATTAGGAATGCTATTTATCTTGATAATTAAAAAGGTTTCTTTTAAAGGCTTTAATTCTCCCTAAAAAAGATAATATTAAAAAAAAGATAAAAAATTATATTATTTCTTTTATATAAGTATTGAATATCATGTCAAGTTTCAGACTTGCTTGATAATCAAAACACCCCTTCATAGGCTTTTAATTTTATTTTTAAATTAATAATAATAAAAAATAAAAATTATAAAATCATTTTAAATATCATGTCAAATCTTAGATTTGCTTGATAACTAAATCTTTTATTATGTAGAATCTCGGGTTCTGTTGATATTAATAAAAATATACATATAAAAATCTAAAATTTAGAAAATAATAATGATATCAAACAACCTTTTTAAAGAACTACTTTATCCATGGTTTTCCAAATGAAAATACGTAGGAACGAGGTACAATCCTCGTCGGGCCCAAAAAATAAAACAAATAATTTTGTTTTTAATCTTTATTATTTTGTATGTGTTTTTTACTTTGTTTAATTTTTTGGGGAAACACATATTTTAAACATTAAATTTTATCTTGCACACTTAATTAAAGAGGGAACCGTCTTAAGACGGACGTTGTGGGGTGCTAATACCTTCCTCACACGTAACCGACTCCCGAATCCAAATTTGGTTTCAAAGACCATTCTTTTAAGGTTTTTCTATAGTTTTCCATAATAAACTATGGTGGCGACTCCTCTGTACTTTTTTAAATTATTTTCGTCATCCTGTCGCGATCTCAGTTGCGACAAATATGATGTATGATATTATAGGCTTGGGTTGTGTTGAATTGACCTTTATGAACCCATTTTGTGTATTTTTGGATGTGTGCCAAGAGTGTTTGGGATCTAAAAACTTGTGGTGAAGTGCAAAAACTAGAAAGTTATCACACTACTAGTGTAGCGCCTAGCGGTGTGGAATGTGTAGCATCCCGGCCGGATATTACTAATTTAAATAAAATAAAATATGATAACATTAAATTGTCGTATTTAATTATTCATCTTACTCAAAACGCGGAAAAAAATAATCAATAAAACGTACTTATGTAAAATCTAGAATTTAACTTATTAAATATCGTAATTCAAAACATTGATTGTGACAATTTTCAAATGTCCATGACAAATAAAAGATTTATTTTCACATCTTTAATATATAATTTAAACAACTTAATGAAAATTAATAAAATCCCGATTTCACCCCATCTTCTCATCAATCTGCTCCACTCCATAAGCATCTACTTATCACCTGCTCCCGTATAACACACACGTCATACGATCATCGCACAAACACAAACAACACATAAAATAAACAACACATAAAACAAACAAATAAGGGTAAGCTAACAAGAATTAATGATATATAAACGAACTTCAGTAAAATAAGACACGACAAATAACACTCGACATCATTAATTCAAGTAAACTTAAGCACATGAGTTTAATAAATGAAACTCCAAGGTTATCCAAACAAAACACACAAGCCACTATTTATTTTGTTTAAAAGAAAATATTTTTATTTAATCTTGTTTTAAGATAACATCGCTCGTGGGACGAAAAAACACTAAAATATGTCACATCTAGCCATTTTCCTCCTTCTCTTAAAAATAAGATCAAAGTTTTTATAGTCACTGTTGTTTTGATAAACATAATATTGAGATTAAAATACTTTGTTGGTCCTTGTTTTTGTACCAAAATCTCAATTTGGTCCTCATATATGTTAATTTGATTTGATTTGAGTCCCAATTGTTTTTTAAAATTTTTAATTTTAGGCACTCCAAATTTAGACCAAATTTTATTTTTATATAAATGTAATGATGATACTTTTATTACAAGTGATATTTCTATTACATATTTTTAACAATATTTAATTTATTTAAATTTATATTTTACATTAAACTTTATTTAAATTTTATTTTAAAATTATAAATATATAGATTAATAAATTTATATTCGAAATATTTGTATAACATTCTATATCAACAATATTTTAGAGTTGGCTTAAAAATAACAATTTTATAAATTCAAATGTAAAATTTTGAAACAATTTTATAACAAATTAAAATAAATATATTTAAAATTTTAACATTAAATACAATTAATATTATTAAAATATTTAATAAAAATATCAATTTTAATAAAAATAATCATAACATTATATAAAAGTAAAATTTGGTCTAAACTTGGAGCACCTAAAATTGAAAATTTTTAAAAAATTTGGGACTCAAATCAAATCAAATTAACAAATAGGAGGACCAAATTGAGATTCATACAATAATTTGACACGTGTCACCATATTAGGTTGACACATGACACACTACAAACGTGACACGTGGCATAATTATTTTAAAAAAAATTCAAAAAAATTCAAAAAAAAATTCAAAAAATTCAAAAAAATGAGGAGCTGACACATGGCACCTACTTAACAGTGTTAGTTCTACACTAATAGAAAGGACCTAATTGATACTAATTAACAAAAATGTGAACCTAATTGAGACTAATAAAAATACGATGACCAAATTGAGATTTTGGTACAAAAATGAGGACCAATAGAGTATTTTAACCTAATATTTACATTATTCTAACTATAAAAATGTGAAAACCTTTAACTTTGTGATGATCTTTTTACATTATTGTAATTAATAAATCTTTAATTTCTTTAGACAAGCAAACCTAAGCGGAAAAAACATTTGTGAAACTACACTACACCTTCTAAATTAATAAAACGAGACTATACAAAAAATAATCAATATTGATTACCATTAAAATAACAATTTCCCTATTTTATAAATACCTAAAAGAAACACGTTACAATATTGCACCCAAAAGCATAAATAAAGGAAAATTAATACATATGTGTTTATGTGAATTTGGACCCCAAAAACCATTGTTGAATGTGGGCCCATGATTTCCTTCCATTACCTAACGTATAACTTAACAACATAAAAGTTAACTTGAATGCTAAAGAAGAAAGACCCAAAAGCGGTTTTTTTCCCTTCTAGGCAAATGACTTTGGCTTATTACGGAAGTAGGCAGATTTTCAAAAAATTACGGAAGTAGGCAAAATGTTCTGGAAGTGCACGTTTTCGTATGAAGAAATTGTGTAGCCCCCAAACGTTGTTTGGTGAGAATTTGTCAACAAGCGAAATCGTGTGGGGGGTGAACGATCTTCAAAGGAAATCGTTGGGGGGCTGCACATTTTTACATGAAATCGTGCAGGGGGTTACGTTTTTGATTCAGTAATCGATTATTGTATGTTGTAATCGATTACTGCATGCGTTGCAGTTTTCTGGGTGTAATGTAATCGATTATAGACGAAGTGTAATCGATTACATGGTTAATGCATTATGTTCGAGTGAATTGTAATCGATTACAAAGGTATTGTAATCGATTACAGTCCAAATTTTTTAAAAAAAAAGGTGATTAAATTAGAATTGGATATAGAGGCGAGCATAATAATTTATTCTGATTTTATACAGTTTTTTGGTCCATCAAAGAATAAAGTATTTCAACTTATAGTTGATGAAGGCATAAGAAATATTAATGTTCATAAAAAATTGTCTTAGTTTTGACATTATAGAAAGAAGAAAAAAACATTAAAAAATAAATTAATTGAAATAAAAAATGTACAAATTATTGGCGAAATGGACATTGTCCCCTATGATGACCCTTAGTGTGACAATAAGAGCATTTTTTTGGCTTATCCGTAACGGGTTGATCCATTTCGTTATGGATCCTAGTCCTTGTAGGTCGTCCCGAAGCCTTGCGCCTAGTTTGGGGGTCTGGAGTGAAATTAGGACCTGTATATGTTGACCAATAGTCCTCATTTCGCAGGGGGTGGAATTGGACTTGATAAGCCTTATTTATGTTATCAAGGGTGTAAACTGGATCGATAAAATTTGAAAGTGGCATATGACCAAAATAACAAACAGCTATGACGTGATGACAGGGTAATCGACTAGCTTGGAAGTGACCACAATCACACCACCAATCATTTAATCTGACAGTGAATGAGATTGGTTTTGGTCGATAGTGATGGGGGCTCAATATCTCTTGCACCTCGAATTCTGAATTACTCGATCGTAGCGTTGAACATGTCAATATGCAGATTTCTGTTGATTTTGTTGGAGCAAGGCTGTGACATCTTCTGGATATTGATGGCCAGCTCTTAACATAGAGTCTGCCTTTAAGCCGCGTTCAACAAACCAAGCATTTATGTTTTGAAATGTAATTTTCAATAGTGCACAGATAGGTAATGAGCGAGCCCCCTTAAGCACAGAGTTCATGTACTCCGCCAAGTTTGTTGTCATGTGTGTGTACCTACGTCCCCATCATAAGCCTGAGACCACTTATGTAAGGGGATTTTATCAATCCAAGCTACTGCTTGTGGGAATTGGGACCTCATAGCTGAAAGTTTTGCTTGCACGGTAGGTTGTTTGACTTCATAAGCTATGAAAAAGAAATATAAAATGAAATGAAAAAATATTATGTTTATAGGAAATATTTTGTGCATGTGGAATTTAAAGTTAGGAAAACGTCGTACCCAAGTGAATGAATTGTTTCTTGAGATCGGCATTTTTAAAACGGTTGTTGAAGTTGGAACCCAAATGACGTATGCAGTAGATAGAGTAAAGATTGTCTGATTCCCAGTCAATTTCTTCCAATCGTAGGGCTGACAAAATTCCCTTGCCTCTATCAGTAATTAGGCATAGATTTGGTTGAGGAGTTACATGCTCTCGTAGTAGTTGAAAAAACCAAATCAATGCCTCATTTGTCTCACCTTCTACTATTGCAAATGCCAAAGGAAATATGTTTCTATTTCCATCCTGAGCAATTGCAGTTAGCAAGGTGGCATGATATCTGCCTGTTAAAAAGGTTCCATCCACTTGAACAACAGGTTTACAATACTTAAAACCTTCAATGCATGGTCCAAATGTCTAGAAGCAATGTTCCATAATGTATGTAGAACTCCTATCCTCAACATCAACATTAATTGGAGGACCGGAAAGTTGAAAAATTGTCCTAGGATTGGTTTGTTTGGCAGTTAGTAACCATCTGGGAACTTCATTATAAGATTGGTCTCAATCACCATACTCCATTGTAATTGCTTTCTCCTTCGCAATCCATGCTCTTCTATATGTGACCGTGTATCCGTAACGACTTTTGATGTCAGCGACCAAGCTTTTGATGCGAATACTTGGATTTGTGCGGACCAAATGAAAAACAATGGAAGCAATTTGGGTCGAATCCAGATTGCAGTGATCTTGTGAAATTAATGTAGAGAAACAAGTATGTGTACCATCAATGGACTTGATTTCCCAATGATGTCAGATTTTACTATAACTAGCCCTCACACGCCATTGACATTCATTGTTGTAATGGATGCATCGTGCAACATAAAGATGCGGTTTTGATTCTACCACATTGAAGCTGTATCCATTGGTGATAATGTTTGATGGCAGACATTGTTACCTCTTTTGAATCGAATTGCATGCGTTCTTGTAGTTCGACTTCCCCATAGGGATTGTAATCCATAGGAGGAACTGGAACAATTTCTTGATCATCTGCATTGTCTTCATAAAATCATCGAAAGTAAACTCTTCGACAATGTCTGGAATGACAGGTTCGTCCTCGATTGGATTAGACGAAGAAGATCCTCCATAATTCCACGAACTCATTATGAAAAGGTTGGTATGGAAATATAGATCCAGATATTTGAGATGGAAAAATAGATCAGGATATTTGAGACATGAAGCTTGGTATGCAGAGAAGTTTTGATAGAAGAAGCAATGGTAGTGTGGTAGAATATATAAGCGTTTTAGTCTGCAGAATCGAATGGAGTGGGTTGGAGTGCGAAAGGAGTGGGTTGGGGGTGCGAAAAGAAAAAAAAAATCTCTTTTTAAGAAAACGTGCACCCCCTACACGTTTTCTTAGAGAAATCGTGTACCCCCCACACGTTTTCTAATAGAAAACGTGCACCCCCCACATGTTTTCTATTCAGAAAACATGCACTCCCCCTACACTTTCAATTTCAAAAATGTGCACCCCCATGACGTTTTCTTCTTACACCTTTTGATTCTCCGCTTCAGCGTGATTCCTGGACTACTGCACCTGCCATAATACTATTTCAACTTCACGCTTCTGCACTCACAATAAATCACGCTTCTGCACATTACTATTCAAAATAATGCATCCTTTTTTGTTGTGCATGATATTATTCACAATAATGGTGTGAGAGGGAATCTTTCATGCATCTACAACTTTAAAAAATAGTGTGAGATTCTTTCAGAAAGTTATTATTATTGAAGAGAAGGTTTGTGTGGTGAATAGAAGAAGCCATGTCGTGGTGTGCATAGAGGTGTAGGAAAATAGGTTGCTATTTTTAAGACAAGTCATTTGGTACGTGAGAGAGAGAAATATGAAAAGTGAGGCATGTGAGTGAATAGTATGGTGAGGTAGTTTAAATAGCCATGGTAGGTGCAAGAGTTATTTCACATCACAACATACTTCATTGCTTTGCCATTGTAGTTGGATTTGCAGCGTATCAAAATTAATTTCTCCTCCGTCAATCTAACAGGTTCGGTCAATTTTATGATAATTTTTTTTGTGTTTGTTTTGTTAGTGATTAACTTTAAATGATATTCTGGTAATATTTTCTTATACTTTTATGTAGTTTATTATGGCTCAGAACAACAACCTGCCAGCAAACTTGTCTGTATTGCGTCATCAATACGATCACATCACCAACCAGATTTGGGAAGGAAACGAGAGAGTCCTCTGGCCACGACGCCATTCTATCTGGATTTTAAAACATACAGATCTTATTGACCCTAGGGTCAGAATGTTAATTGATGCAACTAGTTTTGGTCACGTTTTAAAAGTGAGTAATATGGAGATTAACCACCTCATGGTAACAGCATTATGTGAAAGGTGGAGGACTGAAACTCACACCTTCCACATGCCACTAGGAGAAACAACTGTTACCCTGGAAGATGTTTCACTACAACTGGGGGTGCCAATTGATGGTGAACCCGTCACCGGTGGAAGTTCTGGAAACCTGCTGCAATTGTGTCAAGATTTATTGGGGGATATTCCACCCGAAAATATGATTACAAGGAACCGCATAAAGCTATCATGGCTAAATAGTAGATTCCGAGAATTATCGGATGACGCAACCCTGGCTACCATTGGACAGTATGCACGAGCACACATCCTCATATTGATTGGCAGCATGTTGATGCCAGATACATCAGCCAATCTTGTGCACTTTATGTTCTTGCCATTGTGAAGAGAATTGGATCATATTTCAAATTTTAGTTGGGGTTCCGCAGTATTGGCATGCCTTTATCGTTCACTGGATCACAACACAAAATTTCAACAAGACAACATTGGTGGATGCATGTTATTGTTGCATTGTTGGGCGTGGGAGAGATTTACATGCATCTCTCCATAAATACAACCAGTCACGGAGGACGAGATTGTGGCTGGCCTTGTGTTCCCCTTAAGTGTGAGGTGGTGTTGCCAAACACGTTCCGTGTTCCATGACCAAACTACTGTGGTGGGGTTCCGAAAAAAATTTGATCAAATTCAACAAAAGCAGGTTCATTATCACCAATGCTCTACTATTTTTCTTCTTGAAATTCCCTTTGTTTTTTTTTTAAATATCAACATTAATTTTTGCAGTTTTTATGGACACCATAGCGACAACCACATGTTAGTCACATGATAATCATAAATGTTTCTCCAATTATTCGGGCATTGGTTCCTCTTATATGTTTTTTGACTGTTGAATTTCACCAAGTTGACCGGGTAGTCAGACAGTTTAGTTGGCGACAAAACATCCCATCCGACCGGATGAACCTGGATGAGGTTCACCGAATTGATCTCCGAGGAATGGGAGAAATTAATTGGAGGCAATATCACCATCGGTTTATCTTGCTATGGAATAATCGTCATAATTCCATTGTTCAGGGCGAACTTTTCACCAAAAGTGGCCATCTGCGTGATAACTCGCCCTACATGCAATGGTACATAAATCATACCATCCGGTATATCACGCCTATTGTGCAATCATCCGATGATGAAGTGAGAATCATTTTTTTATTCACTACATGTTAATTAAAGTTTTTTTTGTAATTGATTTTCAATAATATCAATTAATTTTTAATTTTGTTTTAGTATGACATGCCGGAGCAATATCAGAATCCGCATTCACATCAGCAGCTTCGTCCAGATACACCCTTTGCCGACCTCCTTCAGTCATAAAATCTAACTGCTGGTTTTGGGAATTGGGATCAAAGAATGCATCCTTCATCGTCATCTCAACAAGTCCCGACTTCATATCCAGCTATGGGGGTGTTCCATCACAAATGTTTTGGACATCATCACTAACTCCACCATTTGCATACCGAGGCGTCTCATCTTCACAACCATACTACAGACCAAAAATTCCATTTAATGTTTCAGAAGAAGGTTCTGAATCTGTGGAAGTGGAAGATACTGATGACGAAAGTGAGTCACCCCCTCCTCCCCCACAACCTGAGAGACGACCTTGACGACCGACACGAAGGCCACCATGCGGCACAGGCAGCCACCGTTGAACAATGTTTTTGTCAAATAAAGTTATCACATTATGGGAGAATATTGTACTATGTATGTGTACTATTTGAATATGACAATTGTATATGTACGTAATGAATTCAAGTTTTATAATTTTTTCTTTCTTGATTCACTCAATAATTGTGGAACTACTATGCTTATAAATACCACATCCCGACACTACACGAAATGCAAACTTTCAAGTGTAATCGATTACCATGAACAAAATTTGGACATCTCATACGAAGGTAATCGATTACCAAAGCCTGTAATCAATTACTGAAGTAACACGAACCCCCTCAAACATAAATCCTACCTTGGTAATCGATTACAACACAGCTCTAATCGATTAACAGGAGCACCTGCAAAATTATTTCTACATAGGTAATCGATTACAGAAACACGGCAATCGATTAACGAACCACCACGAGACCTGGAAAATAATTTTTGCCTTGGTAATCGATTAAAGAAACCCTGTAATTGATTACACCTCTACTAGGACCCACTAGAAAGTAATATTTGCCTTGGTAATCGATTACAGAAACTCTGTAATCGATTACAACTCTAACAGGAGCCACTGGAAATTAATTTTTGCCTTCATAATCGATTACCGAAACCCTGTAATTGATTACACCTCTATTAGGAGCCCCTGGAAAATTATTTTGAACGTCGTAATCGATTACACAAACCCTGTAATCGATTACGCGTCGTCTTCCACTATAAATACAACATTTTCTCTCTCCGCCGCTGCACACCAAAAACCCAACCCGCACCCCCTTTCTCTCCTCCGTGATTTCACCATTGTGCCTTCATTTCTTAACCAAATCACCTCCCATCCATTGCAATCTTTCTCATTTTCAATTCTCTACAAAACCCACCGATTAAAATCTTCATAAACACCCAAAAATGGCTAAATCTTCAAGGAAACGCAAGACTCAAGTCCGTGTTCGCCGCTGCCATGGTGCCGCTGTCAACGAACTTGAAGAAATAATTGCACCTTCATAACCACAGAGATTATTCTCTTCCGTAGCACAATATGAGAGGTATACTTCAAAATTTTCCTCTAGAGATATTATTGAACCCAGATATCCTGATGATTTTATTGCTGAGAAAAACTTTGAGTGCTATGATATAATGCACAACTTGGGATTATTACCTTTTTTGACTAATAGTCAATGTTATTATCCGGAGTTAGTTAGAGTATTTTATTCCAATTTACAAATTATTGATGAAGGGGTTATTCTTAGTGAAGTTAAGCATGTCAAGATTGGGCACTCAAGGGGTCTGTTTTGAGGGAAACATGGTGGAGGAATGGAGAGATGATTATTCGAGTCACAATGCAAAAATGATGATTTGTTGTGACAATGTAAATATTGGAGGAAGATTACCGGCAGGGCAAATGAAAGTGGAAACACGTATCCTGCACTACATCTTATGTCGATGCCTGGTGCCCCGATCAAATAACCTTGCCCAAGCTACTAAAGAAGACATTATCTTAATGTGGGCAATGCTGACCAGAAGGCAGCTTAACTGGGATCATGTGATTAGATATCGCATGAAAAAGGCATTAAGAGACAATGCCCATTTACCATATGCTAATCATATTATTGACATTTTGATTAAGTTTAATGTTCCTCTAGAAGATGAACCATTTGAGGAGATTAATTGGAGAACAGGTCCAATTGGTGCTGAAGTGATTCATTCCTTTGGTTTTGTAAAAAACCAAAATGGTGAATGGATTCATAAACGTGATATGCAGGATGCACCTATTCATGATGATCGCACACCATCTCCACCGCCTCAGCCTACCCAAGATGCATCTACTGCTATGCTTAATGATATTATCCACGAAATTCGCGATCTCCCACTACAAGAAATATCATTTAGCGACAAATTAATACCGACGGATATATATCCATCGGTATTTGCCATTTACCGACGGAATTATCGATGGACACCCATGATTAACATTACCGACGGATTAATCCGTCGGTAATGACTGTATGGAATTTTGAACCCAGTTTTCGACGGATTCATCCGTCGGTAATGTTTATGTGAAATTAGCCCCGACGGAGTCGCGTACTTACCGATGGATTATATCCTTCGGTAAAGTGCGTGGTATTTTGAAATTGCACCTCACCTTTTTTTCCCCAAATTCAGAAACTTCCCCGTCGCCTCTCTCACAGAAATCACCACGTCGCTGCTGCTCTCACAGAAATTGCCATATCTTTGCCATTACCTCGCCGGTGTCGTCGCCTCACCGTTTTCGTCGTCTCTCCGCTGCCACCATGGGTCGGAGTTCCAACGTGGCCTCTCTCTCCTAAATTCACCACGCCAATTGCGCTGTCACTGCTCACCGACGTCGCCATTGCGCTACTGTCACCTCGCCACTATCATCGCCTCTCCGCTGCCATCGTGGGTCTGAGTTCCACGTTCGAAGCTCGGCTAGGTTCCACGTCAGAGCGGCTCTGTCTTCTCGCCGGCCACCGCGTTCGTCGACCGTGACCTTAGTTTTGGTGAGTTTAATTGATTCTTCTTCTTGCCATTGTTATGTTGTTAGGTTTTCTCATTGGTTTTTGATTGGTAAGGAATTGTATTCTGGATTGCCGGTGCCCTCACTCTCGCTGGCCAGCCACTGCATTGTTCCACAGAGCGCTGATTTTGGTCCCAAAGCACTGATCTTGTGGTGTGTTTGCGAGATAGGAGCCATTGTAAGGTGTGTTTGCCGTTTAGTTCTGTTTTTGGTTTAATTATTGTTGATTGATGTTTAGTCCAAATTGAGATTGGTTGAATTGTTATATGCATTTGGATTGGTTCTGTTTTTGTTTTGATTGCTAATTGATGCTTAGTCTAAATTGAAATTGTTTGACGGACATATCCGTCGGTAATGACATGGACTCCACGAATGGATTTACCAACGGATCTGTCCATTGGTAAGTACCGACGGACAGATCTGTCGGAAATAACCAGCGGAAAGGATGACAGATATTTTCGTCGGTAATTACTGGCGGATTTCAACAATCCGTCGGTAAATGATTACCGACGAGCAGTTTATCGACAGATATTTTGTCGTCGGAAGTCCGTCGGTAAAAATCATTACTGACGGATTATGGTTATTATCGACAGATTCTGACCGTCGGTAATTAACGTTTTTCTGGTAGTGTCTGGGTTTTTGTTGGTTCAAGATTTGACAATATAGATGCTCAGGTTGTTCAACTTGAGGAAGACATGGCTTATGTGCGGCGCCAATTTCCTCCTTCTTAGATGCATTTTGATGTTTATTTCATTCAAAAACTTTGTATTTCTTTAATGCACTTTGACATTGATATTATGTTAGTACGATTACAACATGCAGTAATCGATTACAGCATACGGTAATCGATTACAGAACCAAAAACGTTCACCCCCCACACGATTTCACCTTTTGATTCGCTTGACCACAAAAACGTTTGGGGGCTACACGATTTCTTCATACGAAAACGTGCACCCCTAGAACGTTTTGCCTACTTCCGTAATTTTTTAAAAACTTGCCTACTTTCGTAATAAGCCCAAGTGATTTGCCTAAAAGGGAAAAAAAAAACCCAAAAGCTTTAATAACAAAAACGTGAATTTGCATATGACCCACCTCCAAATATGATAAAGACTACATGCACTCACTTCCCCATGTAATTCACGCAGACCCCGGAACACCCTAATCTCTCGGGTCTTACAACATGCCCATTCTTTCATCCAAGGAAAGGTTGCTTAAAAGCTAACAAAGCAAATAACTAGAGGCAAGTCCTATATCTCCACCACCACAACACAAAAGTATACTTTTGTCACCATCAATTTTAAACCAGTTTTTGCAAACAAAAAAAAACTGCACCCCAACTTGCTAAACACATGTCAAATCACCACTATAAGTTAAAAGAAAGTAAGTAACCAAATGTTATGCTTGTGGAGCGAACGTGAATGCATGTAACCGATCATATGCATGCTAGGGTTTTTCCTCAATGCAAAATCAAAAACCAACCACACCACATCACATTATGGAGAAGCAAGGGAACATGAAACCGAGGCTACTACTCAAAGTACAATCTGCTGCAATGTATTTAAACCACCAAAAACATGATAAATATCCAACATGAATGCATATGTCTGCACCACATGGATAAAGAGGCAAGAATAAATATATATGTCTAACAATCAAGTAAATCATGCACTGTACCACCCACAACCAAACCTTAACCATGTGAGAGAGAACTACACCACAAAGCAACGTGAAAGCAACGCAAGAACCACAATGCACTACATACATGAATGAAGAAAAGCAAAGGACTTGAACGAAGTATAATATTGAAGAGGAGTGACTGCACCACAATGACACACCACCGCTACAATGCATTGGGAAAAAAATGGTTGCACTAAAGAAAAAAAAACTCTAGAAAACCTAAAAACCTCACGTTAGGGTTCAAAATTCAACAACTAAAATAAGGACAGCACCAACAAGTCTTTCCTGCAGACCATGGTTTAAAACAACATCAACTCATGTAAGGGTATATAAAGGAAAGCAATGCGGTACCCACTGGAGACAAAGGTAGAAAGTACGTGAATCATAAAGGAAAGAAATAATCACAAAACCCACGAGTCGTACTCCTCCATACACCACAATTTTCTCATACCTGACCAAGCTGGTGTAAGAAGCGAAAAAAAAAACAAGCAAAAGATAAGACACAAAAGTTTAGCTTCATTCATCAATCATCAACATATAAAGAAACGAAAATAGATCTAGCTTCCCCTACCTAGAAATCCTGCTATAATTACTCCACTAGCGATCTTCCTTGCTCCAACTTTGATCCAACTTTGATCTCCTCCCCCTAGACCTTCTCCCAGCCTTTCTACACTCTTTCCACTCAATCTTTTAGGGTTTTGTTTTACCTTATGTTCAGCCACACGAAAAGTTTTTGCTTTATTCACCCTTCCTACCTTAAAAAAATTACTAATTTAATTAAATTGAACAATTAAATATGAATTAATTCTTTAATAGCTAATCAAATCCCATTAATCCTCTTGTCTACGTACAAAGTAGAACTTATCCTTAGCTTTTCATCTACTCAAATTCATCCCCAAGGCAAAAATATAAGATGTTATAATTTTATTCTAGCCAAGGTTTGAACTCACAACCTCCCAATTACCAAGTGCAATGCACAACCATTCAACCAATTCATATTTCATGATAATTTCTATACTTCTAGAATTATATTATCACTACCTATGGGCCCGCATATTATTAAAACAATAAAATAATTAAATTCGCACACTAATAGCATCCATAAGACTTAAACCCAAGTTTCCTCATAATATCCAAGTACTCTCAACCACTTGAGCTAGTACTATTCTTTGTTCTCTCTCTCCACATTAATTAACTTAGGTATTTCCTCCCTCACATTTATTAAAAAATATTTATTTATTTATTTAATTTTCCCGGGTCTTATAGAATGGACTGCTAGGCGATTTAGGTAACCAGGGATATCTCTGGAATAAGTGTTGCCAGACAGTACGTGGGAACTGCTAGGTGGCCTTCACTACTACTTTGTCTGGCGGTGCTTAGACTACGTCAGGCGATAGTGTGGTGGCAGGTTGCGTTTGTGTTGGTTTGTGTGCATCGTGGTAATGGTCTTTGGTTTGAGATATGCATGCATGGATTACGAGCGGTGAGGTTTGTAATGGATTTGAATGCAAGATTAATACGGATGGGGATGTTTGTATTGGATGTAATTTTGTGTAGGGATACGAGTAGGAAGGTTCATATGTTTTGTGCTCACACTTGAGGCTGTTATGAGTAGGGAGGTTCATAACAGGTGGTGTTCACGCGTTTTGGACTACGAGCGGGGAGGTTCGTAGAGGTTGGACTATGAGTGGGGAGGTTTGTACAGTTGGACCACAAGCAGGTAGGTTCGTGGAAGCATATGGAATCCCAAAGACCATGGTCAAGTATGTGCATGATATGACTGGATGTGCTATTTCATATAGGTTATGAGACTATTGCTGTATATGTACCTTGTATGGTAAGGTCTCTAAGTTGTGAGACTTGCTAAGTGAAGTTATTGATTTTGGGTGAGGTATTCATGTGGACTGTTTTTTGTTTTTCTGTTTGAGCTCACCTTTACTATTTGTGTCACATGAGAGCAAATGTTATTCCAGGTGTTGACGACGAGGCATAGAGCCGAAGTGAGGGCTATCTTGAAGAATCTTCTTAAAGAAACATGATTTGAAATATTTTGTATTTTCTTTTAGGTAACTTTGGATTTTGGAGTTGTATTAAATAAATTATGAGATAATATTATTTAATATGCTTTTAAAGTTTTAAATTTTTCCTACACTTGGGAATGATATCAGATGTGAAATTTTACTTTAATTATATATGTATGCTTTACCTAGTAATATCCAACAAGGGTGTTACATATGACTTCTAATTCTAAAGTTTCATATTCCTTGGAGTTGCTTATAGGATCAAGATTACATAAAACCATCTTTCTCTAAATCTTCTTTAAATGTGTGGACACAAAAGTATACATTTGTCAAGGTCCTTAATAATGTGTGTGATATTCCTTTGTCCCAATTACCTTCTACTTATACAGGAGGAGGTATGGTCTTTGTACAAATTTATAAAGAAGTTTACCTTGTTGGCTTGAAGGAGTGCAAAAATAATTTGTATAGGTATATTTTGTTAACAAAAAGGATAAACCATTTATATATTTATACCTTTGTAAAAAATTTGATGTTGCTTGGAAGCATTTAGGTCAATGAAAGACAATTCCACTTAGCAAAGGGTTATATGAATGTACTTTTTCTTCTTTAGAAGTCATGCAAAAGGTTTTTGTTATTAGAACATGAAATTTATCTCTTGACATTCTTTGTGTTTTTTCTTGGACAAAAGATTTTTTCCCAGCTTCCATAAAACCCAAGAAAACTCAATGTTGAGTTCACATTCATGGTCTTCTTTTAGATTATTGGCGGTCAAAAGCAATTTTCTCAATAAACACATTGAATTGGTACACCTTTATCTTTAGATGATTATACCAAAAATAAGCCTCGATGTTTCTTTGCATGTGTCTTGGTTGATGTTGATCTGTTATCTAATTTTTCTAATCAAATTTTGGTGGAAAGGCGAGCATTTGCGTTCATTGTTGATGTAGAGTATGAGAAATTGTCTCTATTTTGTTCAAATTGTAAAATGATTGATCATCTATCTAATTGTAAATGGTTACAACAAAATGCCAATCTTATTTCTGGTGGGAAGAAAACAATTGGCGAAAAATACAATAACATTATTGTTCAAAGGTGGTTGGTGTATAAGATGAGACTAAGAGATCTTTAGCTTAAGTGGTAGAGCCTTTGGTGCAGCCTATGATGGCGCCTACGGTAGGGCCTGTGTGGCGCTTGTGGTGGAGCCTATGATCCATTCTTTTATGGTGCAACTTGTTGCTTAATCATAGCTTGAGGTTGTGGTGGGTAATCATGATAATATTTGTGTGTGAATGGATCATCTCTTGTTAACAATCTAGATGGTGGTGTCCTAGTGAAATTTGATTCCTTGACTGATATTCCTTCTTTAGAGGATGTCACACACTTCCATTATGAATAATTTGCAAGTTTGGAACGAGAGGATGAACTAATGATAAATTTTTTAATATGCTGAGGAATTTGCCTTTTTCTGTATATAAAGTTCAAAGTATGCAATGATTTTTATGAAGGAAATAATGTATTTTTTCATAATAGGTATTTGTTTTGTTGCTATTTAATTTTATCATGGGTTTGGTACAATATTCTTATTTTTTTTTTCCTTTTTAGTTTTTTAATAAGATTTTTGTCTAATGACAGTGACACCTAACATGAGATTATTTAAAAAAAAACAACTAATATTATTTTTTTAGTAAAAACATAATAATTTTAATTAAAAAACCTCAATTTCTAAATACTTAACATATCTTAAAGTAGAAAATTGAAAAGAAACATATAAAAAGTTAAAGTCCTCACTTTAAATGAGACTTCTTTTTAAATGAAATAATAAAGTTTTATGAGACATAAAAAAATAATTAAAGTCATCTCATATATAGTGAGACTTTGATCATCTCACATGGTGAGACTTGGAAAAAGAAGAAGTCGTCTTCTAAAAGTAAAACTTTAAAAAATATTTTAAATCTTTTATTGGGTAACGATTTTAATTTAATAAATTACGAAGTTATCACTTAAGTAATAAAATTTTATTTGTAAAAAAATTAAATTGGTTATTTCAGTTAATAATTTAATTCACTTGTAAACTTGATTTTCTACTTTGAATTATGTTCTACCGATTATTTAAGAAAATATTTTATATAATTTTTTAAAATAGTTTATTTAAGAAAATATTTTATTAGTGACCAATTTTAGTGATGAAAAGTAATGAGTAATATTGACTAATTTAAACATCAATTTATACTTTAAACATCAATTTATAAACTCTAAATTAATAATAACTAAAGTAATTTATAATTGATTTTTAAATTGATCACTACAATGAATTGTCTTTAAATAGGTTAGTAACATGACTTATCAAATTATTAAAGTTTTAGTATCTACAAAATTGGTTACTAAATTTGTATCTTGGTCATTAATGAAATAAATTTAGAGACCAATTTGTGTATGGCCTAATTTCAACTTATAAAAAAGTTTAATTTTTTTATTAATTTTATGTTCTTTTTCGAGCAATTTTTTCAAATGTTGTATCAGAGCCTCAATAAATCAAAAACAATTTAATAGAAACTCAATTTTGCAAGTACTCAACCAATCAAAATATTTAATAAAGACTCAATAAATTTTTTTTAAATTTATCGTAGATGTCAAATTTAATTATTATTTTTTGAATATTGTAAGTTACGTGACGGAGTTTCACTACATGTTTGTTTATTCATTCATTTATTTTTATTTCCCTCGCATTTGCATATTTCAATCTGTAAATAATCTCTAAAATTTAAGATATTCGTTACAATAGTGTTAGATTAGAGGAGTAATAAATAAATTTCTAACATTGTTTTATTTTTAAATTGGGTTTTGTTGTTACCTAGTGTTTAACGTGATTCTAATGTGTGGTAGTGAGTGGCATATTTTTTTTCAGTTCAACGGAAAAAGAATGAGGCAGTGGTATAATATTTACCATTTCTATAATCATACGTGACATCATGAAGATATCATCCGAGATCAAAAAGGAAGATTTTGATATTTTTTTACGATATATATTAATAATAATATTTGTCTTTAGGTTAGGTGTACTTTAAATTTGCATAATTTGAGTCTCGAAAGATATTTTTATCTTTTACCGTCACATAATAAAATAAGCTAAAAAGTGATTTTCAAAGTATAAGTATCCAACTTTTTTTTTCGATGAGGATATTATATTCAAACAAAAGAGTCGATAGATAGTTGACAAAAAAGAACATTTGATCTTATAAATAGACAATGAAGGTACGGCAAACTAATATTGATTGTTTACTATTGATGAATCTTAGAAAAGTATTGTTTAAAGTATTTGGATAACTTTGTTTAAAATATTTTGGTGTCTAGGACACAAGTGAAAACGGTTTACTATTACAATATTTTTTAAAGAGAAAAATACGAGAAGACAGGAAAATTCCAAATAAAATTGTTAGGTATTATTATGAACTTTGATATATAATGACATCTCAAAGTCTTTAATCATTTGACATCAGATGAAAATTTATTAAAAAAAAATGAAATAAAAGTGATAGAAAATATATTATTCTCCAGTAATTAGGCCAATTAAAAATGATTCTTCTATAATTATGTTAATCAAATCTATTTAATTAGGATTAACAAAAATTCTGTAATTATGTATAGCATAATTTCATATCTTTTGTAGATCATCCTGTTGTGTAAACATTCATCCCCAATGCATAATAAGACACACTTTCAAATCATCTCTCATCTCTCTTTCTTACATGGTATTCTAATATAAAAAATAACATCCCTTCTATTATGGAAATGGAGAAGGACCATTATGCTATGTAGGCCGAACTTTTTGAAACTCATGCTCAGCCTACTAGAGTTCTCAACCATATTATCCCTCAACCCGGAAAAGAACGTTCAACTCCAACTGATGTTGATCACGAATAGTGGACCACTCTTGATTCCACTATACTTCAATGGATCTACTCTACCATCTCTTTTGATCTTCTTGCCACTATCATGGAGAAAGGCTCCACATCCATGACTACATGGAATCGTTTAACTGCCATTTTTTAGGACAAGAATTCTCATGCTATTGCTCTCGAGCAGGATTTCTCTTCCATTCACATGGATAACTTTCCAAATGTTTCTACATAATGTCAACGACTCAAACAAATTTATGATCAGTTGGCAAATGTTGGTGCTCTTGGCAGCAGTCATCGTTTAGTATTGCAACTAGTATCTGGTTTGTCTGAGCCCTTGCACGATGTAGCCACCTTGATTCGTCATAGCAACCCTTTTCCATCCTTCCTCTAAGCTTGTGTATGCTGACTCTCAAGGAATCTAGTCTAGCGAAGATGCAAACCACTACTTCTCATACCTCCAAGCACACTTCAGCCCTACGAGACACTAATTAGTCCTCACAGCCACACTTCAATTGTCACTCACACAATCATTATGGGACCAGTTGCAAACGCAAAATCCAGGTCGCTCGACTGGACATAATCAGCGTAATGGATCTCACTCAAATGGTTCAATTGGTTCGTCTACTTCTACTATAGCTCATTCTCCATCTTGGTAGACACCTTAATCCTTTCCTTGCAATCCCTAGGGTTGGACTCCCCCTCCTTGTGGCATGCCTCCTTTTCCCTATCCCACAACATCTGGTACATCCACACTAGAGCCTCGTCTCACTCAGCGACATCACAAAGATGGTTCAATTCAAATTTCTTTAAACTTTAAAGTGCAATACAAAGTGAGAAGGGTTAGACAGAAGAGCAATGCACAAGATTTTTATACTGTTTCACTTAAACATGAGCTACATCCAATTAGTCAAGGTAACCTGAGACTGACTTTGCACTGTTTCATAATATTTACAAAGTTTACAACATTACACTTTCAAAATGTGCAAGAACACCACACAATGACTCTTGAATCACACCAACACAACAAGACACTTGTTGCATACCTGGAAAACCACCAGGCATAACCTAAAAGCTTGAGAAAGACCAAACCTCAGTGGTGGCACAACCTTGCCTACAAAAACCACTTTCTCCAAGATTCAAACATCACGCAAAAAGCTCCAAGAATGATCCAAGATCAATCTTTAACAATTGAACATCTGGATGATCACGAAAGAGAGAGAGTTTCACATATTTCAAATTAATCGGTTCATTTCACTTAACTTAAATGAAATCATTCGATTACAAGATAAATCAACTGATTGAATATGTACCAGTTAAGAATACTACAACAAACCTTTTAATTTGTTAAAAACCCATTCAACATATTAAAAGACATTATTTAACCTATTGAAAAACATTTCAACAAATTAAAAGACACAACTAAGACCCTATACATCTAATTAATGCTATAAGGTCTACAACATGAATACAATTCTTCAAGCTTGTTTACCCGATGAATAATCCAAATATAGAGCACACACACAAGGCTTGATCAACACGTGAAACATCAAATCCCCGCATCTTCATTAATGTAAGCATGGTTCCAACATGTTACAAGGCAATGACTTCATGTACCTTCATCAAATCTTCAAGCACCAAATCATCCAAGCTATTTGTGCCTACATTGTGCCCCTAATTTGATGAAGCCAATCTCCATGTCTCCATTGGATCAACCTTCATTTACTTGGACTCCATTGAATTGATGAAGTGCCATCTAAGCATCATCTTCCAACTTGGCTTGAACTTTGAACTTGAAAATTATTTCCAAGAGTAGTACACAATAGATAACAAGAACACACAGATGCAAATGCTCCCCTATCAATAGTATGGGTTTTATCCAGATTTGATTTAGCATTTTCTTAGTTCAATTCCTTTAAATTCCAATTTTAATGCTTCCAATTTTTCTCCCCCTTTAGATTCATCAAAGAGAAGTAAAACATTAAGATCACAAACAAAGGATAAAGTTTCATTGATACATTGCAACAGAAACTGAAACAGTGAAGAAAAACATAAAATTGATGCAATCAACATGCTAAAATAGAAATCAGTCGACTAAAAAACTAATAGAACTCATAACAAGGCAACATAACCCTATGAATGCAATGAATGATCCTAAAGGCCAACACACTTAGTCATCATGAGGATTGTTTCTGGTCTGGAATGAAGTAAGCAAATTATAAATGTCATGGATTTGGCCATCCAAATCATTAAACCTCTCATTGCAAAAGGTATGATGTGCATCTTAAGACACATTGAGTTCATGCAGTTGGTGCAAAACCATCCTCTCAAATTGTGAGTACAAAGGGTCTTTGTCCTCTAGAGGGTTGTAGGGGATAATGTAAGGTGCATGCACATTGAAATTACACACCACAAATTCCATTTGATCAAACAAATAAGAAAAAAAGCAACACATGGCTAATTTAATAGCTATTAGGGGTAGTGTGTACCTGACCACAAAATGCTCTCTTTGACTAGGTTAGCTTTTGAATTTAATTCATTCAAAAATTTGCAATTCAAGTAAAATAAACACATAGATTTTCTAATTTAGTCGATTGAAAATTCAACAGAACATTAATATTTGCACACAGAATATGGTTAAGTGAAATTAACTCATAGATTTGAAAATACAATCGATTAAAAATCGTGAAATTGAACTTTATATTCTCAGATACTAGTTTAATGAAATCAACACATAGAATTGTAAAAATAGCATATTAACATTTGAGACAAATTGTGTTTTCTGCATACAGTGGCATCTTAAGTAAAATCAATGCATAGATTTACAAGATCAATAGACTGAAAAATTTTAACAGATCATGATTTTTGTATGCAATAGCTATTTAAGTGATATGAATGTCTAGATTTGTAAAATCAACAAACTGAAAGTTTGAAAGATCAAATTTTTTCAAACAGAGATTGTTTTAAGTAAAATCAACACATAAAAATGAAAAATCAACAAGCTAAATACGACATACCACATTAGCTTATTTTAATGAGATCGATGCATGTCATAAAATTAACATGCTACAAACACATTAGAACACATTTTTCATGTCTTATATGCCTAGTTCAGTTCTTAGCTTGTTATATCTATCTCTAGCTAATGGTTTTGTAAACAAATCAGCCAATTAATTTTCAATTTTAACAATTTGAATTTCACAATCTCCCTTTTGAACATGGTCTCTTATGAAATGATACCTACTCTTTATGTGCTTGGTTTTAAAATGTTGTATTGGATTATTGGTTAAGTTGATGGCACTAGTATTATCATAATACAAGGGTACCTTGCTTAGCTTTACACCATAGTCCTTGATGGACCTTGTAGCATGAAAATGAAGAGGAGAAGGTCCATGGCTGTAGTGGAAATGGAGTGAAATGGAGGAGTGGATTCAAGCTTGGAGGCTCTTGAAGCAATGAAGGTGAAATGGAGAGGAAACCTAGAAGATAAATCTATTCTAGGGAAGGAGGCTAGAGGAGTTCTTGGTAGAAACTAGTCTACCAAAGTGACTCTAGAGGTAATAGGTGGAGTATTGTCAACACTTAGTCTATTACCAATCCAAAGTAACCAAATACAATAGTAGAACCCCATTTATAGGAATCATGGCTGGCCAAATGAAATGAAAATGTATCATCAAATGAAATGGAGATGTAGCTTGGAGAAGAAGCACAAAGGTAGGTCATGTGATGCAAAAGAGGAAGGAATCTAATGCCATGTGGCAAAGTTACACTCTTCTTGCATACACCAAGTGGACAAGAGGCTCTCCAAAGCCTTGTCCTCCAAGATCATTCTTGGCCAAGGGATTTGAATTGGGCTTGCATTTGCCCAATTTTGAAACTAAACAATAAAGTACTTTAGTATTTTTATTCTATAACATGGCCTAACATGTGGCCCAAAATAAAAGCTATTCTAATGCTCCAATAATGTGTGCTCTCATATTTTGATGTCTTCTTTAGCCCATGAGAATAGCATAGGAAGCCAATGATGAATTTGATCCTCTTGAGGCAATCCCATTTGGATCCTTCTAAGCATGCCTCTTGTTATTGGGCTTCTTGGTGGGCTTTGGGCTTGAGATGCATGTAGGCCTAAGATTGGGCCTTGAGCATGATATGGGCCTATAGGATCTTCATCAGTCCATGAGTTGATGTGTCAACCATATGACTTGTGCACATCCATGTCTAGTTGCTATGTATTCAGCTTCAGTAGTGGAGAGTGCCACACATGCTTGATTTTTGTTATTCCATGAGATTAGACTTGTTTAATTTGTGTATACACAACTTTGTCTAATGTATATTATTAGACTTTTTTAACCAATGTATTGACATACTCGTCTAGTGTTTGTTCGTAGACTCGTTTAATTAGTGTTTGGACACAATATGTCCATACACTGGTTAATTTGTGTATGCACATGCTTATTTAATATATATTGTTAGATTTGTCTAATCAATGTATAAACATACTCGTCTAGTGTTTATTGGTATAATCATTTAATATGTGAATGCACAAACTTGTCTAATGTATATTGTTAGACTATTTAATCAATGTGTAGACATACTCGTCTAGTGTCTCTTGGTAGACTCATTTAATTAGTGTATAGACAAATAGTGGCGAAACTTGAACAAAAAATTTAGGGGTGCCAAATTATATTTGTTATATATAATTTTTTTTAGTTAGAAAAAAAGCTCTTCATTTTTTCTCTTCATTTCCTCTACTTAAAACAAGCACACACAATAGTAGAATTCAAAAAATTATGATTATCATTCGCTATTATATCATGCTATTATATCATGATACCACACCATGAATACCATTTTAGATAAGCCCTTCGTACCTCATCAATTTGATTTGGTGGTATTGTCAAATTTGAGGACGCTTTTCCTATATCGCATTCTAATGATTTTTTAAATTCATTATATGTAACTCAAAGAACTTTAGAGATTTATTTTTCATTGTCTTGAGTTCTTGGTTTTCATGAAATTTTTAAAGTTTTATTAACGTAGATGCATTTTTTTTCATCTTTATCACAAACCTTCCTTTTTAAAAAAAAGAATCATTTTTTTTACTCTTTATCATAATCTTTCTAATATAAATTTATCACCTCTCGTCCATTTAAAAAATAAAATTTATATTCACAAATCACAATTATCACAATGCAAAACATAACAAAACTCATACCACTTTAATTAAATAAGCAACATGGTATAAATTCAAAACTTAAAAAAAAATTACCATAAGCAGCGAAAAACACAAAATCCCTAAATTTCATAAGGGTTATAATAATTTGGGAAAATTATAAATAAGGTTCATACGAATTTCATAAAAGAATCCCTAAAATCATAATTAGGATTTATACTAATTTGGGATAAACTTAATTTGAGAGAAACATCCTAAATATAATCATCAATCTAACATAAATAAATCATAATAAGATAGTAACCTTGTTCTGTGAGAGATCACACTACAAAAAAATTATTATTTAGTGGAGGTTTTTTTTTCAATCTATGGAGGTTTTCACCCTCTGCAAATTAATTTGCGGGGGTTTTTTAAACCTCCACATTTAGAGTCGCCACAAGTTATTTGTGGAGGTTTTGAGTAACCCCTGGTATCCGAGTTATATTACAGAGGTTATTTTGTGGAGGGTTTTAACCTCTTCTATTGGTGTCTATTATTTTGTGGAGGGTTGAAACCTCCTTTATCTGTAATTACCCACCTGCATTTAGAATTTATTAATTAATGAAATTATCTTTATGATAATAAATAAATAAAATATGTAAATTTGTTAAGTACACAAAAATTAACCAAAATTAATTTTATTGATGATTTGATAAAGTATTAACATTTACAATGTAAATATAAAAAAATACATAATGTTGAAAAAAGAAAATACATAATCTTATAAATATAAAAACTGAGTTTAGAGTTTAAAGCTACTCAAACAAAGATTAATCTATTGATCCCTTCGTTGTTCTTCTTCGTAGTCCTCTGTCGATTCTTTCTCAAAAAGAGAACGATAACTCTTTGAATAAGGCTTACATTATTAAGTGATGAATATTTCTGGAGAGATTATTTCTGGAGATGATCAGAGAGTATTTCTAGAGAGCAATGACAACAATTTCTTATGCTGTTGGAAAGTTCTATCAGTACTTTCGATACCTCTGATGCAAGTCAAATGCAAGGGTCCTTGAACATGGCTTTCACATATCATGGTGTCTGAAAACATTTTCAAATCAAAGTATGTAAATTATAGTGTTAGTTAAACTGCTTGTCCAAAGCACAATATTATAGTGAAAAACAATGGCCAGAGCCACACGAGTATTTCTAAATTAACCCATAAATAACAATGACTTATCAACACTTACTATATTATTAGCATGAAAGCTCACATCTTGGATAATGCTAAAAGCATCTTTGATAGCCAGCGGTATGATACCAGTACAATTTTAGTCTCCCTGCAAAAATCATTATTAAAATGTAAATAAAAAAACACAACTTTAAAGATCTAGTAAATTTATAAAAATACATCACGAAGAAGATTCTAGGAAAATACATCAATGTGTTAATTTCATAAGAAATGGTAAAGAAGATACGTAGATCACTTAACTTTTACCTTTGATTTGATCATATAACTTTTCACAAGAAAATAGTCATGTTTATTTTAATATGTAAATAGATTATTTTTAATCTATGCAATTTTAGAGGATAAAAAGTAAAATAGAAAACTAAAACTCATGCATACGTATGAACTAAAAATTATTGAATTGATATTTATAAGAATCAAAATAAAATAATTCTTCATTGTAGAAATTGAAAGGAAAAGTTTTTAAAACTATAAATGATTAAGCCTAAAGTTAATATTACTCTATTATAGATAAAAGACAAAGAGATTAAAATTAACATGACTGCAAACATGACAGAACTATGATTTCTCAAGTAACATGAAAGAGTTCAGACATTAAGCAATTGCTAGCAAAAGGGCACTATGAAGTTTTGAAGTCAATCTTTTTCATTCTCCATTAAAAAGTAAGTATATTAATAGTTCTTTTAATTTCTTCCTAATGGTAACTTAATTACCTGGTGTAGTGGTGCTTTAGGCATGAATACCATTATTTTAATTAATTTCATGTTAAGAAAAGAAAGTAGTAGTTCAATTGATTTCTATTAATCTTATGTATAGTACCTGATATCCTCCCACGGAGTGAATAACAATGCAAGCATTAGCAAAGTCAATAAGCCAATAAGGCTCATAAAACCCAAACCCTGTTGAGAGATTCTCAAGTGTTTGATTTCCAAAAGCTGCATATCCAAAGCATCCACACAAGGCACAAACAGACAGATTATGATTAAGTAGAGCATGTTCATACAACTAACAAGGGCATCTTTCAGTCTTAATAGAAATGCAAAAATCCTCACCTCATATTTCTCCATTTCTTGTTTCCACATGGTAGCGTCCCAGAAGTCAACTCCCACGACTCTACAATACGTTCCCACTTTTAAATCGGTGTGCTTTTTCACGACTTCAGATTGCTAAAGTGAATCATTAACAACAAGTTAAAAAGACAAAATACAAAATGCCAAGAAGCAAAAGTACTGATCCGTCACAAGGCAATCAAAAGTTTCAGGCAGTGGAAGTGGTTTAACACCTCTAACCTGCAAAACCAACAGAAAGATCAATGTAAGTTTGCATGATCATAAAGAGGCGTAGGATGAAAAGGCACTCCACCAAGTCTGCTATCAAGAAATGAGTGCAAAAAACTCTATAGAACTCTTTCTAGTGTCCCTGGAGAGAAAACAACATCAACTCCACACCTCTTCTTTTGTGCTTAGTTTCTCAATGCATTCAAATAAAAAAATTTAGTCCACAGTACAACCACCACTAATCACATCACTACAAAAAATCAAGTTTCTTAACTTCGATGCAATTAGGAGATAAAACTATGATTCATTTTGTGGTCATGACAATAAGGAATCAAGATACAGGACACAAATGTATGAAACTATGCAACGAAAATATAAAAATGTTGCAATCCAAGCACCTTTAGCAACATCACATAAAGCTCACTCGATTCATCAAAGTCTCCTTTTCAACACTGTTGTTTGCCCACTGTACTTAACATCTAACCAACAAAAATGACGTAACCTAGAGGAGCAGAACCCTACAGATACAACATCAATATGAATTTCTCAAACATCAGGTATTTCTACTAAAATTGGGGAGGTGGAATTCAATAAAATCATCCAAAGAAACTCAAAATGTAAAACCATAAATCATCACTTACTTGACCAAAAAAAACCAATTCTCGAAGATGCAGAGTCTCTTTTCTCACGTGAGCGTCAGAGTCGAGACATAGAGGGAACGATGATCGGTGCCGCTACGTGATGCCTCAGTCGAATGAAGGATGCACAGTGTTTGGATTGGGACGTTGTTCCTAGGTATCTCACAACTTGAAGCTGGTTCGGGAAGGGTGAAGGGTTTTGTGCAATGGCAAACGAAGAACGAAACAGTGAAGGTTTAGAAATGCAAAGGAGGGAAGAGTGAAAAAACGAGGGAAGGAAAAAAAAAGGTGAAAAAAAAAGAATCACAGATAACCTCCTCCAAATAGAATGAAAACCCCTACTATTATTTTCATTTTAGATAATCTGTAAAATCATTCCAAGTAATGTTAATTTGTCGAGGTTTCTTACGACCTCCGCAAAATAACCTCTCCTAAAATCAAATTTTTTTGTAGTGTCATACAAGAATGTATACTTCAATCTCAATCTATGTGTTTCCCAACCTCTATTTCCCAATCTATCTCTTTGAATTTATTTCTCCTCATACACTTTTATGATAATTTACATGGTGGAAAGATCTTATAGTCAGAAAAAAACCCTAATCTCTTTTATAAATCAATGTCTCCATTAAATTTTTTTATTTTATCTTTTATTATAATTTTTCTCAATATAAACTTAATATAAATAATATATAAATATAATTTTAAAAAATATATAAAAATATATAAAAAATAAATTCTAAAAAAAATAAAATTGAGGGAGTCGCGGCTCCGCTGTCACCACATAGTTCCGCCATTATAGACAAAGTCATCTAATCAATTATATCATGAGAAGATTTTAAATTTTAGAATTTATTAGTGCTATTTAAGAACAAAAATAATATTTTATTAGATATTAAATGACAAAGTTGAAATATATTTGCATTTTTACAGTAAACTAGCTTAAAAAAATTAAATGGATACAAGAGAAAAATAACTCTTTAGAAAGAATATAATTTATTCTTTAATAGATAATAGATTATTTTACAAAATAAATTAAAATATATTTGTTAAATTTAATTTTATTAAATGACTACGTAATGAAAAAATGTTAACATAAAAAGAAGTAGTATAAAACTAAAAAACTAACAATTGTGAAATGTAACACCCCATTTAATTTAATAAGCGAAATTAAAGGAAGCGTCACATAAAGATAACATACTAGCGTAGTCCTGGAGTTTAAAACTCAACTCCTTACAACCCAAGGCACACCACGATGCCCAAAAGAAAACTGGATAAAGAGTTTAACAAAAGTATATAAATCCAAGGACGAACAAATACATGGGCCGTAGCCCTAAAGAAACTCATAAAGAAATTAAAGACCAGTCCATGCGAACTATGCAGCGGAACCACCACCTCCCTGTTGCCCACGGGTGTTCCTCGCATGTGCTCACACCAACAAGTTGATGATCATCGCAAAAGAGAGTACCACACAGCAGAACACACAAGAATAAAAGTAGGGTAAGCTAGAGCACAAAATAATATCATCAAGTAATCTATTACACTTTCACAATCAACCATACATAAACACTCAACATGTTATGACTCTCAAACCAAAACACTAAGGACTCGTCTCGACTCATCCGGATACATACAATCTAGTCGGATTCAGCGGATGCTTGCACTTATGGTGGATACCTCTGCTCACCCTCGAGCTGCTCACCCCCGAGCTGTGTGTTACAAGTGTTACAATGAATCAATTTCCCTCACCACAAGGTTAGCCCTTAATGAATTACAGGCCTCCTGCTACTCTCACCACAAGAGTCAGTCTGCTCTAAGTGAGACTAATTGACCCTTTAGAGTGTCAGGATGCAGCCTTACCTTGAATCCTTACCAAATCATACAGATGGGGCACCACCATAGACACCCACTAACAGGGGCCATGGGATTACGTCCCGACCACTGAAGCACGACCCTGAAGCCTCACCTAGAGACTCCAAGGGATTACGTACTGACCACTTACCAATATATATAAACAGCCAAGAAATAAACACATACATCATGCATAGAAACTTCATACCAACATCCATAACCAACCCTTATTTATCATAGGTTAAATCGATACCAACTCGTCATTACCAACCATGAGTAAAATGCTTCCTCTCATACCAATACCATGCTATTGGGTTACCAACCATCAAGGTCCATTGTTGCTTATGCCAAATTTGTGACCACACACACATATATATATGTATCCAACTTCTCATGTACAATTCATATAGAAATCATGCCAAGCTCACAATTCCCCACATATAATCCTCTCCCAATCATGCATATTCATTCCCATTAAGCCTTCATACAATAACTCATATAAGCACAAGTTAAACATCCAAGCACAGAGGGAAAAACAACTCGGGACGCATCCTCGCCCAGCTCTTTGCTCAGGCTGGAGGGTCTCGCTCAAGCGAAAAGGACTCTCGCTCATGCGAGCTCCCCTCCGCCTAGGCGAGAACACGACAAGGAGGACAATAGCCCCTGGGCAATCTCGCTTAGGCGAGACCCTTTCTGCCTAAGCGAGACATTCGCTCGCTCAAAACGAGGGTTTGGTCGCCTGAGCGACAACTTGCGTAGAAAACCCTAGGCGAGCCTCTGCTCATCTCGCCTAGGTGAGGCCAGCTCGCTTGGGCGAGATTATCAGTGTTTGCCACTACTTGCACCTGCATAACACACACACATACCAAATAGAAACTCTAGACAGTCCAGGCATTCATGGCAGCACACAAACTCAAGAAAACAATGAAATTACAATGGTATAGGTCAAAATCACACCAGACAAAGAGGTTCTAGCTTCCCTTACCTAGAACGAGCTAGTTTTAATGCCTCGACACCGAACAACGAAGTACCACAGCTCTAGGAGAAGATCACAGAGCTGGAAAAAGTGAACATAGGGCGTTTACTACTGAAGCTCTAACACTACACACGGAAATAGGACCAGAGATTTAGAAGTATGGATTGGGAATACTTACGTGAGTCAAGAACGAAGTCAAGCGGAACGTGAACTGAAGGTATGCTTTGGAACCCTAGCATAGGCACCAGCAACTCTAAGAGAAAGGGATCTGTTTTTACGAAAGTGAACAAAACGTTTAGGGTTAGGGCACATTAGGTTTGATTTCGTTTTAGGCCAACCCTCGAGCCCATTAGATTGGGACAGCCCTTGAAAATTAAGGCAACAAAAAAAAAACTGGGCCTTACATGAAACATGTCAACAAAATAAACATGGGTAAGATGGTAACTTCTCTAGTATCTTTTTTTCTTAGATTACTAGTACATTGACCCGTGCGTACGCATGAGGCGTATTTGTTTTATTTTGTATATTAAAATAATAAAATAGTAAAAGTATTATGTAATGAAATATTATAAAAATTAAGTTATATTGTTGTAAATGTTGTTATTAAAGTAACAAAATAGTAAATCTAAGTGATGTAATAATAATTTCAGTTTTAAATATAATAAATAGAATTGATATCACAATATAATACAGTTAATTCATTCTACGAAATGATTATAATAGCCTATGATCCGTGCGAACATTTTTTTATTTTTTTTATTCTAAATTTTTTTAGAATAATAATATAATTGTTATTATATTTATTTAACCATTAATAATACTAATAATAATATTAATATAAATTATAAATTATAAAAAATTAAAAGATTAAAACTCTATTTAGCAAAAATATTTAGCATAACAACATTTTCTATAATTAAAAAAAGCACACTTATAATAATAACACCATTATGAATAATAATAATAATAATAATAATAATAATAATAATAATAAAAATAAAAATAATAATAATGATACCAATAATAATAATAATATTTATGCTATAAATATTAATATTAATGCTAATATTAAGGCTAATGTCAGCTATAATAATCTATAATTATATATAAAGATATACATTAACAACAAAACTAATAAAAATGACAAGTAATTTAAATACAATCTTGTAGTAAATTAATTTAAGAAGTGTGTCTAACTATAATAATAATAATAATAATAAAAATAATAATAATAATACCATTATAATAATATCTCGTAGTGATAATAATAATAATAATAATAATAATAATAATAATAATACAATAACTACATATATAAAGATATATACATTTGTTGGGTCCTCTTTTGTTAAATTAAAATAATTATTGTAAGGCCCATTTCTTCTCTCAGCCCTAAAAGTTAGTGGGCTGCCCTACAGTATTGGGCCTAAAGGCCGGCCCACAGTATAAGTCCTTAGGTCTGCCCTAAACCTAATGTACTCTACCATTTTCAGAAAAGTTTGCCCTTGCCTTGAGCTGCAGCCGCCTTGCACTTCCGCTAGGGTTCCGTTCGACTGTCACGTAAGCTAAAGGGGCTTCTACTCCATGTAAGTGTCTCCCCCAGCCGTACTGATTCCCTTTTCGCTACGTTGTTTCATATTTCCAGTTAACAAGCCTCTGTTGACTCAATTTCCCTTATTCTTTTTCGCTGTCCTGCCAGTTCTGCGAGCCATCCTTGGGTTGGTGCACTCCGAGGTCCCGTGTCGAAGCTCCGTTATCCCTCTTCCAGGTACGGGAAGTTAGGGTTCTAGTTTTGAGTCTTTTTAGAACTGTTTTTGCGTTGGTTGTTGATTGTATGGTTGGATCTGTCGTTTTGATGTGTGAAAATACTTTGTATGTGTTGTTCGGTCGGAAAACATGGCTGTGCAGTGAAGAACAGTGGCGAGACCTGTTAATCTCGCCCAGGCGAGTCAGTCTCGCCTAAGCGAGATGAAACAGGGAGCTCGCCTAGAGTTCCTGCGCGAAAAGTCGCCCAGGCGGCTCGCTCAACTTTTGAGCAAGCAGGCAACTCGCCCAGGCGAGAGGGATCTCGCTTAAGCGAGATCCCGCGTTGCTCATGCTTCTGCTCTTGTGCCCTCGCCTAGGCGAGGGGGAGGCTCGCCTGAGCGAGACCCCTCAGCCTGAGCGAGGTGTTGGGCGAGACAGTGCTGTGATTTGGATGTTTGATGGTTCCCGAGGAATTTATCTTGGTTGAGTATGATTGTGTAATGATGGATATGTATATAATAGAATATTCTGCATGATTGGCATGAGTTATGAACGACGTATGATGGGTTGGGTATGATATTGACATGTGGAATGAATGAATGGATTGGAACTAAAGGAATACGTGATTAATATGAGATGGGACCCTAGATTCATGGGGTGGTGATGATCCGAGGTATGGATTCGAAATCTGACGCGTATGAGGAATTAATCTCAAGGGTTGGTATGGAAATGTAAATATGGTGTTAATATTCTCTTATTGCTGAATTATGACTGTTAGTCCGTGTCAGCGTGTAGATTCCTTGGGGTCTCTAGGTGAGATCTCTGGGGTCGCGCTTCAGTGGTCGGGACGTAATTCCATGGCCCCTGTTAGTGGGTGCCCATGGTGGTGCCCCATCTGTATAACTAGGTAAGGATTCAAGGTAAGGACTGCATCCTGACACTCTAAGGGGCCAGTTAGTCTCACTTAGAGCAGACTGACTCCTATGGTGAGAGTAGCAGGAGGCCTGAAATTCATTAAGGGCTAATCTTGTGGTGAGGGAGATTTGATTCATCGTAACACTTGTAACACATAGCTCGGAGATGAGCAGCTTAGAGTCGAGCAGGGGTATTCACCACAAGTGCAAGCATCCGCTGAATCCGACTAAGTTATACGTATCCGGATGAGTCGAGTCGAGTCGTAGTGTATTGAATGAAGAGTCATAACATGTTTGGTTGCTATGTGGATATGAGATGAGGAAAATATATTTGACTGCATGATGAATATGTTGTTGGCTCTAGCTTACCCGTTTTGTTGCATGGTTGTGATGTATGTGGCTGTTCTCTCTTGCGATGATCATCAACTTGGTTGATGGGAGCAGATGGGCGAGGTTCTCATGGGCAACAAGGGAATGGCGACTCCGCTACTTAGCCATTTGGGCTGGATCTCACACTTCTTTCTTTCGTGTTTTCTTTAGGGCTATGGCCCCTGTATTCGTGGTTTTTAGATTGTAACTTTTAGTTAAACAACTATCCTACTTTTGTTGGCATCGTGGTGTGCCTAGTTTTGTAGGGGTGATGTTGGGAACCCCAGGACTGCGTTGTTATGCTATCTTATGTGTGGCGTTTCCTTTAATTGCGTTTATAAATTAAATGGGACGTTACAATTATTCATAATAAAAATTATTTGTCCATTTTATCATTTTAATAATTTTAGTAACTATTTTTTTAATTCAAATAATTACACAGATATAAAAACAAATTGAACAACAAAACAAATAAAAAGTGCAAGTAATTGAGATATGATCCCATAGTAAATAAATGTAAAATGTGTGTTTAACTATAATAATAATAATAATAATAATAATTATTATTATTATTATTATTATTATTATTATTATAATAATAACAATAATAATAATAGATAATAATAAAAATAATAACACTAAAATAATATCGCGTAGTGATAATAATAATAATAATAATAATAATACAACTACATATATAAAGAGATAAACATCTTTGGTGTCCTTTTCTGTTTTTTCAATTTTATCCTCTGAATTGTTATTTTTTAAACTTAAATAATTATTTAAAATAAAAAAATTTATTTCAGTTTTATTATTTTACTAATTTTAGTAACTATTTTTTTGAATTTGATATAATTATTCAAATGTAAAATGGTCAAGTAATTGAAACATGACTCATATAGATAGTAAGTAAAAGTAAAATGTGTATGTAACCATAATAATAAAAATAAGGTTAAAATACTCCGATGGTCCTCGTTTTGGTTCAAAAATCTCAAATTGGTCCTCGAATTTTAATTGATCTTAATTTCGTCCTCATTTTTGTAAATGTGTTTTAAATCAACCCAGTGTCAAAATTATTAACGTTAACTTCATTTTAATTATCTAACGTGGCTTTATTCATTATTTTGAGGACTGAAAAATTGGTAGTGGACCCTAATAATTAAAACAAGCACCGTCCTTGAAACCCTAAATTACTGAATTAGGGATTGAAATTGGGTGCTGAAGGATCGCGACTGCGAGGGCGACTCCCATTGCGTCAATGCCGTGAACGTCGACGAAGGTGAGATTCAGCGTCGTCGAAGGTGAGGTCGAACATTTCAGAGGTCAATTTTCGAGCTTTAGTGTCGTTGATCGTAGTCGTTCTTGAGTGCCACACCGTGAAGGTGAGTATGACTTCATCCTTTTCATCGCAATAGCAAACAGGTGTTAAATCGAACCTCCTCACCGCACCGCCATGAGAAAAAACGCTGGAATTTTTCATCTCCCAATCATTGCAAGTGCAGGACGAGCAAGAATGAGAGGGAGACATTACCAATCTTATCAAATCAGAACGCACGAGACAACTTCACCTCACCTTTTTCAAGCCCTAAGCTTCAAATGTTATGAACATAAACTCTTTTTAAAAGAGAAACCAAGAACACATGTGCCAAAACAACTGAATGACACATCAGAATACACAAAACAGTCACATCATCAGGAATAAATGCCGTTTGTCAACTGATAACGGAAAGGGTTGATTTAAAACACATTTACAAAAATGAGGACGAAATTGAGATCAATTAAAATTCGAGGACCAATTTGAGATTTTTGAACCAAAACGAGGACCATCAGAGTATTTTAACCTAATAATAATAATAATAATAATAATAATAATAATAATAATAATAATAACTATTATAATAATTATAGTTTTAATTAATAATAACAGTAGTAATAATAAAAATAATAATAGTAATATAATAATAGAAATAATTATAGTTAATAATGATAATAATAATACTTATAGTTGGTAGTAATACTGATCATAATAGTTATAGTTGATAACAACAATTATAGTTAATAATAATAATTATTATTATTATAATTAGAGCTGATAATAATAATAACAATAATTAGTTATAATTGATAATAATAACAATAATATAAAAATAAAATAATGAATATCATGAAAATTAAGTTATATTGTTGTAAATGTTATTATTAATGAAATGAAGTTGTAAATTCAGTTTTAAATATAATAAATAAAATTAATATCATAATATGGTGCAGTTAATTGATTTTACAAAATAATTATAATAGTATATGACTTGTGTGTGCACACACTTTTTTTATTTATTTTAAATATGTTTAGAATAATAATATAATTATTATTATATTTATTTAACCATTAAAAATAATAGTAATAATATTAATATAAATTATAAATTATAAAATTTTTAAAAGATTAAAAATATATTTAGCAAAAGTATTTAGTATAATAATGTTTTTATAATTAAAATAAAAACACTTATACTAATAACATCACTATGAATACTAATAATAATAATAATAACAATAATAATGTTTATGCTATAAATATTAATGTCAATGCAAAATACCAAGGGTAATGTTGACATACTAATAATATATAATTATATATAAAGATATATACATCAACAACAAAACAATTAAGAAGGACAACTAATTGAAATATGATTTCGTAGTAAATAAAATTAAGATGTGTGTCTAACTATAATAAAAATAATAATACCATTATAATAATAATAATAATAATAATAATAATAATATCCCGTAGTGATAATAATAATAATAATAATAATAATAATAATATCCCGTAGTGATAATAATAATAATAATAATAATAATAATACACTAACTAAATAGATAAAGAGATAAACATCTTTGGTGTCTTTTTTATTTTATCAATTTTATCTTCTTAATTATTATATTTTAAATTTAAATAATTATTTATAATAAAAAAAATATTTTTCACTTTTATTATTTTACTAATTTTAGTAACTATTTTTTTAAATTGAAATAATTGTTCAAATGGAAAGATAAATGAACAACAAAACAATTAAAAATGACAAGTAATTGAAACATGATTCCTACATAGTAAGTAAAAGTAAAATGTATATCTAACAATAATAATAATAATAACTATTATAATAATTATAGTTCTTAATAATAATAATAATAATAGTAATATAATAATAGAAATAATTATAATTAATAATAATGATAATAATTTTTATAGTTGATAGTAATAATGATTATTAATTATAGTTGATAATAATAACTCGTGACTGTTCTTGACCAATAATTTTGGAGGAGCCAAAATAATTTATAATAAAAAATTTTGAACTCATCAATAATTTATTCGGAATAAAAATCTCCAGTTATTCTTTTTTGAATGTAAATAACCATATTGTGTTCAAGAAATTCATCTTTCATCTTATTCCGAATTTTGTTTTGATAATGTTCGTTGTAGAAAATGAAACATTAAGAGTTAAATAAAATGAATTAGATAATCAATCAAGTAAAATACCTTTAATTTGTTTGTTTTTTGTCAAAGATTGACATAATTCGACAATGGTCGACAAATCTTTCAAATTTAATGGGTATAAACATCAACAATGAAATATTGGAGTAAAATTTTAAACTAATCATATATTTATCAATATACCATTTTTTTTAAGTTAAGACAAAAAAGTAATTTATCATAATCTAATAAAAATTGAGACGTAATTACTAACAAAAAATATATAATAGTAATAATATTATATATTACAAATAAGAGTAATAACTTTACTACTAATAATGTTAATAATACTAATAGTAATAATATATAATAGTAAGATATAATAATAATTACAATTATTATTATTATTATAATAATACTAATATTTGTTATAGTTTTACTACTATCACTATAAATAATATTTATAATAATATTATTATTAATAATTAGAAATACTAATACTTATAAAAATACTACAAATAATAATATTATAGTTGAAGTCATAAATAAATGAAAAAATAAAACAAATTGATTTTTGTAGGATTGGAACCCGGGTCCTTTTGTACCAGAGTTTTAAAATGACAAAAAAACTAATTTTTATGACATGTGTCAATAAAAGTAAATGGGTACTGTAGTAATTTTGGTAGTATCTTCTTTTCTTAATATGTAATAGATGTAATAGATAATAGATAAGTTATTTGATTATATGTGAAACTTTCTTTTCTTTATAGCTTATATATGTATTAATATTGCTATTCCATTTTTCTAAAATGAAAAATCTTTTAAAAAAATGCCTTCATGCAGGCTTAAACTACAGACCTTCAGTTTACAAGACTGATGCTCTACCACTAAGCTATAAAGGCTTACTATTTCAAAATTGTTTAAATTAAAGTTTTTTATCCTCAATTATCTCATTGATTTCTTGGATTGTAGGAACCCTGTACAATAAAATGAAGAAGGAATATTTAGGTGGGATACATTTCAATAGATTAGGCTACACAAATGATATATTACAAAAACATCATATTGTTTGAAAGAAGGGTATGTGGGCCATGATATATATGATATTTTTTGTATGATTGAAATGAATAAATGAGGTGGTATGTGAAAGGGTAATGGGTTTGCCATGCTTATATTCATTATTATGAATATGATATGTGGTGATGATATAAGTTGGTTTTAACAAATTGAGTTTATATGAGAGAGAGTAATTTAGTAAATGGAAAGAAATACAACAGGAAAATTTGAAGTTGGATGAAGAATTCACTAGTAAGCATTGTTGTGGATGAGTAAACTAAAGCAGATGATTGTATATGCAATGATTTGTGATGATTGCATATGGAAGTAAAATAAATTATTTGTAGTAAATGCTCAATATATATGTGAAATTCATATCTTTGAATTACATACAAAAGTTGGCTTCTTCTATATATGGGGGATTTAGAATGAACCATCTCCTCTTGGAATGAGGTTTCACTTCCTCTAATAGGAAAATCTTTACTTTCTCAAGCGTAGTTAGGCTCAATCTCCTTCCACAAAGGTTAATTTCTTCCTCCCTTTGTTATTGTTTTACATATATTTTTGAGTTTCATTTTTCAATTTGGCATTTGACCTTAATATCATAAAAACTATCTCTCTAGAACTTTTTTCAAAATTTCTCTCTGCCTTCTCTCTAATTTTTTGATTCCACCACTCATCTATTTGATGATTAAGAACCAATACTAGACTTATAATAGGGAACACTTCATATCTGACCAATTAAAATTGACAACAAGGTAAGTTCACTTAGAAATTTAATTCCGTGGAGCTCCAAGGTCCTATGCACTAGCTTTATGTCACTGGATGTTGGCTTAGTCACATTGGGTGTAATATCCCTAATTTTAAATAATCATATTATTTATTTTATCCTTATAACTATCATCTCTTTAGAACTCTTGTCTAAAATTTCTCCCTACTTTCTCTCTAACTTTCTAACTCCACTAATCATTTGTTCAATGATCAAGAACCGTTGGTAGAGTCAATAAAAAACAATACATATTTGACCGATCAAAATTGAAAATTAGGTAAGTTCACTTGAAAATTTAATACCATGGAGCTCTATGGGTCTAGTCACTGAACACTAGAATTGTGCCACTTGACATGGGGTTAATGACGTTGGGTGTAATATCCCTACTTTTAAATAATCGTAGCATTCATTTTATCATTATTTAAATAAAAAAAGAGAGTTAGAAAATGTTACGCTTTAACTCCTAAAATTAAGCTCATGTTTTGTATTATATCTACACAAAGTTTGAACATTGAAAAGTAAGTCAAGTAGTTTTTAGAAAATATTGAAACTTAGTAAAACTAAAAGAGTAATGAAAGCAACTAATAATAAAAACATAAAACACATAAACATATTAATTAATAAAATATTATTACATATTATATATATATATATATAATACAAATAAATATTTTTTTAAACAGTGAACTTAGATAGAAAGTTACCTAAGTGTTCAATAATTATCCTTTTCAACTATTTGTACTTATTTGGATCGTGTATAAATTATTGATTAAGAAAAATAACATCTTGATAATCATCATATTTTTTATCCTTAAAATGCCCAAGAGTATGTCTTTGCAAAATGAGTCTTAAGTTTTAAACTAATGAGTTGAGATCAAACTGATGTAAGAGTGTTTGTGCTTAGGAAGTCATAGTTTGTTACACTATGGAATGAAATATAGAGACCATGGTGGAGTCTAAGGAAGTTTTTACCAAGTTTTTGAATATATGGATAATTTATAATAGTGTCCTGAACTTGGATATTCATGGGCCAAGCTTTGGACTATCTAATACATGCTCAACATCACCAAGGCTAGGTAATGAGTATATATCTCTTTTATGGGCAGATAAATAGATGATATTATCGAGAAAGAATAAATTATGATTTTACCAATGTTCTATGATAAATACTCAACTATCTAATCACTCCAACGTAACTTTTGATATTCATGATGGATCATCAAAAGTAGAATATGAATCCATATGTCTAATAAGGTGAGATTGACCTTTATGGTTGTTGGTGCAATCATAGGCTCCTAGCATCTGTATTATTTATTGAGTTTACTAAGATTGTTGTTTAAGGCTTAGAAAGACCTCACTCCTATCATATATTTCTTTTATATGTAGCTTTTGTATGACTAAAAGAAGAACGTGCTTAGTAAAAGTTGTTCTAGAAAAGTGTAAGATAAATGGACGATTAAGAATAAGTCACAACAATAAATACTTGTAGTAAGCATAGGTGTTAAGCAATAATTCAAAAAAAAAAAATCTAGAAAAAAACTAAGGTAATTGTTCATTCTTTTAAGAAAAGATGGATAACTGACCAAACATTTCATATGAATTGTTGGAAAGAATGACAATTGTCTTGGAAAATATGAATATTGAGAAATTTAAACGAGGATTTAATCCTGATGGTGGTCAATCATGGATATTGAGAAATTTTTCATCGCAATGACATGTGTTGATGCAAATAGAGTCACATTTGCTACCTTTATAGTCATTGAAGAAGTCAAAAATTGGCGGAGATTTGTCAAACAACAATTTGTAGATAAAGGGATATAAATTACTTGGGAAATCTTTAAACAAAAGTTTCTAGAAAAATATTTTCCGAAAGATCTTTGAAAAAGAAAGGAAGTTGAATTCCTTAATCCTTATCAAGGAACCATGTCTGTGGTAGAACAAGCAGCAAAATTTGACGAGTTGTCAAAATTTTGTCTTACTTTCACAAAATATTCTCACTGTTTTAAATTCAAAAGAGGATTGAGAACTGATATTAAGCATGGAACCAGTTATTTAGAGATATCCTCATTCCCTATGCTTGTAAACTGTTGCAGGATTTATGAGAGTGATACTAAGACAAGACAAACTCATTGGAGGCAAGGACGACCACAAAGTCCTGAAAGAAATGAGTTCAATAATAAGAAACCTTACTAATGCCCATCTCATGCTTCTTGGAAATCTTTAAGGAAAAAAATCATTCCCCTTCTACCAATACTTCAAGTATAACCATACCCCTCTTTCGAAAAATACAACTTTATAGTCCAACTGTTACGAAATTCAATAGGTTGATTTTCAAATCAATTGATTGATTTCACTTAACTTAATTGAAATCATTCGATTAAAAAATAAATCAACAGATTGAATAAGTCACAGTTAAGACTACTATAGCTACCCTTTTAATCTGTTAAAAATCCATTCAACAGGTTAAAAGACACCATTTAACCTTTTGAAAAATATTTCAACAAGTTAAAAGACACAATAAAGACCCTATATATCTAATTAATGCTAAATGGTGTACAAAGTGAATTGCAATCTTCAAGCTCCATGATTGATCCATATAGAGGGCATGCATATAAGGCTTGATCAACACGAATAACATCAAATCTCCATATCTTCATCAATGTAAGTGTGGTTCCTAGGTAATGACTTCAAGTACCTTTATCAAAGCTTCATGAAATCTTCAAGTAACACACCATCCAAGCCACACATGATAACATTCTCCCCCTGATTTGATGAAGCCAACCTCTAACCACCTTCATTGCAACTTCCTTCCATTTGGTTGGATGCCATTAAATTGATGAAGTGCCACCTAAGCTTGAACTTGTGAAACTGGAGATTATTTCTAAGAGCAATATACACAAGATAACAAGCACACACAAATGCACATGCTCCCCCTATTAATATGGGTTCAATTCCATATTTTATTAAATCCACCTAAAATGCTTCCAATTTTCAATTTTGTCCAATTTTAGTTTGTTTAATTTTTCTCCCCCTTTAGATTCATCAAATAGAAGAAATGCATCAAGAAAACAAACATAGGATAACATTTCATTGATAATAGAACATGATATAAACAACACAAAAATAGAAACAGAGAAAATAGATATAACATGATACAATCAACCGATTGAAATTAAAAATAACCGACTAAAACTGACAGAACTCAAACTGAAATATCACAAACACATGGATGCAATGCATGATCCTAAAGGCCAACACACTTAGTCATCCTGAGTATCATTTATGGTCTGGAATGAAGTCAGCAAATCATGGATGTCATGGATTTGGTCATCCAATGTATTAAACCTCTCATTGCAATAGGTTTGATGTGCATGTTGAGACACATTGAGTTCATGTAGTTGATTCAACATCATCCTCTCAAATTGTGAGTACACAAGGCCTCTATCCTCTCAAGGGTTGTAGGGAATAATGTCCATTGGTCCAATAGTAGGTTCTTCCTCTTGGTTTGCTCCACTTGGGCCAGCTTCATGATCATGTGCACCACCAATTGCAGCACAAACAATTGTCCACTAATTCCCTACCTTGAGAAAGCCTATTTTATGAAGATTTTGGTTGGAGGTTTGGTTCAGCAATCCAGTTGACTCTTCCAGCTCATCCTCTACATCATTTCCAAAGTACACTATGAATTTGGACACCAAAACCACATATGGCAGCTTGAAATCCGTGAGTCTCTTGGCCTTGAGCATGTGATCACGAATCACAAAGATCTAATCCACTTGCACATTATATTGAATGCAATACATGAGGATCAAATCTCCCTCAATCAATGTAGAATGGTTGCTTCCACATGGAACTATGATTTTTGTGATAATCATAGCAAGAAGTCTTTCACTCACGTTGAGACTATAAGACCCGAGAAATTTAAATAATTAATTAAATAATTATTTAATAAATGCGAGTAGTAGGAGCCTTTAAGCCATTTAATGTGGATTGCTATGACATGGAAAAGTACTAACTCAAATGGTTGAGAGTACTTGCTTGTGTGAGAGGACTTGGGTTCAAGTCCTATGTATGTCATTTGCGTGTTATTTAATTATTATTGTCTTTAATAATATGCTAGAGCATGTTGAGTGATAATATAATCATAAAATTATATTAATCATCACGAAACATGAATTGGTTGAATGGTTGTACATTGATTTGGCTTTGGCATTGTGAGGGGTTCAAACCTTGGTGAACCCAAATTAAACTTTATTTTTTGCCAAAAATTCCAAAAACCGCCTAGCAGGCTATTCATAGCCGCCAGGCGACGCAAACATCCAGAGTGATTTCTGGGTTCCAGATACCTATTTCTTGCCCAATTTTCTGGGTTTTGCTTGAATTGCCAGGCGGTGATGAACACCCGCTAGGCGACGTGAGTCAATTTGGCTTGAATTGTGGTGCTTTGGGGTTCTAGGTTGTTTATGACCGGGAGAAAATTTGTTGTTGTCTCCATAGGTTACAAATCCTTCCTCTTTCAACTCCAACTTTGCAAACTTGGTCTTGTCACTTGTCATGTGTCTCGAACAACCACTATCAAGGTACCACAAATCTTTCTTATCAACTTTTATGACCTACAAAACATATTTGTATTACTTTGTACCCTAAAACATATTTGTATTACTTTGTACCCTTTGATAGGTTGGGTCCTTCTTGGCTACACCTTTCTAGATCCTTTTGGGATCCATTTCATAGCTCCTTTAGGAATATCATACTTTCTATCATAGCAGTTCTTAATAACATGACCTTTCTTTATACAATAGTTGCAAGAAATGAATGGCATATCATTTGGCTTACTTTTTGAAAAGAAACTAGAGAACTTCTTGGTTTTCTTTTTGAAAGTAGGATTATAACCAAGTCTATAACATCCCGTCAGGATATTACAGATTAAACGTAAATAAAATAAATAAAGTCATAAAGACATCGCATTTATGAATAAACCTCATTTCCCAAAAGCGTGAGAAATTTAAAACTTTATTAATGGCAAATATAATTCCCAATCCATAGTTTACAAAACTGAAATAATAGTAAAACGTCTCATGAGAGTTTAAATTTATTTCCAAAATATACATAATAAAAAGACTCCCATGCTATCCCTTGCTCCGTGTCTAAGCATCACTAGCACCACCTGCATCAACATCCTCTGCTCACGTGTACCGCGCACACGATCATCGCCAAACATAAGCAGATAGGGTGAGCTTAATAAAATCAACATACAATCATATTGATATACATATAAGTAGTCATATATATATATATATATATATATATATATATATATATATATATATGTTTATATATATATTTCATGTAAAGACCAAAATAAAGTCTCACACTCTATTCTGTATCACCTGGCCATAACCAGATCATTCATGTTCTACCTCTTTTGGTAATTACCCCTAGGTAATTAGCTGCCAAACCTATCAGCCACAGCCGACAGAGCACGTGCGGGAAACCATTGCTACGGATCATATACCATAACGCAAGGTGAAGTTACCAAATACGAACATAGTTCGTAACGTCCCAAGACTACCAAACTCGTCAGCTATTTACTGAGGAGGGCAATCTATCTGGACCCATCCGTACTGGCCACAACTAGCACACTCACACCAGCAACACACGCCAACCTGAGCTCAACTCAAGGGTTCCTCTTGTTCATCCACCATCCCAAGCTCAACTCGAGGGATGCCATTCCGAGCTCAACTCGAGGAATGCTACGTGCTTAACCCCTATCCCGAGCTCAACTCAAGGGATACGTTCCGAGCTTAACTCAAGGAACCCAACAATCTTACCTTTGAAGCATCACCAAAAGTCTCGTAGATCACACCTACAAAGTCCAACGACTAGGACTTACAGCAACCAGATCGCCTAGTGGGGGACACGTACCGCTAGGCGCTAGCAGCTTCCAAACTGCCTGGCGGGGGACACGTACCGCCAGGCGCCAAGCGCCTAAAAAATCTTGAATCCTGCAGATATCGCCTGGTGGTTATACCACTACCGCTAGGCACAAGCGTTCCAAAGTCCACTGGCACAACAGCCATCACCAAGCCAAGAGTTCCAATAGCCTGTGACACTGCGAAGATTCAATCCCTGTGATCTGCTGGTTGCCCAAACTTCAGCCTATGATCTACATCATTTTCACCCCAACATAATTGGTCCACCTATATTACAATTTTCACTAAATAAGATTTTGCCGAACAGCTCTAGATCATTTAAAGGCTAGGTTTCCCCCTCCATTCTGGTTTAACAATTTGATCTCCCCACCCATAGGTTCACAACCTCACACCTCTGGTCTCATAGTTTACTTCCTAGCCCTAACACTTTCATATCAATAAGTTCCATTAGATTACACAATTTTAAGCCCAACCTTTCTACTAAGTCCAGTGTACACAGTCTATAATCCTTGCACACTCCAAACTCTAAATTCCACAATACTCTACTCTATTCCATTCTTAAGTTATATAGTTATGCTCATTATCAATATTATCATCAAATTAACATTTCCCACTCTCAAATAACTCGTGTCCGAACTTTTACAAGAACCAATAATTTCCAGCAACTCTTAGCAAGGCCTACAATTCTGGTTTCCCGAGATAGCGTTTGGTGGCAAGACCTGTGCCGCCAGGCGGTGCATACGGTTCTGGCAATTTTCCAGAACTCTCGCACCTGTCCTACTCTTTTCTTCAAGTATTTTCCCAATATAGATCGTTCACACTCTTCCAATTATTAGCAAACCCTAACCAAAATGAATTGTCCATTTCAACACTAGAAGTACTCAATTAAATTTCCGCTATTGGATTTCCAAGACCTACAATTCGCAAATCCTTAAACCCTAAACATCTCTCCACTATTCCATTCAATTTCTTTCCCAACCGCATCAATATCCTCATTTTTCAACAATAAACCCTCTCTTAATGATGACAACTAACCTTCTCTCAGATCCAATTCAGCCCAAAACCCAAAAATACCAAGAACGAGTCAATTTGACTCGCGTCGCCTGGCGGTTCAACCAATACCGCCAGGCGCTTCATCCAACAGACCCAAAATTGGGTAAGACGCCATGCGTCGCCTGGCGATTGGGAGTGTTCCGCCAGGTAGTTCCTTTTCCAGGAACCCAGAACACGTGCAAAGGGATGTGTCGCCTGGCGACTATGAGCAGCCCGCCAGGCGGTTTCTGGAAATTTCCAAAAACACGAAAAATTAACCAAAAATGAACAAAAACCAACAATTCAACATATATCATGCAATTCGAATACAAGCATAAAAATTCTGACGTGTAAAACTCCCCTAACCTGGAATTCCTTCGCTTAAAATATAGTGCTTGAGTTCTTTCCTTGAGTTCCAACAACTCCTCTAGCTCTTCCACTGACCAGCCCTTCAATTCCACTCCCTACCCACTATTTCTCTCTGAATTTATGCAGCCCTCAATACCTCAAATGTTCAGACTCCAAAACCCTCCTCTCTCTCACAATTAGCCTTTTTATTATTGCCCTTAATGCTTGTTTAATTACCAAAAACGAAAAATAAGCTTAATGGTAATGTTTCTGACCAGTCAATAATCTTTTATGGTCTGTTTTTCAGCCCCTTCCAGGCTTCCTAGCTGCCCATTCATCTAGGTTTTCCATCAACTCTTCACATTCAGCCCAAACTAAGATTTAGCAAAAAAAAAGTTTAATTTGGGGTTCTCCAAGGTTTGAACCCATCACCATGCAATGCCAACTCAATGCCAAACCATTCAACCAATTCATATTTCATGCTAACTAATATAATCCAAATATCATATTATTCCACAGCATGATTAACATATATTTAAAACAATAACAAATAATAACACAAAAATAGGCATACATAGGACTTGAACCCAAGTCCTCTCACACAATTAAAGTACTCTCAACCACTTGAGCTAGTACTTTTCCACGTCATGCCAATAAAAAATTAATGCCATAAATGATCTTCCCACCCGCATTTATTAATTAATTAATTATTTAATTAATTAAATTCTGCGAGTCTTACATTTCCCCCAGCTTTAAAATTTTTCGTCCTCGAAAAAGAGAACTTACCAATGAATAAGTGAGGATAAGATTTCCTCATAAGATCCTCCATCTCCCACGTCATCTCCTGGGTTGTTTCATCCCAGAGAACCTTCATTGTTCAGATCTCCTTCTCTCTGAGTTGCTTGACTTGAGAATCCAGGATTCTCACTAGTCCAACTCCAATCGTTAGGTCCTCGCGCACTTGGACATCATCCTCCTCCAATACATGTGTAGGATCCGCAACGAACTCCCTCAACTGCGACACGTGGAAGACATTATGTAAGTTTTCCAAGTTTGGTGGCAAAGCAATCTCGTATGCTGTAGGTCCAATCTTCCTCGTGATCTGGTATGACCCGATGAATCAAGGAGTCAACTTCCTCGATTTTGGTGTTCTCCCAATACCTGTGGTAGGCGTCACCCTGAGAAATATATGATCACCTGCCTCAAACTCAAGCGGCCTACTCCTCTTATCTGCATAGGATTTCTGCCTACTCTGAGTTGCACGCATCTGATCTTGTATCACTCTCACCTTCTTAGTGGTCTACTGCAAGAACTCTGGTCCAAGCACTACTGCCTCCCCATCCTACTGCCAACACAATGGGGTTCGACATCTCCTACCATACAATGCCTCGTATGGTGCCATTCCAATACTGGAATGATAACTGTTATTATAAGTAAACTTAACCAATGGCAGCATATCACTCCCCGTCCCCAAGTGATCTAGTACACAAGTGCTCAATAAATCTTCTAGTGACTGGATAGTCCTCTCAGACTGCCCATCGGTCTAAGGATGATAGGCTAAGCTCATTCTTAGCTGAGTGCCCAAGGCATTTTGTAGTGACTGCTAGAATCTCGATGTGAACCTTGGGTCTCTATCCAACACAATACTCGTCGGTACCCCATGTAGTCTGACAATCTCTCTGACATATAAATCTGTCAATTTGTCCATAGACATCTTCTGATTAATCGGCAAAAAATGAGCACACTTCGTCAATCTGTCTACTATTACCTAGATAGAGTCATGCCCTCTCACCGATCTCGACAGGTGTGCAACGAAGTCCATGGAAATGCTTTCCCATTTCCATTGTGGAATATCCAGAGGCTCTAACATACCACCTGGCCTCTGATGCTCAATCTTCGCCTTCTAACATACCAAACAGGAAGCGACATAATCAACCACGTTTGTCTTCATGCCCGTCCACCAGAAAGTACCTTTCAAATCTTTGTACATCTTAGTCATACCTGTGTGTATGCTAAGACGACTCTTATGCCCTTCATCCAAGAGCATCTTCCTCAAGACCTGACTGCTGGGAACACACACCCTCTCTCTGAATCGTAGAAAGCCATCCCTGCCCATCCTAAAGTCCTTCCTCTTCTTTGTACCCAACTCACTAATGATCTGCTGCAGTTCCTGATCATTACCATGTTCCACGAACCTCATCTAGGCACTCATTAGTGATCCTCAACATGTTGCACCGTATATGACTTGCCTCCATGTTCAGTCCCAGATTCATATCTCGCAGTTTCTCGATCAACTCCAACTCTTTAATCATCATGGCCGACACATGGGCTCTCTTCCTGCTCAGGGCGTCTGCTACGACATTAGCTTTACCAGGGTGGTATAACAGCTCAAAGACGTAATCCTTCAAGTATTCCATCCAGAGCCTCTGCCTCGTATTCAGCTCCTTCTGATCAAACAAGTATTTTAAGCTTTTATGATCGGTGAATACCTGGAACTGTGGCCCATATAAATAATGCCTCCATGTTTTGAGGGCAAAAACTATTATAGCTAACTCCAAGTCGTGCATCAGGTAATTCTTCTCATGCACCTTTAACTATCTCGACCCATACGCCACAGGTCGTTAATTGATGAAGGATTAACTTGTTTCTTTTTAAGATTATTGAATATGGTGTGAGTTGATTAAGAAAACTAAGTGAAATCCCCACTGGACATTAAGATAGCATGCTATCTAGATGTGAAGGTTCCTTTCACAAAACTCAAGAGAAGAAGATGATGGATTGATTCAAACAAAAAGGAAATGGAAAGCACATAAACCATAGAAAACCAAGAACAATTAAAGGAAGAAGAAAACATAAAATGGAAAGGAAATAAATGGTAAAAATGTGAGAAGCACGCCACTACAAGGCTAGGCAAGAAGCCATGGCAACCTTGAAGATGAGTGGATGTGTGCCGCCACTTGCTATGCAAGATAAGGCTTAAAAGTATTCACTCCCTAGGGAAGAAACTCTCACAAATGGTTGACACATAAGAGTATTTTTACTTTAAAATGTTCAACCCTTTTACATGTCTAGGAGCACCCCTTATATAGAAGAGTTTAGGGTCCTCTAAGCATATAAAAGATACCTAAGGATGTCTCTATAAAAACCTAACTCTAGCTTCTAGAAACTAGGTCAAATAAGGTTAGAAAAATGAGAGGTAAAAGAGCCAACTATGGTGTGTGCAAGGCTAATTTCGTTCTAGCACAAAAGGAGATAAAGAATGTGTCTCATATGTCTCCAAAAAGTGGCCAAAGTGTGCTAAAAACAAAGGAGACCAAAGGTACATAGGTACACTTGTTTTATGCCTTTTACTTTATGCTTTATGCCTTTGCTTTACTCTCTCATCCACATCATTTATGCTCTCCAATCACCATGCACCACCTAGCATTTCTTTCTTACTCCTAATTAACCTACAAAGCAAATAAAACATAGATTAGCATGCTGGCTTAAGTCAAGTCAACTATAGTCAACAAGTCAAACCTAGTCAAAGGTCAACAAGTCAACTAAAGTTGATTCAACTAAGTCAACTTAGGGAATCAAAAATAACAAACACAAATGAAAGCGATGAAGGAGTAGTGAACTTCCTTTCTAAACATGCTTAGTCTTTTTAAGCATGTGCCTCCATCTTTGGTTGGGGTCAATCCTTCATCATCCTCCCCTTCTTGGAGAGAATTTGTCCACAAATTCTTTAAGCCTTTGTAGATGGAGCTTGACTTGATTTGGGGGAGGCTTTACGCCTCCCTTTTATGAGCTCTTGTTCCATCCTTTCTAAGGGTACTACCCCTAGCTTTGGTTAGGCCATCCCTCTTTTCTAGACCATTCTTCCTCTCATGCTTGCTTTTGAGCCTTGCAAGAGAAGTGAGAATGGTGATGTCCAACTTGCTTTGGAAATATTTTTTTGGAGGCAAGTAAAACTTTGGAGGTAGCTTGCTCTTTTTCTTTTTCATCTTTTCTTTTATCTTTCACTTTATTTTGGTCCTTATTTGCTTGATTGGGTGAGAGAGGTAGGAGTGTGAACTTCTTGCCTTGGAAGGAGAAAACATAGGTGTTAGCATGGCCATCATAAAAGACTTTTCTATCAAATTGCCATGGCCTACCTAGCAAAATATGTGTTGCTTCCATAGGCATAACATCACATAACACCTCATCTTTAAAATTTCCAATGGAAAAGTTAATGAGGACTTGTTGAGTTACTTTAATGTCTTCTTTTTTAAGTCATGATAGCTTGTAGGGCTTGGCATGAGGGATAGTTTTCAAGCCAAGCTTTTCCACAACCCTTGTGCTAGCCACATTTACACAACTTCCATTATCTATGAGGAGGGGACATAGTTTATCATTGATATGACACCTTGAATGAAAAAGGTTTTGTCTTTGAGAAGGGTCAAGTTCCTTGGAAACCTGTCTTAGTTGGTGCCTTATCATTAACAGTCCAACTTCAAGGGGTTTAATCCTTTCACATGAAGAAGAAGTGTGGGAAGAAGTACTTTTGGGGGAAGGGGAGAAGAATGTTCACTCTCTACTTCTTTTTTAAGGTTTAAGGCCATGGTTCTTTTGGTAGGACAATTTGAAGCTATGTGCCCATATCCCAAACACTTAAAAAATTTCATAGAACTTGTCCTTGTACCTTTAGGAGTTTCATTAGAAGGCCTAAACGAACTAGTCCTAGGAGGTGGGTCTTGGGAACTCTTGGGTGGTGATTTATCATGTTTTCTTTCTTTATCTTTCCAAGTACTAGAATAGTAGTCATTGTATGAACCACTCCTCTTGGCCTCTTTTTTCTTTTGCAATTGAGTTTCAACTTTGGTGGCCTAATGTAAAACTTTGTCAAGAGAGGAGTACTCATATAACTCTACTAAGTCTTGTATGTCCCTCCTTAACCCATTCACAAATCTAGCTACCTTTTCCTCTTCACTTTGAAATTGGAGTCCTACTTTTAAAAGCATGGACTCCATCAACTTGTAATATTCATCCACACACATGGACCCTTGTTGAAGCCTTTGGAGCTTCAAAAGAGTCTCCCTCATATAGTAGGAAGGAATAAATCTAGCGCACATCAAATTTTTAAGGTCCCACCAAGAAGTTACGAGTGACTCTTGGTTAATATTGTCCATACATAATTGATGCCACCAAGTCATGTCACAATCCTCAAACTCTAAGACTACCAAATCTACTTGCTTTTGATCACTAACTACATGAATGGTAAAAATTTGGTCCACTTTTTGTTCCCACTCAATGTAGATGTTTGGGTCATTTTCTCCTTTGAACTTAGGAATCTTTAGAGTTTGCTTCTTTTGTAATGGGTTGTGCCTGGAATGCCCTCTTTTCCTAGCCTCTCTTTCTTGCTCCCTAGCTTCAAGCATTTGAATGTGCTCTTGGATTCTTAGGTCACTTTGCTCCTTGTCCTTTCTCAACTGTTCAAAGGACTCCTTCCTAGACAACTCCAAATCCCGAAGCAATCTCATCAATGTATTGTTTTTGTTTGGAGTAGGTGCATTTGATGAACTTGCCATGATTCCTACAACAAAACACTCAAAGCCAAGACAAAATAAATGAATTAGGTATTAGACAACATGAAAACCGAGACCAATTCCAACCCAAAATGCAACCCAAGTGTTTAGATCACACTCCCTAAGTAACAAGGTAAGGCTAACACTCAAAATCCATCAAAGGATTGAAGAAAACACTTTTAAAACCTTGTGCAAAACCTTTCAAATGCAAGACAAGTGATTTGGCCACAACACCCCAAGAGTTTTAAGAAAAGAAAACTAGTAAGACAAAACAAAGAACACCTATTGACAAGCAAGAAAAGCACAAAAACAAGGAAAGCTAAACTCTAAAGAAGAAAAGTTTGAGACAAAAGTTTTAACAAGACTAAAACAAGAAAAACACATTTTAAAGACTCTATGGAAAGTACTTGACAAGCATCTTCAAGTCTTAAATCATGCATACACCAAGAAAGATCATAACCAAGTTAAAATATGAAAACTAGTAGCATAACACCTAGTGGAAAACACGCTTTTAGTTCACCAAGGAGCAAGGTTGCTTCGGTTTTTAGGCAAAAATTGGTGCAAAATTTTCTTCTTTCCACAACTAGTTTCATAAAATGGTGAGAAAGAGTTTTAGGTGCCTTGGACACTTAGTTCCTCAAGTTTTAGGTCAAAATCAATTTCATGGAACTTACATCAAGCAAGACATAAAGTGAAAGCAAGATTCAAATACTTGGAAAAACATGTTAGAAATGTATAAGCCATGAGAGAAAGAAGAAAGGATGCGTACAAAAAATGCACAAGAAAGGTTTGGGTAAAAACCAACTCAAGAGAGTTTGCTTGCTCACTGATTTATTAGAACCTTTGTTCAATATATAGAGTACAATGTTCTATCATATAGAGGGAAAAGTAAAAAACAAAATAAAAAAGAATATTTGATAATAATAAAAGAGAATCAAATATATGATATCTCTATCAATATAAATAAAAGTAGGAGATATATAATATCTTTATCACCCTTTCTCAAGGTGGGCATGAAGATTGTAAAGGCCCAACTTGGAAGTAGCAACCCGGAAAGTAGAAGGATATAAGGACTTAGTAAACATATCAGCAAGTTGACTTCTAGAAGGAACATGGAGAAGGTAAATAAGACCATCAACAAGCTTTTGTCGAATAATGTGGCAATCAAGTTCTATATGCTTGGTTCTCTCATGAAAAGTGGGATTCTTAGCAATGTGAATAGCAGAATTGTTGTCACAAAAGGCAGTGTAGGGTGTGGGAACATAAAAATGCAAATCCTGAAAAAGGTATTGAATCCATTGTAGTTCACATGTCAGGGATGCCAAGGCACGATACCCAGCCTCAGAAGAAGATCGTGAAATAGTGGTTTATTTCTTAGACTTCCAAGCAACCAAAGAGGTGCCTAAGAAAACACAATATCCAGAAACAGAGCGTCGGGTAGTGGCACATGTTGCCTAATCAGAATCAGAAAATGCCTGAATTTTAAAAGAGGTGTTGGATTTATACAAAAGGCCATATCTATGAGCATTTTTCAAGTACCGAATGATCCTTAAAGCCTGCTGCATATGTGGTTCATATGAAGAAGAAACAAACTGGCTGAGTTGTTGGACAACAAAACTAATATCAGGCCTGGTATTAGTCAAGTACAGTAATCGTCCAATCAGACGCTAAAAGGAAGAAGGATCTGGTAGAAGAGCTCCCTCGTCGGCATGAAGTTTGATAAAAGGATCAGATGGTGTTGGTGCAGGTTTACATCCAAGCATCCCTGTCTCTCAAATGAGGTCCAAACGGTATTTTCTTTGATTCAAAACTAATCCATCAAGAGAACGAGAAACTTCAAGATCCAAAAAATACTTGATAGGGCCAAGATCTTTAATATGAAATCTTGAATGAAGATGAGCTTTTACAGCATTAATTTCAACAATGTTATTGCTAGTGAGAACCACATCATCGTCATAAACCAATAAAGCAGTAATAGCATAGGCAAATTTCTTCACAAAGAGAGAGTGATCACTAGAGCTTTGTGTGTAACCAAGAAGAAGTAGCTCTGAAGTTAATTTTTGATTCCAATTACGACTGGCTTGTTTCAAACCATATAGAGACTTGTTAAGCTTACAAACAAGATTTGGCTGAGGAAGTGAAAGACCAGGTGGAGGCTTCATATAGATCTCTTCATGTAAGTCTCCATGGAGGAAAGCATTGTTAACATCCAATTGATGAATAAACCAATCACTAGCAGAGGCCAAGGCTAAAAGGATGCGGATAGTAGTAAGTTTAACAACAGGAGAGAAAGTTTTGAAATAATCAATCCCATCGGTTTGAGTAAAACCCTTAGCCACCAATCGTGCTTTAAACCTATCAACTGTGCCATCTGGTTTATGTTTGAGTTTGTAAACCCAGCGGCAACCAATAGGCTTGATGTTAGAAGGAGGAGGAACTAAAGTCCAAGTCAGGTTTCTGTCAAGAGCATGTAACTCAGCATCCATAGCATGTTTCCAGCAGTCATGTTGAGCAGCTTCTTTAAAGGAGAAAGGTTCAGCTTGGGCAGAAATATTATGACAGAAAGTAGTATGGAAAGAAGAACAATTATCATAAGAAAGAAAAGAATGCATTGGATAAGGTGTGGAAAAAGTAGAGCATGAAGTGGAAGCAGCACCACAATAATATTGATCTAAGTATCGAGGTCTATTTTTCACTCTATGAGATGTTCTAAGATCAATAATTTCAGCATTATCAGAAACAATACTAGTAACAGGGTCCGTAGTAAGGTCAGTGGCATGTGAAACAGGTAAAGCTGGAAAATCATACATGTTAATATCACAATTATGAGAATCATCAATTGAAGAAATAGAGTTATCAGAAGGCAAAGAGAGTGAGTAAGGAAAAATATTTTCAAGAAAGATAACATTTCTAGTCACAAAAATAGACTTGGAGTGAAGATCATACAAAACATATCCCTTTGTTCCAGATTTATAACCAAGGAAAACACATTTTAAGCTTCGAGAATCCAATTTAGTTCTTCCAGTATTGGCAGAACTAGCCTAAGCCAAACAACCAAAAACTTTTAGATTGGAAAAACTGGGTTTAGTAGAATAGACCAATTCATAAGGAGATTGATTACTGAGAAAAGGAGTGGGTAACCTATTAATTAGATGAACAACCAATTTAAGGGAATAAGACCAGAAAATGTTGGGTATTTTTGCTTGAAAAAGAAGAGGGGGTGAATTGGTTTTAAGTAATAAATTAATACTTTAAAATATTCCAAAATTTTATCAATTAAATCAAATATTAATTCCTTTAAACGTAATAATAGAAGAAATAAAGAGATAGAGAAGAAGATTGAACAAAAGTATTTATACTGGTTCAGATCAAAAGACCCTACGTTCAGTTGTTAATCTCTCAAAAACGATATTAACTAAATAACTAACAAATAACGGATTACAATCAGATAATAAAAGAGTACGGAAAGAAAACACCTCTCTTGAACACACAAGAGATGAACACCTTTCTCTGAATCACACAGAGAACCTTGACCTTAGCTTTCCTAGCAACAACAGCAGCACTCAATCTCCTAGAACACCTCTCAGGAAAAGTTATCGCTCTACTCACACTAGGTTTTTCAAAGCTTCTTTTGAGAACACTCAGAGAACTCTCTTGCAGTCACAACACTAGCACTCTAGCTTCTCAAAAAGGTATGTGAGAAGTAACTCTGATGTTCCTTAAATAGGGGTTCCAGAAATTAGGTCAAAAAGCTGAACAGTCGCGCCCAACTGACCAGGATAATCGATTATTACTAGTGATAATCGATTATTCCAGTGTGTTTTATGAAAAACAAATAATTGATTATCAGAGATGATAATCGATTATTCCAGTGCTTTCTTGAAAAAGTTGGTTCAGCTCAGGATCATCGATTATCCTAAGTGATAATCGATTATCACTTTGATGTTTCGAGAAATACCATAATTTTCTTTGTGCAATATTGATTCTAACTATTCTAATTACACTTTTACAAGATAGCTTTAAACACAACAACACATGTTCTTCATATTGACTTCCAGATGGCTTTCAGGCTTCTTTTATCATCATCAAAATCTTGCTTCAACATTTAGACTTGTATTGCTTTTGCCAACAATCTCCCCCTTTTTGATGATGATCAAAACAATATGTTTAAAGTATCTGCAATCAAAAGATCTTACAAGTAGATTTGTTAGTAGCATTGTTTGGTTTAAACTTTTAAACTTTTTCTCCCCCTGTTTTGATCATATGAAAAAAGTTTTAATAGAGAAGCTCCCCCTCAATTAGACAATTGTAAAGATTAACAATAAAAATAGACTTTTATTAAGAAATAATAAAACTGGAAAACACTTTACAATAGCAATAATAATAAAATAACTATGATGTAGACCTTTAAAAGTCTTGACTCATGTCATCACCTTCATCATATTTATGAAACTTATGTTCTAAATTAGAAATCCTATAATCTAGTCCTCTAATTAAGCCAGTGACTTCTTCATGTCGGTGAGTGGAGAGAAGAAAGAATTCTTCAAGTCTCTGGTTTAGGTGTAAAATGTGATCCTCTAAAGAAGAGGATGAGCCACCAACACCACTGGATGATCCAATATTTGTGTCAATAGGAGGAATAGGAGTTGTGGGAGGATTCTCTTCTTCTTCATTGTCCGAGGAAGGCACATCATCCTTGTGAATGTAGGTATTCCCAAAAGGAATAAATTTCATCTACTTCAAGGAGTTTTTCGCAATTTTGTTTGCCTTAGTGGTGTTATGAGATTGTTCATCAGAGACATTTACCCCTTTGTACTCACAAATACGAGTGATGAGCAAGGAATACGGGAGTGGATATTGAGGCAATTTCTTGGCTTTGAGCATTGTGTCAAGAATGATGCTTGGCCAATGGATAGGAATGTGATTGAGCATAGCATAGATGATCATAAGATCTGCTTCACTGCACTGTGCATGATTTGTACCACGTGGATATAAAATCCAAACAATAAGATAGTGAAGTAGACATTCATCAACTTTAAGAGGTCCTGCTAGCAATTGGCAGCCTATTTCTTGATCCGGTCATCGCATAAAGGATCTATAAGCGAATATTTTGTTGAACCCTTCAATGCCAACAATGAGGATTGGAGATGTGCCATCATGAATGGGAAATTGAGCAACATTTTCCCAAATATCATCATCCAGAATAATGTCAACACCTTTCACCTTTGTAAAACCCACTCCATCTCTGAATTTGTAATTGAAGTAGAAGGCTCGTACCATATCGGGGTAGTAGGTGCCTTGCATCTCTGTGAAGAATTTGACCCCTTGTTCAGCAAGAAAAACAGGAATTGTGAAACGGCGATTGATAAACCATTGAGACTGGATGAATTTCGGAGTGATAAAGGGCTTGTCTTTCCATAATGTGATGTATTCAGATCTTCTATCTTCATCTGAAATCCATCCTTCAATGGAGGCAGTCCTAGGTGCAGTTGAGGGTTAAGGGGCACGAGATGCAGTCCTTTTGCGGGTAGGAATCTTCCTACGAGAGGGTTCAGCCATTGTTGAGGTAAAGGAGAGGGAAGCTTTGAGAGTTTTTGAGATTTTTGAGAAAATGAGAGGTTCTTGAGTGTTGAAGGTGAGAAAAGAGTGTTCTAGCGACCAAAATGGCTGATATTTATAGAGAAGTGTCTCCAACGGTTATATACATGCATTTTAATGCAAAGCTAGCCGTTGCAACGACTAGTTTTTGAATTTATTTTGTCCAACGACGTGTAATAATCGATTATTAGAAGGTGATAATCGATTATTGTTTCAAAAACTGGGTAAAATATGAATCCTGGCGAGCTGATAATTGATTATCCTAAGTGATAATCGATTATTCCAGATAGTTTTTTAGTTTTGGCTCAGAATTAAGGAAAATCGATTATTGCCCCAAATAATCGATTATTCCAGAATGTTTTTGGATTTTTAAGGGTGGCTGATAATCGATTATTGACACGTATAATCGATTATTGACGCTATTTTTCGGATTTTTTGAAGGAAATTGAGTTTTTTTTTGATAATTTTAAGAGATCTCTAATATGCCTAAGTCTCTTCTTAGTTCATAAAATCTATCTTTAGCTAAAGGTTTGGTAAAGATATAAGCTAATTGATGCTTTGTATCTACGTATTCTATCTCACAATTCCCTTTATTTTTTTTATCTCTTAGGAAATGATGTCGTATTTCAATGTGCTTTGTCCTAGAGTGCATTATGGGATTTTTGGTTAAGTTAATAGCATTGGTATTATCACATTTCAGAGGTATATGATTTAGAAAGATATTATAGTCTTCTAATTGTTGTTTCATCCAAAGAATTTGAGCACAACAGTTTCCAGCTGCTATGTATTCAACCTTTGTAGTTAACAAAGCCACACAAGCTTATTTCTTAGAGTGCCAAGAGACTAATGAACTTCCTAAGAGGTGACAAGTACCACTGATACTTTTTGTATCTATTTTACAACCACCATAATTAGCATCTGAATAGCCTATCAAATTAGGAGATGCTCCTAAAGGATACTAAAGTCCAAAACATGCAGTTCCTTTTAAGTATTTTAAAATTCTTTTCACAGCAGTAAAATGTGATTCTTTTGGATTGGCTTGAAAACAAGCACACACACACACATACAGATTGCATAATGTCAGGCCTACTTGCAGTAAGATACAACAAAGAACATATCATGCCTCTAAACATAGTCTGATTTACCTCTATTCCTGATTCATCTTTGTCTAAGTAGCAAGAGGTTCCCATAGGAGTACTTGCTTCCTTAGAAGTATCCATTCCAAAAGTACTTCTTTACAGTACTTAGATTGAGAAATGAAAGTTCCATTTTCCATTTGCTTAATTTGTAGACCCAAAAAGAATGTCAATTCTCCCATCATTGACATTTCAAATTCTCCCTACATTATGCTTGCAAAGCCTTTACATAGTGAACTATCAGTAGACCCAAATATTATGTCATCTACATAAATCTGAACTAGCAAAATATGCTCATTTACTCCTTTAATAAACAAAGTTAGATCAATTTTACCTCTTTCAAAATCATTTTCTAACAAAAATGTACTTAATCATTCATACCAAGATCTAGGTGCTTGTTTTAATCCATACAATGCTTTCTTTAATTTATAAATGTGATTAGGAAACTTATAGTCTTCAAAGCCAGGTGGTTGTTCAACATACACATTTTCTTTTATAAATCCATTTAAGATAGCACTTTTGACATCCATCTTATATAGTTTAAATTTCATGAGAGAAGCATAGGCAAGAAGTAAACGTATAGCTTCTAACCTAGCATATGGAGCATATGTCTCATCGTAGTCTATACCTTCTTCTTGTCTATATCCCTTTGCTATAAGTCTGGCTTTGTTTTTAGTGATGTTTCCATCTTCATCCAGCTTGTTTCTGAACACCCATTTTGTTCCTATGACTTGGTGTGAATCATCCTTAGGAATGAGTTCCCAAACTTTATTCCTTTCAAATTGATTAAGCTCTTCTTGCATTGCTATACACCATTGATCATCTTGAAGAGCTTCTTCTACACTTTTGGGTTCTATCTGTGAAACAAAAGCAACAATCATATAGAAATTTGACATATTTCTAGTAACTACTCCCTTTGATATATCTCCAATAACATTTTCCAGAGACAATCCTCTAGGTGATTTCCAGCTTTTGGTAAGATCTTCAGGTTCAGTCAATGGATTTTCATTTAGATACGTCTCATCAAGAGCTTCTTTAAAATATTCTTCATCACCTGCATTTGTTTTATTTGACTCAAGAGGGTTCTCCTCAAGGTCCATAATTTCATCAAAAACAACATGCACAGATTCTTCCACATTCAAGGTTCTTCTATTGAAAATTCTATAGGCTTTACTAGTTAACGAATATCCTAGGAAAATAGCTTCATCGGCTTTAGAATCAAATTTACCCAAATTTTCTTTTCCGTTGTTTAGAACAAAGCATTTGCATCCAAATATTTTTAAATGTGCTACATTAGGCTTTCTTCCTTTAAACAATTCATAGGGGGTAATTTTTAAAATTGGTCTAATGAGCATTCTATTTAATACATAACACGCTGTGCTCACAGCATCAACCCAAAAATATTTAGGCACATCATATTCGTTCAACATTGTGCGAGCTAATTCTTCTAAAGATCTATTTTTCCTTTCTACAACTCCATTTTGTTGAGAAGTTCTAGGTGCAGAAAAATTATGCATAATTATGTTTTCTTCACAAAAGTTTCCAAACAATTCATTTTGAAATTCTCCACCATGATCACTTCTCAAAACTTTAATTTTCAAATCTTTTTCATTTTGAATTACTTTTGCAAATTTCTTAAAAGCTTTAAAGGCCTCACTTTTTAGTGTGAGAAAGAAGGTCCATGTATATCTTGAGTAATAATCAACAATAACAAGAGCATAATAATTTCCTCCAAAACTTTTTGTCCTTGAAGGACCAAACAAATCCATATGCAAAAGTTCTAAAAGTTTTGATGTAGAAATCACAGTTTTTGAATGAAATGAAGATTTTACTTGTTTTCCTTTTTGACATGCATCACATAGTTTATCTTTTTCAAACTTTATTTTTGGCAATCCAATTACTAATTCTTTAGAAATTAATTTGTTTAATTGTTGCATGTGAATATGAGCAGCTCGTTTATGCCATAACCAAGGATTTTCTTCTTTAACAACCAAACAAGTTATATCACTAGATGATGCAGTATCAAGATCAATCAAGTAAATGTTATTGTGTTTCATACCTTTTAAGGTTACTTCTTTGGAGTCCTTTTGATGAATAGTGCAGTAGTCACTCTCAAATATTACTTTGAGTCCTTTATCACATAATTGGCTTATATTGAGAAGATTGTGTTTTAGTCCTTCCACATACAATACATCCTTGATCTCCAAAGTATTTCCTCCACCCACATCACCCGTTCCAAGTATTTTTCCCTTGTTGTTATCCCCATAAGTGACAAATCCTTGTTCCTTCCTTTTAAAGTTCTTAAACTTCTTTTTGTCTCCAGTCGTGTGTCTTGAACAACCACTGTCAAGATACCACATTGATCTTCTGAATTTAGAAGTCATCTGCAAAATAAGGAAACAATTCATTTAGGTCCCTAACAACTTGTTTAGGTCCTTGGGGTTAGAAAAAAAATATCTACTTATGAACAGGCACCCAGTGATACTTCCCATTGGGAACACCAAAATGTTTAATATTGCATTTGTTTGAAGTATGACCCTTTTTCATGCAATAAAAACATGTAGCAGTACATGCATATGTATTCATAGAATGATATGTTCCTTTTTCTATCCAAACTCTACAAGTTTTTTTAGCTTTATTTTTTAAATTATGATTATGAGCATGCTTGGTCTTATTTGGATATTTCTTGAGATCAAACTTTTCACAGTTTTTATTTTCTAAGGCATCTTCAAGATGTTTTTCCAAAATACATATATCAAACATGTAACTTTTACATGAAGCACATTCAACAGTTTCTTTTTCTTTATTTTCTAATATTGAAATTTTATTTTTCAAAAATTTTTCTTCTTCAAGAGATTTTTCGAATTTACTTTGTAAATCTTTAAAATCAGATTTTAACTTTTTATGAGCAGTATCCAATTTACTAGATTTAACAAGTAATTGTTGAAACGCATCATACAAATCACCATAGTCATTTTCATAGCTAGTAGAATTTACCTCACTGTCAGAATCATCGTGATTAGCCATCAAACATAGATTTGCTTCTTCATTTTCAGAATCGCTAGAATTTGATGAGCTTGAGGCATTGTCTTCCCATGCTATGTATGCCTTTCTTTTTAAAGAATTTTCTGCCCTTCTTTTCTTCACTTTTCTTTGAATTTGGGAAATCAGCCTTGATGTGTCCAGATTCTCCACATCCGTAGCATTTGAAATTTGAGGATGATCCTTGATTATCCTTCTTGTTGTTCTTGAATTGATTTTTACCTTTGGCCTTCATGAATTTTGTAAACTACTTAATCATAAGACTAAGATTTTCATCGTCATCTGAATCTTCTTCTTCCTTTTGCTTTTTGCCTTTAACCACTTCAGTTTTAAAGGCTATGTTCTTTCTTCCAATATCTTCTTCTTCATTTAGTCTGCCCAGTTCAAGCTCATGTTCTCTCAGCTTTCCAAATAGAGCCGCCATCGTCATTGTCGCAAGATTTTGTGACTCCATGATGGCTGTCACCTTCGGCTGTCAAGTCCTGTTCAAGGATTTAAGAATTTTTATATTTAATTCATCAGTGTCAAAAGTTTTACCTAGACTTGTGAGATGATTGACGATATGTGTGAATCGTTTCTGCACATCGTAGATAGTTTCTCCTTGTTGCATCCGAAACATTTCGTATTCTTGGATCAAAGAGTTCTTGCGTGCCCTTTTCACATCGTTTGTTCCTTCATGGGTCACACGCAATATTTCCCACATATCTTGTGCACTGGTGCAGACCGAGATCCTGTAAAACTCATCTAGGGTTAAGGCAGATGAAATTATATTTCTAGCTTTTACATCATACTAGGCTCGTCTATTTTCGTCTGTTGTCCATTACGAGAATGGCTTTGGTTCTTGCACATCATTTACAATATTAATAGGAACAAATGGACCATTTAAAACAGCATCCCAAATACCTCTATCTACAGATTCCAGAAAAATTTGCATCCTAACTTTCCTCAAAGGATAATTTTCACCAGTAAATTGAGGAGGTATGTTGATAGACGCACCCTCAACAAAGGTTTGATTTTGTCTAACCATTTTCAAAAATTTGAATAACTATCAAAGCAAGCTCTGATACCAATTCTTGGTATCGCGTAGCGAAATGTTTAAGCGTAAGGACAAAAACCAAGAGGGGGGTGAATTGGTTTTAAGTAATAAAATTAATACTTTAAAATTTTCCAAAATTTTATCAATTAAATCAAATATTAATTCCTTTAAAGGTAATAGTAGAAGAAATAAAGAGATAGAGAAGACGATTGAACACAAGTATTTATACTAGTTCGGATCAAAAGACCCTACGTCCAGTTGTTAATCTCTCAAAAACGAGATTAACTAAATAACTAACAAATAACGGATTACAATCAGATAATAAAAAAGTAAGGAAAGAAAACACCTCTCTTGAACACATAAGAGATGAACACCTTTCTCTGAATCACACAAGGAACCTTGACCTTAGCTTTCCTAGCAACAGCAGCACCACTCAATCTCCTAGAACACCTCTCAGGAAAAGTTATCGCTCTACTCACACTAGGTTTTTCAAAGCTTCTTTTGAGAACACTCAGAGAACTCTCTTGCAGTCACAGCACTAGCACTCTAGCTTCTCAAAAAGGTATGTGAGGAGTAACTCTGATGTTCCTTAAATAGGGGTTCCAGAAATTAGGTCAAAAAGTTGAACAATCGCGCCCAACTGAACAGGATAATCGATTATTACTAGTGATAATCGATTATTCCAGTGTGTTTTATGAAAAACAAATTTTTGAACAGATAATCGATTATCAAAGATGATAATCGATTATTCCAATGCTTTTTTGAAAAAGTTGGTTCAGCTCAGGATAATCGATTATCCTAAGTGATAATCGATTATCACTTTGATTTTTCGAGAAATACCAGAATTTTCTTTATGCAATATTGATTCTAACTATTCTAATTACACTTTACAAGATAGCTTTAAACACAACAACACATGTTCTTCATATTGACTTCCAGATGGCTTTCAGGCTTCTTTTATCATCATCAAAATCTTGCTTCAGCATTTAGAGTTGTATTAAGAAGATGTTGATGCTTCCTCTCAATAATCCTGTTTTGTTGAGGAGTTGCAACATAAGAAGTTTCATGAAAAATACCCTTGCTATTATAAAAATCATTAAGAAGAAACTCTTTGCCATTATCGAAACGTATTTTCTTAGGTTTGCAAGAAAACTGATTTTCTGTCAAAATAATAAAGTCTTGAAGAAGAGATCTGACTTCTGTTTTATTTTTAAGAAAAAGAATCCAAGTAAATCTGCTATAATTATCAACTATAGTAAAAAAATGCTTGTATCCATCAATGGAAGTGACGGAAATCGGGCCCCAAATATCAACATGGATAAGTTCAAAAAATTGAAGAGATTTACTCGTGCTGGAAGAATATTTCAGACGTTTTTGTTTCGTAAAAGCACAAGCATTACAAGCAATAATAGAAGGAGAAAAAATATCAGGATGATCAGAAACAAGAAGTTGTAAAATTTTATCAGATGGATGACCAAGTTTCATATGCCACAAGTTACAAGGACTAGCATTATTAATGAAAGTAGAATGTGGTAAAGAAATATTTGTGTTAGATATACTCAAGTTATGTCTGTCTTGAGAACTATCTAAGAGATAAAACAGACCTTGATGTTTCCTAGCTGCTCCAATTGTTTGGAAGGTATCTGTCTACACAATAAGACAAGTATCTTGGGAGAAAACCATAAGACAATTAGTAGAATTAAGCAGTTTTGGAATAGAGATGAGTTGAACAGAAAATTCAGGGACAAAAAGAGTGTTATGAAGGATAAGATTGCCCAAGACAATGGTACCCGAGAATTTAGCAATGATAGAGTTTTGGTTGGGTAATTGTATAGAAATAGGAGAAATAGGTTTGAGATTTTGAAATAAAGATTTAAAAGGACAAATATGGTCAGTAGCATCACTATCTAAAATCCAAGAAGAAAAGAGAAAAACAAAACCTATGGGTTTGGTAGTACATTGATGAACAACAGTAGCTGTGGAAGAAGAATCATTGGGAGACTGCTAAATCAAGGCAAGAAGAGCTTCATACTACTCTCTAGAGAAACCAAACTGAGCTTCAGCTTTGTCATCCTTCCCGGCACGAAGATCAACCATACTAGCATGAGCATAGGGCTTCAAAGGAGGAGGGTGGACTTTAGTGTGTAGGTTAGAGCCTTGAGGCACACCATGCTTAATCCAACAAGAATCAGATGTATGATTGGTTCAATGACAATGGTCACAATATCTAGGATTGTGGCCACCAGACCGAGGAAAGCGGCCTCGTCCACGATTGCTAGAGAAACCACCGCGAAAATTTTTACCATGAGTATTGGCCATGGTAGGAAATCAACAATAAAGGAAAAAAATTGTGAAAGGCGATTTAAATCTGATACCATGATAAAGATATTATATCTCCTGCTTTTATTTATATTGATAGAGATATCATATATTTGATTCTCTTTTATTATTATCAAATATTCTTTTTTTATTTTGTTTATTACTTTTCCCTCTATATGATGAAACATTGTACTCTATATATTGAACAAAGGTTCTAATAAATCAGTGAGCAAGCAAACTCTCTTGAGTTGTTTTTTACCCAAACCTTTCTTGTGCGTTTTTTGTACGCATCCTTTCTTCTTTCTCTCATGGCTTATACATTTCTAACATGGTATCAGAGCCAAGTTAAAGCCTATCCTAGCGAACTTTCTTGGACATTCCACCCGATATCTGGCCGCTAACGGACCACTCACCAATTTCTTGTCCCATGCACGAGATGAATATACCTCGGCGTGAGGGGGTGTGTTGGAAGTCCCACATCGACTAGAGATAAGGCCAATTCACAATATATAAGTGAGGTGCAAACCTCACCTTACAAGCCAGTTTTGTGGGGTTGAGTTAGGATTGAAACCCACTTCTAACAAAACAATAATAAGAAAACTTCAAGTTAACATATGACATATGACTCAAGCAAAAGTTACGCACATTTAAAGACTCAACATGGCATACACAAAGACACAAACATGTAGCTATCATGCATTTAAACTCATGGATTTGAGGCTCAAAGACTAAGCATCCAAAGACATGTTATCCAACAACATTTAGGAGCTTAAAGAGGTGCAAAAACCATAGCTGAACTGCCACAACAAAACCTGAAAACGCTGATTCACGTATTCTTGGCATATCTGACCTTTGCTCACTAATTTGATCATAACTTTCTCCACAGAACTCCAAATGCGTCGGTTATTTTTTTTCGGGAACCTAAAAACGTAATTTTGGACCGCTAAGCTGGTGCAGTTTAATGTTTTAAAATCGTCAAGTTTTCTGCCAGCACTATTTTTTTTGTGTATTGGAAGTGGATTCGAACCATACAAAGATAGCTACAACAAGACAAGGTTAGCACATGAAAAACACCATATTCAAGATAACCTAGGCTCTGATACCAAATGATGAAGGATTAACTTGTTTCTTTTTAAGATTATTGAATATGGGGTGAGTTGATTAAGAAAAATAAGTGAAAAAAGATACATAGGTACACTTGTTTTATGTCTTTTACTTTATGCTTTATGCCTTTGTGTTACTCTCTCATCCACATCATTTATGCTCCCCAATCACCATGTGCCACCTAGCATTTCTTTCTTACTCCTAATTAACCTACAAAGCAAATAAAACATAGATTAGCATGTTGGCTTAAGTCAAGTCAACTATAGTCAACAAGTCAAACCTATTCAAAGGTCAACAAGTCAACTAAAGTTGATTCAACTAAGTTAACTTAGGGAATCAAAAATAAGAAACATAAATGAAAGGGATGAAGGATTAGTGAACTTCCTTTCTAAACATGCTTAGTCTTCTTAAGCATGTGCCTCCATCTTTGGTTGGGGTCAATCCTTCATCATTTATCCTGCATTAGTACACAACCCAGCCCCTGATATGAGGCAGCGTAGTACACCTCAAACATTTTGGCCGTGTCAAGGATAGCCAAAACTAGTGAGTAGTCAGCCTTCTTTTCATATCCTCGAAACATGCCTCGCACTTATCTGTCCAAGAAAAAGGCTGATCCTTTTTAGTGAGTTGTGTTAGTGGTTGCATCATCTTGGAGAAGCTTCGCACCTCGGTAACTGTCTGCGGCCTCTTCCAGTTCACTACTATTTCAATTTTCACCGGATCCACTATTATCCCTTGGGCTGATATTACATGCCCCAGGAATTGCACCTCATCTAACCAGAACTCACACTTTGACAGCTTCCTGTACAATTGATGCTCTTTGAGAATTTCCAACACTACTCACAGATGCTCCGCGTGTTCTTCTCCGCTCTTAGAGTAAATCAGAATATCGTCAATAAACACCACCACGAACTGCACATCTTCTGGCTTGACTAGGATCTGATGTTATCCGGACCTCAAGTCTATTTTTGAGAACACTACGGCTCCCCTCAGCTGATCCAATAGGTCGTCAATCCTCGGTAGCGGGTACTTATTCTTTATCATTAACTTATTCAGCTGCCCGTAGTCAACACACAACCTGGAGCTGCCATCCTTCTTTTTCACTAATAATATCGGTGCTCCCCATGGTGATGCACTCGGTTGGATGAACTTCTTCTCAAGAAGGTCTTCAATCTGCTTCTTTAATTCAGCTAACTCAACTGGTGCCATCTTGTACGGTGCCATAGAAACCAGCCCAGCTCCAGGGATGAGATCAATGGTGAAATCCACATCCCTGCTAGGTGGCAATTCTAGAATTTCATCCGGGAAGACATCTGCATATTCATCCACTACTGGAATCCTGCTGATTTTCTCTACAGTACTCATCTTCTCTGCATTAGCCACTATCATAAAGCATGTAGTTCCAGCCTCAATCTCCTTCACAGCCTGATTAGATGAGATAAGCTCCAAACCTGCTGTATCTGGGAACACTACCCTACGCCGTCTGCAATCGATGACAACATGGTTGCTCGATAGCCAGTCCATACCCATAATCACGTCCACACCCTCCATTGGTAGGCAAATAAGATTCACCTTGAACTTGCAGCCCGCCACCTCCATAGGGTATCCCACACAAACAGAGCTGGTGGATACCTCGCCAGACGCTAGTGTCGCGACTATTAACTCGCACTCCAGCTCCCGCATAACAAGCCCGAGCCTCCTCACACACTCATTGGATACGAATAAATGGGTAGCTCCTGAATCATATAACACAACAACCTCATGATTAAATAACAAACACGTAGCCTGCATGAGGTTACCTGACTGGGTCGCTTCGGTAGTCGTCAAGGCAAAGACACGCCTTGGTGCTCTGGGCCTATCTCCAACTGGCTTCTTGGCTGGCACGCCTCCAACTGGTTTCTTGTTGGGACAATGTCGGGCATAGTGCCCCGTCTGGTCGCACACATAGCACTTGCCAGTGCTAGGGCCTCCTCTAGAGCTGCCTGAGGGTTTTGGGCAATCCCTCCTCAAATGCTCACCACCACAATTGAAACACTACAGTTTTCTGGAAGAAGTTGGAAGTCTACTATAAGGCTTCTTCTGTTGGCGAGTGTCTGTAGTGGTCCTCTATGGTCGAGCCCCACTGTTGGGCCCCGTCTCTAACTTCTCGACCGCCTTGGCCTACTCCACCAAGACCGGAAACTCCCTGATGTGGAGTAGTACTATGAATCGGCGTAGCTCATGTTTTAGCCCGCCCTCGTATTTCCTGCACCTCCACTCCTCAGTTACTATAGGCGAATAAAACCTCGCTAGATATTCAAACTTGTCTGTGTATGCCTGCACAGTCAGGTTCCCCTGTTGGAAGTGAGGAATTCAGCTTCCCTCTCATGTTTCGCAGAGTCCGGAAAGTACTTCTCCAGGAATCTGGTCCTGAAAGAAGTCCAAGTGATATCCTCTGCCTGTGTCCACATCAACTGCTACATGCCCACCCACCAATACTCAGCATCTACCACTAGTAGGAAAGTGACGAATGACAGTCTATGAGCATCAGTGCAGTCTATCGCCCGGCAGATCTTCTCGCACTCTCTCAGCCATGTGTCTGCCTTATTAGGGGTAGATTTAACAAATAATTTTGAGGGCTTATGCCTCATAAAGTCCTCCATCGTCATAGGGCGAACAGGTGCCACCAAGGCTCTAGGTTGAGTTGTAATAGGCTGCATCGCGTCCACCATGCGATGGATGGCCTGAGCGATATCATCAGCTCCAACAGTGTTTCTCCTCCTCCTGTTAGCCATTGCCTGAGCACGCCACATCTTACAGTTGGTCAAATTACACAGCTCGAGTTATGATTTCATAATCAAAAACAATAAAAAAAACACAATCAAATTGTCACGCTAGCGTAACACGATGAGCTCACTCCCCGTAGACCCCAAAAATCATTTTGAAAACAAAGCTCTGATACCAAATGTAACATCCTGTAGGGATATTACAGATTTAACGTAAATAAAATAAATAAAGTCATAAAGACGTCGCATTTATGAATAAACCTCATTTCCCAAAAGCGCGGGAAATTTAAAACTTTATTAATGCCAAACGTCTCATGAGAGTTTACAATTTATTTCCAAAATATAAATAATAAAAAGACTCCCATGCTATCCCCCCGCTCCGTGTCTAAGCATCACCAGCACCACCTGCACCAACATCCTTTGCTCACGTGTACCGCGCACACGATCATCGCCAAACACAAGCAGATATGGTGAGCTTAATAAAATCAACATACAATCATATTGATATATATATATATATATATATATATATATATATATATATATATATATATATATATAAGTAGTCATATATATATATATATATATATATATATATATATATATTTCATGCAAAGACTAAAATAAAGTCTCACACTCTATTCTGTATCACCTGGCCACAACCAGATCATTCGTGTTCTACCTCTTTTAATAATTACCCCAAGGTAATTTGTTGCCAAACCTATCGGCCACAACCGACAAAGCGCGTGCGGGAAACCATTGGTACGGATCATACATCGTAACACCAGGTGGAGTTCCCAAATACGAACATAGTTCGTAACGTCCCAAGACTACCAAACTCATCAGCTATTTATTTAGGAGGGCAATATATCTGGACCCATCCGTACTGGCCACAACCAACACACTCACACCGGCAACACTCTCCAACCTGAGCTCAACTCAAGGATTCCTCGTGTTCATCCGCCATCCCGAGCTCAACTCGAGGGATGCCATTCTGAGCTCAACTCGAGGAATGCTACGTGCTTAACCCCTATCCCGAGTTCAACTCAAGGGATACGCTCCGAGCTCAACTCAAGGACCCAGCAATCTTACCTTTGAAACATCACCAAAAGTCTCGTAGATCACGCCTACAAAGTCCAACGACTAGGACTTACAACAGCCAGATCGCCTAGCGGGGGACACGTACTGCTAGGCGCTAGCAACTTCCAAACCTCCTGGCGAGGGACACGTACCGCCAGGCGCCAAGCGCCTAAAAAATCTCGAATCCTGTAGATACCGCCTGGCGGTTATACCCCTACCGCCAGGCGCAAGCGTTCCAAAGTCCACTAGCGCAACAACCATCGCCTAGTAGGATCCCCTCCGTCGCCAGGTGCCACATACATCAGACCCCACTGTTTTTCTCCGCTATCGCCTGGCTGATGTTGCTATACCGCCAGGCGCTGCACCAGTAGCCAATGACAGTGCAAAGATTCAATCCCTGTGATCCGCTGGTTGCCCAACCTTCAGCCTATGATCTACATCATTTTCACCCCAACATAATTGGTCCACCTATATTACAATTTTCACTAAATAAGATTTTGTCCAACAACTCTAGATCATTTACAAGCTAGGTTTCCCCCTCGATTCTGGTTTAACAATTTGATCTCCCCACCCATAGGTTCATAACCTCACACCTTTGGTCTCATAGTTTACTTCCTAGCCCTAACATTTTCATATCAATAAGTTCCATTGGAATACATAATTTCAAGCCCAACCTTTCTACTAAGTCCAGTGTACATAGTCTATAATCCTTGCACACTCCAAACTCTAAATTCCATAATACTCTACTCTATTCCATTCTTAAGTTATATAGTTATGCTCATTATCAATATTATCATCAAATTAACATTTCCCACTCTCAAATAACTCGTGTCCGAACTTTTACAAGAAACAATAATTTCCAGCAACTCTTCGCAAGGCCTACAATTTTGGTTTCCCGAGATAGCGCCTGACGGCAAGACTTATGCCGCCAGGCGGTGCATACGGTTCTTGCAATTTTCCAGAACTCTCGCACCTGCCCTACTCTTTTCTTCCAGTATTTTCCCAATATAGATCGTTCACACTCTTCCAATTATTAGCAAACCCTAACCAAAATGAATGGTCCATTTCAACATTAGAAGTACTCAATTAAATTTCCGCTATTTGATTTCCAAGACCTACAATTCGCACAGCCTCAAACCCTAAACATCTATCCACTGTTCCATTCAATTTCTTTCCTAATCGCATCAATATCCCCGTTTTTCAACAACAAACCCTCTCTTAATGATCACAGCTAACCTTCCCTCCGATTCAATTCAGCTTAGAACCCAAAAATACCAAGAACGAGTCAATTTGACCCGTGCCGCCTAGCGGTTCAACCAATACCGCCAAGCGCTTCATCCAACAAACCCAGAATTGGGTAACACGCCATGCGTCGCTTGGCGGCCGGGAGTGTGCTACTAGGCGGTTCCTCTTCCAGGAACCCAGAACACGTACAAAGGCATGTGCTGCTTGGCGGCAATGAGCAGTTAGCCAGGCAGTTTCTGGAAATTTCACGAAACACGAAAAATTAACCAGAAACGAACAGAAACCAACAATTCAACATATATCATGCAATTCGAATACAAGCATAAAAATTCTGACGTGTAAAACTCCCCTAACCTGGAATTCCTTCGCTTAAAATATAGTGCTTGAGTTCTTTCCTTGAGTTCCAACAACACCTCTAGCTCTCACACTGTCCAACCCTTCAATTCCACTCCCTACTCACTATTTCTCTCTGAATTCGTGCAACCCTCAATACCTCAAATGTTTAGACTCCAAAACCCTTCTCTCTCACACAATTAGCCTTTTATTGTTACCCTTAATGCTTGTTTAATTACCAAAAACGCAAAATAAGCTTAATGGTAATGTTTATGACCATTCAATGATCTTTTATGGTCTGTTTTTCAGCCCCTTCTAAGCTTCCTAGTTGCCCATTCATCTATGTTTTCCATCAACTCTTCAAATTCAGCCCAAACTAAGATTTAGCAAAAATAAAGTTTAATTTGGAGTTCTCCAAGGTTTGAACCCATCACCGTGCAATGCCAACTCAATGCCAAACCATTCAACAATTCATATTTCATGCTAACTAATATAATCCAAATATCATATTATTCCACGGCATGATTAACATATATTTAAAACAATAACAAATAATAACACAAAATAGGCATACGTAGGACTTGAACCCAAGTCCTCTCACACAATTAAAGTATTCTTAACCACTTGAGCTAGTACTTTTCACGTCATACCAATCAAAAATTAATATCATAAATGATCTCTCCACCCGCATTTATTAATTAATTAATTATTTAATTAATTAAATTTTGCAGGTCTTACAAAGTCCAACTTTAACAAACGCATAATTTTGAGAACCAAGAATAACTTCTAAGTTTTCTTCCCCTCTTGTGAACTTAGCACAGGTTTTCAAAAGGTATTTCACTTGAAATTTTAAAATTGTGCAATTTTCACAAGGTTTTTCAACCGACTAATTTCTAGAACAATCGGTTGAATTACTGTAAATCATTTCCAAATGTTCGAAATCAGTTTTTAAATCAGTTGTTTCTTTTTCCAATTGACTGACTCTATTTTCCAACCAGTTGTTTAAGCCTTTCAATCGATTGTTTAGTACAAAAATCTTGTTTGCTTCATTATGTAACTCTTCAAAATCATGCAACAATTGATTGTAGTCATTTTTGTCTAGAGAACTTACTTGACTTGAAGAGAATGATTCATAACCAGCCATGAGGCACAAATTGGCTTCCTCACTCTCATCTTGTGAAGAACTACTTGTTGAATCATCATTGTCCTCCCATGCTATGTATGCACGTCTCTCGTTTAGTTTCTTCTCCTTATTCCTATCAAAACCCTTCTCCTTTTCTTTGTTAGCATTTCGACATTTAATGTTGATATGTCCTTGTTTTCCACAACTATAACAAGTGAAATTAGAAGAATTTGACTCATTTAGTTTGGAAGTGTATGTAACATCCCTAGGGAATATTACTTAAAAAAATAAATATTAAAATAAATAATTTCATTAAATAATCATCTCGATAAAAATCCCAACGCGGGAAAAGTTCATTTCATTCAGTTAGCGCGCCAAAACTCATAACCAATTCATAAAGTGTTACAAGTTCCCAAAAATGGCATTTAAAACATAAATTACAATTTAATAAAATCCTAGCACTACTCCCATGCTAGCCCTCACTCCGCCATCTGAGCATCCTCAGCACCACCTGTATCAACATCTGCTCCCGTATAACGAATTACACGATCATCGCCACACACAAACAGAAAGGGTGAGCTGAGAAAATAAAATAATAAGCATGTAATCACAGGATAGATCACTTACCCATCTTAATCATTAACTATAAATCTTGGCCAAGACCCTAACCCCAAGACTTAACAGTCTTCAAATCATACAATTGGTTAGCCTTGGACTCGGGAATCTGATGCTCACACGAACCTGCCCGCTCGTGGTCCTGCCTCTACGAACCTCCCCGCTCGTAGTCCTGCTCTACGGACCTACCCGCCCGTAGTCCGACACATGTGATCCACCAGCCCCCGTACCTCCTCGCACGTGGCATCTCTCAACGTGAGCACGGAACATACGAACCTCCCCGCTCGTATCCCCACGTGAGAGTAACTTGATATGAACCTCCCCGCTCATATCATCACATGTCACACCATCCATGAACCTACCCGCTCATGGCACAGCATCTCCCGATCCAAGCAAAGCATCAGTTTCAGTTAAAAACAGCACACCAAAATACACAGAACACAGCGTTTCCGCCTGGCCAGGCCCACACGCCGCCAGGCGAAATTGCTCCAGGCCGCCTGGCGGTATTCACCTTGCGCCAGGCGCCAGCGTTCTCCCAGACCCCACTGTTTTCTCGTCACCGCCTGGCGGAGCACACCTTGCCGCCAGGCGCCACTCAGTGCAGCGCACTCCCCTGTTAAGACATCGCCTGGCGGTTATCAGCGTACCGCCAGGCACCATACCAGAACAGTGCTTTTCTGGTTTATGATACCCCGTCACCCCAAATCTACCATTTACTCACTCCCAAAGTTCACAGGAGAACTCCAATATTAAGCCCACGCATAGGTGAATTTACAACTAATCATATGTAACCAATTATATGTGTTTTTACCTCTATCATTCCACTCCCTTAAGTTCTCTTTCATCTAACAAAATCGCAGACATATAATAACCACTCCATCCATCCTAAGGCTGCTATCATTTCAAATATTCTGCCATCACACCCCTAAACATACTGCATGCTCTTGTCAACTCTCAGTTCCTTACTTCTCTCCTACCCAAACCATATACTCCTTCCCTCTTTTGCTTTCTTCCATCTTCTATTCATCCTTGACCAACATTCCAATACCAAACATTTCCTATTTCCCACCCTTGCTCACATTTTCCTTTGTTTGATCATCAATCTACACTACATTTCCTATTCCCCACCCAACACACTCCAGATTTCTCACACTATCCTGATAAGACACTGTCGCCTGGCGGCCAATCGTCCACCGCCAGGCGGTGCATCAGTTCATGGGTATCATACCCAGATTTTCTGCACACACGCTCAACACCCAAAATTCCAGAATCTGATTTCCGCTTTCGCCTCTAACAATAAACATCAATTTCACATAATTTTATTGCGCACTCTCTCCTTCATATCACTCATCCCATTCCATTAGGTTTCCAAACATCGCATTACATACCTCATTTCAATAATCAACGAATTCCCTCTTTTATCCCACAATTCCTACACCAATGTCAATTTAACGCGTGCCAATACCAGAAACATCGGGGTCTTTTACGACCTCGCAACTATAGCCAGTAATTACAATCAACACAAAACAACATACACACAGGGCAATCAAACAGTGTCAATACAGCGTACATCGCCTGGCGGCTCAATCCCACCGCCAGGCAGTTCATAGCAGAAACAACTCAATTAGGTCAAACTGATGTGCCGCCTGGCGGCACCTTCATGCCCGCCAGGCGGTTTCTGGGCAGATTCCCAGAATTTTGCGCGAAACAGCGTCAAAGCGAAAGGGAAACTCATGCATTCTTATACAACAACACATATTAATCAAACACGAAATAAAACACAACAGACAGCTCCCCTAACCTGGATTCTTTGCCCAAATTCGACTTTGTATGCCTATCCTCTCACTAAGCCTCCTTAGCCTTTGTTTCCAGTCCAAGCCTCTGTGATTTCAGCCCAACCACTTCTCTCAATCAGTCCCAAAACTTCAGAAACGCCTCTGCTTATGAGTACCACGAACCCTCACTGCTATTTCCTCTCTTTTAACCCTTGCTCTTGCTATCTCTCTCCCTTAATTACTCCTTTAGATGCTTATACGAGTTTTAAAATAAAAAATGATATTAAGGTTAACCAATTTGCTTAATTACCCTCTATTTTCCAGCCCTTAGGTTACCCCTCCTTGGCTGCTAAGTCTTTAACCTTTCACATTCATGCACAAGAAAATTTGGCAAAAAGAAAAGTAATCTCAACAAGGTTTGAACCCACATTCATGCACATACCAAACCAAGGCCAAACCACTCAACCAACACATGTTTCATGCTAAATCCTACAATTTTAAGAGTTTAACATGATCCATACGAGTTCAATATATAATCACACTAAAACACAAAATTTAAATAACATCCAAGTGGCACACATAGGACTCGAACCCAAGTCCTCACACACCATAAAGTACTCTCAACCACTTGAGCTAGTACTTTTCCACGTCATAGCTCCCCGCATTTATTGCTTTAAATATTCTCATTATCCGTCCTAATTAAATAATTAATTAAATAACTATTTAATTTTCCCGGATCTTACATTACACCCCTCTTTTTAAGATTTTCGTCCTCGAAAATAAAACTTACCAGGGTATAAGTACGGATAGGATTGCTTCATGCGATCCTCCATCTCCCAGGTCATCTCCTGGGTAGTCTCATCCCACAGCACTTTCACAGTCCTAATTTCCTTCCCCCGCAGCTGCTTCACCTGTGAATCCAAAATTCGCACTGGCCCAGTGCTCACCGTCAAATCCTCCCGAATCTGAATATCATCGGACTCCAGTACGTGTGATGGATCTGCAACATATTTCCTCAACTGGGAAACGTGGAACACATTATGCAGATTCGTCAGGTGTGGTGGTAGGGCTATCTCATAAGCTGCAACCCCAATTCTCCTCAGAATCTGATAAGGCCCAACAAACCTCGGTGTTAACTTCCTCGATTTGATGGCCCTCCCAATACCAGCCGTTGGTGTCACCCTGAGGAACACATGATCTCCAGCCTCAAACTCTAGAGGTCGTCTCCTCTTGTCTGCATAGGACTTTTGTCTGCTCTGTGTAGCCTTCATCCTCTCCTGGATCGTCCTAACCTTCTCAGAGGTTTGCTGTAAAAACTCAGGACCCAACACCAATGATTCCCCATCCTGGTTCCAACACAGTGGCGTCCTACACCGCCGCCCATACAATGCCTCATACGGAGCCATACCGATGCTGGTGTGATAACTATTGTTGTATGTGAACTCCACTAAAGGAAGCATCTCACTCCAACTACCCATATGGTCTAATATGCAAGCCCTCAACAGATCCTCCAAAGACTGGATGGTACGCTCCGACTGACCATCAGTTTGAGGATGATATGCAGAACTCATCCTCAACTGAGTTCCCAACGCTGCCTGCAATGACTGCCAAAAACGAGAAGTGAATCTCGGATCTCTATCTGACACTATACTGGCCGGCACTCCGTGCAACCTGACCACTTCCCTCACGTACAACTCAGCCAATCTATCCATTGGCCACTTCTGATTAATAGCAAGGAAGTGAGCACACTTTGTCAACCTGTCCACTATTATCCAGATTGAGTCGTGCCCCTTCACAGACTTCGGCAAGTGAGTGACAAAATCCATGGCAATACTATCCCATTTCCACTGAGGGATGTCCAACGACTCAAGTGTACCCCCTGGTCGCTGATGCTCAATCTTGGCCTTCTGACATACCAAGCATGATGCCACAAAGTCTGCAATGTCAGTCTTCATCCCATTCCACCAGAAGGACTGTTTCAGGTCGTGATACATCTTAGTCATACCTGGATGTATGCTAAGACGGCTTTTATTGCCCTCCTCTAGAATCTGTTTCCTCAACCTCCAATCTCCAGGCACACAGACTCTATCTCTGAACCTCAGAATACCATCCGTCCCAATTCGGTAGTCTTTCCCCTTCTCAGTCCCTATCCAACTCACAAATTGCTGTAACTCAGCATCATCCTTTTGTCGATCACGGATAACTCCCAGTACATCACTAGTCAGCGTAAGCACTCCACATTTGATGCAATCTTCACTCAGCTGCATACCCAGATTCATATCCCGGAGCTTCTCAATTAACTCCAACTCCTTCACCATCATAGCTGAGATGTGCATCCGTTTCCGACTCAAGGCATCCGCAACCACATTAGCTTTACCAGGGTGGTAAAGCAACTCAAAATCGTAATCCTTGAGATATTCCATCCAGCGCCGCTGTCTCATATTTAGCTCCTTCTGATCGAATAGGTATTTCAGGCTTTTATGATCACTGAATACCTGAAATTGGGAGCCATACAAATAGTGTCTCCATGTCTTAAGAGCGAACACTACAGCAGCCAACTCCAGATCGTGGGTAGGGTAGTTTTTCTCGTGCACCTTCAACTGTCTAGAGGCATAAGCCACCGGCCTCTTCTCCTGCATTAATACACAACCCAGACCCCGATAGGATGCATCGCAGTATACCTCAAACATCTTGCTGGTATCTGGAATAATCAGAATCGGAACGGTAGTCAACCTCCTTTTCATCTCTTCAAAGCATTCGTCACATTTATCAGTCCATGAGAAGGGTTGATCCTTCCTAGTGAGTTGAGTTAATGGGCTCACCATTTTGGAAAACCCTTCCACGAACCTCCTGTAATACCCAGCCAACCCCAAGAAGCTTCTGACCTCTGTTACAGTCTGAGGTCTCTCCCACTTTAACACTGTCTCAATCTTACTCGGGTCCACCGATATACCCCGTGAAGAAATTACGTGCCCCAGAAACTGTACTTCGTCCAGCCAAAATTCACACTTGGACAGTTTCCCGTATAACTGATGTTCCCTCAGTACCTCCAACACAACTCGCAGATGGCCTGCATGTTCCTCCCTATTCCGAGAGTAGATGAGTATGTCATCTATAAACACCACCACGAATTTGTCCAGATACGGTCTAAAGATGCGGTTCATATAATCCATGAAGACAGCTGGGGCGTTTGTCACTCCAAAGGGCATCACGACATACTCGTAATGTCCATATCTCGATCTAAAGGCTGTCTTCTGGACGTCCTCTGGCTTGACTAAGATCTGATGATAGCCAGACCTCAAGTCAATCTTGGAGAATACTCCTGCCCCTTTGAGCTGATCAAGCAAATCGTCGATTCTAGGCAGCGGGTACTTGTTCTTTATCGTCAACTTGTTCAACTGACGATAATCGACGCACAGCCGAGAACTACCGTCTTTCTTCTTCACTAATAACACCGGGGCTCCCCACGGTGAAGCGCTGGGTCGGATGAATTTCTTCTCTAGCAGGTCTTCTATCTGATTCTTCAACTCTGCTAATTCAGCTGGTGCCATTCTGTATGGCGCTGCCAACACTGGACCCGCTCCAGGGATTAGATCAATTGAGAAATCTATATCCCGGCTGGGTGGTAACTCGGGTATCTCGTCTGGAAATACATCGGCATATTCGTCCACCACCGGTATCTTACTGATCTGCTCTTCTGTACTCATCTTCTTCTCTTGGGCCACTATCACAAAACAAGTCGACCCATTCTCCATCTCTTTCACTGCCTCTCCAGATGTCACCAACTCTATCCCATCTGTTTCTGGGAACACAATTCTGCGCCGTCCACAATCAAGCACCACGTGGTTGATAGACAGCCAGTCCATTCCCAGTATAACCTCCAATCCCTCCAAGGGCAAGCAGACTAGATTCACCTTGAAGCGTCTGCCCTCCACCTCCATCAAGCATCCAACACAGGCTATGTTTGTTCAAAACCTGTCCAGATGCGGGTGTCGAGACTATCAACTCGCATCCGAGGTCACGAGTGGACAACCCCAATTTCTTCACACAATCATGGGATATGAAGGAGTGCGAAGCTCCTGAATCAAATAACACTAGCACACTGTTACCATAAAGCAAGCAATGGTCCAGAATCAGATTACCTGACCGGGTGGCCTCTGTGCTAGTCATGGCGAAAACCCGGCCTGCTGCTCTCGGCCTGTCAGATGAGGATGGCTGAGGTCGGGATGCTGGGGTAGTCTTCCTATTAGGACACTTATCAGCAAAGTGTCCTGGCTGATCACAGGCATAGCACTTACGAGTGCCCATGGCACTGCTTCCACTGCGGGCGGGTCTAGTACAGTTTCTCTGCAGATGCTCACCCCACAGTTATAGCACCTCGGTCTCCACGAAGACGCGACTGGTCGGCTGTAAGGCTTCTTCAGGAGTCTGCCCTCAGCATTATTCCTCTGTGTACGGTTAACCAGGCTGGGTCCCTTCTCCAGCTGCTCCACACTCTTGGCCTGCTCCACCAAGGTAGGGAATTCTCGTACCCTCAGTGGTACTATGAAACGCCTCAGTTCATGCTTGAGGCCGCCCTCAAACTTTCTACAGCGCCACTCCTCCGTCACTGTCTGGGAGTAGAATCTCGAGAGGTACTCAAACCTCTCCACATACTGCACGGACAAGCTCCCCTGCTGCAGGGTGAGAAACTTTGCCTCGCGCTCATGTTTAGCGCTATCTGGGAAATATTTCTCCAGGAACCTCGTCCTGAAATTAACCCAATTCACATCTTCAGCTCTATTTATCATCTGCTGCTGCATACCCATCCACCAATACTCGGCTTCAGTCACTAACAAGAAAGTGGCAAAGTTCAGCTTCTGTGCCTCTGTGCACTCTATCACTCGGAATATCTTCTCACATTCTCGCAACCATGCGTCAGCCTCATCTGGGGTGGCTTTCCCAGTGAATTTAGCCGGTTTGTGACGCATGAAGTCCTCCATCGTCACTGGCCTGGCAGGTGGAATCATAGCCCGCTGGGGTGCTGCCACAAGCTGCATAGCATCCACCATCCTGTGAATCGCATTAGCAATCTCATCAGCGCCAGCGGTATTTCTACGCCTCCTGTTTGCCATTGCCTGTGCACGCCACATATTTCAGCTGTTAAAATCAAACAGCTAAAGATCAAATTACACCCTATCATATTTAACATTCAGCATACATCAATCAATTTCACACAACAACGTAAGCTCACTCCCCAGTTTGCCCCAAAAGCATCAAAACGTTTGCTCTGATACCAAATGTAACATCCCTAGGGAATATTACTTAAAAAAATAAATATTAAAATAAATAATTTCATTAAATAATCATCTCGATAAAAATCCCAACGCGGGAAAAGTTCATTTCATTCAGTTAGCGCGCCAAAACTCATAACCAATTCATAAAGTGTTACAAGTTCCCAAAAATGGCATTTAAAACATAAATTACAATTTAATAAAATCCTAGCACTACTCCCATGCTAGCCCTCACTCCGCCATCTGAGCATCCTCAGCACCACCTGTATCAACATCTGCTCCCGTATAACGAATTACACGATCATCGCCACACACAAACAGAAAGGGTGAGCTGAGAAAATAAAATAATAAGCATGTAATCACAGGATAAATCATTTACCCATCTTAATCATTAACTATAAATCTTGGCCAAGACCCTAACCCCAAGACTTAACAGTCTTCAAATCATACAATTGGTTAGCCTTGGACTCGGGAATCTGATGCTCACACGAACCTGCCCGCTCGTGGTCCTGCCTCTACGAACCTCCCCGCTCGTAGTCCTGCTCTACGGACCTACCCGCCCGTAGTCCAACACATGTGATCCACCAGCCCCCGTACCTCCCCGCACGTGGCATCTCTCAACGTGAGCACAGAACATACGAACCTCCCCGCTCGTATCCCCACGTGAGAGTAACTTGATATGAACCTCCCCGCTCATATCATCACATGTCACACCATCCATGAACCTACCCGCTCATGGCACAGCATCTCCCGATCCAAGCAAAGCATCAGTTTCAGTTAAAAACAGCACACCAAAATACACAGAACACAGCGTTTCCGCCTGGCCAGGCCCACACGCCGCCAGGCGAAATTGCTCCAGACCGCCTGGCGGTATTCACCTTCCGCCAGGCGCCAGCATTCTCCCAGACCCCACTGTTTTCTCGTCACCGCCTGGCGGAGCACACCTTGCCGCCAGGCGCCACTCAGTGCAGCGCACTCCCCTGTTAAGACCATCGCCTGGCGGTTATCAGCGTACCGCCAGGCACCATACTAGAACAGTGCTTTTCTGGTTTATGATACCCCGTCACCCCAAATCTACCATTTACTCACTCCCAAAGTTCACAGGAGAACTCCAATATTAAGCCCACACATAGGTGAATTTACAACTAATCATATGTAACCAATTATATGTGTTTTTACCTCTATCATTCCACTCCCTTAAGTTCTCTTTCATCTAACAAAATCGCAGACATATAATAACCACTCCATCCATCCTAAGGCTGCTATCATTTCAAATATTCTGCCATCACACCCCTAAACATACTGCATGCTCTTGTCAACTCTCAGTTCCTTACTTCTCTCCTACCCAAACCATATACTCCTTCCCTCTTTTGCTTTCTTCCATCTTCTATTCATCCTTGACCAACATTCCAATACCAAACATTTCCTATTTCCCACCCTTGCTCACATTTTCCTTTGTTTGATCATCAATCTACACTACATTTCCTATTCCCCACCCAACACACTCCAGATTTCTCACACTATCCTGATAGGACACTATCGCCTGGCGGCCAATCGTCCACCGCCAGGCGGTGCATCAGTTCATGGGTATCATACCCAGATTTTCTGCACACACGCTCAACACCCAAAATTCCAGAATCTGATTTCCGCTTTCGCCTCTAACAATAATCATCAATTTCACATAATTTTATTGCGCACGCTCTCCTTCATATCACTCATCCCATTCCATTAGGTTTCCAAACATCGCATTACATACCCCATTTCAATAATCAACGAATTCCCTCTTTTATCCCACGATTCCTACACCAATGTCAATTTAACGCGTGCCAATACCAGAAACATCGGGGTCTTTTACGACCTCGCAACTATAGCCAGTAATTACAATCAACACAAAACAACATACACACAGGGCAATCAAACAGTGTCAATACAGCGTACATCGCCTGGCGGCTCAATCCCACCGCCAGGCAGTTCATAGCAGAAACAACTCAATTAGGTCAAACTGATGTGCCGCCTGGCGACACCTTCATGCCCGCCAGGCGGTTTCTGGGCAGATTCCCAGAATTTTGCGCGAAACAGCATCAAAGCGAAAGGGAAACTCATACATTCTTATACAACAACACATATTAATCAAACACGAAATAAAACACAACAGACAGCTCCCATAACCTGGATTCTTTGCCCAAATTCGACTTTGTATGCCTATCCTCTCACTAAGCCTCCTTAGCCTTTGTTTCCAGTCCAAGCCTCTATGATTTCAGCCCAACCACTTCTCTCAATCAGTCCCAAAACTTCAGAAACGCCTCTGCTTATGAGTACCACGAACCCTCACTGCTATTTCCTCTCTTTTAACCCTTGCTCTTACTATCTCTCTCCCTTAATTACTCCTTTAGATGCTTATACGAGTTTTAAAATAAAAAATGATATTAAGGTTAACCAATTTGCTTAATTACCCTCTATTTTCCAGCCCTTAGGTTACCCCTCCTTGGCTGCTAAGTCTTTAACCTTTCACATTCATGCACAAGAAAATTTGGCAAAAAGAAAAGTAATCTCAACAAGGTTTGAACCCACATTCATGCACATACCAAACCAAGGCCAAACCACTCAACCAACACATGTTTCATGCTAAATCCTACAATTTTAAGAGTTTAACATGATCCATACGAGTTCAATATATAATCACACAAAAACACAAAATTTAAATAACATCCAAGTGGCACACATAGGACTCGAACCCAAGTCCTCACACACCATAAAGTACTCTCAACAACTTGAGCTAGTACTTTTCCACGTCATAGCTCCCCGCATTTATTGCTTTAAATATTCTCATTATCCGTCCTAATTAAATAATTAATTAAATAACTATTTAATTTTCCCGGATCTTACAGTGTACCTCTTGAGATTACCTTTGCTACCTTTCTTTTTTAGATACCTACCAAACCTTTTGACAAGGAGATACAAGTTCTCACTATCACATAATTCAGCCACCTCATCCTCAGGTTCATCATTCTTCTTGGTGCTAGTCTTCAAGGCTATGTTCCTTACCTTTTTCTCACTTGACTCTAGGTCATTTAGCCTTTGCTTCTCAATATCATGCTCCGTTAACTTGCCAAACAAGGTAGTTGTAGTCAATGTGGATAGATATCTTGTTTCTACAATAGTTGTGACCTTTGGTTGCCAAGATCTATCAAGACACTTCAATACCTTGATGTTTAACTCTTCTTTGTCAAATTCCTTACCTAAACCTATGAGATGGTTAACTATGTGAGTGAATCTCTTGTGTACTTCCCCTATAGACTCTCCTTGTTGCATCTTGAATACCTCATACTCTTGAATCAAGGCATGCTTCCTTTCTCTCTTCACGTCATTGGTTCCTTCATGAGTCACTTCAAGAACCTCCCACAGTTCCTTGGCACCCTTGCATTGTGAAACACAAAAAAACTCATCCATGTTTAGAGATGACATGAGGATATTCTTAACATTGCAATCATATTGAGCTCTTCTCCTCTCTTCCTCTGTCCATTGAGTCCAAGGCTTATCAACCTACATATTTCCAACTCTATGCTTAGGAGTATATGATCCATTTATGATTGCATCCTATATCCCTTGATCTATTGATTCAATAAAGATTTTTATCCTAATTTTCCAAAATTTGTAATTAATGCCACTAAACATAGGGGGTCTATGAATGGAGGCACCTTCAACAAAAGGAAGCTTGTTTTCAACCATTTCAAGTAGTTCAAAAACATATTTAGTATCTTACTTGAGCAAATTTCAAGTACCTAGCTCTTGATACCAATTGTAAGTTTTGAAATGGCTGAAATGCCCAAAAGGAGGGGGGTTGCATTGGCTAGTTAAAAAATAAGGTGATTTTTAAAGGCTTAAAATTGTCGTCAATTGAATCAACCTAACCAACAAGTAAGGATGCAAAAACTTCTGAACTGAACACTTTTAACCTATCAAAAACAAAGTTATTCGATTGATTTTATTAAACAGATGCGGTACTAATATAATAAATCGATTGAATCACCAAAACAGTCGACTAAAATACTGAGCAAAATGCAAAAATGCAGGTTCATAATTTAAAGCAATATCAATGTAAAAGATCAGTCAAGACAGGTTCCAATGAGTTATATCAATGTTCCAATGAGTTATCAATGTGGCAGATAATGCTAAAACACTCAAGAATGTCAAAAAAATGGTTTAGAGCACAATTCTTTAAACTTTAAATAAAAAGGCAAAAGAGAAGGGTTAGAGAAAAGAGTAATGCACAAGATTTTTATATTGGTCCACTCAAACCTTTGCTACATCTAGTTTGTCAAAGCAACCCGAGCCTGATTTTGCACTATTTAAAAAGATTTACAAAGTTTACACTCTTACACTTTCAAAATATGCAAAAACACATACAAAAGACTCTTGAATCATATAAGAATCAAACCAGCACATCAAGACACCTCTTGCAAACATGGAAAACCACCAAGCACATACACAAGGCTTGAGAAAGATCAAACCTCAGTGGTAGCACAACCCTGCCTACCACAACCACCTTCTCCAAGCTTCAAACACCAAGCGAAATGCTCCAAGAATTGATCCAAGATCAATCTTCACCAATTGCAATCTGTATGATCAAGAAAGATAGAGAATCCCCAGGTTTCCAGAATGATTTCGTGTTAAAAAATGGCTGTGCTACCTCTCTTTCAAAAAATACAACTCTTATAGTCAAACTGTTAAGAAAATCAATAGGTTGATTTTCAAATCAATCGATTGATTTCACTTAACTTAAGAGAAATCAGTCGATTAAAAAATAAATCAACTGATTGAATTAGTCACAATTAAGACTACTGCAGCTAACATTTTAATTTGTTAAAAATTCATTCAACAGATTAAATGACACCATTTAACCCATTGAAAAATATTTCAACAGATTAAAAGACACAATAAAGACCCTATACATCTAATTATTGCTAAATGGTCTACAAAGTGAATTACAATCTTCAAGCTTGTTTTCTCCATAATTGATCCATATAGAGGGCATGCATATAGCGCTTGATCAACATGAATAACATCAAATCTCCATATCTTCATCAATGTAAGCATGGTTCCAAGGCATTGGCTTCAAGTACCTTCATCAAAGCTTCATCAAATTCTCAAGTAAAACACCATCCAACCTATGCATGTCAACAAACTTCATTTGCTTGCATAAATTGATGTATTTCTATAAGCAATAAATTTGTTTCTGTACATCTTATATGTCTACCCTTGTGATGTTCCGAGAAACGATTTAATACACCATTAATTTTATGAGGTATAATTTTATGCCTTTGGACAAGGATTAAGATGCATATTGATACAACAAGGAAAAGTGGAAGCTTTTGCTTCATGACAACTCAAGCAACATGAAGTTAATTATCCTACACATGATTTAGAATTACCTGTAGTCATGTTTGCATTGAAAATATGGAGACATTACTTATTTGGGGGCAACATAGATGGATGAAATTTCTTAACGATTATGATTTTGGGTTGCACTATCACCTTTGGGAAAGTAAACGTTATTGCAAATGCTTTGAGTGAAAAATCTATGCACGCATCCATGATGAAAGTGAAATAATTAGATTGAAAAAAATAATTTAGAGACTTTAACTTATTTATAGAACTTAGACTCAATAGTCTATGCTGAGGAAAGTTAGAAATATGAAGTGGGTTATTGGAGAAAAAATAAGAGGAGCTCAAGAAAGAGATAAATTTTTGCAAAAAAAGTTGACAATAAAAATAGAAGAAAAAGAATATGAACTTTGCAAGTATTCTAGTGGAATCAAGAAGTTTAGGGATAGAAATTGCAAACCTCCAAAAGAAGAATTAAGAAAATTAATGATGGAGGAAACTCATAAGAGTAGCTTAAGTATTCATTTGGGTGGCACAAAGTTGTATCGAGACTTTAAGAAAATGTTTTTGTGGTTTGGGATAAGGAAATCAATGGTAGAGTTTGTCAGAAAACAAAAGTTGAACTATAAAAAACTTGTGAGGAACAACAATCCATAAATATTCTAGAAAGGAAATGGGAAAGTTTATCTATGAATTTTATGAAAAGTTTACCAAGGATTGTGTTTGGTTATTAAGCACATTAGGTCATTGTAGATAGATTAACAAAGTCTGCTCACTTTCTACATATTAACATTAGATTTTCTTTAGAAAAATTAGCTCATCTATACATAAAAGAAATTACCAAACATGATGTACTTTCTAGTATAATTTCTAATTGAGATCCTCGTTTCACCTCTAGATTTTGGGATAGTTTAGAAAAAGCCTTGGGACAAAAGTTAGGCTTAGTTCAACTTATCACCCTTAAATTGATGAACAATCTAAAAAGACTATCTAATCTTTAGACGACTTGTTGAGGGCATGTGTCTTAGAAAAAATTGGAAGTTGGGATCAAATTCTACCATGGATAGAGTTTACTTATAAAAACAATTTCCACTCAAGCATAGCAATACTCCATACGAGGCTCTATATTGGAGAAGATGTAGATAGAGTGTCAAGTCCAAGATTTGTTGGAGTAGGGTTGGATTCAAAAGAGTATATTAGTCTTTGTGTTGTGCCTATTTTGTTAGTACCTAAGAAGGATGGGAAGTGGAGGATGTGTTATGATTGTAGAGCAATAAATAACATAACCATTAAATATAGTCATACAATTCCAAGGCTTGATGTTTTCTAAAATTGATCTAAAGAGTGGTTATCACCAAATAAGAATAAAAGATGGTGATGAGTGAAAAACCTCTTTTAAGACAAAATTTGGACTATAAAAGTGGTTGGTGATGCCTTTTGGGCTCACTAATGCAACTAACACATTCATGAGGCTTATCAATCATGTCCTTATGGTGCGTTTGAATGAGAAAATTCAAGAGGTAATTCATTTATTTGAAGAATTTGAAATTCTTTCAAGGAAGATGACATGTTTGGATGAGGAAATTAAAAGGAAATTGAAATTGAGAAATTTTAAGAATGTATTTCAAATAATTAAAATAGGAGAATTTAAAATTCACTCAAAAAAAAGAAGGAAATGGAAGTTCCCTAAGTTATGCAATTGCTCATTGGTTAGGACAAAAAGAGTCTACACGTTCAAAATGTCGAGTCGGACAAAAGGTTGAGATGAGTTGGTTCGGGTCTAAGTTCAAGCCGAGTTGAACCGACCCAAAGGTCGAGTCCAGCCAGACCAATCCGTGTTGGAGTGAAGGTCGAGTCGGACCGAACCAAATGTTAAGTCGGGTCAGTCTAAGTAGGGTCGAAGATCAAATCGGGTTGCCCCGAGTCAGGTGAACGATCGAGTCAAGTCAGATCGAGTTAAAGGTCGAGCTAGTCGAAGGTCAAGTCAAGCTGAAGCTCGATGATGAAGGATTATCTTGTTTCCTTTTAAGATTATTGAATATGGTGTGAGTTGATTAGGAAAACTAAGTGAAATCCCCACTGGACATTAAGATAGCATGCTATCTAGATGTGAAGCTTCCTTTCACAAAGCTCAAGAAAAGAAGATGATGGATTGATTCAAAACAAAAACGAAATGGAAGGCACATAAACCATAGAAAACCAAGAACAATTAAAGGAATAAGAAAACATAAAATGGAAAGGAAAGGAATGGTAAAAATGTGAGAAGCACGCCACTACAAGGCTAGGCTAGAAGCCATGGCGACCTTGAAGATGAGTGGATGTGTGCCGCCACTTGCTATGCAAGATAAGGCTTAAAAGTATTCATTCCCTGAGGAGGAAACTCTCACAAATGGATGAGACACAAGAGTGTTTTTACTTTAAAATGTTCAACCGTTTTACATGTCTAGGAACACCCCTTATATAGAAGAGTTTAGGGGCCTCTAAGTAAATAAAAGATACCTAAGGATGTCTCTACAAAAACCCAACCCTAACTTCTAGAAACTAGTTCAAATAAGGTTACAAAAATAAGAGACAAAAGAGCTAACAATGGTGTGTGCAAGGATAATTTCGTTCTAGCGAAAAAGGAGACAAAGAACGTGTCTCATATGTCTCCAAAAAGTGGCCAAAGTGTGCTTAAAATAATGGATACCAAAGGCACATAGGTACACTTGCTTTATGCCTTTTATTTTATGTTGTATGCCTTTGTTTTACTCTCTCTTCCACATCATTTATACTCCTCGATCACCATGCGCCACCTAGCATTGTTTTCTTACTCCTAATTAACCTACAAAGCAAATAAACATAGATTAGCATGTTGGCTTAAGTCATATCAACTATAGTCAACAAGTCAGACCTAGTCAAAGGTCAACAAGTCAACTAAAGTTGATTCAACTAAGTCAACTTAGGGAATCAAAAATAACAAACACAAATTAAAGGGGTGAAGGATTAGTGAACTTCCTTTGTAAACATGCTTAGTCTTCTTAAGCATGTTCCTCCATCCTTGGTGGGTGTCAATCCTTCATCACTCGAGTTGAGTCAGATCGTGTCAAGTCGGGTCGAAGGTTGAGCCAGACTGAAGGTCAACTTGAACCAAAAGTCAAGACAAGTTGTTTCGAATTGAAGGTCGAGCTAAGTTAGTTAGACTTAAAGGTAGAGTTGAGTTTGCCCTGAAATAGAAATTAAATTGATTTATCCAAACAAGAAAAATGAAATTTAAAATATTTCAATTAATTCATCCAAACTAATTATCTAAGAAATGAATAGAATTCAATTGCAAGTAATTCAATTACTAGGTATTTCAATTTCTTAGAATTGTTGAAATCATTATTTTGATGAAATTTTGATATATAGTAAGAGTTTGCATGAGCATGTAGATCATCTTAGGTTTGTCCTTGACATTCTTAGGGAAAATAAGTTGTTTTCAAACATAGAAAAATGTAACTTTTGTGTAGATAATGTCATTTTTTTAGGTTTTGTAGTCAATAAACATGGGATTCATGTGGACCTTGAGAAAATAAAGGCCATCTAAGAATGGCCTACTCCTAAAAATTTAGGAGATGGGTTAGAAGCTTCGATGGGCTAGCAAGTTTCTATAGGAGGTTTGTTGCTAACTTCTCAACTTTAGCTTCACCCTTAAATCAGTTGGTAAAAAAGGATGTATATTTTAGTTGGTGGGAAAAACAAGAGTATGGTTTTCAACAACTCAAAGAAAAACTCACTAATGTACCCATTCCAGTCTTACCAGACTTTTCAAAAACTTTTGAGCTAGAGTGTGATTCATCCGGTGTTGGTGAAGATGCAGTATTGTTGCAAGCAGGTCACCAAATTGCTTATTTTAGTGAAAACTTAATGATGCCTCCCTCAACTACCCTACCAATGACAAAGAGTTGTTTGCCTTAGTTAGGGCCCTTCAAACTTGGGAACACTATTTAGTGTCCAAGAAGTTTGTTATTCATAGCGACCATTGTAACATGCCTACTGGAATTTACTTGATTAAAATAAATAAATAATTAAATAAGAATAAATAAAGTCAAACACTGCACTTTATTACTCCCAAAATGCGGGAAAAATTAAAACATTATTAATCATGCCATAATTTAAATGAAGCTGAACAGTAATTTTATTACAAGTTCCAAAATCCGACAAAATAATGGAAATCATAAGAAAATTCCTAGCTCAAAATCCCCAAGCTAGCCCTCTCTCCATCTCAAGTGTTAGTAGCATCACCTGTATCATCAACTACTCCCGTGTAAAGAATTATACGATCATCGCCATGCACAAACAAAAAGGGTGAGCTCAAAAGAATATAAGAAACATATCAATTAAATAATAGTAAATAATATAAATACACCCCATGATATTATCATGGCTAAACCATGGTCAAATCCTTAATACCCCCAAGGCTTTTCAACCTCCAATTCCACAACAAAGTTAGCCATGGACTCAAGATTTATGATGCTCACACGAACCTGCCCGCTCGTGGTCCTGTCTCTACGAACCTCCCCGCTCGTAGTCCTACTCTACGGACCTGCCCACCCGTAGTCCAACACGTGTGATCCACCAGCTACATACCTCCCCGCACGCAGCATCTCTCAACTGTGAGCATGGAACATACGAACCTACCTCGCTCGTATCCCCATAGGAGAGTAATTGGGTATGAACCTCCCCGCTCATACCATCACATGTAACCACCATCCATGAACCTACCCGCTCATGGCACAACATCTCTTGATCCATGTTCTAGAAGATGGATTCATCAATAAG